>NC_080844.1:33305000-34505000 GCF_030435755.1 Ochotona princeps
TGCTCTCTCTACTGCTTTCACTTTCAAAATACCCCCCTTTGTTCTTCTAGCCCCTCTCTTCTTTCCACCAGAGAGCTGCCGGTTTGCCATGGGGCAGCAGAGGCTGGCTCAGTGTCTTTTCAAGTCAAAGTGCTCGACTGTCCCAGCACTGAGCAGCAAGTTTGTCGATTGGGCTGGGCTGCCTGCACACTCTCCCTCCAAAGCCGAGGTCTCATGGGGTTTCTGGGCTGTGCACCTGCACGGCATGCTCACCAGGTCCCATGCTGGCTTGGTGCCTGCTGCTGCTGCTGGGCCCATTGACCCCATATTCTGCCCCTCCTGGCCTCTCCCCTGCTGTCAAGGTGCAGTTGACACAAGAGATGCCCCACTAGCTGAGAAGCTTCTAGCTGCTTGTCTGTAGCCAGGTCTGGAGCTGGCCTGAGGCCTGGCACTAGGTGGATGTCCCCAAAACTGATGGCAGAAAGGCCAGTCTCTGATCCGGGGTGATGAGCATGGAGGAGGCCTGGACCCATCTGGACTGCTTCCCTTGGAAAAGTCGAAGCAACTCAGCTGGAGTCCTTCCTCTGAAGTTATCCTGCACCCATACCAAGAGAGAAGGGGGCAATGAAGAACGTGATGCCATTGGCCTGGGCAGGGCCTGGCTGCCCTTCGTGCCAAAGCCCAAAAAAATATTCACAAAAAAAAAAAAAAAAAAAACCTGCATCTGCTCTGAAGGCATGCAGACTTTTTCTGGTCAATATTCCCTAAACAATATGGTAATGACTATTTACGTAGTGTTTACATTTTAATAGAGATATAACTAACCTAGAGATGCTTTGAAGTCTGCTAGAGGATGTGTGAAGGCTCCTTGTGCCCCTTGGTATGAGGGACTTGAACACCTGCAGGCTTTGTTACCTGTAAGGGGACAACCGGGCAGCCGTGACCCTGACTCCTAGAAGCAGAGTTGCTGGGTTGAAAAATGCAAATTTGAAATTGTGATGGTTCAGACTGTGACTTTAAAAAAAGTCTCCCCCCTGACATGTGAGAGAGTGCTGTGTGCAAGACCAGACAGGATGGGGCAGGCTTTGGGGCTGTGGTATCTGGGGCAGGTTGGGCGACTCTTGGAGGAGCATGTCGGGATGCAGCTGCTTCTAGTTGGGGCTAAGCCAACTGGACCCTGCAGCCTGCAGGGTCACCATAGCAAGGGAAGGGAGGTCCCTTGCAGGGTCTGGGATCCTCCAAGGCCCAGGCATTGAGACACTTCTCCCTTTCACACCCGCTCCCCTAGTCTCAGCCGGGCTGCCAGTGAACCCAGGGTGTGAGGAGGAGGCCGGGCCATGGCTCAGCTGTGCAGTCATCCAGGAGCGTGTCCTGCTGAGTACCTCTTCTGGTCTGTCCCCCTAGCACCCTGCTGCTGGGTGCTTCTGAAGGGAAAGGGCTTCATGCGACTCTCTGGTCCCGAGGCACCAGGACACAGCCTCACCTTGTGGCTGATGGCATCTTAGTGATGGAAATGTGTGTGCCAAGGAGATGGTGGCAACACAGAGAGCAAAGGTGGGGTGCCTAGGGACAGTTACCTTCTATCTCTTAGAAGCAACAGGCCTCTCACATGGCCACCGTGGGGAACCGTGGACCTCAGGGGGACACAGGAAGACCATAGCTTTATTCAGGCACGGCTTGCTCCTGCACGTGCTCCCGACCTGCCTCGCTCACTGTCTTATGTATTCACCATCAGCATGTTCTGTTCACACTCAGGGCGCACGCTTCCATGGCCTTGCCCTGATTTTCCCCCAAACCCAAAGACCTTTTGTGGGGATGCCCTGTGGTTTTTAAATGTTGGCTCTTTTTTCATGAAAATATATAAAGGCGGGTGAGTAATAGTATAAAATTAGCCATGTCAAGGTCCCTGCCAGCGGTGTAGATTGGCAGCATTCTGCTCGGTCTCCTGGGCTCACAGTGTCTCCAGCTCCTCTCATTCAGGAAAACACATGGCAAAAGGAGGGTGCAAAGGTGGAATTACAAGGAGACCCTTGCATCTACCTTAGATCTTTGCAAAAAAGCAACTTTTCTGTGAACCTTGTTTTTAGACATTCTTAATAACTTCACAATTGATGCATCTTGTGAGTTACGGTTCAGTAAGAGGGTCTTGCGAGCTGAAGGCTTGAAGGTTGAATGCACTCAAGGAATACTGCTTGGATGGAGGGAGTGTGTGTATGCCTGTTTTAAGATTTCTTTTATTTTGAAAGTCAGAGTTACAGAGGGAGGGAAAGAGGGAGTGAGAGAGATCTTCCATCCACTGGTTCACTCTCCAGATGGCTGCCAGCCAGGACTGGGTCAGACCAGAGCCAGGAGTAGGGTGCTTCTTCCAGTTCTCCCACATGGATATCAGGGGCCCATGCACTTGGGCCATCTTCCTCTGCTTTTCCCAGGCACATCAGCAGGGAGCTGGATTGGAAGTGAAGCTAGCAGGAACTGAACTGGTGCTCATATGGGATTTAAAGAAAATGGCTTTAGCTGCTGAGCCACAGTGCTGGCCCTTTAAGCGAGAAAGAGGGAGACTTCCTCTTCTCTGCTTCACACTCCTGGTGGCCACCATGGCTAGGACTAATCCTGGCTGAAGCCAGGAACCTGAAATACCATCTGGGTCTCCCACGTGGATGGCAGGGACCCAGACCCTTAGGCAGATTTCTGTTGCTTTTCTACTAGTATTCAGAGGTAGCTGGACCGGAAGTGAAGTAGTCAGGACTTGAATCAGTATCACGGTATGGGCTGCTGGCCTTGCTAGCTGAGGCTTACCCCTCTGTGCACCAACATCCACCTGAAGGGCTTACGTGAGAGGAGAGTCGGAATTTTTGGGTGGGTGTGGGAGGTGGGCACCTGAGATGCCCCCATCCCAGCGCCCTCCCTCAGGTGCAGTCTCCCCCCTCAAGTGCCCTGCCCACAGCGGGGGACCTTGGCAGCACCTCACCCCACTGATGACATGGAAATGTCATCATCCTCCGATGGGACAACTGTGCTTAGAGAAGGTTTAAGTGCCTGGCGAAGGTTTCAGGGCTCAGGGACAGGAACGGCAGCGCTAGCTGTGGCCAGAACCACCGTGAACTCCGTGCCATCTTCCTTCTGCTTCTCCAGCACGGCTGTGAGCACATGCATGATTAGCACGCAGTGTATTCCTTCCGAGCTAAGTAGACGGTCTTTGCGCCCTGTCCGCCCTGGGAGGGGGCGCGGGCCATATTCTGCCCCCAGGCTTTGTTGCTGATTATTGCCACCTCACCTTGCACAACCCCACCCCCACCTCCTTGAAGCAACTACTCCCTCAGCGTCCGTATGCCCACTCTGCCTTCTGTGCCCGTGACTGCTCACAGCATGTGTGGGCTGACTCATAACGGAGCTTGTGCTTCTGTGACCGGTCTATGCTCCCAGCATGACGCCCGCGGTGGGCGTCTCGGAGGCGGAGCTGGGCTTGAGAACACTTTACACACTCTGCCCTCTCTCTTGGCTCCTCTGCTGGATGCAGCCTGGGTCCTGCCCTCTTTGGTGCACTGCTCGCACCATTTCCCAAATGGGCACGCTTCCCCCTTTTGAAACCTCCAATGAGATTTGGAAGAATGTTGAAGTGCCGCAGCTGTGGTCCTAGCCAAGGACAAGCAGCGGGAGAGGATGTCCGCTGAGGGGAGCCCCCACGTGCTGGTGTATTTGTTGAGCTCTGCATTAGTCATGTAGTTCCAGGCTCCTGGTAAGACATTTGAGAACTTGCCACACACGGAATTTCCAGGGCTGGGTGCACTTCCTGGGTCATGTTCAGATCAGTTTTGAGTGCGCCAGACTGGTGGGTGCTCCTGGGCAGCCCCCATCCCTGCTGCAACCATAACTGCGCAAGTGCTGTGATGGGGTGGGGGAAGGTCCGGCTCTCCTCTGACCCCAGGCCTGGGGGATGAAGAGTGTGCTGTCCTGTGTCCTCACACGAGCCTGCGTCCTGGCCAGTGTGGGGTCAGTGGCAGTCCTAGTCCTGCCTCCCTGACCCTCTGCAAATGGATGTCCGGGATGCTGGTTGACCTCACCCCCTCACAGCTTGGATGCTTGTGCGCTGTGGGAGCTGAGGCTAAGTGGGCCCAAGCTCAGGAGAGATAGCCGCAGTGTGAGGTGCTGGGGTGCATAGGGTACGCAGCCTTGCCCCAGCCCCATAAGGTAGCTAAGTAGACATGAGCCTAGGTGTAAAAGAGAGGGCTGAATAAAATGGGGATTTTTTTAAAAGATTTACTTATTTATTTTTATTGGAAAGTCAGATTTATACAGAGGAGACAGAGAGAAAAATCATCTGCCTGCTGGTTCACTCCCCAAGTAGCTGGAATGGAGCTGAGCTGATCCAAAGCCAGGAGCCTCCTCCGGGTCTCCCACACAGGAACAGGGTTCCAAGGCCTTGGGCTGTCCTCTACTGCTTTCCCAGGCCACAAGCAGAGAGCTGGAAGGGAAGTGGAGTAGCAGGGACACGAACCAGCACCCACATGGGATCCTGGCACATGCAAAGGATTTAGCCACTAGGTTATCACGTTAGGCCATCCTTTTTTTTTCTCTTTTAAAGATTTATTTTTATTGGAAAGACAGATCAAATTTACAGAAAGGAGAGTTACAAAGATCTTTTGTCTGCTGGTTCACTCCCCAAATGACTACAATGGCCAGAGCTGAGCCAATCAGAAGCCAGAAGCTTCTTGTGGGTCTTCCACACATGTGCAGGGTCCCAAGGCTTTGGACCATCCTCTACTGCTTTCTCAGGCCACAAGTAGGAAGCTGTATGGGAAGTGGAGCAGCTGGGACATGAAATGGTACCCATATGGGATCCTGGTGCTTGCAAGGAGAGGATTTAGTCATTGAGCTATTGTGCCGAGCCCCAAAATAGAAATTTCTAGAGAAAATCAGAAGCAAGCTCTGAAAGCAGCTGCTGTGGTGCAGCAGGCCCCGGCCCTGTGCCAAGGAGGTGTTCAGGCCCCACAACCACAGATAAGACCCTCCTAGGACTTCCGGGAATTCTACATCCTGAACACTCCAACCTGAAACTTCCCAGTGGAGGGAGGAAAGGCAGAGGACCCTTCCTCATGCCCATAAAAACCCCAGTCTGGATGCGGACGGGGTGCAGCCCTTCCCCAGATCACTGGCTCTGTCTGACCTGTGCACTCATCCTGTGCTACCTTGCTGTCTGTGAACCCCAGCTGCAGCCGCCGCCTCTGCTACCCCATCCATGGCTTCGCTTCTCCCGTGGCTCATTGGCTCACACACACTAAGTTCCGGATCCGGGCATCCTCGACTTCCCACACCATGTCTAGATGTCCCCAGCCTGGATGGGCTGCCCTCCTAGCTGCTCCCCAAACCATAACTTATCTGCCACTGACCTGGGGGCTTCCTTGCCCATTCCCCGTCCCCTTCCCTGGGGACTCAGAGGCAGGTGGTCTCCCACGGGTGACTCTGAGCTCCCTGCATGTCCTGCAGTGGGTACAGGGTTGTACTCCCATTTTTTCCCACAGAACCCCACCCCCGACACACACACACATACCAGCTGTCACTCTCCCTTGGTCCCTCTTCCTGCCATGGCATAGCCTGTGTGCGGGGCCTGTAGCAGCTGACTGAGGCCCCGGCCCCAACAAATGAGGGGAACGGAGTTTTGCAGCCTGATGCAATGTCTGGCAAGGCCCTGGCCTGCCTTATCAGAGCTCCGTTCATGGCTGGACTGGCTGGACCCCACCTCCCCCCAGGCGGAGGCAGGGCTGGGCTGCTGTCCATTTGGGGCCTGGCTGGGGGCCATCAGAGTGTAAACTGGTTCTCTGGTGAGGCCCCTTGCCAGGTCTGCTCACAGCTGTGAGAGGCTTAGTCCTGGAAGACGGCTGGGATTGCTAGGAGACTTCCAGTCACAGTATGGGAGGTCCCCGGGGCGGGGGTGTGCTCACATGGCTTGTTCCCATTGATGCCTGTGTCCCTAGCGCCAGTTCCCAGCGCGTACTTGTAGCATGAACACACATGTGACTCACTTGTAGACACAGCAGCCGCTGCTTCCTAATGTGCGACCACTAAGCGGGAATCAGTACCTGGCCAGTCATTTACCCCACGAGGTTTCCTGGAACCCCTGCTCTGTGCCAGGTGTGGTTTTGATCAAAGGTGGAGCTCTTTGCCTCGACAGTGTGTGAAGAAGGCACGGCCCACCCTGGAGGACATGCAGGGGTGCTGAGAGGGAAGGGGACAGACACTGGAGTCTGGGGGAAGCCTGAGGAGAGGACATCCAAGCTGAATCCTGAATGCCCACAGAAGGTCTAGAAGGGCCTCGGGCTAAGCGCCCAGCTCACACAGAGCCCCTAAGTGGGGGTGAAGAAGCATGGCTGGGGGAGGGAGGGGTAGGATGGGATGGGGTTTTGGAGGAGGGGTGGGGGGTAGGGAGCAGGGTCTGTGTCCAGAGGGCCCTGGTAGCCTGTGCTCTGCTCTGACTGGTGCCTTGGGGTGTGCGAGCTGCAGGAGCTGAGCCCACGCCTGCTGTGGCCATGGGCTCCCTGGTGCTGCCTGGGAGGGGGGCGGGAAGGGGAAAAGTGGACCCGTGCCTACCAAGGACAGGGAAAGGTGCCGGGGTGGGGGGGTGCGATGTGTGGCAACATCACCTCCTGCTTTGCTGAGTGGTTGCTGGCGCGTGGGGGCGTGGTGGGAGGTGAAAGGTGAGGCGCAGCAACGGGGAGCAGGACGGGGAGAGCTTTTTGGTTCCTTTGGTGAGCCAGGCTGGGGAAGTGGGAGCAGCCCCAGAAGGCATGAGACTGAGGGAGGGGGCACGGGGCCTTGTCAGGTCCTGTGGGGGGCAGGGGAGGCCTCCTGCCGACCCTCATCCAGATCCTGTGACCCTCCTTTGCAACCCTCTGACCCCCAACACTGTGACCCTCCCCGGCCCAGACACCTCCCCCATCTTCCGCAGAGCCTCTAAGCCTTTCTCTGACTTGGGATGGGGGGGTTGCCCACGGGGCTTCCAGAGCTGAACAGAGGGGCGGCCCCGGGCCTTGGCGCCCTGGCTGCTTCCTTTTAGGGTAGTGCTGGGCATAGTCTCTGGAGCCCCGTGTGGTTCTGATCGTAGGGAGGCTGCCACGGCAATGCAGAAACAGTGGGTGGTGTTTCGGGAAGGGTGGAGGAACATGTGGCCCAGGCAACAACCCCACTCAGCAAAGGCGTTAGACCTTCCCACAAGGGAGGGTGCTGTGCCCACCCCCACCCCCCGGGGCCCCAGCTTCTGCTCTCTTCTCCTGGTTAATGAACACTGAACCTCCGCACATCAGGTAATTTCCTCTTAGCAACGTTATGTGGGAGGGACCTTCTATGCTATAGGGGAAGCAGCAGGCCCAGAGAGGTGAAGTCTCTGTACAAGCTTGCATAGAATGGTAAGAGACGCAGCAAGGGCCAGAACCTGCAACTTGCAATCCCATCTCCTCCTTCCCTCTGCATCAGGCCCAGGCAACTCACAGCATCCAAGAGCCCAGGAATGGGGGTGGGAGGAGGGAAGTCAGGGTACAGCACCTTGCGCAACAAAGACAGGATGTTGGGTTAGACCCCATTGGTAGGACAGCAGGCTTAAACATGGCCTGTCACTTATCCTGCCCATGCCAATGGCCTACAAGGCAGCAGCCCCGACAGACCTGCCATCCACTGGTTCCCTCCCCAGATGCCCATAGGGCCAGGAGCTGGAAACTCAATCCAGGTCACCAGGATGGGTGGCAGGGAGCTAAGTACTTGGACCATCACCTGCCGCCTCCCGGGTGTACACGAACAGGAAGCGGAGCTGGGATTTGAAGCACGGATGCAGGCGCCAGCTGCCCAATCCCCCTCCCCTGCTATGTAGCAACCACGGATTTGTCTTTAGGTATTCAATTTCCTGCCACCAGGTATTTTGTCACTGGGAGGAACCTTTTTTCCTGGGCATACATGGACGCCTTTCATCTGGAGGGCAGGAGAGAAACTGATGGGGAAAGGGTGCTGTCCTATGAAAGACCTGGAGTGGCTTTGGGGCCTGGTCTCTTTGGAGACACAGGGCGGGGCCCTTGGCAGGTCCCATGGAGGTGTCCTGACTGCCCATTCCTCTCTCCTGCCCTGCCCCCAGGATGAGGGTGTCCCCCACCTGAAGACCCAGAGCTGAGCAGCTGTGGCTCACTGGAAGCTCATGGAGACGGTCCTGGCCTTGCCCCAGGAGCGCCGGGACTTCGTGCACAGCCTGAGGATGAGGAGCAGATATGCCTTGTTTCTCGCATTTGTGGTGGTGGTGTTTGTCTTCATCGAGAAGGAGAATAAGATCATATCCAGGTGAGGGGTGGGGTGGGGTGGGGTGACTGTGGCCAAGGCCCACCTGTGGGACACTCTGTGCCACTCCACCCATCCCAGGGGCCTGCAGCTGCCCACCCGTCCCCCCATGAACCCTTTCCACACACATCCTCACCTCCAAGCCCACCTCTCCCAGACAGGCATGGGGGAATCGCCTGCAAGACGGCTTGGCCTTGCCTAGTCATCCACCCTCTCCCTCTGCCCCCTCAACAGGGTCTCGGACAAGCTGAGGCAGATCCCGCAGGCCCTGGCAGAGGCCAACAGCACCAACCCGGAGCTGCTCTTGGCGGAAAACGCGTCCCTGGTGTCTTTGAGCGAGCTCGATTCCGCCTTCTCACAGATTCGGAGCCGCCTGCATAACCTCAGCCTACAACTGGGTGTGGAGCAGGCTGGGGAGGCCGAGGCGCACGCTGACCAGGTGCCACTCCTGCCGGCTGGGGCGGGGCCGCGGCGCCACGTGCTGCTCATGGCCACCACGCGCACGGGCTCGTCGTTCGTGGGCGAGTTCTTCAACCAGCAAGGCAATATCTTCTACCTCTTCGAGCCACTGTGGCACATCGAGCGCACTGTGGCCTTCGAGCCTGGAGGTGCCAACGCGGCGGGCTCAGCACTCGTGTACCGCGACGTGCTCCAGCAGCTGTTCCTGTGCGACCTCTACGTGCTGGAGCCCTTCATCACGCCTCTGCCAGAGGACCACATGACTGACTCCATGTTCCGCCGTGGCTCCAGCCGCTCGCTGTGCGAGGAACCTGTGTGCACGCCCTTGGTCAAGAAGGCCTTTGAGAAGTACCACTGCAAGAACCGCCGCTGCGGCCCGCTTAACGTGACCCTGGCCGCCGAGGCCTGCCGTCGCAAGCAGCACATGGCCCTCAAGGCCGTGCGCATCCGCCAGCTCGAGTTCCTGCAGCCGCTGGCGGAGGATCCCAGGCTGGACCTGCGCGTCATCCAGCTGGTGCGCGACCCACGGGCCGTGATGGCCTCGCGTATGGTGGCCTTCGCAGGCAAGTATGAGACTTGGAATAAGTGGTTAGCGGCGGGTCAGGACCAGCTGCACGAGGAGGAGGTGCAGCGGCTTCGGGGCAACTGTGAGAGCATCCGCCTATCGGCAGAGCTGGGCCTACAGCAGCCTGCGTGGCTGCGCGGCCGTTATATGCTTGTGCGCTACGAGGATGTGGCGCGTAGCCCGCTGCAGAAGGCACGCGAGATGTACCGCTTCGCCGGCATCCCCCTGACGCCGCAGGTGGAGGACTGGATCCAGAAGAACACACAGGTGGCGCACGGCAGCGGCATCTACTCCACGCAGAGAAACTCCTCGGAGCAGTTCAACAAGTGGCGCTTCAGCATGCCCTTTAAGCTGGCGCAGGTGGTGCAGACCGCCTGCGAACCCGCCATGCGCCTCTTCGGCTACAAGCTGGCCCCTGATGCCGCCGCGCTGGCCAACCGCTCCGTTAGCCTGCTGGAGGACCGGGGTACCTTCTGGGTCACGTAGGGAGGGGCGGCACCTGGGGCGCCAAAGACGCCTTCTGGTGGTAAGGCCCACCTTGCCTTTCTGCACATACAGACCGAGGGTGAGCCGCAGCTCTGGCTCCAGGTGTGGGAGCTGTAGCAGTGGCCCCCGCAGTCAAGCTAGCTTCCCCACTGCAGTCGCGACCCCGCGGGAGGCAGGGGACAGCGAGTTGTCCCCTAGAGGGACCATCCCCTGAGTAGGCCTAGCGTCAGCCTCCCTCCTTCCGTCTCACATGGGAACAGACTTGAGATTCCTGCCAGTTACTGCCTTGGCTGTAGTTTGGTTGGAGTCCAGCCACTGAAGGAGCAGAAGGTGGCCTGGGCAGTGAGTGCTCACAGCCAGCCCTCCTGTGCCACTCAGGGTTCACCTTGGCATTTTTGCACTGGATGTAGAGAAGTCTGGGGTCTTGGCAGGCTCTTTCCCAGCCAGTGCACAAATACTGGGAGCTTGGGAGGTGGGGGACTGTGTTGGGGGGGATGTCGACCTGGCCCAGAACATACAAGTGGCTGTGTAGACATGCATACAAAAATGTAATGACATATGGGCACGGGTGTCCACATGAACTGCCACACCAGTTTGCCCACACCCTAATTACTCTTTGGGATCATCTGGCAGGGGTGGGGTGGGGAGGGGAGAAGACCTGCTCAGGGCCACAAGGCCTGACATGACCACCTGCCCAGACCTGGGGCTGAGTGGTGGATGCAGAGCTGCCACACCCACCAACCCCTCTGGGCCGTTACATCCTTGTGGCTAGCAGGCAGAATGTCCCTAGAGGATGTGCCCCCTACGCCCGTAGCTCAGCTCCACGGCCCATCCAGCTCACTAGCTTCCAAAGAGCATGTCCATATTTGGAAGCTGCCTGGGCCCCAACCAGAAGCATCTTTGGTCCCTGGAGGCAAGAGGCCAGGCAGCCTGCAGGTCCCATCTCTTCCAGCCAAGCCTCCTGTGGCACAGAGCCAAAAAGAAAGTTGAGAGGGTGAGGCAGAGGGGGCTGGCGAGTAGTCACATCAGTCGGGTCCGCCTTCCACTCTGGGTCAGAGTTCAGCCACGGGTCACTGCAAACATTGTTACTGCCCAGAGGAAATTTCTTTTAAGGCTCTGAGACGCACATTGCTCTACTTAGAATGGGCTGCAACGTGTTTTATGTGGAGGTTTGAAGTTATTTATGGCTTGCTGGCCCTTGTATTGTGGCTGGGCCTTGAGTTTGTTTCTGCAGCCCAGCCAGGGCCTGGGGGAGGCTGGGAAAAGCAGCACAGAGGAGGGAGGAGGTGGAGGGGGGCCTCACCCCAGGATCCGAGCCACGGCCCCAGCAGCCCTTTCTCTCAGAGCCCAGGTCCCCTGGCGCTCTGGCTGCTTGTCTAGAGGCAGCATACCTCCAGGGCCCCTCTGCCCTTCCTCCTGAGAAAGCCAGACAAGATCAGCCTCACAGCGGGGTATGGGTCTGGGGAGCCCTGCTGCTGCCCCATCCTAGGAGCGGGCACCATAGCCTGCCTGGTGCTCCCAGGACAGGCTGCCCAGCTGTGCCCCTGGTTTCCTGGGCAGCCTTGGGGTGGCCTGCTCTCTGTGTAATGGGGGCACTGGGGAAGTATGGGATCCGAGCCTAGTGTGTGTGGCTGTGGGGAAGAAAGGCATGTCCAGGCAAGAAGCTGCAGTTTGGAAAAGGCAAGGAGAGCTGCCCGATGGGCCCCCATCCCCAGTACCAGGTGCTGGGGCCCTGTGGGAGGAACCTTAGTCTGACAGTGCCAAGCTAAGTTGTGCTGGGGAACTGGCTCTAAGCAGGGGTCTCATTTCAGACAGTGGCTGTGGGGCTAGGATGTCTTATCCAGGCCTAAAAGTGCAGACCCTTTTCCCTGAACCCTCACCTGCTGCCCTCTCCTATGTGGGGGTGCTAGGCGTGGGCACGGACCCTGCATCCCTCTATGGTTGCCACCCTTGGAACTTCTCAGGACATTGACAATGTGTCTGCTGTAAGTGGACTTTACTTATTTATTTTGCGAAGAGACAAAAAAAAAATACCTTCTGATTTGTAAGGACCCCAAACTATGCCAAGAGGAGGAATAGAAGCTGTTCCTGCATGGACACCTGATGGTGATGACTGGGACTGCCAAACACGGTGTGGAGAGTCGGGAGCCCCAGCAGGTGCCTGGGAGTCTAAGGCAGGCATAGCCTAAGCAGGCAGTAGGATGTTGGCATGTGCCCCCTGGGGCTCAGCCCAACTGGCTTCACTGCGAACCCAACCAAGGCGTGCATTCAGGGCTCTCCGAGTAGAGCCAGGAGGGAGGAGGTGGTCCCTGCCCCCTCCCCCACCTCCAAACCAGTGCAATGGGGCAGCTGTTAACCAAACTCCACAGAGTAAAGGGCACCCAGGGAGCCCTCTGGGACACCTGCCCCTCCCCCCACCATCTGTGTAGCCATGGAGGGGGCTCTGGCCAGAGACTGAGACCCCCTGATCCCAGAGGACTGACAGCCTGGGTTGTAGAGAAGACCAGAGCATCATCTGACCCTAAAACTAGAATCCTCTGTCAGGCTGGGTGATCTCCCCACCCCAGGGCCCACTGTGTCTGACCACAGGGCTTGTCCCTTGAGACCCCCTGGAGTGTGAAGATAGGAGCAAAAGCCGAGACAGCTGCGACCCCAGCACAGCTTCCCCCCACCCTACCCTCAAGGTGAAGGATGTCTCCCAAAAAAGTTAGGAGAGGAGGTACAGGTGCCTGTGGAAGCCATGAGGTGTCCATGATCTACACAAACACACCAAGAAATGTCTGGCAAGATCAGGGGCTCTGGGGACGGGGAGAGGAGCATTTGCGGAGAGTCCCAGTGAGAGGTCCGGCTAGATAGCAGGGAGAAGGCGTCCCAGAGGGCTCCTGTGTGAGCCAAAGTTTCCAAAATAGCAGAAGCTACTCTTTACCTCTAAAGAAGCAGAATTGGCAACTGCAGGTGCTGTAGGAACTTCTTGATCCTTCAGTTCTGTGACTGACTGCATATGGCCAGGGGGCAGGGGCTGGGGTGTGAATTCCTGTGTGTCCAAGGCATGGCACCACCTGTGAGCCAGGCACTTGACTGATGAGCTCGTCCTTGACTCCTGCTGCCCCTAACGCTGGCCTGGCTTGGGGCACCCCTGACATCTCCAGCTCATCTCTATACTCCAGGCCATCTGCCTGGCCCCCTACTCCTTTCTGGGTCCTGCAGACTCTTTTCTTTGTCAAGGCCAGGGTTTGTGGCCACAAGCAACAGGACACCCCTTGCATGGCACACATGGGCGTGATATGTACATGTGTGTCTACACACATGCTGGTGTAGCATGCAGCTCATTCTGCCTGCCCTCTGGTGCTCCCCACTGCCTCCCCCTTGTTGTCCCAGATGTCCTTGCTGTAGCCACAACCTGCCACGTCCTGGAAATGCTGGGGCTGCCCCCCAGAGGACTGGTGGCCACTGGCGGCCCGGGGCTGCCGGAGAAATAGAATGTGAACCCCAGGCCTAAGGGCTTACTTATTTAATTAAACACAGAAAGATGCAATGAGCAGAACCTGCCTTGTGTCTGTCTTTTGTTCTCAGTGTACTGGGTGCTAATAATGAGCTGAAAGCCCATTAGCCTCAGTGGGAAATGGGACTTCCTGCACCTAGTAGGGACAGGTCAAAGCCCTGTCTGTCCAAAGGGGTGACAGGCACAAGAGTAACATGGGTGAATCAAGGGCATGAGACCCCACTGTCTGCCACCCACCCACCCAAGTCAGAAGCCACTTCCTCCCTCTGGGCTCCAGAATCATCCCCCGCTAACCCCAATTTGCCTAGCCCCAGGGGAGCAGCTGGACACACTCCCCGCTCAGGCTGTGGCCAAATGACAGTTCCTGGGTCCCAGCACCTTCAGCCGGCTTCCTGGCAAGTGTGGACGTGCTGAGGTGGGCACAGGAGCAGCTGTGAGCAGCCTGCTTCTTTGGGAGACAGAGCGAGCAAGTTCTCCTTTGCTGGTTCACTCTGCAAATGCACCTAACAACAGCTGCCTGGGGTCACAACTAGGAGCAGGAACTCGTTGCGGGTCTGCCATGTGTTCAGCAGGGACCCAAGTACCTGAGCCGTCATCACTGCCTCCCAAGCAGTTGGGTATGGAACACAGGCTCTCTCATCAGCTAGGCTGAAGACCTGCCATGGATGGGACACATGTATCCCCAGCCACTGGGAATCCTACAGAGCAATCCATGTCCATAAGGAGCCCGTGGACAGAAGCACACCTCAGTAGGCCAAAGCCACCGTCCGCAGGCCAGGCAGCAGGAAGGAGCACAAATGACCACATTGCCCCAGCTGGCAGTCACCTGTCTGCTTCTGGGGTGAGCTGGGGAACCAGCCTCTGTCAAAAGTAACAGGGGTTCGTAGCCTCAGTTCCCGCCTCCCATGGCAGCTGCTAACTTAGCCAGGCACTGCCAGTTCATCCCCCTTGCTCACCTAGGCTGGGCTGCCTGCCCCCTGTGCCGCTTACCCTCAGACCCTCCCCCCAGCATCAGCGTTTGGAGTCAGCCACGCCTAATTTTCAAAAGGACTCAAATGTGGGTTTTGTATAAAGCCCTTCGTTTTTCCTAAGCGTTGGCTTCTACTGCCAACTGCTGAGAATAAAAACAAACATTGTGCGTGACACACACATACACACGGTCAGATACGTTCCTGGCCAGCAGCAATATGGTGCTGTGAGTGCTTGGACTCGGCCTGAGCCCAGCGTCCCTGTGTTCCTGGCCACCTTGGCTGTGGCTGTCACCCAGGTGCTTTTCAGTAACTTGGCGTCTTCCTCTGCACCAGTATGAAATGTCACCCCCTGCTTCTCTCCCTCCCTCCCTCCTCACCTCTCCCCTCTCTCTATTCTTCCCTCTCCTTCCTCTCTTCCTTCTTCTCCTTCTCCCCCTCTGATGTTCCAGGAGCACCCTGTGGCTCTTCCAGGAAAACTCGTGCCACTGCCACAGCAGCCTCAGGCCCGGGGAGCCAAGTTGGGGCCTTGCTTTGGCTTTCCCAACAAGGCCCACCTGGGCTCCTTAACGTTTAGGTTTCAGGAATCGGGCGGTGCCTGGGCTTGCCTGGTCTGAACACCCAGCCCCCGCTGCCGCAGCAGCCACTGAGTCGCTGCCAGGAGCGCCGAGTGCCTCCCTGGTTTCGGGGGCTCTAAGGGAGCACCTGTGATGGGGGTGCCTTCAGCTCATGGTTCCCTCGGGTGAGGGCCCTGCTGCCCGATCTTCAAGGCTCTCACGGGCAGAAGAATGCTTGCCCCAGAGCTCTGCCTTTTAAACCAACCCCTCCCCTACTCCCCCATCAGCCCGATTGAATTCACCTGCCCTAGTCCTCTACCGGCAGAGCCCGCCTCCTGATGCTGTGGACGTAGGGGGTGGGGCAGTTCCTACAGGTGCAGCAGAAACCTAGGGAGTAGGTGGGGCCAGGTGCGCCTCCCTCACGTGCCAGAGCTACCCCGTGCACGTGACAGGGATGCTTACCTATAGGGCTCACCTGTGCTTCCAGCCTGCGCTTTCTGGGTTCAGCATGGCACTGGGCATGCCAAGAAAGCTCCCCACCAAGAAAGCTGCAGAGAGGCAGCATGTGCAAAGACCTGGGGGGTGAACGGGCCGTGGGAAGTTCTGAGTCGGAGCAGTTTTCTGTGGCTATGGCAGTGATAAAACAGAAGTAGGAATGGGAACTGGGGCCTGCATATGCTATGGCTTGGATCATGTGACCTTGAGAGCTGTAGGAAACCACAGAAAGGCAGAGAACATGTATGTATTTTCTGCAGCCACTGTGTAGTGGTATGTTTGAACTTAGCTTCTAAAATCAGATGGCCCTGGTTCAAACCCTGGGGCAGTTGAGACCTCTCTGGGTTTCTATCTTCAAGTATAATATGGGAATAATAAGGGAGAGAAGTCAGAGAGCCCGGGCTGGAGAGGAGGGGACAGGCTCTTAGCACAGGGACCCAGGTGGCACAGCCGCTGGTTGCTGCTCTTGCTGCTGTCCCTGCCACAACCACTCAGGAGAGAGGAAAGCCAGGCCTGTGCCCACACCCTCTGCCCACCTGGCCTCGCAGGAGGCTGCCAGGCCAGCCACTGCTCATACTCAGGTGCCACTGTCCACACCTCCTCTCTCTTTCCCTGGAGACAGTCTGGAAGAAGCAGCCCAACAAGGCAGGTCTGCTGCCCTCCCCACGGCGCTCCCCGCTCCCCCGCCCCACACTCTCCCTGCCAACCTCACACCCACCCCGCCCCAATAAGGCCCCTGAAGTTAATAAAAACACAAATGTTTGATTTGGGAGGAGAGATGCAAGCAGGGGTGCCCTGGGAGGACCCAGGACAGAAAGGGGCTCTGCGCAAGGCCAGGAGGCGCTCACTCACCACAGGACCTCCGGTCCTCCCACTTTGTCTCCTCACCTCATCCCCATCACTTCATCTGTGGTGGAACATCTGGTCCCAATATGGGGCTGATTTCAATAAAACCAAGACACCCCTCTTAGCCCTGCCGGACTTGGAAGAAGCCAAGGAGAAATCCTGTGGTGTGCCAGCAGGAGCCCTGAGAGGCAGGAAGGGGGACAGGAAAGAGGAAGGGGCTTTGTAACCATGGAGCAACAGGACCTGCCTTGGGGACGGCTGGAGCAGGACCCACATCCTCAATAACAGAGGTGGGCACACCTTGGCAGCTTTGTAAACCTCCACCTGCCTGTCCCTGGTCTCTCTCCTTTCCTGTTGCCCCTCACTAGGCAGGAGCTTAGGCGTGTATGAGTCCCAGATGCCTCTGGAAGTGAGAGAAGACACACGGAAGTTGTTTCCCACACACGCACGTGTGTATACCACCCTCACACACCTCCCCCCCCCCCACATACACAGAGCTGCCCTTCCTCCAGACTGGGAAGGCAGAGAAGCTGTAGAGGGTCTGCTGGACACCACTCTCTGGTTCCTGGCCCCTCTGCTTGAAAACCTCCCATGCATGCATGTGTTACTTTAAAAAAATATATCTATTGGTCTTTATTTATGTAAAAGGCAGAATGATAGAGGAGAGACAGATCAAAGGAAAGAGGAAGGGAGAGAGGAAGAAGGAAGGGGGAGTACAGAGAGGGGAAGACAGAGAAGCAGGACTTGAGGGGAGGGGAATTTTCTATATACTGGTTCATTCCCCAAATGCGTGCGACAGTCAGGGTTGGGTCTGATCAAAACCAGGAGCCCAGAACTTCATCCCGGTCTTCCATGTAGGCACAGGGGCCCAAGCACTTAGGTCACCCTCTGGTGTTTTTCCTAGACTATCATCAGGGAGCTGGATCAGAAGTGGAGCAGCCAGGACATGAACCAGCACCAATATAGGAGGCTTGTGTTGCAGGTGGCAGCTGCACCTGCTGTGCCACAGGACTCCCCCACCCCACCTCCCCACAGGCAGGCGTTAAATTCTATTGATCCAGGAATTGCTGCTGCTAGCTAGCTAGAGCACCAGGAAAAGAAGACAGGAAGACAGGAACAGCAGATTGCAAATCAGAGAAAAAAGTGAATGAAAAGAAAGCTGTGATTCCTAGAAATTCCCACCCCACCCACCCACAGCTATTTCTAGCGATCAAGCAATTCAGCCCTCTAGGATCGAATGACAAAGATGCCTCTAAGCTCCACAAAAATGGCTTTATGTTTGCAGGCCATGGACTTAGCTTAGTGGGCTCCATGAACAGAGACCCAGCAGGGTGGGGCTGCCCCATCTGTTCCTGGTGTAAGGAGGGAACAGAAGTGGGCAGGAGCAGGGACTGTGACAATGGCTTGGTCTTATTCTCTCTCAGGTGTGTAGAAAGCATGGAAAGAAGGCGGCTTTCTAGCGTGAGCAGGGAACAGAGACCCACTCCCCTCATTCTGGGCTACTACTCCCACCAGCAGACTCCTCCCCCCCATGCTCCCCTTGGCTGAGCCCTGGGCCTTGAAGGGCACAGATCCGGGATGCTGAGCCATGTTGCCGCCCTGCAGCGACACTAAAATGACGAGGAATATTCTTGGAGGTCCGGGGAAAACTGGCAAAAGCGGCTGCGTTTTAAAACCTTTTCTCCACTGCTCCTGTCCCCATCTAAGCTTTCTTACCCGCTTCTTCACCACCGTTCCTCCCATTTTCCGCCCCCCTTCTTCCCAATTCTTCCCGTTTCTGTATTCCTCCCGTCAGGCCCACCAGAATGTCACGAAACAAAAAGGAGAGAGACAAAACCAAAAAGAGAGGGCGAACCAAAAAAGCCGTTTATTGCCGAAAGCGAGCTGCTTATACACAGTTCTTCCACCAATCGCTTCTGCCCGTGGTCCACGGAGCGCTATCTGATAGGCCAGCAATCGCAGCGAGGGAGAATTAGCCTATCCTTGTGACTTCCTGCCTGCCCACTGGCGGGACAAGTCCCGCCTCCTGGCACTCGGCCAGCCGCCATCTTGAAGCACCTCATCCATGTGGGGTCGGCCGCTCCCCACAGAGCCAGGCACCCCACACACTAACAGCACTCAACCCTCCACTGCTCAGTCAAAAACAAGAGCAGTGAAAGGCATTCTGCCAATTCATCTGTAGTTCCCAAAATACAGCAGGTCTCCAGCGTTTCAAGAAATTTCAGTTGGTTTGTTTGAGAGGCAGAGACAGACAGAAGTCTTCCATTGGCTGGTTCCCTCCCTAAACCTAATGCCTCCAACAGCTGGGTCCAGGCGAGGTCAAAGCCAGGAGTCAATCCTGGTCCCCCTGGGTGGGGAGGCAGGCTCCCGAGTCCCTGAGCCATAGTTTGCTACCTCCCAAAGTGTATACTGCAGGAAGAGGGACCAGGGAGCACAGCTGGAACTCAAATCCAGGAGCTCTGATTTGGGATGGGGTGTCCCAAGGAGCATCTTAATAATCTGGAGCTGGCTGATGCCACTACATAGCAGGCTAATCATCCTCTGCCTGAGGCACTAGCATCCCATATGGGATGTCCTGGCTACTCCACTTCTGATCCAACACCCTGCTTATGGCCTGGGAAAGTAGCACAGGTGGCCCAAATCCTTGGGCCCCCTGCACCCACCATGTGGGAGACCCAGAAGAATCTCCTGGCTCTTAGCTTTGGATGGGTTCAACTCTGGCTGTTTTGGCCATTTGGGGAGTAAAGCAACAGACAGAAGACCTTATCTCTATACATCTCCCCAACTCTGAGTTTCAAGCAAAGTAAGCTGAACGGAAAAGAGCAGGAAAGAAAAGGAAAGGCTAGAGCAAATGCCGTCCTTGGACACGGATCAGACTCTCTCATAGGCCTGTGTCTCTGAGAGGCCTGCTGAAGACACAGCTGCCTGGGTTCTACCCCAGAGGTCTCTGTTTCAGGGCACTGAGGGTTGACATGTGAGCAAGTGCCATGGGGATGCCCATGCCGCTGGTTCCATGTCCAGCACTGAAATCATCTCCTCTGTTCTCAGATATAAAATAAATCCTCACTGGTGTGCAGTGGGGCCTGGGGTCTTAGGTGCCCAATGGACTCAGGGAATCCTGGGAGAGGCACAGCTGATACCACCAAGGCCAGCTGAGGTGAGAGACACTGCACAAACATGTGCAGGTGTCCAGCTGTCGGCTAGCACCCTCTGATCTCCAACTGGTCTCAGCACTGCCTCGTCTTGCTCCTCTGCCTCATCACAGAGCTTGGATGGGCCTATCCGCGGCTGTGCAGGGGCCATCTCGGGGTGCCTGCTCACTCCAGGGCCAGGTGGAGCTCTGGGACACGGGGGTCATGAGCATTCAGTCCTAGCTCTTGGCCCTCCATGTGCCTGCTGACCACTGTCTTCACATCTGAGTTTTCTCTGCCCCTTCCTTTTGTCCTGCGAGGAATGGCCCCTCCTTGGATGCATCCCACCAAGGTCCCACCACAAAGAAAGTTGCTCTTGTCTGGACAGAGAGGCCTTGGCCTGGGAGGGGCAAGCCCTGGGTTTGCATGGGTATCAGTCACAAGGAAGCTATGGTAGACGTCTGAGCGCCACCTCCCCCTGCAGTCTGGCCCCCCCGCCTCACCATGGGAAGATTTATGAAACAAAGGGCAGACAATTAAACGAAACCCTCAGTGCAGAGGCCCCTTCCCACCCTCCCGCACATCCACAGCAGAAGGAAAGGGTGACTGGATGCTGGCTCAGAGCAGCCTCAAACGAGAAACAGGAGCTGGCACTGTGACACAGCAGGGAAAGCCAGTGTCCTATATGGGCATCAGTTCGAGTCCTGGCTGTGCCACCTTCCATCAAACTGCCTGTTAATGTGTCTGTGAAAACAGTGCAGGATGGTCCAAGTGCTTGGGCCCCTGCTCTTGTGTGGAAGACCCAGCTGAAGCTCCTGGCTTTGAACTAGCTGATGTGGCCATTTGAGGAGTGAACCAGCAGAGGGAAGCTCTTTCTCTCTCTCTCTCTCTCCCTCTCTGTGTGTGTGTGTGTCTTGCCCTCTCTCTATAATTGTCTTTCAAGCACACACTCTGCTGGGTCAGGATACACAAGCAGTTGTCTCGTAACAACTCCAGTATGAATGATCCTAATTGGGAGACCAGGAAAGGAACTCCTGCTTAAAGTCACACAGTTGGTTTGACGCTAATGTGTACTGGGTGCTTACTGCATGCCAGGTATCACTTTAACTGTTTTACACATACGGGCGCCCCAGAGTAATGAAGTAGTTGGCACTGGCAGGCTGTGCTTTGGTAATGTACACTCCCTGGTCTCAGGCTTAATGTGACACAGACTGATCCTTCACCTGCACAAGTCTGCTGGGGGTACAAGGGGCACTCCACAACCACTTCCCTTCCTGCAGTGAGCCAGGGGCCCGGGTAGCTTTGGTCTAAGGGCTCAGCCTACCGGTCTTCAGCCAGTGCTAGTCACATGGCCCCTGCTCCAGCTGCAGGATGTGGGGACATGTGGGGGAACAGATGGAATGTTTGGGTCCTGACTATCTCAGCAACAGGTGAATCCTTTTATTATGTCCATTTTCAGACAAGAAAATCAAGACAGGGAAATGTGGTAACTTGGGCTGTCATAACCGACAACCACAAATTGGATAGTGTGACACCTGGTGGTTCTGAGACCTGGGTGTCAATGGATTTCCAGGCCTGTCTCCTTGCTTCTGGGGTTTGCCAGCATGGTGGGCGCCCCTCTGGTTCCAGCCTCCACCAAGATGGGGCTCTTCCCTGCACTGCACATGTATAGCATCTGCTACATGCCCTCCTCCCATGAGGCCCCTAGTCATACTGGGTCAGAGGTCAGGTTGAGCTCATCTCACCCACATGTGCACATGGCCCCTGCTTCCATGCAGCCACACTCTGGGACACCCACATAAGAATCTGGGGTGCACGGCTCGGCCCTCTGCACATGTAAATCTCACCTGTTGGGACATGACGGCTGATGACCAGCCCTGGTTAGCATGGGCATTTGAGGAGTGGACCAGAGTATGGAAAATCTCTGTCTCTCTCTTTCTCCCTCCCTGTCTCTCGCATCCTGCCTTTCAAATAAATATACAGAAGTGTTTTAAAATATTAATTCATAGCATATTAAAAAAAACTTTAAAAGAAGTATGCCCTTGCTTCTTGGAGATCAATGGAGGAGTCAACTTCTCTTTCCTTCCTTCCTTCCTTTATTCTTTCTTTCCTTTTTTAATATTTATTTATTTTTATTGGAAAGGCAGATTTGCAGACAGAAGGAGAGGCAGAGAGAAAAACCTTCTGCCCGCTGATCCGCTCCCCTCCTCCCCTCTCTGTATATCTGAATTTCCAATAAAAATAAAATAAATCTTTAAAAAAACAAACCTAAGTCTCAGAATAGCTAAGACAGGGACAACATTGTGGCTAAACAGGTAAAGCCGCCACCTATAACACAGACATCCTATATGGACGCCAATTTGAGTCCCAGCTGCTCTTCATGGGATCCAGCTCTCTGCTAATGTGCCTGGGAAAGCATGGGGACAACCCAGAAGAATATTCTACCCGGCTTCCAGCCATTGCAGTCATTTGGGAAGTGAACCAGTGGATGGAAGATCTCTCTGCTTCTCCCTCTCCAACTCTGCCTTTCAAATAAGTAACTATCTTTGAGAAAAATAACTTACATAGTCTTGACAAAGAATAAAGTAGGAAGAAGTACTCTGCCAGGCCTTAGGCTTTCCAATCCATCTATAGAAATGAAAACAGGGTGGCACAGGATGGCACAGGACACCGGGACAGGTTCCAGGCTGCTAGCTTCAGCCCAACCAGCCCTGGCTGCTGTGGCCACTGGAGAGTGAGCCAGCAGATGGAAGACCTCTATCTTTACCTCCCTTCTCTACAACTCTGTCTCTCAAATAAATAGACAGATCTTAAAAAAAATGGTATGATATGAGCAAATGGACAGACGTGTATCTATCAATAAACATGTATAGATCAATGTACAAAACACCAGACTCAGTGCAGGAGACAACCTTAAGAATCCATGGGTAACCAGCATCTTCTTACACTTGACATTGAAAGCACAAGACGGGCCCAGCACAATGGCTCAGTGGCTAAACCTCACCTTATATGCACTGGGATCTCATACAGGTGCTGGTTCATGTCCCGGCTGCTCCGCTTCTATCCAACCCCCTGCTTGTGGCCTAGGAAAGCAGTGGAGAATGGCCCAAAGCCTCGGGACCTTGCATCCACATGGGAGACCTGCAAGACCCCTGGCTTTGGATCAGCTCAGCTCCGGCTGTTGTTGTGGTCACTTGGGGAGTGAACCAGAGGGCAGAAGACCTTTCTGTTTCTCTTTCTCTCTGTAAAACTGCCTTTTTCAACAAAAATAAATATTAAAAAAAAAAAGAAAGCATAAGACAGAAAACACTGATAAATTAAACTTCACAGAAATTAAATATATGGACATCAATTGTATCCTGATTTACATAAGTGGTAGACACAATAGCAAACAATAGAAAAATTATAATATCAACTTGATATTTGATAGTAAATAATTAGTCACATTTATATGTGATAATGTGATATTGTCATTGTGATTTTTTTTCAAGAGTATTGATCATTAGAGATATCTACTAAAATATTCATCAATGAAATCATGCAAAGTTGAGGATCCGCTTCAAGTGAACTTTAGGGTCTGACACTGTGACATAGCCCGTAAGGCCCCCTCCTGGAACACCAGCTGTTCCACTTACCAAACAGCTCCCTGCTGATGTGACTGGGCTTGGGCTCTTAGCTACTTGCTTCCATCTGGAACAGTCCTGGCTGTTGCAGTCGACTGAGGGATGAACCAGAGGACAGAAGATCTTTCCGTCTGTCCCTCTCTTTCTGTAACTTTGCCATTCAAATAAATCTTTTAAAAAATGAAATTCAAAATACTATATTAGATGAATGTTGTAGTGATACTCTTCCCTACTTCCCCTGCAATATAGTATTTAATATTTTAGATTTTTAAAATTTTGTTTGAAAGGCAGAGTTAACAGAGAAGAGGGACAGAGAGTTCTCTCATCTGCTGGTTCATTCCTGAAATGGGCACAATGGCTGGAGCTGAGCCAGTCCAAAGCCAAGAGCTTCCTCTGGGTCTCCCAGGTGGGTGCAGGGGCCCAAGGGCTTGAGCCATTCTCTACTGCTTACGCAGGCCATAAATAGGGAGTTGGATGGGAACCAGTTCTGTGGGATGCCAGCACCACAGGCAGAGGCTTAGCCTACAATGCCACGGCACTGGCCTCTACTCTTTTTTTTTTTTTTTAAGATTTACTTATGTTTATTGCAAAGTCAGATACAGAGAGGACAGACAGAGAAGAAGATCTTCCACTGATGATTTATTTCCCAAGTGACTACAACGGCCGGGGCTGAGCTGATCCAAAGCCAGGAGCCAGGAACTTCTTCCAGGTCTCCCATGCGGGTGCAGGGTCCCAAGGCTTTGGGCCATCCTCGACTGCTTTCGCAGGCCACAAGCAGGGAGCTGGATGAGAAGTGGAGCTGCTGGGATCAGAACTGGCGCCCATATGGGATCCCGGCACATTCAGGGCAAGGACTTTAGCCGTTAGGCCACTGTGCTGGGCTCTCTAATCTTTTTAAAAAGATTTATCTATTTGATGCACACAGTGACAGAGACAGAGAGAAAGCTCTTCTAACTGCTAGCTTATTCCCCATTACATGACTGCAACAGCTAGGGCTGGGCCAGGTGGACACTAGGAGCCAGCACACCATCTGGATCTCCCACTAGGGCGGCAGGAGTCTAAGCACTTGGACCATCAACACTGTTTTCCCAGGTGTCTTTGTGAACTGAATAAAAACACAGCAGCTGGGACTCAAACCCATTCTCTCACATGGGACACCAGTGCCCCACCTGGTACTTTAACCTGCTGCACCATGATGCAGGCCCCAGGGTCTGATTTTTCAGCTTCCAGACTCTGTCCCTGCATATCACCCTCTCTCAGCCCAGCATCTCCCTCCAGGGCACCAATGCTCCCCTCCTTCCCTCAGATGGTCTGTCATCTGAGCTTGAAAGGACTGAAAATAAGCAAACAAACCTAACACTATAAAGCACTGTGTGCTGGAAGCTCTGCCTGCTGATCTTATTTTAGATAATGGCAAGGATAATAACGAATCAGCAAGCATAACACCCCTGGAGCAAGGGCTGTCAGTGTCTGCGACTTACAGATGGGGAAACCAACTCTAGGAGCAGATATGCACTTACCCAAGGCCACAAAGCTTGGGGCAAGGTTGTACAAAGCCCCTGTGTCCTACCTCCTGCCTGCTCAGGCCCCCTTTGCCCCTGCAAGGGCTGGGGTACCCATCTCTGTCTGGAGGTTAGTTAGAAGTCCCAGGGGGCACATGGAGCCCTCCAGCTGGCCACAGGTGGAAGCTTCTGAGCAGATGCCAATGCTGGCTTAGAAAACCCTGCCCGGATGGCGGGCCTATGTTTACCCTGTGGCTACCACACCAACAAAGCCTCCTTGTCTGGTCCGGGGACAGGCAGGGTTTTAAGGACATGAGTTTGGGACCAGGGTTGTTTACTCCCAGGACTACGCTCCCTGTCTCTGAAGAGGAGGAGGTGTTGTCTCCACAATGTGGACACCCAGGCCAGCCTGGCTGCTCCCTGCCCAGGCACCCAATCCCACCTGAACACCTGCCACATGAACACCTGAACACGCACACACGGGCACAAACACACAAGCATGCACATATATTCACAACCCTCTAAGAAACAGGCAAAAGGAGAAAAGGTTATTTCATGAGTTCATCAATGGCTTCATGGGAGTCCTACACAGCTAATGTCATTTGAGATGTTATAGTATACGTGTGTGTACACATGTGAGTAACCGATAGGTATATGTGTGCATAATCTCACGGGCCTGGTGTAACATGACAAGATAGACTTCCTTATGCAAAAACAACTAAGGATTCCCGAGGGCAATGGCAGAGCACTGAAGCAGGTGCCAGGCCTCTGGGGATACAAAGCCTTCCGAGCTATGAACACGGAGCCACCGCCCAGCATGCCCAGGACACAGGCTCCACACACACAACATACACTGTGGGTGCCTACCTTGGGCACTTTGCTGCGTGGAAAGCTCTGGCTTTCACAAGGTTCTCTGAGGTCTGTGACTTTGCAAAGTTTAGGAGAAGGCCAGGGACTGGCGTGGCAGCCTGGGTTAGGACACACAGTGTGCTGTTTACCACTTGTGGTATCTGGGTCAGACCCCTTCTTCCAGAGCCCAGTTCCTCATCTGTACAATGGGTTGTAGTAACACAGTTCCTCACACAGGCGCCCACAGGCACAGAGGGCACGCAGGACCTGCCGCCAGCAGAGCTCCCAAGAGATATCAGGTCTTAACCCCTTGCTTCTGTCTGAGATCATTAAAGAGTCTCGTCATCCCGGGCACCTGGCAACACATGCTGCTGTTTCTGACAACTGACCTGACGTCAGAAGGCATGAGCCTAAGGGGCATGGCTGCCCAGCCTCTTGAGCCTTGCCTGTGGGTGTGACCTCACCACTATGGCCCAAGCTACCTGGAACACAATTGTTTAGTTTTTTAATTATTATTATTATTGCAAAGTCAGATATACAGAGAGGAGGAGAGACAGAGAGGAAGATCTTCCGTCCGATGGTTCATTCCCCAAGTGACCGCAATAGCCGGTGCTACGCTGATCCAAAGCCAGGAGCCAGGAACCTCCTCCAGGTCTCCCAAGTGGGTGCAGGTTCCCAAGGCTTTGGGCCGTCCTCAACTGCTTTCCTAGGCCACAAGCAGGGAGCTGGATGGGAAGTGGAGCTGCTAGGATTAGAACCGGCGCCCATATGGGATCCCGGCACATTCAAGGCGAGGACTTTAGCCATTAGGCCACTGTGCCGGGCCCAACACAGTAGTTTGGAACAGACAGCAGCAACTGCAGAGCCCTGGGGGCTGGTAGGCAGACACCTGCAGGCTACAGTCAGAAGGGGCTGGGCCTTCAAGGGGACCTCATAGTGTCCATGGCCAAGATCACTCAGGACACAGTCTCTCTGCATCATGAGGCATCCAAGAGAGGGCTCTTAGGAGTCCTGGGGCCTGGTGGCCCTTGGTGGCCCACGGGAGTCGATGCTGTCACTACCTGCTTAAGCAAAGCTACTAACACAGGAGGACGTTTACCTGGGCTCTTAGTTTAGACATCCCCATTGGGGTGACATCCAGAGCGGGTGATGGAGAGTGGAGCACACGTGTGTGTGCAGGGAGGACCACACATGGCAAGTCCAGACACAGAGGGAGAGGTAGAGTTGAGAGCTGTGCAGCCACCCCTTCGTGAGTACTGCTTACCACAGCACGCTCATGGCGACCCACGGACCTCTCCTACCCTGCCCCCGAGGCAGCCTAACTGCACTGGACTCAGTTTCCAAGTTCCTAGCACCCTCAGTTTAGGACTCTGAGATTTAGCACCGACACAAGTTGAGAGCTGAATCCTGTCCAAACCATTGTGCGGCTCCCACTTCCCCCACCCCCACACACTAGTCCCTGGGCTGGGGTGGGGTTCTCTGCTGTCCTCCCAGGTGTCCCCACTGGGAGAAGGGCCTAGTGTCTTTGCCTCCCTGTGGCCTCTGGTGGGTCCTCTCAGAGACTCCTAGCTGGTGGGGTGGGGGAGGAGGTGTGTGCCATGGGCAGGCTCTGGAGTCTGGGAGCAGGAGCCACGAGCCTCACAGGACCTCAGGCAAGTTCAGGTGCAGATTTCTGCAACAGTAACACGCAGGTGGGCAGTTCCGTGTCTCTTGGTGGAGCCTCCCTAGGCTACACACCCAACGGTCTTTTTAACATGAATAAGAACATCTTTGTACTGAGGGGAAATGCAGGCTGTCCATTGGGAAGGGAGGGCAGACAGACAGTGGACAGTCACATGGCAAATTACAGGCAGCTCTCCTTAAAACCTGGTAGGGACTGGCACATGGTGTAGCCTGTTAAGCTGTCACCCGCTGTGCCAACATCCTACTTGGCCACTGGTTTTTCTGATCCAGCTCCCTGCTAATGAGCCTTGGAAAAGCAGCAGAGTATGAAACAAGCACTTGGGCCCATGCACCCACATAGCAGACACGGAAGCAGCTCCTGGCTCATACCTTTAGCCAAGCTCAGCTCTGGCCACTGAGCCATTTGAGAAGCGCATCAGTGGATGGAAAGATCCCTCCCCACTCTCCTTTTTTGCCCTTTGCCTTTCAAATAAATTAAATCAATCTTAAAAGTATCCAGGACACCTGGCGGTGTGGCCTAGCAGCTAAAGTCCTCGCCTTGAAAGCCCCGGGATCCCATATGGGCGCCGGTTCTAATCCTGGCAGCTCCACTTCCCATCCAGCTCCCTGCTTGTGGCCAGCGAGAGCAGTCAAGGACAGCCCAAGGCTTTGGGACCCTGCACCCGCGTGGGAGACCCGGAAGAGGTTCCTGGTTCCCGGCTTCGGATTGGCGCGCACCGGCCGTTGCGGCTCACTTGGGGAGTGAACCATCGGATGGAAGATCTTCCTCTCTGTCTCTCCTCCTCCTCTCTGTATATCCAGCTTTCTAATAACAATAAAATCTTTAAAAAAAGAAAAGACAAATGTCCAGTGCTGCGCCGATCCGAAGCCGGGAACCAGGAACCTCTTCCGGGTCTCCCACGCGGGTGCAGGGTCCCAAAGCTTTGGGTCATCCTCGACTGCTTTCCCAAGCCACAAGCAGGGAGCTGGATGGGAAGTGGAGCTGCCGGGATTAGAACCGGCGTCCATATGGGATCCCGGGGCGTTCAAGGCGAGGACTTTAGCCGCTAGCCCACGCCGCCGGGCCCTGTATATCTGACTTTGTAATAAAATAAATAAACCTTTTAAAAAAAAAGTATCCAGGACATATTTCTAAATGAAAAATGAAAAGTGCAAAACAGTCTGATGAACCATTCAGATAAAAGTAAATTTTATGTCCTCTGAACATATAGGTTCAGGAAGTTCAGAAATATACAAAGTGGCTTCAGAGGTTCCCAGGAAAATAGAATGAAAGACTAAGTTTATTTTGGTGCAAATATTATTACAATGCATGCATACCTGACTTGTAATAGGCATTTTTCATGAGCTTTTTGAAGCCCCCCAACCATATTTTAAAGTGGCTACCATGGCTGCCTCTGAATTTGGGGCTACAGGGTGGCCAAGGAGAGTTCACATCTCCCCTCCTAGTGTCCTCCTCCCAGCCTGGGAGGTCTTCACAGTCCCCACAGCTCCCAGCAGGAGTGAAATTCCTCCTCCCAGGGTCAAGGCAGGCTGTGCCACCCAGCAGCCAGGGTGGGAGTTCTTAGGGGACTGTAAATAACCAGCTTCCCGGACAAGGACAATAAAACTGTTAGAAGTTCTTTCTGCTAACTGTGCTCCAGGGGCCAGACACAGCATGAGGTGAGTGTTGCCAGCTTTGCAGGGCTCTGAGCCTGTATCTACTCCCTCCTCACCTGCCACAGCTGCACAGATGCTGGCAGAAGATCTGGAACCCTGAGTCTGAGACAAAGGGCTTTGGAGGATGTTAGCACAAGCACGTTCCCCTTGGCTCCTGTGCCAGATCTGGAGATGGGCCCAGGTGGAGGCTGTGCTCCCGGCCAGCATCTGTCACAGCCAAGCAACTCCAGGCTTGGGACAGTCCCAGTCTTACAAGGGGATTCCCAGCCAACCTGCCCAGTGTTTGCCCTGGAGAGAAGACACTACCTCTGGCAACCCTGGAAGAACACACGGTGCCCATCTTCTGCTATTTGCTATGTAAATGTCCTTGACTGGATAGCCCAGAGCCAAAGCTGCCACCAGCCAAGTAGTGGTACCAGGAGTCCAGGGAGAACTGTCTCCCATACATATGGCCAGGGTGGTGAGGCGCTAAGGGTCTGACTCCCTCCCCAGGGTCGCACAGCTGGGCCACAGCCCACTCCAAAGCCCTTACTTCTTCCTCTTGCCTCCAAAACAGGCTGCTGGGAGCCAAACAGCCACATCCATTGCCGCTGCGAGGGAGAAGCCACTCAGGGCTCTCTGCATGACTACAGGGCCTGCCCATGGCTCGTGGGGCAGGCGCTGCCCTCATGCGTCTGGTGCCCAGGATGTGGCTGTCTGGGCAGGGATGGTGCCTCCCATGCCGCCCCTGGGTGATGTCACGCAGGAGATGGAGAGGAGGATGGGGCTCATAGACACAGGGAGAATGCTGATTCTTTGACAGATGGGGGAAAAGCCACAGTGTTCCCTGTGTGGTTAAGTACGCAATGTATTTATGGAGCCAAAAGCGCTGCTGTTCATGTCCAGCCCCCAGCCAGGAAACGGGCTGGGCTTGTTTGTGTCTCCTCGGGCTACCTAACCTCTGGCAACCTGAGCTGAGTTTTCTGAGTCAGGCTAGACCCTGTCCCCCAGCTCTGTGAACCCCCTTTACCCAGTTTCTGGCCTCTGGAGCCCACTCCTCCAGGCTTGGAGAACGAGCAGGGAAGGCTCAAGTATGGCACTGCATTCCTCTGTCTGTTGTTTTTGTTTTTTGGGTTTTTTCCCTATCCAAAAGGTAGACAGAGACAGACAGACTAGGGAGCTCTTCCATCTGTCAGTTCACTCCCCAAATGGCTGCAACAGCCATGGCTGATGGAATCACCGGAGACAAATCAGAGGGATGCATGTCCGTTTACTGGCAATTAAGCACAAGCTTATATAGGGTAAGGCAGAGAACATAAGGTTGGAGGTAGCAACAGTAATTCTATAGAGTAAGAGAATATATTATATATTACAAGGCTAGTCAACCAGCCTAAAGGTCACAGACATGCTTAGTGGTCACATACATCAGACATCGCCGGGTGGCACTATGTAGCCCACCCACATCCTGAAGTTGGTTATTTTCATTATGAACAGGTGGGAGAAGGTGACCCAGTTACCAGAAAATACCCAACTCCAAGAAGCGGCTAACACAGGACCCCAAGTGGAACCCTGCATACCTGAAGTATCTTACACAGTCACACAGCCTTGGTCCTCCCTCAGGAAGTTGGGGGGAGGGTATTGTTGCCACGTGAGGTTTTCTGGGGGCTTTGGACTCCTGGCCTGTGAAGGCCCAGGGAGGGTCGCTAGCAGGACCAGCCAAGCCAGGATGGGACAAGACCTGGACTCCTGGCTTTAGGGGAGGAGGTGCTGGTGGCAGAAGGCCTGGTCATGTTACAGGGCCAGGGTTTAGAGGGCCATGTGCTCCTCCTGAGCAAGTATATCCCAAATGACAGGGTGGGGCAGGGGAGGGAGGCCAAGGAGAGACAGGCCTGCCTGTCCACACTTTCCTGCCTGGGCCGGCCGGGAGCTGTACATACAGACACCTGGAGAAGGTGAACTTGGAGAAGCCCACCTGAGTGAGGCTGGACACCTGAGGGCAGGCATGACCCTGGGGATGCACCCCAAGCTAGGCAGGTGATGAGTGGCTGGCCCCTCCCACTTCACGACAGACGATTTCTGACTTGCCCCTATATAGCAGCCCCACCACCAGGGCTGGCCACATGCCTCGTTACCACTGGGTGTCTGCTGCAGCTCTGACCCACACGCTTAGGTCACCCCAGGGAGCTCCGCCCAGCTGGACCTCGTCTGGCAGCCCCACTGTCTCCAGGACCCAAGGATGTCACCACCACTCACTCTTTCAGTGTCAAAACAGGATCTTGCCCTGTAGTCCCAGAGGGACAGTGGAGAAGCAAAGGCGGGGGAGGAGGGTAGAGGGAGGGCTGGGGCCCAGGTTTGCAGGGAGGCCAGTGGGCGCTGAACTCCTCAAAAGGCAGCTGGGAAAGAGGCGGCACCAGGCCTGCATGGAAGTCCCAGTCCTCAACCAAGGTGGGTTAAGGTCAGCAGTACCCACCATGTTGGTTCCATATCCATTTGACATGACACAACCAGGATACTACCTCTGTGGTCTTCCCCAAACCACATCACCCCCATACAATCAGCAGAAAAACATCAGAAAAACCCAAACTGAAAGGCATCCTGTAAAACTTCTGACCCACACACCTCAACAACTAAAAAGAATTTAAGACAGCAGCAGTGGACATGGGGCCCCTTAACACGGGGCCTGATAGACTGTGCAAGTCACACACCTGTGCAGCAGTCCTGGGCACAGGGTCTAAGAAGCAGGGAGCAGAGGTCCCCAGAGCTCAGAGAACACGTTAAAGGACACCCTGGGAAGGGGCCTGGCCCCGGGGGTAGAGGGCGTGTCAGTGGGCAGGAGCTAGTGCCCTTCCGGCAGGACACTCAGCGCAGAGATGGGATGAGGCTGGGCTCTGTCCATGTGAACCGGGCAACCCCCTACCAGGAGACCCCTGCGTGCACAGGGCTGCAGCATTTGGGGAAGTCAGAGCCAGGCAAGGCCCGGTCAGGACGCGGGCTGGTCACTGGCAGCCCCTGAGGTGTCCCTCTGCCTCCTCTCCCAGCCCTGCCCTAACAACAAACAGATCAGCCGGAGGGGCAGGGAGGAGGAGGAGGAAGGCTGTGTTAGCTCAGGGCTGGAGTACCCCCTCCGGCAAGGGCCCGGCTCTGACCTGCTCTGGGGTGTGTGTGCAGGAGTGATTGCCCAGTCAGGGCTAATTCTAAAACACAGAATTAGCCAGTGAACAGAAAAGAATATAGAAGCCACTACCGATGTCACTCAGGGCATTGGGGCATTTGACCCAGTCCAGCTACAGCAGCCTCTGGGTGAGAAACAGTGTGCCTTTGTGTTCATGTTCAAGCGAGAGGTGAGTCCTCGGGGGTCCCTGTCAGCCTCTGTGCAGGACACAGAGGACATCCCAAGCACAAAGGGCATGAGGAGTCTGTGTCCTGGCTCTCTGCTGCTCATCTGCTGTGTGACTTGGGTCAAGTGTCTTGCCATCTCTGAGCTTTGTTTCCTGGATCAAACGGAAACAGGGCTGGTCCAACTGAACTGAGCTCAAGCATGGAAGAAGCCTGCTGTCCTCACTGCCCTGGGGCCTGGCAAGGTATGGAGGGACACAGGCTGGGTGAGGAAGAGTCCCAGGGGAGAGGAGGAGGAGGAAGAGGGGCCACCATCAGTTTCCTCAGTTTGTCTGCAAGGTCAATCACGTGACTAGACCCACCCTCACAGGGCAGCGTGAAGATGGTGGACTGCACAGGCTTCCGCCACTCTGCGAAGGACAGCTCCGCCCTGGGGAGCAGCAGTTGACAAGTCCAGGTGAGCTGTGTTCAGTGTCTCTGTCCCTTCTTGCCCATGAGCTCTTTGGTATCCCACAGAAAGAACACCCCAAGCCTGGCTGCGACTCCAGACAGCTCACCTGTGGCTGTGTGGACAGGACCTGTGGCAGGCAGCAGCGGGCCCTGGTCACATGTGCCACTCCGCGTGCCCGCAGGGGTGCAGGGAGGCAGACAAGGCTTGAGCCCTTTGACAGCCTTGGGGGATTGCCAGGCAGAGCAGCATGGCGCTCTTGTAATTGCTAAAAATAATACAGAGAAAAAATTTTTTTAGAAGAAAAATGAAAGAACAACAAACTGGGAGACAGGGAGCAAAGGTAGGAGGAAGGGGTGAAGGGGGAACTGCTTCAGGCCCCAGAACTTCCCCAGCCCAAGCCCAGGCAGCCACACCAGGCAGCCAGGGGGCAACACCTGCTGGCCCCGCCTGGCCAAATGGCTGGCACTGCAGGCCAGCTCACAGCCGTCGTCAGTAGCCACAAAGGCCCCTTTCTCTGGCGGCTGTTTGTGTTGGGCTCTGCCCACCCCCATGGCAGCCTCCAGCCTGCTGGTGGGCACAGGGACGGCGCCCTGCCGGCTGCTCAAGGGCTGGCTTTGTGGCTTGCAGGCCAGGCGGCTGGGGCCCAGGCCCTGGAAGCCAGCTGTCCCCACCACCTCTGGCCCGGAAGGGGGCAGCTCCAGGGGCCTCTGTCCCATTCCCACCTAGCTCCCTACTCCCTGTTGTCCCAACCTTCCCCACCTCTCTCTGCCCCATCCTGAGCCCAGACAGGAACACACAGCCCCTGTTCCTCCCCAGCCCACAACATAAATTACCGCTTCTCTGCACGGCAGCTGCAGCCAGGGTCCACAGGCCCATCACAGGAGCCATTGACGCTGGCTGCCCAGCAACTGTGCCCGCCCTCACTCCTCAGCCTGGGGGCTGAGGGCAGGGCTGGAGACCCAGGAGTTAGTTGTTTCTAAAGCACTGTGTGCCCACAGAAGATACAAAGCGGCAGCAGAGGCATGGAAGCTGCAGCCAACATAAATGAGGACTGGCACATGACTCTCCCAGGGACAGCAAGCTCTTTCCATGGAGTGTGGAACACAGGAAAGCAGCAATGGGGGACCAGCCAAACGAGTTATAGCACAGCCACCCAACAGACTATAATGCAGCCTTGAGGACTGCCATTGCAGCCATAGGACCTAACTAATGTATATATAACTTATCTTTTTCTAAAAGGCATTCATTTTAAAGTCAGAGTTAAAGAAATCTTCCATCTGCTAATTGACTCGCCAGGTGGCAGCAGAAGCCAGGAGCCACATGTGTGTCTCCCACAGACAGGCACCCAAAACACTCAGGGCATCCTTTGCTGTTAGCAGGGAGCTGGACTGGAAGTAGAGCAGCCAGGAACCGAACCAGCACTCCTACAGGATCCTGGCGCCTCAGGTGGCAGCTTTCTCCCACTACCTCCACCCCACAGTGCTGGCCCAGACCTTCAGGCCAGATTTGACCATGTATGCCCAAGGCTATTTTTTACTGATGCTCTTCAAATGACGCAGGTCCCCAGGCAGGGAAGGGCACACAAAGCCCCAGCAAGATGCTGCTGTGCCCCAGCTCTGTGCCTGGGGAAGCCTGCTGCCCGCGGCCAACCTGGGAGGCCTTGCCACCAGCAGCAGACTGTAAGCCAAGGCTTCCTTTGCTTCTCCACCTGCATGGCCTGCACCTCCTTGCTGTGGACCGCGATACTGGCGACGGAAGTTCCAGTTACCAGAGCACAACCAAAAATGCCTCAGTCCCTAACTGCCGGCGCTCACGGGGGAGAGTGTGGTGACGGCCTTTGGGGTTGAGAAACAGGGGGTAGGAGAAGCAGTTTGGTTCAAGGGACCGGCAACAGTTCTGCAGGCGCCACCGCTGCCCCTCATGGTCAGGGGTCTGTCTGCACGCACCAGCTCATCCGTCCAGGGGACACCTAGCTGGCCCTACTCAGGAAAGGGGCTGGCTCATAGCCTGTGGCTCAGAAACTCCCTGCTCAGCTCTCAGGGTGACACCTCCCAAGGAGGTAGCCACCGTGGGTGTGTAGAGCAGCTTGGGACTCCGGCATCCCATATTTGGGCGTCTGAGTCCCAGACGCTCCACTTCTGATCCAGCGCCCTGCTAACGTACATCTTGAGAAAGCAGCAGAGGATGGCTCAAGTTCTTGCTTGGGTCCCTGCCACCTGCATGGGAGACCGGATGGAATTGTGGGCTCCCAGCTTCAGTCTGGCTGGTCTTGGCTGCTGCGGCTATTTGGGGAGTGAGTCAGTGCAGGGAGACCCTGCCTGCAAGGCTCTCTGCCTTACACATAAAGTAAAAACACAACAAACTGTTGAGGAGCAGGGCTTATCACACACAGTGTGTACACAGCTCACTCCACCCAAGCTTGGCTATGCTTACAGGGGAACTCCCCCAAGACATATTCGAGCACCTGCTGCTGAGTGACAAAGCCACCCCAAAACTCAGTGACCCGAATCAAAGAAAGTTATCTTACTGTGGCAGGGTTTCTGTGGAGCAGGAAGTGGGGTTCCTGGCTAAGGACAGAGTTTTTGAGGTCATGGTCAGGTGCAGGCCAGGGAAAGACTTCACAAAGACTCCACGTCACCTCCTTGCGCAGGAAAGCTGAGCTTGCTGCCAACGAAGGCACCTAAGGAGGGCAGCTTCAGGTGCCCAGTCAGAGGCAGCTGCATCCCACTTCCTGGGCTGGTGTCGCAGGCCATCTGGCTACATCCACGGCCTTCCTGCAATGCATGAACAAGCCACAGCATCAGATTCAAGGACACGAGACACAGACCACATCTCTCAAAGGCAGGAGCATCAAGACCACTCCAGCACCCAAGGGCAGGATCGGCTGTGGCCGCCACCATTCAAGGCAGGTCAGGGCAGCCTGGGGCATGGAGACCCTCTGACCACTGCACCCTGTGACCCCAGAGAACTCAGCAACACCTTGGGCAGAGTGATGCAGGGGCACCAAGTGTCAGCTGAGCATCGGGCTTTGGTCATGGCCCTCAGTCTGACACAAGGGCAAAGCTTAGGCAATATTCAGATGTATTACTGAGTCATAGTCTCTAATTTAAAAACAAAATTATGTGGAAGTCAGAGTTACAGAGATGGAGAGAAAGAATCAGAGAGACCTCCTGTCTGCTGGTTATCTCCCTGATGGCCGCAACAGCCGGGCTTGGGCCAGACTGGAATCAGGAGCCTTCTCCAGGTCTCCCAGCTAGGCGGCAGGGGCTCAAGGACTTGCCCATCTTCTGCTGCTCTCCCAGGGAGCTGGACCAGAGTGGGGCAGCCAAGATTAAAAAAGCAGCACCCATATAAGATGCTGGTGCTACAGAGGCTTAGCTTATTATGTCACAGCACTGGCCTCAAAATAAACTGTTTTTTTTTTAAAGATTCACTTATTTATTTTACTAGAAAGAGTTACAGAGAGACAAGGAGAGACAGAAACAGATCCTCTATCTGCTGGTTCACTCCCCAAATAGCCACAATGGCCAAAGCTTGACCGATCTGAAGCTGGGAGCCAAGACCTTCCTCCAGTGTTCCCACACAGCTGAAGAGGCCACAGGACACAAGCAGGGAGCAGTTAGGACTCAAACCAGTGCCCATATGAAATGCAGGTGTTGCAGGTGGAGGGAGGCTTAACTTGCTACACCATGGCATCGGCCCTTGAAATGAACATTTCTAAAGGTGCCAGGGGCCCAGTATAATAGTGTAGTGGCTAAAGTCCTCGCCTTGAATGCGCCGGGATCCCATATGAGTACAAGTTCTAATCCAGGCAGCCCCACTTCCCATCCAACTCTCTGCTTGTGGCCTGGGAAAGCAGTCGAGGACGGCCCAAAGCCTTGGGACCCTGCACCCAGGTGGGAGACCTGGAAGAGGTTCAGGGCTCCTGGTTTTGGATTGGCTCAGCTCTGGCTGTTGTGGTCACTAAGGGAGTGAACCAATGGACAGAAGATCTTCCTTTGTCTCTCCTCTCTGTATATCTGACTTTCCAGTAATGAATAAGTAAATATTAAAAAAAGAAAGAAAGAAAGGCACCAGGCATCAAAGATTAAGTTTTGACAGAATGAATTTTGGCTATTAGCTGCACTGCCCACTCTAACCAGCTTGGGTTTGACAAACCTCTTTCCTGCACTATTGCCCCAGGTCACTTCCCAGGCTGGGCTGCAAGAGGCCTAGCCAAAGGCAGGCCTGGTGCGCCCTCTGGTGGCCCCTGTCAGAAGTGCACAGGTCCAGGTTCTGGCTCACAGCCACCAACTTGGTTTGCAGTCAGGGTCACAGACTGCAAAGATACCAGCTTCCACAACCTCAAAGGTTGTGAACATGTTACTGGTGTTTTACATAAAAATCCATCTTATGCCTGACAATGCCCAAGGCCTTGCTCCACAGTTGTTGGCCTGGGTTCTCTGGGGCCATGGGGTGTGTGGACAGTGTGTCCTACACACAGTCCCCGGGTACCTCCCAAAGACCCACGGCCCTCCGTGACACAAATGTGATCTGGCCTGGAAATGGGGTTCTCCACTAAGTAGGACACCATAAATCGTGAGTGTACATGCCATAAATGGAGGGCAGGCCAAAACAGAGGTGAACCCTGGGGGGACACGGAGATGAGCGACAGCCTCTGTGGAGGGGTCCTGGACAGGTTTCCCCTCAGCTTCCAGGGGGACCAGCCTCACTGGCATCCTGATTTCAGGCTTTGGCCCTCCAGAGCTAAGGAAGATTCCACCCATGCAGAAGCTACTCCAAATACGACTATCTCAGGGCAGCCTAGGGCCCGGACACAGAGCTCCCAGCAAACCCTGGCCTGCCTTCCTCCATGTCCCTGCAATAGGCACCCGAAGCACCCAGAGTGGAGGCAGATGACAGAAAGAACCCTTCTGTTCCTCTGGTCCAGAACACCCACCTCGCAACCCTGAGACTGGACTGGAGCCCCCTCCCCCCATGCATGTGGGGTCCTAGACCTCCTGGCACAGGCACCGCCTGACGTGGGTCTTCCACAGGAAAGCAGTGGGATAAGAGGAGGCTGGCAAGGCGGGGACACTGCCCACACAGGTGCCCTCTCTTGGGCCCTGGCTTCAAGACTTCTCCCTTCACTTACAAGAGCTGCTACAGTGTCCTCCTCCTCCTTGCACCTATACAGGCCTTCTCGGTATAGCCCAGGCTGGGCTCCTGTCACCTGGAACCAAGGAGTGCTGAGGGAGTGTGCCCCTGCAGTGTGCCCCAAGCTAACGGGAACAACAGAGGGCAGTGCAGGGGGCAGCCGACTGCTGACCCCTTCCAGTTCTGGGGTCACCCTTGCATGCCTCCTGTAGGTTTCCACATCCCAGCTCCTCCTTGGATCCAGATTCCTGCTGATGCACACCCCGAGAGGCATTGGGAGATAGCCCAAGTACACGAGCGCCCCCCGCCCCGTCCCCCGGGCAGGAGGCCCAGCTGGGGCGCCAGGCTCCTGGCTGTTACAGCAAACGGGAGTGAGCCAGTGGATGGATGCTCTCTCTCCTTCAAATAACAGGGGGAAAAAATTTTAACAACAACAAAATTAAAACCAAAAAAGTATTTTTCAGTCCCTACAAACATGCATTTTTAAGTCAGCAACGCATTCCCCTGGGCTACTGTTCATTTTGAAAAGCCACTGGCGGTAGAAAGTAGGCCCGAAACTCACAAAGCCTTCCACAAATACACCCAACTTACTGAATTCACAAAGTGCTGCAAAGTCGTTCCTTTTAACCAAACGTGGAATTCTCAGAAATTCAGGCCAAACATAGAAATCTTGGTTTCCAAGGAGAAGCAGCTGGAAACACTGATCTGGAGGCCCTTTCAGACAGGCTGGCGGCGCGCTCACAGCGGCGTCCACGCCATCGTGTCCACACCAGTGTGGACACACTCATCCCTGAAGCAGACCCAACCCCGGTGACCAGTGCAAGCCGGTCCTTGTGGCTACGGATGAGGCGGAAGTGGCTGAACCCCGTTTGGGTCACGGGTGACGCCATCTTGTAGGCTGAGACGAGGGTTGGCGCCAGGGGTTTTATAGGCTGAGCAGGGGGGCGGGTCTCAAGATCAGGAACAGTTATCATTCGCTACAGCAGAAAACACGTGACACTCCCCAGGAATTCAATTTTTTTTTTTTTTTTTGCTGAGTTCTTGGAAGTCTTTTTTCTTTTTTTTTTTTTTAAGATTTATTTTATTTTTATTGCAAAAGCAGATACACAGAGAGGAAGCTCTTCCGTCCGATGATTCACTCCTCAAGCAGCTGCAATGGCTGGAACTGCGCCCAGCTGAAGCCAGCAGCCTGGAGCCTCTTCTGGACCTCCCATGTGGGTCCCAAGGCTTTGGGCCGTCCTCGACTGCTTTCCCAGGCCACAAGCAGGAAGCTAGATGGGAAGCGGGGCTGCAGGGATAGAACCGGCGTCCGTTTGGGATCCCAGCGCTTCCAAGGCGAGGACTTTAGCTGCTAGGCCATCATGCTGGGCCAGGAATTCTCATGCTTTAGTTGAGTTACCAGAGGACCCACAGCCCCGAGGAGCAGCGTATGCCATCCACGGCTAGCTGGGATTTACCTCCAGAAATTGGGAAGGGGCCCTGACCCCTGACTATGGGACACTAGAGCAGGGTCTGGCCTGAGCCGGCTGGAAGGAAACACAGGACCACCGACAGGAGACAGACTGGGGTGAGTTTTGAAAGTTGTGCAGGAGTTTGCCAAGTAGAGAGGAGGAGGATGAGTCTTGGGGTGCAGGGCCAGACTCAGCACCTTTTGTGATGGTGGAGAGAGACACCCAGAGGGGAAAATGGGGGTGAGATGGGGACCAGTCACCTTTCAAATGGCCAAAGGGTAGTATCCTTCCTGCCAAGAGCTACTCACAGCATCAATTATACAAAATGATCCACTTAGCAGTCAGCCTGCTGTGGTTTAACCGAATTCCACCCAGCCCAGAAGATGCGCCCAGGGTGTTCCTCCCCCCTGCCCTACAGGTCATAGGGAGTGACAGAGGAGTCGTTGCAGCTGTGAGAGAGGTGGGTCCTGTGGGCCCAGAAAGGAGGGAATTAGGAGAGCCTGCTGGAGGCCGCTGCAGTTGTCTGGGTGATGATGACCCTGCTGGCATATGAGCCGACCCATGTTAGATGCTGCTGACGGCATGTACGCACCGGCCTGGGGTGATGCCAGGTGTTCCCCTGGGCCGGGTGGAGTGCCCTACTGTAAAATACTTCTCTTCTACTCCTCCTTTCTTTCCTTTTTTTAAAAAAGATTTATTTTATTTTTATTGCAAAGTTAGATAGAGAGGAGGAGAGACAGAGAGGAAGATCTTCCGTCCATTGATTCACTCCCCAAGCGGCCACAACAGCTGGAGCTGAGCCAATCTGAAGCCAGGAACCAGGTGCCTAGAGCCTCTTCCGGGTCTCCCATGTGGGTGCAGGGTCCCAAGGCTTTGGGCCATTCTTAACTGCTTTCCCAGGCCACAAGCAGGGAGGTGGATGGCAAGCAGGCTGCCTGGATTAGAATGGGCACTCATAAGGGATCCTGGCACTTGCTAGGTGAGGACTTCAGCCACTAGGCTACCACACCAGGCCCCTACTCCTCCTTTCAAATAGAGAAGAAAGAGTAAGATGAGGAAAAGGAGGAAGAGAAGGAGGAAAGGAATGCAGGCGTCCCCTTTCTGTGGCCAGGATGAGAGGGTGTGAGATGCTGCAGCACAAAATGTGGGCTTCAGTCTCTGGTCCCCACACCATGCCCCAGGCATCACACCCACGCCTGCCTTCACACCAGTCCAGGCCCCAGGGAGGTCCAGGCAGAGCAAGGCATTGGGGTGGGCATGCCCCACCCCCTTCCCTAACAAGGGGGTTCCAAGCACTCCATCTGAAGAGGTGGGAGGAGACAGCAAAACACTCACTATCCCCTTAAGGCTACAGGCAGAAGTCCTCTGGAGCCACCTGACTATGCAGCCCCACAGCGGAACCCAGGGAGCATGGGAACATGGGGTCTGTCACTCCACAAAGGGGAAGAGGCTGTGAACTCACAGAGCCTGTGTTTGAGGAACTGTCTGGTTCCCTTCCAGCTGCACATCGACTCCGCAAATAGCAGCGGCTCTGACAACGTCCCACGTACCTATTGCCCTACCTCTCTGAGCAATGAGCAAGAGGCCTTTGCCGCCCCCCACCCTCAATGGTGAAGCCATCAGCATCATCCCTGCCCCTTTCAAATCTGTTCCTCCTCTTCCTCAACTGGGGCTAAGACCTCCAGCATCTAGCAACTTGCACGTACGCTGCAGCCCACCAAAGGACCTCTCTCCCTCCTGTGGGAGCCTAAGCAAGATGAGGTGAGCCTGGGCTCCTGCCAGCCACATCAGGGTCCCCACACCACCTCCCCGGTCTGTGACCCACTTGGAGAATGCACAGGAGTCCGCACACAGGCACACACAGTTGTGTTGACAGCGAAGGTTTATTGAAGTGAAAGGTCACAAAGCAAAATCAGCTAAGGGCCATGACCGAGGACAGCAGGTGCCATGGTCCTCTTCCGGAAGTCACACAGCATACAGTTAGTTCCTTGGCAGGCAGCTGTTGATGTGTGCTGGGGCTGATTGTGGAGGCACTGCCTCCCAGGCGCCCCCTCCCAGATTCCCAGTGGGAAGCAGGTGTTTGGCATAAGCCATGCAAGTGTCATTTGCACAAATGCTTTGGACACCACGAACCGTGCTTCTCAGAGGATTGTGGGAATCCTCCTGAAGTCTAGGTTCCCAGGCCACGCTGGCCAACAGGCACTCTGAGGGTTAGCAGGTGGGCCTGCTCTGCTAGCCTTGTTCTGTCTACCCGGGTCCAAAGAAGGTGGCATTTGAGCTTGGCCTGGACAGTCAGGAGCAATGCTGAAGGAACAAAGCCATGACAGACAGACTCCAGCCACTTCTCCAGACTTCATTTACGCCTTGGGTGGCCTCCTCATCACAGCACATACTAGCTCTGGGCGCTCGTCATCCCCTCGCACATGGCAAGCCCCTCCCTGGGTACCTGTTCCCAGAACTCCCCACTGTCACCTGAGCCCGACATCCCTTCTCACTGAGTTCACAACCCTGGGAGAGCATGTACTTGCCCCAACAAAAGTCCCGCTGTACGTGTACCCTTGTGTGTTAGTCTCACTTTTCACCTGCTCTGTGGGATTCCTGAGACAGGCCGTGGTCCATGCCTGGTCATGAGCCACACAGCAGTAAACAGGACTCCAATCCCAACCCCGGGACCCTGACTTAGCTGTTGTGGTCACTTCCGGGCTGGTTCTGAGGTTCTTAGGCAAATTCACTTCATGTGGAGCAGCTGAGCCCTGCCAAGCCTTGGGCAGCCCTCTGGGACCAGGCAAGTGTTGGAGAAGCCAGCTGGGACCAGCTGCCTGGCAGCCCTGAGAAGGAAGCTGGAGAGGAGGAGTAATGGAGGGAGGGACGCTGTCTTTATTGACCCGACCATGACAGTGTGATATAGTAAGAAAGATGCTCCTGGAGTTGGTGTCTGTCCTGGACTCCTGACCAGAGGGGCACCTAAGACCTTTGCAATTTCCTGGGCTCCCTAGTCCTTGGAATTTCATGGGTGATGGGCACATCTTTTGTTCCAGTAAAAGAGTTTCTGGATGGCCTCCAGAAAGATGCTGGTTGCCAAGGCAACCAGCTCTGTGACTGGAAGGTTGGAACTTTCAGCCACGTCCCCTAACCTTGGGGAGGGAAGAGGTTGGGGCCGAAGGCGTGCTGCTCACCAACGGCTGATGAGTTAATCCACACACACACACCAGAAGGACCAGGCTCACATGGCTGTTGGTGCCTGAAGGGTGATGAGCAGGTGGAAAAGTTCCGGGTCATTCCTCAACCATCAGCCCTCTTCCCTCTGCCTGTCCCTGAGCTTTCTAAAGTGTATCTCACAAGCTGAGGAGAAGGTGTGGTGATCCTGACTGATAGCTGAGTGATCCAAGGCACAGCCTGAGGTCTGCAGTGAGGGACTGTCCTGGGTAGTGTCCCCAGGTAGTGTCATGCCATGCGTGGATGGGACAACAGGACATGCACCTGGAGAATTTCTGGTGCATGAGACAAATCCACACACAGTTCCAGGTGAGCGGAGGTGCAAGGCTCTGTGTTGGCCAAGCAAAAGCAGGGTCCTGCCTGGCTGGGGCCCACGTGGGTGCTAAATGTGACTTAGAGTGGGTGAAGCAGGGAGGGGTCTCCCATCAGGGGCCAGGGAAGCAAATGCCCCAGGGGAGTTTCCTGTTATAAGGCAGGAAGCCAGGAGGAGAGCAGATGGATCAGGAGCCAGAGACAGTGGGACGGGCAGCTCAGCCTTCCCCGGAAGCCCACCTACGCCAGAAAGAGCAGCTGCAGTGCCAAGTGGCCTGCAGAGACTCCCTAGCTTGGCCCCTGGCCACGCTGTGCTCCCGTGTGGCCTTGCCCTGCCAGGGCCCAGTCTCTCTGTCTGTAGTAGTAGGGTGCCTCTGTGAAACCATAACAGCTTTGGTAAAGCCAGGAGAGAATTGTAGGCCTGAGATCAAGGTTTGCCCTGATCCCTGGCTTGGGGAGGACTTATCCTGCTGGCATGGCCCCGGCATTGGTCCTCCTGGCTGTCTGAGAGTCGTGTGCCCAGTAGGTAGGCTGGTGGGAATGGTGCTCATCTCTTCTGTCCCCAGCAGCTCCCGACTCTGGCCCTGGCTCCAACATCCCCTCCAGTAACCCTGCAGGTGGCTGCAGTGCCTCCAGTCTCTAGCTGTCTTTTAATTTATTTATAGCTTTTAAGATTCACTTTTTGTCTATTTGAAAAGCAGAATTCAGGGAGTGGTCTTCCATCTGTTGGTTCACTTGCTAAATGGCTGCCACGTCCAAGGCTGGGCCAGGTCAAAGCCAGGAGCCTGGAACTCTATCTCATGTGGTGTAGCAGGGTCACGTGTACTTTGGGCCATCCTCCACTGCTTTCCCGGGCCACAAGCTGGGAGCTGGATGGGAAGAGGAGCTGCCTGTATATGAATAAGAACCCATGGGAGATGCCGACATCATAGAGAGCGGCTTAACTCAATGGAGCTGCAGCACCTGCCCCCAGCGTTCTTAATAAAGCACAGTTACTTTCACCTTGGAAATATGTGAGCCCTTGGGGTTAATTAGAGCAAGTATGGAAGCTGAGAGCGCGCGAGAGAGGCAGACGGGGTGGATCTCGAACCTAACAAGTTTCAGGATTTATAGCTTTGCACTCTTTCACAAAGTCACAACCCCAGACAGTCTGGTCCAACCCCTTCATCTTACAGATGGGGGAACTGGGCTCAAGCAGACATGCTGACCCATATCCAGAGGGAGAGCCAGACTGCAGCCCAGGGTGCTTCACCTCTACTCCCTCCCCAGCACAATCCCAGCATCCACCATGACTTAAGGACACACCGGCGTCTGCAGCCTGGACGAGACAGTGTCTCCCTGGGGAGTCACAACAGGAACAGCCATGCAACACAAACAGCTGACCCTGGGGGCTGCCAAACTCAGGCAATATTAAGGCTACACCATGCATGACTGTCCCAACTTGGTCACTCCCAGAAATCACAGTTTTCTCGTCCATCTCTGGGCATTCCCCAAAGCTGCTGGTGGTGGCTGGGGCCAGGGTAGGGGACTCAGAAGTGTTATTCCCCAGAGTTGCTGTGGATGTGGGCACACTCACCTGTTTTCGTCAAAATATGAAAATCCAGGTTTTTGTGTGTTGATCTCACATGGTCATGGCTCTCCTAGCCCCTACTGGCCATAGCCCTGCCTGCAATGCCTGCCACACTTGGGTCTTTCTCCAGCAACACTCTGCTTACTGCTGGTCTGAGGGACCCTGGGAATCCGGGTTGCTGGGATATGGTAGCCATGGCTGCATAGTGCCAGAAACCACAGCCTGACTGGTGTCTAGTTCTCTATCACCCAGACACATGTGAATCCCCCAAGTGCCAAAGGCAAAATGCATCCACATGGGCCCAGCGCCATGGCCTAGCGGCTAAAGTCCTCACCTTAAACGCAATGGGATCCCATATGGGTGCCGGTTCTAATCCCGGCAGCTCCACTTCCCATCCAGCTCCCTGCTTGTGGCCTAGGAAAGCAGCCGAGGATGGCCCAAAGCTTTGGGACCCTGCACCCGCATGGGAGACCCGGAAGAGGTTCCAGGTTCCCGGCTTCAGATCAGCACAGCACCGGCCATTGCGCTCACTTGGGGAGTGAATCATCAGATGGAAGATCTTCCTCTCTGTCTCTCCTCCTCTCTGTATATCTGACTTTGTAATAAAAAAAAATAAACCTCTTAAAAAAAGATTAATAAATAAATCTTTAAAACAAACAAACAAAACCAAAATGCATCCGCAGCTTGGGTGGGGAGGCACTCATTCAGAGGGTTCCCACAGGGCAGCCCTGAGCATCCTCAGCTGGCTGCAGATCCTCCAAGCTGTCACAAAGACCCTACACCAAGCCCAGGGTTGGGTGAGGGCTCGTCTTCACTCCTCATTCTTGCCTGGCCTCCCCTGAGAAATGCTCCTAGCCTCTGGCTGCCTGACCTTGGTAGCATGCACATGGCTGCACGCTGGCATCTTTTAAGATACTGGAAACATGCTAGCCCAACCCAGACAACAAAATCAGAATCTCTTGGGGGAGGGATGGAGCTTTAGGGGCCAGAATTTCCCAACTGTGATCCCACATGGGATCCCGGAGCGTTTAAGGCGAGGACTTTAGCTGCTAGGCCACGCTGCTGGGCCCAATCAGTGGATTCTACAGCGACCTCATCGTGCTTGGAATGGTGAGACTGGCAGCAATTCATAACTGTTGAACTATCAAAACCACTTAAGCAAGACCCTTGGGGCATGCCCCACATCAGGGACCTGGGATGGGTGGGAGACTGTGTGGGGCTTCTCCCTTTATCTCCCCCTTTATCCCAGATACAGGAAAAAAACAATGTGGAAATAATAGTCTTATCCACTTTCCTGTAGCCCTTGAAACTTTGTGCCATAATTAACCATGTAAAGATTATCAAAAATAAAGAAAAAAATAGAAAATTATTTCACTGCAGATAAATGTTAAAATCTCATGCACACCCTTATGAGCAGTAATGTCACAGAACTCTCTTGGTTTTGACGACCAAAGAATTAAGATACTCGATTATTCTCCTGGCAGACTGGTCATGTATTTCAGAACTGAGGGAGGTGCTGGGAAGCAGCAGGTTAAGATGCTTGAGACGTCTGCATCACCTCTGCTTCTTAGCCAGCTTTCAAGAAAAGGAAGCACATGACGACTCAAGTGCTTGGTCCCTGCCACTCACGAGGGAGACCTAGACGGAGAACCTGGTTCCTGGCTTTGTTCCAGCCTAGCTAGCCCAGGCTGTTGCAGCCATCTGGGGAGTGAGCCAGTACACGGAAGATCTCTGTCTCTCATTTGTAACTCTGTCTTTCAAATAAATAAATCTTATTTGAAAAATGTTTTGTTCCTGTCTCTCTTCATTGCATGAATTGGGTTTGGGGAAGGGGTAGGGTGGGACAGGGTCATCCTCAGAAAGTTCCCGAGGACAATGATATGTGGGGAGGAAATCAGCAGAGTGCAGCCAGGAGGCAGTGTTTATAAAGTTTTTATTTTCCATTTTCTGAAAAATAGCATTTGATCTGTATGCATGTGTGGGGTGTACCTGTTACCTTAGGCAGCGCAATAGGCAGATAACAACGACAGAGGCAGGGGTCCCCACCGGGGATTGGAGCAAGCTGGGCAGGCAGAGGGGACTGAGGGGCAGGGCAGCCCACATTACGCTCACTTGTGCCCACAGACGCACACACGCAGTTTCTAACACTTTTTTTTTTTTTTCCGCAAAGACATCTAAAGTTACTGAGACAACTTCGGCACTGAACTCTACGGACCAAGCACGTAAACACGACTCGTTATTCTAAGCTCGGTTATTGCACATGACACGGGCGGGCGGATGTGGACAGCGCGAAGTAGGTGGCTCTGCACGGGGCTCCTCCCTTGGGACAAGTGTGTCCTCCCCGTCGTGGGCCATGGGCCTCTCTCGAGGCGCAGGCTTCCCCAGTGGACCACACACTCTCAGAACTGGATGTTCCCACCAGAGGTGCGTCCCAGTAGGGAAGGGGCGGGGGAGGACTTGCTCTCAGCCTGGCTCCTTCCCCGGCCACCCTCGGGGGCCCTCTGCGTGGTCTTTCAAGGCACATTTGCTTTCTGCAGTCCCAGGCGACTCCATCCTAGACACCCAAGTCCTGTCCTCGGCTTCCCTCACGGCCCTGCCTGCACTACCAGGCCAAGACCCAGCCAGTTGCCCTAGCCGCTGTTCTTTCCAAGTGAGTCCTAACCCACTGCCTTCCTCAGCCCAGGGAGTGGGGACAGAAGGGAACATCCAGGGAGAGGGCTGGGAGCTACCCAGCAAGGGTAAGGGCATGAAGCCTGGGGGCTGAGGGAGGCCCAAACTGCAATCTTGCTGCTGCAGCTGGCAGCCCCATGGTGTCTGCCCTCTGATGGTGGTGGGGCCATAATTTCAGAAGCAGGATGAGGCTGGACCCTTGCAATCCTATCCGTGGACTAGTTTACGGCTTTTGCTTTCTTCCTAAAACATATGTACAAGGTCAGATAAATGTGCACAACCAGAAGACCCAGTCGGAGCTCAGTCCCCAGGGGTAAGGGCGCCCCTTGCTCTACTGCAGCCCTCCCCATCCCAGGGACCTTGGCATCTTTCCCAGCTGTACCCTTCCACTCCCTTGCCTCCTCCCAGGACAGATCATCAGAAGTGGGGTTGGGGTAGAGGAAGAGACAGGATAAGATCCTAGTACGCGCAGCAAGCTCCAAAGAGCGCTACTTGGAGGCAGCTGGTGGGGAGGTGGGGCTGGCTGTAACAGAGGGAGGAAGGAAAGAGGGAGCTGGGGGAGCCGGAGTAGTGTGGCCCCCAAGTCAGGACTGTGCTGCGGGCTGAGAAGCACTAAGCACGGCACGTGGAGGCTGAGGCTGCCAGGGCCAGGACAGGGGCCAGGACAGGGCGAGGCTCTTCCAGGATGTCCATTGGAAGCTTCTGGGCCAGGGAACTGCTACCCACCCCCAGGACCCATCATAGACCCCAGGCCCAGCATTCACCCACACAGGGGCCCAGGCCACACACACACACATGCACACACATACACATGCATACGCACACACATGCTGCACACACTGATGGGAGGCAGAGACCAGAGTCTGGGGAAGGGATCCTTGAATTTGGGTGTTAAAGAGTCTGCTTCTCTCGGGAGGGCAGAATCAGGAAAAGCATGACCACAAAGCAAGCCAGGGGCATCTAGAAGCAGGATGTGACTTCTCCTGCCTGGCCTCAGGGCCTGGCCTCCAGGCATGTTCCCCATCCTCTACCCACACATACCCTCCAAATGCTCTGTTCCTCACTCCCGCCTGCCCCAGGTCTCCAGCAGAGTATCAGACCACAGCCATTCAAGACATACAGAAGGGGCCTGAGCTGGGCTCTCCCATGGCTGGGCTCTGAGGCTGCCCCACCACCATTTTTAAAACTCCCTGCCTTGGAGCTGTACACGCTGCACAGGCACTGGTCCTCACTTGCATCAGCCCCATCACGGCAAAAAGGCCTGCCCTGCTCCTGCCTGGAAGCCCTGGCCCTCACACATGGAGTGGGAGAGCCTGCCCTGTGCTTGAGGATTCAGGAATTCTCGAGGCTTGCTGGCCAGTATCCCTCATCTCAACTGAGGTTGGTGGGAGGCTCACCCCAAAGCAGCCCGATGCTGTGGGAAGGTTCCCTGCCAGCCCTGCCTTCTGCAGAGGGGACAGGCATACAGTGGCTAGAGTGGAAGGGAAGGGTCGGCAGGGCTGGGAAGAGCCAGGGTGTAAACCCACAGGTGTCAGGGCAGGACTGGGAGGCAACAGGGGACAGTCGGGTCACCAGTGTTGACTGGGCAGGGAGTGTAGGTGTGTGAATGTGGGACAGATGGAAAACAGTGAGCTACAAGGGACCGAAGGGGCTTCAGGGTGACTCATCCTGCCAGGAGCAGTGTAGATCAGGGACATGGTTGTCAGCGCATGCCACACACGTGCACGCACGCACACGCACACACACATTCACGCTCCAGCTGTACATGCCCACACACGTGCCATGCACCTGCACTTCCAGCCCTCCCTGTTGGAGACAGGGTCCTGCCGACTATTTCCGGATCCATTCACAAAGCTGCCTGCTTCCATCCAGGCCTCTGCTGGCCCCTGCTTTTCCAGCCACGGGCACCCCTGCCACGGTGCCCGAGGGCATCTACCAGATGTAGCCTCCATCATCCGCCTCGCCAGCCTCGCCCTCCTCCTCCTCGGTCTCCTCGCCGGCTTCCTCCGTCTCCTTCTCCTCCTCATCTTCCCAGCCAACACCGCTCCCAAAGTCCCCTGAGAAACCCACGAGGTCATCTGCACAGGGAACAAGCCATCGGTGAGCAAGGGTCCCTAGGAGCCACCTCTCACCCCCAGGGGCATGCCCAACCTGGAGTCCAGCCCTTACCACAGTCAGGGCTCCCATGTGTGCGGGTGCCAGTCAGCTCCAGGCCCAGCTGGTCCACACACCAGCAGTCACCGCTGCTCTGGTCACACTGCATTTTCCGGTAGTAGCCATCCTCATCGCAGCTTGGGATGAAGATGCCTGGTGAGGGACAAGCCAAGCAGAGTGAGGCTTGGGGCTGTTCAGAGAGGCAGCCCTGGATCCCTGAGAAAGAGCAGGGGCCCAGGCAGCCCTGGCACCAATTCCGCTACCAGCCCAGATGCCCAGGCCCCTGTGATGTTCCCGCTCATGGCCCAAGGGCTCAGGCACAGTCAGCCTACTCTTGCCAAGCCTGATGTTTTCCATTGCACTGGGCAAGCCCCGTCTTCTCCCCTCAGCCCCTCCGCTGTACCTGTCAGTGCCTATGGAACTTGGCACTGATTCTTGGGTTCCTGGGCTGCTGCTCCTAAGCATCTGGTGCCAGGTGCCAGGAGGGTGGAGCCCTGCAGTGCTGCTTCCAGGCACAGCTGGCACATGTGGCCACAGGCAACATGGCACAGTAGTGCTTGCCAGGTGACACTGTAATATGTCCAACTCTTCTGTCTGTTGCGACACTAAGCTGCTCCCAAGGGCACTCTAAGGCTCGTGGGACCTGCCTCCCAGCCTTTGTCCCCACAGTCATCCCACTCAAACCACACAGCACCTTTTCCTCTGTGCCCCAGGAACCTCAGGCTTTGTCGTGCCCTTGATGTCACCCCTGGCTGGTTCCTTCTCATCCCTCAGGTCTCCCCTCAAAGGCCACTGCTCAGAGAGACCTCCTGACCCTTGGATCAGCTCACGTCCCCTGGTATCCGCCCTCAGCAAGATGTGTGGAGCCAGCAACAGCAGCTTCATCTTTCTGGTGCATCCATGTTTGTGTGTGTGCATCTGTGGGTGCATGTATGCATGGGTGTGTACATGTGTATATGGATACACATGTGTATGGATGAGTGTGTGTGTGTATGTGGATGATGCATGTAAGTGTGTGCACATGTGGTACATGTCCTCAACCAGCTGGTGCTGCGGCTTTACAAAGAGGCCAGAGCCCAGGTTTGTCCTGCCCATTGGGTCTGGCTTGGTTGGGGCAATGGCTGCTGTCTCTGCAGAACCCTAGAGTGTGTTGAGTGTATGAGGGCACACCTGTCACAGAGGGCCCTCACTGGATGGAAGGTTCTAAGGTCCTCCCATACCCCAGCTCCAACCCTGGCACAGAGTGGGTGGAATCAGTGCTCAGGACACATTTATTGAGTGACTGATGGGAAGGGTCTGCCCCATGATGAGGACACACATGAGATAGGGTCTCCTCTCCTGTACTCCTGGCCACCTGCGCCAAACGCCACCCCCTGCACGCCCAGCCCGGCCCTTCACCTGGCTTCCTCTTGGCAGCCTCCTGAATCTGGATGCGCTCCAGCTCAGCCAGGCAGGGGGGCTCTGCAGGAGAGAGGGAGCTGTGACAGGGTGGGCCGAATGCTCCTGGGACACACAGCAGGGGCCCCACGAGATCAAAGTATTTGTCTCCAAGCGGGGATAGGCCCTCCCTCCCAGTGGCATGAGATGCAGTCCCCCTGGGGAAACCTGGGGCACCCTGGAGGTGGTAAACAGGATTCAAGCAAGGAGGTGAGATGAACACACACACTCCTGAGGAAGAGACCCCAGGACAAACATGCAGTTAGGGTGAGACAGAGATCCCTAGGCCTGAAGCAGCTGGCAGCAACCTTTAACATGTCTGTGACCTTAGCCCTCTGAGCTGGAAGCCTGCCTGCACATTCCACAGGGAGGGTTCCCAGCTTCCCACCCAGGAAGGCAGAGTGGGTGCAGGGAACCCCAAGAGACTGGAACAAGGCAGAGAGCAGGAGGGTCAGGCAATCACACCAGAAGGGAGGTGTTTGAACTACCCATTCTCTGTACTTAGATTTCTCAGTTTATCCTCACAATGATCTGGAGGAAGAAACAGAACTGAGAAAGCTTGACTCACTTGCCGGGGTCCTAAAGTAGGCTATGGTGGAGTCCTTGTAGCTGCAGCCTAGGCCCCTGGCAGTGGATGCCAAGCCACCTCATTCAGCTGCAGGAGGCAGCCAAAGAGCAGGGTATAACATGGGAGCCTCCGCTTCCCCGCTGATAACTTCACCACGTGGCCTAGGTGGTCCCTAAGCACATACCCAGCTCTGGCTGTGGTGTAGACATCAAACAAATGTGTCACAGCACCAAGACTTACCCTGGGCCAAAGCAGGTAGACATGCTCAGTCCTGCCCAGGCCCTCCCCAAGGGGCCCCAGGAATCCCCCATGTGGTCATGTCCACACTGCATCTCAGAGAAGGCCTCTGAGTATGCATATACCTTGGGGCTCACAACATCAGGCGGCACCTTGCAGCTAGCCTGGGGAAGGGGTGCAGCAGAAAGCAAGGTCGGGGGCTGGAAGTCTAGGTTCCCCACGCAGAGGTCATACTCACTCTCCCTCCAGAAGCAGAAACACCATTCAGCGGTGGAGACCCGGCCATCCTTATACGTGTCGCAGGAGTTGAAGAAGGGGCGGATGCAGATCTCGTACTTGTCCAGGTTGATGGCAGCCAGCTCTGTCTGGTCCAGGAAGAGGTCAGTGCTTGTGTCCAGCTTGGAGAACATCCAGCCAATAGAGTCCTTGCAGCTGGCCCCCAGGCTCTTGTCCAGTCCTAGAAGACCAAGGTGGGGCACGCTCCATCCGTCTGTCTCCCTTCCTCTCCACCCTTCCCCATCTGCGCCAGCCCTTGCCCCTCTAAGACATGGTCTTGGTTGGAAAGCGAGAATCCTGCCTCCCTCCCCTGGCTTCTTACTCCAGCTCTGGGTCCCTCTGCCCATGTGATGAGTGCTGCCCATCAGTAGCTGCATCTATGTTCAGGTTCATTCTGGCCCCTCCTTCTTCTGGGGTTAGGGTTCTTTTGGGGTCTCAGACTGCAGGGCCCAGAGTATGACAGGAGGGAGCAGGGCCAGCCGGCATTATGTGTGCATGCATCGTCCCCTTGGGCTCCCCCTACCGGCCACAGGGCTTGTTGCGCTGCTGGCTGAGCCATTCTGCTTGGAGTTCTCATGAAGGAGCTGGAACCAGTCCCGCAGCCGGTCCCCTAGGTCAGCCAGGTCCTGTCCCGTGCAGGTCTCTGCATGTGGTGGGAAAGAGAGAAGAAAGAAAAGGGAAGAGGTGGGATGTGGGGTGGCAGCGAGCTTGCCCTCTATGTCTATGGATCCTGCCCCACCAGCCAGGAGGCTGGGTAGCAGTCACAGGTGTGAGAGGAGAAGGGAAACTAGAATTCAGGACTTCCTAGCCAACTCTTCCTCCATTCCTGCTACCCTCCTTTGCATTAATCCCCTCTTCCTCTGCCAGACCTCCCACACACCCAGGGAAGAGACATAAACCCCGAGCCCACAAGTCCCAGGCTTCTTACCTGGCTTGCTGTTGGTGGTGGAGGTGGTGGCTTGCTCTGTGGGGCAGGGACAGGGACCTTCGCATCTCATTGTCAGCTGCTTGCTGCTCAGGCATGCCTGCTGCTCCAGCTTACACTGTATGAGACAGGTGTGGCTGGAGGCCGGGGACTGCGGGCAGCCTCCAGCCTACCATGGCAGCCACATCTGCCTCACCCATGGACAGCCTGGCAGGATCCCTTGTCCTTGGACCAATGGAAGGAAAGGCCAGCATGCCCAGGGAGAGGGTGACAAGGAGCAATTTGGCTCTCAAAGGCTCCTGCTACTACTAAGCCACCTCCCCAAATACTTGCCTCTCCCTCCAATGGCAGTTCCCTGTGAAGGGGGGTTCCCTTGGACCTGGGACACCCAGGGGTGCTGCCAGGGTGCTGCTGTTTTTGTGTGAAAAGGGCCTTTTCTTTGCCCTGACATCCGGGTGACACTGCACCAAGTCCTTCCTTTGCTTATTCTGGCTTGTGGTCACCTGCCCATGCCCTTTCCAACCACCTCCCAACCATATCTGCTTGAATCTCAGGTGGCATGGGTCACCTTGACTGCTGCAGCCTTCACATGGCACCAGGGGCTCCTAGGGAGGTACCTACAGCCCCTGCAGCTTCAGGCATTACTACCCCACCTGGAGCCTGAGCTACTCACCACAGAGCTGTAGGTATGGCCATCAGAGCCACAGACCGAAGCAAGCTGGGCCATGTGGCAGGGCTTACAGATGGAGTCTTTGTTCCCATGTTTCAGAGTGGGCTGTTTGATCCTACAGGACAGTGGTGGTGAGGGCGGTGAGAACAAGAGAGATGGGCAAGGGAAGGTTCAGGAGACCTGCAGGTCAACTGCCTCCCTGCCCTGTTCTGCCCACTTACACTCCCACATCACCCCTGGCTAGCCCCTCCTCCAGCTCCTGAGGGTGGAACCATCCGGGGCAGGGCACAGACTCCCAGTTTCCCCCTTTCCAGTGGGGCCTCCAAGATGGACCACCCAGACTGACTGCAACAGTGACAGGGGAATCACATTGAAGTGACCAGATCAAGCAGAGGCTGTAGAGGGCTAGCCCGCAGGCTTCAGCTGGCCCGCAGACTCAATCTGCCAGGCTGCTGAGGTTGTTCTTTTTCCAGAAAGAATGGTCTTTCTTAGAAAAATGGAATTTGTGATGGTCCTGGACTGCCCTGTGTTCTCATGTGTCTGCAAAGAGTCGGGCTTGACTCCTACAGACACCTAAGGGTGCAGCCGGAATCTCATCTTCTATGGTTCAGGGGACACAGGACTTTTTCCCTGGCAGGAGGAACCTTGTAGCCAGGTCTTGTCTTTGGGCTGGAATTCAGGCCTTCAAGTGTCCCCTCAGAGACCACCACCATGGATTTGGCTTGCCAGCTGCCTGTCCTAACCACAAGGAACCCCAGAGCAGGGATACTACCTGTTTGTCTTAGAGACAGGGACTCCAGGGTCCAGGAGAGAGCTGCGCCTTTCCCTGGGTTCCCCCACCAAGTCTGGTCTCATTGCCATATAGTGTGACTTCTGACTTGCTCTGAGGATACCCGGTGGCCACGTTAGGATGCTCAGCGTCCCCAGGAAGAGATTTCACAGGCCTCAGAGCTGAGGATTCTCACCCACAGACACAAGCCTGGAAGGGGTCCTCCAGCCCCAGCCAGCATCTCGATGGTGACCCCATGACAGCTCCTAGCACAACCACTTGGGCTACCTGCACCTCAGAAATCACAGAATACATATGTATTGTATGAAGCCACAGTTTTAGGGTGATCTACATGGCAACAACAACTCATAAAACCTGAGGGGTCAGCTGAGCCCTCACTCTTTGTGCAAGTCCCCCATCCCACCCCATCCCAGAATCCTCCACCTGAGCCTTTTACCTGTGTTCCAGCTTCTTGCGGCTGATGCACATGGCCCGCTGGTAGCCCTGCGCGATGCACACCTTGTGGCGGCTGCACTTCACCTTCTGGCAGGGATCCTTGGTGGTATCCAGGGCTGCAGGGACACAGGGTCAGAGCACCCATGGGACCCCCGGGGACACCCAGGAATTCTCCCAGCCCTGCCTCCATGAGCTGGGAGGCCCCTCCCTGCAGCAGCCCCTGACAGAGCTCAGAAGTCCCTGTGGTGGCCTGAAGCCAGGACTTGCCTTCTGTGGTGTCAGTCACCTTTCCTACCTGAGAGGGGCGGCTTACCTTCATCTCCTTGCTGATTGTCCTCCCAGCTCTTGATGTAGTCATCCTAGAGTAGGACAAAGACGGCAGGAAGGGGAACGTCACATGCTAGGACCCAGAGCAATTACAGTGCCAAGGAGAGGGAAGACCTGGACCACTGCTCCCAGCCTGGCTCCCAGTCTGCCCAGCATGGCCCCTGGACACCTGGACCCTACCAGCTACCTTGCCCACACTCCCGTCCCCTGAAATCCATGTGCAGATCCCTTTCTGGCCTTTCTAGGAAGTTTTTGTTCTCCCCATGCCACCCTGGGAAAGAAAGGGAGAGAGTGTGGGGGATCAGGAGGAAAACCGGGGTTGCTCTGAGATACCCTGTGCTAGGGGGCAGTACTCACCTCCACCTCCTGCAGATCGGTAAATGGCAGCCAAGGCAGATGGAGCAGGGGAGAAAGGAAGAAAGGTGGGGATTTCAGCATGAGCTGTGTGGAACTTGGGCTGCCCCTTCCTCTGATCCCTGGGGACTCCAGGGGCCCAGTGCTTCTGTCCTCACCTTCGAGGGGCAACGGAGGATTCTGAGAGGGCCATTGCACCCTCTCTTCTGGTCTAGTCCACAACCTCCCAGGTGCTACTGACAGAAGCTCCACCAGGCCAGCAGGAAGGTGCCTTGCATGGGGCTCTGGGCATGAGAAGCCCCCCACAGCTGCCTCCTTCTCCTGAGTCCCCACCCTATCCCAGGATCAGAGATATGAAGGAGTTGATGACAGCACCACTTAGCTGTCCCTAGCAGCTAAGTGAGAACCTTGGTAGCCAGGGATACAAGGAGACACCTCCCACAGCACTTTGGAGGCCCAGGGCTCTGAGCCTTCCCTGGAAGCCAGCAAGAACCAAAACAGGCAGGGACCAGATGGGGCCCCAAGCTGGGCAGCTGAAGGCACCATATAAGGGTGTGTAGCTGAGCATGTGCTTATGTGCACTGGTGCAGGCACAGGTGCATGCAGCCAAGCATGTTCATGCATGTACTGTATAACACATGTGGGAACGTGTGCATATGTATGTGCCCTCGGTCATATGCATGTGCACACACGTGCATGGAAACACTAGGAAGAGGGGACCTTCAAGGAAGCTCAGCCAGTGCCAGATGGTTTCTGTCCAGAATCGAAGTGAAAAGCCCACGTCTGTGAGCAGCCTCCATTTTCACACTCTGGGGGCGGGGATCTCCCTCAGGCAGGGCCTTCCTGCCTCTCTCCAGCATGAGCTGGGCTGGGAAGGAGAGGGTAGACAGGGAACAGCAGAGCATGACCCATGATGGCCTGGCTGGCACTGGCTCTGTCTTGCTTTGAGAAATGTCTCCTAGTCTTTCTCCTTCTGCCTTCTGCATTTGGCCTCTTCCTCCCACACCTGTTCTGCCCATATCTGGCCAACATACACCTGCATGCAGAAGCAGACAGGCAGGGCTTCTGCCAATTTCATGGGGCTCATACTGAGCTCTCTGTACTTCCTGGAAAAGATTCTGCCAAGGTCAGAGGCCTAGTGTCCCTGCTTTGCTGGAGCCAAGAAGCCAGTTCCAACCCTGCCTTTCTCCTGTGCTCCAGGGGAGAATGGGTCTCGGCCAGGAGCATCCCTATCCCACCCCGATTGGGAAGCAGATGCTGAAGTGGCCAAGGGGCTGAGTCCAGGCTGACAAGGACTGGAACGAAAGTAGAGACTGGCCTCCATTAGATGGCAGTCTCTTTCCATCTGCTGCCACCATTCCCTGAGACAGGGACAAGGGAAATGGCTGGGAGGTGAAGGAGTCACCTGCTCTCAGCCATCAATATCCTGGACCCCAGATCCCACCCGCTCCAGGATCCTCCGGCCCCTGGGGCTCATCCAAAGCCTTGGTGCCTACTCACTCCCAAGCATGCTCAGCGTGCCAGCAGAGTCTTTGGAATTCAGGACACAGCCGTGGGTTTTCGAGGGGCAAGGATAAGCATTTCCTATGGGAAATTCAGGGGTTATGGTGGCTGAGAGTTGGAAGAAAAGGGTTTTCTCACTGGCAGCTCCACCTGTACCCCCAGCTCCCAGCCAAGGTGAGGCTGCTCTCTCAGGTTCAGCCTGCAGGGATGGGGTCCCGTCTACACACAGGTGTTGGCCTGGGTACTAGCAAGGTGGGGCCACACCAGGGCAGGCAGGGGTAGTCAGTGGCAAGTGGGTACCCAGGCAGAACCCTGGAAGCAGTGTGGAAGTAGCGTGGAAGCAGCCAGCCAGAGGAGAGGAGAAAAGAGGTCCACAGTCCCATAGACTCCCCTATGTCCCCTGCTCAACACATCATGGGCCAGCATGCAATATGGGTCTCAGCAGTGATGGCTCAAGCACTTGGGTCCATGTCACCCACAAGAGAAACCTACATTGAGTCCTAGATTTGGCCTGGCCCAACCCTGGCCTATTGGGGGTAGGTGGAGGGGAGGTGACCTGAGAAAGATGCCAGCTCAGAAACCCAACTCAGCTGTCATCTTTACCAACCCCACCACACCTAGCTGTAACTGGATGGCCTGGGGTTGGACAGGTATCTTTTATTACTCAACTTCACTCTGTCCTATTTACACACCAATCATATGAGCTCTGCATGCACAGGCTCTATTCCTAACATCATTGTTACCTATAGCACTATACCAAGCACCTGACCGTCCTGACCTGTCTTCTTTTCCCAGAATCCTAAAAGAATGTTCCTACTGCCATCCCCATTTCTCAGGGGGATAAAACTGAGCTCAGAGAGGTTCAGTGACTTGTTCCACACTGCATAGCAATTGCACAGTGGAGAAATGGTATCCACATCTGTGATCCCAGAAACTATGCCCCCTAACCAGGACTTCTCATCTAGAAAGTACCCGGCAAGATATGGAACTGGAAGGCCTGACCCTGGCTTCTAGCTGCCTGTTTCTAGCACACAGGTTCTGCTTCAATCCCAGCAGCAAGCCCTGCAGTCAAGGGAGGGGCTGACAGTGGAGGCAGAAGACACCTGGGCGCCCCCCACCCCCACCTTCTCACACCCCTGGTTTGCCCCTGGTTTAGCTGGTTTGGCGCTAACCCATCTCCAGCTTTGATGTCTGCGGCTGAGCTCGGTTGTCATGGAGACAGGGCCCGCTGCGACAAGCTCAGGAGAGATGGTGGAGTGTGTGCAGGGCTTAGGGGGGTGCGTGCTGGGTGTTTCCAAGCCTGTTTACTTCCTGTCATGTTAATTAGCATGCAGATCACCCGCTCACTTCACAGCTGGCATTAACCCTACTCTCCCCCTGCCTCCCTGCCCCTGGTGGAGTAGCAGCATGGCACAGAGCAGGGACCCGTGGGGTCCTGATTGTGAAGGTGAAGACCCTGGGCAGTCCTCCACCTGCCTCTTGGCAGCAGAGTAATGGAAAAGGCTGACAGCAGTCCCTGGGGCCACTTGGGATCAGGGTACAGGGCTCCCAGCTCACCTGGCCACCTCCTGCCAGCAAGCATCTCTTGTTCTGAGTGGAATCCCATTTCCTTGTATAAAGAATGGGGGTGAATCCCCCTCCCCTCAACCCACCCAGTGTTCCTCTGAACCAAGCGTGCTGACAACTAACAGAACCCTCTAACCCTTGGAGTTCGGTACTTCCAAAACACACAAACAATGCCTTGGCAGTCCGGGCTGCGGCCCAGCATGCAGTGAGCCTCCTGGCCAGAGGGGGCCTCAGATCCAGGTGGTCGACCCTGCTGCAGAGGACCAGTGCCACCAGGGACGGAGGCAGCAGAACTGGAAGCTCATTACAAGACTTGCAGTCAGCCCTGCTGCATTGGCAAGTGTGCATTTCCTACAATGCAGATCAATAACCGCTGGGTGCAGGAAGCAGCCAGGCCTCGCTGCGCCTCTCTGAGCAGCATCGTCCCCTTCCTACTCAGGGCAGGGAAACTGTGAGGGGTCCATCCCGGGAGCGTGGGGAACTGGCAGGTGGGGCCCACAAAAGGACACAGAACGGAACAAGGAGGGGTGAAGCATGGCTATCTGGGGTTCCTTCTCAACAGGCATGACACCCCAGCAACACGTGTAGGCATAATGTGGCTGGGCATTTTGCAGAGGGGGCAGCCACTGGAGGATCCCTACCCATCTCTCAGAGGAGGCAGCTAGTCAGTCAAGCCACCCCTGCCTCCCACCTCACTCCCCTCTGAGGAATTTCCCTGAAGGGCAGAAATGTGCTTATCTTCCCTCCCTGTCCCTCCCTGTGTGCCAGCCTCTCGGGCCAGCTCAGGTATGCCCACTTACACCAGGACATGACCATCCCTCCACACTAGCCTCCTTTCACTGCTAACCCAGGCGTCACCGTACTGCTTCAGGGAGCTGTCTGAAAGAGCAGAGAAAAGGAACCCAGGTGCCAGGGGTGTCTGGGGCTCTGTTCTGAACTGCCTTGGGACTTTGGTTTCCCTTCTGGAACAACGGGATGGGGGGTAAGATGTGGGTCTCTAAGGAAGACCTGGGAGTCCGCAGCTCTAAAAACATGGGCCTGGGTGGTGCAGGAACAGTAGGTGATGGGGAGAGGGCATCCCAAGTGCCTGCCCTTGGCCTGGCCTGTTGATATTTATTTGAGTGACACACACACACACACACACACACACACTGCACTGTCTGAATGCCCAGAACAGCCAGAGTCAGGCCACAACTGAAGCAGGGAATCGGGAACTGAACCTGGGTCTCTCACCTGGGAGCAGGGATCCAATCACTAGGTCCCTTACTTGCTGCCTCCCAGGCCCTACACTGGTAGAAAGTTGGAATCCAGAACCGCAGCCAGCAATCGAACCCGGGCATTATGATTTGGGATGTGGGTGTTGAGTTACTTGTCCATCCACCCAGCCCCACAACCCCAGGGCCTGTTTCTTGTGGAGACTAAGCACTCAGGGATGAGGCTCTTCCCAGCCTGGAAGAGGAGCCTGAGTCACCTCTAACCCTACACATTCTCTGCAGGTGGGAATAGTGAGGGGAGAGGTGGGGAGACATCCTGCCAACACACCTTGGGGAGGCTGCCGCCTACCATGGGGAGCACTTACCTGCCCACAGGTCTGCTGGGTGGCCCACCCACCTGCCTGCCTGCCTGTCTGCTTAAGGGACTCAGAGCTTCCCACCCCTCAAGACAGGGAGGCTGGCTGCAGCCAGGCACAGGCTGGCAGGCTGGGTAACTGTTTTCCTTCATTTCATCACCTCCCCCCCCCTTGTTACTGAAGTTAGGGTACCAGCGTTCTATCTCAACCAGGGTCCAGAAAGAGGAGGTTTCTCAAAGTCAGTTCAGCTCCAGCCCCACTACCCTTTGCCCTCAGCAGCCTGAAATGAAAAGAGGAAAGGGAAGAGGTGGGCTTCTTTCTGGTTGTCACAGCTCATGGCATGTGTGTATATCCTGGGCACCTACTGTGTGCACCAGCATAGTGATGGGCTGGCAAAGTGCACAGGCAGTCTCTTCCCAGACTCTGTCCTCCTGGGATTGCAAAGGGAGGAAGGTGAGCACTGCATGCTACAAATGGCAACAGGAGGCCCCTTGAGATCCCAGTGTGACGCCAGGAGGCGGCACCCAACAGCTGCCAAGTGTACTGCTGGCTGGTCCATGCTGCCTGAGCCTCTAAGAAGGAGCTACAGCTGCTGGCAAATACCAACCCAGCTTCAGGGCATCAGGGGCTAGCACACCTGAAGAACCAGCAAGACTAGCAACAGAGGTCTCAATGCTGCAGCCAGGTCTAGGTATGGGCATGCCTTTCCCTTATCAGAGCCCTAAGGAACCCATGTGGTACCTGTGAGGGGTCATGCAGTAACAGCACAGCTGACTGCATGGTGTGGGCCCTAGGTTCACACATTGCAACCGTATGTTAGGGGGCACGCGTTTGACAGGTGAACGCTTAGAAGAGGTCAGGAGAGCAGAGCCTCCACATCTGTGCCACTAGGAGATATAGGGAGAAGCTGCCGAAGCTGCCTGACTGGGGAGATCCCAGCCTGCTGAATGGGGAATAAGATTTCCACGGATCAGGTCTCCCTGACAATAGGACCCTGCTCCAGGAAGGAGCATGAGAGGGGAGCCTCTTGTGGCTACTGTTTGCTGCTGGGGTCCTCAACGTTTGTAAGAAAAGCAAGAAGCAGGCCTGGAGCAGTAGCTTAGTGGCCAAAGTCCTTGCTTGCATGTGCTCCCATATGGGAGCCAATTGTAACCCTGGCTGCTCCGCTTCCCATCCAGCTCCCTGCTTGTGGCCCAGGAAACAGTCAAGGATGGCCCAAAACCTTGGGACCCTGCACCAATGTGGGAGACCCGGAAGAGGCTCTAGGCTCCTGGCTTCAGAACAGCACAGCTCCGATTGTTGCGACCACTTGGGGAGTGAATCAGCAGATGAAAGATCTTCCTCTCTGTAATTCCTCATCTCTGTATGTCTGACTTTCCAATAATAAATAAATAAATCTTTAAAAAAAGAAAAAGAAAGACAAGAAGCTTGGGTTGTCAGCAGGTTAATACCATCCCTGGACTGGCATGTGGGAGGGGCCAGACCCACCATGAATGACTGAACACACAGGGACTTCCTTCTCAGGGAAACTGTGGCACAGTGTCAAATGGTCCTTTCTCTGGCCGGGGGTAGGTAGGGGAAGGTGTAGTAGGGAGAGGGACTACTGCCTGCATGGGCACCCTCAGCCCTTGGACAAGGTGTTCATTCATCCCTGCCATCCAGCATGCATCCGGGGCTCAGAAGGCGGTGTACTGAGATGCAAGCTATCTCCCATGCTGCAGCACCCTGGGGTATGGCTGGGTGCAGGTGAGGAGTAGGCAGCTGAAGCCCTTTCCAGAAGTGCAGCTCCTACCAGGGCGTCTCAGGAGACCAACAGGATGTGAGCCAGGGTAGACTCTGTTCCTTGAGGTTGGCCGTCCTCCCTTCTCACACTCAATGAGTCAGATTTGAACCCCAGTTCTGCCACTGACTAGCAAATGGCCCTTTGAGTAAGTTGCCTGGTTTCTCTGTGCCTCAGTTTCTTTGACCATGAAATGGGTACACTGCAAAGAAACAGGTTGTGGAGCCAGCCAAGAGATGATGCCTGTAAAGGGGATGTGGTGGGGTCTGGCAAATGCTCCCTGTGATCAGCGCTTCCACAGATACAAACCCTGGGCCAAGCACTGTGTCAGACACACAAAATGAAAAGTTAATGCAAGTGAACAGCAAAGCAGAGAAGAGCCAGGAAAGAAAAAAGTGAGCGAGCAGTGGCTTCCTCCCAGCAATGTGCTTCAGAACTGCCCCCTGAAGAATGCTGTGGCATGCCCCTGCCTCCTCTCCTAGTGCCCAGCTCAGCAAGGCCTGTGTGCTTTGCTCCAAGACCTGTGGCAGAGCCACACCCAGCTCTGCAAGGAATGCATTTGAAGTTGGGGGCCACGGAGGAGTAAGGTGTAGTCAGACCTGCAGTCCAGGGATCCAGGCCCTGTCCTGTCTCCCCAGCTCCTTCGTCTGGAGTTGCCCCCTCCTGGGGGCAGCCAGAATGGAGCATGTGCTGAGCTCTGTTGTAGGCACCGGACTCCAAGGCCCCACGCCCACAGGCGGGGGATTACTCGGCTGGTAATCCTAGGGATCAGGGCAAGAACGCAAGCTGTACTCCGTCCTAACCAGCTCTCACCAATTCCATGCGGGTGCAACATCCTGCCCCTTCCTCCTGGGCATCCTCAGACACCTCAAACCTCACCAAACAGTCCCAACAATGTAACGCTACACTTCCTTCACCCTCACTTGCCCACTCCCTCCCACACCCTGAGATCACCGCACCCAGCCTGCTTGTGTCTCTTCCCCAGGGTCAAGAGGGCCTGCGTCATCTTATGATGGATTGGCAACAAGGTTCCGGCTCAACCTGGCAGCTTGTCAGGGGTTCCCAAGAAACTCTTCTCCCTCCTGTGAGGGGCCAAGCAACATATTTGCTAAACAGCTGGCCTGATGGAAGTGTGTGTAAAGGGTGTCACTTGTGGCCCCAGGAGGGAGTGCAATAGGGCCTTAGGGTGAGAGGTGGGGAATCTGGAGGCAGGGGTGGACTGTCCCACCCCTGTCTACAGTGTGTATACTGCACAACTCCAGGGGGCGCCACTCACATACTGCTAGCATTGTGCAATGCAGTGGCTCTGAGTGAGCAGCTGCCTTGCTGCAGGACCTGCCAGCAGATCCTCTAGGGCCAGGCTCTAGTGCCCAGCCCTTTCTGTCCTGCTTCTCTCCCTGACCCTGTCCTCCTGCATCCAGGTCTATCTTCAGTGCAGTGTCAGAGGAAATTGGCCCCAGCAAAGCCCATGCATTCCCTCCCCACCATCAACATCCATCTATCCTAAAGCTTTCCAAGAGTTCAGCTGTGGAGTCGCCCTACAGAATTTCAACTCCGGAGCTTTCATCCCACCAGCATGGGGAGACAGGGGTTTTAGCTGGTACAGGGACAAGGAGACAGCTGGGCAGTCCTGTGCTCGGTCAGGATCAACCTGGCATTGCTTCTTACCCTCCAGAGTCTGCTGCTGGGAGGAGGAGGACAGAGGACTGTTTTTGTTTTTAAGCCTTTGCTGTTTCCTCTGACCTTCATTGGTCCTACTTCAGCAGATCAGAAAGCCAGTGAGTCGGAGGGAGGCCTGGACTAGTGACACATGGCAGCCTGCTGTCTCCCCTTGCTGTTGAGGCCCAGTGGCTGCCCAGGCAGCAGCAGGAGACTGCAGCTAATACCGGGCTAGGCCTGCAGGTGCCTCTGCAAGACCTTGCTGGATGCCAGGGCTAGAGCAGCTCCATGTGACCCCAGGGAAGGAGACCACCAGCCCTCTCTAACCCAGGGCCCTCAGTCTTTGGACCCTACTGCGCTACAATCTGCCAGCCTGACTTTGGGGGAGCAACATGAGGACTTATCTCCGCTCTAACACAGAGAGCTGAGAAATCTCCTCTTCCCTCCTCTTGGCTGACAGCCAGTGGGGGGTGGGGAGGTGGAGAGACAGAGAGAGAGAGAGAGAGAGAGAGAGTGAGAGAGAGAGTGAGAGAGAGAGAGCGTGTTTTAAACGGATCTCCACTTGCAGACACACGCGGTGTCAAGGAAAAAATGAGAGAAGTTGCAAGGTGGATGGGACTGGGGGCTGCTGCAGAGGGGAAGTTGAGAACAGGGGTCGCCCAAGAGGCAGGAGGTCTGAGTTCAGGGCGACTCTGGGACTCTGGCAAAGCCTCGGCCCTCCTGCATGGCGCCCCCACCATGATGTGGGGGCCCAGCCACGCCCTACCCCAGCCCCCCTGGGAGCCAACCAGCACTCTGCCCTCCCTCCACGCTACAGGTGCCCGTAAACAGCGATGCGACGCCGGCTTGCCTGCAGCCGCTTCCCCGCCCCCACCCTGCAAAGTTCGCTCCAAGGTGAAGCCAGGATTCCAGCCGGCATCCACTTCTGGGCAGTCTTCTCAGCTGCCCAAGCCTGTAGGGCCACGACCTCTTCCTCCGATTGGGAGCCTGCTGGGTTATGGGGACGCATCCCTGTGCACGGGGACCCGGACCTGGTTCTGGTGGTCCCCGGAGGGTTTCCCCCACCCTCCTGGGCAGTCTCGCCTTTTGTTATCTCTTCCTCTTAGGGTCACCAGCCCCCTCAACCGAAAGCTTGGGCAAGGCTCCCAGCTCCCAAAGCCCACGGTGGGAACAGGGGGCACCCGCGCCTCTAGGGCTCCTTCCCGCCTGCCCCACCCAGCCCTGCCCCTTCTGCAGTGCCGGGTATGTGCAGCCTGCGGCAGCCACCCGCTGGGAGCAGGTCCGGGAGTGGCTTGCCAAGAGCTGGGAGTCCCAGCCCAGTTGCAGTGGGGACTACATTCACCCTCCCTCTCTTAGTGCCCCATCTTGGAGACAAGCGCGCGCCTCCGGGGCATCTCCTGGGCTAGAGCGGATGTGAGACCCCACAGTGGGGTTTGAGGGTGGTTCTCAGGCCGCCAGGATACACCGGGAGCGGGTGCCTGGCTGCAGGGTGTCTCTGCGGGAGGTCCCCGCGCGAAGCCCCGCTCTAGACCCCCTGGCCCGCGCCACCCTGCGCACTCACGTCTCGGAAGCGGTTCCAGTGCTTGATCTTGCCGCTGTACTGCGAGATGGACGACAGCCATTGCTCGTCCTCCATGAAATTGCCAGGGGTCTCGCCCTCCTTGAGCCCTTTGGTGTCGCCTTCGGCCAGCGCGGCCGCAGCGAGCAGCAGCAGCGGCAGCGCCAGCCGCCCACAGCCTGGGGCACGCATCATGGTCTGGGTCCGACCTGCGGGCGGTCTGGTGTCCTGCGGTGTTTCAATGGCTTCCCTACTCGTTGCCCAGCTGCCAGTGAGGCAGACACTGCCACCCTCTGCTCCTTCTGCGGTCTGACTCCGGCAACGGGCGGGGAGTGGGTCGCGGCTGAAATGTGACCTGGTTAGGAGATGCACTTGTCTGAGAGCGCCCAGCTCTGGGCGCGGAAAGAGGGAGGGAGGGAGGGAGGGAGGGAGGAGGAATCAGAGAGGCTGCGCCAGCAGGGGCTGAGTCTGTAACTGTAGCATCAGCATCACGTTTGACATCATCATACCTGGCTTAGGAAAAAAAAAAGAGGGGGCAGATTTCAAAGCGCTGGATCAGAACGCCAAACGCCAGCCGCAGCGCAGCGCGCACCCAGGCAACGGAATTCTACCGGGCTCCTGTAGTGTCGGTCACACACACCCCACCCTCACCCCTACCCCCGGAGATAAATGAGACGGGAGAAGACAGCAAAATACGGACACCAGCCAGGCCATGGACACTCATTTTCTCCCCACCACCTCCTACCCCGAGGGGCCTGCGTCGCAGCCCTGACAGCTGGCTCCCCTGACGGCTCTGTATTGGAGGGCTTCCCTGAGAAACAAAAGTCGGTGTTGCTCACGCCACTGCATGCTCTTTCCAGGGCAAGCCCTGGGCATGGAGAAAGGCTTAGAGGAGGCAGCCTGCTCCCCTGCAGCTGTTGGGGTACTGTCATCCCCTGTTAGCTCCTGCTAGGGCCACTGCAAAAGGCCAGAGTCTGACCATTTCAGTTGCCTTGAGGCCACCCACCTGGAAAGGGCCCTTCTGCCAGTGTTTGACTTCAGGTGGATATTCAGGAGCTTCCTTCTCCCCTCCCCCACACTGCCCCAACCCCATCCTCACCCCCACCCCACCCCTGATGCGCAGAAGAGGGTGGAGGGGGCAAGGATGCTTTTGTTTGAGGTTGTTTAGTTTTTTGTGACAACAGTGACCCTGTGGAAATGGGTTGGCCTTCCAGCTGGGAAGGCTGCAAGCTGGGCACAGTCCCAGCTTCCCTGCAGAAATGGAGTGTACCTTACAAACCCAAGAGGAAAAAAGACTCCCCCGCAGGACAAAACAGGCAAAATTTGGGACCCAAGCCCTAGATTGTATTTTTATTTAAAAAAAAAAAAAAAAAGACTTGGCGGCTGTGATCTTGAAAGAATCAAAGGCAATGAGAAACAAGATCCTAATCGGTAGGAAAGAAAACAACCCACAGGTTATGAGGCTCACAGTGCCTGCCATGCCTGGGAACTTCCAAAGCCTCAAAGGTTGGGGTGGGGGGAGAAGGGTGGGAAGCAAAAAACAAAACTCCCTTTGCGTGTTTTCTGGTTTCCTCTGCAGTTGCATTCTGTAGCGGTGCAGCAGGGAGGCCCTGGCGGTGGCAGTGGACAGTGGAGGAGCAGAGCTGGGGATACAGACTGGGGGAAATGGAACAACCACTTCCTGGCTGGGTGCTTGGGCAAGGTTAACCTACTTTCTAGTGATTAATACATGAATACCTATCTGCTAAGATTGCTGTGAAACTCACGCAGAATCACAATCTAAGTGCTTGGGCATAGTGGATACTTTAAAAAAAAAAAAGCTAGTTTTTCTTTCTTGATGAGACATCTATCAACGTGAGTGGGTACTGTAGCATCCATGTCCCATCTTGGAGTGCCTAAGAGCACATCCCTCCCTTGGCTTCCCATCGGGTTTTTGACCCAGCACTTGGGTCACAGTCACCCACATGGAACGCCTGGCTAGAGTTTCTCATTCCCGACTTCAACCCTGGATTGGCCCCAATGTTGCAGGCATCTGGATAATGAACCAGCGGACAGAAGAGCTCTGTGCCATTCTGCCTTTCAAAAATCAGTAAGTGGGCCTGGCGCAGTAGCCTAGGAGCTGGAGTCTTTGCCTTGCATGTGCCGGGATCTCATATGTCATATAGGTGCTAGTTTGTGTCCCTGCTTCTGGCCTGGGAAAGCAGTTGAGGACAGCCCAAAGCCTTGGGACCCTGCACCCACGTGGGAGACCCAGAGGAGGCTCCTGGCTTTGGATCGTTGCGATCACTCAGGCAGTGAACCAGTGGATAGAGGATCTCTGTCTCTGTCTCTCCTTATCTCTATAAATATTACTTTCCAATAAAAATAAATCTTAAATCAGTAAGTAAAATTTAAAGGGAAACAAAAGGCCATCCATAAGGCGACAACTGTGCCGCAAGCTGGACTGGCCCTGTGAGCACCAGTGGACTCCAGCAATACTAACCCAGTGTGGAGAGCACATGAACAACAGGCATGACCTGCTAAGCCAACAGGGAGAGGACTTCCAGGGCAGAATCCCAATTTATAGATAGCAGACCTACAAATGCTGAAAATGGACAATTACAGTTTATAAAGACAAAGAAAAGGACTGTCTCTCCTCCTCACTGTATATCTGACTTTTCAAGAAAAATAAATAAATCTTAAAAAAAGATCCCCTTCTCGTATGCAGATTTCACTTCTGTTGGGTATATTCCTAAGAGCGGGATTGCTGGGTCATATGGCAGGTTTATTTGCAATTTTCCAAGCACTCTCCATATGGATTTCCACAATGATTGTACTAGCCTACACTCCCACCAGCAGTGAAGGAGGGTACCTTTTTCCCCACATCCACGCCAGCATGTGTTGTTTTTCGAATTCTGAATGTAGGCCAGTCTCACAGGAGTTAGGTGGTACCTCAAGGTGGTTTTCATTTGTATCTCTCTGATGGCTAGAGAGCCTGAGCATTTTTTCATATGTTTATTAGCTATTTGTATCTGTTCTTTTGAGAAACGTCTGTTCATTTCCTTTGCCCATTTTGCTACAGGGTTTATTTTTTCACTATCCTTGGGTTTCTGGAGCTCTTTGTAGATCCTAGATATTAGATATCTAGATATCCTAGATATTAGTCCCCTGTCACTTGTGTGACTTGTCTTCACTTTTTTGATAATAGACAATCTAACAGCATCAAAAAAGTGGCATTTACAGATACAATGGACTACTACTCAATCATTTAAAAAAAAAAAGATGAACTTTTGTCACTTGTAATAACATGGATAGAACTGGAAGTCTGTTAAGTGAAATAAGTCGAACACAGAAAGACAGGAACTGTAGGACTTGACTCATGTGGAGTCTTTTTTTTTTTTTTTTTTAATAAAAAGGATCTTAAAAAGCTCCTGGCTTCAGATAGGCCTAGCTCTGGCTATTGTGGCCATTTGAGGAGTGAACCAGTCTGCCTTTCCAATGAAAATAAACCTTAAAATAAAAAAAGGGTGGAGATATCTACAGAAGTTAAAGGTGTAACAGTACAGCTGGTATTGTGGCAAGCATGTTAAATTACCACTTATAATAATGACATTCCATATTTCAGATCTGGATGAGTCCCAGCTGCTCCACTTCTGACCCAGCTCCCAACTAACGCACCTGTGAGAGATGATGTCTCGAGTGCCTGGATCCCTGACACCCAGCGAAGTTCCTGGCTCCTGGCCTCAGCCATTTGGGGAGTGAAATAGCAAATGAAGATCTGTCTCGGTCTCATGCACTGTATTATCTCTCTTAAAACAAATAAATGAATAGGATTTTTGAATGTCTTTACCATAAAGAACTGCTAAATGTTTGAATGATACATTTACCCTGACTGAACTTTGTACAATGTATACATGCTTCAAAACATCACATGTAGCCACAAATGTGTCTGTTAAACGATACCTAGACTGCTCTGTTGCTGCAGACATTCACAACAGCCATGTCACTCTCTACTGACACTCAGTATGGTGCATCCCCTGCTGCAGGGTAGGTGAAACTCATGATGGTAGATCATATGCAACATGGTCCTGCATGGAAGGAAGACAGTACAGCAGTTAAACTGCCTACTCTCTGGATCCTTTAGCACCAGCAACAATTACAAACCCCAAGAAAGCCCGTAGCACCAGCAAGAACTGCAAACCCTAAGAAACGTTTGTTTATGTGAATCAGGTAGGGATAGATAGGGATAGGTATTTTTTTCTCATGATACTAAAGAATCTTATAAAATTATCTTAAAGTTTAATAATGTACCCATATCATACTAGTATTTTGTAAAAAGTGGATTTCTCTCTCCCTCCACCTCAGCGAATGTGTGCTTCTGTCCCACTCTGCGCATGTCTCTTTTCACGTTGGGCTTAGGTGGGTGTTCACGGCAGCTCTTGCCTGGACCGAGACGCCAATGGCCTGCCTGGGCCACTGTAACACAGCACTGCAGCCTGCCTGGTTTCAACAAAGGAATTTGTTTCCATACTCCACAGACTGCAAGTCCAGGATCAAAGTGTTGGCAGGGTTGGTTTTTCTGGAGTCTTCTCGCCTTGGCTCTCAGAAGGCCACCTTAGTGCTGTTTTCATATGGTCTCTCCTCCTGGTGAACCCTAGTCCTGTATCATTGTGTGTGAACTTCGTCTCACAGGGACATCAGTCATTAACAGGTTAGGGCCCACCCTAATAGCTCACTTTAATGGGATCCCCTCTTTAGAGGCCCCTCCTTCAAATCTAGCCACATCTCTGAGCCAGTGGGGTCAGCTTCAACACAGGAACTTGAAGGGTGTAAGGGACACTATTCAGTTCCAAAAACAGCAGGTACAAATTAAAACAGCTGGTAAGGGTACAAAACAAGTACTTAGATTTATCTCTGAAAACAAACATCCATATACCCCAAATCACCTACTCACAAAATTCCAGAAGTCAGAAATACACAAGCACATATACTATTATCACAGAGTGATGATGCCAGGTCACCTAGCCTCTACAAAATACATCAAACACTTGAGAGAGAGAGTGAGTGTTGAAAATGCAAATAGTATCTTAGTGAAACAGAAACAGAAATTTACAAAGACCCCTCATCACCCTCCTCATATGCCTATGACAACCTCTGGCTGGGATCAAAGCCAGGATCCAGGACTCAATCCATGCCCCCCACATGAGAAGCTGGAACTGGTTAGCTAAGCCATCACTGATGCCTGCTGGGCTGTGCGTTAGCAGGAAGCTGAAGTCAGGAGTAGAGCCAGGTATTGAACTCAGGCACCCTGATATGGTGAGTGGGTGCCTTAACTGGGAGAGTAAAAGCCTGCTTCTGGGGCGGGCATTTGTCACAGTAGCTAACATGCAGCTTCACGTACCACATCCCATACTGGCATGTCTGGTTTGAGTCCTGGCTACTCTGTTTTCTGACCCAGCTTCCTGACAACTTTTTGGGCCCCTGTTATCCACATGGGAGTCCTGGAATGAGTTCTAGGCTCCTGGCTTTGGTTTGGTCAGTTCTGCAGGTATAGGCATCTAGGAAGTGAATCAGTGGACAAAGACCTCTGTCTCTCTCCCTTTATCTCTCTGCTTCCTTCAGATAAAATGAGAATAAATTTAAAAAAAAAAAAGATTTATTTTTATTGGAAATGTAGATTTACAAAGAGAATGAAAGACAGAGAGAAAGATCTTCCATTTGTTGGTTCATTCCCCAAATGGCTGCAACAGCTGGAGTTGAGTTGATCTAAAGCCAGGAGCCAGGAGCTTACTCCAGGTCTCCCACATGAGTACAGGGTCCTAAGGTCTGGGGCCAACCTTTGCTGCTTTTCCAGGCCATAAGCAGGGAGCTGGAACAGAACTGAAGCAGTCAGGCCATGAACTAGAGCCCATATGGGAAGCTAGCGCTTGGAGGTGGAGGATTAGCCAGCTGAACCAACAGGCCAGACCTGGAGAATAAATTTTAAAACAATTATTTGGGTTCTACCAAATTATGAGCTTTCTGCTTATGATGCTTTATTCTAAAAGTTCTGAATCAAAGCTACCACTATTTTCCATTCTACACCAACAGCTAAAATTGTACATGGACTTCTTTTACAGCTATACTACCCCAAAATTCTGTGTACTAGAAAAACAAAACACAAAAATCTTAATTTTCCCCTAATTTTTCTAATATTGCCAATATATAAACTTCTAAAGCACAGGTAAAACGGTGATGTCACCACGTCATGTAGCCTCTGGGAAAGTCCACTTCACACTCAGTAGGAAATAAGGGTGAAAAGGGCAAGTTAATTAAAAGAAAATATTTATTTGAAACTCAGAGTTACACTGAGAGAGGGAGAGAGAGGGACAGGCAGATAGACCTTCCATCTGCTGGTTTACTTTTCCAAATGGCCACAACGGCCAGGGCCAAAGCCAGGAGCTTCTTCCGGTCTCCCACGTGGGATAAGGGGCCCAAATACTTGGCCCATCTTCTGCTGCTTTTCCCAAGCCATTAGCAGGAAGCTGAATCCAGAGCAGAGCAACCAGGACGTGAAGTGGCGTCCATATGGAATGTCGGCATTATTGGTGGCAGCTTAACCTACTACACCACAATGGCAGCCCCAGAGGCAAAGAACTTGAAAAATTAATTCAGGATATGATATTTGCTTAAATGTACAGGAAATGCTAAGTTCTGAATTGTAAATAACAGAATTTCCAATTCCATTATTAACATTTTCTAAAGACAAAACTTTTAAGTTCCTACAAACATAAGCCATAAATCTCTGACACCTAAAAGAAGAAAGGAGCCATGGGAAGAGGCAGCACCACGGTGGGATGGGGCCCTGTACTCCACTGTGGGCTTCACAGCTACTCGACAAAGTGGGCTCAGGCAGAACCTCAGCTCAAAAAAACCTAAACAGGGCCCAGTGTGACAGCCTAGTGCTAAAGTCCTCACCTTGCATGCGTCACTGGGATCCCATATGGGCATCAGTTTGTGTCCCAGATGTTCCACTTCCCATCCAGCTCCCTGCTTGTGGCCTGGGAAAGCAGTCAAGGACAGCCCGAAGCCTTGGGACCCTGCACTTGCATGGGAGACCTGGAGGAGGTTCTTGGCTCCTGGCTTCGGATCAGCTTAGCTTTGGCCATTGCAGCCACTTGGGGAGCGAACCAGCGTATGAAAGATCTTTCTCTTTGCATCTCCTCCTCTCTGTATATATCTGCCTTTCCAGTAAAAATAAATAAACCTAAAAAAGCACAAACAAACAAAAAAACCCTGACCACCAACAGAAGGAGGTGGACTTTCTTTGTAGTCACCAACCCCCAACCCCTACAAGTTCCGGGTGTAATGATACAGCCATGCCCACTGGTAAGTGGTGCTCACACCCTTCTCCAACACATTGGGTGGTGTGGGCTATGAAAACTGGTCATTCTGAGAGAAAAACTCAGCCATCTTGTAAATTCATGGCTGTGTAAGCTGTCAGCACAGCCCCACTGACAACCTAATCTCTGTGTGAGACCCAGTGCTCTCAATATAGCCAGCCTGGCAGGCAGCGTTCAGAGAAGACCTAAGGAGAGGAAGCTAAAACCAAGATAGCACTGAGAAATGAGAGAAAGAGAAAACTGGGGACCCAGAGGGAGTAGTGAGATTGCAGCTCCCCCTCAAGGCCCCCACAGAACCCCCCGAAGGACTGGGTGGGGTAGGAGGCTACTCTGTGGGTCTGCAAGTGGAGCATGCACAGCTTTGTGGCTGGCTGCTGCACTCAGACAACTACAACACCTCCACTCCACCTGGGCACGCTGAAGGGCGATGGATAGACAATCAACAAGTATTGTTTTAAAGGATCCAACTTGAGAAGAAAAAGATGAAAGAAAGTTTAAAAAAAAAGGTAGAAACTATCACAGCTACCTTGCTAAAGATCAAATTCTCGGTGGTAGAGGAAGTGAAACCAGGGTTCTGGTCAGCTCGGCATTATTGGCTGAGAGCCCATGGGGTGGGTGAGGAGTTCAACAAGATGTGGTACACAAACCACAAAGGTGGCGTTCACTGCCTGCAACAGAGTAGGTCACAGACACGGAGGGAAGGGTGTGGGCTGTTGCTGGCGAAGGCACCAGATGGGGAGTCGCTATGCTATGGACAGAGCTGTAGTTTTACAAATGAAATGGCAATACAGGTGCCAGTGTGGATGTGTACACAACATGATGTGTCTGTGTAAATAACAAGGAAGCATGTTTTTATAGACGGTGAAGATTGGACATTTTATGTGTATTCTACCACATGCACAGGGGGAACCTGAAACACAGACCAGGCCGGGACTACAAGCTGCCCCTGTGCCCCTACCACGCTGCCTGCTACTTTGCTCATTGGGGAGTCCCCAGGAAGCACCGGGAAAGTCACTCTTCACATTGTTGCATATCTCCTTGGTGTAGAGGGCGGACATGATCTTCAGCACCTCATGAGGATGTTCGGCTTCTGGTGCTCTCTGAGACCCACCTCAGGAGAAGTCGATCTGTCCACAGGAGGCGTAGTTTCCGAAGCTGTCTACTGTGAACCTCTGAGAAATGTGAATGGAATTGAGCCGTAGGGACCCAAAGTAGAAGTTCTCAAACAACTAAAAAGGAAGAGTGAAAACTCAGAGTGAATACCTCAAGATGACAAAAATACTCACACATCAATGAATTTCTCCTGCTTGTGCTTTTTAGTATTTTATTAAAGATTTATTTCTTCTGATTTGAAAGGAAAAGTTAGATAGACAAGGACACAGAGAGAGAGTCAGGAGAGATCTTCCATGTACTGTTTCACTCCCCAAATAGCCAAATGGCCAGGAATGGACCAGTCTGAAGCCAGGAGCTTCTTCCAGGTCTCCCACATGGGTACAGAGGCCCAAGGCCTTGGACCACCCTCCGCTGCTCTCCCAGGCACATTAGCCAGGAGCTGAACTGGAAGCACAGCAGCCCCAGGATTGGAACCAGCGCCCATATGTGATGCCAGGACACCAGCCCAGAGCTTCAGCATTTACTCTGTCCAAGGCTCTGCAGAGAAGGTGCAAGGGTGGGAGTGAGGATAGAATGGCCAGCTCTTACCTCTGATGAATTCTAAAGCTTCCCCTGAGCACACTACCAGAGAAAGGAGTCTAGAAACTGAAACCCAAAACCCAGCTCCTGGGAGATATGACCAAGAACTTGTTACAAACCTCCCCTCACAGGGACTGACACGGCAGCTTTTGACATTTAGTTATGGATCATGGAGGTTCCATTAGCACCTTTTTTTTTTTTAAACATTTGTTTTATTTATCTTGGAAAGTCAGATATACAGAGAGGAGGAGAGACAGAGAAGAAGATCCTCTGTTTTATGATTCACTCCCCAAGTGGTCGCAATGGCTGGAGCTGTGCCGATCCAAAGCCAGGAGCCTGGAGCCTCTTCTGGGTCTCCCACGTAGGTGCAGGGTCCCAAGGCTTTGGGCCATTCTTAACTGTTTTTCCAGGCCACAGCAGGGAGCCGCATGGGAAGCAGGGTTACCAGGATTAGAAGTGGTGCCCATATAGGATCCTGGCGTGTGTGAGATGAGGACTTTAGCCGCTGGGCTACTTTGCCGGGCCCCCATTAGTATCTTTTGTATGGTTACAGCCAGGATAAAACACACTTCTCTACCTAGCTGACAACATTAATTAGGAGCACTGCCTAAAATGAATAGAAGAGGAGGTTGCTGACCCACAAATGACTCAGACAATTCAAACGAGCCACACCAAACACATTTGCACACAAAATCAGCAGAGAAACACTTGCGCTGGATGACTGAATAAGTAAGTGTAAATGATAGTATTTATCCAATAGCTCACATGAGACTGGGATTCAAGCCAGCGTTCTAAAGTGACTGCTCTTGAGCACAACTGTCCGTTGTGGAGAAGCTGTCTGGTGGGTCAGAGGGACGAAGAACCCAACAATGCAATGCTCCTGACCCTGTGATTAGCAAGCTGCCAAGGCAGAAGTTAAAATGATATCAGGACTCATCCCAGAAGAATGAAGCTACACTGTTTGGGTGAGGAGTTAACAAAGAATAAAGGGCTTACTTTCTCCCAGTAGAAGAAATGCAACAACTGCCCTCCATGAAAGCATGTCAGTGAGATCCCAAGCACACCTTGCAACACAGGCATCCACTAATGCTTGAGTGACCAAAGGCTGGGCCTCTGCACACTGGCAAGTGGCTGTCTCTTCACTGCTTTTAGAAAAGCCTCCATGCCCATGGATTTCAGCTGCAGTTGCTTTTCCTCTTCCTGCAGTTAATGGTCTGGCAAAATTTCTGAAGTTCATTAAAGGCTAACTTTATAAAGCCCAGTAAATATTGATTCTTCAACATGACATCAACGTGACTCCAAAAATCTATTTTGAGGTTGTGTGCTGCATTGTCTTGTCTTTCAGAAAGGTGATCAGCTCTTGCTGCATTGATTTTTTTACAATTAACTTCTCTTCTGGCTTTGGAGGCCTATTCCCACCATGGGCTCCCTTCTGTGTAAAGAAATCCTGTTTAAAATGGTTATGTGCTAACCCGGGAGTGAGAGAGACCTGGGAGGGAAATAGTGGGCTCTTCCCTCTTGGGTTACTACTCCCACGGGAGGGCACGAAAACTAGGATGGGGGCTGGGGTGGCTAGACAGAGAGGAACTCAACAACATCCGTGAGGGCTGGATAGTTGAGCTGGTTAGATGGAACTAAGCTTCAATACCCATCGACATGTACAAGAGCCAAATGGGATGTGGGACAGACTGGACTAGTCTGCTGCACATACTGGCAAACCAGGATAGGGGGTGGGCCTGGTGGGATTATTGTGGGTCGCTCTGACTAGGCTGCAGCTCCCACTGGTTTATGTGAGGGCCGAGTATGTGCTGGGCAGAACCAGACTGGACTGCAAACACCCACTGGTTCCAGTGGAAGTCAGGGCTGAAAACAGAACCAACCCAGCAATTGCAACCACCAGCTGATTGGGGCAATGGACTATGCCGGACCCTGTGCTTGCTAGAACACACAAGAATCTGGTCTGGGAATACCTCAAAGTTTCTTTGGGGATCTCCCCAACCAAAATGGCGGACTCAGAACCCTAGCCAAGAAAAGACAGAAGAAAGAACAAGTCAGTCAACCACCTCAGCTATATGTTGGCAGCAAAATACTGGGCAAATGGAGACTCTATGATGGTCTATGTCAATCAGTGGATTCTTCAACGACCTCATCATGCTTGGAGTGGTGAGACTGGCAGTGACTCATAACTGGTGAACTATCAAGACCACTTGAGCAAGTATCTCAGAGCATGCCCCACATCCGGGACTTGGGGAAGGTGAGAAACTGGGTGGGGCTTTTCCCTCAGTATCCCCCTTTACCTCAGATACATGAAGGAAACAATATGGAAATAATAGTCTTACCCACTTCCCTATAGTCCTTGAACCTTTTTACCCTAATTAACTATGTAAAGATTGTCAAAATAAAAAATAAATAAAATAAAATGGTTATGTGCTTACCTTAACTAAACATGAATTTGAAATTAAAGCCATGCCAATGAAAATGACAGCTTCATAGCTTGGGAGACAGAAGCCTTTTTGGTATGGAAAAAACATAACCAAAGAGGCAATAAAAGACTAGACAAAAGAAAACTAAAAGGATTCTCATTATATATTTTTAAGATTTAGTTACTGTTATTGCAAAGTCAGGTATATAGAGAGGAGAAGGGACAGAGAGGAAGATCTTCCGTCTGACTCCCAAAGCAGCCGCAACTGCCAGAGCTGAGCCAATCCGAAGCCAGGAGTAAGGAGCCTCTTCTGGGTCTCCCAAGCAGGTGCAGGATCCCAATGCTCTGGGCCGTCCTCAACTGCTTTCCCAGGCCACAAGTAGGGAGCTGGATGGGAAGCAGGGCTGCTGGAATTAGAACTGGTGCCCATATGGGATCCCGGTGCAGGCAAGGAGAGGACTTTAGCTGCTAGTCTATTGCGTCAGGCCCCTTACAATATATTTAACACATCACTTTTTAAGGACTAGCAGCCTGTATTTAAACTCCTCTTGGCTCCTGTTTCCAGCTGACAGAAATGCCACAGTGAAGGGCTGAAAGTGACTGACCGATGCCTGCACTGTGCCTTAAATATCTGATCTCCAGATGGCAGGTTTTGCTAGGGTCTCTTGCTTTGGGCTTAAAGGAAATAGTAAATATGACGATAATGAAGTTAGCTGCGACATGATTTCAATGGAATAATCACAAAACTTAGAGTAGGAGAATGAACATAAATGCTCATGCTTCACCAATGGAAGGGCAGGCTTTGCAAAGAATGCAGAAATGGGAGGGGGAAAACATCTACAAGGCAGCAGAGGGGAGCTCTGTGACAGCGGATACAAAGCACCACTCACTGCACCCACACCATGAGGGGTATCCAGTAAGATGAACAAACAAAAGGACCTTGCAGCACACTACTGAAAATTATGTATGTCTTACAATATTCTTAAGATCTTTCTGTTCTCTGGCCCGGTGGCGTGGCCTAGCAGCTAAAGTCCTTGCCTTGAACATGCCGGGATCCCATATGGGCCCCGGTTCTAATCCCGGCAGCTCCACTTCCCATCCAGTTCCCCACTTGTGGTCTGGAAAAACAGCTGAGGACGGCCCAGAGCATTAGGACCCTGCACCTGTGTGGGAGACCCGGAAGATGTTCCTGGTTTCCGGCTTCAGATTAGCGCAGTACCGGCCATTGCGCTCACTTGGGAAGTGAATCATCGGACGGAAGATCTTCCTCTCTGTCTCTCCTCTCTGTATATTTGACTTAGTAATAAAAATAAATAAATCTTCAAAAAAAAAAGATCTTTCTGTTCTCCATAATCTTACATTCATTTTACCTTCAAACACTTTCTTCCTCTTTCATGCAGTGCTGCAGCGTATGGATTTGGTATGCAGAAATCCCTGGTCTGTGGGCATCTTCACTTGTGCCTTTTCCGTTGCTGTGCTCTCATTCCCTCTGAGTGTTTATGGTGATTTGGCAGCAATTTCTCATTGCTATTGTTTAGTCATTGTTACATCCTTAGTCTTAGCCATTCCTTTAGTTGTAGCAGTTATTTTTAGTGACTCCATATAATGTAAGTCCTGTGGAGGGAGGAACTGAATGCTACCAGGTGCTGCAACAGTCCCTAGCAGACTGCATATGGCAAACAGGTTATCTTCCAGGTGAAAGGCTCACTGAAACTGGAGTTGTAGACATCTGTGCACATAATGTGCACCATTCTTGATGGGATTTAAGGTCCAACTTAAAGGAATTAAAGGAATCCCTGAATAGGAAACCTTGGAATGGACTTACTGAAATTTACCTCTAATCAAGGGGATGGGGAGGTGAGAGGGCAGATCTGAATTTTAACTAGTTGTCAAGAAAGAATCTGTAGTTAGTGATGGAAATTTCATGTACTGTCTCAAAAGTCTTATTAAAGAAAGTCTCAATTCTGTTGTCCATGTTTAGCCTAGTGGTTGATGTCAGTTAAGATAACTCGTGTCTTGTACCAATACGCATGGGTTCAATATTTAGCTTGGGCTCCTGTCTGCAGCTTCTTCCTAATGCAGAGCCTGAGAGGCAGCAGTGTCACCTCAAGCAACTTTCTTGCCACTAAGACCGAGGTTGAGTTCCCAGCTCCTGGCTTCAACCCCGCCTGGCCCACACTCAGTCACTGTGTATCTGAGCAATGAACCAGAGAATCACTTTGTCTCTCAGGTTGATTAGTCAGAAACACATAGACCCATGTTGGCTTCAGCTCCTCCTCTGGAATATGGCTGAGCTTGTCACCTGGGCACTTTCAGCACAATAATGTTCTATCTTCCTGAAAATGTTACAGCAGAACAGTACATACAGCAAAGGTTAAGTGTGACAAGAACAAGCCACTGCTAAGTGCATCAGGAGGTAAGGACACAGTGGATGCCAGGGACTGGGGTATCCAGGAAAGCCACTTTGGAGGAGAATGAATTGAGTTAGGCTTTGTGACTAGGGGGACTGCATCTGCATATCCCCACCAACCATCCTACAGTTAATCCCCACTTTATAGCAGAGCCTGTGGCCTGGAATATGTCAGTAAAGGGACTGAAAGTGCAGAGACACTGACGGAGTTTCAGACAACATGGCCCCATGGCATGTGAGAAAACAGCAGACACAAGGCTCCCTCACTTCCCACTGTCCTTCTCCCAAAGCACACCCTCCCCCTACCCAACCAATTCACTGACTTCTCTTCTGCAATTCCCCACACTTTCCACTTCTCTTTCCTTTTGTGAACATGGTATTTAACCTTCAACCACTTGGCTCTTCTGTGAGTTTCACATTTTGTTTGACTCCATTAGTAAAAACGTAAGCTTTGGAAATTGGTCTGTGCCCCACCTTTTCTTTTTGTTGTTGTTAATTATCTTATTTTGATCATCTCTACATAGCTGATTAGGGCACAAAGGGTCAAGGACTACAGGAAAGTGGGTAAAACCTGGTATGTGGCCCTAGGTTTCCTCCTGACACTCAGTAAACTCAGAAGCTCCCTGCCACATTTCCCATTCCTTCCCTGAAAACCTCCCCACCCTGTTCTCTAACAACAGGGACCTGCCATAAAACCACTATTTCTAATGTGTTTTTACAGACTTCATTACCATGCTGACCTAAACCAGCGTCAACCACACAAAGGCTGACCACCCCAGCTGAGCTGCACATGTTCACAAAGGAATGCAGCCTAAAGATGATAAGTGAGACTGAGTGGTGCCCCCCATACCCACAGAACCCAACATCAGAGACTGGGCAGAAGCACGCCAGGTAGGCAGCTTGTGGATGCCCAGCATCTGCTGGCCAAACGTTTCCTCATACCAACCTGTACGCGCTCCCCTGTGCGGGTCCCACCAGTCAGAATTTCCCCTGTCAATGTGTCTATGTCCCTGACTTCATGACACTTCCCAGGCCCCGATCAGGGAGGCAGACTTGGGTTGCACCCATCTCTTGCCTGGTTGACCACACAGGAAAAGACTCTCTTTTCCTAGAACACTACTACTGTAGACATCACAGGTGGTCTTTGTACGTGTCTGGCAGTAGGCCTGCCTTGTTCATTTTGTCTGCTCCTGCTCTCTTACCAGTTTACTTCAGTGGACTTAAATATCTGTAACTTGACACAGGGAGGAGCAAGGCTCTTTACTGAAATTCCCCATTTTTAACTATTAAATGACACCCCGTTTCCCTCTAATCATATTTTCCTATGGCTGGCCACTCTTCATTAAATACAAGTGTAAAATTATATTTCTCTGTTTCTTTGGTTCTTCATTTCTTTCTTTTTAAAGATTTATTTACTTATTTGAAAGATAGAATGGTAGAGAGAAGAGGAGAGACAGAGAGAGATCTTTCATTTGGTGGTTCACTCCACAAAGGCCCAGAGCAGGCAGGGCTAGATCAAACTAAAGCCAGGATCCAGGAACTCCTTCAAAGTCTGCCAAGTGGGTGGTAGAGAATTAAGTATTTGAGCCATGATCCACTGCCCCCCAGCATATTAGCAGCAAGCTTGTATGGAGCAGTCAGGACTTGAACAAGCATTCCAATATAGGATAGATCATCCCAAAGAATGGCTTCATTTGCTATGCCACACTGCCTCCCTGGGTCTTCATTTCTGAAGGCCCTCATATCAGATAAAACTCATCTGTTTTTCTCTGCCCTTTTTCACAGGCACCTCGCCATGAAGCTGGGGATGACTAAGAAAAGAAACTTTTCCCCTCCAATGAGATTTGCACAGGGCAGCCTAACCCTGTGGAACCTGCGCCCATTACTTCACTGTTCCTTACTGAGGAAAGCTCCCCTTCCAACGTGGTCCCTGAGAACTACACTGGGGAGTGTTGACACAGACAACTCCCAAACAAGGACGTGAGCGTGTGCTCGCTCTCTCTGCTCATCCCTGCCCTCACTGTCACCTCTACCCCCACTGTCACCTCTACCCCTGGACCTGCTTTAAGAATCAGACCGCACCAGCTCACAGGAAGAATTTTAATTGAATTCTGGATGAAAATAAGTAAAAATCAATTAAATGACTCCACTTAATTAGGTATGTAAATAGTAAGAAGAGGCAAAAAAGCTTAAATGACACATTTGGAAATAGAGAAACAAGGTGAATGTTACAGTGCAATAGGCTGAAAACTTCTGCTTGGCATACCCATGTCCCATAGAGCAGAGCCTGGGATCGCGTCTCATCCAGCTTTCTGCTAATGTGTCTGGGAGGCAGGAGATGATGGCCTAAGCCCTTGGGTTCTTCGCATCCACTTGGGAGACAAGGATAGATTTCCTGGTCTAGCCCATCTCTGCCTGTGGCGGGCATTTGGGGAGTGAACAAGTGGATGAAAGATCTATCTCTATCACTCTGCCTTTCAAATAAATAAATCTTTAAGAAAAAGAAAGTCAGTTGTTCTTTCTAACCTACAATAGTTCACGAAGAGCAAAATGTTCCATTGTTCAGAAAATAATAGGCCTAACAAGAAAAATTTAAATCAAAAGAAATCTAGTCAAGGTACTATAACCTTGGAGAGATATTTTTTTCCTCTTACTGTTGTTTTATAATAATTCCCTTAGGGATTTTGAAACCCACACAGTTTTCCTTTTGAAAACATTTTTCTCTGGCACACCCATAGAGCCCTGTTGTTACGGAAGCTGGTATTTTTTAAAAGCTGGCTCTAAAAGAACATGACAATGAACAACTAGACAAAACAACAAACATCTGATAAGGAAATAAAAGGAAAATTTAAGACTGTCAATATTTAGGGTATTGCTAGTGGCTAAATAGTACCGACTTGGATGATTTAAGGAGGAATGAAAACCTAAGTAGGGCAGGAGAGAACTACAGTGCACACAGCTGCTCTCTTTTCATGGGTACTCATAATATCTTTAGAAAATGAAACCAACGCTTCCTATCAGCAAGCACCGGGAGCAAAGAGAACCAATGGTAGGAAAGGGTTGGGCTCAAAGCTCCCCTGACAGGTCACAGTGACAGGGAGCCTCACCAACACCTGCCCTGCTCATCTGAGTTTGCACTATTTGTTTCGCGGGGGGAACACATAGTTATACATTGGTTTGGATAGCATGTGCTCTATACTGAACATGACAAATGGCGAGGCTGAAGGCCAGCCATGGTCAGTTATCCCTGCATTCTACTTCTTCCTTTCATGTACTGTGAGAGAACCACTGAAGACCCAAAATAACACTTAAGGCAATGAGGCTGCAAAAATGACACTGCACATCTCAGCCAGAGGTGAGGGGAAGGCAGAGAATAAGTCTGTTGTGCTTGCACTCTCCTGCTATAAACTCAAATGAATGACTGAGCGGAGCCCAGCACAGCATCAGCACTGCATGGGACCCCTGCAGGAGTGGCTTACCAAACAGGTTTACTCTCTTCCTTCAATCTTAGAAAAAGCAGGAGACACCCTCCTCAAAGACATCCCTTTTAAGGAAACCTAGTTCTTATGCTGAGTGGCCTCAGCATAAGTATCTGCTGTCTCCATACCACTCACAGTAAGAGGAAATTTGCTTTTAACATCCAAAAAAAAAAAAAAAATGCTCAGAATACAAAATACAAAAGTTCAATGCAGTGTAGTCATTCGTGGTCGTCACAAGCTGAGTTAGCCTTTAGATATAATCTGGTACGGATGAAAGTAAAAACGAGTGGCTCGGTAGATGCAAGCACTTACAGCAGGTCCTAGGCCCATCCTCCCCAAGGAAGGACACTTCCTCTAGTTGTCATGTGTGCAGTTGGGCTTTCCAAACCCAAAGGAGAGTGAACAGGAATGGCAAATGCATGCTACTTTGAAGTTTTCCCTGTGTTTTTTTTCCCCCCATCATCTGTTTCATCACAATTACCCCGTTTACAGATAAAAGTGACAGTATTTTGTACTTAATGATGATGCTTAACTTCCTCCCTCCCTGCCAGGGATGTCAGGAGGACGAATGGAAGGCAGCCTGACAGGCACTGTGCTCCTTGGGAGGGCACTCCCAGTAGGAAGCCATGCTGTGCTTAAATAACACCTTTCATCTGAGGATCTAAAAGTGTCTTACAAAGCCCAGCTCATTAACCTTTCAAAAATTGCTGTGATGGAAAGCACAGCGTGCATGTGCCTCTCTGTTCCAGAGACCACTGAGTGGGGACAAGGTCCCGTCCTGGAGCTGTGCACTGAGATCAGAGAAGAAAGTGTCCACTTATTTTGTAGTTAAGAATGAGGAACAAATAATATGAAACACTGTCATCACAGTCCTTTGCAGATCCTTACTGGAAAAACAGCAAAATGGACAACAGCCTTTGTCTTACAGTGTTTCTGAAGCACCCCTCTTCAGAAGGGGCCTGGAGGTCTAGGGTTACTAAGACCTAAGGTAGTAAACAGCAAGATTTGAGCACCAGACAGAAAATACAAGGCAGTCGGAAAAACACCAAGGCTCTTCATAGTGCCATGCTGCTTACTTAATCCTACGTAGATGAGGAAGCACAAATAACCTTACTCCTGCTCCACAATTAAGCTTTGCTTCAATTCAGTTTGTTAAAATTCCTCAACCTAAAAAAAAAAAAAAAAGATGCTGCATTTTGGTTTGCTTTTCTTTCCCCCCCGCTCCCCAAGGTACCATGTGGTTTCAGGCTTCTGGCCATGTGCAGGATTATTTCTGAAGACAGCCAAGTGCTGGGGGCACGAAGAAGCAAAAAAAGAGACAAGATGGTTCCAGCATACCTAGGGAGCAAAAATCCTTCCCTCATGTGGGACAGACTGGACTAGTCTGCTGCACATACTGGCAAACCAGGATAGGGGGTGGGCCTGGTGGGGTTATTGTGGGTCGCTCTGACTAGGCTGCAGCTCCCACTGGTTTACATGAGGGCCGAGTATGTGCTGGGCAGAACCAGACTGGACTGCAACACCCACTGGTTCCAGTGGAAGTCAGGGCTGAAAACAGAACCAACCCAGCAATTGCAACCACCAGCTGATTGGGGCAATGGACTATGCCGGACCCTGTGCTTGCTAGAACACACAAGAATCTGGTCTGGGAATACCTCAAAGTTTCTTTGGGGATCTCCCCAACCGAAATGGCGGACTCAGAACCCTAGCCAAGAAAAGACAGAAGAAAGAACAAGTCAGTCAACCACCTCAGCTATATGTTGGCAGCAAAATACTGGGCAAATGGAGACTCTATGATGGTCTATGTCAATCAGTGGATTCTTCAACGACCTCATCATGCTTGGAGTGGTGAGACTGGCAGTGACTCATAACTGGTGAACTATCAAGACCACTTGAGCAAGTATCTCAGAGCATGCCCCACATCCGGGACTTGGGGAAGGTGAGAAACTGGGTGGGGCTTTTCCCTCAGTATCCCCCTTTACCTCAGATACATGAAGGAAACAATATGGAAATAATAGTCTTAACCACTTCCCTATAGTTCTTAAACCTTTTTACCCTAATTAACTAAGTAAAGATTGTCAAAAATATAATAAAAAATCAAATTAGAAAAAAACAAAAAAATTAAAAAAAAAAAAAACCTTCCCTCTACTTAGAAAGACTCACACGGGCTGTGATCAAACAGACTATTGCTAAACATCTTCACAAAAGAACATCATTGACCCTATTTGCCCTGTGGTAAGCAAAGCCTGTACACACACACAAACACACATCTCTTTATATGGAAAATGAAAAACAGAAATGTCTTTTCAAGTGAACAGAATGAGCAAAAAGATTCGTAGGGTAAACTAGATGTCAGTGCTTTTCTGTTGATGGCTACAGAATTTCTGCATCTGCAAATGGAGACAATACAAGGATGGGATACTGTAGTATAAAGTCTAAGTGGAATATTGAGCTCTGCTACTCACTGACTACAGCTTCCAACACATCATTACAGGAACCAAAATGTAGAGACGCCTTAACAGAAACAAGGAGGATTGTGAGGAACTAGCAATAGTTTGTAGTCTTCTACAGTCACTATCTGGTCTCACAAAGACCAAAATGGAACACTTACTTCAGAATAAAAGACAATGTGTCTGGCAGACACTTGCCTTCCCACAGTCATCTCCAAATACAGTCCTGACAGTGCCCAAAGCGCCACTTCTAATCTGAAACCTCAAACTGCAGAGACCAGTTTGAGAGTCAATAATAACAGCTAGTAATAGCCAATAAAAGCACGGGGGTCGGGGGGCGGAGTGGAATATCAGGTACTTCCAGAAGGCCTGGGACATCTCATATTCCCGGAGCAAGGTCAAGGCTGACTGTGGGAGGAGTGATTCCTTCCTTCCTATCATCCTCCCCGCCGGGTACTGGAAGCAACATGATAGCTGTAAATCAGTGTACAAATGGCCATCTGTCAAGCCGGGAGCGCAGTGCCTTGCACATGTCCATGAAAATATTGCCCATAGGCTGGTGGGGCCTCAGAGCCTGATTCTCCATCTCCATAAACAGGGATGGCAATCTCACACAGAAGGGGATGAGAAGTTCCCTCAGCCACTCCACTCAAGATCACCAGCACATCTGCCATTCTTGGCAGCAGTGAGCATGAGGAGTGCTGACACCTGACCTAGGAAGGTGCCCTGCCGAAGCCAGCCAGCTAGGCTTGGGGAGCAAAAGCTTACAACTTCTTCCAGACAGTCAGGATTGCACTTTCAGATGCTCTGCCAGAGCCTCACTGCTGATGTGCTGCTCAGGTCACATGACCCATTAGAGGGCGAAGTAAAATCACTATACACAAACAGGATGCCAGGCAGTCCTGCTGAGTGCCTTGACAGTCAAAATGTCAAGAGACTTCCCCTCCCTGCAGAGCCTTTCAATTCTGAAAAGCAGCAAAAAATATTAAACAGGGTTAGGCAGGAGCTGGGGGAGAGAAGTTGTGCTGAGCTGACACAGCTGTGGGGCTGGCCCTCACCCAGGGGAGTCGGCACTGGGAGTGCGGGGAGTGACCAGTGTCTGCTGCTGCAAATTTTCTCCCACCTGGGGGCCTAAATGTTGCAGCTCCACCAGTGCAAAACTGCCTTATGGCTGCCGGTGGTGCTTAGACAAAACCTCTGGCCCCTAACACTAAAGGCTGGTGCCCTTACAGAACTCATCCAGGTGATGTTTTCTACAGATAAGTTCTCTCCTAAAATGTGATCTACCCTTGAGTATTATTCATGGTCCCATAAAAGCAACAGAAGATAAAGCATTTGATTCTTTTTTTTTTTAAAGATTCATTTATTTTTATTGGAAAGTCAGATACACAGAGAGGAGGAAAGACAGAGAGGAAGATCTTCCATATGATGATTCACTCCCCAAGCAGCAGCAACGGCTGGAGCTGAGCCAATCCGAAGCCATGAACTTTCTCCAGGTCTCCCACCCAGGTGCAGGGTCCCAAGGCCTTGGGCCGTCCTCCACTGCTTTCTCAGGCCACAAGCAGGGAGCTGGATGGGAAGTGGAGCTGCCAGGATAAGAACTGGCGCCCATATGGGATCCTGGGCATGCAAGGCAAGGACTTTAGCCACTACGCTATCGCGCGGGGACCCAATTGATCCTTTTCTTACTCAGGAGGAACACAAATCAACAGAAAGGACCCTTGCAGGGTTAAGGGGGACAATGACAGGGAAGATTTTATGACCTAGGGTGTTAGAGAGGCCAGACATAAGGGCAAGACAAGGCCATCAGAAAAAGAACAAGGTTAGCGATAACAAAATGAGACCAGGAGCCTCTGTACTCTGTCTACTTCTTCAACACGGGGCTTCCAGAAGTCACAGGGCCAATCAGGAGTCCCTGGGAAATGGATCCACGCATTCAAGTAACAGCTGTCTAAACAACGGCTGGGTGTAGACTCGCTCCTTGGAGCAGGGAGCCTGCTGCATATTATCAAAATGTTATTTTCAACTAAGTCGTCTCATTAGACCACAAAACAAGAAACTGCGTGTCCTGTCAGAGCTGTAGGAAATGTGCTGCAGCAGTGTCACTGTAGTTTGACAGATCCTGACACACCTTATTTTTCTATCATTCCTGTCACGGCAAAGATGTGGGCCAAAGGTCACACAGGCAAAAGGCTTAGAAGAGAGAAAAAGTCGCCAGTGCCACGCACACCGCAGAAAAAACAAGTGTCCATGTTCTAACCTACAACCAAGAGAAAGTCAACTCTGGAGTTCTAGTTGGTTTAGCCCCTGAGTGCTTTCTCAGTGGACTTGAACTTGTCGTAAGAACGTTCATGTTTGAGCATTGATTCTAAAGCTGCCTCATGGCTTGGATCACAGCTTCCTGGCTCAGTGCCCTTCACTCTGTTCCTCTTTCAGTTGATGTCCTCTAACGCTGGGAGTGACACTCAGACTCTGTTCCCACAAAGCCACAAAGTTTCACTCAGTCTGGTCTCCAAACAGAAGGCTGTTTCAGTTCCATCAAGTCCTATCATTATCTCTGGCACCAGATTTGATTCTGCTCCTAGTTTGATTTTGCTGTAGCTGAAAACACCATGGAGCATAAACTCACAGTGGCATATTATTCAGCTTTATTAAGAAGTGAAATTCTGCCACATGCTACAACATAGATGACCCTTGCACATCACACTGACATAAGCCAGGCATGAAAAGATACATGTACAATTCTACTTCTGGGAGGTACCAAGAAGAATCAAAGCCACCGAGACAGAAAGAATGCTGATTATCAGGGGCTAGGCAAAGGGGAGTGGGGAGTTACTAGTGAGTTTGATGTTCCTTATGTCATCTGAGGAGATGGAACAGGTGTGTAGATGATGAATGGTGCTGATGACTAAACAACAAGATGAATGTACTTCATGCCAGATCTGCACATGTAACAATGCTTAAAATGGTTAAGTCTTAAGTTTTTACTATAATAAACAAAGGACTCAAAGTGAGCCATAACCCAACTTATTTCATCAGTGAACTACATCCAAAATAATGTCAATGGACCCCTAGACACGAAGGTTCCCCATGATAACAACAGCCACCAGGGTGGGTATTTGGTCTCACCAAATAGTGCAGTTCTGGGGTTCAAAGCCCAACTCTGGCTTCTGACTCCAGCTTGCTGCTGGAGTCACCCTGAACTATACACCCTGGAAGGCAGCAGTGATGGCTTAAGAGACTGGGTTCCTGTCACTCAGATGGGAGACCTAGATTGAGTTCCCACCTCCCAGCTTTAGCCCCGCAGCTGTTGAAGCACCTGGGGAACAAACCAGGGAACAGGTGCTTCTCCCCACTCCAAATAGATAAATGAACATTAAAAGAAAAAAAAAAAACACCTCTGTTTAAAGAGTTCACACGAATGAGATTAGAGGGACCAAAGAAGACTTAATATTCATTCCATCTCCCTTAAGTGCACCAAACAAGCATCTGGCTTGTAGGTATTCAATAAAGATCACTGAATGCTTCTCTTTCTCTCCATTAAGAACTAGAAATGATTTTAAGAACCGTTATGTTACCCTCTCAATTTTTTCAACTTTTCCTTGTCAGCGAGATCCTTCCAAACACTCTCATTCTCTGCCTGAGCCAACACAATGCAGGGAAATATTCCAATGACACTGCAAGGAGAAATAGCTAATAGATACGAACTCAAAAGAGAGCAAAGAGGTAAAAATATCATAACAGACAGCAACAGACCAGGGAGATGCATCTTCCCAGAAAGGATTCTGGCTTCTGTCAAAAATCAGCCAACTGCTCATTTTAACAATGGTCTTACTCCCTAGACCACTGCCTCTTTGAAATACCCTTATCAGTGTTTTAAGACTTCACTTTTCAGGCAAAGCAATACATCAAAGAATTTCAAAAAGGGGCAAAGACAGAAAATATCACGTATGAACAGGCAGTAACAGACCCCAGGGAAGGTGAATCTTTTTAGAATGGATTTTGGTTTCTGTCAAAAATCAGTCAACTGCTCATTTTAACAACAGTCTCTCCACACTGACAGGCCTAACTTTGGGCACTCCCATTAATGCTTTAAGACTTCACTTTCAAGGCAAAACAAATTCAGAAGAATTTTGTGAAACATTGTTTGGATTTAAATCTTCCTTCCCTCTAACTCCAAATAGCCTAAAACAAGAAACTATAAAACCATGTGAAACATTTCTCTCTCTCTCTTTTTTTAATTGGGAAGGCAGATTTACAGAGTGAAGGAGAGACAAAGATTCTCCATTCACTGGCTCACCCTCCAAGTGGCTGCAACGGCTGGAGCTGAGTGGATCTGAAGCCAGGAGTCAAGAGCTTCTTCCAGGTCTCCCATTTAGGTGCAGAGTCCCAAAGGCTTTGGGCCACAATCAGGGAGCTGGATGAGAAGTGAAGCAGTCAGGGCATGAACCAGTACCCATATGGCATTCGGCATACGCAAGGCCAGGATTTAGTTACTGAGCCATCATGCTGGGCCCAAAATGTAGCATTTCAAACTACACTGTCTGCTTTATAGACCAGATGCTCTAATGAGGAACTACCTGGTATCCAGCAGAAGTCTTTCAGATCTTATAAAAGGATAGTACACTTCTTCTACAAATGACAAAAACAGAAAAGCCCCTATCAATTTTATGCAATCTCCTATATTAAACAGTTTTGTTTTTAACCATAAAGTATGAAAGTGAAACCCTATCTCCACACTAACACAGCTCTGGCAAGATGTCCTGTCATAATGCCCCTTTGAAATATCCCATTTTCCTGATATATGCGCTAATGGTAGAATTAGCACTGCTTACCCACAAGGTTCATGTTCTTTATAGTTCATTTGTTATTTTTTACTAGGGCATTTTGTAATAAGGGAGAAGTGAAATTGCCAAAGAAATCAGTATTCACGTTTCAAATTAATTAGTGCATACCACAGAGGGGCACAGGATTCGTTTGGGTTGCATTCTGAAATAAACGGTAGTTAAACAGAAATTCAGGCTCATCCTAATCAGCAGTTTTGCAATGTGGAGTAACAAGACTGCAATCAAATTTAATTGAGAATTGAACTTCACAAGTGAAGAATGTGCACAGGAACTACAGGTGTATTTAATCTGGGGCTCCCTTTTCCTTGAATTAAGTAAACTAATTTTTTTTTTTTTTTTTTGCTAGAAAAGAACCTTGGAGCCAATACTGTGGTGTAGCGACTAAAGCAGCATCTGTGACACCAGTATCCCCTATAGGCACAGGCACTGGTTCATGTCCCAGCTGTTCCAGTTCTGATCCAGATCCCTGCTAATGTGCTTGAGAAAACAGCAGGACAAAGTCCAAGCTTTAGGGCCCCTTGCTACCCATATGGGAGGCCTTAAGAGGCTCCCGACTCCTGGCTTTGGCCTGCCTAGTCCTGGCTGTTGTAGCCATCTGTAAGCAAACCATCACATAGACAATCTCTCTAACTCTCTCCCTCTGTCTGGAACTACACTTTTCAAATAAATAAATAAATGTTTAAAAATAAATAAATTAATTAAAAAAAAGAAAAAAGAATCAAACACACAGAAATTCAATAGTAGTAGCATTGTTAATTGAATGTTTGTGACAATTAGTCTGTCTTGAGGTGCTTTTTCATATGTACATCATATGTAATCATAAAGCAGAAATTGTGTAGAGGGGAATAAAAGAAAATTAACCTTTAAGATAGAATCCAGTAAATATTTTACATGACAAGTCAGGTGACCACACTAAGTCCATCATGTGTACATTGCTGTGTTCCAGTGCAGCTTCATTTACTTGGATTTCATATAATTTTCACATTAAAATGTAAAAATCCTTTATGGATTACGGGCCATTAAAAAAACTGGGGCCCAGCACGTTGGCCTAGTGGCTAAACTCCTTGCTTTGCATGCGCCAGGATCTAATATGGATGCCGGTTCTAATGCTGGTGGCTCTGCTTCCCATCCAGCTCCCTGCTTGTGGCCTGGGAAAGCAGTGGAGGATGGCTGAATGCTTTGGGACCCTGCACCCATGCGGGAGACCTGGAGGAAGCTCCTGGTTCCTGGCTTTGGATTGGCTCAGTTCCAATCATTGCGGTCACTTGGGGAGTAAATCATCAGATGAAAGATCTTCCTCTCTGTGTCTCCTCTCTGTATATCTGACGATGAAAAAAAAAGAAAGAAAAAAAGTGATGGACCCAGTGCGGTAACCCAGCGTAGAAGTCCTCGCCTTGCGTGCCGGGGATCCCACTGGCCACTGGTTGCAATCTTGGCTATTCCGCTTCCCTTCCAGCTCCCATCTTGTGGCTTGGGAAAGCAGCAGAGGACAGACCAAAGCCTTGGGACCCAAAGCATGGGAGACCCAGAGGAGACTTCTGGCTTTGGATCTGCTCAGCTCTGACCATTGCGGCTACTTGGGGAGTGAGCCAGTGGATGGAAGATCTTTCTGTCTCTCCACTCTGCAAATTTGCCTTTCCAATTAAAATAAATAAATCTTAAAAAAAAAATAAAGTGATCCTGTTCCATTTTCAAATTATGCTTTGTTGATCCCTGTCCTAAGAGGCTATGACCTGGGATACGGGGCAGAAAATAGCTCCTTTGGTAACCAAGTATTCTATGAATGATGCACAAAAGAAAACTTCTTTCCTCTCTCATTCCAAAATCTAATTTTTTTGGAGGGGTCTGCACGGTAGCTCAACTAACTAATCCTCTGCCTGCAAGTGCCAGCATCCCATATGGGTGCCAATTTATGTCCTGGTTGCTTCGTTTCCTATCCAGCTGCTTCCTTAGAGCCTGGAAAAGCAGTGTAGGATGGTCCAAGTGCTTGCAATCCTGCACCCACATGGGAGAACTGGAGGAGGCTCCGGGCTGCAGACTGGCTTAGCTCTGGCCATTGTTGCCATTTGAGGAGTAAAGCAGCAGATGGAAGATCTTTCTGTCTTTCCTTCACTTTGTAAATCTGATCTGCCTTTCAAGTAAAATAAATAAGCCTTTTCTTTAATCTTTAAAAAAATCTGATTTATTTGGAAAACAGCTTTACTTTGGAAAAGGTTCCTGGGTGCGAGACATGATGCTAAGTGCCGAGGGGCATGAAAGGTCCCTCTCCAGTTAATGCAGGAGCCGAGAGGAGACAGACAGCTCCATGATCTTAGGTGACACCATGAAGGAGGAGGTGATAGCTGTACAGGAATTGAAGAATGAGTAGGACTTGAATAGAAGATGGCAGTAAAAGACAATAAAGCACAAAGATAAAGACAAAGCCTTAAGGAGAGGGGTACCACATTAATGAGTGATTACTAATTATATATTTAAAAAGTGGATTTACAGGCAGGAAGAAAGCCAGGAGAGCCAACTACCACTGAAGCCAATAGAAGAAAGGATCTGAAGGAGAGAAGGACTGCATACTTCTCAAAGTCAAACTCAGCCCAACCACGGACTTTTTGCTGTGTTGTCTGGGTCCAAAGACAGAGGTGAGAGGCAGGTCAGAGGGAGTTATTAAAAGGATCGTCTGAGAGGGATCACAGTAGGAAGGGCTGTTTCAGAGGGCCTGCACTGGAGAGAAGGGGCTCCTTTCCTAAATACAACAACCATAACAACCACACTCTGACGGAAGATGCAGCCACCTTCTAACTTTTCTAAGACAAAAATTCTATGCAGGAAATTGTTCCTTTGATCAATTAAATTCTTATGCTTTTTGAAACCAGATGGCCCAATTTGTGCGGTAAAAGCTGCATCTGTCCTAAACATTACAACAAGGCTTGTCTAGAATTCACCAAACTTTCCTGGGAAGGGCATATTTTTAAAAAACATACAAACACAACAAGTAACAGTTAAGTGTGTTATTCAATTTCTAAGGGCAGTCCTTCTCTCCTTCTTTTCAAAAATCTCCTGTTTTGACAGTTTCAGACTCAAAGATGTAACAAGAATAGGAAGCAATTCCTGGATACCTTTATTCTTTTTAATTTTCTTGATGCTTCCATTTATTTTCTTTTTAAAAAGATTTGTTATTTACTTGAAAGGCAGAGGGATGACAGTGAGAGATATGCCATGTGCACTGGTTCACCCCCCAAATGTCTGCCTCAACTAGGTCTAGACCAGGCTAAATCCACAGACAGAAACTCCATCTTCAGCTCCCATATAGGTAGCAGGGGATCAACTAGATAGATCATCTTCTACTGCTTTCCCAGGCACATCAGCAGGGAGCTAGATTGGAAGTGGAGCAGCAGGTACCACACCTGGCCCACTGACAGGGGGGGCTAGAACCTCAATCACTAGGTCAAACACCTGCCCCTTTCTTCACCTGCTGATTAAAAAAAAAAATTTCGTTTTATGTTTTCTTGAAAAGCAGAGTTACAGGGAGAAGAGAAACAGATCTTTTATCCACTGGTTCATTCCCTAAATGGCTGTGTTGGCTGGAGTTGAGCCAATCCACAGCTAGGAGCCAGGAGCTTCTTCTGGGTCTCTCACTTGCATGTAGCGGTCCAAGGAGTCATCCTTTGGACCTTTCCAAGGCTATAAGCAGGGAGCTGGATCAGAAGTAGAGTAGCTGGACTCCAACCAGTATGCAAATGAGATGCCAGAGCTCTGTCAGAGGACTAGTCTACTATGCCATAGTGCTAACAGTATCCGCTGAATTTGGAGATGCATAGCCCAGGGGTAGGAAGGGTTAACTGAGCTTGGGTAAATACTGTCCATGCCTCTTTAAAGATTCTGGCTCTTTGACTGGAACTGTCATATTCTGTAATGTGTTAAGATGACAAACACACAGCAAAGGGAGACACATTTGATACATGTTCTCCAGGCCTTTTAGAAAACACTGAGTTGTTCCTTTGGACATACATGTGTACACTTACAAGAAAGGTAACATTGTAGATATCAAGAGAATGGGAAAAGAGAGAGGGAGAGAATGGGTATTGCTCATAAAGGCATGCCCCTTTTACCATGGCAAAACTAGAAGAGTACAATGCTAGCCAGCATGCTATTGGCATTGTTGTAAGCAATGAGCAATATTTTTGCCAAGAGAATTTATGTGTTGGGGGCCCGGCGCCATGGCCTAGCGGCTAAAGTCCTCGCCTTGAATGCCCCGGGATCCCATATGGGCGCCGGTTCTAATCCCATCCAGCTCCACTTCCCATCCAGCTCCCTGCTTGTGGCCTGGGAAGGCAGCTGAGGACAGCCCAAAGCCTTGGGTTCCTGTACCCGCGTGGGAGACCCGGAGGAGGTTCCAGGTTCCCGGCTTCGGATCGGCGCGCACCGGCCCATTGCGGCTCACTTGGGGAGTGAACCATCGGACGGAAGATCTTCCTCTCTGTCTCTCCTCCTCTCTGTATATCTGACTTTGTAATAAAATGAATAAATCTTTAAAAAAAAAAAAAGAGAGAATTTATGTGTGACTTGAGCATTTTAAAAACTGGAAGGCCAAGATAGCTTCCTGAAACATGAAGGAAAATGATCAGTAAGAGAAAGAAGCCCAACAGAATGCTCACTGGATTCAGCTGAAATACCAACCTGCTCCATCCAGAGAAGCCTACTTTGTCACATCATAAGAGTAAAATAAAAAAATGAAAAAAAAAAACCCTGGGCCATAAAAATGTTTCTTAACTGAATAGAAGTACACTATGCTGTTTCCCAAAGAAATATTCAAAAATTTTAAAAATTCTTACACATGAAGTAGAAAAGGTAAAGTCATCTCCCATTTGGCTAATATTTTCTGGAATATTTTAAGCATCGAAGGAAAGGCACAGGGCCTGGTGCAATGACTCAATGGTTAAAAAAAAAAAAATCCTCACTTTGAACATGCAGGGATCCCACAAGGGCATTGGTCCATGTCCTGGCTGTTCTACTTCCCATCCAACTCCCTGTTTGTGGCTAGGAAAGCAGTACTGGATGGCCCAAAGCCTTGGGACCTTGCACCTGTGTGGGAGATCTGGAAGAAGCTCCTGGCTCCTGGCTCCTGGCTTTGGATTAGCTTAGTTCTGGCCTTTGCAGCAATTTGGGGAGTAAGCCAGCAGACGGCAGATACTGCTCTCTGTCTCTCCTTCTCTCCATAAACCTGATACCTCTTTCCAATGACAATAAATAAAACTTTAAAAGGAAATAAAGGAAGGCAAATGTAGCATGTCCTTTCAGACCTTTCAGTGCTCTCCACTGTATTAGTTCCACCCACCTCTGGGGAGCACCACCCTAAGGAGGCCCCTGATACCTTTGCCTTAGAACGGCGAACACTGTAGCCCTGTCCAATCTGCTGAGAGCAGTCTGCAGACATGGACTCTATCGCTGAAGGGCACTCCACAAGTCTCCCTCCCTGCCTGACATTGCTTCTGTCTTCAGAGGCTGTTGGTTAACAAGCATTCCATGCCATGATAGTGAGGATCCAGCTACTTCTTGGAGGGATATTTTCGTGTCAACAGGGCTCCCCAAGCACAAGTATACCAGTACTGTGGCTGTACAAACACTCTTATGAGGCTATTCTTAGGTAGAAATCCAAACCATCTGGGCGGGGGAGGGGGCTGCCACCTTCATCTTCATTGTATCTACCTACCAAAGCTACAGTTGTGCACCAAAAGACTCACACCATAACTAAATATGTCTGCTCCTTTTCTGGCTTGAATAATACAGAAAAATGTGTCTCAGTTCTTTCATCAAAGTCATTCTTACGGAAAGAAATTCTTGCTTTAACTAGGGATAATCAGACACTAGTCTATTATAGCTGCAACAGCTCTCAGAAGAGTTGTACAAAAGAAAAATGTGGCTTCTACCTCAAAAAGTCATTAGAGATGGTTTTCCTATTAAGGCATCCAGAACACATAAGATTAGACCAAGTGAAAAGGACCAATTCTCTTTGAGGAGTAGAATAGAAATTGGCTGTTACTCATTAAATTCTTACAGGAATGAGCAATGACTTTCTCCCTCTCCTTTTTTTTTTTTTTCCTTCTTTGAATAGGAGATGAAGCTGAGCTTTTTTTTTCCCCACAAGGCTGCCTCCTCTCACCAGCACTCCTGATCCTTGGCCTGTGTAGCTATTAATATGCTGCACACATATGCTTGACTCCTTCACAACCAATGCAGTTTTAACCTTTCTGTTTGCTTCAATTCATTGCCTAGTTTCTTAATGAAACTAATTTTTTCATTCTAAACATACATTCATTTGGGACAAAAATCACAATTATATTTATGTATGTAACTATACATATACCCACTGGTGGGGCTTTTTAAAGAGTTGTTTACTTATTTACTGCAAAGACAGAATGACAAAAAAAAGAGAGAGAGAGAGAAGCAGAGACAGAGAAAGCAAGAGAGCTCCCACCTACTGGTTCACTTCTCAAATGTCCCCAACAACCAGATCTGGTTAAGCACTAAGTCAGGAGCCAGGAGCACCATCTGGGTGTCCTGTGTGGAGCAGCAAGTATACAAGTTACTTGGGCCATCATCTCAGGCACGTTCCCAGGAAGATGGACTGAAAGCAGAGGTAGGACACGATCCCAGGCTCTCTGATAGGCCATGCCGGCATCCCAAACAGCAGCTTAGCCCATTGCGCCACAATGTCCACCTCAAACTTTGTGTTTTTGCTCTGATTCAGACTGTGCTATCAACCAGAGGTACATGTGGCAAGTCATTTGAAGCACAGTGGGCCTTACATCAGAGATTCAGGAGTTACTGAACAGGCTCCAAGTAGCTAGCTGGGCTATGACTGGGCATGAAGAACAGTCTGGGTACTATGCGTATAGCAAACCTCTGTCAACACTAGAGGGAGCTACAACCACGTGATCACTGGGGGGTGGATGAGACTTCCAGGAGCAGCATCTCCGCAGTGACAACTGGCATTCCAAGATGGGGACAACTCAGAATCACGTGAGGGGTCTGTTGTCCCCGGGGCCACCTGCAGGTGCTCTGCTCCAGGTTCCTCTCACAGACGGCAGGACACCTCACGTCTGACTTGCATCAACACAGTCTGGGTTGTCATCTTCAGTCTATGAGAAACTGGCTATGAGCCACTTCTAAAGAGTTCTTTCTTTTTTTTTTTTAAAGATTTATTTATTTTTATTACAAAGTCAGATATACAGAGAGGAGGAGAGACAGAAAGGAAGATCTGCCGTCCAATGACTCACTCCCCAAGTGACCACAATGGCCGGCGCCAAGCTGATCCGAAGCCGGGAACCAGGAACCTCTTCCAGGTCTCCCACGTGGGTACAGGAACCCAAGGCTTTGGACAGTCCTCGACTGCTTTCCCAGGCCACAGGCAGGGAGCTGGATGGGAAGTGGAGCTGGATGGGATTAGAACCGGCACCCATATGGGATTCTGGTGAGTTCAAGGCGAGGACTTTAGCCACTAGGCCATACCGCTGGGCCCTTTTTCCTTTTTAAGATTTATTTTTATTGTCAAGGAAGAGTTACTAAGAAAAAAAGGAGGGACAGAGAGAAAGAATGTGCTCTTTCATTTGCTGGTTCACTCCACAAATGGTCACAATGACCAGAACTGGGCTGGTCTGCAGCCAGAAGCCAGGAAGCTCCTCCAGGTCTCCCACATGAGTGCAGCGGCCGGAGAATATGGACCATCTTCCTCTGCTTTCCCAGGTTACATGTCGAGAGGTATATTGGAAATGAAGCAGTTGAGACATGATCTGGCACCCATGTGGGATTCTGGTGCCCCAGGCTCAGCTTTAGTCTACCTATGCCACAGCACTAGTCCCCATCCTTTGTTTTTTAAAGGTTTATTGTAGGGCCTAGTGCGGTAGCCTAGCGGCTAAAGTCTTTGTCTTCAACGCGCTGGGATCCTATATGGGTGCCAGTTCTAATCCGGAGGCCCTGCTTCCCATTCAGGTCCCTACTTCTGGCCTGGGAAAGTAGTTGAGCACAGCCCAAAGCCTTGGGACCCTGCACCCACATGGGAGACCCAGAGGAGGCTCCTAGCTCCTGGCTTCGGAACTTAGCTCTAGCCGTTGCAACCACTTGAGTGAATCAGCGGACGGCAGCTCTTCCTCTCAGTCTCTCCTCCTCTCTGTGTATCTCACTTTCCAATAAAAATAATCTTTTTTTAAAAAAAGGTTTGTTGGGCCCAGCGCCATGGCCTAGTGGCTAAAGTCCTCACCTTGAAAGCGCCGGGATCCCATATGGGCACCGGTTCTAATCCCGGCAGCTCCACTTCCCATCCAGCTCCCTGCTTGTGGCCTGGGAAAGCAGTCGAGGATGCCCCAAAACCGTGAGACCCTGCACCCACATGGGAGAACTGGAGGAAGTTCCCGGCTCCTGGCTTTGGATAGGCACAGCACCAGCCGTTGTGCTCACTTGGGGAGTGAATCATTGGACGGAAGATCTTCTTCTCTGTCCTTCCTCCTCTGTGTATATCTGAATTTGTAATAAAAATAAATCTTTTAAAAAAAAAAGGTTTGTTGTATTTATTTCAAAGAATTACATGGATTGGGGTGGGGGGGAGACAGAGAGATCTTCCATCTACTAATTCAAGTTCCAACTGCTTTCCCAAGAGCATCAGCATGGAGTCAGATTGGCAGTAAAGCAGCCAGAACTCAGACACACACCCATATGGGATATCAGTGCAGCAGTCAGAGGCTTAGTTTGCTATCCAACCTTACTGGCCCCTGATCTATTTTCTTTTTTAATCAAGTCAACAATAAAAGTGAAGTGATTGATTAGATTATTAGAATCTCTCCACACAGACTCCCATCACACTGGAGCTGCAGCCTGGGAAAAACAGCAATGTTAACTACCATTCAACTGATTTGCAGTCCGCTGCTCAAACCCAGTGCTACTTCAAAAACAAGGAGACTACTCAGCATGAAGAAAGAAGAAAGGGGAAAAAGGAAAGGTACCCAGGAAGGAAGGAACCAGTTCTGCAATGAGGATGCTGGGATGCCTGCTGAATGGTGTTGCTGTGCTTCGGGGCTCTGTGTGAGAAGCCCACAGCTGCTCAAGAGTGAAGTCATTAATTACACAAAATGGGGTCACCTTGGGCATTTGGCAGAAAACCACTAAGTGAGGGAATAGAGGCTGGGGCAGAGGAGAGAAACAAATAGCCTTTCTGAAGGTGAAGCAGCTTCGGGTCCTGCACACGCACTGTGGCCTCTACTCTGAATACCACCCATCATCTCAAAAATATCTGACTACCCATCATTACAGAACAAATGAAATGGAGAATCAAAAACTTGTCCATTGGCAACAGCTTCTGTATTTCTTGGCCCGGGGCAGGGGTGGATTGGAGGAACAATGGCAGGTCAGCCTGACGGAGAGAGGTCACAGACATCACAGAAGGCAGTCTGTGGGAGAAAGTAACTGAAATCCTGAGAAACCCCTTCTGTTTGTTTTACAGATAAACACTCAGAGAATCAAAACCTCAGAAGCGGAGGACCTGCTTGTCAGGATATGGGCTGTTTCTGAGTAAAAATAGATTATGAAGCTACTTCAGAAAGGGACTTTTCTGGGAGAAGGGAAAAATCATCTAGAGTAAGATAAACAATCCTTTCTCACTTTAAAAAAAATGCAAACTCAAACCTCTGGATACCAGGTTACAATCAATGTGTTCCTATGAATCCAAACAGTGAGGATTATCCATTACTTGTAAAATCACCAATTTCAAGTACTCTGGAAGTACCAAAACCTTAGTAGTGTTAAGAGGATCTCTGTTTCAGAATTTTCAAAAAACATTTTTTAATAAGCCTTTCAATCAATGATACTCAGGAAAAGTGGGAGCAGAATCCACTCCATGATTGAAAAGAGAACATTTTGTTTACTTCCCTTGCTTCAACACACATGCCAACCACCTTCCGATTCACTCTGGTTCATACTGACCTTCAAAATGTTTCGGCCATCAAATGATTCTCTTTCCTTGAAGATATACTTGCCGTCCGGAGTGTGTACATTGTACCTGCCTTCAGCTGTAGATATTCCAAAGACAATGTTAGCAGAGAAGCATGAGTTATGCATCTGATTATACACTCTTAGATCTCTACAGGTACGCAGGAGTATTCAGCAAAATTGTCATGTACTACCTGCAGAGTGTATGGAGGAGGAAATATCACAACAAGAAGCAACAGACCTGGCTTATCATGTCAGCTCTGTCATGATAGACCCATACCACTCAACTTCTCCAAGTCCTTGCTGTGAGTGCTTATTAATTACGTAATGAGCTACATTCCTAGGCAAATTACATCTCCTCCCTGAACCTCTGTTTGTCTCTTACCAAGTTAGAAGTAAAGACTGAGTGATCTCCAAAGGTGCCTTTCGGTCTACATGCCCCAGAGATTCTGGGTGCAATTTTGAATATGTGACAACACCGAAGTTCCCACATCAACATGTCAAAGCTGCTGATGGATTAAGGACTCCCCAAAAGGACAAAGAAATCTTTCAAAAGGAATAGCAGGTATTCACACAGACTGTCTACACAAGAAAGCAACAGATCCACCACCTGAGCCTAAACAAAGCTCTGCTCCAGCTTCCGGAGTTAATTTAAGTTGCATACCCCAAAAACATGTCCCTAAAGGATAGCAGGAGAAAGAATATCAAAGGAAAGAAAAACAGGGAAGAAAAGCAAAACATCATTTCATGTTCTTTTCAAGTAAATTCAACCCAGGGAAAGGTATAGGGTACAGAAAATTCAAACTGTCCTCAAAAATCACCTAACTTTCATTACATTTCTGAAATAATGACTTTTCCTAATTCTATACCCTGAAAATATATTCTTTTACTTACATATATATGGGGAGTACCGGGTCAGAACAGTCAAAATATGTCCTGTGTTCTAACAACTTCACCAACATAATACATTCTAGCTAACCCATAGGAGTTACACATGGGTAACTAGGGAACTATTTCTGTAATGAGAAGTCACCTTTCGTCAGAGATTTTGATACCATTCATAGTTTGAGAAGTAAATGGGGGGGGGGAGGTGGTAGGTATATAAGGCTAATCCTCCTTCTGTGGTACTACCATCCCATATGGGCACTGTTTCATGTCTCAGTTGCTTCATTTCAGATCCCGCTCCCTGATTATGGTCTGGAAAAACAGTAGAGGATGGCTCAAATCCTACGTGTACCCACATAGGAGATACAGAAGAAGCTCCTGGCAAACAGCTTGGGACCAACCCAGCTCTGGCCATCAGAGCCATCTGTGAAGTGAACCAGCAGATGGAAGGTGTCTTTGCCTCTCTGTCTCTGTCCCTCTCTCTCTGTAGCTCTTTCAAGTAGAAGTAAATATTTGAAAAAAAAAAAAAAAAGAAATGGATACCAAGTGTCAATTAAAAAGAGGCAACCATATTTGAATATTATAACGTTTAAAATGTTTAAAAATATCTAAGTGGTAGGAAGAAATTAACTAGACAGTGAATACAGGTCACTTCCTAGATGAAGCTTTAGTGCTAACTAAATATAAATTTGGATCCACACAATTTAGAAGAGAATGATTACAACCTACTTAAGCCCCTTCTATGTTGAGAAATCAGTTAATAATGGAACATCATATAATTTGAGGAATTCTGGAGACTGATTTTTTTTTTAAGATTTATTCATTTTATTACAGCCAGATATTCACAGAGGAGGAGAGACAGAGAGGAAGATCTGTCGTCCGATGATTCACTCCCCAAGTGAGCCGCAACGGGCCGATCCGCGCCGATCTGAAGCCGGGAACCTGGAACCTCTTCCGGGTCTCCCACGGGGGTGCAGTGTCCCAATGCATTGGGCCGTCCTCAACTGCTTTCCCAGGCCACAAGCAGGGAGCTGGATGGGAAGTGGAGCTGCCAGGACTAGAACCAGCGCTCACATGGGATCCCGGGGCGTTGAAGGCGAGGACTTTTAGCCGCTAGACCACGCCGCCGGGCCCTGGAGACTGATTTAAGCACTAAGACAAATGTAAAATTTACAAATGATAGCTATTAAATGTATAATAAAATACTACCTGGATTACACTGTCCAAACAGTAACCATAGGTAATTATTTAAATTTTAAATTAATTAAAATTAAATGGAAATACAAGGTCATTTGCATGTACTCACTAGCTACTTTTCAGGTGTGCAATGATCACAAGGATATCAGCTACCATGCTGAACAATGGATAGAAAATATTCCTATCAACCCAGAAAGTTCTATTAGATGATGCATTACATGCCTTCTGAATCAAAGAACTCAGAGTTTTTGCCAGAGTTGTGAAATTTTGCCTTCATGGAAAGAAAATAAAAGGTTTAATATATCCTAGAGGATCTCAGTGTCTTCCCAAGTTAAAAATGACCGCAGAACTTAAAAATATGTACTTAATGGATTTCCAACTGATGATATTTTTCAACCTTACAATGAGCTTATCGGAACATAACCCCATTGTAGGTTGGGAAGCACATGTGCGATAAGTTCTACGTTTCCCATGACAAGCTGTGTTTTAACACATAGGTACGTGTGAAAATAACGTGTTCCAGTCCAAGTTCTGCATTCTATTAGCTTCATAAACAGGAGGCTGCAGGCTTCAATGAGTCATCTGAACCTCTTTTGATGTCAATGTTTTCAAAGGAAAAACAGTGATTTATGGAGAAAAGCTTGAAATAAAATTCACTATGGCATCATAAAACACTTTTAGAACTACCAACTAGATCACCACCTGTATCTTGGTTCTGTCATGGTTCTAACTAAATGGAATTAACATTAAATGATTTCCAGTTAGGATCTTTGATTTATATCAAAGAGAAATAAAAAGACATCCCTTGACAAAAACAGACATGCTAAGTACCCTAAACTAAAATTCCACACATAGTGGATGGGTCCAAGTCCTGACAGAGTCCTCTTCTAGCCCAGACTTCCTGAAAGCAAGGTGAGCATCCTCAGAAAGGAAGCAAAAGGTGATTGTGGGCTTGGGTGTTAGCACGTTTTAAAGGACAGCTCTTGGAAGGGAAAGCTGCACACACCTGGAATGTGTGGCTCTGCAGTTGGTGGCTGTGCTGAGAGACTCCTGCTACAGAGGTGGGAATAGGAAGAAAACAAGAACCGTTGAAATTAAGGCTCTTGCTTTTGTTTTATTAACAGAGAGAGAAATGAGATACAGAGTCAGATCTTCCATCGGCTGGTTCATTCCCTGAATAGCCTTCAACAGCCAAGGCTGAAGTCAGGAGTCTGGAACTCAACCCAAACCTCCCGTGCAGGAGACAGACACAGCTAAGTATTAGGGCTAACATTAGCTGCCTCCTAGCATACACATTAGCAGGAAGTTGGGTCAGAAACGTAGTAGCTGGGAAGTAGACCAGGCATTTTAATAGGAGATGCAGGCATCCCAAGCAGTGACCCACCACCATACAAAATGCCCACTCCTGAAATAATTTTCCAACTGAAGTATTAAAACAAGGCATTGTTTCAAAACCTTTAATAATTTAATTATTTTAATTTTTGTATCAAAGCTAAAATATCACAAAGAAAGAAATTATTAACATGAGGTTTCTCAACTTCAGTGCTACTGATATTTTAGGTTGGATAACTCTTCTTTGTTATGGGAGCTGTGTTGTACACTGTTAAGCACTGAACTTGACCTCCACTTGAATGCCAGTAGTAACTGACCCCCAATCTTCTAACTGTGGCAACCAAAACTGTCTCCAAAAACTCCCAAATGTTCTCTGGGAGTCAAAAATCACCCACCATTGAGAACCACTAATCTAACATTTACAAGCTTACAAAAATAAGTCACTGAGGGGGCCAGCAGTGTGGCATCACAGGTTAAGCTGCCACCTACAAGGTCAGCATCCCGTAAACATCAGTTTGAATCCCAGCTACTCTGCTTCCAATCCAGTTCCCTGCTCATCAATTAGGAAAAAAGAGCAAAAGATGGCCTGAGTACTTGGGTCTCTGACAACCATGTGGGAAACCCAGATAGAATTCCTGGCTCCTAGTTTCAGCTTGGCTTAGTTCAGGCTATTAGGACTTATAGGGAGTGAACAAGGGATGGAAAATCTGCCCCCACCCCCGTGTTTCACTCTTCTAAGTAAGCGAATCTTTTTTTTTTTTTTTATTAATCACTAAGATTTCTAGAGGGTGGGAAAGAGGGACAGAGACGAGGCGAGTAACAGTACTGAGACAAGGTGAGACAATAGTTTCAGTATTCCACAGAACAGCTCATAATCATGTGTTATATACATTATGAGTAAACAGAAGAGAGGAATGGGAGGGCTCCAAACATGAAGTGGTAAAAGTTAGAGGCACACATAAATTATTCTGACTTGATCAATACATACTATGTGCATTTATTGGAACCTTACATTGTATCATTTAAGTATGTATATTTACTAGGTTAATAAAAAATGGTTAAAGATGGAAACACTAACCAACCTGATTACCACCACCACATATCAAATGATCATATATTATCACCCATAAATACATAAAATTAAAATAGGAAAAATAATCTTTTAAAGTCACTGAAAATTGCATGGAATATACCTAATGCAAAAAAAAAAAAAATTCATGGTTCATCTAAAATTAACCTGTGTATCCTGCAGTTTTACTCAGTAAATCTGGCAACACTGCATATAACAGAAATTAGAATTCTAGAAGTGACAATCCCATGCTAGGTTTAGCCCTGCTTCCTTCTGTTATCAAACATAAACAATCTAGGGCCTGGAGGCGTGGCCTAGCGGCTAAAGTCCTCGTCTTAAATGCACCAGTATTCCATATGGGCACCGGTTCTAATCCCGGCAGCTCCACTTCCCATCCAGCTCCCTGCTTGTGGCCTGGGAAGGCAGTCCAGGACAGCCCAAAGCCTTGGGACCCTGCGCCCGCGTGGGAGACCTGGAGGGGATTCCTGGATCCTGGCTTCGGATCGGCATAGCACCAGCCGTTGCCCTCACTTGGGGAGTGAATCACTGGAAGGAAGATCTTTCTCTGTCTCTCCTCCTCTCTGTATATCTGACTTTCCAATAAAAATAAAAATAAATTTTAAAAAAACCATAACCAATCTAAAGGAGAAGATAATTCAAGACTGTTAGCTGTTCTACTGCCCTTGAAGAGCCAACCTCACTGCCCACAGCTGTGCTCTGGTGCTGTCAGCAGGACTTACCATTGGGATCTTTCCGGAAGAGCGTATTCATGACTGTGGCATGCAGCTTCACACTATTCCATTCTTTCACCATGAGTCCAGATGCCTGGAAACGTTCCAGCACTCGATCAACTAACTCCTGCAGCCTGGGAAAATTGAAGAACTCTTAGTAAACTCTTGAACCACCGGCTACTGATCAGCAATGTTTAGTGCGGTCTGCTCAATAAATACTGAGCTGTCCAAAGTTCTACTCAACCGGAAGAGGGAAGAGGCTGCAGCTCTCAGTGTGACAGAGCTCTCTGTCCTGCCGAGAACACAGATGGGGAAATGAACCACTGCCATCCATTCTGATGAGGGCTAAGGAAGTGGTCGACTCTCCGTAGAGAGGGTCAGGTATCTGTAGGAGGGTCAAACATGATCAGGAAGGGTCCGGAAGGGTTCAGAGAGAAAACAAGGGAAGGCAGAGTACTTCAGGCAGAAAGGATACAGGAACACCTTGTTCAGGTAGAAAAAGTAGTAGTGTGTCCAAAGCATGCACAAATCAGCAGCATATGAAAACCACTATTTAATGTAGTTGCAACTGGGAGAAACACAGGCAATAATCAGACCATAGGAAGCCAAGAAAGAGTTTCAAGGGAATGTTGTGGGCCTATGTCTGTTTTTGAAACTGGAAATCTATACAGGATAGAGAATGCTTTAGAGGAGAATTCAACAGTGCAGAGGTCAGCTAGGCAGCCACTTTAATGGTGGAAATAACAATACCTATGATGTGTCAGCACTGTTGTACACATATCACACCTCTTACATCATTTAAGCCTTACAGGAAACTGCAGCCCCATTTTACCAATGAGGAAACTAAGGAACAGAGAAACTACAAAATCAACGTCACACAACCAGCGAGTGGTGGAGCCAAAATTCGAATCACAGACCATGTTTGTTTGTTTGTTTTTAGTTTAGTTTATTCTTATTTGAAAGGCAGAATTACAGAGAGAAGAGACACATATATTGAGACAGAGATCTTCCATCTGCCAGTTTACTTCCCAAATGGCTGCGACAGAGCAGAGATGTCTGAAGTCAGGAGCCAGAAACTGGGAACTGGGTGTAAGGGTCAAAGGCCTTGAGCCATCCTCTGCTGTTTTCCCAGGCCACAAACAAGGAGTTGGAACAGAAGTAGAGCAGCTGAGACTTGAACTGGCACCCATATGGGATACCAACACGGTAGGTGGAACCTTAGTCTAATATGCCATGGCACCAGACCAGAACTTTTAAAGGACTGCATTGCATAAGAGAAATGACACAGATGTGAGCTATAGCAGGGGCAGTGAGAACTGAGACAAGGGAATGGACTCAAAGAGCTATGAGAAAGAAGCTGGTAGCCATTCAGATTACAGCAGTGGTGAGAGACTAGAGGAAGTTATAGAAAAGCAATGGCTCACTGTGGTGCTGTGCTGTTTGGGGGAGACAGTGGATACTGTGCAATGTGTTGCCCATGACATGGGACATCGAGCAGAACCTGTCCAGGGAGAGGGAGAGATGGGAGCTCAGGAGAAAAATTCAAACAACAGATTTGGAGGTTGTCAATGCAGGATACACACAGCCAAAAGTGGGGAGAGCAAATCAGAACAAGCCAAGAACAAAACAGAGCCCTGTGAGCCTCTTCCATGTCAGGGGCAGAGAAGGAAGCAGCAAAGGCATGTGATCACAACAAGAAAAGAGAAAAACTTCACAGCAAATCATAAAGAGGAGAAAATGAATGATCAAACTAGTACAACACTAAAGTAACAAAACAGTCCAAAGTGGTCGCTTACTTCTTCAAACTACAGACCCCTGTCAAGGCAATTTTTCTGATCCACTGGAGACAGAACTGTGACAGAGCCAAGGAAAAAACGAGAGGTGAGGGCATGACGGTGCACCTCCTTCCTTGCACTGGTCATTAGAAGACATCGTGTAGGGCTGGCACTGAGGCCTAACGGTTAAAGCTGCTGCGTGTGCCACTAGCAACCCATATGGGCGCCAGGTTCAAGTTGTAGCTACTCTATTTTTTAAAAGATTTTTAAAAAATATTTTTATTTTTATTGGAAAAGCAGATATATAGAAAGGAGGAGAGACAAAGATCCTCCATCCACTGGTTCACTCCCCAAGTGGCTGCAATGACCGGATCTTAGCAGATCTGAAGCCAGGAGTTTCTTCCGGGTCTCCCACATGAGTGCAGGGTCCCAAGGTTTTGGACCATCCTCGACTGCTTTTCTAGGTCACAAGCAGGGAGCTGGATGGGAAGCAAGGCTGCCTGGATATGAACTGGCACCTATATGGGATCCCAGTGCATGTAAGGTGAGGACTTTAGCCACTAGGTTACCCCGCCTGGCCCAGCTGCTAAACTTCTGATCCAGCTCTCTGCTTGAGGGTTGGCTCAAGCCCTAGGGCCCCTGCACCCATGTGGGAGACTCAGAAGCTCCTGGCTCCTGGCTTCAGATTGGCTCAGCTTTGGATGTTGCAACCACTTGGGGAGTGAACCAGCAGATGGAGGATCTTTCTCTCTCTTCTTATCTCTGTAAATCCTCCAACAAAAATAAATAAATCTTTTATATAAAATTCTGTATCTTTATTTTTAAACTATAAAATTATAATTCCTATAATGATTCCTCCCTTATGAAAAACTAATTATACAAATTTTGCCTAATCTGCATTGAAGCTGTTCTATTAGGTTTACGTTAGTTTAGAACTCATGTGGCTTCCTGTAAACTGAATATTTTAATCATCATGTAATAGCATTGCCTACCAGTAACCACGCATTTTTCATGTTTTACAATAATTTTGGTACACCAACTTTCTTATGGTATTTGTCAGAAGATCTTTTCCTTTTCTGTGATTTTAACGTTATGCCATTAATGTGTCTCTTACAAAAAGCACCTAACTGAATTCTGTTGGTATCTAATCTTATAAAGTCTCTCTTAACCAGCATGTCTGTTCCACCGGTGTATCAGAGTACCTGAAACAGTTCATGGAAGATGCCTGATATACATAGGGCCTCTGCCTATATCACCCCCACAAGTGCTCTATAAGGCTCACAGTAACACAACTGAACTGCTGGACTCAGAGCCCTAATCATGGAGAGAATTGCAGGTTCCATAGGCTGACTGTGGCAGTACACTGGAGCTTCCAGAGGACACCTGGTACCATGGACAGCCAATCATTGGGAGTAAAGATCAGGGCAGACGGAGACACTAAGGTGAACTATAGCAGCCAGTGGATTCTGGAGAGATTTCATTTTGATTGGAGTGGCAGGTTCGCCAGCAATTCAGGACTGCTGAACTATCAAAACCTTTTGAGAAATTCATGGTGTTGTAAATTTCTCTTTTTTTCCTGTTGTTGATTTTGTACTGTGGCTTTTCATTTAAGAGGGATGTGAGGTGACTGTGAAATGGAGACTTATCATGTCCAGATGTTACGATGCAGTGCAGTGTGTATCTCTACTTCCAGACCAAAGATGGACTCCAAATGAAACTGCTAGCTGTATCTTGACAATGGAAGGCTGGACTCTGCCATTGTCCATGCCCACAATGATGAACATGTGGCTGTTTATGAAGAGCTATGCCACAGTAATAATATAGGGGGACTCGGCAGGGGGGAGGGGAAATAAAAATTAATTAATTAACTAATTAATTAATTAAAGGGCCCAGTGTGATAGCCTAATGGCTGAAATTCCTTGCCTTGTACACGCCAAGATCCCATGTGGGTGCCGGTTCATATCCCGGCTGCTCCAGTTCTGCTTCCTGCTCCTGCTTGTGGCCTGGGAAAGCAGTTGAGGATGGTCCAAAGCCTTGGGATCCTGCACCCACATTGGAGACCCGGAGAAAGTTCCTAGCTCCTGGCTTCGGATTGGCTCAGCTCTGGCTGTTGTAGCCACTTAAGGAGTGAACCAAAAGATAGATACTCTTTCTCTCTGTATCTCCTTCTCTCTGTGAAACTGCCTTTCCAATAAAAATAAATAAATGTTTAAAAAAATGTTTTTAATTATTTGGGTTTTGTGCTTACTGCTCTTTATTTGAAGAGCAGAGAAACAGACAAAACAGAGAGCTCCCATCTACCAGTTCACTAGTCAAGGATCAGCAACGGCTGGGACTGCACCAGGCTGAAGCCAGGAGCTGGGATACAGGGAGCCCAAGTGGTTGCCAGGAAGCCAATTACTAGAGTCATCCCTGCTGCCCCCTAGTGTTTGCATTAGCAAGAAGCAGGGATTGGAAGTTGGCCTAGAACTGAACCCAGGTACTCTCAATGTGGAATGTGTGTGTCTTAACAGACATGCCAAACATCTGCTGCCATTATTTGCCCTTTCCACTGGCCTGACATTTGTCTGATGGCACCAAAGCAACGGTAAGTAAAACTGCTTGTATATTCTTTTCTTTACATTTAAAGCTTTTGTTAAGGCAGTTTTATTTATTCTTGATTAAGCAACAAAAATTATACACTTCATTAAATCTCAGCCCCTGTGCATGTACACACCTTTTTCAATATTCTGTGTTTCGCATGTATAGCACACTTGTCCTGTGTACCTAGACAGATGCTGTCTAGAGATGAAGATACTTCTTAGCAGCCAGCAGTGTGTACAACTAGTCTTGGTCCAAGGAATACAACATTTTTACTTAAAAGAACAACTGATAGACAAATTAAGGCTATTCAGACTTAGCCACTTGGCAGACTTTTTTTTAAGAAGAAAGAATTTCCAAGAAAATAATTCAGTATTTTTTGTCTGTAACAAAATATGAGCTTTCAAGTGAAAATTAGAATTGCGAAAAAAAACCACGTCTACCACCATGAGCTTGACGGCTTCCCGAAGCTAAAAGATTTTAATGAAATCGATGGTGATAGTAACATATTTTTACAAATGTATTTATTTGAACAGTAGACAAACAGAAAGAGACAAGACAGAGGGCCTCCGTCCGCTGGTTCACTTGCCAAAGGCTCCCTGCAGCCAGGACTGGCCCAGGCTGAGGCCAGGAGACAAGGATTCAGTCTGGGTCTGCCACACGCGTGGCAGGGACCCAATCACCTCAGCATCACATGCCTCCCTGCCACAGTCTACATTAGCAGGAAGCTGAAATTCAAAATCAGGGACTAACATGGGATGTGGCCAAACCAGATAATGTCTTAACTATTAGGAATAAGGCTTGCTACAATGAGTTGTAGAACTGTTATCCCACATCTTCTAAATGACTAAGGTTATCAAAGTCCATAGATAAAAGAGTCAGCCCAAACCCAAGACAGAGCAGTGAATTTTCCTGTAATAGTACAAAATATTTGTTGATAGGGTCTCCCATTTCTCCTTAAGATTTATTTATCTTAACTGGAAAGACAGATTTACAGGGAGGAAAAGAGACAAAGAATCTTACATCTATTAAATGACTCCACAAATGGCTATAATGGCTAGAGCTGAGCTGCTCTGAAACCAGGAGCTTCTTCCAGGTCTCCCATATGGGTGCAGGGGCCCAAAGACTAGGTAGAGGATTAGCTTGTTGAGCCATGGCACCAGCGCCAGAGCAACTAATCTTTAAGAAACTGTGATATCGGGCCCGGCACAATAGCGCAGTGGTTAAGGTCCTCGCCTTGAACACGCCAGGATCCCATATGGCCACCGGTTCTAAACCCAGTGGCCCTGCTTCCCATCCAACTCCCTGCCTGTGGCTTGGGAAAGCAGTCGAGGACGGCCCAAAGCCTTGGGACCCTCCACTCACGTGGGAGACCCAGAAGAGGCTCCTGGCTTCAGATCGGCTCAGTTCCAGCCGTTGCGGCCGCTTGGGGAGTGAATCATCGGACGGAAGATGTTCCTCTCTGTCTCTCCTCTCTGTATATCTGCCTTTCCAATAAAAATAAATAAACCTTAAAAAAAAAAAAAGAAACTATGATATCCCAAGTGTAGAGGAGTATACAGAGACCTGCCAAGTCATTAAACATACTCCTCGCTTTTCCAATGACCTATCTGTAGGAAGCTAGATTTTCCTACACACTTTAATCAAAACAGCTTATCACAAAGGTTAAATGGAACACACAGGAAACCCATTAAAAGTCTTCTATTGAAGAGATCTGTGGGGTCAGCACAACAGGCTAACCCTCAGCCTGCAGCACCAGCATTCCATATGGGAATTGGTTCGAGTTCCAGCTGCTCTACTTCCAATCCAGTTCCCTCCTTAAGGCCTGGGATGGCAGTGGTGGAAGAATCTCTTGGCTCTTGGCTTTAGACTGCCCCAGTTCCTGCTTCTACAATCTGGGGAGTGATTCAACAGATGGAAGATGTCTTTTTCTCTCTCTCCCTCTCTAACTCTCGACTGTCAAGTAAAAATAAATAAATCTCCCCCTAAAATTAAGATTTGCAAAAAGGTAATACCATGTCTTTGCACTAACTAAATTTCTTCAGTTTGGAAAATACATAAATTTTTCTTTAATGATGTGGTACTTACATAAACCAAAAATAAATGCATGGTCATATTTTTAAATTAACAAATATTAAATGGCTTAGTTTAATTTTAATAATATAAATACTGACAGACTTAACCCACAAAAGTTCTTTAGGATTTTCTATATTTTTAAGGAATGTCTGCTTGAATTCCAGCTGCTCCACTTCCAATCCAGGTCCCTATTAATGCGCCCAGGAAAGCCGTGGAAGATGGTCCAAGTGCTTGAGCTCCTACAAACCATGTAAGAGACACATATGGAGTTCCAGGCTCCTGGCTTTGATCTCCCTCAGACTGACTGTTGAGGACATCTGGAAAGTGAACCAGTGGAGAGAATCTCTTTTTTTCTATCTCCCCTGTCCTCCCCATCCCCCAAGCTCTGCCTTTCAAATAAATTAATTACTTAAGCAGAGAGACATAGAGACTCACAGCAAGAGATCTTTCATTCACTGGTTCACTCCGCCAAATGCCTGCAACATCCAAAATTGGACTGGACCAAAGAAAGTAATCAGGTCTGTCTTGATGCCAGGGGCCCATTTGCCTCCCAGGGTGCACATGAAGATGAAGCTAGAGTCTGAAGCAGAGCCAAGACTAGAACCCACGCACTCTGATTCAAAATGTGGGCACTATACCACTTTCTAAGAATGTACAGAGATCTCACACTTAAGTTGGGCTTTTCTACTCACAAAAGTACTTTAAAAAAAAGGATTTATTATCTATGTATTTATTTGAAAAGAAGAGTATCAAAGAGAGGGAGGGGGAGAGAGAAAGAGAGATCTCCCATCCTTGGTTTAATCTCCAAATGGCCCCATCAGCCAGGCCTGCGTCAGGCTGCAGCCAGGAGCCATCTGGTCTTACCTAGGCCATCTTTCGCTACCTTCCCAGGCACATTAGCAGAAAGCTGGATGGCAAGTTGAGCAGCCAGGACTTGAACCAGCACCTGCACTCCAATAGGGATTGTTGTTAGCCATAAGTGGTACCTTAACCTGCAGGGTCAACCCCCACCAAAGCATCTGAGACAACAAATAAGTAGCATTAATATTGGAAATGGTTATGGGTGCCTAGGTCAATCTCACAAACAGGTAGAATTGTAAATTTAGGATTCCTAGGAGGTATGTAGGTGTGTTAAAGCAACAATTAAATATACAGTAACTTTTTTGAAGTTTTCATGAAGCAAACATATGCCAAGCACTGCTCTAAGCATTTTATGTGGGTTAATTTAATATGATCTCCTTAAATTGTTAAAGTTCTTATTGCCATTTTGCCTTAGGGTTCATTATATCTGCATCATATCACATTAGAGATTGCCATTCAAAAATGTCATCCTTCCTGACTTATTAGCCTGGAAAACACAAAGGAAAAATTGAGTTCCACAAAAACTAGATAGTTCTTATCAATACCTACTATCCAACAAATAGTTATTTGGCACAGTGGTTATGTTTACGACCCATACCAGAGTGCCTGATTTGAATCCTGCCTCCTCTGCTTCTGGTCCAGTTTCCTGTTAGTATGCATTCCTTGGAGATAGCAAGTGATGGCTTAGGTTCTTGGGTTCCCATCACTCATGTCGGAACTGGACGGATTTCTGGGCTATTAGTTTTGGCATAACCTAGTCCAGGTTGTGGCAAGCATTTGGGAAGTGAGCTAACAGATGAAGATCAATATTTCTGTCTCTCTCTTGCTCTCTCTCTCTCTTTCTCTTTCCTTGCCTTTCAAACAAAATGAAGGAAAAAAAATAATTTAGGAATTTTTAAAAATAGAATACTTACTATCCAAGCAATTCAATAGTTACTAAGCTAAAAATGCATCCAATCAAGATATTTTTTACTATTAAAAAGTAATGATGGGCCTGGCGCAGTGGCCTAGTAACTAAAGTCCTTATCTTGAACGTGCCGGGATCCCATATGGGCACCGGTTCTAATCCTGGCAGCCCTGCTTCCCATCTAGCTCCCTGCTTGTGGCCTGGAAAGCAGCCGAGGACAGCCCAAAGCCTTGGGACCCTGCACCTGCATGGGAGACCTGGAGGAAGTTCCTGGCTCCTGGCTCCAGATCTGTACAGCACCAGCTGTTGTGCTCACTTGGGGAATGAATCATTGGACGGAAGATCTTCCTCTCTGTCTCTCCTCCTCTCTGTATATCTGACTTTGTAATAAAAATAAAATAAATCTTAAAAAAAAGAGTAATAAGTGAGTTTTGAAGAAGTTCTCTGTTTACAGCAGTAAGGTCCCGAAGAAAAGGAATCAAAATGAAAAGAGCTTTCCATGTTGATGGGGAATGTTCCTAAATCCTGCCTGTAAGATGTGTGGCAAGCAGCAATCCCACCACGTGACACAATATAGGAAGGGGCAGATTCTCTGCACGCCAGGAAAAGCAGCATTATGACAGGAAGCAGAGTGGTGATGATGGGCAGAATAAGCTGACCTTCCAGAAAAAAAGTTTGAAATTAGAAAAACACTGCACTGAGGTTTGAGTGTTGAGCCCTACTGCAGATTTAAAAGAATGCTGGCTGTTAAGAGAAGTAAACATTGCTAACTGGGAAGAGATAAAAAGAGGAAGGGCTAAGCTTCACCTTCTGTTTTATTATGAAGACAATAAAATCTAAGGGTTACTTGTTCACTTCCAGAAATAAAGTAAGAATGAATTTCCAGAGATGCGTTCTGTCACCTCTCAGCTGAAACAAAGAAGCATGCCAGAACCATACCTGCTGGAACCATCTTTCATATGCACTTTGGCATAAAGAACGTCTACCATGCCAGGATCGTCATTCATGTATTCTATGCCTGCCATCTCCACTTCCAGGGGCTTGCCCCCTGAAATGTCACTGCAAAGGAAAAACACAGAAGACTGTTATAGTTACTGAAGCTAATGAGGTAATTACATATTGCATATGGTTCATATACAAAGTCAAATATTACATAATGAAATGGTTGATTTTTTTCTAATGGCATTATCTAACCATCCTTTTAATTTCAAAATTAATAAAGACAGAATGCACATGAACTGGCAAACACTGGAAGATATTTCCATGGTCCCCTCTACTTACCCCACTACCTGTTCATTAGCTCTCTAACAGAGAAAGCCAGAGAATGACAATTCTGATGGACAAAGACACTTACTGTGCTAGTTCATCTTCCAGGGCCATTCTTTTACAAGTTACAAACAGCGTTTCACTTACGTAACAACATACAGATAATTCATACTAAGCAACAATCTGGCCATATCTACAAAAAGCCTTCAAGAATGGAAAACCTTTGCCCAAACAGCTTCATTTCTAGGAGCACATCCTAAGGAAACAACTAAGAATGAAGCTACAGAACCAACCATATTTAATGAAGCAAAGCTCTTCTTTTTAAAAATTTATTTATTTATTTATTTATTTATTTATTTATTTATTTATTATCATCATCATCATTTTATGATACAGTTCCATAGGTCCCTGGGATTTCCCTTATCCCCCACCCACCGAGTTCCCCTATATCATTACTAAAGTATAGTTTTTCACACACAGTCATCTCCATTATTGTGGGCATGGACAATGGCAGAAAGTCCATCATCCTACTGTCACATAGTAAGCAGTTTCATTGGGAATCCATCTTTAGTCTGAAAGTAGAGATGCATACTGTATTGTATCCTCACATCTGGATATGCTAGTCTCCACTTCACAGTACCCATACATCCCCTTAAATGAAAAGCCGCAAAACAAAATAAACAACAGGAAGAAAAAAATTAACAACACCATGAAGTTAAATAACATGCTACTGAATGACTGATGTGTTGATGAATAAATGTAAATGAAAATAAAGAACCTTCTTGAAGAAAATGATGCCACTATATAATCTATGAGTCATTGAAGAATTTAATAAGAAAGTGTTTTGAAGAGATGAAACTAACAACAACAAAAAAATCAAAATCTATGAGATAGAGTTTCCGCTGATTTTTGTTGGTGAAGTATGTCTCTTCTAGACATTAAATAGATGGGTTTAGTTTTTTAATCCAGTCTACTAATCTATGGCGTTTGATTGAGCTTAAGCCATTTACATTCAGGGCTAATATGTATGGGTAGTACTTTGGTCCTGTCATTTTAGGAATGGGTTGTGTTCATCGATTTAGTCTTTTGTTGTCATTTTACTGGGATGTTCTTCCCATTTGCCTTTAGCTTTGGTGAGTGCTATTCCTCTTCTGTGGCAAAAGAATATCTTTAAGTATCATTTGCAGGGTAGGTTTGAAAGAGGCAAGTTCTTTTAACTTTGCTGTGGAAGAATTTTATTTCATTTTCAAAGACAAAAGAAAGCTTTGCTGGATATGTTATCCTGGGCCGACAATTTTTTGCTTTTAGAATCTGGAATATGTCACTCCATTCTTTTCTGGCCTGTAGAGTTTCCTGTGAGAGGTCTCCTGTGAGTTTAACTGGCATTCCTTTATATGTCAATTGATTTTTTTCATGTGTACATTTAAGGATCTTTTCCCTATGTTCGATTAAAGAGAGCTTGATTATCATGTGTCATGGTGAAGATCACATTTGATCAACCCTGTTGGGAGTTCTGTGCCCCTCCTGGATGTTGTGTGCCATTTCTTTCTCCAGTTTAGGAAAAATTTCCCTTATTATTTCATTAAATACACCTTTAATCCCAGTTTCTCTACCTCATTTTAGACTACCTCATTTTACAACTGCTTAAAAAATAAGGGCTCTGGACAATAAACACCAATAGTTGCCAAAACCTGGGGGGAAGGCTGGGGACAATATAAAGAGACTACTATAAAGGTGAGCTCTATAAACAATGGAGTATGATGGCCAAATTTGAACCCAGTGATAAGTACACAAAAAATGAACAACCAGATAAAATGTCTCTCAACACAGTTCAATAATAGAGGCACAGCAATGAGAAACAATTTGTGTGCTGGTTTTCAACTGAGGCATTGTCTGGAGTAGCACATGATTTGCAACAAGGTAGCAATATGGGACTATTAGATAAACTGCTTTCTATGAGTGACAAATCACATGAGCGTAGACAATTTTTGTGTATGCTGGTATAGAAAAACAACATATTTAAGTTTTAAAAAGGTATATAATAAGGCTGATACCATAGCACAGTGCATTAAGCTACTATTTGTGATGCTGGCATCCCATATCAGAGTTTCAGTTCAAGTCCTGTCTGTTCTGTTTCTAATCCACTTCCATGCAAATATGCCTAAGGAAGTAATTGAAGATGGCCCAAATACTTAGGCCCTGATCGCATATGTGGAATATGCAGTTGGAGTTTCAGGCTCCTGGCTTCAGCCTACCCCAGCCCCAGCAGTTATAACCATTGGGGAAGTAAGCCAGAAGATGGAATCAAGCAAGCAAGCAAGCAATCTCATTTTCTTTCTCCCTCCTTCCTTCTCTCTCCCTCTCTAGCCAAGCTTTAAAAAACAAACAAACAAACAAACAAACTGAGGGCCTGTGCTGTGGTACAGCATGTGAAGTTTTCTGGTGTGCTGCCAGCATCCTATGATCAACAGCTCAGATCCTGGTTTCTCCACTTCAGGTCCAGCTCCCTGCTATGGTCTGGGAAAACAGTGGAATATGGCCCAAGGGTTTGGGCAGCTGCATAAAATCCATGTAGGAGACCCAAATGAAGACTTTCCATTTGCTGGCACACTCCCAAGTGGTCATAATGGCTGGGCCGGGCCAGGTCAAAGCCAAGAGCCTGGAATTCAGTGCAATTTCCCTGGAAGAAGACTAGGATTCACCTACTTGAGGCATCACCACTATCTCCCAGGGTCTGCATGGGCAGGAAGCTGGAGTTAGGAGCCTGAGCCAAGACAAAGCCACATGCTCCAACATGGGATGCAGGCATCCTAACCACTAGCCATGTGCCCGCTTTCTAAAGGGTAAGAGTACAAGTGACACTTTACTTTCTTTTATTTGTAAATTCTGACCTTTCCAAAATTAACATGTATCAATTGTAGGCTAAGTAAAACCCTAGCATCCTGTTTTCTTCCCAGACTGCTTAAACTGACTTCTACTTCAACTAGAAAAGGCCATATTGTGCTAAGTCAAAATGCAGCTAAAAATTGACTCAGCACATATATTATGCAAGCCCCAAGAGGCAAGGAACTCACTTCATCTTACTCCCTGTGTGTCCCTAGTACTTGGCACGATGCCTTATAGTAAATGAGTGGCTTACTGTGAAGGGGGTAGTTGTTCTTAAAGAATTCAGAGATAAATATGATAACACACAGATTTGGACTAGAAAGAAAAAAGTTTGATAAAGATTCAAGCACAAAAGCTTTTTAAGACTCATTAATAGCTAATTCCAGGGACTGGCACAATGGTTCAACTGGCTAATCCTCTACCTGGAAGCATCAGCATCTCATATGGGCGTTGGTTCGTGTTCTGATTGCTCCACTTCTGATCCAGTTCCCCGCTTATGACCTGGGAAAGCAGTGGAGGATGGCCCAGGTCCTTGGGACTCTGCACCAGCATGGGAGACCCAGAAGAAGCTCCTTGCTCCTGGCTTTGGATCAGCTCAGTTCTGGCCATTGTGGCCATTTGGGGAGTGACCCAGTGGATGGAGGCTCTTTCTGTCTCTCCTCTCTGTGGATCAGCCTTTCCAATAAAAATGAATAAATCATTAAAAAAAATCCCAAGGGCCTGCATTGTAGAGCATCAGATTAATCTACCACCTGTATTGCTAGCATCCCATAAGAATACTGGTTCCAGTCCTGGCTGTTGGAAGCCATTTGGGGGAAGGAACCAGCAGAAAGAAGATGGCACTCACTCACTCATTCTGTCTCTCTGGCTCTGACTCTTTCTCTCCTCTGTCTCCTTCTCTGTAATTAACTTTTAAATAAATTTTTAAAATCTAAAAAAATCATCATAATAAAAGAAAACAAATAAAACAGGAAGCAAAGCTTGTTTTGTAAGTAGAAACAGAAACTCATTCACTTTACCACTAAGACTTGACCAAAGGGCAGGAGAGAAATCTGTGAGTTTGCACATCTACTTTGTCATGGTGGTTGATGTATTCCCCCTGCAACATAAGTGATCACACCTGCTGACCAAGTGACACCTGAAACACGAACCAGGTACTAGCAACTGTGCACAGGTGTGCTTACTTCTTTTCTTCTCTCTCTGTGCTTGTCACTCTTCAATTGTTTACTTGTTTTGAACTCAGCTCTACCGGGAACACTTGGGCACAAGTACAGCAACAACACTGGCTACATAAGTGTTGCATATTTGTCAGACTACATACTCAGAGCCACCGTGCTGTGTCCTGCAGCTCACAAAGAAAAGTCACAAGGGACACATTTAGAGCTTCAGAATTTACTCAACACTGAATAATTCATGCAAACTCTATTGAGCTGCATAGCCTTCAGCCAAAGAATGGAAATTAAAATTTTGTTTCTGATCAGATAGCATTCCTTCACTTAAAAAACAAGCCTCAAATTTAAAACATTCAACTGATCATTTCTTTATAACAGCAACATAACACCACAATCTTAATCAGATATAGCCACCATACATTTTAATACTTCAATTTTAAAAAGTATCAAATTAAATTATATTACGTATAATTTATTTTCAATGTTTTTCCTTTCATGCTTTAATTTTGAATATTTAGTCCATAAAGGCTCAGGTTAGGGGCAGGTATTTGTGTAGCAATTAAGGTATAGGTGCAGCAATTAAGACACTGCAGCTGTTGGACCGGGCGCCTAGCCTAGCGGCTAAGGTCCTTGCTTAGCACAAACCGGGATCCCATATGGGCGCTGGTTCATATCCTGGTGGCCCTGCTTCCCATCCAGCTCCCTGCTTGTGGTCTGGGAAAGCAGTCGAGGACGGCCCAAGGCCATGGAACCCTGCACCGTAGGGGAGACCTGGAAGATGCCCCAGACTCCTAGAGTCAGTTCAATGCCGCCCCGGCCATTTGGGCTCTTTGGGGAGTGAATCAATGGATAGAAGATGTTCCTCTTTGCCTCTCCTCCTCTCTGTATCTCTAACTTTTCAATAAAAATAAAATAAGAAAATTAAAAAAAAAATTTTTTTAAGACAGTGCAGTTGTGGCACAGCAGCTTACCCTACCACTCACAACCCCCACATTAGGATTCTGGTTTGAGTCCCTGTTAGTGTAGCTTCCTGCTAATGTGCCTGGGGAAGCAGTGGAAGATGGTCCTTGTACCCATGCCACCCAAGTAGAACAGGATGAAGTTCACCTTTCCAGGTTTCAGCCACACCCAGACCTAACTGTTGCAGCCACTTGGGGAGTGACCCAGCTGATGGGAGATCTCTCTCTCTCTCTCTTTGTATTACATTTTACATATATAATTCACTGTTCAAAAAAAAAACATTTTTAAGGTCACCTGCAGCCTATACTGAAATGCCTGGTTCTGGGTCTTGGCTCTGCTTTGGATTCAGCTTCCTGTCAACTCACACCCTGGGAGGCAGCAGGTGACAGCAAAGTAAACTTACAGAGAAGAAGAAGAGTGAGACAGACAGAAAGATCTTTCATCTGCTGATTCACTCCCCAAATGGCCACAATAGCCAGAGCTGGGCTGGACCAAAGCCAGGAGCCAAGAGCTTCTTCTGAGTTTGTTACTTGGGTGCAGGAGTCCAAGCACCTGGGCCATCTTCCACTGCTTTCCCAGACACACCAGCAGGGAGCTGGATTGGAAATTGAGCAGCCAGGACTTGACTTGATACCCATATGGGATGCCAAAGCTGTAGTTGGTGACTTTACCTGCTATATCAGAGCACCAGCCCCATCATCAAACATTTTTAAAGGTTCCGGTTAGAAATACCATTATTCATGAACATTCTCTCTAAATACAGAAGTATCAAAGGCTGAGATCAAATAGCAAGAATTAAAAGAAAAGTGCCTGGTCTCCTGTATCCATCCATGTCAGAGATCTAGAAGCACCTGGTTTGGACCAGCTCAGCTCTGGCCATTTTAGTCATTTAAAGCCTGAACCAGGGCCCGGCGGCATGGTCTAGTGGCTAAAAGTCCTCGCCTTCAACGCCCCAGGATCCCATATGGGCGCCGGTTCTAATCCCGGCAGCTCCACTTCCCATCCAGCTCCCTGCTTGTGGCCTGGGAAGGCAGGAGAGGACGGCCCAGTGCTTTGGGACCCTGCACCCGCGTGGGAGACCCAGAAGAGATTCCTGGTTCCCAGCTTTGGATCAGCGCGCACCAGCTGTTGCGGCTCACTTGGGAAGTGAATCATCAGACGGAAGATCTTCCTCTCTGTCTCTCCTCTCTGTATATCTGACTTTGTAATAAAATAAATAAATCTTTTAAAAAAAAGAGTGAACCAGTGAATGGATGCTATCTTTCTCTCTCTCTCCCTCTCCCTCTCTCTCTCTAACTCAGCCTTTCAAATAAATAAATAAATCTTTACAAAAACAACAACAACAACAACAAAGTGCGTTCTACACCCCAAGGAGAAGTTTCCTCCTTTAGAGCAACAAGGCACCCCTAACCAATGCAAGTAACCAACTCTGAGTCTCATCCTCCCTCTCAGCAGCACATTAATTCAGTGCCATATGCTTTTTTAGACAGTGCATATGGCAGGGTGGGAGGTTGGAGAAGAGGGCAGGGGAGGTTTGCTTCATATTATTTGCTGGTTTCAAATCTTTCTAGCATTCTGAAAAGAGCATCTTCAAATAAATTTTTGCATGCACTGCAGATTTTTGGCAGAGTAACTTTGTCCTATCTCAAAAGCTTTGCTGAATTTGAAAAACTACAATTACTGTTTTCATCCTGTCATGTCAAAAATTCTTGGAAACTATTAAAAATCACTCTTTATTCCCTAAGCACACCAACTCTGACATGCTTAAAGGGTTCAGCTTTGGCTTTCAGTCACAAAAGGCACCAAGCAACATAAAAGGAAGGAACATAGCTAAATCTTCACATAGCTTAGAATAAAGCCTGGGTGATTAAAAAAAAAAAAAAAACCTAAGGCCTGATTTCATAAAGTAAAACAGAATAAAAACTTCACCAAAGAAATATTTTATCTACCTTCAATTTTTTTCTAAACAGCATTATCCCAACAACAACCAAGAAAATGCAGTAACTTTCCATTTAGCTTAGCAAAACATAAACCAGAAACAAATTAAAGGATCAGAACTGATCCGTAAATCAAATGAAACTACCCTGCTTTGTAATGTATGGCATGAGGGTTTATTTTATACAAAGAAAAATTCAAAGTATCTAATGACAAACACCAAATTATTCTGAATTTTAACTGAGAATGAGAAAAAAAACAGCATTGGATAAAGAACAAAACCAGTGGTTTAGGCTCTCAGGAAGAGCAGACAGGCTGTTTGTAAACCCAATTAGCCCATGATTTTGCTCACAAAAAGTCTTCTAAGCAGCAGGAAAGGCTAACTGACCCAGACATAAGTAATTGCACATACACAGCTTTGTATTCAGCACACCTATAGGAAACTGTCAGCTCTACCTTGTTTGCCCATGAATTTATTTCTTCTTCTTTTTTTAGGATTCATTTATTTTTATTGGAAGGGCAGATTAGATTTATGGAGGAACGAGAGACAGACAGAAAGCTCTTCCATCCGCTGGTCCACTACCCAAGTGGCTTCAATGGCCAGAGCTGAGCTGATCCAAAGCCAGGAGCCAGGAGCTTTTTCAGGGATTTCCATGTGGATGCAGAGTCCCAAGGCTTGGGCTATCCTCCACTGCCTTCCCAGGCTATAAGCAGGGGGCTGGATTAGAAATGTAGCCTCCAGAAAACAAACCAGCACCTGTTCAGGATGCTAGCATCACAGGGTGGGGGATTAGTCTGTACAGCCACAGCACCAGCCCCTCCCACGAACTCATTTTACAAGGCCACATTAGAATAGCATGGGACCTGCTAAAATATTGGAGTCAGTGCTCTAATTTTTCTTCAGCAATCTTAAGTTTTTCAAGTAAAGGGAGACAGAGAAAGACATGGCTCTTTGAAATAAAGCTAGATTAACATGTACATCAAATTAGCATGTAAATTAATATTCTGCAGTGAACAAATAATAACTCTGCCCTTAGGACAACAGTATTTGCTGAGTCAAAACAGACTGCCTGGGGCTGGAGCCATAGCGTAGCCTTTTTGGAATGTATAAATATGTTGTCATGTATGGCAAAAACATGTTTGCAAATGTAATTATGGTTAAGGAAGTTCACATACGACTATCAGTCTGGAGTACCTGCGTGGGCTCAATCAAATCTCCCAGGCTCTTAAAAGTATACAACTTGCTTGCTGCGGCCACAGAAATGTGATAACAGAGGGTCACAGGTGCAATGTTAATTACATTAAAGATGGAACAAAGGTGCTACCAGTGGACAGACTCTAGAAAATGGACTCCAAAGGTATAGAAAGGTATAGAAACAGATCTGACTCTAGAGCTTCCACAAAGCCAATGAAACCTAGAACAGCGGGCCAGGGCACTGGCTTAACTGGTTAATCTTCCACCTCCAAGCACTGGCATCCCATATGGGCATGATTTAATAGCCCTCTGGTCTGCTTCCCATTCGTTTGTTGCCTGGGAAAGCAGTGGAGGATGGCCCAAAGCCTTGGAATCCTGCACCCATGAGGGGGACCTCAGGGAGGCTCCTGGCTTTGGATCAGCTTGGCTATGGCCAGTTGGAGAGTGAACCAGAAGATGGAGGATCTTTGTCTTTTCTCTGTCAATCTGATCAACCATTCAATGAAAATAAATAAATTTCTAAAAATTTTAATGAATGAACAAATAAAATACATAAAATTTAAAATAAAAATAAAGAAACCTGGAGCAGTCATCTGACCCAACTGGGGCATTTGGTGTTTTGTAAGCTGTCACTTGGGGATGCCCGCATCTTATAGCAGAGTGCCAAGTTCATATCTGAGCTTCACTCTTTGTTCCAGCTTCATACTAAGACTACACTGGCAAGCAGATGATGATTCAAGTGACTGGATTCACTGTCACCAATGTTTTCAGCCTCTGACATCTGAGTGGCCCAGCTTTGGCTGTGATGTGCTTTTGGGAAATGAACCAATAAGATGGGAGATATCTGCCTATCTTTCCATAAAAATCTGTAAATTCATATGAGGTCATCAGCTTTAGAATTCATTTTAAACTTATCAAAAAACCATCTGAGGATACATGATACCAACGGGTGAGTCAAGAAATCCTGTCCCCATCATTCAGCTCCCTAGTGCAAAAGCAAGCCAGCCCAGCCTGACCACCGTCCCTATTCCTGAGCGTCATCACTCACTTAATAAATTCCTCTTTGCACTGCTGTAGCATTTCACATGTCTGCTGGATCTCTTCCTCACTCAGCAGTACCAACACACCAATAGTCAGGTGAAGCTTTTTGGGATTCTGGAAAATGGTGCTATCAACTCCATGATCCTGTTACAAAGGGAGGAAAAATAAACAACTCAGTCCACATAAAAGTACAAATCAGGAACAACATTTTAGACCACACAAAGGAACTCATACACTTGGAGTCAACCTAACAAAGAAAGAAAGAGAGAAAGAGAGAAAGCGAGAGAGAAAGGAAGGAAGGAAGGCAGGGAGGGAGCGAGGGAGGGAGGGAGAAGGACACTTCTTTTTATTTGCTTTGAAAGTCATAGTTGTGGAAGAGAGACCTTCTATCTGGTGGTTCACTCCTGGGTGGCTGTACAGCCAGGACTGTGCCAGATCCAAGCTAGGACTCAGGTGGGTAATCTCCTATTTGGGTGCAGGGACCCAATTGTTCGGATCATCTTCTGCTGCTTTTCCCAGACCTTTAGCAGGGAGCTGGATCAGAAGTGGAGCAGCTGGGACTCAAATCAGCACTTACATGGGATGCCACAGGGTGGAGAATGAGCCTGCTGAGCCACCAGGCTGGGTGGTAAATAAAATTTACCTTATATGTGTCAGACTAAGAATGTTTCTCTGTGTGAATGACAAGATCTTGGAATAAAAAAATAAGTATGCCCCCTTATCCACTTCAGTAACTTTCTGATCCTTTTGGTATGTACCCAATAATGGAAATGGATGAATCACGTGATAATTCTACATTTAACCTTTCAAAGAACACCAAGAGTGTTTCACACTGGCCCAAGTACTGCATACTCCTGGTAGTATTATGAGTGGTCTCCAGAAAGTTTGTGGAAAATGTTTATGATGAAACAAATATGTAGTTTCAAAAGTTTTTGCAACAAAAACAAATTTTTTAATTCCCCTTTCTATGAACTTTCAGAAGTACTTCCACACACAAAGGTCGCTGTTTAAAATTCATAGCTTTGGACCTGGCACGGTAGCCTTGTGGCTAAAGTCCTCACTTTGCACGCACTGGGATCCCATATGGGCACCGGTTCTAATCCCAGCAGCCTCACATCCCATCCAGCTCCCTGCTTGTGGCCTGGGAAAGCAGTCGAGGACAGCTCAACACCTTGGGACCCTGCACCCACGTTGGTATAAAATCCCAAGGCATTCAGTCATCCTCGACTACTTTCCTAGGTCACAAGCAGGGACCCAGACGGAAAATGGCACAGCCAGGATATGAACCAGTACCCATACGGGATCCTGGTGGTCGCAAGGTGAGGATTTATCCACTGAGCCATAGCACCGAGCCCATAAATTTCTTTTTATGGTAACTAACATAAGTCACAGTATTTCAGTTTTGTTCTGAACATGAAAAAAGGAAAAAAAAAAAAAAAGGTTGACTTTTCTTTCTCCTATGCAAGCAAAGCAATTATACTACTGCTAACTTCAAGTTCTTATCTCATCATCAGAACCCAGCCTAAGCCTAATACAACAACTCAAGGGCAGAGAAACATATTTATCAAATGTGGACAGCTTGCATCCTGTTCTTGGTTTGCCTAAGACTTCCTGCCTAATTTTTGCCTGGCAACAGTAGCTAATAGATTATTTCTTTTCTAAGTGTTAATGGAGCTTCAGCTATTTTTACATCTGATACAGAGTTCTGTGATTCCACACATTAGCCCAAATTGCCTCAGTTATGGAAAGTGACAGAAAGAAACAATCAGCTTTAAATGTGTCAAAGAAGCCCAAGTGCTAGGCTTATTACCCAGCTGCTCTAACCCACAGCACAATGTGTCACTTCGGAAAAAGCAGGTGTTAAAAAGACCCTCAATGGCTTCAGTATTCCCAGCCTTGCCAGAAATTAGTTGTTCCCCTAGCATTCATATTGCATACCTTTTGAACCCTTTCTCTGCTCCAGGCACACTCTGAGCAGTTTGTAGACTAAGAGGCGAGTACCATTAGCATACACGTTTTACAGATGAGGAAACTGAGGCACTGAGAAAACTAGCCACCTTGCCAGAGTAACACTTCTAGAATGAAAAAAACAAGCAGGCATATCCCCCAATGCCTATAATTTAATCAGCATTATTTCCTCTGTATTAAATGCTGCTCAAAGGAGGCTAAGTAATAGCAAGAGGCAAGAGGCAAGTCCTTATGCATTTGAACAAATCTCACATAAAAATAGGTTTATCACTAAATTAATCCTTGGAATAAAACAAAATTCTACAAAAAGTAGCTTCAAAGTCTGCCTTTTCTTAAAAATATATATATATATTTGCTTGAAAGGCAGAGTTACAGAGAGATGGAAGACAACACAGATAGAGAGAACCACCACGGGTGGCAGGAACCCAAGAAATTGGGCTATGATCTGCTACCTTCCCAGGCATATTATTAGGGAGCTAAACTGAAACCAGTCACAGGACTCAAACTGGCCTTCTAACAGAGGCCAGCACTGCAAAGGGCAACTTAACCTACTGTACCACAACACTAGCCTCAATCACTCCATCGCAAACAGAAAACAAAAAAAGCACTTGGAGTTGGCTGGCAGGGTTTAGACACAGCGTGACATACCCACATCCTGTATTAAAGTACAAGGGTTCCACACTCACATCCAGTTCCTGGCTCCAGCTTCCTGCTAACACAGAACTTGGGAGGCAGCAGTGACAGCTCAAGCAGGTGGGTCCTCGTCACCCATGTGGCAGACCTAGACTTAGTTCCTAGTTTTGGCCTGGCCTATCCCCCAGCCACTGTGGGTATTTGGGGAAAAAGCAGTAGATGAGAAAGCATTCTCTATCTAATAAACAAATAATTTCTTAAAATAGTCAATATAGTAACTTACAAACTACAGAAAAATAGAAATGCGTGATTCTGTATATCAGTGATTGAGAGATGAGAGAATAAAGTGCTTCTTTTTCTGAAAACTTTCAAATTTTTGTTTGATTTGAAAAGCAGAGAGAGAATCAGAGAAAGATCCTCCATCCTCTAGTTCACTCCCAAATGCACACAACAGCCAGAACCGGGAGAAGCTTAAGTCAGAACTCAGTGTGGGTCTCATATGTAGGTTAAAGTGATCCAAGTATTTCAGCCATCACCTGCTGCCTTCTAGGGGGTGTACTGGTGAGAAACTACAGGGGAGCAGAGGGGTTAGGACTAAATCAGGCACTCTGGTATAAGATGGCAGTATTCTAAAATGGGACGCAGGCATCCCAAGCAGTAACTGAACTGCTGCACCTAATGCTCACAAGAGAAGGTTATTTCTTACTGACAAATATCAAATGTCAACTGATGAATGCAGAGAAAATACAGGAGCTGGGAAATCATAATTTTGCAAGCATGGGTGTCTGAAAATGTCCTCCCACAGATTGCTTATCGGCTGAAAGGAAAACTAATAGCAACTACACAGTGAAGAAATTAAATAACACTCTGACAGGGTGATAACAAAATTAACATCACCAAGAGAAGGCATGGATATCTTCCAAGAACGAATGACACACTGTCCCTTAAACACCATGTTCCGCTCAGGAAGTGGAACCTAAGTCTACTCCTGAGGAAGCGGCACACAGGCTCAGAACCATCAGTGTGTTGAGGAAGACAAAGATTTGAGAATATGACAACTGAATACAACACTTAATCCTGAACTGTATTCTGTAAAGCAATGGGAAAGCCTACAAAGAACATTGTTGGATTAACTAACAAAATTAGAGCATGCATGGAAAATTCCCTAAATGATCACTGTTTAAATTGCTGCAACTGAGAACTGTATGGTTATTACATCTAAATAAAAAAAAAGGAAGATTCCTGATCTTAGGAAATATTCACTGAAGTAAATATGGGTGAGGGGCCATGATATGTAACTCATCCTAATGCATAATTAAATCTAAGGTCAGAAAAATACAAATGAGAAACAGCAAAATAGTAATAGATAAACAAACTGTTAGTCTTACAATTTTTCTGAGTTTAAAAGCTTTTCCCATAGCAGTTTCCTGTAGCTGCTGCAACAACTTAAACACAAACTAAATGACTTACAATAACACAAACTTAGATACTATCTGAGTGCCTTCTAGAGATCAGACGTCTACACTGACTCAGCAGGGCTCTCAGTTGGACCACCCCTTGACTTTTTCCAGCTTCCAGAAGCTACCAGCAAGCTTGGGCTTACAGCCACATCACTTTGATCTCTGCTTTAATGATCATATCTTCTCTCTCACCACTGCAGAATAATCTCCCCAGCTCAAGATTTTTAACTTAACCACATCTCAAAGTCTCCAAAAAGGCACAGTAACATAGTCACAGGTTTGGGGACTAGAAAGTGGCAGGACACCATTTAACCTGACACATCCCTTCACACACACACATACACACACCCCAAAATAGCCCTTTAGGGCACTGTTGAAAATAGACATTTGGGCCTCAACTCTGGGGCTAAGGATGTCATTACTGCAAAAGACAGGACAGTAGCTGGCTCCTGAAGGAAGAAGAAAGGAAGAAGACAGAGACAAAGGGATCCAGTCTGGAATACTGGTAAGCTTCCTGTTCCTAGCAGCCCCAAAGCGGGGAAATAGAGAAGTAGGGGGGAGACAAACTATTCATTTGTTCTGTACAGTCCTCTGATCTGTGTCATAGCTCACAATCAAAATGGTTTTAAGAAGACTCCAAGCACAAATGTAAAAGAAAACTTACTTTTAGGGTTTTAAAGGTAAAATTTCACTATTTCCTCTTTTTTCAAAGTATTCATCTACTTGAAATGCAGAGCAACACATACAGAGAGACAGAGAAAGGGAGCTCTTCCACCCACTGGTTCACCTCCCAAATGCCAACAGCTAGGACTCTGCAAGTTCTAAGCCAGGAGCCCAGAACTGCAGTTTAGTCTTCCACATGGGGGCAGTGGCCCAAGTATCTGAGTCCTCAACTGCTGCCTCCAGGATGCTAGTAAGAATCCAAACTGGAAGCAGAGCATTCAGGACTTAAACCAACACTCTAACAGATGCAAGCATCCCCAGCAGCAGTTGAACCAGCTGTGCCACAGGCCTACCCCTGGTGCCTCTTTAAAAAAAGGAAAGAATGAAAGAAAGAAAAGAAAAAAGGAAAGCAACTGGAGGGAAAAATAAGGAGAAGAAATAGCTAGCACCTCACTGTGAGAACCAGACACAATTCTAAACTTCTGAGAGAGCATGCCAGCACTTCCCTAGATCAACATGAGATAACCATCTAGTAAAGCAAGGGCAGTAAAACAAACCTAATGGTTTATATTCCCTACTTTATCATTTGCCACTATCATATATCACTGCCCTTTCAACTCCTTTATTCTTATTTTCCAGCCTTTTCTCTTGTAATCTGCCCTACTGCCCAGGTAGAGAAAGGTTTCACAATACTCCTTACCTCTTCCTCTCTCTTTGGGAGCCTTTAGCTAACACAACCTCACTTGCCAAAGAAGCACTGTGTATCAAGAAACAAAACACAAAGAATGTAACACGATGGAAAAAGCAAGAGATAGGATACCTCAAGAGGATGTGGCTGGGAGTCTTTTGGGGAATTTGGGGAGAGTCATAAGAATTCAAGTATTCAATTCCACTGCAGATTATACAATATATAGTGGTTTACCCTGTTGGACAGTCTCTTATGAATGGAGAAACATCCTTAGTGGTTCCCTGCCTAACAATTACATCCACCAAGAAAAAAAACTTTTCTGTTCCTGGTTATCTAAATTGAATGCAGAGCCAAACAATCTAGAAGGCAATGGCATAAATCTCTAGAGTCACTGTTTTTCTTTGCTCGGAATGTATCATATTCTTGCCACAAGTCCATTCATTGAAATGAATAAAAACCAACATCAAATTCCTTACTCCAGGGGTTTAATTATGCTGGGCCCTGCTCCAATTTCCCCATTACATGGAGTTGGAACTGCCTGGCTCCATTAGGTTGGCCACCCAGGCTGGCGCCTGAAAACCCTGATGGTACTGACCTTCCACCCAGCAGGCAGAAGCAAAAGGTGAAGTAACAGAAATTTCCCAGGCAGTTCCGTCCAGAAGGGAATAAATAATGTATTTTCCCCTAAGTCCCAATGTTTCTGAGCCTCAGTCTTCTTATCTGTTAATATATATATAAGGTCTCACCTACAAGCAGGTAGGGTGCATGCAGACTCTACCTCCACAGGAAACAGGTGCAAGTCTACGTCCCAATTCACACATGAAGGTCAAGCCTTGACTGGCAGCCCCCAGCGCACAACCTGAACTCTCGTTCAGACTGTAGCTTAAGATTTACACCAGCAACCACTGCATCATCACAGGCCCTCCACTGACGGCACTTTATAACGCCTTGCACCCCAGGCTCCTCTGCAGCAGAACTGCTGGCAAGGTTGTCAGTATAAACAATTAATGGTAAGTAGCAACAACTGAAGACCTCAACATAAAAAAAAGACCAGTAGAGAGTGAGACAGTTAGCCTGCCATGGAGCACTCTCTACTTCCTGAAAGCTTACACAGATAGAACAGACATACCCAAGTGCATCTACAGAGCCACTGGCAAACAGAAAGGAAGCCTCTCTTCAGACACATCCCCACAAGGTCATTCTCCATCACACGTTAAAAACAAAAACAAAAATAATCCCTGGGCCCTGCGCAGTAGCCTAGTGCCTAAAGTCCTCACCTTGCACGCGCCGGGATCCCATATGGGAACCAGTTCGTGTCCCAGCGGCCCCACTTCCCATCCAGCTCCCTGCCTGTGGTCTGGGAACGCAGCTGAAAGCAGCTCAAAGCCTTCGGACCCTGCACCCATGTGGGAGACCCTGAAGTAGCTTCTGGCTCCTGGCTTCAGATCGGTTCAGCTCAAGCCACTGCAGCTTCCTTTTGGTCTCTCCTTTTCTCTGCATATCTGACTTTGCAATAAAAATAAATAAATCTCAAAAACAGAACCCCCAACAATTTGATCTAAATATATAGCACACGGACTTAAATAATGTATAGCTCTCAGCCTTGATGGCCCATGCCAAGAGAGGCAAAACGTCACCCTCCAATGATATCCACATATATCGTCTTTTAGGACATCCAAGAGTAACAAAGACTTGTGTTTTGGCTAGAAAGGCCTTTAAGCCTGGAATAGTCACAGGTTCTAATTCCACGGGAACACATGTGGTGCAGCACATTAAGGTGCTGCTTGGTACTCTCACTACCCAGATTAGAGTGCCAGTTCAAGTCTGAGATGTTCTGCTTCCAATCTAGCTCCCTATTGATACATCTCAGAAGCAGGAGATGATGACTCAAGTACATGGGTCCCTGTCACACGTGGGAGACATGAGCGGAATTCCTGGCTCCTGGCTTCTGCCTGGCCTAGCGCGCTTTTGCAAAAAGAACCAGTGGATGAAAAAAGTCTCTCTTTCTGTCTGTAATTCTCATTTGGGTCTTTTTTTAAAAAAAAATACAAACTGATTTTTATTTAATTTTTTTTTATTGCAAAGTCAGACATACAGATTAGAGGAGAGACTGAGAAGATCTTCCATCAGCTGATTTTCTCCCCCAGCAGCCGCCATGGCTGGAGCTGAGCTGATCCAAAGACAGGAACGAGAAGCTCTTCCAGGTCTCCCACGTGGGAGCAGGGTCCCAAGGATTTGGGCCGTCCTTGACTGCTTTTCCAGGCCACAAGCAGGGAGCTAGGTGGGAAGCAGGGCTGCCGGGATATGAACCGGCACCCATATGGGATCCCAGCATGTGTAAGGTGAGATCTTTAGCCACTAGGCTATCGTGCCAGGCCCCCTGTCGTAATTCTCTCTGTCACTCCACTTCCAAATAAATAAAATATTTTAAAAATAATTCCAACCCTGTTACAGACCAGCTGTAATCCGATATGTCATCTCACTACTCAGGCCTTGGCCTTCTCCTCTGTAAAACAGGGCAAATAGCCTACTTCACCTCTGATTCAAAGGTTTGTTTTTCTTGACATGTTCCCACAAATCTATGAATAAGTACCTGGTAACAAGACAAGTATTTGTGAGGATTCCCGGAAGCAAACAAGAAGAAGAAATGAGGAAGGGAGACTTCCCTCTGCTAAATGTATTTTCTTTTATAACCAAATCATGAAAACCACTTCTGGGGAGGTGACATGAACCTCACTCATATTTTTCCAAATAAGGCAGAGTGGTGAAAAGAGCATTTGGCTTTGCAGAGGTAGGTCTAGGTTCAAGTTCTAATTCTGCCACACATTAGCAGCATGACCCCAAGGGAAGTCATCCAGCAGCTCTGAAAATTTCATCATCTATGACACAGATGGTACTTGCAGCCTCAGGTTTGTTCTGAGGATTAAATGAAACCCATGTGGATGAAGTAAGTCTCTGGCACACAGCGATATAGAATATAGACAAGCTTTCCCTTTTTATTGCTTTATATGTGATTATGCAACATCAAACAAAATACCATCTTTGCTCTCCCTTTGAAAGCAGCATCAGGAGCTAAACCAAGCACTGCTGAGTCATTTCCATGATTCTCTAAGAATGCTCGGGAAATCTGACTTTGATTTGAGACTCTATGGATTATTAAGGAAAATCCTTGTTAGACTATAGCAAATATCAAGAAAAAGAGTTTGGTTCTTCCAGATTTTAATTCTATATATTCAGAAAAAATAACAACATGGTGAGGGTCTTTAAAGTAAAGAACAAATGATAAAGCATCAGCTGTTCCACTGACAGAGAAAAAAATTTTTCTCAGGTGTTGTCTAAGCATTGTTACCCACTGGAAAGTGAGTCCTTTCACTCAAGCATTCATTCCCATACCACTACAGGAGCACAAAGAACACTGAGGCCTGCCTTTCTGGAAGCACAACCATTCCTCCACAGCTTACTGAAGAGCACTAGCTAGTAATGCATCCACCAATCCCTCATTTATTATCAAACACAACTGTGAGAGTGACAGGACAAGCAACCCTGATCCAGCTGGTCCTGCAGGAGCTTCGTGATGCCACTCTCCCCTCACCTCCACACTGTGATCCCTGAGACTATTACACATTCTGTTGGGTAGAGAAATAATCATAACAGCAGCAAACACTCACAAATAGCCTTGCACCATCATCTGCTCTAAACACCTTAAACTTATTAATTCACCTACTCTTCCTATCAACATTATAAGGTAAGCGCTATTTAGAGCTCTCTGAAATATCTCAAGCAGACTCCTTATGTCACAGACCTATGGTAACGTTCATTAAGCTGTGTCAACAGTGCATCCTCCACAGGTCTTCTCAATTACTTTGCATGGGGATGGACACTGTGGTACAGCACATCAAGCCACTACTTGAGACATCCATTTCCTATATCTGAGTGCCACTCAGAGTCCAATTTTTTTTTTAAGATTTATTTATTTTATTGGAAAGGCAGATGTACAGAGGAGGAGGAGAGACAGAGAGGAAGAACTTCTTCTGTCTGTTGATTCACTCCCCAAGCAGCCGCAACGGCCAGTGCTGCGCCGATCCAAACCCAGGAGCCAGGAACTTCTTTCTGGGTCTCCCAAGCAGGTGCAGGGTCACAAGGCTTTGGGCCATCCCCGACTGCTTTTCCAGACCACAAGCAGGGAGCTGGATGGGAAGTGGAGCCACCAGGATTAGAACCAGCACCCATATGGGATCCTGGCATGTGCAAGGCCAGGACCTTAACCATTATGCTATCATGCCAGGCCCCAGAGTCCAAATTACTCCTCTTTTAGCCAAGCTTCCTACTAGTGTGCCGAGGAAGGCAGTACATGATGCTTTAAGGGCTTGAGTGTTTGCCAATTATATAGAAGTCCTGAATGCATTTCCAGGCTCCTAGCTTCAGCCTACTCCAGCCCCAGCTGTTGTGCGTATTTAGGGAGTGAACAGTAGATTAAAAATCGTTCTCTGGAGTTCGGTGCAGTAGCATAGTGGTTAAAGTCCTCACCTTGCACGCACCGGGATCCCATATGGGCACTGGTTCTAATGCCGGTGGCCCCACTTCCCATCCAGCTCCCTGCCTGTGGCCTGGGAAAGCAGTTGAAGATGTCCCAAAGCCTTGGGACCCTGCACCCGTGTGGGAGACCTGAAGAGCTCCTGGCTCCTGGCTTCGGATTGGCTCAGCTCCAGCCATTTGCGGCCACTTGGGGAGTAAACCATCAGATGGAAGATTATCCTCTCTGTCTCTCCTCCTCTCTGTATATCCGCCTTTCCAATAAAAATAAATAAATCTTATAAAAAAATCTTTCTCTGCCTTTCAAATATACAGATATGCATATATATACATACACACACATATACATTCATATTTAAGATTTGTTTGAAAGGCAAAGTTACAAAGAGACAGAGACCTTCCAAATGGTGCATGCCAGAGCTGAGCCAGTCCAAAGCCAGGAGCCAGGAGCTTCTTCCAGGTCTCCCATGAGCCTGGGTACTTGGGCCATCTTCCACTGCTTTTCCAGGCACATAAGCAGATCGCTGGATTGGAAGTGGAGCAATTGGGATTTTTTTTTTTTTTTTAAAAGATTTATTCATTTTTTATTACAGCCAGATATATACAGAGGAGAGACAGAGAGGAAGATCTTCCATCCGATGATTCACTCCCCAAGTGAGCCGCAACGGGCCGATGCGCGCCGATCCGAAGCCGGGAACCTGGAACCTCTTCCGGGTCTCCCACGCGGGTGCAGTGTCCCAATGCATTGGGCCATCCTCAACTGCTTTCCCAGGCCACAAGCAGGGAGCTGGATGGGAAGTGGAGCTGCCGGGATTAGAACCGGCACCCATATGGGATCCCGGGGCATTGAAGGCGAGGAGTTTAGCCGCTAGGCCACGCCGCCGGGCCCAGCAATTGGGATTTGAACTGGTACCCATATGAGTTGCTAATGCTGCAAGCAATGGCTTTACCTATGGTGACACAATGCCGATCCTTCCTGTCTACTCTTAACTATCACCCCTTTCTTCCCTTACTCATTTTCTATGCTCCCCACCCACTTGGGATGCCAACAGCCTCGATCATACTGCCTGGGTTGGAATTCCAGCACTACTTCTGATTACAGCTTCCTGCAAATGTTTCCCAGGGGAGGCAGCAAATCAAGGTCAGGTACTTGAGTCCCTGCCTCCCGCAAAGGTGAACCTGGATAGAGTTGCTGGTGCGTCTCCTCAGCCTGACCTACCTCCAGCTGCTGTGGGCATGTGGAGAATGAACCAGTAGATGGCAGCTCTCTTTGTTTCTGACTGATTCTGGGTCTATTTTTCAACTAATAAAAAGAAAAGCCCCATGAAGTGTTATCTCCACTATCAAGCCTTCTCCAACCACTACAAATCTCTCCTCTGGATGAACACTGGACACCCCTTTAGCGGATTTACCTCACAACAATGTAGGAAGTCCATTTCCCCCACACAGAAGAGGAAAGAGTCCATTGATTTTGTTTGTTTATTTGTAAGATTTATTTTATTTTTATTGGAAAGTCAGATATACAGAGAGGAGGATAGACAGAGAGGAAGGTCTTCTGTCCATTTTTTCACTCCCCACAATGGCTGGAACAGAGCCAATCCAAAACCAGGAGTCTGGGGCCTCTTCTAGGTCTCCCGTACGGTGCAGGGTCCCAACGATTTAGGTCATCCTCAACTGCTTTCCCAGGCCATAAGCAGGGAGCTGGATGGGAAGCGGGGCCACCGGGATTAGAACCGGCACCCATTTGGGATCCCAGCACACACAAGGTGAGGAATTTAGACACTAGGCTACCGCGCCGGGTCCAAAAGAATCCATTGTTAAGACATAGCACACAAATAAAAATAAAAAAAATAAAACAACAAAACAAACAAAAAAAAGACATAGCACACACAATGAAGTATATCTGGCACACAGTGCACATTTAATAATGCATATAAATGAATTATAAGCAGATATGTATACATAACTACCATCTCCATCCAAATGATAATAAATAAATAAATCTTAAAATACACATCTGTTTTTCCTAGTTTCTTATCCAATACCAGAACTCAAGTTTTACAGCTTTTCTTATTAACAAAGAGAACCAGCCTCTCTTCATCCTAAATTAGTTCACAAGACAACAAAGTCAGGCCTGACATGGTGGCCTAGTGGCTAAAGTCTCCACCTTGAACACGCTGGGATTCCATATGGCTGCCAGTTCTAATCCTGGCGGCCCCGCTTCCCATCCAGCTCCCTCCTTGTGACCTGGGAAAGCAGTTGAGGATGGCTCAAAGCCTTGTGACTCTGTATCCACATGGGAGACCCAGAAGAGGCTCTGGGCTCCTGGCTTTGGATCAGCTCAGCTCCGGCCACTGCGGCTGTTTGGGGAGTGAACTATCAGACGGAAGATCTTCCTCTCTGTCTCTCCTCCTCTCTGTATATCTGACTTTGCAATAAAAATAAATACATCTTTTTTTTATAGGTAGAAATATTATTTTATTAATTTATTTTCCATTATATACAACATTTAGAAAAATTTTGAATTTCCAAATATTTATTGATAAGAGTGCTTGATATAAAAAGTCATTCAGATGAATAGTAAAAAGGATGGCTCTTAAGGACAAAAATTAGTAAAGTACATAAGCACTGCTATATAATTTCTTCTAATGCTTTCCCAGACATCCAAGGAGTAATTTTTAAAAATTTATTTATTTGATAAATACATCTTTTAGAAAAAAAAAGACAACAAAGCCTGCATTGCCCTTTATCTATGAAGAATACACTAGAAGGTCTCTATAAGGTTTTCTGCTTCAGTGAATATAATAGTAGAAAAACAATCATCTTAACTGAGGTTGCAGGAGAGCCCCAGACACACCCAGACACCCCTGCCCAGCTCCAGCCTTCACACTGTAACACGCACGGCACTGTGCCATTCTGCGACTACAACCTTCCCAGGTTGAGCCGCCTGAGAATTCCCCTGTTGCTGCAGGCAGATCTACACACCTGCAAAATGCTCTGTCACACAGTTTTGAATTATTGTTTTTCATTACTGCTGTGATTTCTACTGAACCCTGCTGTGAGATAAAGTAGCATTAGCAACATTACTGGTTATCAATGATGGAGAGATATTCAGGTTGTAATGCACTTCTTGAACTTGCAGACAGTGCAACATCTCTGAATCTTAACACAAGAGACAAAGAGTGGGGGGAAAAAAAGGTGTAACTTAACGGCAGACCACAGAGGTGAAAAATCCCCTACTGAGATCTGTGAGCAGCCAAATCTCACTCTAAACACTGAGGCTTAGGAAGCTGAGGCGCAGGGATAATGGGGGTAATGTTTGCAGTTGAACAGCATGCTGCACATGACTGATGGGCACAAAAGAAGACAATGCCAGGAAATTTTATTGAGAAGACAAATTAGTTTTCTTTGAGAGTCAAGGGTGAGGTCAAGGACAAGGACACAGCAACACAAAGAGGGAAAAAGAGTACAAAACAATTTTAAAGGAACAAGAGATCAGCTCATGCCATCAAAAGGTGAGCTTCACAGCAGTGTTCTACAATGAAAAACAACAGCTGTGAGAGAGTCCCCACTGACTGTGGGTGGAATCTGAATTTGCTATCAATCCTGGGACTGTGTCTTATGGCAAGTCCACCGTAAGAGAGGAAGATTATTCCAATAAATCTAATCCATATCCACAAATCTAAAAAGCAGAATCTCTGGCTAGTGGCAGAAGTCAAAGACAATAGGTGTAACAAGAAATCTGATTGAAGACCAGGTGTCAAGGGCCAGATTCTTTCCAGTGCCTCCAACCAACAGTATGGCCAACATCTTGACTAGGTCTGTGAGTTCCCAAGCTAAGAATCCAGTCGGGCCCACTGAGTTTTCTGATTAGGAGAAATTTATTATGTAGCAATAGAAAACTCCTAGGGATGGTATAAACATGAACTGAAGAACCCCTACTGCAATAGAACCTTTCATCCTAGAGATGCCAAAGTAACTAATGTTTCTGATAGGAACTACAAAGGAAGAAAATTCACCTTCCTAAAAACAAACAAAATATTATTAAAATCAACTAATTTTTTTACGATTTAACTTATTTTAATGTAGTTTGCTATCAAATATTTTTTAAAGATGAAGAATCTAATCTTTGAAGTCCTGAACCAGCACTGAGGGAAGATGAAAATGGGAACAAAAGTCCTTTGTAGATCATATGTGATTTATATGGTATTTTCTTTTCATTTTTAGTGATTTATTTGAAATTTACGGAGGGATAAAAAAAAAGAAAAAGAGAGACAGAGAGAGGGAGTACTTCCATCTGTTGGTTCACTCTCAAATGTCTGCAACAGCCAGGGCTTTCAAAACAGGTGCATTATGGGACGCACAGTGGCCCACTGCCTAAATCCTTGCCTTGCACATTCCAGGATGCCATATAGGCACCAGTCCATGTCCTGGCTACTCCACTGCCCATCCAGCTACCTGCTTATGGCCTGGGAAGTAGTAGAGGCTGGCCCAAAGCCTTGGGACCCTGCACCCGAAAGAGAAACCCAGAATTTCCTGGCTCCTGGTTTTGGATCAGCTCAGCTCTGGTCACTGCAGCCTCTTAGGGAATAAACCAGTGGAGGGGATATCATTCTCTCTGTATCTCCTCTCTGTGGCTTTGCCTTTCCAATAAAAATAAACAGATCTTGGGCCCGGCTGTGTGGCCTAGCAGCTAAAGTCCTCACCTTGAATACGCTGGGGTCCGATATGGGCGCTGGTACTAATCCCATCCAGCTCCACTTCCCATCCAGCTCCCTGCTTGTGGCCTGGGAAAGCAGCCGAGGACGGCCCAATGCTTTGGGACCCTGCACCCGCGTGGGAGACCTGGAGGAGGTTCCTGGCTCCTGGCTTCAGATCGGCGTGCACCGGCCGTTGTGCTCACTTGGAGAGTGAATCATCAGATGGAGGATCTTCCTCTCTGTCTCTCCTCCTCTCTATATATCTGACTTTGTAACAAAAATAAATAAATCTTTAATAAACAAATAAATCTTAAAAAAAAAGGTGTATAACACCCTATGTAAGTCAGTAAAATCATTAAAAAAAATTAAAGCTTTGATTCCCGTAACCCATCTATTTCACTTCTTAGAATTTACTCCAAAGAAACTAAAAAAGACATAAAGATGAATATACAGATGAGCAGAAACAATTCCATTCAGTATTCAGACTGATTAACAATAAATTAGGGCATACCCATTAGATACATTTCATATCAAGAATAATAATTAACAGGACCAGCACTGTTGGGTTGAGCCACCTGCAGTCCTACCTGGGTACTGGTTCAAGTTCCAGCTGATCCACTTCCCAGCCAGCTCCCTGTTTATTTCTGCATAGGAAGGTTGTGGGAGATGGCCTAACTGCTTGGGCCCCTGACACCCATGTGGGAGATTCAAAATGGGTTCCAGGCTCCCGGCTTCGGCCTGGACCAGTCCCAGGCGACTGCAGCCATTTGGGGAGTAAACCACTGAACTGAAGATCTCCTTATCTCTTTTTCGCTCTCTCTTTCCCTTCCTTCCCTATCTGCAATTCTGCCTTTCAAATATCTTTAAAAAAAAAGCTGTATTAACCATAAGCATATTAAGTAAAAAGGTTATTATAAAGCCATATGTATAGCATAATTTTAATATTGTAACAAATACCCATGTAATGCTACTTTTTTCTTATGAGGAAATGTTGAGTTGAGACCATTTCTTTTAGAATATGGAAACTCTATTAGAGAGGTCAGATGAATTTGAGGAACCGAAACAAGCCTGAATGATAAACTGCAATCTCCCTGCACAGATTATGTTCTTCAAAGCTTCCAGAAGGGAACTCGCCTAAATTGGAGCCAATAATGCAGAATGCCAACTGGAAAATACCTACAAGCCTTTATAGTCACCTGCCTGTCATTCTAACATCAGAATGAAACTCACTAAAAAATCTCTTCCACACAATTCAGATAATGGTCCCTTACTTATCACCTGCTGTTACCAGGACTTGATTTAAAAGCAGGAAAGAGGGTTGTGTCAGTGTGTGGTCCCCGGAAAGCGGGAAGGAAGCACTTCAGGCTGATTAAGGCCAGCATGATGTTCACAGCAGACAATCTCATTCTGCTGAATTCAAGTAATCATTTCAATATTCGCTCTTTGTCAGCCCATGCCCGCAAGCGACATGAAAGCAAGGAAGCACACGTGCAAATGCACACCCACACCTGCACACACAGAATAAAAAGGCACATTTATTACACTCTGCTTATCTCATACTAGGTAACTGTGTAATTCTAAAAACACACAATGGCCAAGTTTGAATTAGTGGTTATTCATAAGGTACAATGACTTCCAAACCTAACAGCCCCAGCTCACCAAAAAATTATTAGTCTTTATTGAAATTCCCTGATCTGTACCATCTTCTATTTCCACTGAGAATGAAATCATCTTCCTATGAAATATGAAGGAGAGAAAATGACACTGTGATGGTTCACTAATAACATTTACACACATAAATATATGACTCACAGACATTTATGTTAAAGACATAAATGTTAGGTTCGGTGTTGTATTGTAGCATATACAGCTACTGCCTGCAGTGCTGGTTCAAATCCCAACTGCTCCACTTCCAATCCAGCTCCTGATTGCTATGCCTAGAAAAGCAGTGGAGGAATACCCAAGTTCCTGGGCCCCTGCACTCACATGGGAGCCCCCGAAGAAGCTCCTGACACCTGGCTTCAGTTTGGCCATCTGGAGAGTGAACCAGCAGACAGAGAATCTCTCTTTGTTTGGCTCTCCATCTCTTTCTCCCTGACTCTTTCAAATAAATAAGTCAATCTTATCTTAAAAAAATGTAAAGTCAGTCACTTTAAAAGAGTTACAGATTTGTAAACTGCATACCCTTGAGTTAAATCCACAATATACATAAAGAACACTAAAAACTCAACAGTAAGAAGACAAAACAAGACATGGAGGCCTAAACAGAGATGTAGGGATGATGGGAAGGAAAAAAATTGGAAAAATGTATTAAAAAAACCTCAACTCCATTAGCCATTAGAGAAACGCAAATTAAACCCACGGTGAGATGTCACCTACATTAAACACAAGGACACCATCAAAGGCTGGCAAAAACATGGAGGAAGTGAATTTCTCCCGCACTGCTGGTAAGGATGCAGAATGTCACAGGCCCTCTGTTCACCCACTGGGGCAATAAAGAAATGGTAACTTTGGTTCACAAGGAACCCATACACAAATGCTTCCAGCAGTTTTACCTGGAGATGCCAAAAAACAGAAAAACCCAAATATCCTCCAGTGGGTAAATGGAAAACCAAATGAACCCACCTGTAAGTGGAATACCATTCAGTAGTGGTTAAAAAATATGACCACTGGGGGCCTGGTATGGTTGCCTAGTGGTTAAAGTCCTCGTCTTGCACACACTAGGATCATATCCGGGTGCCGGTTCTAATCCTAGTGGCCCCGCTTCCCATCCAGCTTCCTGCTTGTGGCCTGAAAGCAGTTGAGGACAGCCCAAAGCCTTGGAACCCTGCACCTGCATGGCAGACCTGGCCTGGCTCCTGGTTTCAGATTGGCTCAGTTTCAGCTGTTGCAGTCACTTTGGGAGTGAACCAGCTTCTCTATAAATCTGCTTTTCCAATAAAAATAAGTAAATCTTTCTTAAAAAATATGACCACTGATCAGCACAATCTGAGTGAGTATCAGGACATCATACATGCCATTTATATGACATTCACAAAAGATTTAACTATAGTGAAGCGCAGAACTGTGTTCGCCGCAGGTTAGTGTGAGGAAAAGATCACCATAGGGACTTTTTTTTAGAAGATTGATGGGGCCAGAGCCACAGTGTAGTAGATTAGGTCTCTACCTGTGGCACCGGCATCCTGTATGGGGTCAACCTGAGTCCCACCCACTCAACTTCTGAGCCAGCTCCCTACTAACGTGCCTAGGAGAGCACAACGGACAAAGTGCTTGGTCAAAGTTGTTCCTGGTTCCTGAATTTGGACAAGCCCCACTTCTGTACCGCTTTCCTAACATACACACACGCACAGACATACACACATATTAGAAGAAAACATGACACAATAGTATTTCCCACTATTTTCTTTGCTCTTTTCAAAAAGCTACACTTAGATCCCATAAGTAAACAAACTAACAAATAAATAAAACCTGTTTTTAGGAGGCTCCATTTTCTCTGCTCTTTTCAATAAACTACATTTGATATATTCATAGTGTATCCAAAGTTTTTGTTTGGTATTATAAAATATCATCAGGAAGTCATCATTTTAGGTAGGTACTGTCAAGCTGTGGAACATTTTTGTATTTTTGGTCTTTTTTCTTTCTTTCTTTCTTTCTTTCTTTTTCTTTTTTTTTTTCTACACATTTGGCTTCTTCAAGCTGTGTTTTATTTTCTTGCTGCTTACCTTGGAGCACTTCTCCAGAACTGCCTCCTGAAACTTCAGAAATCCTTCCTGAACCTCCGCTTCATTGAGGAAGAAGGCGAGGAAGTGAGTGAAGGGTTGCTTTCTTCTAAAGGTGTCCAAAAGAACATCAATCCGAGTTCTGGCTGAAATGACGCCATTCCGATACTGGCCAGTGATTACTGCAAACAACAGAGAGAAGTTTACATACCCAAGGATCCCAAGGGCTTGTGCAGATAGACACTTGATTTTGTCTTCTCCCAAAAAGCTCAAAAGTTCAGAATGTGGGCCCAGGTGATCACTCAGAAGCTAACTCCTCACCATGCAAGTGCCAGGATCCCACATGGGCATCAGTTCACGCCCTGGCTGTTCAACTTCCCATCCAGCTCCCTTCTTGTGGCCGGGGAAAGCAGCAGAGGAAGGTCCAAAGCCTTAAGACCCTGCACCCACGTGGGAGACCCGGAAGAAGCTCCTGGCTCCTGGCTTTAGACCAGCTCAACTCCAATCCTTGTAGCTAACTGGGGATTGAACCAGAAGATGGAAGATCTTTCTGCATCTCCTTCTCTCTGTAAATCTGCCTTTTCCAATAAAAATAAATCTTAAAAAAAAAAGAAAGAAAGAAAGGTATCTCTCTAACTCTTTAAAATAAATAAAATAAAATTTTTTTTAAAAAGGTCAGAATGTGTATATAAATCTGAGCAGGGGTCAAGTACCAAGAGGCTGCTCATGAACTCTATGTAGAGTGAGGACAGAAAATACAGTACACCTTCTACAGCATGGTAGGCTAGGTGAGGTTTACAACAATTTTTTTTTAAAGATTTGTTTATTTTTTATTACAAAGTCAGATACACAGAGAGGAGGAGAGACAGAGAGGAAGATCTTCCATCCGATGATTCACTCCCCAAGTGACCACAATGGTCAGTTGTGCCAATCCAAAACCAGGAGCCAGGAACCTCTTCCAGGTCTCCCATGTGGATGCAGGGTCCCAAGGCTTTGGGCCATCCTCAACTGCTTTCCCAGGTCACAAGCAGGGAGCTGGATGGGAAGTGGAGCTGGATGGGATTAGAACCAGCGCCCATATGGCATCCTGGAATGTGCAAGGCGAGGACTTTAGCCACTAGGCCACACAGCCGGGCCCAAAGGTTCTAAATACAAAGTTTAAGGTGACAGAAATGCTAATTACCTTGATTCATCATCAGACAATATAGTACAATTCCTCAGTGTTCATCACACTTAACCCCACACACCACAATTTTTATAAGCTGGTTAAAAAATACGTAGGCTGGGGCAGGTATTTTAGCATGGCTGATGCATGCAACACCAGCATCCCCTATGGGTCTCAGTCAGGTCCCGGCTGCTCTACCTCCGATCCAGATCCTTTCTGGAACACCTGGGAGAGCAGCGGAGGGAAGATGGACCACATGCTCAAGCCTCTGCACCAGGGTGGAGACCTGGAGGAGGCTTCTTATTTCTGGCTTTGGATAAACCCAGTTCTGATTGTGGCCATTTGGGTAGAGAATCAGCAGATGGAAGACATCTCTCTAAGACATTTGTCTCTCTCTGTCTCTCTCAAACTGCCTTTTTTTTTTTTTAAAGATTTATTCATTTTGTTACAAAGTCAGATATACACAGAGGAGGAGAGACAGAGAGGAAGATCTTCCGTCCGATGATTCACTCCCCAAGTGAGCCACAACGGCCAGTGCGTGCCGATCCGAAGCCAGAAACCACGAACCTCTTCCAGGTCTCCCACGCGGGTGCAGTGTCCCAAAGCTTTGGGCCATCCTCAACTGCTTTCCCAGGCCACAAGCAGGGAGCTGGATGGGAAGTGGAGCTGCCGGGATTAGAACCGGCGCCCATATGGGATCCCGGGGCGTTCAAGGTGAGGACTTTAGCTGCTAGGCCACGCCGCCAGGCCCTCATACTGCCTTTTAAATGAATAAATAATCTTTTTTTAATCTGCTTTTTAATTTTTTTTTAAATCTTTAAAACCATCTGCTGGTTCATTCCTCAAATGACCACAATGACCAGAGCTGAGCTAAAGGTAGTTGGAGTTTCTTTACAGATCTTCTACATGGGTGCAAGCACCTGAGGACTTGGCCATCCTCCGCCGCTGTTCATAAGCAGGGAGGTGGATCAGAAGTGGAGCAGGTGTGCCATGAATTGGTGCCCATATGGAATATTGATGTTGCAGGCAGATTAGACTTTTGTGGAACCATGCTGGCCCCAAAAGTAGGTTATTCTTAAAAAAAAACAAAAACAAAACAAAAAAACGGAAATCAAAGTAAAGGATAGGACAGGACTGTATAAGGGCTAGCAGTGTAGCACAGCCAGCACTCTGTACTGAAGTGCCAGCTGGAACTTCGGTTATTCTGCTACTGATTTAGCTCTCTAGCCTAGTGGCTCAGGTCCTCACTTTGCAAGTGCCAGGATCCATATGGGCGCCAGTTTGAATCCCAGCTGTTCCACCTCCCTTCTACCTCCCTGCTTGTGGTCTGGGAAAGCAATTGAGGATGGTCCAACATCTTGGGACCCTGCACCTGCGAGGGAGACCCAGAACAAACTCCTGGCTCCTGGCTTCGTGTTGGCTCAGCTCTGACTATTGCAGCCACTTGGGAAGTGAATCAACAGATGGAAGATATTTCTCTCTGTCTCTCCTTTACTCTCTAAATGCCTTACCAATAAAAATAAATAAATCTTAAAAAAAAATACAAAAAAATTTTTTTCCTTGGGAAAAAAAAAAGAAGGAAAAAAAAAACTAAGTTAAAAAGTCAGATACAAAAGAGCTACTTGTGGGCCCAGCACAGTAGCTTAGCAGTTAAAAGTCCTCACCCTGCACGCACCAGGATCTCATATGGGCACCAGTTCTAATCCAGGCAGCCTGCTTCCCATCCAGCTCCCTGCTTGTGGCCTGGGAAAGCAGTCGGGGACATCCCAAAGCCTTGGGACCCAACACCTACGTGTGAGATCCAGAAGAAGCTCCTGGCTTCGGATCGGCTCAGCTCTGGCTATTGCAGTTGATCTGTGAACAGATCTTCCTCTCTGTCTCTCCTCCTCTCTGTATACTCAATTTTGCAATAAAAATAAATAAATCTTAAAAAAAAAAAAAAGCCTCTTGTTACGCTTTCGCTAAGAAGAAACATCCAGAACAGATAAATTCACAAAGACAGAAAACACATTAAGGGTAGCCAAGGTCTGGGAGTAGGGAGGAATAGGGAGTGGCCATTTAACAGGCATGGGATTTCCTTCCAAGATGACAAAAGTTCTGGAACTAGGGGCCCGGCAGCGTGGCCTAGCAGCTAAAGTCCTCACCTTGAAAGCCCCGGAATCCCATATGGGCGCCGGTTCTAATCCCGGCAGCTCCACTTCCCATCCAGCTCCCTGCTTGTGGCCTTGGAAAGCAGTTGAGGACAGCCCAATGCATTGGGACACTGCACCCGTGTGGGAGACCCAAAAGAGGTTCCTGGTCCCGGCATCGGATCGGCGCACATCGGCTCGTTGCGGCTCACTTGGGGAGTGAAAGATCGCACAGAAGATCTTCCTCTCTGTCTCTCCTCCTCTGTGTATATCTGGCTGTAATAAAATGAATAAAACTTTAAAAAAAAATTTTCTGTTACGTGAGTTTTATCTCAAATAATGTGGCCAAAATAAATACATGATTCACTGTAGAAAAGAAAGAAGAGTCTGCTATAACACAAGGAGATACACTCTACATACTGTATTTACTGATCCCCAAACTCTCTGTTTTTGTCCGCACAATGTCTTCATGTGTAAATAAAAGAAAGCAGCACTGAATAAAGGTCCAAAACCAAGACTATTTTGCATAAAAGAAAGAAAACCATGTAAGGATTATCCAATGGCTATTTAACCAGGGATCAAACTTTCAGGTCCCAGCACTGGTAAGCTGCAATTCAAAACAAAAACTCAGAAAAAGTAGAGAAGTGAATATTTAACAAAATAAGTATTTCAACAGATTACTTATTAAAGAAAAAGGACAGGCTTATGGATATAACACAAAAGATTAAAGTGTTAACCCTAGCAGTGGTCAAATGTACTCTATATTTTACAACTAAGCCTGCTCCTTTCAGGCAATTGTAGAAACAAAAAGGAAATTCCATTTATTTGTTCTAATATTACCCACTAAAACTTGTAAAATTTTCCCTATTTTCTGCTTCTTAATAAGAATGAAAATATTGAGGCCAGCACTGTGTCACAGCAAGTTCAACTGCCACTCACAACACTGGCATCCCATCTTGGAGCTGGAGGAAGCCCAGCTTCTCTCCTTCATTCTAGTTTCCTGCAGTGCCTCAGGGAAGGCAGTGGATGACAGCTCAACTGCTGGGGCCACTGCCACCCACAAGGGACACCATGATGAAGTTCCTGGACCCTGGTTTCGGCCTGGTCCTGCTCTGGCTACTGCAGATACTGAAGGAGTGAAAGGAGTGAGCCAGCAGACAGAAGACCTGTCTCTCCTCCTCCCTCTGTTGCTCTGCCTTTCAAATAAACAACAACAACAACAACAAAAACAGAAACAGAAATAATTTATTCTGGCAATAAGAGATGCAGCCACAATCATCTACCTGCGTGTAACTCTTTCAGCTTCTGCCAGTGCCCCGGCAGGACACAGCTCAGGACACGTGGGGAAGGAATATCAGGTATATTAAGGGAAATTAGTAAACACTACCATTAATTATGCACTCACGCAGTTTGATATCAATTCCTATAACGATATCCAATAAAAAATGTGTGTAACCATTTATAGGAGACAAAGAAGCTAAAAGGTATAAAAGGAATGTTATTTTTTTATTTGAGTTTTAGTCCTTTCTGGATATGAATCCAACTAAGTCTTATACTGATAATAAAAACAACTTCTTCCTGCTAGAGGCCTTGGTGTCTTGTGTCTATTCTTGAACCCAGCTACAAAGAGACACAGGGCAGAAATTTCTAGGAAAAGAAGCAAATTATGAACAGATGCACAGGGAAACTTGAGTAATGTTTGTCTATCTAAAAACCAGAATAACAGACAAAATGTAAAAAAAAAAAAAAAAAGTAAAACAGCAATACAAAAAAAATACAAAACAAACAAAAAAACCTAAAACAAATAATAATAATAATAATAATAATAAACCAGCAATATAGTCATTTCTTTTTTTTCCCTTAATCTGAGAGACAGGAACAAGGAGTAGGGAGTTAGAGAAGAAAGAGGGAGAAAGGGAAAAAAGGAGAGTAAGATTCCATCTGCTGGTTCATTCCCCATATGCAAGCAACGGCAACAGCACGGACTGGGCTGAGCCAAAGCTGGAAGAAATTCAATCCAGGTCTTCCACTGAGGCCATAGGGATCCAATTATTTGAACCATTACATCTTCCAGGGTCTGCCTTGGCGGGAAGCATGGATCAGATGCTAGAACCAGGTATCCAAACCAGGTACTCCATACAGAATGTAGGTACCAGCCTTAACTGCAATGTCAAATGCCACTCCTAGTAATTTTTTGTCCTGGTAATATTTTAATGGCATTATTTATTTTCTCAGAACAGTTTAGAACACAAAATTCAAATGAAACATGAACAAAAATACCCCTAACAAGCATTCAAATATCGGCTAGAGAAACTAAGTATCAACACACAAATGTTCAAAAGTAAACTGGGACAAAATTAAAGGAAAGTAGAAACTGTGATTACATCTGCTGGAGATCAACACTATGGCAAAAAATCAAAGGGAAAAGATGGGGTAGGGGCAGAGCATGTCTATCAAGTCTGTAAAAGTTAGGTATAAAATGCTATGTCTGGTTTTTCAGCAGACGGAGAATAATCTCAGTTAAGTGCTCTCATTTTTTAAACAGAAAACTGAAGAGGGCATTGAAGAATGTCTAGAGATGGATTTAGAGCCAAAGCTGTTAATCAGTGACAAATGAGCAAACATGATGAGGTCAGAAATATTCTACAATTACAAACACTTTTAAGGATCAGAGTCTGTGTGGCATGGGGCTAAGCACCATAGGAAACACAGATAAGAAAAATGATTAAAGGTATTGGGGTTAAATACTTACTTACTTGAAAGGGAGAGAGACAGAGACACAAGAGACAAAGATATTCCAGCCACTGGTTCACTCCCCCAGTGACTGCAAAGCCAGGACTGGACCAGACTGAAACCAGGATCCTGGGACTCAATCTGTGACTCTCACATGGGTGGCAGGGACCCAGATACCTGAGCCATCACCAACTGTCCTCCGGAGTGCATGGTAACAGGAAGCTGGATGAAGAGTTGAAATTCACTATACACTTTGACTTAGGACATAGGCAGCTCAACCGGCAACTTAACTGATGCACCAAACATCCACCTCATTGTTAAATTTTTAAAAAGAAATCCCTAACTACAAATGACAATATCTTTTTAAAAGAGTCCCGTAATGTCCCATTGCTTGAGACTGCAAAACAGGAAGACCAGATTCTTGTCTTAAGGACAAACCGAAGCCTCCCAGGTCATCCCCTTCTCCAGTTTCTCTAATTCAGACGATACAAAAGAAGATGAACAAGAGACTGCAAACACAGAACCAATTCAACCACAATCTTGTAATCACATTACAACTCAATTTGCTCTAACCAACAAAGTTGATTTTTCTACATATTGCTTCCCTACAAGACCAATAAACCAGCTTATCTCCTTGCATTTCAATTAAATTTGCCCCACTAAATTCTAACTTTAATTGGACCAACTAGTTTTTCGCACTGCAACACTCCTGTTTCCTAAGGTAAATGGAATCTTTACAACCTGTCTACTGCTTCAATCAACTCCCTTACCTTAAAATGGCTAGGGCTGGGGCCAGCAGTGTCACACAAGCTAAGCCTCCTTCTTCAACATCAGCATCTCTTTTTTTTTTTAATTTATTTATTTTTATTACAAAGTCAGATATACAGAGAGGAGGACAGACATAGAGGAAGATCCTCCGTCCGATGATTCACTCCCCAACTGAGCTGCAACGGCTGGTGCTGATCCGAAGCCAGGAACCAGGAACCTCTTCCAGGTCTCCCACGCGGGTGCAGGGTCCCAAAGCCTTGGGCTGTCCTCAACTGCTTTCCCAGGCCACAAGCAGGGAGCTGGATGGGAAGTGGAGCTGCCGGGATTAGAACCGGCGCCCATGTGGGATCCCGGCGCATTCAAGGCAAGGACTTTAGCTGCTAGGCCACGCTGCCAGGCCCGCATCAGCATCTCTTAAGGGCACCAGTTTGAGTCTTGGATGCTCCACTTCCAATCCAGTTCTTTTTTTTTTTTTTAAACATTTATATTTGTTATTGCAAAGTCAGATATACAGAGAGGGAGAAACAGAGAGGAAGATCTGTCCGATGAGTCACTTCAGAAGCAGTCGCAACGGCCAGAGCTGCGCCAATCTGAAGCCAGCAGCCCAGAGCCTGGAACCTTTTCTGGGTTTCCCATGCAGGTGCAGGGTCCCAATACTTTGGGCTGTCCTCAACTGCCTTCCCAGGCCACAGGTAGGGAGCTGGAAGGGAAGTTTCTGGCTCCTGGCTTCGGACTGGCGCAGCTCTGGCTGTTGCGCTCACTTGGGGAGTGAATCATCGGGTGGAAGATCTTCCTCTCTGTCTCTCCTCCTCTCTGTATATCTGACTTTGCAATAAAAAAATAAATATATCTTGAAAAAAAATTATAAAGGCACTTCAATAGTTCTTACTTTAACTTTCAAGTACATAAAATTTTTGTGCGTTTTTAGTCTTTTATTTTAAAGATTTATTTCATCTGTTTGAAAGACAAAGTTAGAGAGAGAAAGAAAAAGAGATTTTCCACCCTCTGGTTAGATACCCAAATGTCCACAATGGCCAAAGCTGAGCCAAACAGAAGTCACGGGGCAGGAGCTTCTTCCAGGGCCCAGGTGGCTATAAGGGCCCAAGGCCTTGGCCCATCTTCCAATGATCAGCAGGGAGCTGAATCAGAACCAATCAGAATCTTCACAGGATGCCAACATGGCAAGCGAATACTTTACATGCTATACCAAAATGCAGGCCCCCGGTTTTTCACTTCTTAGCTGTAACATTTATGTTAAAAAAAAAAAAAAAAAAAAAAGGTCCTTCCAAAATGTGACACCCTTATGCTAGAGCTTACTGACTTTACCAATAGGCCAGGAAAAATTTCTAATACTGCACTGCTCAACATGAGTGCTCACAGAGAGTCAAACTAATTTGAAGTTTAAACATTTTAAATTAAGTTCATCAGTCACACTAGCCATACTTTGAGCACTCGCAGTCACCTGTGGCTAGTGGTTGCTGTTCTAGACCACACACACTGCCTTACTGCAAGCAGCTCCTCTGTACAGCACTGCTTCAAGGGGACCCAGTCCTGTCCATCAAGATACGAAGACTTACACAGTACAAAATGTAAATAGTACTTCTCAACTCTGCTAAAACTCGGAAATGACGGATGTTTATGAAAAACACATTACAGGAGGCTACTACACCATTTGACCTTAAAACAATCCTTCGTTTTAGAGCAAGTTTTTAAAAACCTTGTCCCTAGAGTGTCCCTCACTCAAAGCTATTGGAAAACAAAAGCCTGTGTCCTTGGTTCACTTGACACTTTATTGTGATTTATTCTACTAAATTATTTTTCCTCATAGGAGCTATTATTTGATTCGGGTTACATTATTTTATGCAACACTGATTTATTTATTTGAAAGGTAGTTACAGAGAGGAGGAAAGAGTGAAAAAGATCTTCCAACTGCTAGTTTACTCCCCAAAAGGCTATGATGGCCAAGGCTGGATCAGGCAGAAGCCAGCAGCTTGATCTGGGGTATTCCACATGGGTGCAGGGGTCTGAGTACCTGGGCCATCCTCTGCTGCTTTTCCAGGCACATTAACAGCAGCTGGACTACAAGTGGCCAGGATTTGAACCGGTATCCACATGGGATGCCAGTGTCACAGGAGGCAGCTTTACCAGCTACAACACAGCACCAACCCTATGGGTACATTATTCTAATTATTATCCTTATCTTTTCCATCCTGAACTGCAAAGCTAGGGTTAAATTTGAAAGAGCACTTTAGGAAGAGTTGAACTTTATGCATATTCACTGATCTCACTGATTTTCTCTAATTCTAATCTGAAGTAATTCACATACTCCATTTCAAGCTTCAAAATCTTATAATAAATCTAATACACAATGAAATATAGATACTATTGAATCAGTGCATGCTAAAGTATAAAATTAAAACTCAAGTACTCATTCAGTATAAAGTTGCATGCCATTCCATCTGGGCTAGTGATACTGACACATAACAATAAGGCCAACAGCTGCAGAATCCCAGAGAGAACCTCACTAAATGGTTCTGTTGGGGTACCATTTCACATACCAGCAAAATTAACTCTAAATGTGACTAACTGGCTCTCACCAATTTCTCCATCTTGTCCAGGCTTAGGAATGCTGATAGATGTTTTAGTCTCCAACTCTATTTTCTTCCTGGTATCCCCTCTCTTTCCAACGATATGCCTATAAAACAAAAATTAATAGAAGAGGATTACATTGAATGTACCAGAATAAAAGTGTTTTAGCAGTTCAATATTTAGAGGAAATCATTAAGATATTTAGTTCCACACATGTGGAATTACTCACCAGCCAACAATGCTCAACCTATAAACAGGACAACCATGCTGACACTCCCTCGCTCTTCAGAATCAGACTTGAAAGGCTAGCCAGTTTCAAAGCACATTTCTAGCAGGCAAGAGGTCTATGATTTGAGGGGGGAGAATGCTATCCTTGGGAGAACCATCAGTTAATCCTAAATTAAATACATCTGATTAATTTAATAAGCATTAATGAGAAGATGAGCAAACAGCAGTATTCACCATTTGGATACATTCAGAAGTAAGAAGAATAAAAATAGGGCCCAGCACAATAGCCTAGTGACTAAATCCTCGCCCTGCATCTGCCCGGATCCTACATGGGTGCTGCTCCACTCCCAACCCAGCTTCCTGCTTATGGCCTAGAAAAGCAGTAGAAGATGGTCCAAAGCCTTAGGACCCCGCACCCATATTAGAGACCCAGAAGCTCTTGGTTCCTGGCTTCAGGCTGGCTCAGAGCTAGGCTTAGGAAGTGAATTAGTAGATGGAAGACCTTTCATTATGTGTCTCCTTTCTAAATCTGATTTTCCAATAAAAATAAATAAAATTAAAAAAAAAAAATCTGTGGTAATCCAGTTTGGGTTAGGCACTGTGACACAGTGAGTTAAGATTCTGCTTGAAATACCAGTCCTGGCTGCTCCACTTCTAATAAAGCTTCTTGTTGATACTCTTGGGAAGACAATGGAAGATGGTGTAATTGCTTGGGCACTGCCATCCATGTGGGAGACCTATATAGAGCTTCAGACTCGCGACTTTGACTACTCCAGCCCAGCCCTAGACCCTAATCAATGTGATAATCTGGGTAGTAAACTAGTGGATAGAAGATCTCAATCTCTCTATACACACACAGACAGACATACATATATCATTGTGCCTTTCAAATAAATAACATTAAAAAAAAGGAAAAAAAGATGTTTCAAAGAGGATTGGAACTATGTAATTTCCATGTGGTTTTTCTGCATTAAGCTATGGCATAACTGTCAGGCCTTTGACTTCCCAGACCCTTTTAATTAGGAGAGCTTTTAATCAGATGCCTATTAATTGGCATGTGGCTAGTGGACAAGTCTAGCAGAAGAAGGCAATTTGCTAGAAAGGTTATTAATAGTTTAGACTTTCAATGGTTGAGGTTAAAGCCATTTAGGCACGCTAAGCCTTTTTCCTCACAAAAATGAAAATAACTAATACCTAGGTATCATAAAATTGTCAGAAGGTTAAAATGTAATCATATATGAAAGAGTGTGGGCCTGATGCAATAGCCTAGTGGCTAAAGTCCTTGCCGTGCACACACCAGGGTCCCATATGGATACCCGGTTCTACATTTGATCTTAGCCAAAAGGCCGAGAAGCAACAGGGCACAGATTCTAATCCCAGCTGCCACACTTCCCATCCAGCTCCCTGCTTGTGGCCTGGAAAAGCAAAGATGGCCCAAAGCCTTGGGACCCTGCACCCATGTGGGAGACCTGGAAGAAGCTCCTGACTCTTAGCTTTGGATCGGCTCAGCTCCAGCCATTGCAGCCACTTGGGGAGTGAACCAGCAGATGGAATATCTGTCTGTCTCTCCTTCTCTCTGTAAATCTGCCTTTCCAATAAAAATAAATAAATCTTTAAAAAAAAAAAGTGTCCCAGGAACTCTCCTTGAGCTCCATACAGCGCACACTATCTTCAACAAGTTCACAACAGTATCCTTCCATGTAAAAACAGCCATAATCAAAGTAATGCAGGTAAGCAAAGATATCTGAGCTGAATATGTAAGTGAAAATTCCTTTCAAAACCATTCATTCCAATCTTGGCTACACAACGGAAATACCTTGGATTGTGAGTTTCAGGTCTTACCCTCAGAGATTCTGATTTGATGGGTCTGAAGTACACCAAGACACTGAGAGGTTCAAAAGCAACCAGGTGATTCCAAGATGACCTAAGGCTGAGAATCGCAGCACCAGCTCTATGCCCCAAAGGTTGCCAACCTTTGGCTTTGATCAATTAATTTGGCTTAGTTATTTCTTCCTTTTTTTTTTTTAAAGATTTATTCATTTCATTACAGCCAGATATACACAGAGGAGGAGAGACAGAAAGGAAGATCTTTCGTCCGATGATTCACTCCCCAACTGAGCCGCAACGGGCCGATGCGCGCCGATCCAAAGCCGGGAACCTGGAACCTCTTCCAGGTCTCCCACACGGGTGCAGTGTCCCAATGCATTGGGCTGTCCTCAACTGCTTTCCAAGGCCACAAGCAGGAAGCTGGATGGGAAGTGGAGCTGCCGGGATTAGAACCGGCGCCCATATGGGATCCCGGGGCTTTCAAGGCGAGGACTTTAGCCGCTAGGCCACGCCACGCTGGGCCCGTTATTTCTTCCTTGACCCAAGTAAGTGCAGAAAATGATTCATAACAAAGAACTCTTCCTGGTAAATACTGTCTTATAATTAAAATCTAGCAGAATTAATATCTAATCTAATATGCAAGACATCTGGTCCATAATTACTACTAGGTATTTAGACTACAAAGCATTCAAAAGACAATCCAATCAGAATCAGACATCAAAAGAATGTTTACAAATCTCACCAATGAAAAACACACATAGTAAAACATGCTTAGTAGACTCAGTTAGGAAATGAGTCACATCTTTCTAAGATGTTTCCTAGGGGAAAATGTCACATAAGCCAGCAAGGAAAAGCAAGCTGTCAGGGTTAGTAATAGTCTCATTTGACCACATTCCAAGTGAATTTCATCTTTAACTATTTTAGAAGGCTCTCAAGATTGGCAAAAACGAAACCATTTGCCTCGTGGAAATTAAAGGCACCTAATTCTGTATTTGTGAAGTTCTTCCCACAACCCTAACGTGCTTGAACAGACCTAATGGTTCATGTGGTGTAACACAGAAAAACAACCGAGGCTTCCTAGATCAGCTTAGCATCACAAGCATCCATGCAAAGTCAGCCTAACACTGTACGCCTCTCTGGTTAACATGGGACAGTCCAGGGTGATCACAAAGCTTCTAAGATGACAGAGATGATTAGGAAGAGCAAATCAGTCTTGGATAAGCATCAAGGGATTAACAGAACAGCCACATCCTGCCTTTAAGAAGCTTCTGGCCATGCTGGTAGGTGGAGTCAAGTCGGCTCAGAGGTGTGGGTATCTGAATCTCTCAGCCATGTGGCTGTGCTGGGAGAACACATACCAGGTCAGGCTTCCTGCTGGGGGTTCTAGATCCCCATCCAGTGCTGCCAAGAGGTGGGAGAATCCTGGGCTTACAGGCAGCCAGAGCAACAACGGCACCATTTTGAGTTGCCCACTGGCTGCCCAGTGGCAAGCTCTGGGGTCTTGGGGGTCTGGAATTATTAACCAGGGACATCCATGGATAAGGACACAGTACATGTAGGTGAGGAATGAATCCTAAGAAACACTCAATGACAGGGTCACTATACATGCAAGAAAGCGAGGAGACTGAGACCTGGTAGTTTGAAGAGGAGAGACTGGAAGATTTGTATGGGTCAGAGCCCACATGGGAATCAAGAGTTGGGCTTGTTAGCATGGACCACCTCATGCCAATCCACACAAAAGCTAGGGTGAGGGCCTGTCTAGCAGGACTAGATCCTAGTACCTGACTGAAAGTCACAACAGGGGACGGGTCACATTAGGCAGGGCCATGACACGATCCAGCACATGAGACTACCAAGTCCAGGGATAGATTCTGTGGGGGATTTGTGGGTCAAACCCTGTGGAAATGCAAGTCCCGCTGGTTAGCTCCAGAGTTAGAGTGGTGATGAGCTGAGTAGGTATGAACATGGAACCTGCAAACACTCACAGGTACTGGGGCCGAGAATAGGCTGAGCAGGTTCAGGCTGCAGCACCTACAAGTACATCCTAAAATAGGGTGTGGGCCGGGCCAGGCTGCAACACATACCAGCTAATACTAGGTGAAGACGGAGGAGCAGGCTATGCCACGCAAGGGCATAGCTCCCGCTGGCATGCATGAGATTCAGGTCTTGGAGTGGGCTGAGTGGGAGAACTTGGGAAACTCCCCTAATGGGTCATAGCTCCTGCTGGTGAGCATGTGGTCCAGGCCTGGTAGTCAGGCAGGCTGGACAAGGTAGCTCCAACTGTTAGCTAATGTGTGGGTTGGTTTTGGAAGGGGGCAGACCAGGCAGAGCCGAGAAAACCTTAGCTCACTGGCAAGTGCAGAAACCAGGCTGGAGTGCAGGTCATACTGAGCTAGACTGTCACACCTACCGGTTTGCATGAGCCAGGGACTGGAGCAGACTGAGCAAGGCCAGGGTGTAGCCCCTGCCAGCAGAGTTGGTACTAGAGGCAGGACAGGTCAGGCCAGGGTACAGCATCCAAAGGCAAAGCCCAAGACAGGTAAGTGGCTATGTCAAGCTGGGTCAGAGCATCCACTGGCACATGCGCAATCTACGGCTGGGAACAGGCCTGGTTGGAGAGCTAAGGGGCTGAGAATAGGCTGGGTTGTGGTTCCCACTGGTGAGTGTGAAGGTGAGAGTGGCAACTGCTGTCTAGTCTGCGGATAGCTGCAGAATCCTTCAGCAGAAGGGTGGGCTGGGTCTGGGGTGTACCAGATTGGGCTAGACTCCAGCACCAACTGGTGCTCGTGAGAACCAGGGTAGGTGTGGGATGGGTTAAGCTAGGTCTACACCCCTGCTGAGCCATGTGTGAGCTGTGTATGGGTGTGGATCAGCTTAGCTGGGCTTTAACAACTGGAATGGGTGAAGGCCAATCAGGAAAGGCCATTGTTCTGGCTAGGACAGGAGCTGGACTAAGTAGGGCTGGCCCAAGACCCACTGGTGTGTGCATGATTTGGCACTGGGAGAGGCTCTGATGGAGGAGCTTGGGAAACTCCTTTGTCAGGACACAATCTCTGCAGGTGAGCACAAGAACCACGATGGGAGTAGCCCAGACCAGGCCAGGGAAAGGTACCCACCGGCATACATTTGGCACAGGCTGAGAGCAAATGAGGCTGAGTCAGTTCACATCACCCACTGGTGAATCCAAGCATCAGAATGGAGTGTGGGTCAGGCCAGGTTGAGTCACAACACAAGCCAGTTCACATAAGGGCCAGGACTGGCGGCCGGCTGGGCCAGGCTGTAGCCCCAACGAGCGTGAGTTGGAATAGAGGGTTGGCCTGGCCTAGCCAGGCTACAACACCCACTGGCAAATGCCGAGGAGAGGTGGGCCATGCCAGACTGGGCCGCAGCACCAACCAGCACACGTGAGACCCAAGTGGGGAGATCCCAGTGGGGAGAGGGCAAAGCCATTAGAGGGGCTGTGGAGGGTTTCCCTGCTGGACCACCATTCTCACTGCATAGCATGAGTTGGGATGACAGGCAGAACAGGCCAGGCAGGGCTACAACATCTGTAGGCCTCATGTGGGTTGGATCAGGGGAAAGACAGGCTAGGTTGACTGTTCCTACTGGTACAAACATAAGTCAGAGTGGATGTGGGTTGGTTGGGCTTTGCCACAGCATCAGCTGGTAGAGGCTGGCACGGGGGCAAATTCTGTCAAGTTAAACTGCAGAACCATTTGGAGAGTATAAGACCTTGGAGTGGGAGTGGGCCCAGTAGGGAAACAGTGGACACCTTCCTCCTGGATTGCCACTCCAACTGGTAAGCATGAAAACCAGGACTGGGGCAGACAAAGTGGCACCCGCCGGGAGGTGTATGGACTGGATAGTGAGGCTGGTTGGGTTGAACTAGGCTTCAATGCCCACTGACATGTATGAGAGCAGAATGGGATGTGGGACAGACTGTACCAGTCTGCTGTACATACTGGCAAGCATGGAATCTAGGGCAGGGGGTGGGCCTGGTGGAGGTTATCGTGGGTCGCTACGACTAGGCTGAGGCTCCCACTAGTGTATGTGAGGGACAAGCGTGTTGTGGGCAGGATCAGGCTGGACTGCAACACCTACTGGCTTGTGTAAAAGACAAGGCTGGAGACAGAACTGACCCAGCAACTGCAACCACTAGCATGTGCATGATCTGATTGGGACAATGGACTGTGCCGGACCCTGTATTGGCAAGCACACACAAGAACCAGTTCTGGGATCACCTCAGAGTAAGTTTATATGCAGATCCTCCCAACTGATCTAATGGACTCAGAATCCCAACCATGGAGAAAATTGCAGGTTCCGTGGTCTGACCATGGAGTGCATGTGTCAGAGCTGGGCCTCCTCAGTGGCTAAGACAGAGCAGTGGTTGGCATATCCAGGTACACATGGAGGATATGGCAGTACATTGGAGCCTGCAGAGGACACCTGGTACCACAACAGAGGACAGAGGACAGAACAAAGCGATCAACTACCACAGCCAAAAGTTGGCCGTGAATATCTAGGCAAACGGGGACTCTAAGGTGGGCTATGTCAATCAATGGATTCTGGAGAGATTTCATCATGCTTGGAGTGACAGTAATTTGGAACTCTTGAACTATTAAAACCTCTTCAGGAGGTTCCTCAGAGCATGCCCCACATCAGGGACTCTGGGGTGGTGTTGGGTGACTGTCCTCCATCCCAGGGTGCAGAGGCGTTCAGGAGGGTGGGTGTGGCTTCTCTCCTTGTCTCCCCCTTCCCTCAGATACAGGAAGGAAAACGAGAATGTGGAAAAGGTGATCGTGATCTCACCCACCTTCCTATAGCCCTTGACCCAATCACCCTAATCAAGTATGTAAAAATCACCAAAAATAAAATAATTTTTTTTAAAAAAGAAGCAGCTTTCCATCTCATACAGCAGAGAGCAAGTAGCACATAATTAAACAGAGAATGGGATAAATGCCACAAAGGAAAAGCAGAGGTGTTAATAGGGTAATCAATGTGTTTGGTAGGGATGATGTTATCAATGCAAGTTCCCCAAAGAAGGAAAGAATATTTAAAGATGGAAAAGACTCTAAGGCAAAAAGAACAGCAACACAAAGCTCTAAGTAATAGGAAGAAGCACAGCACTCTGGAGAAAGTGAAAAAAATCATATGTGTGTAAGCACAAAGCCAGGGAAATGGTATGAGTTAAGCCTCAAAAACACAGGGCTGGGCCCAGCATGGCGGCCTAGTGGCTAAAGTCCTCGCCTTGAATGCGCCAGGATCCCATATGGGCACTGGTTCTAATCCCACTTCCCATCCAGCTCCCTGATTGTGGCCTGGGAAGGCAGTCAAGGACGACCCAATGCTTTGGGATCCTGCACCCGTGTGGGGGACCTGAAGGAAGTTCCTGGATCCTGGCATCAGATCAGCACAGCATCAACTATTGCGGTCACTTGGGAAGTAAATCATAGAATGGAAAATCTTCCTCTCTCTCTTTCCCTCTATATATCTTACTTTGCAATACAAATAAAATAAGTCTTAAAAAAAAAAAATAAATAAACCAAGGCTAGCTAAGTCACATTCAAGATTCAGGCTGGTACTCTAAGGGAATGGAACTCCACCTTCATAGGAGAGCCATTAATGGATTCTAAGCAGAGGTGGTAAAAATCACCAAATCTACTTCTTTTTTTTTTTTTTTTTAAGATTTTTTATTATTGGAAAGCCGGATATACAGAGAGGAGGAGAGGCAGAGAGGAAGATCTTCCGTCCAATGTTTCACTCCCCAAGTGAGCCGCAATGGGCCGGTGCTGCACCGATCCAAAGCCGGAAACCAGGAACCTCTTCCGGGTCTCCCACGCGAGCGCAGTGTTCCAAAGCTTTGGGCTGTCCTCGACTGCTTTCCAAGGCCACAAGCAGGGAGCTGGATGGGAAGTGGAGCTGCCGGGATTAGAACCGGCGCCCATATGGGCTCCCGGGGCTTTCAAGGCGAGGACTTTAGCCGCTAGGCCACGCCGCCGGGCCCACCAGATCTACTTCTTAAGATCATTCCACCTCAACATGAAAAAGTGAGAAGAGAGCAAGCAAGGAAGCAGAGGATTTGAAGTCATCTGGACAAAAGGTAGAGAAGTAAAGAGAAATAAGTGGTAAAGTCAAGCAACACTTAAGAGGAAAAATCATCAGGAAAGCCAACACCTGTGCAAGGTAATTTGCCCTTTGAAATTCTAGCACATGAAACCTTAAGCTATTTCATCAGTAGTAATCAAATACCACAGTAATTGTGGAGGACTGAAGAGTCAGCTTCCCGCTGAGTTTCCTGGGAGCCCCTGCCTGGGAGGCCGCAGGGGTTGGGGCTCTGACTCACTTGTAGAGCAGGCTGGGGGCCCTCATGGTAGTGCGGAATCCTTGCGGGGTCTGCTCCACGTTGTAGGCATCGCAGGGCTCATCGGTGTCTTCCATGGTGCCTGCACAGAAACCACAGCGCTTTGCTCAGAAAGGCTGTCCCAGGAAGGGCCCTGCCTGGGACAGCAGCCCTCTCCCCAGGTGCCAGCCATGTCGTCAACAGCAGGACGCGGGTGCAAACAATCTGCCACCTCACCCTGCACAGTATGGTTCTGTCATCTCTTTCGACTGCTCTCAGAGGCAATAAAGCATTAAAAAACCATACAGGATATTTTTAAGTATTTCAGGTAGCACATATAGATAGGAACAGTATTTAACGCGGCTCTCTGAAAGAAAAGGTAATAAAAAAATTTCATTGTTTTTTGAAATATGACTCATGTAACAAAATTCACTGTGTTCAAACTATACAATTGAGTTCTTCAGATTTTTTTTTCTTTAAAGGTTTATTTATTTCAAGGCAGAGTAAGCGAGAGAGATCCTCCAATCACTGGTTGCCTCCAAATGTATCGAAGCTCCATCGAGGCCTCCTAAGTGAAGATAGCGGCACCAGCACTTGAGCCATCCTCTGCTGCCTTCCCAGCCACATTAGCAGAGAGCTGGAACAAGTGGAACAGCCAGACTGGCTCTCTCAGAGATGCTGGCAACACAAGTAGTAACTTTTATTTTTAAAGATCTATTTATTTTTTATTGCAAAGTCAGATATACAGAGAGGAGGAGAGACAGAGAGGAAGATCTTCCATCCGATGATTTACTCCCCAAGTGACCACAATGGCCAGAGCTGCACCGATCCAATGCCAGGAGCCAGGAACTTCCGCCAGGTCTCCCACGCGGGTGCAAGATCCCAAGGCATTGGGTCGTCCTCGACTGCCTTCCCAGGCCACAAGCAGGGAGCTGGATGGGAAGTGGAGTTGATGGGATTAGAACCAGTGCCCATATAGGATCCTGGCACGTTCAAGGCAAGGACTTTAGCCACTAGGCCAACGCCCAGGCCCCACAAGAAGTAACTTAACCCACTATGCCACAATGCTGACCTAGGTTTTCAGTATTAAGATAAAAAATTGGGCCCGGCACGATGGCTCAGTGGCTAAATCCTCGCTTTGGATGTGCCAGGATACCATATTGGTGCCAGCTCATGTTCCAGCTGCTCCATTTCCCATCGAGCACCCTGCTTGTGCCTAGGAAAGCAATAGAGGACGGCCCAAAGCCTTGGCACCCTGCACCTGTGTGGGAGACCTGGAAGAATCTCCTGGCTGCTAGCTTCAGATCAGCTCAGCTCAGCCTTTTACTAACTGAGGAGTGAACCAGCAAACAGAAGTCTCTGCTTCTCTGTAAATCTGCCTTTCCAATAAAAGTAAATAAATCTAAAAAAAAAAAAAACCTCATTCCACATGGTCTAGAAAAAGAAAAAGAAGGAAGCTTAAGGTCCCAAGACTAACGGGAAATGATGGAGATGAGAGGAAAGGACAGCCCCTGGGCTTAGGACCCAATGAAAGGCTTATAGACCAGAAGGGAATTGGAGCAAAAAACTCAAGAGCAATGTTATAGATTAAAAATCAAACTCAAGGGCTCGACAGCGTGGCCTAGTGGCTAAGGTCCTCGCCTTGATCCCATATGGCCGCTGGTTCTAATCCCGGCAGCTCCAGTTCCTCTCTATCTCTCCTCCTCTCAGTATATCTGATTTTGTAATAAAAAGAAATCTTTAAAAAAAAAAAATCAAACTCAAGTTAGTTAACCTGAACATTGTAAGTCAATTCAACTTTTTATTTGTTACAAGTATTCCTACATTGGTATTTGTGCATCTGGAATTGTCTCTACATGACACACGGAGAAAACAGACACGTAGCCTACATTCTTGCCTGGGCATGGAATGAATCCTCGGCACGTTTTGATAATTTACAAATATATTATTCTACAGGATTGCAGACAAACCGAACTTAATTTTGTCACACAATATGAATGGTTAATATTAATGATGAACTAAAATGATCCCCAGTGTGACATTTAAGCCTTTTGTGATGACGATGAACTAGAACTTGAGTAATGCCCTGCCACAAAGGATGCCTCGGTCACCTTCCACTCAGCGGTACCTTTGGATGTGAGATGAGCCAGGGCAAATCAGAGATCTCAAATGTCAGCATTGACACAGATATTCAGGGAGATGAAACAAAGCACGGCTCCGACAACACAGGGTGCTCTGTACCTCTGCTCTGGCCAACCAGCCACCCCGTTACCTTGGTAAAAGTCCTCATCTTCCTCTTCATGCTGATAGGTCTTCTCCTGGATGGGGTTCTTCCTGTAATTCCGTCCTTCAATTCTTACAAGCTGTGGGCGCAGTACTTCCATGACAATTTCTCCACGAAAATACTGTGGGGCAGTCTTAGAAAGATAAAAGTATCATTGTACCTCTTTTAAATCAAAAACAAAGCCCAAGCTCTATCATATGGACCATGAAGTGGGCCTAAAAGGACATTTGATGACAATACATGTTAGGTGAGAGCAGGTCTGTTTTCCCCTGGTCCCCATCTGCCAGCCCTGTCAGGTTAGTTGCTGCATTTTCCACAGGATTCCATCCCTCACTCTACACAGCGAAGCCATCAACTCTGTGTCACCCTTGGTCCACGTCTCTGAAGGAGCCTTCGATTACTTTAACCTAATTGTCCGTGTCTACCTAACCATTTGCAAAGGGTAGCACCCCTTCTAAACTTTACACAATAATCAAGACAACGAGGGATATTTAACAGACTTGTTGATCCAAGAGAAAGGCCCTAATTTCTTGTAGAGGTGCTAGAAATAAAATCCCAACCACCAGATCCAGCTGCCTGCCAAAGCAGTTCTAACTTCGCTGGCTCCCTAATCAACCACTGCCCAACAGCATGGCCATCACTGAGATGCAAGCTCCTGGCCACCACCACCACTTAAGGAACCAATAGTTTAGGAAGCAAAGGTTCCTTAGGGGCTAGTTTGTGCTGAACTTCAACTTATGTTCCCAGCACATATAGCCTGGATAGTCCTGAAGCTCAAAATATTTCAGAGTTGCAAATAAAAATGCATCAACTCTTACCCAGCACACTATTGCTCGCCTCAAGCCTCGGCGAGTCACTGTGACTGCTGTGTATTCACGGAAACAAGTATTCCATTACGAAAAACAACACAGGTGGCAAAACTGCTTAGACAAAGCAACAGGGACAGGATTGGCAAGTCTGACGATGTCACATTCTAGAACGATTCAAAAAAAGAAGGTTCTCCACAAAAGTGAACTTGAATGTCAAAGTCGGGCCCTCAGACTTCCAAACGGTGGCCCTGTGACGACACCTCAGGGAGGACTGGAATAACCGATTACTTTAACCGGTAACCTGCTTCGTGGTGGGTTTGGAGAAGAGCAAAGAGTCCTTTTCTCCAAGATGTTGCGAGAAGAAGAAGCTCTGAATCGTTAAGAGAACGAAAAACACGAAAAAGTCACTGCGAAGTGAGAGAAAAGGGGCTGGCGGTCGCGGGTAAATCAATACCGAGCGCGTACGAGGAGCACCAGGAAGTTCTTTCCAGAAGCGCGTCCTTCGCCTCACCCTCCGCCGGGCCACGCCCACCGTACGGGCCACGCCCTCCGCCGGCGCCACGCCCACCGCGGCGGAGCCGACACAAGCCACCCGACCTCTGCGCGGGCGCGAGCACGTCGCCTCCCTCTGCGTGCGGGCACGAGCACGCCGCCGTCCCCGTCGTGGTGAGCGCCATTGCTCAGGCTGGTTCTGGGGGCGGGGCCGTGAGGGCAAAGTACCCCAAGCTACTGAGGTAAGTGTCCCAGGGCCCCAGGATCCTCGGAAGCTGGGTGGGAAGAGACCCCTAGACTCCTACCTGCCTGGAATAGGAAAATGAAGAAAGTGGGAGAACAAATAGCACGCTGCCGCAGCGGGAACGTGAAACTTCCTCGGGCCGCGTCGCACGCAGTGCGCATGCGGGCCGAGGCGGCGCCTGCGCAATGAGACGGCCCTGATGGCGTGGCTTCCGGGGTGAGGCCGGACCCGGGTGGGAACTTGCCCCTGTCCGTGGTAGCCGCTGGCCTTGCGACCCTTCCCAACTCCAGCCCGTCCCATTTCCCGTCGTAGCGTGGGTTGGATTTCGGTTGTCAGCGGAGCCTGGGGGAAACCATCATTTGATGATGGACTGTTAAGCTGGCTTGTGGTCATACGTCTGTTTTTGAAGGGTTTTAGACATATGTCAGGAAAGTAGCTTATAAGCGCGAGGGCACCTCTGGGTTACGTCCAATCCGTGTTTACCCATCTCACTGGTGTGGGTGCAGCCTTCCAGTCCCCCAAAACAGCCCCAACTTCCCCATGTGGGCCAAGCTCCAGGATTCGCTGTCGTATTTATTCAGCAGAATCTTGGCTGAACACCCCCATGGGTCTAAACAGCCCAGAGAGAGACAGGTCTTTGGAAAGAGATCTCCCCAGTGAGGAGAAAACCGCAGGACGCTAAGCTCCGCTGGCCCCCACCTAAACTGTGTTAGGCTGTCAGTCTTATGTTTATTCATCAGTGGTAGTTCCTCCGAGAAGCACTGTGGTCCCCGTTCTGTGCTAGGCCTGGAGATTGCAAAGACCATTCCTCACCCCGCTTTGCAGCTCTCAGGATTCTGCCTAAGGTCAGACACCTGTAAAGAATTCTGAAGTACATCATGGAGGGTATTGTCCATCCTCCTGGATTCAGCTGCCTCTGCCTGAGCCATCGTGTGTGTGAGGCAGTGGCAAAAGGCGGGGGGGTGGGGGAGCGATCCAAGAAAACATAGCCATTTCCATGATTTTGAGTGGCTAAATGCACTTGGTGTGTACTAAGCCAGTAACTGTGCAAGTGTATTAAGTGATGTCATCTTCACATGCCTCTGTGAGGTAGGTACTGTTTGCTGTTCCCATGTTATAGACATTGAGGGACAGGAAGGTCGGTTGTCCAGCCACAGGGCAAGTAATGACAAAAGTGGGACTTAAACCCAGGCAGGGAGGCCTCAAGGTCTCAGCTCTGTACCACCCTTGGCCTAGCTCAAGATTGTGGTATGCCAACAAGCCATCGCTTGAGAACTTTAGGGCAGATAAGTTAAAACCTGACCTGTACCTCGGTATAGTTTTGTCATCTATAAAATGAACACGTTAGGTTAAATCACCTCCAAGAAATCTATACTTTCATTCAGTCAGCATTCCTTTAAATTAGCAGCTACTGACTATCAAGCCAGGCATTATTTTTGGTTCAGATGCCTGCCCCAGAATCTAGGCTTTAATGTTGATTTCACTTTTAACTGTTTTGCCACTTGCTGATAACATTTAAAATCAAGATCGTTATTTAGGTGTCTCTTTACACCTCAGCAGAAAGCTGCTAATTTAAAGTTAGACTTGGGCTGACTCTGTGCCCTCATTCTTCACACCTGGCCGATGGGAGTGTGCATTGAGAGGGGTTCTGAGAAGTTCCAAGGACGTAGGATGAGCATTAGTTCTTTTGATTAGATTCAGCTGAGGATCTCATGGTTCCCTTTTGAAGCTCTTCAGCAGTTGCTTGGGTGCTTTGATGAGCAACTCCAAATATAAAATCTTTGCAGCCGAGTAGAGTGCTTCACAATGCATAAGAAAAAGGATTTAGAGTTCTGATTCCTAGACGAAATAAAGTGGGGTCTCTATTGATAGGAAATAAAGATGAAGCTACTCTCCAAAAGGTGCCTCCAAATTTAACCTTGTCCAATACTGCTTCAGTTCTCTTTAAAGAGCATTTAAAAACCTCTCCAGGGCCCAGCGTGGTGGCCTAGCAGCTAAAGTCCTCGCCTTGAACACGCAGGATCCCATATGGGCACTGGTTCTAGTCCAGATGGCCCCGCTTCCCATCCAGCTCCCTACTTATGGCCTGAGAAAACAGTGGAGGAGGCCCAAAGCCTTGGGACCCTGCACGCGTGGGAGCTCCTGGCTCCTGGCTTCAGATTAGCTCAGCTCTGGCCGTTGAAGTCACTTGGGGAGCATGAATCAATGGACGGAAGATCTTCCTCTCGATATATATCTGACTTTGCAATAAATCTTAAAAACAAAACAAGAAAACAAACCAAAAAACCTTTCCAGCTATAATTTGACCAAGGGTGGCCCAAAGAAATGGATTTGAATCTAAAAAGGTTACTGCCTTGTAGGTATGAATACAATTTTAAAAGTTACCAGAGATCTGGGCTCGGCAGCGTGGCCTAGTGGCTAAGGTCCTCGCCTTGATCCCATATGGCCGCTGGTTCTAATCCCGGCAGCTCCACTTCCTCTGTCTCTCCTCCTCTCTGTATGTCTGACTTTGTAATAAAAATGGAATAAATCTAAAAAAAAAAAAAAAGTTACCAGAGATCGGAAAAAAAAGAAATCTAGTAGTGAGATTGAAAATGTCAGTTTGCATTTTTAATAGGCTAATCACAGTGTTTCCTTATTGTTCCCATATCCCACTGCAGTCCTGATCGGTGTCGCTTATGGACATACCATGAAATCAGAAATAAAGCTTTCCTTTTCTTACGGTTTCACACCATCACTGTAAAATCAGGGAAAGGCAACAGCCAGTGTTTCAGACTAGGAAACTATATAAATAAATGTGTAAAATTACTTATATCAACATAGTATTTCCTTATTTTTCCATTTTTATAAAAAGTTTAAATTTATTACAATTTTTTAAAGATTTATTTATTTATTATTAGAAAGTCAAATTTATAGAAAGAGTTCCCATCCGTTGATTCACTCCCCAGGTAGCTGCAAGGGCCAGAGCTGAGCTGATCCAAAGCCAGGAGCCAGGAGCTTCTTCTGCGTCTCCCACGTGGGTGCAGGGTCCCAGTGTCCTGGACTGGGCTCTACTGCTTTCCCAGGCCACAAGCAGGGAGCTGGAAGGAAAGTGGAGCTCCGGGATACAAACTGGTGCCCATATGGGATCCCGGCACATGTAAGGCAAGGACTTTAGCCACTAGGTTACCATGCCAGGGCCACAAATATGTTAATTTTACAACTGGCAAGAAAGCATAAGCAAAAGTAATCAACTAAAATTTTCTGTTCATTACAGATGTGAAGTGCATTTAAAAAGTCTTTTAAATGGAGCAAAAATCACATAACACAAAATTGACCATTTTTAAATGTGTACAGTTTAAATGTTAACTCATTTTATAGTTTAAATCCAACAATTGCAATATCCATGCAGAAACCATTAGCCACGTGTAACTGTTTAAATATTAACATTAAATAGTAGTTAAAATCCAGCCCTTCAGTCATCCTGTTTTATAGCCAGGGACTGAGGCCAGTGACTGCCTTCTTGGACTGTTCAGAAATAGAACATGAGAGCATTTTACATCACAGTAGAAGGTTCCATGTGACAGCATAGTGCTAGGCCATTTTTCTTGCTCTTTGCTTCGGGTGAGACAACCTTTAACCTGGCCAACGAGTGTTCTTGTTTTGTACTTTTGTAAGAAGACCTGAATACAGTACGGATTTTTTTCATTTGCATTTGGATTTTTTGTTTTGTTTTGTTTTGATTTGACAGAGGCTAAACACAGGCAGCTGCTGTATTCCTGGTCAGTCATGATTTCTAAGATTATTTCCCTTTTGTTTCCAGTTTTGGGATGCCACCAAGTGATAGGCTTTGGTATTACATTTGGGTGGGAAAGTTTTTTGTTTTGTTTTGTTTTTAATGTTTAATGCAAGGGCCAAGACGTATTTCCTAACCGATTTTCCCTTTCTCTGAAACAGAACACAGTGTTATGCTGGAAAATTTTATCTGGAAAATTTTGTAAGTGAACTCCTTGGTGTGGCTTAGTCAGATGTATCTAGGACAAACTGTCCTGTGCAGCACAGTGGCTTAAGGTCCTCATATGGGGTTGGCCCTGCCCAACTCGCCCTCATGATTCATCCGTCACCCGCCATCAACCCAGGTGACACACAGTTTGCTGATCCTAGGAAGCAGTGTCTTCAGGAAACAGACTTTTCTTAAACGTATTTCAGCTTTCAAAACGTAGTTTTGGCCTGAGGTATATTAAAATATTGAGGATATCAAGGAGATAGGAAAAAGGGCAACTAATTCTTTCCTAACTGTGTGTTTCCCCTTAGGGTGCTAGAGAGAAATGTTGTCAATCTCAGGTCCATAAAAACTTGCAAGTTGCTGTTTCTGCGTTGTAGTGAAGTGAGACTGCTCCCAGAGAGGACATGGCCGCCTCGTCGTCGTCGTCCTCGGCTGGCGGGGTCAGCGGAAGTTCTGTCGCTGGATCTGGTTTCAGTGTCTCAGACCTCGCCCCACCACGGAAAGCCCTCTTCACTTACCCTAAAGGAGCTGGCGAGATGTTGGAAGGTGACTCAGTGGTTTATTCAGTTATTTATTTATTTTGCTGAATAATTTGTTTTCAACCTGCAATGAATATTAATTGTAAAGAAGCTGTGAAGCAGATTCCAGATGAGTTTGCCCTGGTTTCAGCTCCACCTTTTGTCGCTTGTCGCCATCTCAAAATAGTATCTTTAAAAACATTTCTTGTTCCACAAACAGGAATTATGAGCTGAGAAAAGGCTTTGGACATCAAGGAGGTCATCCAGAGTTACTCAGGGTCAGAAAAGTGATCTGACCATGTGACAGGAAGTCAGCACTAGAACCAGTGATTCTTTCTGCTTCCTTCTCCAGTTCCGCCTCCCTTGGCACTCACCTGCATCATGGCAGTAGTTGTGTGGTGTCTTTCTCCTAGTATAATCTACAGACAGAGCACGCGTCAGAGAGGTTCTAAGAGGAAATGACAGCTACTCTCACAGTACTGTTCTCTCTTGGGCCCCACTGCAGCCACGGCTGTATGATCTTCCCAGCACCTGAGACAGTTAGCCCCAGTCCTGGTCAGCGCACAGTGGCAGACTGGCTGCCCAAGATCAGGTATAGGCTCCAGCCATGAAGCTGTGTTGGTGGCTGAAGTTCGTCAACATGAGCGGCTGGACCCAGAGGGAAACGTGAAAACCACTTGGAGAGCTGTTTTAAAATGGACATTTATAGACAGGTGTTTGGCCTAGAGGTTAATGATGATACCTGCATCCCACTTCAGAGTGTGGGTTTGAGTCGCAGCTCCATTTCCAGTTCCACCTTCCTGCTGGAGGATAGCAGCAGATGACAGCTCACGTCACTGGATCACTGCCCTCATGGGGGAGATCCGGATTGCGTTTCCGGCTTTGGCCCCTTTCCAGCACTTTCCGTTGTGGTCATTTTAGAGAGTCCATGCATGGGAGTGCTTTCTCTATTTCTCTGCCTCAAATAAAAAATAACAAAATATTTCTGGCCACGGTGGACATTTGGGAAGTGAACCAGCTACTGAGCCCTCTGTCTCTGCCTCTGAAATAAATTTTTTTTAAAGATTTATTTATTTTTATTGCAAAGCCAGATATGCAGAGAGGAGGAGAGACATAGAGGAAGATCTTCCATCTGATGATTCACTGCCCAACTGACCACAACGGCTGGTGCTGTGCCAATCCGAAGCCAGGAGCCAGGAACCTCCTCCAGGTCTCCCACACGGGTGCAGGATCCCAAGGCTTTGGGCTGTCCTCAACTGCTTTCCCAGGCCACAAGCAGGGAGCTGGATGGGAATTGGAGCCACTGGGGTTAGAACCAGTGGCCATATGGGATCCCGGCGCATTCAAGGCAAGCACTTTAGCCTCTAGGCCATGCCACCGGGCCCCTCTGAAATAAATTTTAAAAATTTAAGTAATGAATGTAAATAAGAGGGGGCACTTCCAAGGGCTTGCATATTGATTTAACCTGATCAACACAACCCTTAATTCTCATTGTTGATTTCCTTAAGGTTCAAGGTGGCCATGGGTGGTATTGCATAGCAGGCTGGTGCATGGTACACCTGCATCACAAATTTTGAGTCCCAGCCATTCTGCTTTGCATCCACTTTCCTGATGATATGCCTGAGAGCCAGCAAATATGGGAGACCTGCCTATCTTCAGTCCAGTCCAGTCCTAGCTATTACATTTCGACAGGAAACCAGAAGATGGAATCAATCAATTTTAATATCTAGGGCCCGGCTCGATGGCGTAGTGATTAAGGTCCTCGCCTTGAATGCGCCGGGATCCCATATGGGCGCCAGTTCTAATCCCGGCAGCTACACTTCCCGTCCAGCTCCCCGCTTGTGGCCTGGGAAAGCAGTCGAGGACGGCCCAGAACATTGGGACCCTGCACTTGTGTGGGAGACCCGGAAGGAAGTTCCTGGCTCCTGACTGGATCGGTGCAGCTCTGGCCGTTGTGGTCACTTGGGGAGTAAATCATCGGATGGAGGATCTTCCTCTCTGTCACTCCTCCTCTCTGTACATCTATCTAACTTTCCAATAAAAATAAATAAATCTTTAAAAAATTTTTTCAATATCTGTATCTCGCTCCCTCTACCTTCCTCTCTCTCTCTTTCCCCCTTCTCTTCCTCCCTCCCCTTCCCTCTCTTTCAAATCTAAAAAAAAATTTTTTGTTCAGGTTCAAACCACTTGGAATCAGGGGTAAGGTCAACTACCCTCTGTGCTTTTTTTTCTAAAATGAAAATGAGTATAATTAGGCTTTTAAACAAAGATAGGATAACGAACTCTGGCGTATCATTTACAGAGAGCAATAACAAATTATATCATTGATACCAAATGTTTACAATTCCCACCTGCCATAGAATTCAGTTAAACTGTTGCTGCTTTCTTTAAAAAGAAAAAATGAGTGATGTCATTGGCTTGCCTAGACATTTAAACCAGTCAGTGTGACATTTAACTAATTGAAAATGAACTTTTTTAGTCACTTTAGATGGTCTGCTCACAATGACTTAGATCACCCAGAGCACTGAGGGTACCCGGAGGAGAGCTGGACTCAAATCCCATGTAGAAAAGAGGTGTGGGCCTAGCGAGATAGCTCAGTGGCTGAATCTTCGCCTTGCAACCGCTGGGATCTCATATTGGCACCAGTTCGTGTCCTGTCCGCTCCACTTCCCTGCCTGCTCCCTATTTGTGGCCTGGAACAGCAGTGGAATATGACCCAAAACCTTAGAACCCTACATCCGTGTGGAGGCCCAGAAGAAGCTCTTGGCTTCTGGCTTCAGATTGTCTCAGCTTCAACTGTTGCAGGCACTTGGGGAGTGAACCAGCAGGCAGAAGATTTTTCTCTGTGTTCTTCCCTCCGTAAATCTACCTTTCCAATGAAATAAACAAACAAAGAAACAAAAAAAGGCTTGAATTACAGAATATAACAGCCTGAAGAATGCATATCCCAAGAATTATTTTATCATTTCATTTTTTTCCTCCTTTTTCTTTTCTCTTTGCATCATTTTGGAGATAATATCAGAAGAAAAGCTTTTTGGTTGTGGATTTAAGCCATTTAGATGTAATATGTGCAGTTTTTCTTACTGATTACCTTGATTTCTGAACTAAGGTTTACCTTGTGTGAAACTCAGCATCAGGCCTACATGTGTTCATGCTGTCTTCTCACATGATACCTAGCTCACCCACCAATGATTGATGGCTGGGTGCCTGACACCTCCTAGTGGTGGCATGAACTCTGACCTATTTAAAAAGGAACTCTCCGTTTTTGCAGAATTTTTCCAGCAAGAGCCATGCCCCAATGGTTTCTGTAGCCCTTTAAAAAGTCTGACTTGCCCACATTAGCTATGTCTCTTTGGGGCTATACTCCACTGTACCAGCCTTTGCCTGACAAGAAATAACATGAACTAGCTTAAGTTTCTAAATGCCCTGGTTGCCAAGGCAGCGGCCTTGTTGGCAGTTCCTGGCAGCAGCACAGTGCTACGTTCTGAGCTTGCACCACACTCATCATCATACAAATTGCAGTGTTTTGATTCCGTTGGAAAAATCAAGGTTACAATTTGCGTTTACAGAATGAACTTTCCCAGCCGAATTTGTGTTTTGATAGCGCGGGGCCACGTGACCAAGGGTGTCAGCTGCCTGTGTTTGCTTGACATGCAGAATAGGAGAATGTTAAGGAACTGTCAGTTTAGGAGGGGAAGATGTTGACCGGGACATCAAATTGAGGTTACTTGTTTGTGTTTTTTTAAACACTATTTTAAAACTCTTAGACAAGTAAAGGCACTGTTTCAACATTCCAGGTATAGAAGCAGTAGCTATTCTAATAGCGCAGTGTTAGTTTTAAATGGAACAGATCCCCTCTTTGTTGGCACTGACAGCCTGACCCTGGATGACAAAGTAGGGCACAGAGCAAACAGGTTCTTGGTTGATCAGAAGCCGTAATATTATAACAGCAGAGTGAACCCTTTTCCTCTTTTGTTTGCAGATAGCTCTGAGAGATTTCTGTGTGAATCCGTGTTCAGCTATCAGGTGGCATCCACACTTAAGCAGGTGAAACATGGTGAGTGTGTGGGTATTGTGTTCCTGCCTAGGGGCACACATTGACTGAAGTAGGGGCACTCTGAAAGGTTAGCATCCTGTGACAGAACCCTCCCCTCACACCCCCTGACTCCAGCAAGGCCCTGGTAATTAGACAGGTTTTGCCTGAGACTTGCTGTGCAGAGGTACTCTCCAAGGGTCCTCTCAGGGCGGCCTTCCTTACCTCCAGGTGTCCTTTGGGCCCCAAGGGTCTGTGCAGATGCCAGCATCGTGGCAGTGCTTTCACGTGCTCCTCAGGGAACTGTGGTCCCCCAGCTGATGGTCACTACTCGCTGTGTTGAAGAGCTGCAGCAGCCTCTGCCCCTCAGGTCGTAGTCTATACAGCCCTGGAGCCTGCAGAAGGAAGATGGCATCCTTTCATTTTACAATGGTTTTTAACCTGAGACTTCTCAGGCCAAACAGAACCACTGAGATAGAGACCAGAGGTCCCTGAGGCTGCTGGGGTATGCTTGGAGTGCGGGTCTGGGAACTCGGGAGCCTTGATGACCTAACACCCACAGGAGAGGAGATAAATGCCGGCTACACTTGAGAATGTTCAAAGCGATAAAATAGACGTGTATTTTGGTCTTTGTTGTAGTTAAAAAGAGAAGGTGAATGAAAAATTATTGGAAATGCTATTGTGGGTTGGTTGGATTTTTTTAAAAGACTTAAATCATCTGCCCAGCCTAGGATAAGACCCCATCTGAGGGAAAATTCCGACTGGAAATCACTTTTGAGGCAGTCACTGTGTTGGTGGCTGGTGCCAGCATTGTCAGAAGGACACTGGCAGTGTATCACATAACCTTGCCTCTTCACAGATCAGCAGGTGGCTCGCATGGAAAAACTCGCTGGTTTGGTAGAAGAGCTGGAGGCTGACGAGTGGCGCTTCAAACCCATCGAGCAGCTGCTGGGGTTCACACCATCCACAGGTTAATGTAGCTGATGCGCAGCGGAGCCAGAGCCAGCAGGAACTTTGTTCCGGCCGCCACAGCCACACAAGACACTTGCAGCTATGTCGCTGATCCATTGACTGTCATCCATACTTGGTTTCCCTCTGTCTGTCCATGGACAACAAATACTTAAATGTGTGGTCTTGCAGGGGAAACGTCTGTTTATTTATTTTACAAGGTACTGAGAGAGTAAGACAGCTTCAGAAAAGCAGAAGTTTTGGGTTTAAGAAAAATTTTCACAAGCCAAGTAGGACACATGCCAGAAATGACCAACTGAGTGGCATGTAGGCTGTCATTTGTACGGTGCCTGGAAGTCTTCACCAGTCAAGTCCATGGTCAGGAGCTGTGGGTTCACGCTATCTCTGACCTAAAACAGTTCTGGCCTAGATGAATGTGATTTCAGCTTAGGACGTGTCCAACTAAGATTTTTTAAGTGTTCTTTTTTTCCTCCTACTTTTAGACATCTAATCCTATAGAATCTGACTTTTTCTAACCTCTTCTACACATGCCAGTTGCTGGCTAGAGGAATTGCTTTTTGAACATTGTAGCACTTACAAAAATAAACCAGAGAACAAATCCCTTTAGACACAGAAATAGAGTTTCTCATTGGTAGAGGCAGGCAATTCTTTAGCAAATAAATCCTTTTGAAAGAGCTCCAGATTGGTGTCTTTATCCTTTCAAAGTCTTAGGGATTTGGAACAGGGAAAAGAGGTCAAATTACTTTCTACAAGAAGGAAATTTTAAAATCATGTCTACTAAAGAAGTGGTGGATTTGCTTTGCTTCAGAGATGATCCGTCAGTACAGAAGTGTGTGATCCTCCCGATATCTGAGCAGATTTTCACGCTGTGACTGAGGGAACCTGGAGAGTTCAGAGGTGCCCTTCGTTCTCTGTGGGACACCAGGGTCCACACTGTACACTTCAGACATTGGCCATAGCAGTTAAGACACGACTTGGGATGCCTACATTGAAGTACCTGGGTTCAAGCCTTCTTTCCACTCCACATCCCAGTTTCCTGCTAACGGGCACCTGGGATCCTCGGGGAGGTGGGTCCCGTCCTTCCTCACAGGGACCCTGGCTTTGGCCTGAGCCAGCCTTGGCTGTTGCAGGCATCTGTGGAGGGAACCAGTAAGCAGAGCTGTCACTCTCACTTCACACTCTCTCTCTCTAATATATGCTTGTATATCTTTCAAAGAAATAAAAGCTGATGAGGATTGATTATTCATTAAACCATATGTAGATGTTGCTTTGGATGACATTCGCCTGTCTCTTTCTTTTATAACTTGGGTCCGATCTGCTTAGAGTTGCCTAATTATAAATAAATATAATCCCAGTGGAAGTTGGCCTTAATCTCAGGCGTGCATAATGTTTACCACATACTACCTGACAGGGAGGTGGCGACCTTGTTGCTTCAGTGAGGAGGCTGAGCTCAAGGAAGTTACAGACCTGCCCAAGGTCACATAGCTCAGGCAGTAAAAAAATCTTGGAACTTAGATTACAGTTGCTTGGTAATCAAGCCTGATATTTGTTATCTATAGAGCAAATCAGGACAAGAACTACTAGCCCACAAACTCAACTTTTCCATATTAATACTTCTCAATCAGAACAAAGTCTATTGAAAGCAGCTGGGTTTCTTTTTTAGCAGAAAACATTTTGACAATTACAGGGAAAATTAAACTACAATAAACCTCTAAACTGGATTTTCAGGGACCAGCTCAGCAGGTTACCAAGGCTTGCAATGCCTGCTTGAGTTCCATATCTGACTGCCAGTATGAGTCCTGACTTTTCTTCCCAACTAGCTTCCTGCTAATGCACCTGGGAAAGCAGCTGAAGATGGCCCAGGTTCTTTGACCCCTTCTGCCCACAAAGGACAACCAATGGCTTTGTTCTGACCCGGCTTCCGCCACTATGGCCATCTGAGGAGTGAGTCAGCAGATAGAAGGTAACTCTGTCTCCATCTCTCCATGCCTTTCAAATAAATCTTTAAAAATATGTAGGGACCCAACACTGTAGCCTAGTGGTTGAAGTCCTCATCTTGCATGCACTGGGATCCCTTATGGGCACCGGTTTGTGTCTCAGCTGCTCCACTTGCCATTCAGCTCCCTGCCTATGGCCTGGGAAAGCAGTGGAGGATGGCCTAAAGCCTTGGGACCCTTCACCCACATGGGAGACCCAAAGGAAGCTCCTGGCTCCTGGCTCAGGATTGGCTCAGCCTCAGCCATTGCAGCAACTTGAAGAGTGAATCGGTGGATGAAAGAGTTTTCTGTATATCTGCCTTTCCAATAAGATAATAAAACAAGTCTTTCAATAAATATATAGGGTTGTTTGGGACCCAGCAGCATGGCCTAGCGGCTAAAGTCCTCGCCTTGAAAGCCCTAGGATCCCATATGGACGCCGGTTCTAATCCCGGCAGCTCCACTTCCCATCCAGCTCCCTGCTTGTGGCCTGGGAAAGCAGTCGAGGACGGCCCAATGCCTTGGAACCCTGCACCCGCGTGGGAGACCTGGAAGAGGTTCCTGGTTCCTGGCATCGGATCGGCGTAGCACCGGCCGCTGCATTCTCTTGAGGAGTGAATCATCGGACGACAGATCTTCCTCTCTGTCTCTCCTCCTCTCTGTATATCTGACTTTCCACTAAAAAAATAAATCTTTAAAAATGAATAAATATTTAGGGTTGTTAGTGACAAAAGCAATCTCTACCTTTCCCTTGCTTGTTTCATTTATGTAACTGCAGCAGAGACACTGAATTACCTCATCTTTACTCTTTGGTGTTTGAATTTATTACATATTTTTTTTCTTTAGTAGGACTTTTTTAATATGACCTTAGAAATTAAAATATGTTAAAGTGAGATGGAAGTGCTTTCAGACTTGAGCCTTTGCGTTAGTAATCCGGCTGCAGCGCGCCTCCTGGCAAGAACAAAAGCCGTGCTTGTTTTTGAAGATGGCAGCTTGGTCTCTGCTGTCCAGCTGCTCACTGCATTGCATCATCCACAACCCTCACCAGGCCCTGGGCACGAAAATGACCCTGCTGCTCATCTGTCATCTCTTACGCACTTACTATGCGCATGTCACCCCCTGGCATTCATTATAATCCTTTCAGTAAGGCTACAAGATATATGATACCTTCTAAAATAAAAGAGGAACTCGAAGTTCAGAGTGTTACTTGCCCAGGCTCCATGGCTGTGTCAGTGGCCACGTGTGACTTTGGACTTGAGTATAAAGAATTCTGAAACAGATTCATTTTTATTCATTTGAGAAACATTTCCCATCTGCTCCCCAGCTCCCCAAATCCCCACACAGCCAGAGTTGTGCCGAGTGAAATCTCGGAGCTGGGAACGCAGTACGAGTCTCCAATGTAGATGTCAGGGAGGCATGTACTTAGCAATCACCTGCCGCCTGGCAGTTTGCTCGTTAGGAATGTGGAAGTCAGGAGGCATCAGGACTTGAACCTGCAGTGTGGGATGCAAACATCACAAGCCACCTCTACCAGGAGCCTGTCCCTACAGCTGAGATTCTTCAAGAAGCACCACTTGAACCCATTTGAACTCAACCCAGTGCCTGTACAAAGAAATAACCCAAAACATTTTCTAATGGTGAAATGAGTAAACTCTCCAGGCAAAAACAGGCCTGCCTTCTGTGCTCCCTTCTTCCTACCAAGGCTGGGTGCAAAGGGCCATGGAGCATGAGGAAGGCACAGCTTCTCAGCACAGGAATAAGCCATGAGGTAGGTGCTTCAGATTCAGTATGAACAAAACATTACTCGATAGTTGGGCAGAGCTATTGTCAGGATACCTGAGTGAGCAAGGCCAGGGGCCCGAGTGCAGGTGGCAGTAAGGACCAGAGCTGCCCAGCCAAGCCTGCCATTGTAAACGAGCCCAAGACAACAGTGTCTTCTATGCATAAAACACTGAGCAGTTTACGAAGTACATGTGCCACCTTGTGACGATAATGTCAGTGATGTAGTGAGATAAGGCAAGATGAAGAGACTTGAAAAATCTTGTGGAACAAGGTAATTACATGAGTTTGTTGCCAAAAGTTGAGGGGTTGCTGCTGCATCTCAGTGTGTTAAGCCATGACATGCAGCACTGGTAGCCCATGGGGCACCAGTTCAAGTCCTGGCTGCTCTTCCAATCCAGCTCCTTGCTAATGTGCCTGGAAAAGCAGCAGCGGATGACTAAGTCTCTAGTTTCCTGCCACCCACATGGGCAACCTGGAAGATGTTTCTGGCTCCTGCATTCAGCCTGGTCATTTGAGGAGTGAATGAGTCCAGCAGTTAGAAGATCTCTATCTCCTCTCTAAATCTGTCTTTCAAATAAATAACCTTAAAAAAAAATAAGGGGACCAGTAGAAAGCACCACTTATTACAAAAACATTCCATATTGGCACTAGTTTGACTTCCTGCTGCTAATGTATCTGGGAAGGCAGCAGAGGATGACCCAAGTACATGGGCCCCTGCACCCACGTGGGAGAACTAAAGCAAACTCCTGGCTCCTGGCTTTGAACCAGCCCAGCTCCAGCTGTTGTGGCCATTGGGGAGTGAACCAGCAAATGGAAGATCTTTGTGTCTCCTTCTCTAACTTTGCCTTTCATATAAATGACTTTAAAAAGCAAAATCAGTACATCTTTTTTTTCATAGCTGCACATTCCACAAACTTTTTTTAGCAAGGAAGTGTGACCCAAGTATCTATGTAATCGTGTCACATAATACAATGTAATTACTGAAGTTAAATAATAAATATATAAAAAAAAAAAAAAAAAAAAAACAAGGAAGTGTGGAGAACCCAAGATACACTACAATATTACAAAGTCTTCAAAACTGTGGAAAATGGAATTACAAGACTTTCATTTGGGTGCAAACGAGTTAAAATCAGACAGGCTTTTAACCTAGCAGTTATGCTGTTACCTGAGCAGCCCACATCTTGCTTCAGAGGGCCTGGAGTCAAGACAGCTTTGCTGTGGATTCTGACTTCAGGCCCATCATGCCATGGGAGGCAGTAGGTGAAGTGGTTGGGCCTGGCACCAACATGGGAGACCCGGATTGAATTCTTACTTCTTCACAACCTGGCACAGCCCTAATTATTGCAGGAATTTGAGGAGTGAACCAGCAGGTGGGAAGCCACACTATTTCTCCTTGGCTAGCTTTCAGATTTTTTAAATAGTTGTTTTTATTGCAAAGTCAGATATACAGAGAGGAAGATCTTCCATCCAATGATTCACTCCCCAAGTGACCACAACGACTGGTGCTGTGCTGATCCAAAGCCAGGAGCCAGGAACTTCCTCCAGGTCTCCCACATGGGTTCAGGGTCCCGAGTCCTTGGGCTGTCTTCAACTACTTTCCCAAGCCACAAGCAGGGAGCTGGATGGGAAGCAGGGCAGGTGGGATTAGAACTGGTGCCCATATGGAATCCCGGCATAATCAAGGCAAGGACTTTTAGCTACTACACCACCGCACCGGGCCCTGACTTTCAAATTTTAATGTAAATCATGAAAAATGTATAAATGGAAGCTGGTATTGGTCACAGCAGATAAACTTCTGCCTGTGAGACCACTGTCCCATGTTAGAGGGCCTGTGTGAGCCCCACCTACTCTGTTTTCTGATCCAGCTCCCTGTTAATGCCCCTGGGAAGGCAGTGGAAGAGGGCTGCCAAGTACATGGGTTCCTGCCACCCATGTGGGAGATCCCCACGGTGTTCCAGGCTCCTGGCTATTGTGGCCATATGAGGATGAGCCTCTGGGTGAAAAGTCTCTCCTGCCCCCAGCCTCAGCAGAATAATGCAGGGCCAGGTAAAACTTTCTAGAAGGATGATGTTTAGGCCAAAACCAAAGAAAAAAGTAGGTGAGATGAGAAAGAGTCTGGTTGGCAGGAATCAAACATGCAGTGGTCCAAGCTTGAGGAGGGCATCATGCGTTCGCAGGGTTGCAGGAGGCCTGTGTGTAGGCAAGATAGGACCTGACTGGCTTTGCTAAGGAATCTGAACTTCAACCAGACGAAGTGGGAAACTGTTACAGGGATAACAAACTTTGGCTTTACTGCAGAAAATACAGGAGAGAATGGTGGAGAACTACTGCTGGGAAAATCCAGGTTCCTTAGGAGGCCGCTGTGAAAATCTAGACAAGAAATTACTGCAACCAGAGTAAAAGACACAGGAGAATAAATTCAGAGTTCCAGTGTCACTGTCACAGTGGATTAAGCTGCCATTTGTGATGCTAACATAACCTAGGTTCCAGCTACTCACAGTGGCATAGCAGGTAGGGACACCACCTGTGACGCTGGCATCCCAAAGGGTACTTGTTCACATTCTGGTTGCTCCACTTTGGATCAAGCTCCCTGCTAATGGCCTAGAATGGAAGATGGGCCCCAGGCTTTGGGCCCCTGAAACCACATGGGAGACCCAGACCAGCTCTGGCCCTTGTGCCATTTGGGGAGTGAACCAGCAGACGGAACCTTATTTTCCTTCTTTCTCTCTTTCAAGTGAAATAAATAAAACCTTTTAAAAACAGCAACAAAATTCCTGGGCAGGAAGTCAACTACAGGGCTTGGTGGCTGAGAGAACCTAGAAAGCCATCCGGATGTGATGTGTCAAAAGCTGAGGAACTGCTGCTGTCACCATTCACTGAGACAGGAGTGCAGTGAGAGGAGGCTCGGAGAGCAGACTGTCAGGTGGTGGGTGTGTAAGTGGGATAGAGCTAGACTTGGGACTCAACATGTTAAACCCAAGGAGAGGCACAGATGAATTGTCCAGAGACAGAAACCAGGGAGAAGAGACTGATGCCAACAAGTGACTAGCCAGAGGTGGATGTCTGGTGCAGCTGTTAATTTGCCCCTTGGGACCCTGTATCCTATATTGGAGTACCTGGTTCAAGTCTTGGCTATTTCACTTCTGATACAACTTCCCTTTTGTGTGCACCCTAGGAGGCAGCGAATGATAGGTTAGGAATCAGACTCTTGACAGCCACAAGTGAGACCTAGATTGAGTTTTAAGCTCCAGATTTCAGCTTGATCTAGCCCTGACTATTACAAGCATTTGGCCAGTAGGACAGAGAATGGAATATTGGAATATTACTCTCCATCCTCACTTTTTGTCTCTCCCTCTCTGTCTTTCTCCCTCCCTCTCTCTTTGCCCCTCTCTCCTCCAATCAAATGAAAAGAAGTAAAAAGAGAAAGAAAACAGCAGCTGAGGTGTCTGATGAAGGGAGAGATTGACCTGACTGGAGTGAAGGAGGGAAGGGATGGGTGAATACGTGGGCAGACAGCAGGCATTTGAGGAAGTCCCACTGGCTGGCATCTGTTTATTTCCTGTGTCAAAGGAGGCAGGGTGGTCTGCTGTCTGTGGTGAGAGGCAGGAGGCAGTGGGAGCGGAGGGGGATGGGGGCGGTCAGGATTGCCAGGCACATGTTGCAGTTGGCGTCTGTGGATTTGCACTGGCACTGCCTGGGGAAGCACACCAGCGGCTCCTGGCAGTAGCAATGGAAAAAATGAAGAGTGAGCGGTTAAGGTTTTGCATGGTAAGAACAGGGGGTGAGCAGATTGTTGGTGTAGGCTCGAGAAGGAAGGAAGTGAGAGCAAGGAGAGGTTGCCAGAGAAAAGCCTGTGCCGGGTGCCTCCTGTGGCACTGGCAGAATGTAGGGAAATAAAAAGAGCAGTAGTTCCCAGTGCTGGCGGGGCCTCCAAATCAAACTGAATACAAATGCAGGCTCCCTGACCTTATTCCTGGAGCATGCAAGTTCTGGTAGGACGGTGGGGGTGCCACAGATGACTTTGATGTCCTGTTTGGAAGTCACTTGGACCAGAGGGAGAAGTAAACAGATAAATAGATAGACATGGGGAATAGAAGGATACTTTACAAAGTTTGTGGGAAGGGGGAGCTAATGTTGTGGTGTAGCTGGTTCAGCTGCCATATCTGACACTGATATCCCATATGCTCGCCAGTTCATGTCCTGGCTGCCCTACTTCTCGTCCAGCTCTCTGCTAATGCCACTGGGAAAGCAGCAGAGGATGGCCCAAGGTGCCAGGAACCAATGGATAAATCCCTAACTCTGCCTTTCAAATAAATACGTCTTTTCTGGAAAGATTTATCTGTTTTTATTTGAAAGGCATATTTTACAGAGAGAGGAGAGAGAGAGAGAAGGTCTTGTATCCACTGGTTCGCACCCCAAATGGCCACATGACTGAGCTGAGTCAATCTGAAGCTAAGAGCCAAGAACTTCTTCCAGATCTCCCATTTGGGTACAAGGGCCCAAGAACTTGGGTCATCATTTGCTGCTTTCCCGGGCCATAGGCAGGGTGTTGGATGCTACTCTGCTTTTGCTCCAGCTTCCTGCTAATGCATATACTGAGAGATAGCCAATGATGAAGGCTCAAGTACTTGAGTCCTTGTCACCCTTGTAGGAGACTCCATGGAGTTCTTGGCTCCTGGCTTTGACCTGGGCCAGCCCTGGCTGCTGGGAGCATTTGAGGAATGAACCATTGGATGAAAAATAACTCTCTCCTTCTGCCTGCCTCTCTCTCTCTCCACCCTCCTTTATCTCTCCCTCTCTCTGCCTTTAAAAGGAAATGATAATAAATTATTTTTTCAAGTTCATGGAAGATTGAAAGTTTATTTTGATGTAAAAAATTTGAAATCCACCAATCTTTTTTTTCCTAAGGTATATTATTTTAAAGGTAGAATTACAGAGCAAGAGAGACAGAATGAAAAAGATCTTTATCCAATGATTCATCCCCAAATGGCCATAATAGCCAAAGCTGAGCCAGGCTGAAGCCAGTACCTATTGCCTCATCCAGGTAACCCACACAGGTGGCAGAAGTCCAAGCACTTGGGTCATCTTCCACTGCTTTCCCAAGCACATTAGCAAGGAACTAGATGGGAACTGGAGGAGCCAGAACTGACTCTAACCAGTGCTCCTATGGGATGCTGGCACATGTGCTCCATGCAAGCTCCCCTCTCTGCCACACCATTCATTGTTTTTTCAGTGGTGCAGATTTTCCATGAACTGTCTGAGGAACACTTGTGTATGATAAATCCACGACCTAGGTGACATAACCTGCAGTGGAAGCCCAGAGGATTTGCAAGTGAGAAGGGCAAGTGAGAAGGGCAAGGGGGTGACAAGGAAATTTCAGAAAAGGCAAGCCTACACTTAAGTGACCATGACTCAGCTAAGCCAAGGGGAGGGTCCCACACAAGTATTTAAGGCACAGGAAGCAGCATGGCACAAGAGGGGTACATCCCTGCAAGTCTAAGTCATCTGGCAGACCTGGGATCGAGCATGAACGGAGATGTGTCGGACGTTTCAGAAGGAAGCAAGAACCATGTTGTATTGGACTTGGCTCACTGTGTTCCACTTTCCCCCAGAAGTAGTTCTTGGAGGTGGGCACTTGCCACAATGGTTATGCAGCTGTTTAGGATGCCTGCACCTCACATCAGCATGCCTTGGACTTAGTCCTGTCTATGCTGATTCCAGCTAATCATGCCAGGAAGCCACAGGTGATGGCTCAAGTAATTGGGTCCCTGTCACTCACATGGTTCAACTGGATTAAATTCCCAGCACCCAACTTCAGCCTGGTCCATCTCCAGCTATTTCAGGAATTTGAAGAGTAAATCAGTAGATGGGAAGTGCTTGTCGGTCCTTTTCTCAGCATTTCAAATATATAATACATATAGTATTATTATAGATTACATTTTAAAATATTTTAAAAATAATTTTTATTGGAAAGCCAAATCAGATTTACAGAGAGAAGGAGAGGCACAGAAAAAGATTTTCCATCCAGTGATTCACTCCCCAAATGGCTACAATGGCTGGAGTTGAGCTGATCCAAAGTCAGGAGCCAGGAGTTTCTTCCAGGTCTCCCATGTGGGGGCAGGGTCCCAAGACTTTGGGCCATCCTCTACTGCTTTCCTAGACTACTAACAAGGAGCTGGATGGGAAGTGGAGCAGCTACAACATGAACTGGCACCTATATGGGATCTTAGTGCTTGCAAGGTAAGGATTTAGCCATTTAGCCATTGTGCCAGGCCCTATATATTATACACACACACAGAAACGGAGAGAGAGAGTGTGTACACCTTCTGAAATAACTAAGAGCCTCCAGTTTCTGCAGGCACAGAAGGGTTAAACTCTTGGGCTGGTGCAGCCTCAGCTCTGCCCCGACCACTAGGTGGGGAAAGGCCTTTCTGTTCAGATCTCTACTTTTTTTATTGACTTTCAGGGAAAGGCCTGCGTCAAAGAGCCTCCCTTCTGGGCTCTGAGCCAAACCTCAGGGAAGGGGGGCAGCCTGGAGAACTCACATTCTTAGCGGATGGGCATCGGGGAGCCCTGTCTCCCCCAGAGGCCTTCTACTCCTTCCTTCCTCACAGCAACTCCCACCCCCTTCCCTCTGCCCACCTTCCTCATGCTCAGAAATTTCCAGGCAGAGATTTGAGGATAAACTACACAAACCTGGATATTTCACTTGTTTGGCAAACTGGAAGATTGTGTTTGAGGGGGCAGGGAGAGGGTGGCTATTCAAGCCACACAACACCTATTTTTTGCAGCGTCTCCCAAATGCAGTCCATCTGGAATATTCTACAAAGTCAGAGCAATTTAACTCTCAAAACCAACACACCCCACCTGAGGAGACAAGCCAGCCCTCTGCCAGCCTGGGCCAGTGTCGCTGCCCAGACAGGACTTTGAGCTCCTCCAGAGAACCTGGCTTCAGGGCTTGCCCCGGCACCACAGAGCTGCTGTCTGATTCCCCACCCCACCCCCACTCCACTCTATACCCTGCCTGTCTCCTCACTAGGTGAATGGGAAGACCCAGCCTAACCCCAGCTCGGCAGCTTCCCAAGACGCCCCTCCCCTGGGGGTGGGAGAGTACATGTCTAACCATGAAAAGGAATTTCTTGTCCAAAGACAGAAAAGATGCTTCTCTCCCCGAGTTTCTGCCCTCACTCATTCTAGCCTGGCAGGCTCTGAGGCCAGAAGGAGCTTTTCCGTTAAGCAAGGGTGGGACTCCTGGAAGGGGCCCATTGAACACTGCAAGATTTAGAGCTGGGCAGGTGTTTGGTGCAGGGGCTAAGATGCCATATGGAATGCCCACCGATGAGTTTCTGAGTTTGAGTCCTTGCTCCACACAGGCTTGCAGCCTCCTGCTGCACACCCTAGGAGGCAACAGTAGATGATTCAAGGACTTGGCTCCATGACACCCTTAGGAGACCCAAACTGAGTTCTGGACTCCTGTCCTCAACCTGGCCCAACACTGGCTGTTGCAGACCCTTGGGAAGTGACCCAGACAGTGGAAGATTTTCTTTCTCTCTCTCACTTTCTCTCCTTCCCCGCTCTGAAATAAAAGGAAAATAAGTAAATAAAAATGAACTAAAAGCTGCTGAGGGGCTGCATCAGTCATCAGTAACGAAGGCAAGAATGCAGTGATATGACCCAAGCACACAACCACACCCCTCATTTTGGCCCCTGGGACCTTGGGGGTACACCCTAGTCCTGGGCCCCAGCCACTCCCTCAGCATTCACTGTGGTCCAGAGTGCAGAGCTGCTACCCGAGGGCACCATGCCAAGCACTTCCCATACATGATGTCATTGACTGCTCTGGAAAGAGGTGACACAAAGGCCGTGTGGAGAGGGAGGATGACATGAAAGACCCTGAAGGTCCCCGAGAACGCCGCCAGCCAGCCTGTCTGTCACACCAACACTGAAAGATTCCACACAGACCCTTGCAGCTGGCTCACGGTTCTGGAGGTGGAAGGGAGGAATGCTGAGGCTGACTGAAGGATCTGTTCCCAGCCTCCCCCCTGCATGGAGTCCCCCAGCTCCATCCTTCTCTCCTCCTTTTCATCTGGACACCAGTCCCTCTGATTAGGGTCTATCCTGCCGACCTCATTGTGCTCTGGCTGCCTCCTCCATCCTGCCATCTGTAGCGAGGTATGGAGGTGGTGTGATGTTGTCCAGCGCCTACATCCCATACAGGAAAGCCTGGAATTGAGTCCCACCTCTGCTTCCAATCCAGCCTCCTGCTAACACAAACCTGGAAAGTAACAGAGTAGTTGAGTAATTGAGTCTCTGCCACCCACTAGGGAGACATGGACTGAGTTCCCAGTTATGGGCCAACCCAGCCCCTGCTGCTTGCAGCTACTTGGGAAGTGAATGAGTATACCAGAGGATGTGTGTGTGTGTGACCGTGCATGCACACTTGCAAGCGTGCACCTTGCAAGTAAATAAAATTTTCAAAAAAAAAAAAAAGTTGGGAGCTGGATTGGTTGTAGAAAAATGAATTGGTCAACCATATATGATACCAGCATCCCATATGGGCACTGGTTCAAGTACCAGCTGTTCTACTTGTGATCCAGCTCCCTGCTAATGTACCAGCAGAGGAAGATGCCCTAAACGCTTAGGCTTTGCCAACACCCACCACCATGGGAGCCAAACTCTCGGCTTTGGTATTGCTCAGTCCTGGCCATCACAGCTACTTTGGGAATGACCAAGTAGAAATCTTAATATCTTTCTCTGTCTCTGTAACTCTGACTTTGAAATAAATAAAATTTTAAAATATATACAAAATCTGGACCTGGCACAGTAGCCTAGTGGCTAAAGCCCTCACCTTGAATGCACCAAGATCCCTTACAGGCGCTGGTTCTAATCCCAGCAGCCCCACTTTCCATCCAGCACCCTGCTTGTGGCCCGGGAAAGCAGTCAAGGATGGCCTTGGGATGCAGCATTCACATTGGAGACTTATAAGAAGCTCCAAGCTCCTAGCTTTGGATCAGTTCAGCTCCAGATGTTGCAGCCACTTGGGGAGTGAACCACCAGATGGAAAATCTTTCTCTCTGCTTCTCCTTCTCTCTGTAAATCTGCCTTTCCAATAATAAATAAATCTTTAAATATATACAAAATTAAAAACTCTTAAAAAACCATGTCCAACTAAGGTGCCTTCTGAGCTAGGATTTGGGCTTCAATGTAGGGACTTCAGGAAGCTACAACTCAAAGCGTCAACAGCTGAGTCTTACCCAACCTTCTCCTTCAGTACATGAGGGAGTGGAAACCTCAGGTGGAAAAGCAACTGTGGGAGCCATACAGCAAGCTGAAAGCCCAAGACGAACCCAGCCAGTTGTATGGGGTCAGAGCCTCACGTGGACCACTGACCACCACCCCACCCCACCCCCAGTTATAGCAGCAGTGGACAGTGCCTGCTTGGAAGCCTCCTCCCCCGAGGATGCCACCCAGGAGCTTGGAATCCCTGGACAGGGCTAGGATGAGAACACACAACCACTTTCTCAGCACCAGCTGAGAAGACTCTAGCATGCTGCTGGGGTTGGGCATGTTGGTTGGAGCTGGGGAGTGGCAGTGGGACAGGGCCCTGGAGCAGCCAGAGACACAGTCATGGACCCTGAGCTCTGCGCCTGCTCTGAACCTGCACCCTGCAGCAGCACAGGGGCCAGGCCCTGGGCTGGGACTGAGCCCACCTTGCCCTGGACTAGGGCTGGCCAGGAACCAAGTGGGGTTCCCATGCTGCAGTCTGCTGTGAGAACTCGCTGAGAAGGCACTTGTCAAAAGCCTCATGCAAACTGCAGAAGCAGCGTGGGCTTAAGAACCTTGCTCCCGCGGCCTCAAAAATACAAAGGCAAAAAATGGATATCGCAGGCAGTGCAGTGAAGTGTGGGTGACACTGAGCCACGGGGCGAGTTGGTAGGCAGCAGGGAGGGAAGTGAAAAGTTCACCTTGTCCTTCCCTGTAACCCACAGCTGCTGGTTTTGCAGAGGTTTGCCTTTTTTTTTTTAATCTTATTTTTCACTCAATAAAAATAGCCTGGTGGGACACCATGTTATAGCTTTCGTAAAAATAAAAACTAGGAACCACACATCACAGAATGTACTGCTTCAAACCTGGCCCCAGCTCCACAGGCAGCTCAGGGTTCCTTGTGCCTGTGTGTGCAGTGGGCTGTGGAGGCCCGCACCCGCTCCCAGGTGGGCTCTGGTCCTCAGGGAGGAAGGGAGGAGGCAGCGCCGGCCCCACATCAGCTGTTTCCCTTGTATCAGCGCCAAGACCCAGGCTGAGACTAGAAGCACAGCCTTGTTGCACTGGGAAAAAGTTTCCATCCCAAAGAGCCATTTCAGGAAGCCAAGGTTACAGGCAAAAAGGGTCTTATTTGAAAAGACAGTGGAGCCAGGCATGGTCTTGGGCTTCCGGTACTCTGATTGCTCTCCTGGGGCCCCCATGGGAGCCAGCCCAGCTGGGCCGGTGGGGTGGGGCAAGCTTTGCAGGTTACAGGATGTGAAAGTGGGGACTGAGGTTAGGAAAAAGAATAAAAGGCTGAGAGGCCAGAACACGCCCAGCCCAGCAGAGGCCTTGTGCACTTCTCTTCTTCTGGGTTTCCTGTGGGTACACTGAGAACATTGTGTTCTGGCTGTGAACTCAGCTTGCTGCACAGCGGGGCTCCAAGCTCACCCCTGGGTCCTAGTGCTGCCCGCTCCTGGGTGAGACCATTTCTAGTGTGTTCCCCTTCTAGGTGAGGTCCCCAACGAGCATTTGGCCAGTCTGACCCAGCCAAGTATCTTTGGTGTGCATGGTGGCACAGCAACATTCAAAGGTTCTGTGGTGACCAGTCTGGGTCACTGGTTGCTGAGGGATTTGGGATGCACATCTCCTAGCACTGGAGGCAGAGCTGATTTCCAAGCACTCTCAAACCCTCCAAACAGATTGGCTTGGCATTCTAAGTCTCCCTCTGGACAGGTTGGAGAAGAGGTGCTCACAGTAAGTTCCCTGTAGAGCTAAGAGCCTAGCAAGGTGATCCGGAGCAGTTGAGGAGCCTGCTGAGGCTGCACCTGCCCCAGGCATCAAGAACCAAGGGACCAGCAGAGAGGGGGCGCACACCTCCTGGGAGGGGATGGAGGCCGCCTTAGTTGTACTGCTTGGTTAGAACACAAACCTGGGGCTCAGTGCTCCATAAAGAGGCAGCTTTGGTTCACACGCTGGCGCATAGAAGTTAACAGCACACACAGTAGGGCCCATGGCTATGGCACAGTTTGGCCTTACAGAAGGAAAGGAACCTTTTCCATGGGGTGTGCCCTGCTGACAACAGCCCTTAGGACAGCCTGAGGTGGAGTCCCCGTGCCTGACTTCCACTGTGCCCACCTCTTAAGGGAGGGGCCTTCTCAGCAGCCAAACTTCCAGCACATAAAATTCTTTTTAAGATTTATTTTTACTTGGGCCCGGCACGGTGGCCTAGTGGATAAAGTCCTTGCCTTGAACGCGCCAGGATCCCATATGAGCGCCAGTTCTAATTCTGGCAGCTCCACTTCCCATCCAGCTCCCTGCTTGTGACCAGGGAAAACAGTCAAGGACAGCCCAAAGCCTTGGGACCCCATACCCGCGTGGGAGGCCTGGAGGAAGTTCCTGGCTCCTGACTTCAGATTGGCACAGCACTGCCCATTGAGGTCACTTGGGGAGTGAATCATCGGACGGAAGATCTTCCCCTATGTCTCTCCTCCTCTGTGTATATCTGATTTTGTAATAATAATAATCATGCTAAAGATTTATTTTTACTTAAAAGTCAGAGTTACACCAAGGAGAGAAAAATTTTCCATGCACTGGTTCACTCCCAAAATGGCCACAATGACCAGAGCTGAGCCAATGCAAAGCCAGGAGCCTGGAGCTTCTTCTAGGTCTCCTATTTGGGTGCAGGGACCCAAGGACCTGGGTCATCTTCCGCAGCTTTCCCAGGCCATAAGCAGGAAGCTGAATTGGAAGTGAAATAGCAAGAACTTAAACCAACATCCATATGGAATGCCAGTGCCAAAGGCTGAAGTCCCAACTTTTTTTTTAAAGGATATATTTATTTGAGGGTCCAGTACAGTGGCTAGGGTCCTTGCCTTGGGCATGCTGGAGACCCACATGGGCACCAGTTCTAATCCCGGCGGCCCTGCTTCCCATCCAGCTCCCTGCCTGTGGCCTGGGAGGGTGCAGTTGAGGACGGCCCCAGGCCTTGGGACCCTGCACCTGTGCAGGAGACCTGGAAGAAGCTCCTGGCTCCTGGTTTCAGATTGGCTCAGCTCCAGCCGTTGCGCTCACTTGGGGAGTGAATCATCAGATGGAAGATCTTCCTCTCTGTCTCTCCTCCTCTCTGTATATATGACTGTGCAACAAAAATAGATAAAGTTTTTTTTTTTTTTAAAAAAGGATATATTTATTTGAAAGGCAATAACATAGAGAGAGAGGGATGAAGGCTATCTTCTATCTATGGGTTCACTGGCCATAGGTCATACCAGCCAGGAGTGAGCCAGGCTGAAGCCAGGATCCTGGAACTCCATCCGGATCTTTCCCATGTGGGTGGCTGGGACCCAAGCACTTGGATCATTTTCCTCTGCTTTTCCTGGTGCATTAGCAGAGAACTGGCTAAGAAGCGGAGCAGCCAGACCTGGAATGGACTCTGCTATAGGCTGGCAGGCAGCTCATGAGCCTGCTGCACCCCAACATGCAGACCTGTGGAGGACAATCTGCAGGCAAACCATAGCAGAGGCTCTCAGGCTCAGAGAAATGTTCAGCATCTTCAAGCTGAATTCTGGATTACAAATCCATGGCCTAGATGGCAGGCCTTTCTTTGCAAGTCATCCTGGCATCCTGACCAGCCACACCCCATGCCTTAGAGTGTGGGGTCCTTAAGCAACAGCAGTTGAAGTCTCTAAATGGAAGCCACAGCCTTCCCTCCAGCCATCAAGGGACCCACGGAGGTAACTGAAGCAACACAAGAACAGCCGGTGGGCTGCTAGTGACCCCAGTGCAAGCCCAGGTGCTGAGGGCAAACAGAACAAAGGCCTGAGCCCGAAAGGGGCCAGGAACATCCCTTGAAGAAGGTCGAATGTGAGACCCACAGAGGAAGTTGGAAGTATCCAGCAGGAGGCAGGAAGGATGGAGAAAGGATGGCTCAGAGTGGGGAAACAGGGACCAGGCAGAGTACCCCGCAGGAAGAACAGCTTGTACCATCCTGTTAACTGGTTGACAACAACTAGCTTATATTTCCAAACAGATAGGAAAGAGGGTTTGGCATGTTCCCAACACAAAGAGATGATGGATATGCCAATTACCCTTATCTGATCATTACACATTGTATTGAAAGTCAACTGCACCCCACAAATATGTATAATTATTAGGTGCCAATTAAAATACAAACATCTTTAAAGGCTTATGAGATTGCACATGTTAACTACACACAGCCTGAAGTGGGTGTTCAACCTAGTAGTCAAGATGCCTGCCTATGTACTTCACTGGGGTACCTAGGTTCAGTACCTGCTGCCAGCTCCTAGCATGCAGAACTGGGGGATGGCAGGGATAGCTCGACTTCTTGGATCCTTGCCACCCACATGGGAGACAGACTGAATTCCAAGCTCCTGCCTTTGGCCTGGCCCTGATGTATTGTAGCCATTTGGGGAGGGAATCAGTGAATTAGAGTTTTCTCTCCTTTGCTCTTACTCTCGCTTGCTCTCTTAAAATTATTTTAAAAATAAATGTGCACATTTTGTTATATGTCAAATACCTGTCAAAATTGCTTAAAATACAGTTTTAAAAAATTACTAGGCAGATGGGGAAGGCAGGGAAAAGTGGTTCAGGTCAAGCTGACAGTGCTCCCTGCAAGGCCTGCAGGTGGGCTGAGGGACCTCCTCCTAGGCCACTGAGTCACAGCAGCAGGCAGCTCCCCGACCCTTACCCTGGAGAGCACCCAACGCACAGGTTCAGACAATGAGCAAGGCACCAAGGCTTCTCTGTAGCCCTTCCCAGTCGCCTGCCTCCTTCGTAGAAAACTGGAAGAATCTTCAAAGATGGCCAGGCCATCCTTACAGAGGAAGGCCATGGTGGGGGCAGAGTAGGAAGGAATCCTGAACTAAGACTGTAGGCAAATTACTCTCTGGGAACCACAGTTTTCAAGCTCTCTGGACACAGGTATCCACCACAGTGTTGGCCATTAAACCTTCCTCAACTAACAAATGGCAGAAGCTTTCACCTGTAACACAGTCCCTCCAGCACTAAGATTTTGGAGCTGAGATTCACAGACATTTCTGTCTGGGTATCAGAAACACCATAGAGCCTGGCACGGTGGCCTAGAGGCTAAAGTTCTCGCCTTGAACGCGTCAGGATCCCATATAGACGGCTGTTCTAATCACGACATGCCCACTTTCCATCCAACTCCCTGCTTGTGGCCTGGGAATGCAGTCGAGGATGGCCCAAAGCCTTGGGACCCTACACCCACATGGGAGACCTGGAAGAGGTTCCTGGCTCCTGGCTTCGTATTGGCTCAGCTCCAGCTGTTGCAGCCGCTTGGGGAGTGAATCATTGGATGGAAGACCTTCCTCTCTGTCTCTCCTCCTCTCTGTATATCTGCCTTTCCAATAAAAATAAATAAATCTTAAAAAAAAAAAAAGATCTAGGATTCAGAAGCCCTTGAAAGGAGGGCTCCATCCAATTGGGAGAACTAAGCCAACACTGGTCAGAGTTAAAAGACAAGAAACAAAAACTAAGTTTTTTCAGAGCCTGGAAATGAGCACTTATTCACAGGTATCTGCCTTAAAAACACTAGCGCTGCCCAGCCCCCTCCCCTGATGGCTCCTACTCTCAGGAACAGAGAGAGCTAACAGGGCTAACTGGCAGGGGAACAGACAGGTGCACCTTGAGCCCCCATCCTGCACTCTTACCCTGAGTCTGATGGCTATAGCAAGGGCAAGAGTTCCCAGCTGGGCACACCCTCAGCTGTATTTTCCCAGTCCTGTGGGTTTTCAAGCTAGCCCACAGAAGCCTGAATCATCCATAACCACACTGAAACATAGAATTAATTCTGGCCATACCCCGGGCAAGCTGGGCCATTATGGCGGCCAAACCATCACTCATACCATGATTTCTATGGGAAAATGTGTTCCGAGCTCCAAGCAACCCAATTAGAAGTGGGACAGGGGCACACCCAGGATGGAACCCGGGGTTTAACACTTCCTTTCTGTGTGGTCATGAGCCACAGGGGGGCATCCCACTCTCCAGACTGGGTTACTGGCTTTGAAAATAAAACAGCAATTTCCTCAAGAAGGTTCTGGTGCCAGCTAAGCAGACACCTATGAACATGCCTGCACTGGAATGGGAAATAGGAACTTGAGCAGAGAGACCCTGGACACAACAAGACTTCAAGCTCAGGTTCCCCCACACACACCATGTCCCCCGCTCCCTTCCAGGATCCTTCACCAGTTCTGCCAGGCCTTGGCCAAGTGTTGATGAGATAAATGAGCTGCTGTCTCAGAAATCACAGAACATTCTTTGATCTTTGACCTTCTGCAGGCTTTCACTGGCTTATCTGCCTCCACTCAGCTCCCTCTCCCTTGCCGCCCCCTCCTCCCCCCATCTCTCAATGGCCAGCATTGTTCTGGCTTCCTCTGACACAGGTCCTGGGAAGCCCTGGCCTTCCACCCTGGGATGTTAGCCTGGCCTGCCAGCCAGGGAGCAGCTCACAAGAGCATGCAGGAGGAGGGCGCGGGCCGGCACACCACCACCGCTGGTGGGAGGCGGCCCTCCTCTGTCAGCCAGGCTTTGGCTTTGGCTTCCTGGGCTCCTCCTGTTTGTTTCCCTGCAGCAGCCAGTACAGTCTGTACCCAGACGTTGGTGTGGACCGCCAAGGAATCCGTGGGGTCCTAAAGGTCACCTTTTTCTTCGTCTTGTGTTCATTCCCCTTGTTCCCCCAAACTCAGCATGTCCTGGCCTTGAGCCTATTGTCCCCTGCCCTGGATCACCTGGTGGCCTGGCCTGTGCCGTTTCCCCAACCCTCTCCCTGTAGGTACTCCCTCCTTCCCTCCTCACTGGATCTGCAGCCCCAGCCCCAGCTCCTACTCTTGTTCCACAACAGCAAAATTAAAAAATGTCCTGCCTGTCAAAATGTGATGTGCTCATGGTAAAACCACAATCATGTAGAAGACATAAAGCAGAGCTGGCAAAGCCTCTCCCAGCCCCTCCAGTCCTTAGAGATAACCTCTGCGAGCAGCTTCTTCTGGATCCTTCTAGAAGATTCCTCAGCTTCTGGAAGGGTATGTGTGGGCAGAGAAGTATCTTCTGTTTTCCTCCAGAATCCGAGTATACAAACTATTCTACAACTCCTGCTTGGTATCTAACAATGTAACTTGGACACCTTCCTGAGGAATCAGAGAGACAGGCTGAGCTCCTAAGCCAGGGGTTCCCTCCTCAGATACGCCTAATATCTGGGACCCCTCAAGGTGAAAATCAGCAGCCAGGAACTCAATCTAGATCCCTCCAGGGGGTGTCAGAGACTCAATCAGATCGAGCCCAGGGCCTGATTTAGCAGGAAGCTGAGCAGGAAGCTGAGCAGGAGCTGGCACCAAGCCCTCAGCTATGGGATAGGAGCATCCTACCTCTGACTCCCAGCACCACTTAATTTCCCACTAGCTGGGTCCTTTACTGAGATATTCTTCAGTCTCAGCAGCCAGCAGTTCAGAGGTGAGGGTAAAGCATTGGGTTCTAGGGCCACACCGGTCCTTAGTTCTCTCCTCTCTTCCTCTGTATGTTTCAGGCACTCTGTGGGCTGGGCTTTGTGCAGAGCCTCGGGCCATCCACAACCCAGCAGGTGTAGGCCCTGCTCTCCTAGAACTTGCAACTGAAAAGTCAGGTATGAGACACACGCTCAGATGAACATGTGTAATTACTAATTGGAATGAGGAGAGGAGGGGACACAACCAGGGAGGTGGCAGGGCCAAGGAAGGGAGGCCTCCAGGACACAGGACCCGGTTCTCCTTCTGGTCTACTCAGGACACTTCTCCCTTTGTCTCCTCCAGTAAGCTAGAGGGGAAATCCCCTTGAAGCTTTCACTGACTGTGACAAGGATAGACTCAACCCAAGTTCCTAGGACTCCAGGGTGCCCACTGTCTGGGAGGGGCCGGGGAGGCTTCTCGCTGAGCCCACCTTCACCCTGAGTAACAATGTACGCTCTAGTTCCAGCCCATTCTGGGTCAGATACTAATCGTGTGGGCAGCTGTTTGGCATAGCAGTGAAGGTGGGATGCCAGTGGCCCATTATTGGAGTGCCTGGGCTGGAGTCCTGGCTCCATTTTTTTTTTTAAAGATTTATTCATTTTATTACAGCCAGATATATAGAGAGGAGGAGAGACAGAGAGGAAGATCTTCCGCCCGATGATTCACTTCCCAAGTGAGCCGCAATGGGCCAGTGCGCCGATCCGAAGCCGGGAACCAGGAACCTCTTCCAGGTCTCCCACACGGGTGCAGGGTCCCAAGGCTTTGGGCCGTCCTCAACTGCTTTCCCAGGCCACAAGCAGGGAGCTGGATGGGAAGTGGAGCTGCCGGGATTAGAACCGGCGCCCATATGGGATCCTGGGGCTTTCAAGGCGAGGACTTTAGCCGCTAGGCCACGCCGCGGGGCCCCTGGCTCCATTTTAAAACACGCCTCGGGAAGCAGCAATGGCACTTCAAGCACTTTAGGTCCCTGTTACCCCTGCTGGAAGACCTGGATTGAGTTCTAGGATCCCAGCTTTGACCTAGTCCACCCAGGCTACCGCAGGCATTTAAGGAGTTAAACCAGTGGTTGGAAGCTTCTTTCTCTGTCCCTTTCTACCTTTCAAATAAATAAATGAATAAGTAGCATTTAAAAACACTCATGTTACACATAATCCACATTTAACACTGGGATGTGGTGTGAGTGGGTGTGTTGGGGGTAGGAGGAGTGTCCAGAGATTTAAAAACAAGTAACCTTGGAAAGAGTTCACAGTGTGAGGGACCTCTGGGAGGGATTTAGAAAAGGATGCAGGGGGCAGGAGGGCAACCACCCATCCACATACAGTTCCCAGTGTGGGGTTTCTGGAGCACTCTGAGCTTGAAGCAAGTTCAGAGTGTGAGCTACCAGACCCCCCAAAAGGGTCCCAGTTGTGGAGCTAGGAGCAAGCCGCCTGACACCCCCAGAGGAGTGGCATCCTACGGGACACAGGACAAAGTCAGTCACATCAGCACAAAAGAAACACCCCTGTGAAAACCAGCAGCTTCCAAGGCAGGTGTCTCCCCAGTGCACCCTGGGGGTACCCAGGTCCGGAAGCCCCAGAGCAGGCGCCAAGTGAGAAAGAGCAGAGAGTCACCTCCACATTGTCACTCCAGGTTCCCACGTTGGACCTCTCCAGCGTAATGACACACATTGCCAACTCCACGCTCGCACCTGGCTGCCCCTTGCTTTACGAGCCGCCTTTCTGTGGCTGCCTATACTTTGCACATCCGCATGCATATTACTGTGCAAGGTTGTATACACAAAGCTGTGCACACTGTACTTGATGGAAAATTTAAGAGCGCTGTTTCAGGGGTAATTAGAACCATATGTGATTTTCTCCTGCTGGGCTGTGGGAGGGAGATGAAGCTGGCGATAAGCGAGGGCCTGCCCTGGAGGCTGGCTAGGCTGGGGCAAGGAGCCAGTTGCACTCTACAGGCCATGAAGAATTCTTCAAAGGTCTGGAGACCGAAGCCCTGGTGAGTCTGAGCAAAGGTAAAATAAACAGAAAGTTCCAGGCTCTCCCTGCTTCTACCAAAGAGAAGTTCCTCTGTAGCAAGCACAGAAAATTCTCACTCCCATTGGCCAGCAGCTTTTCTCCGGGCCATACTTGCTCCATCTGGCCAGAAAAGCTGCAGGAGGTTTTGGGGGATGAGCAGGGCACCACAGGGTCACCCCTGGCATAGGGCCTGCCTGGGCCAAAGGCAGTACTATTGTTGTCACATCTGAGCCTCTCGTCCCCCATGGCTGCATTGGGCTGTATTGGGCCGGGGTCCACGCTGCCAGGGGAGGACTGGCAGAGCTTGTGCAGACCCTCTGGTGTTCCCCTTCCCAGACCCACTTGCCATGAAATGGTCCTGAGGCCGGCCAGGCGGGTCCTCCTCGTTATGCAGCCCTCAGCAAACACAGCAGCTGCCGAGTGCCGGAGAAAAGCTCCCATAATAACCATGTGTGATAATAAAAAGATAAAGAGGCCGCCAGCTATGTAGGTCAGCTGAGAAACAGCCACCCACCCACCTGGCCTGGGTAACCCTTTGTGCCAGGTGGTATAAAGGCTTTGTCTGCGTCCCCTCCCAAGCCCATCTTCCCTGGGCATTGTCAAGGCTGCCTAAATAAAAACCCCTCCCTGTATTATCTGAATTTGGCCAGGCCCATGCAGGGTACAGCCCTTTGGGAAAGTAAAATAGGTCCAGCTCTGCTGTATACCACACCGCTATCGCCACCACCAGCCCCCCATCCCTTGTCAAAGAACTCCTGGGGTCACGGGGCACAAAGGCTAAGTCGGTCTGCCCAGGGCTCCAAAGGCTAAGTCAGGGCTTAGGGAGTTCACTCACAAATATATTGCCTTCTACACAGGTTTTGTGTGCACTAAGGGGGATCTCCCCTCCCCACAAAAGAGCTCTGGGTCAGCACGTCCCGCCGCCCCCGCCCTCACAGCCCTCAGGGCTCTGAGGGGCTCCCTGGTTTCTCCCTCCCTACCCCTCGCCTTCATCAGACAGGCGCCCGCCCCGCCCCCACCCAGCAACAGCCGGTCCCCGAAGTGCTGAGCGCAGCATTTCTGCCGTGGCGCGGGGGAGGAGCCTCCTGGGCCTGGCAGGGGCGGGGCCGAGCCCAGCCACGCCCACCTCCCAGTCCCAAATGCTCCCTCCATCCCCCACCCCCTTCCCCGGCCCGACGCACGTTCTCTAAGTCACGTCCTCGCTTCCCTGCTCCCCCTGCCTAGCGCAGGAGGTCGGTGGGGACCCGACCCTCGTCCCGGTCAGCTGCTCAGCATCCGTCACCTCGGCGGCCGGGCGCACCTCGGCTTCAGGGAGGAGGAAAAGCACGGGTCTTCCTAACCCCCATCTCCACTCTCCCATTCTCCTGCTCCCCGCTCCACACAGGGCCGGCCCCAGACCAGCCCCTGGACGAAGTGGGGGTGAAAGCGAGGCGAACAGAGTCTAGAGGTTTTTGCGTTTCGCTGAATTTGCTTTTCAAACACAAAAAGATTCGGCAGTGGCTCCTGGGTGCCTGGGAAGAGGGAGGGGACGTCCCCTGTGGCTTCCAGAGGGGCAGCCAGACAGGGAAGACCTGCTTTGTGGCCTTCCCAGGGGACACCAGAGCTCTCAGGGGGAGGCCACCAAGAGGGATGTGGTGACAGAATCACTGTCACTTCTGGGACTGAGGGTGTCTAGCTGAAAGGAAAGTCCCCTGGGGTGTCAGTCTGGGGTGCCTTTTGAGTCAGCCCTGCTGGGCCCTGCTCAGCTCTGCCAGAGGAGGAAGCGCCTGATCAGATAGCTCGGGGACCAGCCCTAGAGAAAGTTTCTTGTGTCAACAGCGCTATAGCACTGCAGGTGTTCACTCCACCTGCCCTGCACTCCCTGCCCCCACCCTCATTTTCCTAGCTCTTTAGCTCCCAGCTGAATGTCGATGGTGGCCTAGGATCACAGACATGAAGCCTGGATCTAGGGGGACCACCCATGGCTGCAGCCTGCTTTGGGGGCTGTGTGACAGCAGGCAAGTCATTGCACCTGCACTGGGAATTCTGAAGGATGGATGCCGGCTTGCATGTTACACAAGCATGGGTTGTGATCTGGACTTGTCAGGGTTATGAAAACCTTGACAGTTGTGAAGGGGTTTTTGGAATCACGAAGCCCTTGGTGAAGGTCAAAAAGCTTTGTGGGAAGGTAGCAAAATGGCTAGGTGGGCTGGAGCCAAGGGATGCCTGAGGCCGGCTCAGAAGGCAGTCCTGCGTCCATCTGTTCTCCCCACCCCACTCCCCTGCAGCAGCATCAGCCTTCATCACAAACCAGAGTTTCCCAAGCGTTTGACTATGAGATAAACATGCTGGTCTGAGTGAGGTTAGTGGTTTGGCAGAGGGGCAAGGAAAGGGTTCCAAGCTGGAGACAAGAAAGTTCTGGACGGTTGGATGAGGCCTAACTGCACAGGGAGAGAGAGGTCATGGGCACCTCCTGAGACTCCCTGCCTGGGGAGAGCAGGGGTGCAGAGGAGGGGTAGAGGGCAGGGGTGGAAACAAGGAAGTACCCTCTCAGAGTACTTTTACTTTTTTTAAAAAGCGTTTTCATTTTATTTGAAAAATAAGAAATCAGCTGATTCATCTGCTGGGTCACTCCCTAAATGTCTGCATGGGTCAGGGCCAAGCCCAGGCCAAAGCCAGGGGGCCTAGGACTCCATCTGGGTCTGCTCTATGTGTGGCAGGGGCCCAAAGACTTGAGCCCTCACTTGCTGCTTCCCAGGGTACACATCATTGGCAGGCAGGTAAAACTGGCATCAAAGTCAGAATTCAAACCCAGGTCCAAGCCAGTCCCCATGCCAGCCAAACCCACCCAGCACCTCAGGAGCTCTGAGTCTGCCTGGGCCCTTCTGGCTCCTTTTCAACCCTGTCTAAGAAACACTAGGAAGCTTACTCGGCTGTATGGGCTGCTGGGTGAGCCTGGGGTCCAGCTGACCCTGCAGTGGTGGCTCCCATCACTCTTGGCATGGCCCTCGCACCCCTCCCCTGCCCCCAGTGGGATGAATAAAAGTCCACCCTCACCCTGCTGTCCTTCAGGCAGGTGGCAAGTGAAAAGGTGCGAAAGACTGCCCAGTGGGCTGCACTCAGGCCCAGGGTTTGTATGTTACTTACGTAGGTATGCCTGTACGTTTATAGACTTGGATTGTAGACTTGGATTTTGAGGGGAATGGGCTTTTGGAAAAGTTGTCCCCTTTTTCTTCTGCTGTGCTCCTTGTGGAGGTAGAAGGAACTTGTTGAATCTCTACTTTTGGTTTTCTAAACTTGTATATAAAAATCCCAACACTATAGGAAATCAGAGGATAAACAGTGTAGCTTTCTTACTGAAAGGGATTTTAGGGGGCCTAGGCAGGGGAAGAGAAATTAAACAATTTAATAATTAATGGGAAAAGTTCATACTAAAATGAACACTGAACAAATACCAGGGCACTTCAAAATATTCATGGATAATGGACTTAAAAAAATTTTTAAACCCTGGTATGCATAGATCCCAAGATATGTTTGCACAAAAGGAAACTTATTTTTTATTTCTGTCTTTCCATGAACAAATTTTGAAGTTCCCTCCTGTGCAACAGAATACAAAAATGCATTTTGCATAATAAAAACACCCAGCTTCAGGCCTGGCACTGTGGCTTAGCACATGAAGCCCCTGCCTGCAACTGACTGTTCCACTTTCAGTCCAGCTTCCTTCTAAGGGCCTGGGAAAGGAGCAGATGATGGCTAAAGTGTTTGGGCCCCTGTACCCTTGTGGGAGATCTGGAAGACTCCAGGCTCCTGATTTCAGTGTGACCCAGCTCGGGCTATTGTAACCATCTTGGGAGTGGACCAGCAACTGGAAACTCTATCTTTATCGCTCTGTAACACTGCCTTTCAAATAAACTAAAAAAAAAAAAAATATATATATATATATATACACACACATATATATGTGTGTGTATATATATATATATATATATATTTCTCAAATTAAAAATAAAATAGCCCACAGGGTTTCAAAGACATGTCATGCTTCCTGGGCACTAGGAGGGGGCTCTGACCCAGCACCCTTTTCCTCTGGAACAAGCCTCCTCCCTTCTCCCACCTGGGCCCAAGCTAGCTTTGGGAAACAGAGCTGCTGAATCCAGGCTTCAGGGCCTAGAGGGAGCGGGCTGTTTTCCTTCCAGGTGGAGGTTTGGAACCTAGGATGGTGGAGGGACCCTATTAAGTTGGCTCAAGGCTGACTCCAGAGCTGATAGGCCCCTTCCTGGGAGGGGGTTAGGGAGCAGAGCAGACGAGTCTGGAGGCAGAAAGAGGAGGTCCTAAGCCGGGCTGGGTCTCCAGGACAATCCACCTGACGCTTTGCACTGCTGACAAGCTTGAGTAGGTTGCATGAAGTCTGGTCACTAGTCTCCGGACTCACCTCTGGGCACGGATGGTTTGTCAAGGCAATAGTGCTGCAGAGTCCCTCCTGCCGCTGTCCTATCCCCTGGAAGGAACTGGCCTTGTCTGACCTCACCATTCCCACGTGCGGGGCAAGTCTCCCCAGCTGTCAGCCCTCCCAGGCGCAACCCACATGGAGGCCCTTGGGTAACTGAGGGAACCAACTTGGCATTCATTCTGGGACCTTCTTTCTCGAAGAGTTCAGCAAAAATGCCAGCTAGAAGATGAGCATCAGGATGGCCTGGAAAACTTTCCTACCTGAAGCCCCAAACACATCCAACCCACTCAGGATGGGGGAGACTGTTTCACGACGTCTTCAGGTGATTCAAATGATTGGTCTCAGTGAGCTCATCTTCAGAATGGTACGGTATTTGTAGCTCAGTGCGTTTGCAGAGAGCAGATTTCTAAAAGCTGCTTTGAGCCCTGCCTGCATTGTGTTGTTATTTCCATGCCCCACCCCCAACCAGCTTCATTTGCAAGGAGACTCCCCACCGAGTTTTTAACTCCCCCTCTAGCAAAACAATCCAAATCCTACTGAAAGCCCAGAGCTGTGGAACCTTTTCACAGCCTTTGTCATCAGCCAGGTGCATTTATATTCTTGCTATTTTGACCATGCTGTTTGTTGTTTTTCAAGTAAAAAGCCACACGAGTCCTGGGAACACTTTGGTCTCTGCCTCCTGCCACCACTCCACCCTCTCCCCACATCCCTGCCCACTGGGTCCTCAGGCCACCTCCACTACCCACGAGAAGTTTCCAAAGCAAGCTGGCTGGCCTTCAGGGGTTCCCAGGCTGAGTTTTGGGGTTCCCAGAACCACGCTCCCACCCTAGGATCTGGTTTAACTTCCCAAACCCGACTGGGGCGGCTTGCCAGGCAGAGGCCCTGGGAACGGGTGGCTCCGGACCGGAGCTGCCTGAACAGGGAGGGGCAGGTGGCCTGGAGTGAGAGCTCATGACTTTAAATTGCAGGCTGCCATAGGTCCCACGGGAACAAGCAGGGTGTGTGTGTGTGTGTGTGTGTGTGTGTGTGTGTGTGTGTGTGTGTGTGTGTTTAGGGCTCCACCAGTTCTAGCTGCCAGGTCACCTGGGATGTGGTCAGTCTATCCACCAGGCTCATCTAGTGGTAGGAATCCATACTGGCCAAGTGGCTACACGATGAGTGCACCCAGGAGTGAAACACCTGTGATATGGGAACTCGGATGGGGTGGCGCCCTCTGGAGTTGTGCAAAAGCAACCCTGCTCCCACCAGAGGCAAAGATAAAACTTGCTTGGGGGCTTTTACAGGATCCCCTCTGGAGTGATCAAGAGGATTTTGAAACTAGACAAGGGAGGTGTGAGATGCTGAATTTTACCTAAGAATTCCATCTACTTATTTTTGTTTTGTTTTTGTTTTAAGGTATGTAATGGGAAAGTAGTGTCTGCCTTACATGCTAGCCCTCTGCACTGTGTCACCTCCCCCAGCTTCCTGGGGTGGCTGACTACATTTCAGCCTAGAACACTGAATTGTCTCAGAAACCGGGCTCCCAGATCCCCACTGAGGGAGGCAGGGAGATGTTCAGACTTGTCCAAGGTCCTTAACAGCACTGGCCAGAAAGGGAATGGAAGGGGAGCCTGCAGGGCCTGGGAACCCAGATGTAGGGGTGCCTGGTTCTGAGATAAGCAACCTTTTAGCTTCCTTTAGTCATGGGTATGTCCATCCATCCATCCATCCATCCATCGGCAGACAGTCCCGTCTGACCTGCGTCGGTGGGGGGCGGGGGGAACCTGCCTCTTGCAGGTTCACACGGACAGACCCTTTCCCCACACCCTCAAGTACAGGGGCCTACCCAAGAGCGAGCAATTACAGGTGACAGCCTTGCACCACAAGGACGATGCAAGGCAGGGGCTTCTTTCAAGGATGCCAGCCTTGGGTCTCCAAGGCTGTGTTGGTGGAAACATGTCCAGGCAAGTACCAGCTGCGGGCAGCCATGGCCTGTACACAGGGTCCTGTGTGGGTCTGAAGAGGCCTGGCTCAGAGAGCAGAAAATGGGACTTCTCCTGAGCAAAGCCTCTGGGCAGAGGGGCCTCATCACTACATAGTCTCCGTAGGGGACTAAAGGTTGAGTGTTCCCCACTTCCCTGCAGGCCACAAGAGTTGAGTTGTCTTCTGGTAGATAATGATGCAGCCTAGTCCTGCTTCCTTCAGCGCCTTGGCTCCCCCACTCCTTGCTCCAGGCTGTTTTCCCCAGAACTGGACCCCTGCTCTGAGAAACACCTCCAGGCCTAGCACTGAGCATCTTTAATGACTTTCAAGAAAACAGAATGAGACAAGGTAAATGGGTATCTTTTGCAAAAAGAAACAAAATTGCCTAGGGCCCATCCGCACAGCCTTTCCGGTTTGGGAGAGGCTCTTTTAGGAACAGAAAGAAACAATGAATGAAAAAAGGGGAGAGAAGAGGTCTTGGCCGGTAGGTTGCTGAGATGTTTGTCAAATGAATGCAGGATTCCTAACAAGCTCACATTTCCAACCTGGCTCCACATTCTTCTGCACACACAACTTTATTGTTAATGCCCCACATTTTTATGAAAAAAAATTTTTTTCCTTTTTCTGTTAAAAAAAAAAAAAGTAAAAGAATACCACTGTCTGTAGGCCAGCCAGCAGGAACCCTGTCCCGGATGGATTCATTCCCGTATCTTCTCTCTTGAGCAACTAGGAGGGCACAGGGAAAAGCCATCCTCAGCTTCCCCCCAATACAGGGTGATTTCAAGAGGACCCCATTTACTCAGCGCCCCCCCCCCCAAGCCTGAAGGGAGGGAGGCCCAGGGCTTGGATTCTGGTCCTTCCCTTTTAAGTCTAGGTTTGGCCTGGGGGCAGGCTGGGAGGGGTGTCAGACTTAACTTTCAAAATGAGGGTGGAAGTGGGGGACCGGCTTAGGCAGTGGCCCTACATCCCAGGCCTGTGTCCCCGGTCACGTGCAGATGCAGACCTGCCCAGAGGCGAGGCCCTGCGCCTGCCAGATCAGATTCGGTTCCTGCCCACCGGGGCCGGAACCGCTGATGTAAGTTTGATTCCCGCTTCCAACAGTCTCCCTGCGTCCCAGACTGATAGACCTTTACAGAAAGGTCGAGTGCATCCGAGCCTCGTCCCGCCCACTAGGAGAGCCACTATCAGCCCGCAAGCACAGCTGCCAGGCCCGCGTTCCCGCGGCCTCGCCCGAATGATGAAACCGGAGCTGGCCATTGCATGCCGCGCTGCTCCTCCAGAGCCCGGCGCTCGGGGGCTCGGACAGCGCTCCGGGTCTTTCACACAAAGCGCTGCAGCCGGAGGGCGCTAGGGCCCGGGGATCCCGGCCGCAGCCCGCGGAGTTGGCATCCCGCGCGTCCCGGACCCGATTCGGGTCCCCGTTCTCAGCCTCGGGCCCAGGCGCTCGGAGACCGGGAGCCCGTTCATCACAGTCCCCAAGCCCTTCCCCGGGAAGCAGGTGGCGGTGGGAGCAGATAGGATTTGGGGTCCAGGCTGTTTGGAATGGGGTGGGGGCGGTGGAGGACAGGGGTCACCACTTCACCTGTTCCCCTGGATGGGCGGGCAGGTGGGACTGCGAGGAAGCCGGGGGACACAAGTGCCCGGGGCGGCCCCGTGTTTGGGTCCCTCCCCTCCATTTCTCGACTAGGGGCAGGACAGGGATGGCGTGGGGTACGTGCGCGAGGGCCGACCGGGATAACGTGCGCCCTCCGAGCGCCGCCGACCCACGGGCATCCTCGGAGCGCACAGCAGCGCCCGCAGCTCGCAAGCGCTGGGGGGATGGGGGCTGTCACTTGGGGTCTCTCCGTGCCGCCCCCTAACCACCATTAAGTTGGCCTGCCTTTCCTCTTCCCCCACTAGCCCGGTCACCGGCCCTCATCCCCTCCCCCAGCAACAAGACCCTATAATAAACAAGTCTTTCCTTGATCCTCCCCTGCCGCGAGCGCCCTCGGGGACCTTGGCAGCTGCAGCCGCCGCGGATCCCTTCCAGAAAGGAGGCGTGGCCGCGGCTCCGGGGTCAGGGAGAGGGGGCCCCTCGGCGGACAGGGGGCGGGGCCGGGCTGCTGTCACCGGGCAGGAGAGAACGTTGCGAACGTGCGCCGGGCACCCATTGGTCGAGGGGGGCCACACTCCCGGGTCGGGATTGGGCTGCGGCGCGGAGCGGGGTGTGGCCTCGCCGCGCTAGGGCTTATAGGCTGCTCCGCGCTGGTGCTAGGCATCGCGGCAGGCTTAGGGGGAGGTGCGGGTGGCCAGGAGGGACAGGTCTGGGCAGCGCTCGGGGGACACAGCACCAGGGCAGGCACTCATTCAAGCGGCTGTACTCGAGCGCGATCTTCTCTGCAGCTTTCTGTCTGACCGCCCTAGCTGGTGAGCCTTCCTTGTGTGTATGGGGTTGAGTGTGTCGGGCGGCGAGCTTTCTGGGGGTGTGCGGGGTCCCAGCTCTCGCAGGCTGAGCCACATCCCGCCCCCTCCTCCTCTCCAAGTCTGACGCCCGGACTCCCCCCCCCCTTGTTCTGCAGCGGCTTCTGCTCTGTCGCATCCCGAGCTGACCAAGCAGACGTCCTGGCGTCCGATCTCACCATGCCCAATTTGTGGGACCGTTTCTCTTCCTCGTCCTCCTCCTCGCCTTCGTCGTCGTCCGGAACTCCCACCCCGGGGCGGCCGCCGCGCTCAGCCTGGGGGTCCGCGGCCCGAGAGGACGGGCTGGACCGCTGTGCCAGCCTCGAGAGTTCGGACTGCGAGTCCCTGGACAGCAGCAACAGTGGTTGCGGGCCTGAGGAAGGTGAGTGAGGAGCCGGGGAGGTGGGGAAGCCTCCCTTCCCTGCCGTGCAGAAGGGATCTGGGGAGGGATGTCGAAGCCACCCACCGGGGTGAAGTCCTATCCCATTGGGAACCCGGTTTTGGCCGGGGTGCGGGGTCCGAGCCCGGAGCGGGCGTTGAAGGGCGGCGAGCTGGCTTCTTAGTAGAACAACGCCGCCCCCACCCCCGCCTGTCGGTCTCGCGTGGAAGCCGCTCTAACCCTCCCCTCCCCCTGCGTGCTCTTCCCCAACAGACTCGGCCTACCTGGATGGGGAGTCCCTGCCCGACTTGGAGCTGCTCAGCGACCCCGAGGATGAGCACCTGTGCGCCAGCCTGATGCAGCTGCTGCAGGAGAGCCTGTCCCAGGCGCGGCTGGGCTCGCGGCGGCCCGCGCGCCTGCTGATGCCCGGCCAGCTGGTGAGCCAGGTGGGCAAGGAGCTGCTGCGCCTGGCCTACAGCGAGCCGTGCGGCCTGCGGGGGGCGCTGCTGGACGTGTGCGTGGAGCAGGGCAAGACCTGCCACAGCGTGGGCCAGCTGGCCCTGGACCCCAGCCTGGTGCCCACCTTCCAGCTGACCCTGGTGCTGCGCCTGGACTCGCGCCTCTGGCCCAAGATCCAAGGGCTGTTCAGCTCGGCCAACGCTCCCTTCGTCCCCGGCTTCAGCCAGTCCCTGACGCTGAGCACGGGCTTCCGGGTCATCAAGAAGAAGCTCTACAGCTCGGAGCAGCTGCTCATCGAGGAGTGTTGAGCTCCTTGGCCCCCTGCCCCCCGGAGGGGTGGGGCAGGCTGGGAGGACTGAGACTTGAGGGGGGGTCTGCTTCGGACCCGGACCCCGAGGGCAGGAGGCCGGCGGTGGCCGCGGGGACCGAGCCTTTCTCCAGGACAGCTCGCCGTTGTTTACCCGCGGCTCCCGGGTGGGGGCGCGCGCCCCTCAGTACTGTAAGCATGAAACAAAGGCGGAGGGGCCACCCAGGCTTCCGGCTGGATTGTGTATGTAGCATGTACCGTGTTATTTTCTCTTATTACTGACAGTGACGGTGACAGTGGTGTGACAGAGCCGGGGGGAGGGGACGAGGGCAGCTGGGCTGCTGGCTGGCCTTTGAGAAGGGGTGGGGGAGGTGTGGTGTGCGTGTATGGGTGCTGACCGGGGCCTGCCGGCGGACGGGGAGCCAGTTTGTGTTATCTCCTGGTCTGACGGGACCCCCACAGAGTGTGTCTGTCGTTGGTTTTTGTTTGTCTGATCGGAGCTCCACTACTGACCTGTTCTGGGCAGCTATCTTACAGATGCGTGAATGTAAGAGTAGTGTGGGTGTTGCCATAGAAAAATCTATATATACTCCTGGGAGCTGCGTTCTGCCTGTCCCCCACCGGCCTTGTACAGAAGAGCTGAGCTGTGAGCGGATGGGGCTGAGTGGGGGTGGGGGCTGGAACCCTTGCCCACCGGAATGCCCCCCTCCAGGTCTTCCATCTAGAACTGTCCACATGAAGATGCTCACTGTTACGAATACACTTGATGTTCAAGTATTAAGACCTATGCAATATTTTTTACTTTTCTAATAAACATGTTTGTTAAACGATTGGCAGTTTTTTCATCAGTGCCCTGAAAAGGGGAGGGGCCTGGATACTGGTAAAAGGCAGCTGAGGTTCACCTGTGAGTTCCTACCTTCTCTTTCTGGGGCTCCCTGCCAGCCCAGGATGAAAGATGTGGACTGTGCTCCTGTGCCAGGAAGCCCTGCTCCCTGGTGCTGAGGGCAGTCACCAAGAACGTGCTGGAAAGCACCTGAAGGGGTGAGTCAGACCTCCCGCTGAGCCAGGTTCAGTAGGGAGTGTTCACTTTGTTGCCCAGGTACAAGCCTTCCCCTGCCCCCACCCCTGCTTGAGTCTGCCATCATTAAAAGCACTGCAGAGAGGGGAAGTGTTTCCTAGGAGAAAAGTTAAATTCCATTTTTTCAGGGGTCGTGGACACAAAAATGTCTCCAGGTGCAAAAGATCTAACTCAACTGGCCTGGACCTAGCAGCTAAGGTACAGGCAGGACATTACCTGCCACTGAGAAAAGGTGTTGTCCAGGCAGGTGCAAGACTCCAACAACACACGCTACGTGCACCACATATACCCTGTGGGCTTTTTCTCCCCAGCAGCCCCTATTGCCCTAGACTCCTGCACCTGCAGGCCCGTTTCCCCACCCTGGCCAGGTCCCTGTCTCTGTTTCCAGTTGGGTCCACCCACAGCCCTCAGCCTGGCCTTGCCTTTGCTGGCTCTTATCCTCCCTGTTTTCCTGCTCCCAGGCAGGGCTTGTTTGCTCAAGGCTGTAAAACAGTGGTTCAGCTACTTAAGTGTAGAGTCAGCTGGCTTGGGAACCTGCTTGAAACAGGTCCCTGGGCGCTAGTAGAGATTCTGACCAAGTGCACTGGGGTGACGGGCTGGGGGCTGGGGGACTGCAGGATCTGCATCTGCCTCAAGGAGTCTGCTGGCTTAGAAGATCCACCTGTCTGGTAGAACTGAAGCACTTTTTGTTCCCCAAAATGAATAAACTCAGGCTAGAGGTAGACTTGAGAATGGATGATGCAATGGGGATTCATTGCAATGGCTAAGATTGATTGGGGGGCCCTGGCACAATGGCTCAACAAGCTAATCCTCCCCTTGCATGCACCAGCTTTTCATATGAGTGTCAGTTCATGTTTTAGCTGCTCCAGTTCTCATCCAGCTACCTATTTGTGGCCTGGGAAAGCAGTACAACATGGCCCAAACCCTTGGGACACTGCACCCACGTGAGAGACCCAGAAGCTCCTGGCTCTTGGCTTCGGATACGCTCAGCTCTGGCCATTTGTAGCTATTTGGCGAGTGAACCAGTGGGTGTAAGATATTTTTCTCTGTCCTTCCTTCTGTTTGCAAATCTGAACTGCCTTTCAAAAAACAAAAACAGTACATTCTGAACTAGGAGGACTACTGAGGTAATATATATACATACATACATGTGTATATATATGTGTGTCTTCCTAACAAAAATAACTAAATCTTTAAAAAAGAAAAAGACTAATTGTTTCAGCTGCCTGGAGTGCTGGACTTGGACCCAGTGCATAGTGGCCTAGCAGCTAAAGTCCTGACTTTGAACATGCCGGAAATCCCATATGGGTGTGGGTTCTAAACCCAGCAGCTCCAATTCCCATCTAGTTCCCTGCTTGTAGCCTGGGAAAGCAGTTGAGGACGGCCCAAAGCCTTGACATCCTGCACCCATGTGGGAGACCTGGAAGAGCTCCTGGCTCCTGGCTTCAGATCGGCATAGCATTGGCCATTGCGGTCACTTGTGAAATAAATCATAGGAAGGAAGATGTTCCTCTCTACCTCTCCTCTCTGTACGTCTGACTTTGCAATAAAAATAAATAAATCTTAAAACAAATAAAAAGAGTGTTGGGCTTTCAGTCCTGGTTGTTCTCTGTTCTGTTTCCTATGTAGCTTCCCACTTATGTGCATCCTGGGAAGTAGAAAGTGACTGCTCAAGTCCTTGAATTCCTGCCACCCATGTGGGAAGACCCCAGTGCAGTGCAAGGCTCCCAGCTTTGCCCTGCTCACCCAGGTATGTAGACATTTGAGGAGTGACTAAAAAGATAAAAGATCTCTGTATGTCTTTGTTTCTTTCTGCCTTCCAGCTAGATAAAAGTAAACACAATCAAAATTGAAAATGGAGGGGCTGGATTCATCTGTGACCCCTGGAACTCCTAGGCCTCCTGGTTTTGCTTCCTATTGAGCTTCCTGCTAATGTGCTTGACAAAGCAGGGGCTGATGGTCTGGGCACTTGGGTTCCTGCCACTGATGTGGGAGACAAGGATGGAGTTACTAACTGCAGCCCAGCCCCGATTGTTGCAGATATTTGGAGAGTGAACTAGTGTATGAAAGATCTCTGTATCTCTCTCTCTCTCTCTCTCTCTCTCTCTCTCTCACCCTCACCCTCCCTGCCTGCACTGCTCTGCCTTGCGTGTAAATAAACGGATGTTGGGAACAACAGAGGTGCCCCACCATGGTCTCCAGGAATCTTCCACCATTTGGTTAGCATATCCTCCTGATGGCTACCCTGGGCCTGTGGGCAGGAGCCAGGGTTTTATGATGTTTTCCCGAGGAGGAAAGAGAGCCCCAAGCTTTGTGATAAGCATCATCTTAGACAAGGAGACAAGAGCTGTGCTGGTCCAGCCCAGCTTCTCAGGTTTGGGGGTGGAAAGTAAGGCAGACCCAGCACACAGGTAGTGGTGTTGGCGGGACAGTTTTCCAGGCCCAGAGTCCTGTACCACTGCTCGTGATCACACTTGCCTGGTCCCCAAAGAGGAGGAAGAGCCCCAGGACTCTGTCTCCAGAGCCTTGCTGGTGTCAGGTGGCGTGATCAGCAAGAAATTCAGTCCATGACAGCCAGGCAGATAAACAAGACCTGAGCATCCAAGAGAAGTGCCATCTCTTGCCACTGCTCCACCTCCTTGCAGGGCCACAGAATTCCTATCAGGAGGACAGGGGCTCCTCCTTCCCCTACCGAGAGACAGCACTATTTTTTTTTCCCTTAGGGTAGGGTTAGGGGTAAGGGTTAGGACTAGGGTTTAGGGTAGGATTAGAGATTAGGGTAGGGGTAGGTGTAGGTGTAGGGTAGCGGTCTACAGCACTATTGTGTATGTTTTATAAGAAGGGGAAGAGGCATGCTAAGTCCCGTGCCAGTTTTGAGAGTTAGGACCCAGCCATTGAGCTCCCTGGGGGAAGACAGGGCAGCTACCTTGCTTGGTAAGCCTGAAAGCCAATAGCTTATAGACTCACAGAAAATGCTTTCTGGGCTCAGTGTGATGGCTCAATGACTAAATCCTCACCTTGCAACCACCAGGATCCATTAAAGGTGCTGGTTTGTGTCCTGGGTGCTCCGTTTCCCATCTAACTCCCTGCTTGTGGCCTGCACTCATTTGGGAGACCCAGAAGAAGCTCCTTGCTCCTGGCTTTGGATCTGCTCAGCTGCGGCCATTGTGGCCACTTGGAGAGTGAACCAGCAGATGGAAGAGCTTTCTGTTTGTCTCTCCTTCTCTGTGTAAATCTGACTTTCCAACAACAACAACAAAAATTTTTTAAAAAATCTTAATTTCAAAAATGTAGCAAACACTCCTCCCCTCCTCAAAAACAAAACAACTTGAGCTTATGGGAAAAAAAACATAATTAAAATATTATTTTATTTTGGGACAAAGATTTTATTTATTTATTTGACAGGCAGAGTTACAGAAAGAGAGAAGGAGAGACAGAGAGGTCTTCCATCTGCTGGTTCACTCCCTGAATGGCTGCAACAAAGCAGGGGCCAGGAGTTTCTTTTAGGTCTCCCACGTGGGTGCAGAGGCCCAAGCACTTAGGCCATAGTCTCCTGTTTTCCCAGGCCATCAGTAGGGAGCTGGGTCGGAAGCAGAGCATCTGTGACTGAACGGACACATATATGTGATGCTGGCATCATCATAGGCAGCGACTTCACCCCTAAGCTGCAACTCTGGTGCTGCTGACCTATTCTGAACTTCCAAAAATGTTCATTAACTTTGACTGTCACTGACTGAGCCAGTAGTATGACAAACCTGTGATTTTTCATAGCAATGCTAAGCGATTTATTATTTTTATTAGAAAGTCAAATATACAGAGAGGAGGACAGAGAGGAAGATCTTCTGTTCACTGATTCACTTCCCAAGTAGCCATAATGGCCAGAGCTAAGCCAGTCCGAAGCCAGGAGCCTGGAACCAGGAGCCTTTTCTTCCAGGTTTCCCACGTGGGTTCAGGGCCCCAAGGCTTGGACCATCCTTGACTGCTTTCCCAGGCCACAAGCAGGGAGCTGGATGGGAAGCGGGGCTGCCGGGATTAGAACCGGCGCCCACATGGGATTCCGGCACGTTCAAGGCAAGGACTTTAGCTGCTAGGCTACTGTGCTGGGCCTGCGACTTTTTAATCTTATTCATCATTACTGCAGCTACAACCATTAAAAATAAATAAATAAAAAGGCAGGGAAAATATGGACCAGCCATGCCTTGAGCATTACCTGCAGGCAGTAGGTACAGGGATCAGGCCCCAGTTAAGCCACAGAGAGCTGGACCAGCCTGCCCCCACCCCCATGGGGCTTCCAGGAGAGGCAGGCTCAGAGGCGGGGCCTACAAGAACGAAGATCTGTGGGAAGCTTGTTTCTGCTTACACATCACCTACCCTATATGGTGGCCTCTGTTATTGTTACTTCCATCATACAGACAAGGCAACCAAGGAACACGGGGCAGTAGGATAGAGGAACCTGTGGTCTTGGCAGGAGTCGTGTCCCTGACCCTCGCCTCTTCACCTTTGAACTCAGGGCGTGGGAACTGGGCGACCTCTATGAGCAGATCCTTGAGCAGAGTCAGCTGTCAGTGGCTGGATGGCCCCACCCACTCACTCTGGCCGGGTGGGGGTGGAAGGAGGAACAGAGCTGCGACAGCTCACTGGGTCAAGTCCAAGTCTGGAAGGAGAATGTTAAGAAGAAATTTCCATGGCCCTTCCCCCCAGCCAGGGATTTTCCACTCTGCCTGGGCAGATGTGGTTCTCTGTGTTCCCAGGCAGGGCTCTGGCAGGCTGTGTGGGCTGGGGAATGGCTCAGCCCAGTGCCAGGACTTGGGGAAGACCCGGGTCTGCTTCCTGCCCCAGGAAAGGGGCAAGTTTTCTGGCAAAGAGACCAGGGGAGAGAGAGGTGTGGCAGTGGGATGGGGACACGCATGGCAGGAAACAGTGCAGAAGATACAAGACTAAGTATTTTATCTGGAAGATTTCCAGAGTGAGAACACAGGGGCCAGAACCATCAGGGAGACATCCTCCTCCAGGGCACCCTAGGGGGGAAGGACAGTGCCAGGCAAGTGAGAGCTATGAGGGTTGCCATGAATAGGGAATAATGCAATGGCCAGGAGGGAGCTGGAAGGGAAGATGTGGTGCAGCAAATGGGCACATGGCCATTGGAGGGCACCCACTGTTCTCACTGCTGGGACGTTTCACCTGCTCAGTTCCCGGGAGCTCTACCAGGACTGGACCTGTGTTTTCCTTCAGCAGTTGCCCTCCACCCCCACTTTGCAGGGTGGGAGTTCTGGAGGGCAAAGGAAAAAATGGGGCTGCAAAATAGGTTCTGTAAAGAAATGTTGGGGCATGGGCACGGTAGCCTTGAATACCCGGGATCCCATATGAGCACTGGTTCTAATCCCATCCAGCTCCCTGCTTGTTGCCTGGGAAAGCAGTTGAGGACGGCCCAAAGCTTTGGGACCCTGCACCCACGTGGGAGGCCTGGAAGAGGATCTGGGCTCCTGGCTTTGGATCAGTACAGCTCTTGCCGTTGTGTTCACTTTGGGCGTGAATCATCAGACTTTCGGAAGATCTTCCTCTCTGTCTCTCCTCCTCTCTGTATATTTGGCTTTGCAATAAAAATAAATAAATCGAAAGAAAGAAAGAAAGAAAGAAAGAAAGAAAGAAAGAAAGAAAGAAAGAAAGAAAGAAAGAAAGAAAGAGAAAGAAAGAAAGAAAGAAAGAAAGAAAGAAATGGGGCCCCTCTCTGAGTTGTACTTGGGAGTTGCACTTGGTAAAAGGGTCTGCTTGTCCCTGAGCACCAACAGCACACAGGCACAGCACAAAGTGCTTGGCCGTGTGTGTCTCACTCATTGCTCTGAACAGCTCTAGGACGAGGCACTACTGTCTGTCAGGTGAGGAAGCAGAGGTGCAGAGCGGCTGGTGAAAACTGGATGTGAACCCAATGATGTCACCTCCTGCCAGAGCTGTCCAACAGGAATATAGCTTGATCCAAGTAAGGAATGCAAACATTTCCAGTCACCACACTAGAAACGTGGAATCAGGTGAAATGGATTCTAGAAACACAATTTGTTTAACCTGGCACATAAAAGTAGTGTCAACATGAATCAGTGGAAAACACTCATGAGCTATTTTACATTTCCTTTGACTAAGTCTTTACAATGTAGTGCCTATTTTACACTTGAATGTATGTAATTTTTGTCTATTTGAAAGGTAGAGACAAACAGACCAAGACCACCAATCTGCTGGTTCACTCCCCCCGAACAGCCACAACAGCTGGGGCTGGGTCAGCCGCAGCCAGGAGTCCTCCACAGCTTGCTGGGCCTTCACCTGTTTCTTCCCAGGGTGGACATTAGCAGGAAGCTGGAACTATGAGCGGGGGCAGGACTAAAACCCAGGCAGCTCCATACGGGACAGAGGTGTCACAAATGACATTTTCACCCCGGAGTCAAAGGCTGGCCTCCACCTGCAAGTTTTCATCAGAAAATGATTTCTATTTAGATTTCATAAAAGCTTAAAATGTAGTTGGACATACCCAAGTTATTCCAAACACAGTAACTGAATGCCAGTCACTGAATTGAATAACAGTTTTTAAGTTAAAGTGTTATTGAATAAAAATTCAATAAAATTGAGACTTCAGGACCTCAGTTGCACTGGTCATGTCACGTGCTTGACAGCCACATATGACCAGTGGTGTCTGAAATGCTTGTTGCAGCTCTGGGCTCTGCACCTACCCAGGGCACAAAGGCAGAAGCTCCTGCTGTCTGCTATGGCACTTGGAAGGCAACAGATGATGACCCAAGTACTTGGGTCCCTGCCACATCCATGGGAGACCCTGCTGGCTCGCCAAGTAATGTCCCTGGGGTCTGGGGGTCCCGTCAAGCAAGCCTTAGCCCTCAGACCCTTGGGTAGAATAATCAGTGTCTGAAACAGTTTCTGGAATACAACCCCACAAAAGAGCCCTGGGGCAATGAGGCTGGGTGGGAGAGTCTTCCCAACTCCTCCCCTCCTCCCCCCCCCCCCCACCTCCTGGCAGCCTGAACGAGGTTGTTGTGTGGCCCTGGCTAGCCAACTGGGCTCCAATCCTGGCTGGCCTAATTCCTCACTGGGTGACCTTCAACAAGTCCTCTCCTTCACTGCATCTGGTAAATGAAGACAAACATTGGAACGCTGGCAGACTCTAATGATTGCAGGGCACCAAACTCAATCAATCAGAGTGTGAATAGCAAAAACAATAGCCCAGGGCCAGAGCTTGGGCACACCAGGTTAACCTGCTGTGATCCCATAGGGGCACGGATTCATGTCCCAGCTGCTCTGCTTCCCATCCAGTTCCCTGCTGATGCAACCTGGAAAAGCAGCAGCAGATTACTCAAGTACCTTGCCCTCTGTCACCCACATGGGAAACTAAGATGGAGTTCCAGGCTCCTGACTTTCACCTGGCCCAACCTAGTCTATTTTAGTCATTGAAAGAGAGGAGCTATCAATGGAAGAGATCTTCTTTTTGTAACTCTATCAAATAAATAAACAATTCTTTTAAAAACAAAACAGCAGGGCCTAGTGCAGCAGCCTAGCAGTGAAACTCCTTGCCTTACACTCCCGAGATTCCATATGGGTGCCGGTTCGACCCCCAGTGGCCCTGCTTCCCATCCAGCTCCCTGCTTGTGGCCTGGGAAAGCAGTTGAGGATGGCCCAAAGCTTTCGGGTCCTAAACCCACATGGGAAACCTGGAGGAAGAGGCTCTGGGCTCCAGGCTCCTGGCTTCAGATTGGCTCAGCTTTGGCCGTTGGCGGGCACTTAGGAGTGAATCAGTGGACAGAAGATCTTCCTTTCTGTCTGTCTTCCTCTCTATATATCTAACTTTTCAATAAAAAGTAAATCTTAAAAAAACCAGCAATAACAATAGCCATTTTTCCCAGTTAATGCCCTTTGCTTGTTAAAAATACATACAGCAGGGCATGCTGGCAGGGCAGAGGTCAGCTGTACAGGGAGTCCTTAGTGGGTCTGGCTCCCCAGAGCTCCTGCAGGTCACATACCTGGTTCACCAGTGGGAGTGGGGACAGATACCTGCCACACCCTCAGGCTCCAGGTGCATGAGGTCAGATGGTAGAGAGCCACCTTCTAGAAACAGAGTGATTCAAACTGAATCAGGAGTGCATGAGATCACCGGGGTCCCTGCACTTACTCAGAGTGACATTGGACACGCCTGCCAGGCATGGTGGTTGATCCCAGCTCCACGAAAGCAGGTGAAGCTGGAAACCACCCCAGACCCAGAAACTGCTGTGATTTCCAGCTCTTCCTGGCCCCAGCTTCGGCTTGGCCCAGCCCTGAGATTATGCTCACTGGAGGAGTGAACCGGCACATTAAACATCTCTGTCTCCATCTCTTTCAAATAAGATGAAAATACATTCTTAAAGATGTATGTACTTTTTTTTTTTAAGATTTATTCATTTTATTACAGCCAGATATACACAGAGGAGGAGAGACAGAGAGGAAGCTCTTCCATCCGATGATTCACTCCCCAAGTGAGCCGCAATGGGCCGATGCGCGACAATCCGAAGCCAGGAACCTGGAACCTCTTCCGGGTCTCCCACGCGGGTGCAGGGTCCCAATGCGTTGGGCCGTCCTCGACTGCCTTCCCAGGCCACAAGCAGGGAGCTGTATGGGAAGTGGAGCTGCCGGGATTAGAACCGGCGCCCATATGGGATCCCGGGGCTTTCAAGGCGAGGTCTCTAGCCGCTAGGCCACGCCACCGGGCCCAAAGATGTATTTATTTTTATTTGGAAGACAGATTTTATAGAGAGAACTCTTCCATTCCCTGATTCATGCCCCAGGTAGCTGCAACAGCCACAGCTGGCCCGGTCCAAAGCCAGAGACCAGAAGATTCCCTCTGGGTCTCCCATGTGGCTGCAGAGTCCCAAGGCTTTGGGTCATCTTCTACTGCCTTCCCAGCCCATAAGCAGGAAGTTGGATGAGAAGTGGAGCAGCCGGGACATGAACTAGCACCTAGAGGGGATGTTGGCACCAGCACGTAGATTAGCCTGATACACCACCATGCCAGCACTTAAAATGAAATTATTTAAAATGAAAAAAATTTTTTAAAGATTTATTTACTTTATTGGAAAGGCAGATGTACAGAGAGAAGGAGAGAAAGAGAGGAAGATCTCTCATCCGATAATTCACTCCCCAAGTGGCCACAACAGGCCGATGCGCGCCGATCTGAAGCCAGGAACCTGGAACCTCTTCCGGGTCTCCCACGCGGGTGCAGGGTCCCAATGCATTGGGCTGTCCTCGACTGCTTTCCCAGGCCACAAGCAGGGAGCTGTATGGGAAGTGGAGCTGCCGGGATTAGAACCAGGGCACCCATATGGGATCCCGGGGCACGTTCAAGGCAAGGACCTTAACCATTTTTTTTTTTTTTAAGATTTATTTTATTTTTATTACAAAGTCAGATATACTGAGAGGAGGAGAGACAGAGAGGAAGTGGAGCTGCCGGGATTAGAACCAGCAGCCATATGGGATCAAGGCGAGGACCTTAGCCACCAGGCCACGCTGCCGAGCCCAAGGACCTTAACCATTACACTATCACGCTGGGCCCAAAATGAAAATATTTTTAAAAGACAGGTTAACACAATTAGTTTTAAAAATATGGAATGTGAAACCCGGTGTGGTAGCCCAGTGGCTAAAATCCTTGGCTCGCACATGCCCAGATCCTTTATGGGTACAAGTTCTAACCCTGGTGGCCCCACTTCCTATCCAGCTCCCTGCCTGGGAAAGCAGTCGAGGATGGTCCAAAGCCTTGGGATCCTGTACCTGCGTGGGAGACCCAGAAGAGGCTCTTGGCTCCTAGCTTCAGATCAGCACAGCTCTGGCCTTTGTGACCACTTGGGGAGTGAACCAGTGGAAGGAGTATCTTTCTTTGTCACTCCTCTCTGTCTGTCTTTCCAATAAAAATGAATAAATCTTTTTTAAAAAGTGGAGTTAGTGGGGAGCAAGTTCGTGCTGGGGGCCTCTCCCCTTCCATCTTCAAGACCACAATAAGCCAACCTCAGAGCTCTTCCTGTGGGGTTCAGGGAGGAGAAGGGACTTGAGGCTGGGTTCATATCCAAGGCCTGCTGCTCCTCAGCCGACTGAACGTAGCCATCTCAACATGCTCCTCCATAAAATGGGCCAGTCACATTTACTGCCTCAGTGAATGACAGGGAGGCCCGACAGAAGCTGATGACTGCTGTAAACAGCAGGGCTGGGGACCACCTCCGTGGAGCGACGGGCTCTGTGGACTCCAGGACTAGACTTTCTGCTTTCTGATCCCTGCCCCACTGCTCAGAAGCCTTCAGCGAACCCCTTAATTTCCCTGTGGGTCTCAGTGTGTCCTTCTAGGCAAAACACAGATAAACAATAATATCCACCTGAGGGAGCTGCTCTCTGGGAAGCTTCGGCCTTTAGGCAGGGCGCACAGCGAGCACTCACTAAATGGTAGATACAAGAACAAAGCCTGTCCTTTGAGAAGATGCTGCCAAGTACTTCAGACTAAAGTGTGATTGAATGACAGGACCCACCCAATAACCAGGGGCATTTGAATCTTCACAGGAAGTCAAGAGTGCAATGTCATGGAATGATAAGTTTTGGGAAAAATACAGGAGACACACAGGGGGATACAGAAGGGCCTTCCTAAGGGGTTCCCAAAATTATGGTTACTGCCAGGTCCCAGAGTGGGACATGCACAGGGGATGGAAAAATGTGGTTCCGGTCCTCTGGGAACTCCCCCTGTATTGGGAGAACAAGAAGCCACTGGTGTCCACGGGTCTGGAACCCAGCTAAATACAGAGAGCTTTTGCTGCATGGCCAGCAATGGCCTTGGTGTGACTCTCAGAATGGCTCCAGGGATCCTCCCGGGTGGACAGGCATGGACGTAGTGAGAACTCACTGAACTAGGCAGGAGGTGTGGACCCTCTGCCAGGGCAGGCGCTCCACTTTCCAAATCTGTGTGTTCTCTCTAGGGTTGCCTGCTGTATAAGTGGGCAGAGGAGCCTGACTGGGTCACCCCAGGCTGAACTGGCTGCCAGCACCCATTCCCACATCTCTTCTTTCTGTCCCTCCCTCCTTCAAGACCCCAGCTGGGACCAGACCTGCCAATCAGCATTGTACCTGGGATCAGTGGGTCCTGTGACCCCAACTGGCCAACGAGACTGACTCATAGGACTTCCATTACAAATGCTAGGAGCCTCTAGCCTACTAAACTACAACTGGGAGAAATCTGTCTACATGTTTTGAGTCTCCTGATCTGGTCATGCCTGGATTGTTTTCAGTTTCATGAACCAGTAAATTCCCTTCTTGGCATAAATCACTTTGAGTCAGATTTTCTGTCATTTGCATTGGAGTCTGAAAGCCACAGGAACTTTCTTCGTGTTTCTCAATGTTTCCTCATCTGCGACATGGTGATGACTGTGGTGGGCTTTGCCAAGAGAAAGGAAAGGGGTTGTTCTGGGAAGATAAAAAAGGGCTGAGCCAGGTCTAGTACGCAACACACAGCCTGAGCCATGTAAGGAGTGGAAAAAAAAAACCTGGAGGGGAGAGTGGGAAGTGGCCACTGGGGTAGCCCCTTAAGTCACAGCTGGTGAGTACTATATGAGTACCCACTAGAGTCCAGCTGCTCTGTTCCCCACCCAGCTCCCTGCTAATGTGCCTGTGCAGGCCGTGGATCCTGGCCTAAGTCCTTGGGCCCCTGCCACCCTATGGGAGACCCTCATGGTATTGTGAGCTCCTGACTTCGGCCTGACCCAACCCTGACTGTTAAGGCCATTTGAGGAGGAAACCCGCAGGTGGAATGTGTCTGTCAGTCTCTCCCACTTTGCATGTCCAATAAATAAATCTTGAACAAACCTACCAATCTCAGGGACAGCGTGTGATGATGATAGTGGCTTCAGCCCAATCCTCCTCTCTCTGCCTAATGCAGACCCTGGAAGGCAGGGGTAACAGCCCAAATGCTGGGGTCCCCGGTACCCACATGGGAGATCTGTATTGAATTCCTCAACTTGACCCAATTCCAGACTTTCTGGCATGTGGGGAATGAACCAGTGATTGTAATATCACTCTATTTATTTAGTTATTTATTTGCCTTTTAATAAAATAACAGTTTACAAACACAAAACAAAAATACCCCATCAGTGTTCCTGAGTGCTGCTAATGACCAGAGATCAACTCTGGCCTGGGGAAGTGAAGGACAAAGACACCTGGGCAGACACCACTCCTCCCGGCTGCTGTGAGGTCCTTGGGAGCGCAGGTGACCTGCCCAGAGCACAGTCTAAGCAAACCCATTTGACAGATGCGGACTGCAATTCTCAGATGAGGCCTCACCTAGGACCAAGGCCAGGGTCAGGGCTAGCTCTTCCCACCCAGCCCCTCCTGAACTTCACAGATCAATGTCGCCCCACAGGCTGCCTCCTTGCAGGCTTCACCCACAACCAGGAAGAGCTGGAGGGGTCTGTTATTAAATGAGGCTTCGAGAGGACAAGTTCAACCAGGTGCCAAAGGAAGACAGAGGCGACTTCCCTGCGGGCCTCCTCCTTCCTGTGTTGCTCCCCTAAAGGAACTCTCGGGGGTTCCATCTCCCCTTTCTGCTCTCAAAGCTCGGTCACCAGGTCACCATAGTTCATACATCGTCCCCCCGCCTCCCCCCGCCACCGCCCTGTCTGACGCAGTTTGGCTACAGGAAACCACTGCTTGGCACCAACCCTTCCTTCCGGGCAGGCCAAGATGCCTAGAGGTGGAGTGGAGACGCGGCCCTGCCCACTTCCCCCCAGATAAGGGTCAGATCTTTCTGATGTCTGGGAGTTGGGTTCACCTTGGCCGCTCCTCAGGTGGCAGTCTTGAGTGTCAGCAGACAGTACCCCCTTATTTCAGGATGTTTTGAGGGAAGTGTGGAGTGAAAACTCCTAGGGCGTTTAGCACAGGGACCAGCAGAGGGTAATAGGTGCCCACCCCACTCCACCCGCAGGAAACACACCAACAGCCACGAGGGCAGATATGGGAATCTAACTGAACTACGAGCCCCGGGCTCCTTCCACTTTCCAGAGCGCAGGAGGATGCTCTCCACCACCTATCTTCGCCTCTGCCTCTGACCCATGGCCCTCGGGAATCTCTGGGCTGCGGCCCATCTGCCACAGGACGCCCCACATGCGCCCCTCGTCCGGCCTCCGGCCTCAGCGCCTCCCCAGTGCCACCAGCCGCTCCAGTCCGGACTGCCACTGCTTGTCGACCTCGGCTCCATCAGGGCCTGGGCCCCTGAGCGTGAGGTCGCGCGCTCCTGGGTCGGCTTGCTGAGCTGCCTCAGCTTTCTAAATCGGGTTCACTCAGTCTCCCAGCGGTTGGCCCCTCCGGATGGCAGAGGCGGGATTTCGACCTCAGTGACCAATGAGGAGGCTCCTGTCGAGAGCAGAGAAAATTGGTAGCCATGGCAACAGGCAGCTGCACTTCACTTCCCCCCACAAGGCGGAGCCAACCTTTCTGAGTACCATCAGCCTTGCTGGGATCACCAAGACCCCAGTCTCCCCTTAGGATGGAGGGTGGGGAGGAAGGGTGCCACTTGCGGGTGCCTCCAGCAGGGACCAGATGCACTGCAATGGAGTGGGTGCAGCAGGACCAGGACGTGGGCAAGATGAGCTGAGACTGGGAGGGTGGTTGTTAGCAAGCAGGTTAGGGCCTCCAAAAGCCAAGGCCCACCCAAGACAGGAGTGCAGGGGGACCATGCTGAATGAGCCACGCAGGCTGAATTGTGTGGGTCTCACCCAGTTCCTCAATCCCAGACAGGCAGAAAGGACCAGTGGGTCACCAAGGCCATTTCTGTGCCTGCAGGCAGTTTGGGCTCCAGTATAGGTGTGGTCACGTCCGGTCCTGGGCATTCATTAACCTCATACTCTTCCCAGGAAAGAGGAAGGTGACTGGCTTCAATGTCCCCATTTCACAGAGATACAAATTGATGCCTACCTGGTAAAATGTCTCAGCCTGGAGCCCTGGGGCCTGGTGTTGACCCAAGCTTGGGCCTGCAAGCCTTTAATTCCCTGGTGCGATGGCTCATCCAGGGAATCCTTGTGCCACTGTGCCGATGTCACCCCCCTTTGCTCATGGAACAGGGATGCCAGGGCCAAGTAAACCTAGTGCTTAAGGAGCACCTGCCCCGCCTTTGATGGCCATCGGATGCAGTGTGTGTCAAATCTTTTGTTGGTTCCTGCGAGACGGGCTAGCTTGGCAAGAAGGAAGAGAAGGCTACCCAGCTTTCAGCTGGCACAAATCGCCTGCAGGATTTCTGGGTGGATGGGCTGGGGGACGACACCCCAGGCTGAGGGAGGAGCAACTGTAAAACGCCAGAGATGCAACCACGAGGGGTGCCTCAGGGAGTCCAGGCAGTGGGAGTCTGGACAGGCCCCGGGTGGTGAAGGGTGTGCCCAGGACAGGTGGTCCAAGGTGTGTGCTTTTCTCTGAAGGATTTATGGACCCCCCCCAAGAATCACTCGTGTAGATCCTACCTTGAGAAGCACTGGATTAGACTTTTTGGGGCGGGGGGAAAGAAAGAGAAAGATCTTCCATTCCCCAGGGCTGGGCTAGACCCAAGCAAGCAGGGGGCCAGGAACTTCTTCCAAGTCTCTCATGTGGATGACAGAGGATGTGGGCTATCCTCCTAGCCCATTAGGAGGGAAGCTGGATCAGAAATAGAGCATCCAGGACTTGAACTGGTACCCATATGGGATGCTAATATCACAGGTGAGAGCTTAACTCCCTGCATCACACTGCCCACTCCTGGATTAGAAGTACACAGTACACCATGGTCCCAAGTAACAACCTCGCCACCAGACGCTGGGAGGAAAAAGTCAGAAACATGAGAAGTCTGTCAGCTACCTGAAGTTCAAAGCCAGGTGAAGCTGGTGCATAGTCAGGATCCATGGAGGGCTGCAATGACTGGAACCTCATAAGGAGGGACCCTGGTAGGGGACGGAGGTCACAAGTGCCTGCCATGACCTGAATGGTGGTTTCCCAGGGGCCTGCTCCTTGTTAGAGTTCAATCCGATGCCTTCTGTATTTTTCTGGAGACAGCTCCTATTTCAGCGAAATAAACACACACATATTACATAATTTTCCCTAATCATCAGTGCAAGCGGAGACACTGAAATTGCATGATCACACCATTGGCAATGTGCCATGCATCCAGGGAATGCAGAATACCTTGGTATTCCAAGCCCCAAACACAGTCAGACTGAAGAGAATCTGTGTGCAGACCCCACCATGCCTTGGAGAGATGGTCCACAACGTGGCATAAGGAAACTGCATATTACGCGGTCACCTCTCGATCTGCAGTGCAAGTGTCTGGCCCTGGGTGAGGGAGGGACCCCCAGGTGGCCGTAATCTGACCACGCCCTTGCAGTGGGGAAAAGGGTGTCGTTGAGCCTGTGGTCCCATGGTTGGGCTGTGAGCCCCTCGTGGGCTGGGCCCTTTCCCCCTCACTCTGCCCAGTGAGAGGCCAGTGGTGGCCAGGGGCTCTCAGTACAGGGGGCAGAGATCAATCCAAGAAGCCCTGAGTCCCCTGTCACCTGCTGCCTTCCGTGGCTCTGGCTGGAGAGCACCCCTGCGTGATGACATAGAGGAGGCTCTGGCAGGCTCACAGGGATGCCCCCTCCCAACCTGACATGGGACTGCTGAATGCAGAGGAGCCTCCAGGGCCATGAATATGAGCAGGAAATCCAGCTCCACCTGCCTACCTGCCAGCAGGAGACAGATAGTCCCAGAACCCAGGGGGCACTGCAGCTATGGGTACCAGGAATTCTCTCTGCCTTCCGAAGAGCATGCAAATAATAATATACAATGAAAACAAATGGCTGAATTTAAAAAGGCTCCAGGTCACACAGGCATCAAGTCCTAGGTTCCACTGATGTGAGGCTCTGGTGCTGCTGACTTTGGCCAAGCAGCATTTCTTGGCCCCAGCCAGATCATGAGGCTCATGGCATGGAAACTCAAAGCACAGGGAGTTTGTATTAAACTTGAGGAAAGACTTCCTGTTTAGACATCAGGATGGGTGCCCGAGGAAGGGTGTGGAGTGAGCCAGCAGCTTAGGAAGTCCTGAAAACAAGATAAAGGCTTGCCCAACTGGGATCGGTCCTGTACTGCCTGGGGGCAGCGGAATGGACTGAGTGACCTCTGGAGGCCTCCTTCAGTCCCGGAGGTTACAGCACCCTGCCATCAAGGTGGCCTGCATCGTCATTTCCCCAAAGCAGCTATTAAACAGAGAGCGGCAGGGCGGGCCAGCTTACAGGAACTGGGGCAGGAGAACTCAGGTGGGGTGGGAGGCAGGCAGGAGAGCTCTGGTAGGAGGGCGGGAACCTCCATCCGCATCCTTCTCTCTCTGATTGGCCAGTCCCACCCCACTGCCCTATCACCTGATCCCTGTGCCCAGGAACCTGTATTTTTTTCAATATTCTTCAGGGGGATTTTTATTTACTTATTTTCTTGAATATTTACTTATTTTCACCTGAAAGTTAGAGTTACAGAGAGATAGAGGGAAAGATTGAAAGAGATTTTCCATCTACTGGTTCACTCCCCAAATGACTGCAATGACCGAAGCTGGGCCAGTCTGAAATTGGAAACCAGTAGCTTCTTCTGAGTTTCCCATGTGGATGCGGGGATGCAAGGTCTTCAGCCATCCTCTGCTGCCCACCCAGACCATCAGCAGGGAGCTGGATTGGAAGTGGCGCTCATATGGGATGCCTGCACCTCAGGCAGAGGATTAATCTCCTGTGCTAATGTCAGTTCCTCCAGGGGATTTTTAAGCAAATATTGTGACCTAAGTTCCAGCCTCTTTAGGAAACAAATTGTATTTTTAAAAACCTCAAGCGGGCCGGGCAGCGTGGCTTAGCAGCTAAAGTCCTCACCTTGAACGCGCCAGGATCCCATATGGGCACCGGTTCTAATCCCGGCAGCTCCACTTCCCATCCAGCTCCCTGCTTGTGGCCTGGGAAAGCAGTCGAGGACGGCCCAAAGCCTTGGGACCCTGCACCCACGTGGGAGACCTGGAAGAGGTTCCTGGTTCCTGGCTTCAGATCAGCACAGCACCGGCCATTGCGGCTCACTTGGGGAGTGAATCATTGGATGGAAGATCTTCCTCTCTGTCTCTCCTCCTCTCTGTATATCTGACTTTGTAATAAAATAAAAATAAATCTTTAAAAAAAAAAAACTTCAAGGCAGCAGGACTTTATTTTATTTTTTGGTTTTAATTTATTTGAAGAGCAGAGACAGGGATTTTCCCAAAAGATTGGTTCAGCCCCTTAATGCCTGCAGTAGCCAGGGCTGGGCCAGGTCACAGTTCAGGTCTCCCACATGGGTGGCAGGGAGCCAAGGACTTGAGCCATCACTTGCAGCCTCCCAGGTGTGAACACTGGGGTCTAGAACAGTTAGGGCTCGAAAACCGGCAATCTGATGTGGACATGAGGGTCTTAACCGCTGTGTCAAATGCCTGCCCTGATGTTTTTTTGGAAGTCAAAGTATTTATTTGATAAAGCATTGCACTTCTTCCTGATTATGCAAATAATTTACTTTTGTTTAAGAAAATAATGGAAAAAGTACAAAAACAACAGTAAAATGTACCCAAAATTCTGTCGTGTGAAAAACTGTTGCGTTGGAACACACGTCCTTCCAAATTCTGTGCCTGTGGTCTCCTGGTGGGGCCGTGAGGTCACCCCAACAACTGAATGGATTGTCATTTAGCCATTTACAGTGCAGGAAAATTCTGTTTTTATGTAGAAATCCTAAGCAAAAGGCTAAGAGGGTGGCTTCAGATGCCTCATTGGGCCTGGGCTAGCAGCTGGGCCAATGCTGTCCGTCTGGTGACCTAGTTAGCCCGCGCGGGGCGGAAAGTTGGTGCTAGTAGGCTTGGGAGGCCAAGGCTGGCTGAGCAGCTGCTGTTTTACCTGAGGCCCTCCGGGGTGGCTTTGGGGGCCTTCCAGAAGGAAACAAGCAATACCCACAGGAAGGAAGCAGCTGGCCGTGTTCTGATGGGACAGGCTGCTGGGGAATGAGTGGGTGGCTGGGCCTCAGGGAGCTCCACGTGGGGTGGCTCCCAGGTTCAGACGGGCACCTGTGTGTGCCTCAAGGCTGGGGTGCCATGCAGGGACTCGTGATACAGTCACGAGCAGTCCTGGCTGGGCTGCGGCTTCGGACAATACGCTAACTGTTGAGGTCTCCCCGGGGCCGTGGGAATCCAGCTCCCAGGAGTGCCAGCCCAGCTGTTGATGAAGCAGGCGGCGAACCCTGGGAACAGAACGTAGCCTTCCGCACAGCGTGTCCCTGCTCCTGTTTTCATGTTGACGGGCATCAGGTGCTTTGCAAGGGATCCGCACCCAGTCGAGCGCGCTCGGTGAGGTCAGCTGCAAAATCAACAGCTGCCGCCTGCGGCCCCGCGGGCGTCCAGGAGCTGCGGGCGGCCGGGCTGTCACCGTCACCGGGGCACGCCTCCCCGCCCCGCCCCCGGGGCCTCCTGCTCCACGGTCCCTGCTCCAGCCTGTGGCTCGCTCCGACGCTTGTTTATCAACACGGACCAGAACATTTCCCTGCCAGCAGAAATTCGCAGGGCGATGGCACTGCCACCCCACGCCCGCGGTCAGTACACTCCCACGCTATTTGTGGCTGTCAGAGCCGCGATGCGCACTCGCCCCAGGTTCTGCCCTCTGACCTGGCCTGGCCGTCCATCACTGGCTACCGGGTAATCTCATGCAACTGACTTTACCTCTCTGGGCATCAGTTGTCTCCCCTCTAGAACCTGGTTGTATTGACCCGGTAATTATGTATATTCTCAAGCAGGGCTGTTCCCATGGGGCCTAGGGGCTGGACCCCATCAACAGGTATGTACCTGTCTACTTCCACTTCAGTGATGTGTTGGTAACTGCTGCCTGGCCTTGCTTGTCCGTGGGCCTGCTGTGAGGGGCACCAGGGAGGGTGTCCTTGAGCTCAAATTTCTGTCCATCTGGCCACTGGTGCAAGGGCTTGCCAAGGAGACCCTTGGAATGAACCCTAGCCAGACTTAAGTGCTCTTGGCCATGGCCCAACTTTCTTTTGTCCTTCTGGTCAACCCCAGAGCCTGAGTGGGTATTTCCACTTTGGCCTGGTTGTAGAGCGTTGGGCCTTGGTGCCTGGGCCCAACCCCAGGGGCCAGTCTCTGCTTAGAATACAAGGTCAGGTGCTCCCTGTCTCCCCACCTCCAGGATTCTGCCCGCTCCTGCCCCTCCCCAGCACAGCAGCACCATCTTGCTGGGTGGGGCACTAGGTTAGAACCCTGGGGGGAGAATCATGGCCGGCCCCCACACTGGGCAGTTTTCTTCCTGCCCTCAGTGGCAGAACTGATATAGGGGGAGGAGTGAGTTGGCTGAGAGGTAGTGACCATCAGAGGCTAGTCTGGTGTACAGAGCAGCTTCACAGGAAGCCCCTGGAGGTGCAGGGAAGTCGCCACCTTCCATCCCCGCAGGGTAGGTGTCCAGATAAAGACCAACATTCCTTGGGTCAGGCTCCTCCCTCCCTAGATCCACCTTTAGGAAGACCTGAAAGTCAACTGAGGATCCAGGAATCTAGGACCCCTCTCCTCAGCCAGCCCAGCCTGGCTGGCGGTGCCCAGGAGGACAGTGAGACACATACGAGCTGCTTCAACTCTGTAGATCCTGGATACTTCTTCTCTAACATTGTGCCAGAAGACGGGAGAAGGCAGCACACAGCACTCCATGCTAAGGTATGCAGTCAAACCCCTGGGCTGCTACCTGTGGGCAGGCCAGCTCCTGTCTCTGAGGCTCCATTTCCCCATCTGTGCAATGGGAACGGTGATCCCTTCCGGATAAGGCTATTATTAGAAGAGATAATCCTCAGAGAGCCCTCAGCAAGTTCCTGGAACACAGCAATTGCTCAGTAAATGGCAGCGATAGCATCGGAGGAGGAAGCGAGCAGCCTATGTGCTCACAGCACGTGATGAGGCAGGCCATTCAGCCATGTAGGGCAGGTGCAGCCCAGCCTGGTCCACTTCTCCAAATGCTTGGGTCTGGCTCTAAAGAAAAAGAAGAAATGGGCCTGATGGGGCCAGCATGGTGGCTGAACAGGCTAATCCTCTACCTGCAAGTACTGGCATCCCATATGGGTGATGGTTCGTGTCCCGGCTGCTCCGCTTCCCATTTAGTTCCCTACCTGTGGCCTGGGAGAGCAGTCAAGGGTGGCCCAAATCCTTGGGATCCTGCATTTGCATAGGAGACACAGAAGCTCCTAGCATTGGATCAGCTCAGCTCTGGCCTATGTGACTGCTTGGAGAGTGAACGAGCAGATGGAAGATCTTCATTGCTGTCTCTCCTTCTCCGTGTAACCCTGCCTTTCCAATAAAAAGATATAAATCTTTAAAAAAAGAAATGCTGTCCCCGCCCATCCTGAGCAGCACAGAAATGTTTCTACCAGGACGCCTGGGGCTGTGCGCATCATAACACGGGGCTAAAACACAGGGTGGCCAACCAGGTGGCTTATACAACAGAGCCTGATCCTCCCAGCGTTCCGGGACCACAGTCCTAGGTCAAGGTGTCAGTGGGACTGGCTCCCTCGGAAGGCTGGGAGGAAGCATCCGGGCACAGCCTCTCGCTCTGGTCATCTGGGCCTTCCCTGAGGTCGCAGTTCCCTCTGTAAGGACAACAGGCCTAGGGAACCAGGACCCACCCCATTAACCTAACCTCTTTCTCTCTTTTTATGTTTCACAGATTTAAAATTTTGTTTTGAAAAGCAGAGAGGGCCCGGTGGCGTGGCCTAGCGGCTAAAGTCCTCGCCTTGGAAGCCCTGGGATCCCATATGGGCGCCGGTTCTAATCCCGGCAGCTCCACTTCCCATCCAGCTCCCTGCTTGTGGCCTGGGAAAGCAGTCGAGGACAGCCCAATGCATTGGGACACTGCACCAGCGTGGGAGACCCGGAGGAGGTTCCAGGTTCCCGGCTTCAGATTGTCCCGCATCGGCCCATTGCGGCTCACTTGGGGAGTGAATCATCGGATGGAAGATCTTCCTCTCTGTCTCTCCTCCTCTGTGTATATCTGGCTGTAATAAAATGAATAAATCTTTAAAAAAAAAAAAAAAGAAAAGCAGAGAAAAAAAGAGAATCTTTTCTCTTCTGTTTTACTCCTTGAAATGGCTGCAGCAGCCTGCACTGGGCCAGGCCAAAGCCAGGGGCTCCATCTGGATCTCCCACATGGGTGCAGGGGCACATGCACTTGGTTCATTTTTTTTTTTTTTTTGGTGCCTTTTCAGGCACCTTAGCAGGGAGCTAAACCCGAAGTGGAGCAGCCAGGACCAGAACCCTCATTACAATATGGGAGTCCTACCTGCTGGCAGTAACTTAACCCTCGGCACTACAGCACTGATTCCAACCGCATGTGAACTAACCACATCTGCCAAGAACCTATTTGTAAGTACAGGGATATTCTGGAGTATTGAGGATGCAGAAGCAACTATCTGAGCTTTAGGGGGAACCCAATTCAACTCTGAACAATCACAACTAAAGAACTGTGGTCATCCGTCCTCTCATTGTGTAGATGGGGGCAGCACTTTCTGTGGTTTGCCCATGGTAGGTCTTAGAGAAATTTCTTTTTTGCTTTTCTTCTTATTTTAAAGAAAGACTTATTTTTTTAAAAGATTTATTTATTTTTTTTGGAAAGGCAGATGTACAGAGAGAAGGAGACACAGAGAGGAAGATCTTCCGTCTAATGATTCACTCCCCAAGTGAGCCGCAACAGCCGGTGCTGCGCTGATCCAAAGCCAGGAGCCAGGAACTTCCTCCAGGTCTCCCATACGGGTACAGGGTTCCAAGGCTTTGGGCCATCCTCACCTGCTTTCCCAGGCCACAAGCAGGGAGCTGGATGGGAAGTGGGGCCGGTGGGATTAGAATCGGTGCCCATATGGGATCCCGGGTATTCAAGGGGAGGACCTTAACCATTACGCTATCACTCCGGGCCCAAGACTTATTTATTTTTATAGCAAGGGCAGATTCAGAGAGAGAAGGAGATACAAAGAGAGATCTTTCATCCACTGGTTCACTCTCCAAGTGGCCACAATGGCCAGAGCTGAACTGATCTGAAGCCAGGAGCTTCTTCTGGGTCTCCCATGCAGGTACAGGAACCCAAGGCTTTGGGCTGTCCTCTGTTGCTTTCCAAGCCCACACACAAGGAGATGGATGGGAAGTGGAACAGCTGGGACATCAACCTGCATTCATATGGAACTGGTGCTTGCAAGGGGAGGATTAACCAACTGAGCTATCACATTGGGCCCTGGAGATGTTTCTTGACTTACATTCAGACCAATGCCCAACAGCAAGAAGAGCTAGAACCTCCCGTCTCCACACTGCCTGCCCATCCTCCCGGTTGGCTGGAAGCTACAGAAGTTTTTGGGGTCAGTTCTGTCTTGGAGCAAATAACTTTATAATCTTGAGCAGTTGCTTCTCTGCAGTCAGCCCAGTGTGGACCCATTGTTTCCGTCCTCAGTGCAGAGGTCAGGCCCAGCTGGGCCAGGTCAGTCTGTGGTCCTGTCCTATACATCTGCACACCCATTGCCAGCTGTTTTACTCCCCAGGTGGCTACAACAGCCAGAACTAAGCTTTGAATGAGCAGCCAGGAGCTTCTTCCAGGTCTCAATGTGGGTGCAGGATCCCAAGGCTTTGGGCCTTCCTCGACTGCTTTCCTAGGCCACAAGCAGGAAGCTGTATGGGAAGTGGGGCAACTGGAACATGAACAAGCACTTATATGGGATCCTGGCAGTTGCAAGGTGAGGATTTAGCCACTAGGATATCGTGCTGGGCTCAGGTCCCAAACTTCTTTCCATGCGTACCTGGGGTGGGGTGCCCTGGAATTCCTTTTTCTATTAAGGCAATGGCTTTCCAGAAGTACCTGCAGAAAGATCTGTTAAGACTGGCCTGGGCCCTCCTAGCCAGAATTGCCAAGGGGGTAGGGAAGAGAAAGGGGAGGGCAGGGAGGCTTGCCTGGGACTGTGAGCCTAACCCATCCGCTGTCCGGCCCCTCAAAGCTGGCCTGGTTGTAGTCCGGCCTGGCTGTGGCTGCAGTCATTGTCAAGAGCTCCTGCTGGGGTGTTCAGATGGTGCCATCACGCAGAAGTTTGTCCTGGCCTGCAGCAAATCCACACTTAAGAAAGAGGGGGGCTAAAAAAAAAAAAAAAAGAATAAACCCTCACTAATATAAACATCAAAAAAAAAAAAAAAGAAAGAAAGAGGCGGGGTGAGTGTGGCTCTGGGGGTCCCTGATCGGCGTGAGGGTCACGCCTTCTCCTTCTCTGGGAGCCGTGTGCTCAGGACTGTACCTGTGGTCTCTAAAGTCGCTTCAGCCATGGGTGCAACGTTAGTCAGTAACACGCAAATGAAAACCAGGCTGGAGAGGGTGCAGACACTGAGGCCGCTTGTCCCTTCCAGCCTCCAGCTTGCACTGGCTTTGGGCGGAGTCATAGCTGCTGCCCTGTGCTTTGCTGGGTGGGACAGGAAGCAGGGGTCACATAAAGTGCCAGTGGATGTGGCTGGCAGCAAGCCTGACCCTCTGTGCAGCGCACTGGGCCTGTGGCGGCTGCCAGGAGAACCAGGCCAGAAAGGGCTGGTTTAGGCGAGTTGGCAATAATAGGCAGTTGACTAACTCAACAGCTCAGCACACGCCACTCGATAATGCCATCAAACCAACGTGCGGCTGGGGCCTGGGAAGGGTGGCACACCACTCCTTGGAAGTCGTCAGCAGCTTCCATGCCCCTCCTGCACCCCAAGCACCGTATTCCCATGTGGTTACTGTTAATAAGGCAAGAAGCACATAACTTGACATGCAGAATCTATCTCAACCTTCCAAACAGCTGTAGATGGTCAGTGCTGCCATGACGCTGGTGGCTTGGGCCACAGCAAATACACACAGAGGTAGCCCCCACTACTGAACCACTCTGTAACACCGCCCATGCACCGGGTCACAGATGGGGGGAAATGAGGCACATAGTGGCAAAGCTAGCTGCCACCACTGGGAATGATGGGTACCCCTTCCCGCAGCACCCCGTCATCTTCTAGATAGGGAGGTGGGGTCTGGGACAGGCAGGGGAGAGCTGAAAATGAGGGCAAAGGTTTGCATTTTGTTCTGCTTCCTGGCAAGCATAATAAGAGGCCCCCGTGGGAACCAAAGCGCAGACATCTGACCCGGAGCCCTTGGCTGCTCTTCCTTCCTCTGCCCGGTCCAGCTGCTGCTAGTCGTGTTGTTGCAGGTCTCATGGGAATCGCTATGAGCCAGACAGCGGGCAAGCGGGAAAGAGGCCTTTTGCTCACACCAACTTGGCCTTGACCCTTTGTGACTCCTCAGCTGCCACCTTCTTGCCACCCAAAGACCACGCAGAAGCTGCCCTGAGTGCCTCCCACAAGCCCAGACCGTGTCTTGAACCAGGGGGCCTGACCTTGCACTGGGCTGGGCTTCCTGTCACATGAGGAGTGGGGGAGGAGAGGCACTGTGACAGCCCCAGGCCATGTCACCTGGCAGGTGCACACAGGCTGCCTGGAGTCGGCTTTGCTGTCCTCACATCACTGTCCTGGCCGCAGCTCAGTGCTCACCTGTACCTCTACTTGGTGGACAAATGCAGCCTGCCACCAGAGTCCAGGCTGTCTGTTCATACTCTTGGTCTTGGAAGGGAGCACCTAGTCCTGGGGCAGGGACCCTGGCTGCACGGCTATCTTAGCAAAGCACGACACCACGTGTAGCACACTCCTCACATGGCCGGGGCGGTCCATGCTCCTGGCCTTCTATGCAAACCCTCCTGTGCCCTCTCCAATTTTTTTTAATTACCAAAAGACCAACTGAACATCTCTTTCTCTCTCTCTCTTTTAAGCTTTATTTTTTATTTATTTGAAGGGTAGAATTACAGAGACAGAGAGACCTTCCATCCAGGAGCTCACTCCCCAGATGACAACAACAACCAGGGCTGACCCAGACAAAAACCAGGAGCCAGAAACTCCCAGGGGTGCAAACACTTGGATCGTCTTCCACTGCTTTTCCAGGTCATCAGCAGCAAGCGGGATTGGAAGTAGAGCAGCTGGGACTCAAACTGGGGCTCCTGTGGGAACTTGGCATCACAGGTGGCAGGTTAACGTGCTGTGCCTCCACATTAACGTCTTCAACTAACACTTCTCTCCATACTGCTGAAGGAATTGGGGAGATTTGTCTGCATGGGTGTGGGGAGCTCTCACACCGTCTTTCGTCACCCCGTCTGGGTCCCCTGTTGGTAGAAACTCTGGCTGTTTTCCAGGGTCTCACTAATCTTTGTCCATCCTTCCTGGAGGTCCTTCCCCAGCTCTCACCCCCACCCTGGCAGCCTGGGAAGTGCTGAGTAACAGATGCGGGAAGAGACGCATTCTGTTCCACATCCACGTGTGTGCCCCACAGAAAGACAAACTCCCATTCCAAGAGGCCATGGGAGCCAAGAAGAGCAAGGACAGGCAGCTAAGAGGGGAAGGCCAGGCCCTCTGCTTTGGACTTGGTTATCCAGAAGGACCTCGTGAGGTGGTCATCAAGAAGCTTATTGTCCATCCCTACCGCAGGGCCGTGAGGGATAAGCATTCTGCCCAGAGGGAGCGGCCTGAGCTAGGGCTCAGCAGCAGGGACAGGATACAGTGCTGTGTTTGGGAATGTCTTCTAACTGCAGTGGAGGGATGAGGGGCTCCCCAAGTGGAGCAGGGTGGTGTGCCAGAGTCAGGGAGTTGGGACTGAGGCAAGGGGGGGCGGTGAGCCCAGCTGGGAGAATCAGCAACAGAGAGGGAACTTCAGCCGGACTGCCTCCTGTTGGCTGGCACGCAGCGTCTGCTGGGTGCCTCTGTTCGTCACTGACTCGCCACAGAAAGTGGCCCAAGAGCTCTGCCCCAGTCAGTCAGCAAGTCCACACTGGTGATGCACCTCAAACTTCCCCACCCCCACCTTGAAATCCTTTGGCACCAACCCTAACTGCACGCCCCCACCCCTGCTTTTACGTGGGGAGTCTTCCCGACAGAAGGGCCGGGAAAGGGCGCACCTGCTAGGGCCAGCCTGCCCAACGCCCCAGACACCCTTCCCCCAGCCAAAGAGGCCGAGCAGTCGTGCGCAACGAAGCATCCAGGAGTTTCCTGCCGTGCCAAGCGGCTGCCTTGCTCAATTTCCCTCGTTTGTGCACTGAGACTAGACAGAGCAAAGGGCAGCCTCCAAGGTGTCTGGGACCAGACTCAGGCCAGCGGGTTAATGGGCCACTGGGGAGCCGGCCTGGCCCGGGGGCCGCCGGCCAGAGGATGGGGTGGGGCTGAGAGCGCGACGTGCGGGTCAGCTGAGGCGGAGGCGGCTTGATGTGGGGCAATCTCTGGCAACGTGCGGGCCGAGCCGTCCACAGCTGCCGGCGGGGGGCCCCGGGGCCCGGGACCGTCCCCAGCAGCCGGCTTCCGCCGGTTTGGTGCAGCTGGGTTTCTAGAGCTGCCTGGCTCGGGATTGTGCATACACGGGCGGGCACCCACGCCCCAAATTTCCTGCGGGTCTCCGCCGCCCGCATTCCGCTCTGCCCCTGAGCAGTGGACTCAAGAGGGCCAGGTGCCAAGCCGCGGACACACCTGGGCAGCCCCACGTGGAAGCATGCACGCGCCAGGCACGTCTGTCCCGCTGGCTGGGAGAGCAGAACTAAGTCAGCCCTTGGGTTCTTTGTCTTGTGTCTGCTGGAGCAAGGGCTTCCCTAGGGAAGTTGCCTAACGCCTCCATACGCAGATAACGAAGCCTGTGCAATAGATGGCTGTAAGGATTAAACAGCGCGAGTGGACTTGGTCACTAAGAGACGGCAGTGAGGATGGGGTGGGGGCCAGGACAGCTTTCCGCTGCTCACCCTGGTCTGTGTCATCCTTTCCGCCATCTCATCCCTCATTCTTTACCCTGATCTCACATCATTCATTTTATCCAACACAAACCCATTGACGTTTGAAGCCACTTGATTGGTGCGGTGGTATGGTAGCTTAAGCCTGTCCCTGCGACACCAGCATCCCATATGGACAGCAGTTCATATCCTGGCTGCTCCATTTTCAACCCCGCTCCCTGCTTATAGCTTGGGAAAGTGGTGAAAGACAAGCCATGTGGGAGACCTGGAAGCAGTTCTAGGCTCCTGGCTCGGGACTGACCCAGCTCTGGCTGTTGCAGCTCTTTGGAGAGTGAACTAGCAGGTGGGATATCTCTATCTTTCCTCGTCTTTTTCTGTAAACCTGGCTTTCAAATAAAAATTATTAATCTTAAAAAAAAAATCTGCTGAAATGAATGCAGTTCCTCCCCGCCCAGGCCACATGAGTGACACCTGTGGCCTGCCCAGCCCCAGCCCCTGACTCATTCCTGCCTCAGTCTCTCCATCTGGGCGTTAGGGATAGGAGGACTGGGCCCTCCCAATCTCCTGACGTCTCCTGATACCGCCAGGGAGTGAGTCAGAGGACGGTGGGGAAACCCAGAGTAACAGAGAGAGGCTGTGGCTGCAGCAGGGCTCGTGCAGGCTGATGCAAGGCTCGGCTTTGGCCTGCAACCCAGCTGTGCAAATAGGCGTGGCACCAGGAGTGGCCGGGCCCCTCCCCTGGCAGCCAGTGGGCCACAGGGACCCTAGCGGAGCCACAAACAGGTTGTCCCATGGGGGTTACAGTATCCTCTCAGCCCAGCTGTTGGTCAAAGTCCAGGGGGTCATCCCCAAAGAGAGCCAGGTGGAACACTGTCTAGTCAGGGTCCTGGGGGCTGGAGGCTGCCGGAGAGGGAAGTGGGACAGCCAGGTTCTGGGCTGGGCATCTGAGGGACTCATTCTGGAAGCCACAGAGCGGGGTTTATGGAGCCCCAGCCAAGGGTGGGCTCCTAGGAGCTCCATCCACAATGCAGGACCTCAAGGAGATGGAACTGAGACTTGGATCCTGATTTTTGCTTTCTAACACTGGCTGTGTGACGGGAGCAAATTGTTTCACCTTATCTTTGGGTCTCCATTTCCACACCCAGAAGTGGGGATAGCCATGCCTGCTTTATAAGGTTGCTGTGAGAACAAGGGAGAGTGGGGGGGAGGGTGGGAAGACCAGAAGAGGTGCAGAGGAGAGAGACCATGCCAGGATTTGAATCCACGTCTGTTGGCCTCAGTGGTGGGGATGGGTCACGGTGTGAGTCCTGCTTACTGTCTTCTTGTTTCTTCCTGGGTGTTCGCCCACCCTTTCTGGCTGGAGTGCCCAGGGCCAGGGCAGTGGTGAGTATGGCTTCCATTTCTTGGGGGTGTGTGTGTGGCTCAAGCACACAGTAGATCCTCAGTCAATGTCCTGCTGGGGGAAATGGAGTAACAAGCTGTTGCGGGGGGTGGGGGGATGAGTCAGCTGGGTGAGCGTGTGAGGGCCGTGGCGTGTGTGCATGCGTGTGTACTGAAGTGGGGAGAGTGCCTGGGGTGTGGATGTGCTGCTCTGGGGACGACGTGGGAGGGCACTCCAAGTCACTGCCGGAGGGCTAGCCTATCTGACTCATACCCTGCCCCCGGCCTGCGCCTTCCCAGGCTAAGCCCTGTGCCCCTGTACCCCACACACATATGGGGAAAGGGGGTACTGTGAGGTCTCAGGGGGCTCCCGGTACCCTCCTTCCTAGGGGTCTGGGTGGGGGTTGCAGCAGGTGTCAGTTCCCCTGAGAAGCTGCAACCCCAAACCCAGGAGAAGCTCTTGGGGCGTCTGCCACCCATCCGGGCCTATTTTTAGATCCACCCCCTCTTCCCCTCCTAACCCTGTCCCAGCTGAGCAAGGAAATGACTCACACGGGTCCCAGGCAGGTAGAGGCAGCCTCAGTAGGCCTCGGGCATGCTTTGCCTGGCTCCAGCCCTGGGGTTGCCCCACCTGGGGCCACCTTCCAGAGACCTCCCTGCCTGGCAGCCTGAGAGTAAAGCTGGGGTGCAGGGCCCCGGGATCCCACCAGGCCCACTCACCACACTGGGCTTCTGGGGCAGAATTGGCACCCAGGGCGCTAAAGGGTTATGCTCTCCTCCTCAGTCAACTCCAGGCCTCCGAGTATGCATGGGCTGTGCCAGACAGATGGGTCTGACTGCTCTCCCTTGTGGGCCTCTTCAGAGCCCAAGACGATGAGGATGAGAAGGCGTCTGCTCATGGCCACTAGGAAGGGCTGGGCTGCCCTGACCCAGCTCATCCAGGGCTGCATGTTCTCTGGGCACGTGGGATGAAAGGGCAGGTGTAGGAGGGCACTGTGGGTCCCTGACCCAGGCTCTTGGCTTGTTGAGGGCTGCTAGGGGCTCAAGGTCCTGGGCTGCTCGCCCTGTGCAGTCAGCGGCGGCATCTATTCACCTTGTGGGGGAAGGACTGGGCTGGCCAGGAAACCAGGGCTGGCCACGCTGGGACGTCCCTGCCAGTGCCACCAAGGGGAAGCGTAGGTACAGGCTATGATGGGGACTAGGGTGGGGGGCCAGGGAAAGCTGGGCCAAAGCCCTACTACCAGGGGCATGGGGCATTGCACTGCCGCTAGCCCAAGGGTTAGGGTTTCCTACTCTCCCACCACCTTCAGCTAGGAGGGCAGAGAGAGGATCCGGGATCACAGACAGATGCGGGGGAAGGCCAGGAGGCCAGGCTTTAGTCCAGGAGTGGCCTGCACCTGCAACCACAGCACCCCCAAGGGACTGTCAGCTTCCACACTTTGCTGAGGCTCTGGTGACACCAGGCATGGTGGAGCCAGCCTGTTGCTGGGCTGACGTGTGAACCAAGTCAACAGTTCCTCGAATTGTGTTACAGCCTGGGCCGCACAGGCCCCAGAGCTAATAATATTGGCAGATGTAGGTCATGCAACTCGATCCCCTGGGCTCAAATCCCACCCTGCCTCGTGATCTCCAGGCTGGCTGTGAGCAGGTGAACGCTGGGCTCAGGGTCCTAAAAGCAGACCTGCTGGGCTTGGGATTTGGGGGTGCCTGTCCACAAAACCAGTGACCTAGGTCATGAGAGACTGGGGTACTGAAATCAGTGCCCACCAGGGGCTGGCAACCTCAACGACAGACTTGGCAGGTCTGTCTGGTGTGGTGACAATACTGACAAAAGTGTTTCAAAAGTGATACCGAAAGGGTCCTGTTCTGAGCTGCAACTGGGACCTCCCTCACCAGGCTCCAGTGCCCAGAGCTCTAAACCCAGTGTGCTCTAGGGCTGCAAGGGGCCCTGGAATGGCCCTGGGCAGAGCAGAGCAGCAGGGGAGCTGCAGTCAGTCCTGGTGGGGCGGGGTCCTGCAGAGTGCATCAACCAAGCTGTGTCTGGTGTAGCAGCAGGGAGCGTGCTTGGGGCACTGCAGGCTACAGAGCCAGGACAAAGACCTTGCTGCTTGTTGACATAGCCAGGTGAGAGGCCTCACTGTCTCCCTTAACACCTGTAGAGACACACCCGCTCCCTGGGCCCCCATCCTCAAGCTGAGAATACCCAGTTCAGGCAGTAGGGCTGGCAGAACTCTTGAAGGTTCTGAGCCCTACTCCTTGCCCTGCTAGGGACACACCGTACCCTGCCCTCTGCAAGGGAAAACCTGGCCAGTCCAAAGTACAGAAGAGGCAGCTGGGTCCTTCTTAGAGCAACCTGGTGGAGGGGGTGGAGGTATGCTGGGCATGACCATGAAGGGCAGACACATGCTCCCAAAAGCCCAGGACCTGCGCCTTCACTTCCTGCTCAACTGTGAGGTGCGGTGGCTTGTCAGCCCCTACAGGGCCCTCTGTCTGACACAGGGTTGCGGAGGCCCAGAGGTACTTCTGGGATGGGTCTCTTGCCCACTCAGTCTTGCCTAAGATTGGCACGGTGACCATCCCGGGAGTGGGAGTGGGGGAAACCTGGCCTGCACACCTGCTGCCTTTCCTCCTGTGCAGGCTTCTGCTCACACAGCCCCTCACACCACCCCCTTTACCAGGAATCCCTAGCCAGGGTCCTCCCACCTGCCCCACTGCCAGGGTCCTGCTGTTTGCTGCATCCCCTGCCACCCTGAACTTCCTCAAGAGCTGGAACCTTGGCATTTCTCCGCCTGGAGTGGGTCCTAATGTCCTTCCCAGTCAGTTAACCCCTGTGCAGCGAGGAAAAACGACAAATCCTTGAGTCGGCTTGCCAAGGAGCAGATGCTGGTCTGGGTGCTCCGTGTATGGATAACGCTTCCACCATGCACAGCTGCCCATCGTGGGCAGAGGGAGGGGGAGGTGGTTTGCCCAGAGTCAGGCTACAAATGGCCCGGACAGGTTCCAGCCGCCATAGTGGCCACCCAATCAACAGCCAACGTTATCAGCAGCATGGCCATGTCAGTGTCAGGAGAACCTGCCTCAACGGGCAGCTTGTGGCCCCACCAAGACTAGGGCTCCTGTCTACCTTCCTGGACTTATACCTGGCATAGCTAGTCCTGCTTCGGACCCCAAAGATGGCGCTGCTTCTTGGAGGGTGTTGGGTGTCGTGCCTCCCCCTACTGCCCCCCAAAGCTGTAGCTTCCTGCTCTGGGAAGTGGGCTGGCCCATTCCTGTCCCATAGTGGGTTGTCTGGCAGTGCTGAGTGTCTGCAGAAGTGACATTGTGTCAACCATCTGTGAGCCTGGGTCTTGGCACAGCTGCGTGCCCGCCTAGATGGTCTGGTCGGGTGACTGGGTGACAGTGGGCCCCAGGCCAACAGGGCACTTGATCTCTGTGCCTTGGAGGAGTGCTTCCTTCTCCGTCTGTGCAGGACAAACAGATAAGCTGGCAGATCCTGGGTAGCTCGGGCGGAAAGTGGCTTGTTTGGCCACCTGATGGGGCGGGGCGTCCTTGTGCAAACCTCTTCCTTGAGGCAAACAGATATAGAGGGTCCCACCCCTTCTGGCTCGCAGTAGGCAGCTGGGGGAGGTGAATGGGGGCACCTGGCAACACTAGGGCCAACCAACTGCAGGAACAAGTGGCTGCTCGCAGGCTGCAGTGACTCTGGGCGGGACAGCCAATGAGCTCCGGGGCTGTGGTGGCACCACCAGGCAGCCCGCCTGTCTTTGGCTGGTGCCGAGGCAGGAGGGGCCTCAGCCCACCAGTCAGGGCTGCCGGGCCCTGTCTCTGGGAGGTCCAGGCAGATCTGTGCTGCTCCTGTTCCTTGGTGGGAGCTCACTGGGCTGCCACATCTTGAACTTTTCCAGTCTCTGGGGAGGAGGCAGGCAGTGGGGGTTGGTGTGGGGATTGGACTGCACCCAGAAATGCTGTGGCCTTTAGCTGAGCCTGAGCTGGGGGCAGAGAGAGTGAGCAAGGAGGCTGTGCACAGGACAGAGGGGCCAAGGGAGACAGGAAAGTGGAGGTGACAATCTGGGACCCCAGGCTGTGCCTGACAGTGCCCAGCCCTCCCCCCTTGCAGGATGGAACTTCCCTGCCACAACAGTGTCAGCAACAGGTGCTTGAGTTTCCTCTCACCTCCCACCCAACGCCACCCCCACATCCCCCTGCTTGATGCAGAGCCAGTGAGGCCAGTCACATAATAAACATATATTTATAGATGTACAATTTCAGAATTCTAATTCAAGAAATACAGCTTGTCGGGGATCCTTTGGGATCTATGTTCTTATTGCACATGGCTCAGCCAGCTAGGGACATCTACCGAGACCAGGCAGTTGTGGGGGAGGCAGGACAAAACACTGGGGCCGCGGCAGTGGGGCGCTCTAGCCCATGTCCAGTTCTTAGGGTCTCTCGGGGCCAGGTTGGCTACTTTACTTGTTTTAAAAAATAAAACCTGGTTTGACGTTTTCTTACCCAACTTCCTGTTCCAGTAAGCATCCTGTTGGTTGGGCACAGGATGAGAGGATGAGAGCCAAGAGAAACCACGGGCAGAGGGCTGCCCTTCTGCCTGGCGGCGTAGGGAAGTAAGGCTTTGGGAGGCTGGCGCTTGGTCACGCGCCCATCGCCACTGCTGCCACACAAGGACTTGAGGGCTGCGGGCAGTCCAAGAGGCCCAGCACACTCTGGGAATGCCTAACCCACCCTCCTTCCTGACAGCCAGGGCTATGCTGAGCGTGCCTCACTGAAGTGGAGGGTGACATTCATTCGGCCTGGTGGTGTCCTGTTCCTGTCCCTGGGGGTGTAGACAGAGGCACCCAAGGACAGTGACCCTTCCTCAGTAGTGGGGCTGCGCCTGTACTCCTGGGTGCCAGCTGGCTGGCCAGGAGAGGAGACTTCTGGAGTCCTTGGTGCACGATTTAGGCAATGATGGAGCTGGGCCCTGGGGCACCTATAAGGCAAAACTCACTGAGGGACTTGGGGGCAGGGAAAGGCCGCCCAGGAACCTGCTGCTGTGCATTCAAGGGCTCGCCGTCCTGCCCCATGTGCAGGGCGGGGGGGAGAGGAGGGCTACTGGGCACAGGCCATAGAGCCCACTGGAACCACCAGGGGCAGAGGCTTGAAGGGGTGGTCTCCCGCCAGCAGGTCCTGCCTAGTTCCCCGCCCTCCCCCCACCCTTGTCTCAATACTGACCTGGCTCCTGCCCTGAGGGGCACCCATCCCTTCTCCAGCCTGGCCTCTCTCCAGCTTAGCCCTACACCTGCTGACCGTGATACGTTTCCTATAGATTTAAGACTATCATGATTACTACTGCCATCCAAAAAGGGGCCGGGGTGGGGTGACGTGGAGAGCCCCTGTGATGTTCATCATGTCACCGGCCACGGCCCACATTTAGCTGTAGGAGGACCAGGCTGCCTTGCCCTGAACAGGCTGCCCTTTCTAACATAGGGAAGAAGTCAGCTCACCAACCTAGGCAAACCCCTGCATAGTTAAAAAGTAGAATATATATATATATATCTTTATATATGCCTATTTACATATAAATAGATATATATACATACACACGCGGCTATAAGTTACTCAGGGACAGTGCTGTTCCCACCTCCTCTACCTTCTTGGCCTGGCCCAAGAGGTGCCTGCGTGAGGCTGGTGACAGCTTCCTGGGGAGGTGACCCCAGCAACTGGGTGCTCCCTTAGCCCTTCCTCTGGACAGACGCTGCTGGGGAGGTGACCCCAGCAACTGGGTGCTCCCTCAGCCCTTCCTCTGGACAGACGCTGCTGGGGTTACATTCTCTTTCTGTTGCTATGGTTTCAGTCTCCTAGGAGAGTGCACATGCAGAGCTTCTGCCAGCGCTGCCGGTGGGAGGGAGGCAGCCCCGGGCACGGCAGGCAGGGCTCCGGTCTGTCCTCGGAGCTTTCGGCGTTACTGGGTGAGAGAGAGGGCAGCTGGGCGGCGTTCGGCCTCCAATTCCACTTTAATGGTTTTGCTTTGTATGCCTTTCTTTAAATACACAGTCTGTCACCTTGGCTCAGTGTGTGTCACCAAAAGTTCTCCAGGGATTTCATAGTCTGGGGAGGAGAGGGGTGCCAGTTAGTTCATCCATGTATGCCTGGTGCCCATGTGGGGTTCTGTTCTCTTCCCTCCGCAAAGGGCCTGACAAACAGTCTCCAAGCATACAGCCTGCAGGTGGACCTTGGCCAAAGGGATACAGGCAAGGGAGGGACCAGCCAGGGTCCTTGCACGGAAAGCCACCTTTCCTGGTGCTACCCATGCCCCTCTACTGGCTCTCTGGCAGACTCTGGGAGCAGAGCCCAGGCCCCACGGCTGGGGTGGAGGAGGCATCCGGTGCTGAATGGCTGCAGCCAAGTCTCAGAGCTCAGGCAGGAGGCCTGGGCAGGCCGGATGGAATGCCTGTGGCTAGCCAGGTGCAGGAGCACTCTGCAGAAGGGGCCTCGGGTCCTACTGAGTGGATGGGCAGTGACCAGAGAGCCTGGGTCTCTGCTCTCCCAGGCCAGGCTGCCTAGGCCATCTTGCTACATTTTACTTGACTGGGAAGCGCAGAGAAGGTGGGGTGCTCTCAGCCTCCCTGCTCCCCCATGGCCCTTCCTGGAATCAGGTGGGCAGGGGGGATGATAGGGCCCAAACCCTGGTGTGCTGTGCCTGGGGAAGGGCTGTGGCCCAAACCCTGGTGTGCCCCTGCCTGGCTTCAGGGCAGCCCACCAGCCACAGAGCCAGGGAGGAGAGGGTGGTGAGGGGTGAGAGCACCCGCAGAGCTGAAGTGGACAGCAGTTTCCAAGCAGGTGCAGGGCTATCGCCTCTGGAGAATGGAGGTTGGCTGGGGCGTCTGTGCCCTGATTTCCACACCATCCCTCACCCACACTTCCTCCCTCTCACCCTCCCTCCTCCTCTGCCTCAGCACCACGGCCAAAGCTGCCAGGAGTTGCAGGGAGAGGCAGCCCTGGCTCATACTTGGACCTTGGTGTGGCTGGCCCCGGACTATCCATGCAGGGAGGCCTGCACCTCTGACAGCCGGTTACAGCTCGGGGTGGTCATCTTCTGTGCCTTGTGGTACATGTTGCTGTCGCCAAAGTAGTGGGCCCGGTACAGCAAACCTTCCTCTGCAAGGCAACGGGCAGGGGTGAGTGGGCAGCCTGTGCCTTTCCGCGGCTGCAGGTCTGCCTGGGCTTGCGGGCAGCTGGGAGAGCAGGGGGAATGCTGTGACAGGTCTGGGAGCATGGGTGGGTGGAGTGGGCTTTCTCCCTGGGGATGAGCTCGGAGGGGCAGCTGGTGGTCCGCCTCGTAAGAAGTCAGTCAAGGAGGGAAACTCGCCAGCCCGCTCAGACCTCCCTGGAATCCTGAGCACAGATCTGGATACACAATCGGGGAGCAGCAGCCAGAACGGCAGGCTGAATGTTACGATCCCTGGGTGCCTGCTGGTCCCAGGGGCCTGGCCCTATGGAAATGCACGAGCAGTGTCCAGTTCTTGGCTGGGAGTTGGCTAGTTTGGGCGTTGCCAGGGCCTGTGGGCAAGGAGGGCTTTCCCCTGCCTCGTTCTCAGGTTGCACCCCTTGCCAGCCCCCAACACACAGTTGTGTGAGCATGCGTGCACTCACTCTGCTGCTTTTCCTTCCAGCAGTTGTTGCGGAGGTTGGCTATATAATCGTCTTCCACATTCCGTTCCACTGTCTTGAGGCTGGAACCTGTGTACTCTTCAGTGAAGCTGTCAGCCACGTAGTACGTGACCCCCAGGTGGTCTGTGACTCGTTTGTGCACGTGGCCCACCGACCTGGCCAGAAGCACATTGGACGTCAGTGGGCCTGAGACTTCATGCCCTGGTAGGACTTAGGTGTGACATGGCCCCATGGCAAGTAGTGCCACATGGGTGACAGTCGTTGGCTCCCTCCCACACTAAGCAGAACCCTGTGTGCCACCCAAAATGAGGGCCTGAAGGAAAGGCAGGCGTTGCTTGGACACAAGTGATGAGCCTAGGTGATGACAGGCTCTTCTGTAAAACTGTCTCACACTGGGGACCTGGGGCCTTTGGGGAGAAATGCTGGAGGAGGAGCTGCAGCACCCAGACAGGAGCTGGCCCCCAGGGCACAGTCCCTGCACACCCTGTAGCAGCAGAGGGCCTGACATTGGGCTGTGAGCCTGAGCACAGGCTGTGGGCCCAGTGGACCAACTCTGCCCCCTGTTGGCTGAAAAAGAGCATAACACACTCCCTGCAGCTCAAGCAGCTGGATGCCTGCAGAATCCAGGAAATGGGCCCAGGAGCCAGACAGCAGGGGAGAGAGAGCAGATACTACACAGGGGCAGGTCTCTGCTGGCTATGGAGGTCACTTAACCCTCAACACACGCAGCTCGACATGATTAGGGATCTAGCCACAGCATCTGTGTCACTCAGTACATTTTCATAAGCAAGTGGATCCTCTGATTCTCAAGCTACAGATGAGAAAATGTGTGGGACTGAAAGCCACCTTCACTCTGCTTGTGGGTCCTGTGGGGGGTGGGAAATGAGGCTGGGCTGGGGTGGAGGGGGAGGGGGAGCAGAGCTGGGGGAGTCAGGCAAGGGGTGAGGTCTGTAACTTCCACAGCATGGTCTCAGAGAGCCAGGACCTCACAGGTCCAGCCATTCCTGGATTCTCTGGCAGCCTCCTGTGCTGTGATGGCGGACCTGCTGGGTAGACTGGGCAGGCAGGCCCCTGGTGGGGGCGCTGAGGCCGCAGTCCTCCACCTGCCTGCCAACCTGGACGGCCCCCATGGCAGGTACTCACGGTCTCGGACTCAGGCTGTACGGTGGACTGGAGACCATGAGCTGGCTGAGAGCCGACACGAGGATGAGGATGAGGATGGGCATCAGCTGGACAAACACCCCGAGGCCACCCTGGAGGGAAGAACCGACAGTCAGCTGGCCCGAACTGCGAGTGAGGGGCAGCAGCCATGTTCACAAACATGGCCAGCCCCCGCCTCCTGCCACCCAGTGAGGGGACACATGACGCTCTTCCACCTGCCGGTTCCCCTGACAGAAACAAAACAGCAGCTGGGACTGAATACAGAAGGCGGGAGGGATCTGCTCCTCCTTGTGAGAAAACACCAAAACCCACGCTGCCTCCAAGACAGCGGCGGGCAGGGCTGAAGGAAACTGCCACCATACCTGCCTTTTCCAGTTTCGCATCATATAATCTGTTATTAATTCAAGATCTACCAACTAAATTTTTAGAAATGAAAAAAAAATATTCATTCATGGTGCGAGGGTTTGTAGCTTTAAAATCCCTATGTAGGTTAAGTACAAAATGAAGATTTGTACAATGAGCAAATCAGCACTGTCAGAGGAGGGAGCCCTCTGCCGGCCTGAGCGGCTGGCTGCAAGGCTGTCACTTCAGCTGGCGCCTGCTGGGCCTACGGTCCTAACAGTGCTGAGAGGAAGCACGGTCAGCACTGAGTTACAGTTCTCTCACGGAGTTCAAAGCTGTAGCTGGCAAACGTCACGCAGGCCTTTAGAATGGCAGCCAGCACAAAAAGCCATCCACCCCCAGCCTGTCTCGTCTGTAGGTGGAGAAGTTGCTGCCTTTTAGTCTGACACAGGCCACTGAAGCCTCACTCCCGCAGGCAACATGGCATCTGGCTCCCCCTGGTGTGGCTCTGCAGAATGGCAGCACCGCGGGGGCCCAGAATGGACTGTGTGAGTGGTCCCTCCTCTGAGACCCACACCCTGGGGTGGGCTCCTCCTCCTCCCACCTTCCTCACTCACGTCACCCTGGTTCTCCCTGCGGTCCTGCCTTTGCTGGTAGGTGTAGCGCATGCGGCCATTGCTGTACACGTGGACGTTACCTGGGGGTAGGAGGGGAATGAGTCAAGACCCAGGGAAGGGGGATGATGGGGCTGATACCGGGTCTGCCCTATCACCCCAGGGGAGACCCGGCTGGTAGGGGGTGGAGAACTTACTAGAAGGGAAGCCACCGCCAAAGAAAATGTTGAAGAGGTCCTCAGGGGAGATGTCCGCCTCGAAGCCACGGTTGAAGTCCCCGTGCCCGTGGCCGTGCCGGGCTGCCTGGCTCTTGTCATCACCAAACTGGTCGTACTGCTTCCTCTTCTCAGGGTTGCTGAGTACCGCGTATGCTGTGCCGATGGCTGGGAAAGAGGTGGGATGGTCAGCGCGGAGTGCTGGGCTCGGCCAGCGCTGTCGTCGGCCTCCGCTTTAGGAGGGCAGGTGGCAAGTGTGGCTGACACACGTGTGCAGGGCGGGCTCGAGCTGCCTGCTCTGCTCCTGGCACTGAAGGCCTTCTCTGACACCAGCACACCTAACCCATGAGCAGACCAGGGCACAGAGAGGCCTGGCGTGCACAGCAGCCTCCGGGCTCACCGCGGCAGAGCCGGGAGTCGAACCTGGAAATGTCTTGCCTCAAAGGTCCGTTGGTCAGTCAGTCTGTTTATCTATCTATCTGTTTATCTATCTACTGTTTATCTATCTATCTATCTATCTATCTATCTAATCCAATCCAATCCAATCCAATCCAATCCAATCCAAAAGAATACCAGAGAAAGAAGGAGAGAGTGGAGCTTGATTTTCCATCTACTAGTTCACTTCCCACGTGACCACCACGATAGTAAGGTCTGGAGTAGGCCAAGCCAGGAGCCTGGAATTCCATCCTGGTCTGCCACGTGGGTGACCAGAGCCCAGACACCTGGGCCATCTTTACAGACATCCCAGGCTGTTAGCAGGAAGCTAGATGGGAAATACAGTGGCCAGGACTTAAACCAACACTCCGATACGGGATGCCAGCATCCCGAGTGGTGGCTTAACCCCTTGGGCCACAATGCAGGCCCCTGCTTCAAATTTTCTGACTTCATGAAAACCATCAGCCCCCTTCCCTTGACCCTTATTCCTCTTTCTTGAAGCACCCAATGGGTTGGGGCAGGCCTTTAGGGAGGTAAGACATCTGGAAGTCACAGTATGACAAGGGGCCAAGCCGATAATGTTCTTGCCAGGCAGAGGAAAGCAGCAGTGACTCATGGGACCCGGTCGACTTGCCTGGTATTGCTGCTATTGCTGGGCTGAACCTCCTCCTTCCTGGAGTCCAGCCCCCAGGCCCAACAGGAAGCCTGTGCTACGAAAACGTCAGGAGCCAGTGCTGTGGTATAGCAAGTCAATCCTCCAGTTGTGGTGCCAGCCCCCCATTCGGGCACTGGTTTGTGTCCTGGCTGTTCCATTCTGATCCAGTGCAGTGGGAAAGCAGTGCAGGACGATTCACATGCTTGGGCCCCTGAATCTACATGGGAGACCTGGAAGAAGCTCCTGGCTTCAGACTGGCCCAGCTCTGGCCTTTAGGCTATTTGGGGAGTGACCCAGCGGATAGAAGATCTCTGTCTCTCCTTCTCTCTGTAACTTTGCCTTTCCAATAAAAATAAAATTAAATCTTATAAGAAAATTTCCCCTGGAATTTATTGAAAGAAGAGAAAGAAACAGAAAGTGAAAAAGAGAAAGACAGAAGAAAAAAAACAAAGAAAATACAAACGAATAAAGGGCAGCTGATAATTTCGGCCAGAAGTAGTGCCCCAGCCCCACACCAAGCAACCCTGAGGCCAGAGACGGCCTTGCTCCCCTGCTCCCCACAGGCTGAGGGTGTGCAGGGAGCCAGAGGTCCTGACCCGGGGCTTCCCTGCCCCTTAGCATCGGCAGACTGCTGCCCAACGGGAAGTGGGTAGGGCAAGCCAGGAGGCCTGTGTTCGCCTGTGTCCACCACAGGACGCTGGAGCAGCTGCAGGAGGTGCAGGGAAGGAGACGCAGCAGGGGTTACTCCTCCCCCATGGCCACTGGGGCCTGTGGCCAGAATCTTCTGCCCAGGCAGTAGCTCCTGAGCCCAGGGAATCCAGCCTGGTACTGCATCTTGCCCTCCCTCTGTTGGCCCCTCTGTCCCTCCCCAGGACACTGGGGCCCACTGACCTTTGAATGCTTCTGTGGCACCAGGTGCGTGGTTCTTGTCTGGGTGGAATTTGAGGGCTAGCTTGCGGTAGGCCTTCTTCAGATCCTCGTCCGAGGCTCCCCTGCTCACACCCAGGATCTCGTAGTAATCTTTACACTGCTTGACCCTGGCAGGGAGAAGAGCATGGTAGTGGGCGCCCTCCAAGGGCCCTGAAGGGCAGGGCAGCAGGGTCCCTAGGTCAGCTGCCCGACTTGAGGGCTGGAAGAGCCATGGCAGACTCCAGCTGCTGGTGACACTTCAGCAGGGGCGGCTGCCACCTGGCTGCCTTTTGCTGCCAGCTTCCTCACTGGGGCACTCAGAAAGACTGGCAGTGTCTCCACGTCCAGTGCCCGGGCCAGGGGTGTCCGAGCTTAACCAGGTATCTTCTCTCCCAGCACCTGGAGTCTTGAGTGGGGAACAGAAGGGCCGGAAACAGAAAGGGCGTGTTGGTTCTGAGGAGACTCCGGTCTCCTAAGGTCAGTTTCCACTGCCTACAACTGATGGACGGGGCTGGACTCGGGTCACACGTATAACTCCACCGGTTCACACATCTATGGCAACCACAGTAACACTTGCTCATGGGTGGCTGCTGTGTCCTAGAGGGCAGCCAGCAGGTGAGAAGGCCCGGAAGGAATCCTGAGGCCTGGGAACAAGGGGGGGTGGGAGTGCACCGGGTGGTTTCAGGCCTGGTGGTGAGCCACACGGTCTTGGAGGGGTGGTTCTGCTTCCTGCCGCCTCTGTGCCCCACACAGGCTTTAGTCTGAACAGGTCTTCGTTGGGGAAGGAGCTGGAGAGGAGACCAGGTCCCATCTCTGACAAACGGCTGTGTCAAGAGGCATAGGGCCTGGAAGCCGGTGATGTAAGCATCTCCATCCTTCGCTGTGGTTGTGTGGGCAGGAGGGACAGCCTGGCTCCCCAGTATTCTGGGGCCTTGTGGGAGCTAAGCAGGGGTTCCACTGAGTCTCCTCCAACCTCCCCTCACCCCACGATCTTCCCAGGCCTGGCCAGACCCTGCTACCTTTTTACAGCTGCTACTTGTTCGGCAGTGTAGCCTTTGGTGCCCTCTGCTCCTCCTCCGGCCTCGCCGTTGGCCGAGGGGGCCTCGGTGCTCCCTGCTTTCCTGTGGGTGGCATGGGATGTGTCTGTGGATGGCGGCTGGTCACTGGCAGACTGTGACTTCTGGTTGAGGGACTCTATTAGGGCTGTGGAAGACAAGGAAACCATTGAGGGTCCGTTCCCGCCAGGCTGTGGGGCAAGGCAGAGGCCGGGGCCCCAGCGCCCCTGCCCAGCAAAGGCCCTTGCTCCTCCCTCATGGGGGCCTGAGGCTGTTGGTGAGGTTAAGCCGCCTGCTCTCCTTAGGTGAACACCGAAGTCACATAATTTAATGGATAAATCTATAGCGCTGCTTCGTTTTTCAGACAGTATATTTATGAGTATACTCATCTCCTCTCTTCTTGAAGACATTTAGGCAGGGGGTCAGTGCTGTGGTGCACCGGTTAAGCCACCGCTCGTGTTGTTGGTGAGCTGGAGCGCCAGGGAGCCCCACATGCTCGGCCTGTGACTTAGCCTCTTGTTAATGCAGTGTGGGAAGGCAGAGGCAGACGGTCTGAGCACCTGGGTCCCTGCACCCAGGTAGGAGACCAAGTTTCAGCCTGACACAACCCTGGCTGTGTGGCCATTTGGGGAGTGAACTAGTGAATGGGCGATCCCTGTCTCTCCCACTCTTTCATATAAATAAATGTTTAAAAGTATAAAATGAGGCAGAATTTTAATGTTCTGGCAAGTCTTCAAAATTATAACTGGTTTTTGTTAATCGGTCCTACAGACAAATTGATTTTGCTTTATTTCCTTCCGTGTAATGGCTTTGAATCCATGTAGCTACTGAACTCATTCAAATCTGCACACTTTTCTCTCACACTGCCTCACAGACAGAATATCCAAAATACTCAGTTCATCGCACTATCTGCTATTACTTCCCATTTGCATTGTTTTTTTTTTTTTTTTTTAAATTTAGGGCCCGGTGTGGAAACCTACCAGCTAAAGTACTCGCTTTGCATGCACCAGAATCCCATATGGGCAACCGCTGCTAATCAGGGTGGCCCTACTTTCCGTCCAGCTCCCTGCTCGTGCCTGGGAAAGCAGTCGAGGATGGCTTGGGACCCTGCACCCGTATGGGAGACCTGGAAGAAGTTCCTGGCTCCTGGCTTTAGATCAGCTCAGTTTTGGCTGTTACAGTCACTTGGGGAGTGAACCAGAGAATAGGAGATCTTTCTCTCTGTATCTCCTTCTCTATGTGTAATCGCCTTTCCAATAAAAATAAATCTTTAAAAAAAAATTAACATGGCCCAGTGCCATAGTGTAGCAGCTAAAGTCCTCGCCTTGAATGCACCAGGATCCCATATGGGTGCCAGTTCTAATCCCGGCAGCTCCACTTCCCATACAGCTTCCTGCTTGTGGCCTGGGAAAGCAGTCGAGGACGGCCCAAAGCCTTGGAACCCTGCACCCGCGTGGGAGACCTGGAAGAGGTTCCTGGTTCCCAGCTTCAGATTGGCGCAGCACCGGCTGTTGCGGCTCACTTGGGGAGTGAATCATTGGACAGAAGATCTTCCTCTCTGTCTCTCCTCTCTGTATATCTGACTTTGTAATAAAATAAATAAATCTTTAAAAAAACCTGCAAGGATACAAACAGGAAATAATAGCAGATAGTGTAATGAACTGAGTATTTTGTGAGGCAGAACAAGTAAGCACCTGCAGATTTGAATGAGTTCAGTAGCTACATGGATTCAAAGCCAGCACATGGAAGGAAATAAAGTAGAATACAAAATACATGAGTCTGAAATTAAAGTTAAAGTCTGTAGGTCTGATGAACAAAACTAGTTATAATTTTGAAGACTATCAGGATATGAAAATTCTGCCTAAATTAAATAAAAAAGATTTATTTTGATGTGAAGGACAAATTTATAGAGAGGATAGACAGAGAGAAAGATCTTCCATCCACCAGCTCACTCCCTAAATGGCTGCAATGGTTGAGCCACTGTGCTGTGCTCCAGCCAGCAGAGCCAGTAACGTGGGACAGAGAGGGGCTGGGGATGAAGCACTGACAGGAGACCAGCGATCGGAGAAGTCTTTCCCAGAGGGCTCTCTTCCTCTCGCCTTATACACCTTTCCTACAAAGACCTTTGGCCAAACAATTACATACAACTGAGTCCAACTCTTCTCAGTCTGGAAAATGAGTCCAGGTGCTTTGCAGGGTTAAAAGTTCAGCCTGTGCTTCTGCCGTAACTGCAAGCCCAGTTTCTGCTACTGCTCAGCTTAACAAGCACCATTAGCTCCTTAGCCCCCACCAGTGCTGGCCCCCTAAATTGGGATTTTTAAATGACTGTGGGTTCTCAGCACTTCCAATCCAGCTTCCTGCCAGTGCGCTTATGATGCAGGGATTGCCCAACTAGCTGGATGCCTGTCACTCCATGGGAGGCCTGGACAGAGCCTGTATCAGGCCCATCCTGGCACAGGAGTGAACCAGTGGACAGATCTCTATTTCTCTCCCCATTCTCTGTTACTCTGCCTTTCAAATAAGTCAGTCTGTAAATCTTAACCACCCCGCGCCTCTCCCCCACCAAAAAAAACAGCTGCAGTTATGGCCTGGGCTGGTAGTGTGGGTGGCCATGGGGGAAGGCTGGCCGGAGAGCTGGTAGAACCCCAGTGGGGTGGGGGGCAGGTGGGTGGGGGGTGGTCCAAGGCTTAGGAAGGCTAAGCTTCGGCATTCAGCCGGCTCTGGACCGGTCAGACGCTGGGGGACTAGCAAGGGAAGACACCAACAAATGAAGGCATGCTGGCGCAGGGGAGGACAGAGGACGACTGACTTCTACGGCTCTTTTTTTTTTCCTTTTAAAGATTTCTTTTATTTTTATTACAAAGTCAGATATACTGAGAGGAGGAGAGATAGAGAGGAAGTGGAGCTGCTGGGATTAGAACCAGCGGCCATATGGGATCAAGGCGAGGACCTTAGCCACTAGGCCATGCTGCCAAGCCCAACTTCTAGGCCATCGGGGCCATCTGGTCCATGTCCCTCACTGCAATGCCTGGGTCCATCCCTGCCTCAGGTCTGACTCCAGCTTCCCGCTAATGTCAGCCCTGGGAGGCAGTGGTGATGGTCAAGCACTTGGGCTCCTGCCACTCACCTGGGAGGCTTGGACTGAGCTCCCAAGTCCCTGGTTTTGGCCTCAACCCAGCTCTAGCCACTGCAGGCATTTGGGGAGCAAACCAATGAACTGGTTCTCTCTCAAGTGAACTAATACAAGTTTCAGAAGTTGTTTGGGCCCAGCACGGAGGCCTAGAGGCTAAAGTCCTTGCGTTGAACACGCCGGGATCCCATATGGGTGCCGGTTCTAATGCCGGCAGCCCAGCTTCCCATCCAGCTCCTTGCTTGTGGCCTGGGAAAGCAGAAGAGGATGGCCCAAAGCCTTGGGACCCTGCACCTGCGTGGGAGACCCAGAAGAAGCTCCTGGCTTTACATCAGTTCAACTCTGGCCATTGTGGTCACTTGGGGAGTGGACAGAATATCTTCTCTCTCCTCCTCTTTGCATATTTGGCTTTCCAATAAAACTTTTTTTTTTTAATTATCTTTCTCTGTCTCTCCTTCTCTGTGGATCTGGTTTTCCAATAAAAACAAATAAATCTTAAAAACAAAAAACATAGCACGGCATGGTAGCCTAGTGCCTAAAGTCCTCACCTGATACATACTGGGATCCTGTATGGGCAGTGGTTCATATACCAGCAGTCCCGCTTCCCATCCAGCTCTCTGTTTGTGGCCTGGGAAAGCAGTTGCAGATGGCCCAAAGCCTTGGGATCTGGCACCCGAATGGGAGACCTGGAGGAAATTCCTGGCTCCTGGCTTTGGATCAGTGCAGCACCGGCCATTGCAGTCACTTGGGGAGTGAATCAGTGAGCAGACCATCCTCTCTGTCTCTCCTCCTCTCTGTACATCTGACTTGGCAATAAAAATAAATAAATCCTTTTTTTAAAAAAAGAAGTCGTTTATCTCAGTTTCTCTGAAGGTCCAGAATGAGCCTGGCATGTCCTCCGTGCAATAGAAGTGGCCATCTGATTGCCACAAACATAAGAGACCTCAGCCAGAAAATGGTGAGCTCTCCACAGTACCCCTCAGGGAAGATTCTGGATGTTTTATAGGGAAGTTACCTGGAGTCAGCCACTGGAATGTGGCCACACTGTGTGAAGAGAGCCCAAAGGGGAATGGATGTGTTCTGGGCCACAGCAGTTTCCTGCTGGAGCAGGAAATTTGAGTCTTCTGGGTGCCAGCAAGTGGGCAAGTCTTGTGGCCTAGACACTCTGTGCTAGGCCCCCCACCACAATCTGGCTACTAGGAAATGTCACAGATTGAGGGACAGACAGTCTCTTGCTGATCCCGCTCTGACACTTTCTAGGGAATCAATGGAAGAAGACAAGGTGGCATGGGAAAGGCGGCAGATGGATGTGTGTGTTCCTGCAGCCAGAGCCAGCAGGGGCTGCCCCTTCAAATTCACACCGCAAGGTCAAGACTGGCCAGCCACTTCACACCCGTCTCTGCCACTTGCTAGCTGCGGCACTCCAGACAACCTAACCCCGTGTCTCTGTGCAAAACTGTTTCCACCTTGGAGGGCCTGGTCTGACAACTGCCTGCAGCTTCTGATTCCAGTTTCCTGGCAACGCAGACGCTGGGAGGCAGTGGTGAGTCAGACTCATTCACTAGGTCCTGACCACACACGTGGGAGACTTGGACAGAGGTCCTGGCTCCTGGCTTCGGCTCTGGCCCAGGCCCGACCACTCAGGCACTTGGGAAGAGAATGGCACACAGTACAATTCAGCACAATGCCTAGCAGTCACTGCTGTATGGAATGGGTTATTGTTACTTCTGTTGTTACGCAAGCAGTTGGGTTTCAGGCTCTCTCCCTGCAGGAGAAGGGGAGGTCAGGGCAGGGAGCCTGTCCCAGTGGGCGCAGGCACTTGTGCATCCTTTGCACATCGGCCACACGCCTGTACCAACGGAGTGGATTCATCTCAGAGCTGCTGTGAGGTAGAAGGAGACTCTGTAGCATCAAGAGAATGGAAGGGTGCAGTACACAAGGGACCCTGAACTGCAAGGACCCTTGGGGACCATGCCGGCCGACCCTCTCTCCCTCTGTAAGGGAGGCCTGCACACCTAGATGTTTCCACCAGCCCCTCAGGAAATCTGGTGCCTTGCACCACTGCTGCTGGGCCCCAGCAGAGTTAGTGACTGTCAGGCCGCTGCGTGCTAGACAGAACCTCCCAGTAGGGGAATGCCCAGGCCCGTCACCCTGCTCTGCGGCCTCCTGGCCTGCAGCCCAGCTACTGCTCCACAAGGCACTCACTAGCCCTGGTGCACCCCTGGTTACCTCCTATGACTGTAGACCCAAGTCTCTTCATGGAGTTCCCTTCGTGAGGGACTCCTGGACCCCACAGTGGCTCTGAGCCTCCCTGGCCCTCTCCCCACCTGTGCCTCTATTTCCCCAAGGCCTCGTGCTCCACACATGCTCCCGATCCATCTCCCTTTACTCCTTCACTCGCCCTTTTCCCATGGAGCCTCCGTAGCACCTGCCAGGGCAGGTGCACACTACCTTCACGCACCTCTCCATGGCTACCTGGTGGCTGCCCTCTCCCGGGACCGCCTCTGCCTGCGCACACCTGCCCGGGTACAGCTCTGAGGAGCTCCACCAAATGCCATCAGACTTCTACCTGGTGCCTGAGTCCAAACTGACCACTCCTCCTGAATGCCCTCATGTCATCCCACCCCCGTTCTTCAGCCCTGGTCACTCACAGAGGTTCTGAGTCGCATCCCTCAGCATTCCTATTCCTTATCCATATCATCTTATTTCAGGCTTTTGTAACGACTAACTCATTCGAGGCAACTGATTTTTCCCTCTATGAATCTCTTCCCCCCATCAGTCCTCTTTGTTGTTCTCTTGTAAAAACATGCTTATTCTTGCTATCAAAACCTTCCATATGGGGCTGGTGTTGTGGTATATCAAGTTAAGCCGCCACCTGCTATGCTGGCATTCCATGTGGGTACCACTTTGAGATCTGGCTGCTCCACTTCGGATCCAGCTCTTCCCTGCTAATGCGCCTGGGAAAGCAGTGGGAGATAGTCTAAGCACTGGGGTCCCTGCATGCGCGTGTGGGGGACCTGGATGAAGCCCCAGATGTTGCAGCCATTTGGGGAGTAAACCAGTAGCTGGAAGTGGGCACACTCTTTCGCTTCCCATCTCTCTCTGTAACTCTGCCTTTCAAAGAAATAAAAATTCTTTAAAACCCTTCACTGGGGCCCAGCGGCGTGGCCTAGCGGCTAAAGTCCTTGCCTTGAACACGCCGGGATCCCATATGGGCGCCGGTTCTAATCCCAGCAGCTCCACTTCCCATTCAGCTCCCTGCTTGTGGCCTGGGAAAGCAGTCGAGGACGGCCCAAGGCATTGGGACCCTGCACCCACGTGGGAGACCCGGAAGAGGTTCCAGGTTCCCGGCTTGGGATTGGCGCGTACCGGCCCATTGCAGCTCACTTGGGGAGTGAATCATCGGATGGAAGATCTTCCTCTCTGTCTCTCCTCCTCTCTGTATATCCGGCTTTCCAATAATAATAAATCTTAAAAAAAAAAAAAAAAACCCTTCACTGATTTCTTCAGTAACTACAGAAAGAGTTCCATAATCCAGCTCCACTTTATTTTCTAGTCCTATCTGCCTGTCAGCACCACTGTGGCCTCCGAGTCATGCCTTACTCCAGCAGCACAGTGGAGACTGCCTCCCGGCGTGCCCTGCACAGCCTTCCCTGCAGTGAAAGCACGCTATTTTTACGCCCTTGTAATAGCATTTTCCAGTACATTGCTTATAATTTATTGCTGGAATGTGTTTGTCCTTCACACTTGCCCCACGGGTACTGGGGACGGGATGTTTGTTCAATTCCAGTTATCATCTTGGGTTCTGCGATTTCCTCCACCCATACCTCTGAGTCCTTCACTACACGCTCTTCGAAGCAAGGGCTCACATCTCATCAGTCCTGCGACACTGGCTGGCAGCAAGCATGGAACGTTGCAGTCTCTTCCCCCATCGTCTGCCCCGCAATCTGCTTTTTTGGGGGGCCCAGGCCCAAAGTATCAGTGAAGACAATTCCGTAAGATCTTTCAGCCAAGATTTCCCTGCCTCAGGGTTGACCAACCTCAGTGAACCCAGGAAACAAGGCAAAGTTCACCCAGCTGCCCTTTGCAAAGGTGCGAACACTGCAAACATGCAGCAGGTGGCTCTTCCGCTGGAGCCACAGGAAGGACAACCCTGGTCTCCCTGAACCAGCCCAGGGGACTGCCACTGCATCCCCTCCCACGGCCCGGTGGGCTCCAGCAGCCTCGGAGCAGGGAGTCCCACAGCCGGAGGGCCCACAGCTCCAGGAGGCAGCTCCTGCAGCAGGTTAGCTCAGGAGTCCTGGCGAACACGCACTGAAACTCTCTCCAAACAGGAGGCCAGTGGGCTAAAGATCAACCTGAATAGTCAGGAGGGAGGAGTGCTCCGGCCTGGAACACCGGCTGGATTGCATAACCGGTGGGCAGGGCTCGGAGGCTGCCTGCTGCTCTTGGGTTTCACCTGCCTGCTTTAACAAGCCTGAACCGTTGCTGAATGCCCTCCTTCCCCCCCAGTCCCTAGGCGGGTCACTCCCACCACCAACTCTCTAAACTTGAGAGCCCTGCGCGTAGCATCGACCCTGCCAACTCCTGTATTCTCCGGGCAGGGCAGCGCTACCTGCCGGCGCTGAGCCCGAGTGGAACCCCAGAATCCCGGCTGATCCAGAGCCTGTCAGACCCCAGAGCAATGCAAGCCATGCAGGCCCTAAACCCCGGTATTCTTTTTTGTCCTCAGAAAACTTGGGGTTCACTGGCTGTTTGCATAGGGTTCTGGGGTGGAAGAGACAATGAGGGCAGACAAGCTCGCTGCTGCCTCCGTGGTTTGGGAGTTTTCGGGGTAGTGCCACCAGCAGCCTGATGCTGTGTCGTCCACACGACCCTCCGTCCCCACCACCGATGGACTCCGGGAGTGGGGCGTGGGCGCCTGAGCACAGCACCCCAAGGCCCTTCCTCAGCTCCCAAACTCTTCCTCAGGGGGAAGAGAGGCTGCGGCGGGCAGAGACGCCCCGTCTGTGAAACCGTGCGAGGGTCGCTCACTCTAACCTCTCTCCCCCATAGGGGTTTTATGTTTATATTTCCTTAACTCTTTTTTTTTTTTTTTTTAACATTTCCCAGGCCGGCAACGGTGGCCCAGGGCCACCGAACAGCCCCTTGGGAAAAGTAGTTCGCATCTGCTTCCAGATAAACTTTCTTGGAGCCCCAGTCTGCCACTCCATCTCATTCTCGGGTGTCGCAAATCCCACGAGGGGTTCTGCGAACACCCGGAAGGCTCAGGTCCCGGTCGTCCCGGTACTGAGGTGTGCAAGCATCCCAAGGCAGGAGCGAGAGGGAGACTACAACTCCCAGCAGCCCCCGCGCGCACCAGTGCGCAGGCGTAGCCGCGCCTCGCCACCCCTCCCCCTCCTCCAACTGCTGCCGCCGGTCCGTTCCCGTCTTCCCCCTCCTTCAGTTGTTAATGTGCCCCTCCGGGTCCCGGCCCCTGTCACGCACCGCGAACTCGCGGCGTCGGGTACAGCCGCTGCGCCTTCTCCAGGAAGCGGAGGGCCCGGTCGGGCTGTTGGCTCTGGATGGCCTTGAGGGCGATGCTGATACAGCGCTCGGCTTCATCCTTGTTGGATTCCATGGCGGAACCCGAGCGCGGAAGCAGGGAGGGGGAGGCCGGCCGAGCGAGAGGCTGCGCCAGCCGCCGGCGCGTCGCGGGGCAGGCCGGCGCCGAGTGATGACACAACCCTCCGCCTCTCCTGGCCCGTGCGGGGAGCGAGGGCGGAAGCGCTACCGTATGTCTCCTAAGAGCCGGCCGCCCTGTTTAGGTAGTCCTGATGGTGCGTGCTCGCATACACCTGGAGCTCAAAGTGTCTGACCGGTGCCGGGAGTCTCAAAGCTGAGCGTGCTGGCAGGTTCCTGGCAGTGAACTCTGCGTTGGAGATAAGTTATGTGTTTTCATTGAACAGGTGTTTCCCGAGGAGCCAGTGTTTTTCAAACATGGTGGTGTGATGAGGTTGCGGGGATGACCAAAGCAAGCCCCTGCCTTCTCACACCTTACATTCCAGGCTGTGCAGGGCAGGCCTGTGCAGGCGTCCAGCAGACAAGTATGCTCGGTGACAACGCTGTGCAAACTCGAGGACAGATGCTAGGAGGGCTTGTTAGTGGCTTTGGTGCAGGTTCAGAGAAATCGCTCAGAAGTTACCCTCGCTCATTGCTTGGGCAGGGAGTCCTGTGCAGTTACCTCAGGAGTTTGATGGGTCAGACTCATTTTGTAGCAGGGATTCACTAAACTGGGTAGGAAATTGGGACCTCGGGCCCAAAGGAGGGCGGGACTCCCTGGTTTGCAGGCCGCCTACCGCTCCGCCCCACGGTGGCCTGGTGCAGGGGAAGTCAGCTGACCAGGAGGCAGGCAACCCTGTGCGCCAAGTCAGGTTGGCCAGCTGCTGATGAGCGCTAAGTGTGTGAATGGCCCCCGGGCTCCTCGGCACAGCTTGTCTGGTTTGCTGACCTAAGGCTAGGCGGCTACCTTCCCGTCTCCTGCTAGTATCACCGGGTTTCCCACGTCTGTGTCCTGAGGTCCTTCTTCCAGGCCACCACGACGTTCTGGCTGGGAAGACTGCTTACGGGCTCGCAGGTGGGCTGCTGGAACGTGTGTAATAATTGTCCCATGTTAATGAGCAACCATGCTCCTGGAAAAGTCACATAGTAATTTTTTTAAGGATGTATTTATTTTCATTACAAAGTCAGGTATACAGAGAGGAGGAGACACAGGAAGATCTTGCATTCGATGATTCACTCCCCAAGTGACCGCAATGGCCGATGCTGCGCTGATCCGAAGCCAGGAGCTAGGAACCTCTTCTGGGTCTCCCACGTGGGTGCAGGGTTCCAAGGCTTTGGGCCATCCTCGATTGCTTTCCCAGGCCACAAGCAGGGAGCTGGATGGGAAGTGGGGCTGCCGGGATTAGAACTGGCGCCCACATGGGATCCTGGTGCATGCAAGTTTTAACCACTACACTATTGTGCCGGGCCCCACAAAGTTTAATTTACTTTTTAACTTTTTTTTCTTTTAAAGACATACTTGTTTTTATGGGAAAGACAATTTTTTTTAAAAAAATTTTTATTGGAAAGTCAGATTCACAGAGGGAAGTAGAGACAAAGATCTTCCATCTGCTGTTTCACTCCCCAAGCAGCTGCAACATTTGGTGCTGAGCCAATCCGAAGCCAGGAGCAAGAAGCCTCCTCTGGGTAACCCACGCGAGTGCAGGGTCCCAAGGCTTTGGATCATCCTCTACTACTTTCCCAGACCACAAGTAGGGAGCTGGATGGGAAGTGGAGTAGCCAGGACACGAACTGGCACCCCTTATGGGATCCTGGTGTATGCAAGATGAGCACCCTAGCCACTAGGCCACTGCACCGGGCCCAGAAAAACAAATTTTCAGAGAGAAGGAGAGATAAAGATCTTCCATCTGCTGGTTCATTTCCCAAATGGCAGCCAGAGCTGAGCTGACCTGGAGCTTCTTTTGGGTCTCCCACATGGGTGCGGGGTCCCAAGGCTTTGGGCTGTCTTCCACTGCTTTCCCAGGCCACAAGAAGGGAGCTGGAAGGGAAGTAGAACAGTCAGGACACAAACCAGCACCCATATGGGGTGCTGGCACTTGGAGGTGTAGGATTAACCAATTGAACTATAGCACTAAGCCCAGTCTTCTTGTTTTTTCAGACAGAGTTTTATTTGTGAAGTGACCAGGTGAATGGGGAGAGGAGGAGAGGGGAAAGCACCTTCAGGAGAGGGCTACAAGGCAGGGTGCCTCTTGAAAGGGGAGAGGGAGAGACCAAAAGGGTCTTTGGAAGGGTTGTCGGATTTTAAGCATTCCCTGACCTCTCCTGATTGGTCAGAAACCTACCTGTAAAGGGTTCCCCAGTGGCGGTCTGTTTTTTTGTTTGTAACTTTTTCCATTTTTTAAATTATATTTTTGGCAATCTTTACATAGTTAATTAGTGTAAAAAGGTTCAAGGGTTACAGGAAAGTGGGTAAGACTGTTATTTCCATATTGTTTCCTTCATGTCAATGGTGGTGTCTTAACCAGCTAGCAAATGGGTGAGCAGTGCTTGTGCCACCCACTTGAAGATGTGGCCAAGATTTCAGGAGACTTGGATGGTCTCAGACCCCTCTCTTGGAATCACACATCCTACTTCTACAGGGGTCAAGGGTGAAGATGTTTTCTAGCTGCTTCCTGCTGAAATGGGGTGTCATTGGGTAAAGGGGCCCCTGGAGGTGATGGTCTGGGTCATCCAAGTTGCTGTGACAGAAGTTGGTTGTCATCCAAGTTTGCATGTTTGGGACTATCTGGAGTCAAGACTCCTAACTGGGAAATAATACAAGACAATTGAGAGTACGTGGTCCAAATATAGCAGACTTTTGGGCCTGGTGCGGTGGCCTAGTGGCTAAAGTCCTTGCCTTGAACGTGCCAGGATCCCATATGGGCGCTGGTTTTAATCCCAGCAGCCCCGCTTCCCATCCAGCTCCCTGCTTGTGGCCTGGGAAAGCAGTCGAGGACGGCCCAAAGCCTTGGGACCCTGCACCTGCATGGAAGACCCAGAAGAGTTCCTGGCTCCTGGCTTTGGATCGGTGCAGCACCAGCTGTTGTGCTCACTTGGGGAGTGAATCATCAGACGGAAGATATTTCTGTCTCTCCTCCTCTCTGTATATCTGACTTTGCAATAAAAATAAGTAAATCTTAAAAGATAAAGGAAAAAGAGAAGGAGGAGGAGAAGAGAAGGTGGGGGAGAGGAGAGAAATATTCCAACCACTGATCTATACCTCAATTGGCCACAGTGGGTGATGCTCACCCAGGGCAGACCCAGGAGCTTGGAGCTCTATCCAGGTCTCCCACGTGGGAGGCAGGGGCCCGGACACTTACTTTTCATTTGCTGCTGTCCCAGGTGTGTTAGCAGGGAGCTGAATGGGAAGCAGAGCAGCTGAGACTCACCCCAGCCTTCATGTGGAATGCTGACATCACAGGCAGTGGCTTCACTTACTGTACCCCAGCTCCCCCTTCCTTGAGTTCCCACAGCGCTGGAGCCTGCACCCTGCAAGGATACTCTGCCCTTGGGCACACTGGGGTGGCACACTGGGGCCCTGTCTTGTGTGTTGACAGCCAGCCTGCAGCTAAGCCTCAGAGCTCTCGCCCCCCACTTCCTGTAGCGGCTCAGGAGCCGTGTGTTAGTACCTCAGGGGTGTCCTGAGGTGGGGTCTCCTTTCCTCCAGTCTTTCCTCTAGGGCTGCCCTGTGCTGGGCTGGGGAAGACGGGTGGGGTGGGGGTACAAGGGAAGGAAATCCAGGTCCGTGGACTGTTTCCCCACTTGCTGGCCTTCGCTCCCTTGCTCGCCAGCATCCCCTGTGGCATCCATGACTCAGCATGGCTTCCTTTCTAGAAAACCATAGGCTCTAGATTCTGTCCCTCAGTTACCTGCAGTGATGACAGTACAGTATGTGCTGGGGCAAGGGCAGGCATAACTCAGCACAGAGCATCCACCCAGACAGCGCTCTCCTAGCGGGCCCTGGGCTGTGGGACTCTGAGGACAGACATGAGAAAGATCCCTTGTTGGGGACAGTGCTGTCTTTGTGGGAGAGCCCTGTTGTCTGCACTCCCCCCAAGGCTCCTGCCTACCACCTTTCTCTTCAGGGAAGCTCCACAGAAACTACAGTTTCTCTTCCCTGAGGAAGGTTACAGAACCTGACTCACTCCCACCCACTGCCCACCTGGCTGTGCTGGAGCTGGCCACTGAAACGTTCTCTGAGCCCCATGGCAGAAGGGGTGAGGAAGGAATGCCACCAAGACATCAGGAAGGATCCGCTGTCACACGCAGTCTGCCAGCATTCTGCCCGAGTGCTTATCTGGGCAGTTGTGGGCATGTGCACGGCACTCATATCCTCCCAGGGACATCTCCATAAAGGCCTGAAGGGTGGGGGACAGCTGAGCACCCGCAGGGCGAGGCTGCTCGCCACCCTTCACCCATACCTCACACTGCGTCCTCCGGAAGATCCCTTATAGCCGGTTGGTAAATAGGAGCTGCTGGGACTGAACAGCGCCACAGGGGCTGTGGGCACCCTAGGGTACAGCTCGGGGGTCAGAGGCACAGGTTGAAGGACCCAGGGCCTGTGATTGGCATCTGGAGTTAGGGACAGGTGTGGGAAGGAGACCTCAGCCTGTGATGTCAGAATGAAGTGCAATGAGAGCCCCTTCCCCCGCAATGGCCGAAGGGACTGCTGGCTCTGGTGGGTGGGGTTAGGATGACCCGTGTGCTCAAGTGGACAGCAGAAGAGGGAGGTGTCGGAACACATCCAACAGGGGCAGCATGTGTGCTCTGTCTCGTCAGCTAGCCCGGGGCAGGCGGTACTCCTTATCTAGTCCCCATTTCAACAGTGCTTTGGCCAAGGGTCCTTGCTAGCTTTCCTAGAGCTCCCTGCTTACAGACATGGCTGAGTTGTGTTTGAACTGTTGTTTTGTTAAGTGCATATAAACAAGAGCCCTGGAAGTAAACTTTGCCAGTTGTCTAAAAGAGCACTGTCCCTCCATTTCTTCTTGGTCACTCTCCTCCCCAGGGGACCGCGAAGTAAGCTTGTAGGGAGGAGAAGCCAAGCGGGGGTGTTCCCCTTCTGTATCCCCAGGTCCTTCCCCTAGCATGCAGTTGGGGCAGTGATGGGAATAGACAGTTATAAATGGAACTGGCGGTTACAGTTCTACTTAGAAGGTGTAAGCATTGTTGGGATGGCCCCATCTGCCATGGCTTCTCCGGAACTGCCCAGGCAGCTGCGTCCACTGGTTACTGTTGCGTTAGTGTTGGCTGGTGCAGGTGACAGACCACACCTGACCCTGCACCGGTCAGTGCATACCAGAGTCAAGTCTGGAGTCACTCCGCAAATGGCCCTGGACTCAGACCTCAGCCATTGGGAAAAGATCATAGGATGTGTGGCCAGACTGTGGAGTGCATGTGTCAGGATTGGACCTCCTCAGTTGCTGATGCCTGGGTGGTGGACGGCATGCCTGGATACTCACGGGGGCCATGACGGCCAGCTCATCTAGGCTAGTGGGGGATGTTGACTGCCTCATCAGAGGAGGAAAAGCAGGACAGGTTGGACAATTCTGACCAAGCTTTGTAGCAATGTTCCTGAGTCTGTGGATGCACTAAGGTGGACTCCACTAAGCTGAGAGATCTTGGAGCCTCTAAGGCATCATCAGAGGACCTCCCACCACTCCAGATGCAGCCCCGCGCTCTGTGGATGCAGAAGGAAAAACCAAACTGAACCATTTGTCCCATGCATCTTTCTCCATGCCGGACCCTCCCTACCCTAATCAGAAGCCCACATGGCAAGTCATTTTAAGGTGAACTGGTGTATGTGGTGCGTCCATGGTGTCAGGCAGTCACCTCTGTCTAGTTTCGAGTATTCTGACCACTGAGCAAAATTTCTTGCCATCTCTCCTGCCACCCCAGCTCTGGTTCTGGAAGCTTCCAGGTGAGCTTCTCCCTTCTGGATATTTCACACAAGTGAGTCCGTATTCTGTCTGATCTCCCATGTCTGGCTTCTCCCTGCTAACAGTGTTGTCCAGCTTGAGTCGGGGTGAGTTGTAGTCCTTCATTCCTTCCCATGGCCCAGTGAGACCTTACTGTGCAGCGCCACCACGCCTGGCCCTGCGTCCACCCACTGTTGGGTCTTCTTCCTGCTGGGAATGTGGCTGTATGGGCACTTGTTCTAGGACCCGTTGTCTGTGCTGTCAGGTGTGTGTACACAGGAGAGGAACTATGAGGGGATTCTGGGGGAACGGCGAGCCTGTCTCCCACCTGAGTACCTTCAGGCTCTTGTCATTAGGACAAGAGTTTTGCTCTTGTTGCTGCCATCGATCTGGTGCCTCCTTGTGGTTTTGATTGGCCAACCATTAGAGCATCTCCTTGAGGCTTCTTTCTCACTTGCATGTCTTTATTTGGAGAAGTGTCTAGATTCTTTGTCCATCTTTTTTCTTTTTTTTAAAGATTTATTAATGTTTATTACAAAGTCAGATATACAGAGAGGAGGAGAGATAGAGAGGAAGATATTCCGTCTGATGATTCACTCCCCAAGTGACCGCAACAGCCGGTGCTGCGCCAATCCGGAGCCAGGAGCCAGGAACCTCTTCTGGGTCTCCCACACAGGTGCAGGGTCCCAAGGCTTTGGGCTGTCCTCAACTGCTTTCTCAGGCCACAAGCAGGGAGCTGGATGGGAAGTGGGGCTGCTGGGATTAAAACCAGCACCCATATGGGATCCCGGCACATTCAAGGCAAGGACTTTAGCCACTAGGCCACCGCGCCGGGTCCCTTTGTCCATTTTTCAACTGAGTTTGTTGTTCAATTCTAAGACATCTTGTTCTGGATACCAGACCATCAGAGAAATGACTTTAAATGTTTTCTGTGGATTGTCTTTTTACTTTCTTCTCATGCCATTAAATTTATTTATTTAAAGATTTATTTTTTATTGGAAAGTTAGACTTACAGAGAGGAGAGACAGAAAGATCTTCCATCTGCTGATTCACTTTCTAAGTGGCCACAATGACCACAGCTCAGCAGATCTGAAGCCAGGAGCCAGGAGCTTCTGGGTCTCCCACACAGGTGCAGGGTTCCAAAGCTTTGGGCCATCCTCAACTGCTTTCCCAGGCCACAAGCAGGGAGCTGGATGGGAAGTGGAGTTGCTTGGATCTGGCATGTGCAAGGCGAGGACTTTAGCCACTGGGTTACTGTAGCTGACCCTGTTTCCTTAAATGTATTAAGAGTTATTAATCTTTTTAAGAAAAAGCACTTAAAATACAAGGTAAAAGCCCAAATGCAGCAAGGACCTGCCATTGTGGAGCCCTGTGCTTGCTGGGACACGTATGGTCACTGTGGGCATTGACACTGGGGACTGCTGGCAGAACTTGGGTTTCAAGGAGCTGCTTCTGTTCCGTAGGACGACATACCAGGTACCCCCGCCACTGTCTCTCTGGCACCTCACCCTCTGGATCCCAGCTCTCCTTTTTTCACAGTCCCTCAGATGTTAACATCTGCTTCTCCCTTGCTTTCCAAACACATCCATCACTCCCTGAGGCCAAAATTGGCCAGTCTAGCCAGTGCCTGGCACTATCCCAGCTGCATGGTTACCATGCTCTCCTGGTGTGCACCCCATCGTCCCAACTGCTTGCCACCCTCTAGCTCTCAGGGTCTGCATATGCAGGACGCTGGGATGGAAGCAGTGCTGGGATACAAATCCAGCCACTCCTGGATGGGATGCGGGCATCCCAACTGCTGCCTCACCTGCTGTGCTCAACTCCGCGCCTCAGCTTATTTTTTTGAAAATTTATTTTTATTTGAAAGGCAGTGTTACAGAGAGAAGGAGAGACAGAAAGATCTTCCATGCGCTGGTTTACTCCCCAAGTGGCTGCAACAGCTGTAGTTGAGCTGATCTGAAGGCAGGAGCCAGGAGCTTCTTCTGGATCTCTCATGGGGATGCAGGGTCCCGAGGCTTTGGACTGCCCTCCACAGCTTTTGCAGGCCATTGGCGAGGAGCTGGATTGCAAGTGGAACAGCTCAGACACATACTGGTGCCCATATACCTATATTGCATGCGACTGCTTTAACCCACTGTGCCATGGTGCCATGGGACACAACACTGGCCCCATTATTATATTTTTAAAGAAAATGTCATTTCCTCTGCAAGCCTGCCTTAAATTCCGCCTGCACTGGGTCCTTCTGCTTTCTGCTCTTGCACTTCACCTTGTGCTCACTCGACTTTTTTTCTAGTGAGGAATTTCCTCTGTCTTCTGGGCTCTGGGACAGTGAGCCCCTGTACTGAAACCTTCCTGCCAGCAGGTGGCACTCCAACACCAAAAGCTGCGCACAGCGGTGTGGCAATGCAGTTCTTTTCAAATATCAAATATAAGGCTGCGAACAGTGACACATCACAACGTTCAGCGGGGAAATCTTGTTACTGTCACTCTCATTTCTTTTTGTCTAGAATCAGAATAAAGTTGTCTCTCAAATAACCAGCAAAAGCTGAACCCTCTCGGCTCCCTGGGCTGCCACCTGCTAGGGCGGTGCTGAGGCTGCCTGGCCCAGGCTCCTTGCTGCAGCCCCTGCTTGCCTGCCAGCACTCACCAGCTGCAAGTGGTTCAAGAGCAGATGCTCCAGCCGAGCCAGCTCAGGCGGTGGCTTCAAAAGCCACCTGTGGGGCCCAGCTGCGTGGCCTAGCGGCTAAAGTCCTCGCCTTGAAAGCCCCGGGATCCCATATGGGCGCCGGTTCTAATCCCGGCAGCTCCACTTCCCATACAGCTCCCTGCTTGTGGCCTGGGAAAGCAGTCGAGGACGGCCCAATGCATTGGGACACTGCACCTGCGTGGGAGACCTGGAAGAGGTTCCAGGTTCCCGGCTTTGGATCGGTGCAGCACCGGCCCGTTGCGGCTCACTTGGGGAGTGAATCATCAGACGGAAGATCTTCTCTCTGTCTCTCCTCCTCTCTGTATATCTGGCTGTAATAAAATGAATAAATCTTTAAAAAAAAAAAAAAAGCCACCTGTGCTTGTGATGTCTTAAGTTTCAGGGTTTTATTCTTATTTATTTGGAAAGGAAAGTTGCATAGAGATGGAGAGACAGATCTTGCATCCACTAGTTCACTCCCCAGATGGTCTCAATGGCAGTGGCCCAACACTCAGGTCACCTTTGCTGTTTTCCCAGGTGTGTTAGGCAAGGCCTACGCCTGGCGGAGGACAGGGAGGGTAGGGTTGGTGTGTGTGATTTCCAGGTAGGGCCGTGGGTGTGAGGCTGCTAGACCACTCTGGAGGAGATGCGGGGGTTGGGAGGCGCGTGTGGAGCCCTGGGAGGAAGAGACCAGCTCATGCTCCTCTGCTTGCTGCCACCGCACGGGAAGCACTGGGCGCTGGGCTGGTTCTGAGTGACGCTGGCCAGGCCAGGGACAGAACTATCCCCTGGAGGACTCAGAGGTTGCGGAATTCTGGCAAGTTCATGAAAGCTCCACCCTTTGTCGTTTACTAGCGGAAGGGACAGACAGCAAGTGACTGACCTGACACCACAGCGAGGTGGCAGCAGGACTGGGTCCATTCCGTGGAGGCTTCCCCACTACATGACGCCTCACACATTCTGCCAGCCCATCTGAGGGCCTTGTGGTAGGGCAGGCCTAACAGGGAGTGCAGCCCCTGGTTGAACTGGGAACCCAGCTGAGCTGGGACAATGCCCCTGTGTCTGCACCCACTGTTACCTTAGGTCAGAAATCAGCCGCCTGGGTGTGCAGAACACAGGGCTGTTGCGGCAGCATCTGAAACTGGGTAGAGGGGCACAGCGAGCAGAACCCGGAGGATCTGAATGTATGGGAGACAGGAGCTGTGAGGGGTGTTTATTGCAAACCGTTATAATTAAAGTGTTATTTTACAAGCGTTGAAGACAGACGGCAGACGGGCTGGGAGCCAGGCCTCAGCTCCCCGGGGGGAGGTGGCACTGTCAGGTGACAGGAATGCGGTCATGGCTGCTCCTTCAGTGCAGGGTCACGGTGAAGGCGGAGGTGGCCCAGGAGCCTGAGTGGAGTGGCAGGCACTGGAGAGCGTGCCTGCAGCAAGTCACTGCAGGTCTCAGCCTTTTCCTGCTCCCGCCACACCTGCCTGGATTCACCCTCAGAGCCACCACGTGTGTGACACAGATCCTCTCTCGGCTGGGGCCTCCAGGTCATCTCCATCATCACAACCTACCCCTTGATTCCAGAGTTCTTCCCAACCTGCAGTTAGGACCAGTCGGAGAAGCAAGGACTGTCCCTGCTCATATAATCTGCCTCGGAGGATCACGTGCTCCCAGGGCTGACAGGTGCGCCGGGGCCTTGCATCTTATCCAAAGTGTCTGTGTTTGGTGCTGCTCAAAGTGGCACAGGTCTGAGCTTTGCAGAGGCCCTTGAGACTCTGTGGGGATACAATCAGGGCCGGGCAGAACGCTGGGACCCGGGAAGGGTGGAGAGGACTAGAGGGTGGGAGCACTGCCCTGGAAGCAGCCTTAAGAGGCTACACTGAGGTTCTTTGCTGAAGGGGTCGAGGTGCTGGGTGGCGACAGCTGTTCCCTGCCAGCTTGCAGCTCTGCGGGTCTACTTGGGCAAAGCGAAGTCCCAGGCAGTCTCCTGCGCGCACTTCCACATGGCCTGCATCAGGCGGGTGAAGCCCATGTCTTTGGGCTTCTCCAGGCCTCTCATCAGCCGCTGCTTCATGATGGAGACAAACTCCTTGTTGCTCAGCTCCCCGTTGCCTGGAGGAAGAGGCAAACACATCAGGCTCAGCAGAGGCCTCACCCACCCCTCCCCGCCTCCGGGGAGTTCCCACTGTTCCCGCCACATGGGGTCCCCATGGCGTAGAATTCACTGGCTTGTGCCTTGCTGAATACTTCCAACAAAGACCCGGGGACAGATAGTGGGATGGGACGGAAGCTGAGGAAGGATACAGTCTCTGCCAGGTCCTGTGGCAGAATAAAGAGGCAAAAGGCACCGTGCCCTGTCCCTCCGCACACTCCCAACTGGCGGGAGGGGAAAATGCAACTTTTCATCAGTATGGCCTTGGCCTGTGGCCTGCTGCTCGGCTTCCTTGTCTATAAACCCAGTGAGCAACCAAACCCCTGCCAGGGGATTAAAGGAGCAGGTCGGCTCCAACAAGTAAATTGGTTTCCAAGTGTCGAGTGAGCACTGAAAGAGACATGAACTTGTGTTGTGGGGTCAGCCAAAACAGCCCATCATAGCCTGCAGCCTGAGTGGGATCTCCCCTGAGGGTCCATAGGCATCACTGTCCTGCAATGGCAGAACCCAGGGGTGTTCCTTGCCAACTAGCAGCGCCCTGTGGCCAGTACTCTGGTTTCCATTCTTAAGATCCTTATGGCTCTATATTAGTTTTAGCAGAAATTGGAATCACAAGACAAAATTGGAAAACACAACACCAGGCCCTGTGGCTGGGTGGGGGGTGTGTGTGCTCCGATGTGGCAGGCCAAGGAGGAGAGTGAATGTCATGGGAAGAGGGAGGGGGAGGTCAGGGAGCCTGCCCCCCTCCCAATTCCAGAGGGCCCCCACTCACCATCGCAGTCAAAGAGCGCAAACACCACATCACACACGTGGTCTGAGAGTTCCACCTTAGCCACTGTCCTGGCCACCTGCTGCATGGTCACTGCAAACAGAAAGAGGCGCGGAGTGAGCAGTACGCACAGGGGCTTCCTCCCCCGAGTGCGCTCAGAGCTGCTTAGACAGGATGAGTTTCCAGCTGCACTTGTCATACTTGAGAAAGCCACAGCACAATGTTGATCCATGGTTTCACCTCCAGTTCCATGCTGTTCTATGGCTACTCCACTTCAGGAAGCATCTGCAAGAAGCACCAGCAACATCTGCTGCCAAGTTCACAGGAAAGGAAACAGGCCACGGTGGCCAGGGGCTGGGAACTGGGGCTCCGTGCATGCAGTCTGTGTGTGCGGTGACGGACAGATGGTCGCCAGGGCTGTACGAATCAGGATACACTCAGTGCCATGGATTGTACTTTGAGAAACAGTTGGAATGGCATATTTTATTTTCACTTATATTTTACCACAGCAAAACTTCCTTAAAATCTAAGCCTAGAGCAGGTAGGAACAACTTTTTTGAGTCTCCCACGTAGGTGCAGGGTCCCCTCTTCTACTGCTTTCCCAGGCCACAAGCAGGGAGCTGGAAGGGAAGTAGAACAGCTGGTACATGGACCAGCATCCATATGGGATCCTGATGCATGCAAGGTGAGGATTTAGCCACTGAGCCATCACCAGGCCCAACATTCACTGTTAAACACCAGCAACCATGGGAGACTTGGATTCTCGTGAAAGAAATGAGGGAAGATGAGGCAATCCCTGTTGCTTTCACTCTCCCTGATCCTCAAGCCTGGTCTAGCCATGTCTACACATTAAGGTCCTGCTTCCAGAGGCTCCGAAGTGAGAAAAATCTTGGAGGAAAGCAAAGGATGAAATTCTACTGATGAACCAACTAGCGAGGAAGTCTCGCTACTCATCAGATTAGATTCCTGCTGAAGCACTGTAAATCTACATTAGCATCTGGGCGCAGCATCTGCTCGTTTATTGTTACCAGCCTGTCTGTCAGTTTCTGCATCTGCATCACCTTCACAGATGCCCCCAACGGGAGCAGACACAAGTACAGAACAACGCAGAGGAACAAAGCAGTGCCGTAGGCCCAGGCCCCAGAGCTCTCTCCACCAACCTGCTGTGTGACCCTGAAGAAGTCACCTGACCTCTGTCACATTTTCATATTCAAATCAGAGGATGCCAGAAAGTAACTGCTGAGGTCACTCAGTAGCTCAAACAAGGGTTTAGTGGTGTTTCCCAGAATCTAACAGTGAAGTTGGGGCAGAGGAACACACAAACAGCTGTGATCTTGTGGGCCACAGCTGCCAAGGGAAGGTGTATTGGCTGTAAGCTAGGTTACACCTTTGTGTTGAGGGCCTCTGGCCTGTTGGGTGTATGCTGCTCCAGATGTCAGAGCTGAGGTGGGAGGCATTTCTGCTTCCTGCACCTTGGGGTTACTGCCCCTACTCCCCTCCCTCCAGTGTGTGAGTGATGGTGAGGCAGGGATCAGCAGTCCTTGGAAGGAAAAGGCTGAAGCAGAGAAGACCACGGTGGATGCTCGCGGATGTGTGCTGGGCAGTCGACAAGCCCATGGAGTTCAGGGTGTAGACAGCCTCCTAGGCCTGGATCAGCAACACAGTCGGGGAACTAATTCAACTGCCCAGAGAAGGCACAGACAACAAAGGGCATCCGGGAGCGTGGAGACAGCTGCTCCCAGTGTCCAAGGAGGCACACAGCGAGGAAAACTGTACCTCCTGCACCTTGGGGGACTGTATAGAGGGAACAGGAGGGCTGGGGAAACGGCACTCTCCCACCACGCCTACACAACTGCCCTCTCTGGTGCTGCAGAACTGTGTCCTCAGAAGGTGAAGAGACAAATGCCTCTGGCTAAGCCTCCTTGCACGCCTCTGCTGCAACGGACAGCTGTCTTCCACCTCTCCTAGTTCTGTATACTCTCGGGGTGAAACGCCTACTCCCAGCTGCACTGACAGGCCAGGCGCTCATCCTTGTCCTTGGGAAAGATGGCGCCCTCTCCTCTAAGTAACTGTTAACTCTTCCAGATGTCAGGGTGGGCTCCTGATGAGTTACAGTGGGAGCCTCATTAGAGTGGTAGGTAGTAAGTACCTGTCAAACAGGTGTCTCTGCAGGCAGAAGAATGCCCCATTTCAAATGCCAACTTTTCACGGAATAGTTAGAGATCACTTTCCATTTCACACAGAGACGGTTCTGGCACTCTGTACCATTGGAGACAAACGGGCTGCTGGTCATGGAGGCTCAAACTACCACACTGTCAGCTCCTTCATGGTGGAGCTCGGATGCCCTCTCCCTAAGATCCTCAGGTAGGCCGCCGGGGGTGCCAATCAGAGCAGGAGCAAACAGCTCTAACTAGCTGGGAGCTGTCAGCCTGGGAGTTCTCGGGACTAGCGCTTGACAGCTGGTCCCAAGAGCTGGCTTGTTCACACTGCTTCCATCTCTGAATCACAAAAGTCACAATTCAATCACAGCAAGATCCCTTAAGATCTAGATTTTTCCATGCAGACCAGTTGTTGGTGCTGGCATTTCAGCATCCTCTAATTTGATGGTGCTGACTGACTGCTGACCGGGTTCTAGTTCCTAACCTGAAATGTGTCAACGCAGAGCATGCAGCCAGCCCGGGAGGGGCCCAGTGTCTAGGGCAAGTTCTGTATTCTTTTGTACAAATCTGGCCCAGCTGCCGGAACGGTAGGGTTGACATGAGACTGATTCTGATTACATGGTGTTGGGGAGAACTTGCAGAAAGCAGGCTCAAAAACTTAGGACCATCTGGCTTTTCAAAAAGTCCATGCAGCATCAGAATCATGCCAGGTCCCTGCTTTACTTCCTGGCACAGTTCTTACTTGGACAACTCAACAGTAGAAGGAAACATTCTGAGTGACAGACTTTCAAGCTTTGTGGCATGAAACTGTCCAGCATAGCGTTATACATGTTCAAGTGTTCAGGTGGAGTTAGAGAACCTTAGAGCTGGGGCAGAACCCAGCTCTGTGCACACTTCCTGCACACACTAGGGCCCCTGGAGCCTCGCATGAGGAAGGCCAACTCCTCTGGGACCCCATGTACTTGGCATTTCCTCAGAATGCATGCTGACCATTTCAGGGATGCTGGGGACAAGTGCAGGTCACCAAGGTGGCACTGGAGGCTTTCCTCATGGCAGCTTTGATGCCTGGAGCCAGCCCGAGTTGTCTCTTCCTCAGGCTAAGGTGCTGGGAATGGTGATACAGTTGGCCGACACCCTCTAGCTGTGTGGCCATATCATTAGGACTGCCTTGCCAGATTGCAGTGGAGAAAACAAAAAGTTTGTGATGCCAAGGTTATGTGAAAGACATTTCTATTTTGGCTCTGGAAAAGCCTATGATGTTGGATGTTGGTACCTAAGTGTTGATTTATTTATTTATTTTAAAATTTTTGTTGGGGCTGGTGGGGAGAGAGACAGAGACAGAGACTGCATGCAAGACACAGCCCAGTCTCCCATGTGCTGGTTCATTCCCCAAATCCTCGTAACAGTTCTAATGGCTAGGGCTTAGCCTGGGCCAAAGCTGGGAGCCAGAAGCTCAGTGCAGGTCTCCCACATGGCAGGCAGGGGGACCCAAGAACTTGAGCCATCGCCCCCAGCCCTGGGTCTGAATTAGCAGGCAGCTGGCTTCCGGAGCCAGAGCTGGGAACTGAACCCTGGTATTCCAATGTGGAGCACAGCATCTTAGCTGTCAGGCAGAACAAGTGGGAGGATTTTTTCCTTAAAGAGCACCCATCCTTTGTTCTGTATCTTTTTCCACCACACGCAGGCAAACACAGTGCACACACACTGCAACCCGATTCTGGGGCTGTAGGCAGGGAAGCTCAGCACCCAGGAGAAGTGGCAATTTAGGGGGCCAAGGGCAATGGGGCATACTAACAATGAAAAGGAGTCCTGGTTCTGCCTGGTGCTCTAGAGCCCTGGGCAGGCTGCCCCTTCTGGGTGCTCAGGCCGCCCACCTCTCAGAGGGGGTACTGGTAGGCTCCTCTCTTTGAACCTCTGGAACAGTCTACAGAAAAGAAATCTGCAATCATTTTCTGAACCTCAGAGCACTGTCCCAGATGACAGCTTCAACGGGCCTTGACTTGCTTAATCTGGTAAAACTGATTTGGTAGTAAGATTTATCGGCATCGGCCAGTGTTATAGATAGCGTTATTAGAAATCCTTATTATGCTGCGTCTGCAAAGTGTGAGCATTCCTGCCAGTGGCTGCAGCTGGTTTACTCGTGGGCTGTCCTACTTAGAAGGGAAGGATGCATACGCCCACGATGGAGAACCAGCTGATCCATGCATTACACGCGTGGCTTATGATGGAGTGATGTGTATTTGGTAGGGAGTACATTTTGGATCTGAATTCTATTTAAAAAAAAATCAAAATTTGGGCCCTAGCGGCTAAGGTCCTCTCCTTGCACGTGCAGGGATCCCATATGGGCCTGGGAAAACAGTCCAGGATGGCACAAAGCCTTGGGACCCTGCACCTGCATGGGAGACCCAGGGAAAGCACCGGGCTCCTGGCTTTGGATTGGTGGAGCTCTGGCTGTTGTGGCCACTTGGGGAGTGGGTTAATGGACGGAGGATCTTTGTTTCTCCTCCTCTCTGTATATTTGCCTTTCCAATAAAAATGAAAGAATCTTTAAAAAAAAAATCAAAATTTATTTTATTTGAGATGGGAGGGGAACAGAACAGAGTACTTGACCCATTCCCTGCTGCCTCCCAGGGCACATCAACAGGAAGCAGAGGTGGGCCTTGAACCGGGCACTGCGGGATGGGGTGCAGACATCCTGAGAGGAGGCCTAATGGCTGTGCCAAACGCCTACTCCTTTGTTATCCCCCCCCCCTTTTTAAAGATTTACTTTATCTATTTTATTTTATTTTATTATTTTTTAAAGATTTATTCATTTTATTACAGCCAGATATACACAGAGAAGGAGAGACAGAGAGGAAGATCTTCCATCCGATGGTTCACTCCCCAAGTGAGCCGCAACGGGCCGATGCTGTGCCGGGCCGATGCTGTGCCGATCCAAAGCCGGGAACCTGGAACCTTTTCTGGGTCTCCCACGCGGGTACAGGGTCCCAATGCATTGGGCCGTCCTCGACTGCTTTCCCAGGCCACAAGCAGGGAGCTGGATGGGAAGTGGAGCTGCCGGGATTAGAACCGGCGCCCATATGGGATCCTGGGGCTTCTAAGGCAAGGACTTTAGCCGCTAGGCCACGCCGCTGGGCCCTACTTTATCTATTTTAAAGGCAGAGTTATATAGGAACAGAGGAGCAAACACACACACACACACACACACAGACACACACACACACGTCTTCCTTCTGCTGGTTCACTCCTCACGTGGCCACAAGAGCTGAGCTGGGCTAGGCTGAAGCCAGAGTGAGCCAGGTGCCCCTTCTGGGTCTCCCATGTGAGTGCAGGGACTCAAGCACTTGGACCATCTTCTGATGTTTTCCCAGGCCATCAGCAGGAAGCTGGATCGGGGATGGAGCAGCCAGGACCCTAACCCTAACCAGTACCTGTGTAGGATGCTGGCATCACAGGTGGCCACAATGCCAGCACCTTTTGTTGGCTTTACTTTTTTTCTTTCTAATTTTTCATTTTCTTTGAAACACGGAAAGAGGTCCGGGTGTGGTCTTAAATACTGCCCCAAATGCCTGTGCCTGGGTCTGGATTCTGAAGGGGTAAAGAGACAGACTGTTTCAGATTTGTGGTTGTCACATGGTGAGTGTTGTTGATGGGGCTGGAGGAGTCAGTCTGAATGAAGTACTGAAAGCAGGAAAGACTGTTGCACCCTGCCAGGCAGGCTGGGAGGCACCCGGGGAATGAGCACCAGGAGGTTATGGGGGCCAATGCGAGGGAACTCCATGCCACTGCCACAGCTTCCCTGCAGACCTACTCTGGTTACTTGCTTTACTCCCCCATTCACCTGCTGTAAAATTCAACTACTCTCTAAAAGGCTCTTAGTCATCTACTTGTCTAGAAGCCCCCAATTTCATCAGTCTCTAGAAATATTTAATGGATACAAAGTCAAACATTTCTTCTTTACATTCTCCTTTTCCCCACCAGATGATATGCTGGACATAGTGGTTAGCTTCATCACTGAACAGTCATCTTGGAAATCAGTCCACACCAGTAAATGGGCAGCTTCCTTTAAGTTTCCAAAAGTTAGCAGCTGCTGAGTATCCCAGACAGGATGAATTATTTCTTTAACCAGTTCCCCATTTATTTAAATCTCAGTCTTGAGGCAAAATTACCTCTTTGCCTCTCTGTAAAACGACTTCCTTGGTGGTCTGGGGTCTGAATCTGTGATGGCCACAATGAGAGCAGCTGGCCCATCCATCCTGGCATTGGTGACACTCCTGTCCCCGATCCTCAGGCATCTTTGCCTCATGTTGCCTGATTCTGTCCCTATCCATCTCCGGTGGTGTTGACCCGGCTCATACCCTGCTCGCAGACTGTAACGCTCTCCAGCAGCTCTCCTCCTCGGGGCACTCAGATCGTTTTAGTAAATCATGGTACACTTGAGGTGACATAGTTAAGTCAGAATCAATCTTCAGAATTGCTAGATGTCTTTAAGTCTGGGAAAATAAACCAGGTCTCTCCAGAGAAAAATGCCTCACAAAGCAAGCATTTGTTTCAGAACTTGAGTTTCCTTGCCTACCTCATGAATAATTTGACTTGGAAAAATCGATGACTTCTCCTTAAATGAAAGGAATCTTGGCCAATACTCCTTTTCACACAAATGTTTTTATGAAATGTGATGATGAAAATGAAGTGCAAAGACTTGCCTCCTACTCAAGCTTGAAAACTGCAGCTAAAACAGGAGCGTTTTTCTTTCGGACTCTTCCCCACATGGCTGTGTGACATGCCTACCTTTAGGTCATGTCTTGTCTATCTATTGGCTGCTCCCCTACATTCCTGCTTTGAATTTCTCTATCTCTGTGGCCACAGGAAAACACCACCTTCCCTGTGGAGTCCTTGAAGGTCTCCCAGCAGTAGTGGGCGCCCTGCATAGAGACCACTGGTGTAGAAATCACAGGGCTGGAATTTTTGGCCCTGGTTTTGGGTCATACCACTTGTGACCTGAGCAAATCAAAAGCAAGGGTCTCAGTGAAAATGATTTCCTAAGCTGCTTTCTAGTCCTAAAGGGGTAAGTGTCTGGTGCATCAGGCAAAGACCTGCTCCGGAGGCGTGCATCCTACACGGGAGGGTTGGTTTGAGTCCCAGCTCTCGCACTTTGAATCAATCTCCCTGCTGAGGCACCTGGGGAAGCAGGGGAAGATGGCCCAAGTGTTCAGGTTCCTGGCATGCACAAGAGAGAGCTGGCGAGTTCATGGTTCCTGGCTTCGGCCTGACCCAGCTGTGGCTGCTGTGGGCATTTGGGGTGTGTACCAGCAGATGCAAGAGATCTTGTCGCTACCTGTCACTTTGCCTTTAAACAAAGACATAAATCAACAACAACAAAACCTCAAACCTCTGACTGCCATGTTGTTATTTATTTAGGTAATAACACAACAGCAAATATCAGCTAAAAAGCCCATATTGTCAGAAGCTCTCAGAGAATAAAACTTTGGCAGGGCTTCCTGGGACAATGGCTGTATGACCGGCAGAACTCTGGGTGGCTCCCTCCTTGTCACACGCCTCCCCTGCCCAAGGCCACACATTTGTGTAATCCCCTTGCAGGACTGCATCTGTGACAGGGATCAGATCACTTGATATGGAAGGTGATGGCAGAGGTGCTCCCAGGGATGCTGGAATCTACCTCAGCCACGTGGGGAGAGGGCCCCACAGCAAGGAGCTGCTGTGGTCACAGTAAGCGTGACCCAGAGCACCTCGGTCTGACTGGAAAGGAATGGAATCCTTGTCAACAATCTGAATGACTCTGTGAGAGGACCTTGAACCACTCCACACACAAATGCCGGCCAACGCCTTGTTAAGACCCTGAGCGGAGCACCCGCTGTGCTGACCAACTGTGACTTGCAGAGACATGACAGAATACACAGGTATCATTTAAAACATCAAAATCTGTACTCATTGCTTATATAGCAAGAGAAAGCTAAGCGAGCTGGCCAGTGGGAAAGTATTCATGATTCAGAACTGATTTTTTTTAGGGTTCCAGAAGTCATACTTTATATATAGCTGCACTTATTAAATGACTTTTGTGTTTATTTATTTATTTGTTTACTGGAAAGGCAGAGTGCTGCCATTTGCTGGTTTATCCCCAAACGCCTACAATGGCTGGGCTGGGCCAAAGTTGGAAGCCAGGAAGTCAATCCGAGTCTCCCATTTGGTGTCAGAAACCCAATCACTTGAGCCATTACCACGGCTTCTCACAGTGCACATTAGCTGCTGGAATCTGGAATCTGGAGCTGGGAGCACAGGCTTCCCAGGCAGCATCTCAACGCCTCCCTGTGTTCATATTTTAGGTGCATTTTACAGAATCATCCCTCTTCTGCAATCATGTTACCAAACCCCGTAAATTAGATTTTATATAGGCACTGGGCTAAGTTCTAATTTAGTTTAAATTTGCTAACAAGAAAATAAATGAAAGCTGCCACCCTTCTCTTGGGAATTCAACAGTCTTCCTCTGGCTTCAGTCTGTGTAATAATTGCAAATCGGTTCATCTTCACATAATTTAGATTTGACTTCAGGCTACATAACATGTTCCTTAAAACATTATTATAGTCAGTGAAAAGCTGCTTTAGCTGAAACCATAGAACGTGAAATCTGGAAGAATTCTCTTAACAGAGAAGTTATTTTCTGACCTGCTCAGGGTACCAAGGGAGATTCGTGAGAGGGAAGGAGCTGCCGTCACAGCACTCTCTCCTCACCCTCGGCTCTAATTAGACATCTCACCCTCCTTTCTAGGAGGAGAATCTCACAAACGACAGAAACGGCAGGAGACATCACTTCCTCACAGAACAGAAGCAAGCCTTGTCAGGCCCTAGTGGGATTTCTTTCTCATGTTCTCGTTCCTTTTTTCAGAAGACAGAGTTAATAAAGATAGGGGAAGAGACTCAGATGGAGATCTTCTGTCTGCTGGTTCCGTCTCTGCCTTAATTAGGCTGGAGTCTGTGCTAGGTTGAAGCCAGAAACCAAGAACTTCTTCCAGGCCTCCCATGTGGGGGCAGAGCCCAAGCACTTGAGCTATCTTGCTGCATTCCCAGGCACAGTAACAGGGAGCTGGACTGGAAGTGGCTTAACTCACTATGCTACAATACTGACCCTGGCTTTTTTCTTCAAAAATTTCTTTTGGGTGAAGTTACCATATTGGATAGGATAAGTTGTTTCCAGTCTATTAACCACCTTAATAAAAGGGGCAGAAGAAAGCACCCAGGAGATGACTGGGACAGAAGCTGGGGACAGTTCTATCAGTCTCCACATTAACAAAATATTCCTTTAATTTCCATAATAACCCTTATGTATTCTATTATCACTATTCTACAGATTAAGAAACTGAGGATTTGAGAATTCAGACATCTGTAAAGCTGGTGCTCTGGTGTAGTAGATAAAGCTACCACTGGCAATGCTGGCATCCTATATGGGCACCAGTTTGAGTCCCAGCTGTTCCACTTCTGATCCAGTGCCCTGCTAATGGCCTGGGAGAGCAGCAGGGGAATAGCTTAAATGCTGGGGTCTCTGCCATTCGTGTGGGAGACCTGGAAGAAGCTCCTGGCTCATCTGTGGCCATTGCAGACACTTGGGGAGTGAACCAGCAGATGAAAGATCTCTCATTGTCTCTTCCACACTCTCTGTAACTCCAACTCTCAAATAACTGAATCTTTAAAGAATAAAAAAGAATGGAGGGATTTGTTCACGGTCATAAAAGTAGTGAACAGGGCCCAGTACGATGGCCTACTGGCTAAATCCTTGCCTTGCATGTGCTGGGATCTCATATGGGTGCCAGTTCATGTCTTGGCTGCTCCACTTCCCATCTGGCTCCCTGCCTGTGGCCTGGGAAAGCAGTAGAGGACGGCCATTGCCTGGGGACCCTGCACCCACATGGGAGACCTCAAAGAAGCTCCTGGCTCCTGGCTTCAGATTGGCTCAGCTCCAGCTGTTGTGACCATCTGGGTAGTGAAACAGTGGATGGAAGATCTTCCTCTCTGTCTCTCTTCCTCTCTGTGTATCTGCCTTTCCAATAAAAAACCAAAATAAATCCTTAAAAGGTAGTGAGCAGCAGGGATTCAAATTCAGACTTGTGTTTAAAACTAAAATTTATGCTTAATGAAATTTCTTGCACAGTTAAGCCTCAATTCAAATTGGACTGTGTTTTCATAAAGATTTTCAAATGCCAACAGAACCATGAATAAACTGACAGAAACACGATGTGGACCCTGCGGTTAGGGAGCCCTGACCCTGCTGGGATGGCTAGCCATGAGCAAGGTGCTTCATCTTAGGTTTCCCCATCCATAACACAGGTCTAACCCACCCACCTACCTTCCAGGTTTTAAAGATTAAGAGAGACTACACAAGTAGAGCACTGAGCATTGGGCCTGGCATGGAGACGCAGCTATGAAACGACAGTTGAGGCTGTTGACCCAAGGTGTGATGCTGTGTAGTCCTAGAAAGCGCACTGATGTGGGATAAGATGGCTCTTCAGAATATACGAATTTGGACTATATCAGAAACTATTCACTCCATCAGGAGTCTCTTTCTCCTTTTAAAGGATGTGTTTATTTGAAGGGAAGAGCAACAGAGGGGGAAGAGAGAAGCTCCCGGAGCAGCCTCAGAGGTTGCCAGCACCTGAGGAGTGAACCAGCAGATAGGAGCACTTTGTCATTCAAATGAAATTATTAAATAACAGTTTTTTTTAAGTTCTTACTTTCAACAAGCCAGGAGAGACCTAAATGCCCAGAGAGACTCTATTTTTCTAAATGCTTAGATTTAAGGAATTCAGAAGTCAGAAAGGTTCTTTGAGGCCCCCTGTGCTGTCACTTCAGGGATAAAAGGAGCTGGCATTACCTGATGACATGACTGCTGCCTCAGAGGAGCTGCGTGGGGCTGCAGGGCGCGCCCTGCACGAGTTCTGCCCTGGATTTCACTATGGCTGCTCTGGGCTGTCGGACACTGAGGTGACCTGCCGTACAGAATGACTAAAGAGCGAAGGACGGGCTTGGCCCCGGGCCGCCATGCGGCCCGGGTGCTCGAGTCCCTGCCACGATTCCAGCCTAACACAGCCAAGCTTTCCACCACAAAACTGGACAAGGGGAAACCCTAAGATGGACTATGTCAATCAGTGGACTCTGCACCAGCCTCATCATACCTGGACTGTTGCTGATGATATGTTGGAGCTTCTAATTGATCGAGGTGACGCTCTGCTGGCTCTGCCTACAAACCTGAGAGGGCCTCCCTAAGAGACCGTTGAACTTGAACTGGACAAGTGGGATGCTGGACTCTGTATGGTGTAAACTTTTAATTAGGGAATCTCAACGGAACTTGAGCTGTGGTTATGCATCAAGGTGAAGGAATTCATGATGGGGGAAGGGTTTGGGGTGAAGGGGGGGGAATCCCAGCACCTATGAAATTGTGTCATGTAATGCAATGTAATTAATGAATAAATGAATATTAAAAAAAAAAAAGAGCGAAGGACAACTGTGTCAGAATTACGACTACCAACCTAGAAAGAATTGTGCCGGGGCATGAATGAGACAGTCTGTGTCTCATGTGCTGTGCCTGTGAGATTCTTTTCCTACATTATATAGTTCTAGTCAAAAGGTGGGGAGTCACAACTGGGCCCCCAAGTTTCCTGAGGTGTTTTCCCTGGGGCTTTATTATACCTGAAATCTTTTTATTTTCCTGGCAGGAATAGGACTACCCTGGGTTATAAAGCCCACAATTCATTCTGGAGCTCCAGGTCAAATAATTTCTAACTTCTTCATCACAGGAAAGCACTGGGGAAGGAGTTGTGTTCAATTTTCCATTACCTTTTTTAAGGAGACTGCTTAAATCACACGGACAGCCTGTGAGAGGCCATAGATCTAATTTTATGCCCGGTATGCGTACGAGGATCAGTTCCTCATAAGCAAAAAACAAAACAGATGAACTGGTAGAAGCACAATATTTGATGGTCAGGTTCCTTCTTCAGTGGCCATGATTCCCCTGGCACAGCTCATTCTCACCCAGGACACACAACCACCACAGAAACAGCCTCAGCAGCATTCTCATGCAGTATACCTGCAGCTGCCACCTGCCTCAATCTCTCACATGCTTCACAGGAACATAACTCAAAGTTGTTAAAAGGTATTTCAGAACGAATCCAGTTTAGGAACTCTAGCCCTCATGTGCAGCTTAATAACACACATTAGCATATTAAAAAGCTGGCAGGGACAGCCCTGCAGGAAGAAATTCTGTTTAACTCTGGCATTTCCCAAACTTTTATTTGAGCAATGGAAGATTTTATTTTTTTCCAAACCCACAGAACTATTAACATATTGCAGTATGCAGTGTTCTTCACAATGCTGTTTGGGAAATTTTGTGCTAAATTATGTCTGAAGACCGGCTTCTAAAGCTCTACAACGGCCAAGGAAGAGACTGTGCCAGCACCTCTCAAAGGTGCCAATTTCTGAAGGTCCTAACCTTTTGGGAAAAAAAAATGAAGACAGTAAGACTGAGGGCAGAAGCCAGACAAAAATTACTTCCTCCTTTATCCCGGCCTGCCCTGCTCACTTCTGGTGTAGGTCAGGGGCTCTGCTTTTGAGCTTCCAGATGCCTGGCCCTAGAGCTGCTTGCGGCCTTATCTTTGTCATTGGACCCTGAAGGTAGAACCCTGCACCCAGCAGAGTACCTGGGCTGCTAGCTGTGTAAATATGCATGAGCTACACAACATCTTGTTTACATAATCAATTTCATAATGCAAGCAGCTGACATTTATTAAATGTTCGCCACATGACAGGCACCACTAACTAAGTGCTTCATGAACGTGTATCCTTACAACAACCCTAGGAGGCGGGTATTTTTATTCTTATTTTTAAAAACATGGAAACAGGCCCGGCAGTGTGGCCTAGCAGCTCAAAGTCCTCGCCTTGAAAGCCCCGGGATCCCATATGGACACCGGTTCTAATCCCGGCAGCTCCACTTCCCATCCAGCTCCCTGCTTGTGGCCTGGGAAAGCAGTTGAGGATGGCCCAATGTATTGGGACACTGCACCTGCAAGGGAGACCTGGAAGAGGTTCCTGGTTCCCGGCATCGGATTGGTACGCACCGGCCCGTTGCGGCTCGCCTGGGGAGTAAATCATCGGACGGAAGATCTTTCTCTCTGTCTCTCCTCCTCTCTGTATATCTGACTTTGTAATAAAAATAAATCTTTAAAAAAAAAAAACATGGAAACTAAACTGAGAAACTGCCCAAAGGCTATTCAACTACTGAATGATGGAACCAAAATTTACATTCAGGCAGCCTGACTTTAAAATCTGTATTCCTCTCTTTTCCTTAAAACAAAAACAAAAACAAAAACAAAACAAAAAACCAAAACAAACTTCTATTTTTTTGAGAGGGACAGACACAGAAAGGGAGACAGAGAGAGAGAGAGAGGATCTTCAGTCTACTGGTTTATCTTCCAGATGCCTTGCCTGCATCAGCCTGGGCTGGTCCAGGTTGGAGCCAGGAGCCAAGAGCTTGTTTTGCCTCTCCCATGGTGGTGATGGGACCTACGCACTGGAGCCACCACCTGCTACCTCCCGGGGTGTGCATCAGCAGGTAGCTGGGAGTGTGAGCAGGGCCAAGGAAGGAGCCCAGATACAGCAGTGTGCAGCAGCAGCTGAACTGCTGTGCCAAATGCCTGCCCCACAGGCTGTGTGTCCTTACCCTCTCTAGTCTCCCCTGTCCCTTGTCTAAAATTTGTGTCAGTAGGAAAATTCAACCATTCTATAGAAAGAAGAAAAGAGGCCTGTAATTCATACAGAATACACACCGATGGAAAAATCTCTAGCACACCTTCTAGATTCAGGGAGATTTAAAAGCCAGGACTGATGGCAGGGTAAAGAAGGGTCTGTAAAGAGGTCTATGTGGTAGAGGGAAGGGACTGGGCGAAGCAGCTGAGCACAGACACACACCCTGGCACCAGAACAGGGAAGATCACTGATACCACTGCTTCTTTTTTTTCTTTTTTTAAAAATATTTATTTATTCTTATTTGAAAGAGCACTCTGGATTTTAGATTTTAGGATGATAGATGTTCAATCTGTACTTATTTCAACTGCTCCGAATACTTGAGAGTTTTCATAATTAAATACCCATTCTGTGAAAGATCTAGAATAAGTTCCTGGCTCTTGGCTCTGGCCTGGCCCAGTCCTGGCTGCTGAATGCATTAGGAAGTTAACCAGCAGAATCATTTTCTGTTCTTGTCTTTCAAATAAAGTGAAAATAAGTACATAGAAAAATTTAAAATTTGTGCATTCAATACCTTTGCTCCTCACATTTCCTGTACAAAACATAAATGGTTTTATACGTGATTAGCCAATGGGCAGTGTTCCATGATTTTATCTATAAAAACAAATCTTAATACTATAATAAATAAACCAAACAATTTCTTCTCATCACAGACAGACTGCAAAGTGAACTCAGCTTCACATTATACATAGTATGGCTCTGGTTTGGATGAGAAGCTTTGCATCTTCTTGCTTTATGCCTCAGCTTAGACACCTGTTTCAAGGCCAATTATTTAAGCTGCATGTCTGCCTTTACTCTAGCCTTCAGCAGCAGGAAATATATTTGCTGAGCTTGGCGTCTCAGGGTGAGATGCTGGACTTATGCAATGCCAAGAAAACATAATGAACATAAAACAATGCCAAGAGAAACTTACATCTCCCTATTAAGGAGATATAAGAGTCAATGTTTACACCTTCCAGAAAAAAACTCAGGTTTCATTACCTTTGTCAAGAGATGCTCCAGCCATGTGGTAAAAGCTCAAGGCGGTGTCTACATCATTAATGTTCTTCAGGAAAGTAAAGAAGTTTTCCACTTCTTGAAATGTCAGGCCCTGAAAGAGGGGAGGCAGCACCAAGTAAGGCAGGGAGGAAAGGCACAAAGGCAGGCAGTTTCTCAGGCCCGTCAATCAGAACACACACTGAATACATTAGTCAGAGAATGCCACAACAGGCAAACAAAATTCTAGAACTTGCCTGGGAAGAAAGGGAACTGGCAAACTGCTTTCCCCTGGCCTGTACCGGGGTAGCTGGATGTCTTTAACGAAAGCACTTGTAACTGCTCTCCAGCTGGTCACAACCTCTATTACGACACTTCCTATGTGGGCTGCAGCCTCTCGGTCCATTACTTATTAAAGTAGGATCAGAGTAACAGCTTCCATTTTAACAGTCTGCTCACAGCTAGTTAAGCTTTTTGAGGCTTAAGCCAATTAAAGAATCACAAAAGTCAGTGATATACAGTGGAAGGGCTTTAGTATTTAGCCAAACGCAAGCACTGGGGAAGCTGTTCATTATCTCAGTTGAAGAGCAACCAGTGAAATTAATTGGCTACTTTATTCTGATGAAATTCTGTGAATGGTGAAATTCTTTTCAAGTACTGTTCAAAGATTTGCTGATCTCTAATTCTTTCTTTGATGGCCCCAGAGCAAGAGTTGTACAAACAGGGGCTACTGGGAGCTCCCTCACAGAGAGGAAGGCTTGTTGTGTTTGCCTTTTTCCCACTTGCGCCCCGTCACGCTGTGATGGGAATGGATACCCCTTGGAGGAGGGGAAGACACTGGCTCCTGTTCAGGGTTGCTTCCCTTTGGATGTTCCTTTCTCTACATCATATCAGCCACTCAATAATAAGAAATCTCAAGCGAGACAATCTACAGTTCTTCCCAGGTAATGTCCAGACTGGGCTAATTGTATCTTTTTCAACACATTATCCACATTGACCTGAAGGGCAGCATTTAGTCTAGAGTCTAAGACACGGGTTGGTACACACACACACACACACACACACCCTATATTAGAGTGCTGGGGTTTTAGTCCCAGCTCCACTAATGCAGAGCCTGGAGGCAACCAACAGGTAATGACTTCCTATGGTGGTGCCAGCTACTCCACTTCTGATATAGCTCCCTGCTAATGGCCTTGGGCCTCTGCACCCAGGTGGGAGACCTTGAGGAAGCCAGGCTTTGGCCCACTCCAGCCATCTGGGGAGAGAGCAGATGTTAGAGCTCTCTCTCTCTCTCTGTCCTGAGGGATGTTGCTGAAGATTTCTAGCAAGTGACACATCTCCACCAGAGTGATTTAGACAAAGCCCAAGGTAGCCATGGTTTTGTGGTATGTGTGTTCAGCACACACACACATACACATACAGACCTCAGATGCTAAAGATTTTTACTCTTCTTATTGAAGGTGTGCGTTCCCACAGGGCATGGCTAGATAGAAGACTGAGTTATTCAAAGGGATTCTGAGGCAAAAAGGTTAACACAGAGTTCCTAACATAGGAAGGGCATGGAGGAGTAAATGCTTCCCACTCTAAGTAACTTGTAATGTTAACTGACTCATTGTGAAACACCAAATATTGCAGTTGAATTCCAGAGTGTTTATGCTGAGAATTATTTGAGAAAAGAGAGAGAGAGAGACAGAAAGAGAGAAAAAGAACACAATTTGGACTGAGTGGTTGTTCATTTGATGATTTAGAAAAACTGCAGAACACAAATCACATTATGTCACTATTAAATATATATATATAAAACACTTGGCCTTTATTGCATAGCTATAATGAAAAAAATTTATCATGTACTTACTAACCACTCAGTACTATGCCAACAGCAGGGAGGGAAATTAAATTGTGTTGGACACAGGCCGGGATTTTATGGAGCCTAAAGTCCAAATAACTTCCTTACAAAATTCTTCTTGATAACTGCTTTAGCAAAAAAAAAAAAAAAAAATCTCAAGGCTTACTAGAAGAAAGAGTAAGACCATAAATGAGAGCTTTGTGGGTGGTAAGATGGAAAATGAAGGGTATGCTCACTGCAGGTTGAACTGCTGAGGCTAGATGGCAATAGCTTATATATTGTCTATTGGCAGGTTACTTGAATTGCACACATAGTGGTCAAAAGGAATTATTAGTCTCTTAGATTTGGCATCAAAATGATTTTCCTGACATAGTATGAGGGGGTAGAAGATATAGAGTTAGGGTATCCCATTACCAGTTTTTTTTTTTTTTTTAAACAACTTGGTTATCTAGCTGCCCTTGGAAGGGGGCTGGATACCCAGATGCACTGGACTCCAGGTGACTAAAACAAAAGAAAATCTTCATAATCTTGAGTGAGGCAAGAATTCTTATGCATGACTGATACACAAGGCAGTAGAGAAAAAGAAAACAAAACTGGTAAGTTAGAATTCATCAACGTAAAAAAATTCTCTGCTTCAAAATACTGACAAAACAGGTAAATCACAGGTTGGGAGAAATATCTGAAAACTAGATTATATCTTGAATGATATAAAGCTCTTATAGCTTAGTAATGAGACCCAACTCTAAAAAAAATCTGAAAAAATGTTTTGCTAAAAAAAATATAAGAAGGGGTAACAAGTACAGGAATTGATGCTACAGAGCATTTTTTAAAATATATTTTTCTTTTGAATTTTGAATTATGTGGTACAATTTCATATAGACTGGGATTCCTCCCCAAATTCTGACCCCTGATAGATTTTCCCCATTTTATTACAATGGCGTAGTCCTTCATAAGGAATCTTAATTCTATCAGTCTCTTATTTAAGTGTACCCTGACATTGTTGATATAGACAATGTCAGACAGTCCAGTATCCCATTGTCTACACATGTCCAACAGTTTCATTGGGAATCCATCTTTCGTCTGGAAACAGGGATGCATGTTCCATTATATCCCCACATCTGTATATGATAGACCCCAGCTCTCCATCACTATACATTTCCATAATTGAGAAGCCATGAAACAAGGTAAACAACTGGTATGAGTTAGAACAGCCACAACAACAACAACAACAACAACAAATTACAGCACCATGAAAAAATGCGCCACTGAGTAACCAACATGTGGGTGACAAAAAGGAAACACAAAAGTCTCTTGGGAAAAATGATGCCACTGTGTAATCCATGAGCCAGTGATGAATTTGACAAGAGAAAAGAAATTATTTGGAATAAACAAAACAAATAAAAAACATCAAAACACATGGGATATAGCCAAAACATGCAAACGAACAAAAAACAGTATGGATCTGATGATTGAAATAACACTTTCCATGTTGGTTTCCTTATATAAGGGAGAACATATGGCATTTGTTCTTTTGTGACTGACTCATTTCACCAAGCATAATGGTCTCTAGTTGGGACCACCTAGTTGTATATAGTATAATTTTATTCTTCTTAATAGCTGAATAATATTCCACAGAGTAGTTGTACCAGAGTTTCTTTAACCACTCTTCTTTGGATGCACATCTGGATTGTTTCCATGTCTTTGCTATTGTGGATTGTGCTACTGCAAATATAGGATTACAGATCCCCTTCTCATATGCAGATTTCACTTCTATTGGGTATATTCCTAGGTACACTGACTTGTACACTTGAAACAGGTGACATCTGGTATGTAAATTATGCCTCAACAAAGTTGTTTCAAACATAAAAATCAGATAGAAGAGAAAAGGGGTTAGGAAAATTTGGTTTCCTGTGGAGTCAGATGTGAAGCCAGACACCAATGCTAAGGGACCACAGATAGGGTAAACACGTGGTCAAGGACAAATCCCTTGCTATGTGTTAGTCAGGCCTCGCAAATCCTTCTGCCAGGAATGAAGTCAATGGCCCACGTTCCCTCTGTGGGCCACTGAAAAAAATAAAAAGAACTGCCTTCCTTCTTCCTCATGCCACACCTCTCATAAATTCATCATTACAATCCACCCTCTGTTTAATCTCCTATTTAGCTTTTTCTTTAAGGTTTTAATTCCTAGTTTAATATCAAGTAACACAGGAATATAGCCCAGAACATTATTCAGCACAAAGCAATCCTAAAATTCTGTCCTTTGGTCTCCTGCTCCTCCCCACGGCCACTGTCATTGTGGCCTGAGTACCCCTTGGACGTGTCACCATGCCTGTCCTGCTCCAGTGACGCTGCTTGCCCAGTGTAAACCCCAGGCTTCTCCACCTGCCACGAGGGGAATTGCCATCTCCACTCCTTACATCTCTGTAAGTAGCTGATCCTCCCCAAACATCACTTTCTTTTTACCTTCCTACCTCCTACTCTCAGAACGTCAGTGATTTCCAAACTGGATGGGTGCTAGCAGTTAAGGTTTTCACTGCCTGCTTCCAAAACTTACCTTTCTAGCCATCTCGTAAAAACTTCAGACTGTAACCTGCAAACATTAGTGTTTTGTTCATTCAAAACCTCATGCTTATTTAAATCAGGGAGAATAAGGAGGAACATGAAGTAAGACTCTGGATTTGGGAATAAAACACTCCTTCCTGGCTTTGGACCTTGGAGGCATCTCTTAAGAGAATGTGTGATCTCAGGAGAAGTGCAAGGCCCCTAACAGTATTTTTCACTGGAACAACAAAAACAAACAAACAAACAAACAAACAAATAAGCAAACAAGCAAACAACCGACCAGGACTGGGGGTGATATGTAAAGTGGCTGCTACATCAGCAAGCCGTAGGAAAAGTCCTTGGCAGAGTGGCTGGTTTATTACCAGAGAAGCAGTGGTAATCAATTCATTCTACTGTAGGATCTTGAGGAATAAGAAATAAGGGAAAGATTGAAGTATATGAAACTCATCATGAAGAAAAGACAGAAAATATTAAAGGAAATGAAATTTACTTTACAGGTCTGCGGCGGCAGCCTAGCGCCTGAAGTCTTTGCCTTGCATGTGCCAGGGATGCCATATGGATGCCAGCTCCAACTGTGGTGGCCCTGCTTCCCATACAGCTCCCTGCTTGTGGCCTGGGAAACCCAGAAGAGGCTCTGGGCTCCTGGATTTGGATCTGCTCAGCTCCGGTCGTTGTGCTCTCTTGGGGAGTGAATCAACAGACAGAAGATCTACATCTATGTCTGTCCTCCTCTCTGTATATCTGCCTTCCCAATAAAAATAAATAAATCTTAAAAAAGAACTATAAAAATAAAAGTGTGATGGTTGCTTGGAGTGGCCACTGAGCCATCTTTCTCAGGCAGGGCAGGCTCCCTGCGTCTTCAGGCCATCGTTCAGTTGGAGCCACCGGCAGAGTGAGGCATCGCCACAGTGAGGTTCACAAGCTCAGCTGCACATCAGAATCACTGGGGAGCCTGTGGCAAACGCAGACGCCTGCACCCACCCATCGAGCATCCGGCTTAACTGGGACATTTTCCATCTTACTGTTGAGAGGCACCGCTTTAGAGGAGAAGTATGGTGAGGGGAAATACCTCTGTGCTGGGGGAGGGACAAGATCTGGGAAAAGAAGCCATGATTTTAGTCCCAGCTCTGGGTGGGGCTTTACCTTCTGGGCAGAAAGAAGAACACAGAACTGGCCGTGAAGCTCTGTATTGTCACCAAGTTATATGTAAGCATTTATTTGATGCCAACATCAGGACCTTTTACTATTTAGGTCTGGTTTGGTATCTTGAAATACTGAAAGTACTTAATGTAAACCCAAGGAAAACTTAATATCTTCACATTAAAAGATTCAGAATGGAATAAAAGAGGCAATTAGAAAGCAAATGGTGATTTCTCTTTGGTGTTATTGAGATGGACCAGTAACCCAAGCAGCAAAGGCTCAGCATTAACTCTCATTTTAGCTAATTGCTATGCTCACCAACTATTTAATCAACATAAGAAGACAATCAATCTTAATCTCCTTGTTAAAGCTGGAAATTCTGGGCCAGAAGAAACCGAACCCCAATTTTCATCTTTGGTCAAGGTTTGTCCTTGGGCTCCAGAGCTCTCTCACCAAAGTCTTCAGGTGCTAAATCAACTCCTGCACCAAAGCTAAAATTCCGTCCAGGGCATGTCTCTGGTACCCAATTTATTGCTTTCAAATATAAATTCAAAGTAAAATATGGATCAGCTTCTCATGATACACAGGTGACTCAAGGTCAGACCAAAGCCTGTCCCAACCTTCAAGTCTGGTCAAAAGAAAGAAATGTTTTCTATTGCAAATTCCATGCTTTCAGCAAAGGGGCTAAAAGAATTCACTCCAACCTTGAAGACTGATTTTCTAAAGTTAGAAAATCCCAACAAATAACAATTGGGGTCTGGAGAGGAGTACTTTTTTTCTGCCATTTTCCACCCACAATGTAGTGAAGTTTCCCCACAACCCAGTGAAGTCCTGCTGTGGGAACAGGCTGCACGGGGCTTGGAGAGGCTAACACTGCCTCTCACAGGCCAGCCTGGTCTGGGTTACAGTACACAGCCTGCTTCAGCGATGCTGTCAGCTTGCCAACAGACAAAGAGGAATAAAAGTTGGGCTGACAGAAATGCTTCCCATCAACATGGGGGCAATGCTATTCAAGTAAAATTTCTTGGGAAATTCTGAGAAAATTGAGAGAAACATTAGCAATCCTGCTGCTTATGTACAGTTATTCAGTCTTTAAATATAGAAAAGATCTTGTAGCAAGCATCTCTCAATTCACAAGGTCAGTAAAGTAACTTGTCTCATGATCATGAAAGCCTCAGAGGCAGGACCTAAATGAAAATCTTTCAGCTTCAAGTCTACCACACCACACTACCCAAGCAATCTTTTTTTAAGATTTATTTTATTTTTATTTGAAAGGCAGAGTTACAGAGAGAAGAGGGAGAGAGAGAGAGAGAGAGAGAGAGAGAGAGAGAGAGAGAGAGAGAGAGAGAGAGAGAGAATCTTCTACTCATTAGCTCATTCCGCAAATAACCACAATAGCTGGAGCCGAGCCAATATGCAGCCAGGAGCTTCTGGGTTTCGCAAGTGGAAGCAGAGATATAAGGACTGGGCCATCCTCTTCTGCCTCCCCAGGCCATAAGCAGGGAGCTGGATCAGAAGTGGAGCAGCTGGGCCTAGGACTGACGCCCACACAGGATGCTGGCAGCACAAGTGGAAGCTTAGCCTATTATGTCCCTCATGCTAGGCCCCTCAAGTAATATTTTTAATCCCAGGCGAGCTTTCTGGATACAGCCAGGTGATAATCATAGTCCAGTGGCAAGGGTTTGGGCTGAAAATGAGAAAATCTGGGTTCCAGTCTACTTTTGCTGTGTGTGTGTGTGTGTGTGTGTGTGTGTGTGTGATCTTTCAGAGTCCTAAGCTCTTACCTGATTTCTAGTTTGTCCATCCATCTGCTGACAAAACCTCAGCTCCTGACTCTGTGCTGTCTGTCATATGCTTCTGGTTCTCTGCCCTGGGTGCAGCTGGTGTTGAAGGCATCAAAGAGTGGCACTGTCGGGTGCTGCCAGACACTGCCAGGCACTGCCACAAATCCATGGTCCCCTCGCTCAGTGTTGTTTGGCATCCCCTCTTTCTCAGATTTTCTCACGACCTCCTTGTCTGTCTTTATTTTCTATGCTTGCTTCTTTGTGGACTATATTCCACAAAGCTGCTGGGTCGTCTCTTTAAAAGTATAGACAACCATGGCATTTTGCTGCTCACAACCCTTCAATAGCCTCCTATTGTACAGAGAACCAGCTGGGACTCAGGCCATGCCTGTACATTCTGGCCTGCCTTGGGGACCTGGCCTCAGGCCATTCTTCTTCCTCAGGGTGCTGGTCCCCCTTGAGTTCCTCACACACGTCTGGTTTGCTGGTGTGGCTGTGCTTAGAAATGGAGGAACAGTGAGGTAAAAGGACGACCTAAGTGTGAGGTCCTACTCTGACAGTACTGATGTCATTAGAAGAAAAACCAAAGAGGCTTCTTTGTCTCCACACATGCACTGAGCAAAGCCCTGGTGAGACACATTGAAAAGGTGGCTGCCCATCAGGTAGGAAGAGAATTCTAATCATAAACTTAATTAGTCAGCACTTTTATCCATGGTGTCTTGTTGCTAAAGCCACTCAGTCTGGGGCTTGAGCTGTGACACAGTGTGTTAAGATCACTTGTGATCTTGGTATCCTATACCGGGGGCAGCTCAAGTCCTGGCTGCTCCACTTCCGATTCAGCTCCTTTCTAATTCACCTGGGAAAGCAGCAGAAGATGGCTCAAGTGCACGGGCCCCTGCCACCCATGTGAAAGATTAGAATTACATTCTCAGCTCCTGAATCCTGGCTGGCCTAGACATGACTAATGTGGCCAACTGGGGAGTGAATCAGTGAATGACAGTGATCTGTGCTCTCCAGTCCAGTTGCTCTGCCTTCCATCAAACCAAATAAGCAAGAAGCAAAACAAAGCCTCCCAAACTGAAAAAGACCCCACTGCTCCATGTGACGTGTGTCAGAGCAGCTGAGCAGACGGCTGCCTCTGGAGTTTGGCCAATGCGGCTTCCCTGGGCAGAGTGTCTCCTCCGCCTCGCCTGCATCTCCCTTTCCTCTGTTTCTTTACTTTTTTTTTTTTTTTAAATATGATCTACTTTTCTTTTTTTTTTTTTATTCATTAATTGCATTGTATTATGTGTCACAGTTTCATAGGTACTGGGATTCTCCCCACCCCTCTCCAAACCCTCCCATCATGGTGGATTCCTCCACCTTGTTGTATAACCACAGTTCAAGTTCAGTTGAAATTCCCTCATTGCAAGCGTATACCAAACATAGAGTCCAGCATCTTATTGTCCAGTCAAGTTCAATGGCTTCTTAGGTATACCCTCTCTGGTTTGAAGACAGAGCCAGCAGAGTATCATCCCGATCAATTAAAAGCTCCAACATACCATCAGCAAAAATTTACATCATTATGGAATTAATTGACATAGTAATGAGTAGCCAATATGTTAAAAATAAATGCGAGTTCTTAACCACCTTCTGTGACCACCTCATTGACATTTCAATTTTAGTTTATACACAACACATAACATACATAACATGTTATACATAACATCATATCATCTTAAATTAAGGCGAACATGTGGTATTTAACCTTTTGGGATTGGCTCATTTCCCTTAGCATTATGGTTTCCAGTTTGGTAAATTTGGCCACAAAGAACTGCATTTTGTTTTTTTTAGTAGCTGAGTAGTATTCCATGGAGTAGATGAACCATAGCTTTCTTATCCAATCCTCTGCTGATGGGCATTTTGGCTGCTTCCATGTTTTTGCTGATTACTGATTACTGATTGTGCTGCTAGGAACATAGGAGTGCATGTTGGTTTCTCATAAAACAAGTGTTCTGGATATATTCCTAGGAGTGCTATTGCTGGATCATACGGTATGTTGAATTTGAGTTGTTTGAATGTTCTCTATACTGATTTCCAAAAAGGCTGTACCAGCCTGCAGCCCCACCAGCAGTGGAGTAGAGTTCCCTTATCCCCGCAACCTCGCCAGCAAGTGTTGTTGGTGCTTTTATTCATGTGGGCCAGTCTTACTGGCGTCAGGTGGTACCTCATTGATGTTTTAATTTGGATTTCCCTTATTGCCAGGGAACGTGAGCATTTTTTCATATGTTTATTTGCCATTTGGGTTTGTTCCTTTGAGAAGTGTCTGCCCATTTCCCGTGCCCATTTCTTGAGTGGCTTGTTTGTTTTGACATTTTGGTTGTTTTGTAGCTCTTTGTATATTCTGGAGATCAGCCCTCTAACACCTATGTAGTGCGCGAAGATCTTCTCCCATTCTGTGGGTTGCTTTTTTACTTTGTTAATTGTTTCCCTTGCTGTACAGAAGCTTCTTAGTTTGATGAGGTCCCATTTGTTTATTCTGGTCTTGATTGCTATTGCCTTTGGTGTCCTTTTTAGGAAGTAGAGACCTACCCCTAGATCTTGCAGAGTATTTCCAACATTTTCTTCCAAAAGTTTGAAGGTTTCTGGATGTAGGTTTAGATCTGTTATCCATTTAGATTTGATCTTAGTGTATGGTGAGAGATGTGGTTCTATCTTTTGGTTTCTGCATGCTATCAACCAGTTGTCCCAACAGAATTTATTGAACAGACCTTCCCATTTGCCTGGATTGTCGTTTGTCTTTTTGTCAAAGATTATTTGGCTGTATCTGTGTGGGTTCCCTCCTGCTGTTTCTATTCTGCTCCATTGATCTTCCTCTCTATCTTTGTGCCAGTACCAGGCTGTTTTGATAACCACTTCCCTATAGTATGTCCAGAGATCTGGAACTGTGATTACCCCTGCTAACTTCCTGTTCTTGAGAATGGTTCTAGCTATTCGTGGTTTTTTGTGTTTCCAGATGAACTTTTGAATCATTGTTTCCAGTTCCTGAAGAATGTTTTGGGCAATTTGATTGGGATTGCGTTGAATGTATATATTGCTTTTGGCAGTATAGACATTTTAATGATATTGATTTTACCTATCCAGGAGCATGGGATGTTACTCCATCTTTCGAGGTCTGTTCAATTTCTTTTTGTAGTTTTCTTCAAATAGGTCTCCTACATTTTTGGTTAGATTTATTCCCAGATACTTCATACTTTTCTCTGTTATTTTGAATGGTATCTTGTTGTTTAAATCTTTTTCCATCTTGGGGCTGTTTGCATACACTATGGCTGTTGATTTTTGTTCATTAATTTTGTACTCTGTCACTCTACCAAACTCTTGTACAAGTTCTAGCAGGCTCTGTATTGAGTCTCTTGGCTCTTCTACATAAAGAATCATATCATCTGCGTACAGTGAAAGCTTGACTTCTTCGTTTCCCATTTGGATTCCTCTGATTTCTTTTTCTTGTCTTATGGCCTCAGCGAGTACCTCTAGGACTATGTTGAATAGCAGTGGAGAAAGTGGACATCCCTGTCTTGTTCCAGATCTCAGTGGGAAGGGTTCCAGTTTTTCTCCATTCAGTATGATGCTGGCGTTGGGTTTTTCATATATTGCTTTGATTATGTTGTGGATTTTCCCATCTATGCCTACCTTGGTTAGGGTTTTTAGTAGGAAGTGGTGCTGGATTTTGTCGAAAGCTTTTTCTGCATCTATTGATACTATCGTGATTCTTGTTTTTCAGTTTTTGGATGTGGTGTATCACATTTATGGATTTTCGAATGTTGAACCATCCCTGCATTCCAGGGTTGAATCCTACTTGATCCGGATGAATGATCTGTCTGATGTGTTTTTGAATTCTATTGGCTAGGATTTTGTTGAGAATCTTAGCATCGATGTTCATCAAAGAGATAGGTCTGTAGTTTTCCTTCTCTGGTTTTGGGATTAAGGTAATGTTGGCTTCATAGAATGAGTTTGGAAGGGTTGCTTCCTTTTCAATTATTTTGAAGAGTTTGTAGAGGATTGGGGTTAGCTCTGTTCGGAATGTTTTGTAGAATTCTGTAGTGAAGCCGTCTGGGCCTGGTCTTTTCTTTGTTGGGAGATCTTTAATCACTGATTCAATCTCTGCTTCAGTTATGGGTTTGTTCAGGTCGTTTGTTGCCTCTGGGCTAAGTTTTGGCAGGTGGTGTGAGTCTAAGAACTTTTCCATGTCTTGGTGGTCTTCTGATTTGTTGGAGTACAGTGCTTTGTAGTAATTTCTAATTATGTTCTTAATGGTTGCGATGTCTGTCGTTACGTTGCCTTTTTCATCTTTGATGCTGTTAATTCTTGCTTTCTCTTGTTTTTTCTTTGTCAGTCGGGCCAGTGGGGTGTCTATTTTGTTTATCTTCTCAAAAAACCAGCTTTTTGATTCATTGATTTTGTGTATCGTTTTTTTTTATTTCTGATTAATTTCCTCCCTTGTTTTGATGATTTCTTGTTTCCTATTGTGTGTGGGGCTCTTCTGCTGTTGTTTTTCCAATTCCTGGAGGTGTGTGTTTAGTTCCTGTGTTTGGCACCTCTCTTGGGCCTTAACATGAGCTCCAATTGCAATGCGTTTACCCCGTAGCACTGCTTTGGCAGTGTCCCACAAATTTTGGAATGTTGTGTCAGAGTTTTCATTGGTTTCCATACATTTTTTGATCTCATCTTTAATTTCTTCTCTGATCCATTGTTCGTTTAATAGCATATTGTTCAGCCTCCAAGAGTTTCTGTATTTCCTGGGGCATTTTGAATTGCTGATTTCCAATTTCAATCCGTGGTGGTCTGAGAGGGTACATGGTATGATTCCTATCTTTTTGAAGTTATTTAGATTTGCTTTGTGTCCTATCATGTGGTCGATCCTGGAGAAGGTGCCATGCACTGCTGAAAAAAATGTGTAATCTGTGGCCTTAGGGTAAAAAGTTCTATAAATGTCTACCAAGTCCAGTTGTTCTATTGTTTGTATGAGCCCTGTTGTTTCTTTGTTGAGTTGTTTTGTTGATCTCTCTATTGTTGTTAGCGGAGTGTTAAGATCACCCACAATTATTGTGTACATATCTATGTCTCCCCTTAAGTCTGTAAGTAACTGCTTCACGTAGCTAGGCGCGTTGGGATTCGGTGCATATATGTTCACGATGGTAATTACTTCCTGATGGATCAATCCCTTCACCACTATATAATGACCTTCCCTGTCCTTTTTGATATTTGTAAGATTGAAGCCTATATCATCTGAAATTAAGACACCTACCCCTGCCTTTTTTTCTCGTCCATTGGCACGATATATCTTTTTCCACCTCTTCACTTTCAGCTTCTTGGAGTCTTTTCTGGTTAAATGTGTCTCTTGTAGGCAACAGATATTTGGGTCCTGTTTGATGATCCATTCCGTTAATCTGTGTCTTTTGATTGGTGAGTTTAGACCATTTGTGTTAAGAGTTAATACTGAGAGACTGCGATTTTGCCCTGCCATACGTATGTGTTTTTGTGGGTGTTGATATCTGTGTAATTGCCCCTCCTTGTGTGGACTTTAGTGGGGAGACCTTCCTGTTTGCGATCTTTGCTTATGATTTGTCTCCTTTTTTTCTGGATTTAGTGCATTTCTAAGGAGATTTTGTAGAGCTGGTTTTGTGCAGGTATATTCTTCTAATTTCTCTTTGCTATGGAAGTATCTGATTTCGTTCTCAAATACGAATGAGATCTTTGCTGGGTACATTATTCTTGGTTGACAGTTGTTCCTTATTCAGGATTTGGAAGATCTTTGTCCATTCTCTTCTTGCTTGTAAGGTCTCTTCAGAGAAGTCAGCAGTGATTCTGATTGGTTTTCCCCAGTATGTGATCTTTTCTCTGCTTCGTACTTGTCTCAGGATTCTTTCTTTGTCTTCGTTGGAGTGGAACTTGAGCACCATATGTCTGGGTGAAGATCTCTTTGGGTCATATCTGCTGGGAGTCCTCTGACCGTCCTGGATTTGGGCAGGGTTCATGTTCCAAGAGTTTTGGAAGTTTTCCTGTATAATTTCGTCAAGTACCATTTGCATTCCTGACTCTTTCCGCTCCTTCAGGAAGGCCAATAATCCTAATATTTGATTTCCTGAGGTTGTCTTTCATTTCTTGTATGGTCTTATTGGCTTTGTTTAGACTTGTCTCTAGCTGTTTAATGAGCTGGGTATGTTCATTTTGCGTGTCTTCCGTTTCAGAGCTCCTCTCTTCTGCTGTATTTATTCTGTTGGTTAGGCTCTCAATTTTGTGCTCTAAGTCAAGGATTTTACTTTTCATTTGTTGTATTTCTGTGACTATGTGGTTCTTGAATTCCTTGAAGTCCTCCCAATTCTTCTCATTGTCTCTGACAGATTTTGACATTATTTTTTTGAATTCCTTGTCTGGTAGATCTTCCATGTCTTCATCTCGCATCTCTGAAATAGACATTGGCCTTTGATCCTTTGTTGGTGGGGTGCTGGCTCTCTCATCTGGATCATTACCTTTTCTGGTATTTCTTCCCATTGTGTTAGTGTTTCTTTTTGAGAGACCCAGGCACCAGCATGCTGAGGGGTCTCCAAGCGCTATCCTGCAGAGATTGGAGCCTGCAGGCGTGGAGTAGCAGGGTGTGGGAATTTTCAAGGCCCTTTTGGTGTGTCTCTAGTACACTAGACTTCAGGGCGCCACTTCCAAGGCCCAGCAGATTCAAAGCGCACTCTCAGCTCGTCCCCTAACATCTGCGACCACAGGGCGTGGGGGAATGAAGGCACCTTCTGTGTGCGCCCCCTGTGCGTGGGATCACAGGGCACGGAGGATTCTAGGTGCTTTCTTGGTGTGTCCACAGTGCCAGGGACTGCAGGGCGTGGAGGTTCCAGGCGCTCTCTTGGAACACCTCCTGCACGCGGGTCTGCAGTGCCCTCCTGGTATGTCTCCCAAGCACGGGACTGTAGGGCGTGGGGTGTTCCAGGTGCTCTCTGGAAGCGCCTCCTGCACAGGTCTGCCCACCCCAGCGCTCGCAGGGGACCGCCCAACCCAGAGGCGTGCACGGGTTCCTGTGGGTCAGTACCACCCAGCTGTGTGCCAGTCTGCAAGGCATGGGGGAGCATTCAGTGCGCCTTCTGCCCTTCTCCTCAGCGCATAGGACCGCTGTGCGTCACCTCCAAGACACAGTTTTGGCAGTTTCAAGGCACTTGTCCTGTGTCCCCAGATGCTGGAATCTCCGGGGGTGGGGTGGGGTGGGGAGATGTGCACCAAGGATGTTAACTGTGGGAGCCTCGACCCACTGCTACCCCCACCCAGCTCACTCAAACCTCAGGTTCCTGCAGTTTGCCTCTGTTGCTGGCGAGGACCTACGCTGTGGGTGCGGCTCCTGGCGGGTGCAGTGGGTGCAGCGGGTGCTGCGGCTTCAGCGTCTGTGGTGGGTGCGGCAGCTGTCGGCAGTTTCTGTGGCTCCTGCGTCTCCTGCGGCTGCGGCTTCAGCGTCTGTGGTGGGTGTGGCTGCCGGTGGTTTCTGTGGCTCCTGCGTCTCCTGTGGCTGCGGCTGTGGCTCCTGGCGGCTTCACCCAAACGTAACTCAGCAGGTCTGGAGCAGAACGCCGTCTTCCCTGTCTTTTGTTTTATTTTGTTTTGTTTTTTTTCCTGGTTGCTCTTCCGAGTTGTGTGGATTTTTTTGGCTCCACACTGTCCAGGGAACTTCACGCTCCTCTCCCTGCAGCTCTATGCTGCTCCACTTACGCTTTTGTCGCGTTCTATCCCTCTCTGTCTGTGAGCTCCTTCACAACCATCCTCCTATGTCGGCCATCTTGCGAGTCCTATGTGTTTCTTTACTTTTTATCTAACATGCCTTCCAACTGGACCCTTCTACTGAAACAGCTGTTCAAAGGCCACAGATGATTGCCATGTCACCAACAAAACAAAACAAAACAAAACGGAGGCTTTCATTGTCACATGGGACACAGGACACCTCAGTTTCTAAGTCCTCTACTTGCTTGAACTTGGCTTCATTCCTGCCCAGGCAGTGCTTTTGCCATGTCTTACAGATGTGCTGTTGTTCTGTTAGACTGCCTCGCTGGCCCACAGTTCCTTTCTGTATGATAACCTTCCTTGCACAATCCCATCTGCTCACTCTGAGAATCTGTTAATGACTCCAAAATCTACTTGCCACCAGAGGCCGATCTGAACATGCAGCTCTTTGCTCATGAGCTCTTCTCGGATGATCCACAGACATCTTAAATACCAAACAATCTCTTGAAATCCTCAAATTTCATTCACCCTCTGCCTAAACAAGAAACCTAGGATTTTTCTGGACTCTCTCCTCTTCCTCACTCATTGCTTATTTTCCCTCTCCCTTTAGATGTGAAGCACCAAGGACGAATTTATTGGAGTCCTTCGGTCCCGACAAACTGTCAGCACGATGTTGGCCCCTTTGCAACAGGCACACACTCCCACAGCTCCCTCCCTCCCCCAGCCAACACTCCTTACCTTTCCCTCTTTGAAGTGCTTCTTGAGCTGCTTCTGCATGGCAGTCAGCTTCTTGGACTGCACCCCGCTGTATGCCAGCAGCATGCCACCAAACTGCCTCTCTGTGATTCTCCCATCCACAGGGTCATGGCGTTCAAACTGTGAGCCAAACAGAATGCGTATTCTTGAAGTCAAATGGAAAATATTTTTCATGTGGAATGTTCAACTGTTAGCAGGAAACAGTTGAGGATTTTATTTTTGAACTTTAATTCTCCAAAAGAAAATATGAAGAAGAAGATCTTATTCGAGATCCATCAGTAACTATGACTTCAGGAAAGACACCCACCTGCTCTGGGTTTTAACTTCCTCAAATGTAAAACAAAACTGTTATAGCACGTCATATGCCTCACCAACCAGGAACAATCTTGTGGGGATAAAAATAATTTGAAAGCTCCATATGGACTCATGCCATTTCAGTAATAGGTGCAATTTAGATCATCCAAGTCCTTTGTTTCTCAGAGAAGGCTTAAAGTTTAGGCAATAAGTATGGATTTGATTAAATAAGAATGCATAGTCAAACAAGGTCCTCAATTTGTATTTAACATTGTCACACATTTAGATATTCAAGGGTTTCAAAGAGGGGCAATGCATTTTCAAGTTTTCCCCCAAAATGGTCACCATTATTAGGGTTCAGGGAAAAAAAATGTACACAGCAGAAGCTGCCTCCATGAGACCTGCTTACCAGAAAGCTACCAAAAATCATTATACACATCTAAATAGATAGGTGGAAAGGTTAAGTCTACAGGGCCCCTAGCTAATCTAAGTGGTATCAGAAAAATGAGATTTTCATTAAAAAAAAAAAAAGAAAGAAAGCTCTTATTCTCTGCTTCAGTATTAATGGTACAAGTTCATAAGTTATACACAGGGTTGAGATGGCCCAGGCAAATGATTTGCAGATGGTAAAATAAGACATCAGAATTTGAAGATATTAACATATCTACATGATTTCACTGGAAAAAAAACAGATTCCTACATAGTAGGGAATAGATGATGTTGCTAAGTAAAGCTCTAACACAGTGTGAGTCACAGAGCGGGGTACAAGAAAGGAGGAAATTCAGTTTCTATCCTTTGAGACATCAGCACAATCCAGCAGAGAGACAAGACACATAAACAAGGCACAGAGTAAGGCAGTCGGTAATCAAGAGTGAATTCTCTTTCCATCCTCATTTCCTCAGTCCCCGTGGCAAACCAAACTGTACTTAACTTGCTTCCTCACTGGTGAGGCTGTGCCAGTGAGTAAAACAGGAACCATTTACTGAGTGAGTACTACAGGCCAGGAACTACACCCGAATATTCTTTTATCAATCAGTAAAATGACTCAATGTGTTAGCTGCACTTTGCGGATGAGAAATGGAGGCAACATCATTGGAATGTGTGACAGAGCTGAGATTCAGATTCAGCCATGTCTGGGACCAGAGACTATCTCAATATGATACAGGCTCATACTTCTAGGTGGCAGTACACATGTACCTTGTAGGCCAGTGCAACATTGCTCTGGATAAACTTATCATTGCTATGGGGTGCACAGGTCACATTTAAGTGAAAAGCAAACCCATTTCTGAAGAAATCAGCATCATCAATATGAAGTGAAAGCCTCTTTTTCCATTCAACCACTCAATATATTTTATGTTTGTTATGCCATCACTTCTACAGAGCTGATTAATTTTTGACAATACCAGAAGTTCTCAGGATTCAATTTAAGGTTGACTGATGGCTCAATTCACCATCCTGAAACAAACAGAGGTCAGACAAAGTTTTGAAAATCAGTATGCTTTCTGCAATGTTTATGTCGGGTTTTCAGTAAAATCTAATACTTGGGTAAAAGCTGGTAAAAGTTCCTTGATGGGCTGCTGCAAGCCAAGGCAAACAAGGCTGGGGTCCCTGCTCTCCAGCCCAGGTGTCAATAATTTAGAGCATTCCTTTCTGCCTCTATCTGCAAAACTGCATAGCTGGGGGCAATCCATATGCTTGACGTAGATGAGTTTTCGGCTCTTTCCCATAAGATGGATTTGAGGCTGAATGCTTTGTGTGCATCACACTGGCAGCAGCCGCAGCTTGCTCAAGGCTAATGAAAGGCCTGCACTCTTTGCTTCTCACAAGAGCACGGAGCCCAGACCCCTTCTGTTATGCTTCAGAGACAGGACAGGCAATTTCTAGTGGAGACACCGAAGTAACTATTCCACTATGTGAATGAATATTTCTACTAATGTTCCTTGGTAATGGGTTCTATTGTTACTATTTTTAAGTAACTGAGGTCCAAAAGGACTTAAAAATCATCAACTTCAGCTCATCTGTGTAGTTTGGCCATGTTAAACCTCACTACTTTGGCTCTGGGCAGAGGCTGTCCTTTAGGCTTCTAGCTTCATCTTAGGAAACACCAGTGCCTTATTTCTGAAGTCTTAAACATGGCTGCAGAGAGCTGTAGAGAGCTGTTTCTCTTTACTCACAAAGCTGGTGATGGAAACAGAGCACAAATGTCCTATTCACTCGACATGTATTGAGAAGACTTACTGTGCAAAGGCAAGGGAGCTTCAGATAATACCTCAAGAATCTCCACTAGGGGTAGATTAAAACAATACTTATTTATTTTATTTAAAAGGCAGAATTATAGGGAGATAGAGAGAAGGGAGGGAGGGAGGGGAAAAGATAGAGAAATCTTCCATGCATTGGTTCACTCCCCAAATGGCCATAATGGCTAGGGTTAAAGTGAGCCAAATCCAGGAGCTTCATCAGGGTCTCCCATGTGAATGGTAGGGCCCCAAGCAGCACTTAGGACATTTTCCACTGTTTTCGCAGGCATAACTGCAGGAATCTGGATTGGAAATCAAGCAGTCAGAAGTCAAACTGGCACTTTTATGGGATGCTGGCATTGCAGGTAGAGGTTTAACTTCTTGTGCCACAATGCCAGCCACTAGGAGTAGACTTTCAAAGGGAATAGTTACAGTTCCTGAGGCTCTAAGGAACAGGAGTGTTAGCCTAAACTTGTACAATCCTGTAGGTGCACTTCTGGGGTGCCATATGTATGCAATCAAGGACCAAAGACAGGGGAGGGTCTTTGGGGCAACACATGGGTCATCACAAAACTATCACATAATTGAAAACTTACAGGTCTGGAAGAAATTCAAATCACTGATTTGCATCTTACCTAGCCAAACATATGTTTCACTTCTGGCTGAACCTCCTGTGTTTCATTTCTATGACAATTAAGGAATTCTGCTCTATTGGCTCCTGAGGCACACAGCGTGTACACTCCAGTGCACCGCCCACCACCTGCACTGCTTCTCTGTATTCGGAAGAGCTGCACAGTTGAGCCTTTCCTTCTGTACTCACTGCCACCTTCTCAAAGGGATACAGCTGTCCGACTCCCTGCTGTTCTCCAGGGGACTGTAAAGGTGGCCAAGAGGGGCCCGAAAAATGGAGCCAAAAAACTGTGCGAGGCTTTGCAGGATTCCTGTGCCTCTCATTTCCACCCCTGCTGTTTGTTGAGAGAAGGACAGATGGTCTACACATACCTGGATGAAATAACTGCAGGAAGACACAAAGCCAGCGAAAGGACATGTATTAGGAACGGAATAAAGAACGAGACGAGAACAGCCAAAGACAAAACAAATCTGGGTCTCTAAGACAGGTTTCTTGTATTAAAGACTTTGAGGTTAACGTATTCCAACAAATGCAAACTTTAACCTTGCCTTTTTTCATACACTTACCTTTCAGGAGACCTTGTCAAAACCCCATAATAAAATCCTTCCCTCAAACAAGCATTCAAATATTTCAGAATAATACTTTTGGGGGGGGTGGCGCTAAGCTTTTTCTGACTTCTGAGCTGCACAACACAAAACTGCATAGTAAACTCAAGCCATGAGGCTGAATACATCTGTTTTTCAATCTGACAGTGAATGGCTTTTACATCATCCCCCTGCTGCTACTACCAGAACTCTCAGAATAACTTTCTGTTAGGTCCATCAAAGGAAAAATGATTCCAGGCAAAGCTCTCTTCTATAAACACACCCAGTGCGCCTGAGACACCCACTTCATAGTTTGAAGTGAAGTCTACATTTCTGCAATTGGCAGAGGGCACCAGGAGAGAAGACAGGGAGCCTGAACTTTCACCACTGCCAACACCAACTGGCAAGGGGAGGCAACATACTTCAGTGCTTTCAGCAAGGGTCAAAATAATTCATTAGAGTCTTGGACCATGTGATTCTAGACCACCAAACTGAAGTGTTAGATCACCTTACATCACCTGCAAAGATCGCTTCCATTTGAAGATTGTTTTTAAGACAGTTATGGTTGGTTATCAACTGACTAAATGGCATGAATCTTGATCATATAAAGCAGGAAAAGATGAACCTTCCATAAAACAAAACCAGAAATAAATCCAATACACATTAAAAGTTAGCTTTCTTAAAAAAAAAAAGTTAGCTTTCTAATCTGACAGCCAAAACCAGAAAGATAGGAAGATATTTATTGTAGGATAATAAAAAAAATCCAGATTTATTTGACTTAGTATATCAGGAAAAAATACTTTAGAACTGGAAAAGAGTTTCAAGGTTTGATTAACTTTGGCTTTATTCCACAGAAGGTAATATACTGAAGTGACTAAGAATATGGTGTTTTGGAAAGACCTGGGCTTGAACCTGTGCTTGCTGCCATGTGCTTTAGCACTCAAAGGTTTCAACCTCTCCTCATCAAAAATGGGGGACAACAGTCATGATCTCAAAGTGGGATAATACACATCAAAACATTAGCACCCTGTCTGGTGCCTGTTTAGCAATGTATAAATGTAGCAATTAATGTTCTTATCACCATGGTATCACTGTCCAAAAAGCTAACAGCCTTGACTGATTCTTAGCATTAACTAAGCTCAACTAGTACTTCTCATCCTTCTTTTTCTTACTGCTTTTGCCTAGTCTTTGCTTATAAAACACCACTTTCAAACTGGAAGAGCAGAAAGAGTAAATGCAAGAAACTTTATTACTCAACACATGAATGACTTCAAGATTAAACTCTTAAAGCTGGTTGGAGCAGTACACTGACTTCAGTCCTGCACTCCTGTCACACTCACCAGATAGGAGATTTGGCACAGGGGAGCGGGTCCATAAAACATGTACAGAACACACAGAGGAAAAACCCAGTCAGCTCAACACTTCTGGAGGGGTGCGGGTGTGGGGGAACATTTCCGATTGGAGGCAAGGAATGCTTCCTCATTTATCCCTTCATAGTCTCTGTCCAAGATGCTGATCTATGTAAGAACAGTCTTGAGAACAGCTAACCTGTAACATCACAGTGCTTATTACCTGCAAGCTGTTTTCATATTGTGCTTCTCACAATGCTACACACCAGGTGCTACTATTATTCTGTTTTATAGAATAGGAACCATAGCCAGAGAGAAGTTAAATAACTTGCCCACACAGTAATTAAGGGTGTGGGGGGGGCAGCTTTCTCTTTGGTCTCAGTTTCTGATCTGTTCTTATTTTATTTAACATTTTTATTCTACCTGCTGAGTTATTTCCTAAATGCACACTACAGCCAGGGATGACCAGGCCAAAACCAGGATACTGGAAGTCAGTCTGGGTCTCCTATGTGGGCTGCCCAAGCATTTGAGCCTCCCAGGGTATACATTAGCACATTAGCAGGAAGCTGGGATTGAAAACAGAGCTGGGACTTGAACTTGATTTGAGATGCAGGCAACGCTTTCCTATTTTTACTTTATTTTTTAAAGATTATTTATTTTTATTGGAAAGTCAGATTTACAGAGAGAAGGAGAGACAGAAAGTTCTTCCATCCACTGAATCACTCCCCAAGTGGCTGCAATGGCCAGAGCTGACCTGATCTGAAGCCAGGAACCAGGAACTTCTTTTCTGGGTCTCCCATGTGGGTGCAAGGTCCCAAGGCTTTGGGCCCTCCTTGACTGCTCTCCCAGGCCACAAACGGGGAGCTGAATGGGAAATGCAGCAGTTGGGACTGAAACTGGTACCTATAGGGGATGCTGGCGCTGCAGGCACAGACTTCATATTATAGGTTGTGGTGCTGGCTCCTAAGATATCTCTTAACAAGCAGGTATTTGTATATCCAACTTTGGTTTTCAGTAACATGAAGCACCTTTCATTATATATTCCTGTGAGACTCAAGAGGCCCAATATCACTTAAAGTTCAAGGAGATTCTCCTTTCCTTATGCTATCTAAAGGGATTTAGAAACCAAAAGACTTGATGGGGAAAAAAACAAAATGTTCCAATTTTAGGAGGGAAGACTCATCACAGTAGGAAAGCAAACGAGCAAACTGCCATATTCCAGCAACATTCAGGTAAGAGAAAATAGCAATCTGCCTTCATCTGAGTCTCATTTCTGTAGACAGTGAGCTCTGGGGTGTGGGGCCAAGGTGAACACACAGGAGACTGCCACACCCTTTCTGTCTTGGCATCTTTGACAGCTTGTCAGCATCCATGAGAATGGCAGATTTCATTTGCTGGTTACTCCACACCTAAGACTCCTTGCAACAGGCTTGGTGTGCTGCTTTGACGTAAAGGTGAGGAAGGAAGTAGCCAATGTGAAGAGCTGTTATGAAATAGGGACAATATTGAGATAGTTTACTTCAGCCTTGGTGATTCATAACTGAATGTTTCCTCATTACTGAGAATGACTGAATAAATAAAAACAAAAGTAAAGAAATAGAAAAAAAAACCATGTCAGATAACCTTAACAAGCACTGTTGAAGACAGTGGCAACAGTTTTTTCATCTTTTATCTGCTAAAGGGAGAAAACCTTCTAAGTCAGTATTGTCTGTTGATGATAAAAATATCATAATCTGTCTAACAGGCAAGGAGAGTACATATTTTTAGTACCCAGTAGGATGTAAATTAGTCATCAAGCCATTAAAACACAAAATATAAATTCCCCCAAGTTGTGGTGATCATGTGGATAATGCTTTCTCATCGCAGTAAAATACAAATATAAAAGCCTTCTATAGCGAGGAAAATTCAATATAGGTGTGACATTGTGTGTTCCAAGGGAGGCTCCCATCAGCTGTGACAGGTCCTGGAAACACTGTGGCTCTAAAGGGAAGACTTGTTTGTCCCATGTTCTTGTATTTTCTTCATGTCATTTTCCCTGTCTAGGATGTTGTCCCCCTTCATCTATTTGTATAAACCTGTCCTTCCCTGAATTAAACTTCTCTCTTTTTAAAAATATTTATTTATTCATTTTGAAAACTATAGTTACAGAGAGAGATGAAGGGATAAAAGGAAGTGAGAGAGACCTTGCATCTGCGGTTCAGTTCCCAGATGGGCCAGACAACCCTGAAGCCAGGAGCCAGGAACCTCTCCTGGGTCTCCCGCATGGCTGCAGGGGCCCAAGCACTGCAGCCTTTTTCTGTTACTTTCCCAGATGCATTAGCAGGAAGCTGGTTGCAAAGCAGAGCATACAGGACTCAAACGGGTGCCCATATGGGGATGCTGGCACTACCAAGTGCCGGCTGGTGCGGTGGCCTAGCGGCTAAAGTCCTCACCTTGCACGCACTGGGATCCCGTCTGGGTGTCGGTTCTAATCTCAGCGGCCCTGCTCCCCATCCAGCTCCCTGCCTGTGGCCTGGGAAAGCAGTCATGGATGGCACAAAGCCTTGGGACCCTGCACCTGTGTGGGAGATCCAGGGGAGGCACCCTGGCCCCTGGCTTCGAATCGGTGCGGCTCCGGCTGTTGTTGCCCCTTGGGGAGTGAATCATCGGATGGAAGATCTCCCTCTCTGTCTCTCCTCCTCTCTGTATATCTGACTTTCCAATAAAAATAAATCTTTAAAAAAAATGCCTAGTGCTAACCTGAACTTTTCTTTATTATTCCAGAACATGTCCAATTTTCTTGAGTTTTCAGAGCTATGTATTATATTTTATTTTCTGAAAATGGATTTTTCATAACATTATATACTTTTTGATGGAAAAAAGGTCTATGCCTTGTAATTAAATGTGCTTCATACAACGCTGGGTCACATAATGTGCTCAGGGAATAATTTTGGTTTAATAACTACCAGTCTGCACTTATTATCTAATAGGTGAGCAAGGCACACCACGCAGCCCATACTCTCGAATACCAAAAGAGAGACTGTGCTACTCCTGAATTGATCACTACTCCACATAAAAATGCTAATATTGCTCCAACAGTTGCAATGGGGCTCTGCATTGAAGCCCCAGTTGTTCCTTAGTGCAGCGTTAAATAAAATCGCTCAGTAACATTCAGTCACATCTGACACATTAAAAGACAACAAAATAGGTAAGCAAGCCAGCACACACACAGGAAGTTGTGGGAGGAATAGGCAATTCCACACGTTGAAGGCTAGGTCAGTCTCAGACTATGCTGGAGTGACAAATTAGCTGAGAATGCAGGGTCATTTATCCACTCCACTGAAAACTCAAAAAAACAAATGGAAAACCAATCAGTAAAATTCCTCTCTTCTGTCACTTGGCATTAGAAATCTTCTCCATGTCATCAATCTTCATAAAATTCAAGCTAGGTTAGATGTCTGAGAATCATTACACTGTAGCCCATTAGGAAAATGAGAATATTTTGGTCAGAACATAGAAGAAACACTTATCTAAATTAGAAAGTTGGATGCTAGGATTTATACCCAGCTGGACAGAGCTGTGCAAATCCTTTCATTCAGTCTTCACTCAAGCAAATTCTTGCTTTGTAAACTCTCAGAAATACTTCATAGGGTGCCATATGAGGAAATGTCAAAGATAATGGGGAAAAAAAACCCCTGAGGAGTTGATGGTGCGATTTCCCCTATGAGCACAAGTTCGAGTCCCAGCTGCTCCACTTTTTTTTTTTTTTTTTTTAAGATTTATTCATTTTATTACAGCCAGATATACACAGAGGAGGAGAGACAGAGAGGAAGATCTTCCGTCTGATGATTCACTCCCCAAGTGAGCCGCAACGGGCCGATGCGCGCCGATCCGAAGCCAGGAACCTGGAACCTCTTCCGGGTCTCCCACGCGGGTGCAGTGTCCCAATGCATTGGGCTGTCCTCAACTGCTTTCCCAGGCCACAAGCAGGGAGCTGGATGGGAAGTGGAGCTGCCGGGATTAGAACCGGCGCCCATATGGGATCCCGGGGCTTTCAAGGCGAGGACTTTAGCCGCTAGACCACGCCGCTGGGCCCTGCTCCACTTTCAATCTAGCTCCCTGCTAATCGCCTGGGAAGGCATGGAAACCCACACGCTTGGCACTCTGCCACTAACAGAGAAGTTCTAGATGGAGTTCCTGGCTTCTGGCTTTGGTCTGGTCCTGTCCTGGTCATGGAAACCATTTGGGGAAATGAATCAGTAGATGGAATCTTCTTTTTTGGTCTCTCCTTGTTCTGTTCATTCTGCCTTTCAAATACATAAAGAAATCTATCTTTTAAAAAATGGGACTGAAAAATAAATTTATTCTGGTGCAGAACATTCTTGAAGTCTATTCATATTTTTTTTTTTAAGTTTTAGAAACATAATGTGCATTTTCCATGAACTTTCTGAAGTTCTCTCATATCTTCTTTGTTTTACTCTCTGGAAGAATTGAGATATTCTTCTAGCACCCATATTAAAGATGTTGATTACCTGGGGGAATGGAAATGAAGCCAATATAGTGTAGTAACATGAAGATAGCAAGTGCAGTCACACTGATGTGGATTTGGGTCACCTTGACTACTTATCAACTGTGTATTTCCAAGCAAGCTGAGCTTCCCAAGCCTTGATTCTCTCATTTGCAAAACAGGTAACATGAATAACAGTACTCATACCATTCTTTTGGGATTATTGTGAATATTAAAGCTAGACACCATATGTGAAATAATTATTCTAGACAACTTTGTCTATGACACATCTACTTCTACTCACATTTCATTATCTCTGAAGTGAGTACACTACTTTCACTTGCTGTTACCTAGGCAGCAGCTGTGACATGGCTGCCGCTGTGCAAGTACGCCAAAGCCTGCAAAACAGGTGTCCGTGTTTACTGATGCTTTTGATGGCGCAAAAGAAAACACTGCGTGCAAAGGCACCACCAACACTCAGCATTCACAGGCAAAAAGAAATTCAGAACAGTTGGGATCCTGAATGTGAAGAAATTTTACATCAATGCACTGATTTTGCTTCCAATGCCCTTTTATGTATAATCAAGAATGACATAATGAAAATAAGCATAAAGGACTATTTGAAAATTAACTAAATATTCTTAAAGAATGTATTTTTTCCTGGTTTACTTGACAGCAATTTTTTTTCCTTTCCTAGAGATAAATAAAACAATGATTTATCTTATCAATGTTTGTGACTTAGATTCTATGAATTATCCTAGTGCAAGGCCCAGCATGTATACTAAGTACACATTACTTATTATGAAAAATAATAATAATGAATGCTAGCTAAAAATAGAAAAAAGTGGACCCAGTGCAGTAGCCTAGTGCTGAAGTCTTCGCCTTGCATGAGCTGTTGGGATTCCATATGGGCACCAGTTCATGCTCTGGCTGTTCCACTTCCCATCCAGCTCCCTGCTTGTGGCCTGGGAAAGCAGTTGAGGACGGCTCAAAGCCTTGGGATCCTGCACCCACATGGGAGACCCATGCGTTCAAGGTGAGGACTTTAGCCACTAGGCCATGCCGCCGGGCCCAATAATAAATCTTTAAAAAAAATTCATTTACTCTAAGAAAGAGAAAAATTAGGCCTACTAGTTCATTGAGGCCAAATTAGTTAGAAGATGAAACAAAACAGACAACAAAAAAACAAGGTTCCCCTGCCTCCGGGCTCATCAACACAGTCATCACTAGCCCTAACTCTTCACTTAAAAAATGCTCATCAGTTTCAAAGATCAGAAATTTGAAAAGTATATGCAGTTGAAAATGGCTACATAGGAGATAAAAATAAAAGCTCCAGAACCAGCACTGTGGCCTAAGCTATCACTTGCAACACTGATATCCTGTATTGGAACACCCTTTCCGGGTTCTAGCTGCTCCACATCAAACCAGCTTCCTGACTCAGTTCCACCTGTCACAGCCATTTGGGTGTCAAACAGCAGGTGCAAGATCTCTCTCTTTCCCTTTGCTAAACCTTCTCCACAGCACTCCCCAACAAACAATGGCTCCACATTTCAAATAAAACAATGAATCTTAAACAAAAAAGAGCATTTTTTTTAATGTCTATTTTCATTTAATTAAAAGGCAGACATGGGGTGAAAGGAGACAGGAGAGAAAGAACTATTTTTCACCTGCTGTTTTACGCCCTCCAAGGCCAGCAACAGCCAGGCTTAGGCCAAGCTGAAGTCCGGAGCCCAGGATACTGCTGAGGTCTCTAATGGGAGTGCAGGGAGCCAAGTACTTGACTCATCATCCCTTGCCTCCGGGGGAGTTGGATCAGAAGCAGAGGCGAGACTCAATCCCAGGCACTCCAATAAGGATGCTGGCATCACAAATGGTGGCTTAATCCACCACACCACAACGCCTTTCCCTGTAGACATAATTGTGTTCTTGCTTTCTCATTCTAACAGACAGAATAAACATAATCTGCCTTTAGGCCCAGCTAGATCTTGGCAGAAACCTGGAGAAAGCTTTTCTTCTCCTTTCTTGCCCCCTAATTTTCATGTTTCTTAAGATCAGCTTTGAGGGCACTGGGTCCCCTTACCAACATGAGAACACCTAGAGGATGTACTAATTGTAGCTTGGCTTGGGATAGACTTGATAAGAAAGGTCATTCTCTCTCTGTCCGTCCTGGCTCCAGTCCTAGCATTACTCAGCACTTCTCATCTTATCTGTAACTGAACAAAGAGCAAATGAAAACTGCTCACTCTCATCATACAAAATGAAGTGAAGAATGAGAGTTGATTTAAATACAGCCACATCTGGGAAAACTTCCTATTCTACTTCGCAGACTGACACCTTACTTTGTAATTCTCATCACATCATACACCTAGCTCTTGTACTGTATTCGTAACTTTGGACAGAAGTCTGGCTCATTCCTCTTACCTTGATGAGCTTCTTGGAAGCACAATAATGTGCTGTTCATCTATATATCTTGAACACTGAGCACATTTCCTGGAAGCTAGAGTCAGTTAGTAGTTACAAAAGACTGTAAAGCCAGATGGCCTGGAATCAAACCTCAGCTCCATCTTTCTATATGTGAGATTTGGGGTACACACACATATTTAAGATTTACTTATTTCTACTGGAAAGGCAGAGTTACAGAGAGAGTTATATAGAGAGATTCTCCATCTGCTGTTCCATTCCTCAAATGGCCACAATGGCTGGAGCTGAGCTGATCCGAAGCCAGGAACCAGGAGCTTCTTTGGGTTACCCATGTGGGCGCAGGGGCCCAAGGAGTTGGGCTGTCTTCTGCTGCTTTCCTAGGCCATAAGCAAGAAGCTGGATTGGAAGTGGAACAGCTGGGAACCAAGACTTGAACTGGTGCCCATATGGATGGAATGTTAGTACTGCAGCCATGTGGGCTAGCTTAGCCTATTACACCTCGCGTCAGCACCATGGGGTGTGTAATTTTTTTTTATTTAAAGATTTATTTTATTTTTATTACAAAGTCAGATACACTGAGAGGAGGAGAGACAGAGAAGAAGTGGAGCTGCCAGGATTAGAGCCAGCGGCCATATGGGATCAAGGCGAGGACCTTAGCCACTAGGCCACGCTGCCGAGCCCCATGGGGTGTGTAATTTGATATCTTTGCACCAACCTCACAGCCTTTTGAAGATCAAATGAAAGAATATGCAATAAACACTGAGAATAGCCTCTGTTTAATGGCAAACTCTTGTTGGCAACTATTTTTATTATGTCAACTATTTTTATTTATGTATGTGCAAATTTCTGTTAAAATTCTCAAGACTGCAGGGGGAATTAGATATGGAGACATAACTTTACAATCAGCTTCCTTGATTCTACTTATTGTTCCACTGTATTGCATTTCAACTCTACTGTAAGATAAACACTCTGCTGTGTGTGAAACTAAACATTTAACTATTCCTGCATGACAAATTTCAGACAAATGATCTAGGAACTTTTTAATATCTTTTATGCACTGATACACAGCCCATTCCTAAGTTGAGAAGCATCTAAAATCCACTTAAAAATCATCGCTAAGACTCCTTGAACAATAGATTGAGTAAAAGTTTTCACTGGAGGAAGATAAAATCTTCCTGATTCACTTATGAGCACCTTTTTTTACCTTGTGGTCAGTGCAAAATGAACTTAGAATGTTAAAAATATCTCAAGACATAACATTCTAAACAGTGCCAAGAATTACAAAGGTATCATTCACATCACTGACTTTGGAATTGCAAATAATTTGCAAATCAAATAAAAACATCAATCCACAGTTTTCTGCACTCAACGATCAATGTGCAAGGTCAGATTCAGAAGCACTAATGCCTTTTAAGGATCATGGCCACATAACACATTTAAACCACAAAGTGTCACTCTTATATTTTTACTGAATAACTATTGAGGTATCTCAAAGATTGCATTTAAGGGGCTGTTATTGTGACTTAGTGAGGTAAGCCACTCCCTGTGAGGACAACATCCCTTATGGACACTGTTTGAGTCCTGACTCCACTTCTGATCTAGCCCCCTGCTAATGGTCTGGGAAAAGCAGCTTAAAAGGCTACCTTTGCTTCTGTGTTTGGGCTCCTACCATGGAAGAAACGTCTAACCTCTGGCTTCATCTTGGCTCAGTCCCAACTGTGGCCATCTCGAGAGTGAACCAGTGGAAGGAGGATCTCTCTCTTTATAACTCTGACTTTCAAATAAATAAATACATCTTTCTTTTTACAAGTGCATTTAAAATGTCAAAGGAGTTTTATACCACTCATTCTACAGCCAGTGAATCTATACATCACAAATGCTAGAAAATTTGTGCTAAAAGGAATAAAGGAAAGTACAAATTAAATCAGGGTTTAGCTCAGGATTTTATTATTATTTTTTTCACACTAGCTCACCTAGTCTAGTCTCACCAGGAAAAGATTTTGAATCTATTCCATGTTATGTGGTACAGGCAGAAAATAAAACTTATGTCAAATGGATTAATAGTGAGACACGGCTTACTTAAAAATTATTAAAGAAAATTTACTTTTATCTTTATTTACTTGTATATTTTAAAAAAGGAAATTATTTTCTCAAAACTCCCTGATGTCTAGAAAGACTATTAGGTTGGATGGATAATGTTATAGGTGTAATTTGTTAATTTTTAGTAGGTAAATGCATGTCTGGATGTAACAAATAAGTCATTGGAAGAAATAACCTGACAAAACTGCAAGACATAAAAATACTTTATAATGACATTGCTTATGTGCAAAAGTGTTTCCATCTTAGTCTACTGTGCCACACTGGCGGCCCCTCAATATTTTTGTGCCTTGGAGATTGGGAAAATAGGGCAGTTATTGTTGTCCTACACTTGATCTTAGCCCAAAGGTTGAGAAACCATAGTTACTATTATCCTTTACATCTAATTTACCTTGAGACAACTGATATTTATACATCCTTAAAATGTGACAATTTATGAGTGGTTATAAAATAAGCAGGTTAATCCCAATTTATAAAAGCTTTCACGCAATGGATTAGGAGTCTATTAGATAATACTTTTCAGTTTTTTCACTTTATATTCTGAAGTTGGATTACTCCTTCCTGTATAAATTAGTTTTTACTTTTCTTTTACATGACAGCACCTTTTCTCTTTTCTTCCCCAAATTAAAATTAATCATACACTGTAAAAATTTTTTCTATTATCTTTTATTTTTGACTGACATCCTACAGTCTTCAAGAAACCAATGAATATATTAACCAGAATTAGACTCTGCACTTGTCTCCAAGGAACTAAATTCAATAGTTTCTGGTAGCTTTAGATGAAATTTTTAATAACTCCAAAAGATTGTCTTAAAATCTACCATGTTTTTTTTAAACAATAAGCTTTTTGTTTTAAGATTCATTTTTATTTTTTGATTTGAAAGTCAGATATACAGAGAGAAGGAAATACAGAGAGAAAGATCTTCCGTCCACTGGTTTACTCCCCAAGTGGCTGAAACAGACAGAACTGAGCCAATCTGAAGGGAGCCAGGAGCTTCTTCTAGGTCTCCCACATGGGTGCAGGGCATCCTCTACTGCTTTTCCAGACCCCAGGCAGTGAGCTAGAAGGGGAGTGGAGCAGCTGGGATGTAGACCAGTGCCCATTTGGGATCCCAGCATATGCAAGGTGAAGACTTAGTCACTTTCGTACCGCTCATCACACTGGCTCTACCATGCTTTCTGAAGGCATTCTTTTAAACCCAGGTGTTTTTAGTTCACAGAGAGGTTAAAAAACAAAAAGTGGGGGGTGGGAAAGGAAGGGAGAAGGTGGTTGTAATGAAACAGATATGATCAGAAGTAGGATATTAAAATATGTAAAACAAAACAAAACACTTGTAAGAGAGTGGGCATTTAGCCCAGCAATTCAGCTACCTGTGTTCCACATCAAATGGCCTGCCTTGCATTCTCAGCTCTGGCTCCTGTCTCCAGTTTCGTATCAGTGCAGACCCTGGGTGGCAGTAGAGACAGACGGCTACGGGTTCTTGCTTCCCACAAGAAATACTCAATTCCTAGCTCCTGGGCCTTAGTCCCTTCTGCTGAAAACATCTGGGGAGTGAACCAGCAAATGGGAGCCATCTCTGCATCTCAAATAATTTAAGATAAATCTAAAAAACTAGTGGTTCTCATGCTTAAGTTTAATTAGACTGCTAATTTGGTTCCTATCTTACCAATACAAAAGAAGAATAGATTTCTTCCTGCTTATAAGATTTGAACAACATGAGAACTGGGAAAGGTGGTGGTGGTGGTGAAGGGGGAAGAAAACAGTAGATATTCAAGAAATTCGGCTTTTTGCTCTTCCTAATTATTCTTCTTTTTGAAAAAATTTTATATCGAATTCTCCCAACTGACGTCAATTGGAATCCTGGCTCTATCATATAACAGGTATTTTACCTCTTTGAGTTTCAGTTCCTACATGTCTAACATGAGCATAATACACCAAAATCTTGACAGGGTCTATGAGAAATAAAATAAAGAAAACTAGTAATAAACAAGTATCTGACTGATTATGGGTACTCAGTAAATATTCAAAAACTTTTCCCTCTTCCTGCTGGACATCAAATTTGAAAAAATAGCTAGCATTTTCTTTGCTCTCAAAGCTACTATAGTGAGAAGAAAAAAAAACACCAGAAAACTAAAAAACAATCAATCTCTTTGATTCCAAAGTTTAGATAAGCAGATAAGTAATGAAATAAAATCTGCAAGAAAGAGAATGAATGAATAATAAAACCCATAAGAAATTATTAAGACCCTATTAATCATTGCCATTTTCCTCTCAGCTGTGGTGAAGAGATTATATTTCAAACGTAGTGAGGGGAGAAATTACCCAAACTTTTCAAAGTGAAATTAAAAGTATTTCATGAAAGCAAAAATTGCTGCCATTTTCCAGATGTTTAATCAGAAATATACTTCAAAATGAAAGTAAGGGCTTTCCATCACTCAACCCTTTTGGCTTCTACTACATGCACATGGCAGAGGGCATACAAAAAAAGGCAAAAACACACGTATTACAGGTATAGCATACCTGCCAGCCATGGAGGAATATAATACCGCCACAGGTTGAAAGGGCTGCCATAACAAAATACCACAGACTGGGTGAGTTAAACAACAGATTCTTTTTGTACAGTTCTGGAGGCTAAGTTACAGAACAAAGTGACAGCAGGGTTGGTTTCCTCTGAGGCCTCTCTCCCTGGATTACACGGCTGACTTCTGGCTGCCTCTTCACAGTTCTCGCCATTCTCTCACATCCTGTATCTCGGCATGTCCAAATTTCCTTGTCCAATAGAGACAACTGTCAGCTCTGGATTAATTTCATTAGCTTTGAAAGGCCACTCCTGTAGATACAGTCACATCCTACAAACTGGGATTTAAGACTTCAACCTGGCAATTTGGGAAGGGAGATAAGGGAGCATGGGGAAATTCAGACCTTACCAACATCATCTCAAACTCTGCTCCGTTTTATAAATGAGAAGTCAGGCTCCAAGAGACATCAAGTGTTGCTGGCTATATACAATTAGAACCAGAGTTGATGCTATTTCTCCTATTTATTCTTTCATAAAGAAATATAAATCTAGGGCCCAGTGTAGTAGCCTAGTGGCTAAAGTGCTTACCTTGCCTGCTCTGGGATCCCATATGGACGCTGGTTCTGATCCCGGTAGCCCCACTTCCCATTCAGCTCCCTGCTGGTGGCCTGGGAAAGCAGCTGAGGACAGCCCAAAGCCTTGGGATCCTGTACCCACGTGGTAGACCTGGTAGAGGTTCCTGATTCCTTGCTTCAGACTGGCTCAGCACCGGCCATTGTGGTCACTTGGGGAGTGAATCAGATGATGGAAAATTTTCCTCTCTATCTCTCTTCTGTATATCTGACTTTCTAAATAAATAAATAAATAAATAAAATCTAAAAAAAAAGAAATATAAATCTAGTTGGGAAGACAAAGTAGTACATGAGAAAATTTTAAGTAAGGAAGTATGAATACAGAGGTGCATATTCACTGGCCCTGTGTCATTCTAAAGAATTTAGGCTTTGTAACCTCTTGTCTGCTCACACTAACTGGCAAGAACCAGAGTGCTGTGGTTACTTCAAAGATAAAGTTCTCTGTGTATAATCAGATAAAAACAAAGCTTCAACCAACTAGAAACATTAGAAATGGCTCAATTTATGATTTTTTTTGGCAGTTAATTAAGAACTGACTCAATAATCATGTCTGCTTCAATTACTGTTGAAAACTTTTCAAATCGTTTGCTAGGCTGATGTACTATACTCCTTGCATGCAGCAGACACAAACTGTTGAAATGCCCACACCGGGCCACCTTTTCTGATGCTTATTTAGCTCTGTGCTCTGCCTAGAGAGGGAATTCTCTATCCAGCAGTGCGGAGGGAGTTATCTGAGAGAGGAGCTGTCAAGCTGCTCAAGGCAGGCTGCATCCAGTTATCTTGTTATCCCTTAGCACTTGCCCCTATGATGACGCTACCAGTCCCACCACAGAAGCTTTTGGCTTTGTGGAGCTCCAGTATCTGAGCTATTTTTTTTAACGGAAATTCTCTGAGTATCAATCACAAAAATACATTTATGGTTTGATCTGATTCTTCTTACTATCCCCTCTTTCTGCTTTTTCCCCCACAATGTGAATAATGAACAGTATTCTTATGAAAACTGGAATTCAGCTGTGGTTTTTCAAACTGGATTGAATCAGATGAGTGAAAAAGGTGTAACAGCACATCAGAATCTTGGAAAAGAAGAGAGCAGATAACAAAGTAAAACATAAGGTTTAAAAACAAAATAGAATGGGGGTAGGTGACACTGGTGCTGTGGCCAGCTCTGGACATTGTGGTTATTTGGGGAGTGAAACAGCAGATGGAAGATCTTCCTTTCTTTGCTTGTGGCCCGGGAAAGCAGCAGAGGGTAACCCAAAGCCTTGGGACCCTGTACCTGCATGGAAGACCTGGAAGAAGCTCCTGGCTCCTGGTTTTGGATTGGCTCAGCTCTGGCCATTGCGGCTACTTGGGAAGTGAATCAGCGGATGGAAGATCTTCCTCTTTTTCTCTCCTCCTTTCTTTATATCTGGCTCTCCAATAAAAATGAATAAATCCTTAAAAAACAAAGTAGAGGGCCGGTACTGTGGTACAGAATGTTAAGCTGCTGCCTATAGTGCCAGCATAATAATACAGACACCAATTTGAATCCTGGCTACTCCACTTCTAATTCAGCTCCCTGCTAATGGTTTGGAAAAGCAGCAAAATATGACTCAAGTAGTTAGGCCTTTGCACTCATGTGGGAGACCTGGCAGAAGCTCCTGGCTCCTGGCTTCAGGCTGGCCCAGCTGCACTGCTGCAGTCATCCGGGAAGGGAATCAATGGCTGGAAGATCTCTCACTGTAACTGTCTTTCAAATAAATAAATTAAAAAAATTTTTTTTTATTGCAAAGAGAAGAGGACAGAGAGGAAGATCTTCCATCCGATGATTCACTCCCCAAGTGGCCGCAATGGCTAGAGCTGTGCTGATTTGAAGCCAGGAGACAGGAACTTCTTCCGGGTCTCCCAAGCGGGTGTATGGTCCCAAGGCATTGGATCATTCTTGACTGCTTTCCCAGGCCACAGGCAGGGAGCTGGATGGGAAGCAGGGCTGCTGGGATTAGAACCAGTGTCCTTATGGGATTCTGGCACGTGCAAGGTGAAGACTTTAGCCACTAGACTACTGTGCCGGGCCCTAAATAAAATAAATCTTAAAAACAAAAGTAGCAGTGTCATCCAAATTTTTCCTGTGTTTTTAGTCACAGTATTTAATGCATGAAATTTCGAAAATGTTAAAGTAGGTTCACACTGAAACAAAGGTCTAAAAGTAGAAAAGTAAACTTGTAATTCCCTAAACACAGTCAGATCCCTTTCTGAGCATACAAATCCTGACACTCTGTGTTTCTAGGTCTTGTTGTCTTGGTAAACTGTGACAGCAGAAATTGTACACTGTTCTTCCCCATCACTTTGTGGTACCTATCACGTGTTAGCAAAGCTGGGGCCACCTATTCAGGCTGAGAACTGCTCAGACCTCCTGAATCTCCAAAGGCAATTAAGGCTTTGAATTTAGACATTTCTGATTTTCTGTTCCAGTCACATCACTCCTTGACATTTCTATAGAACATGTTATTTCCTACCTGCTGTCAACTGGTACATTACTGATAAGGTTCAAACTCATCAGTTCCCACAGTAGGAGGGAGACAGACCGCATGCCTCTAGCACAGGCCCGCCCATGTGTGTATATGATTGGGTCTCCTGAAGTCTGTGCAACACTTGCCTCCAGCTTCAGAACATCATGCTGAAGTTTACGCTGAAACTCGAGGAAGTTTTTGATCGTCAGTTTCCCCTTGAGATCAGCTCCAAAAAAGTAGGTAGTAAGGGCTGAACATAAGCCAGACTTGAGGGTGTTACCAGTTGTAGGGCGATCTCGGTGACGCATCCCCATACTGGTTTGGGAGCGGATGATGCTCTGGACCTAAAACAGAATCAAATCCCATCCAAAAACCATTACAAAGTGAAAAAACACAGAAAAGTAAGAATATAAACTCTTCTGTACTATTTGCCTGCACTGTTTAATTAGTACAGTGTAGCATGAAGGATGCTATGACAGACTGGCTGCCTCCTTACCTCTTTTCCTTTTCTTCTGGGGTACCAGCCAGAGTTCCTTACATAATCTGCTCTGTGATTATATGTGGTTACAGAGCCCAGTACTAGCCAACAGAATGCAAGTGGAAGTCATATCTCATTTCAGGCATATGATCCTCTGTGTTCTTTCTATCTAGGAAGCCACATGAGGCCTGCAGGGTCACAACACACAAAGCACCTCAGTCTCTGAATCAATCATTAGGGACTTCTTATAGCTCCTTTAAAACTGTATTTGTGTAAACAAATTCCTACTGTCTTCAGTTACTGAAATGCTGAAGATGTTTTACAAACTGGGTTTGAATTTCCATCACATTAGTGATCTATTTCATTAAATGCAAAGCCCTGTAATGTTCCTAATTTATTGAGCAGTCTTTGAACCTAGCAGTATGAGGAAGTAGGAAGAACAAAAGTTTCAAAGTCAGGAAAGATCTTTTCCAACCCATCAAGAACTAGCATGTCTATTCGAGCAAGTTACTCAATTCCCAGTTTCTCAGTAAAATGAGAATAACATTTTTTGTATTTACAGGGTTGCTGTAACAATGAGAGATAATGTACACTAAGATCCCTGATGAGTTTTCCAGAGAGCATTCAATAAATGATAGTTGTTACCATTTTGATTAGATACTTCATCATATATCATTCTTATTTAAGCAAAAATTTATCACTGTCTTTTAGTCTAATACTGACATAAAGATCAATGTTAAAATGCTAAGAATTTAATTTTCTCCCCCACAAGAACTTTATACTATTACGCATAACCAATAGAGCAAGGAGACAGGTAGTTCAAAATTGGTTGTAATTCAAGTTTTGATATTCTGTAACATTTACTTACCCTTTTACCAACTCAATTTGACAAATATATCCTGATTATAAACTATGTCTATTTGCTAAGGAATACAAAAAACAATTATACTTCGCTTTGCCTTCAAGGGGAACACAATTAGGGGATGTTGATTTGTTATTGACGGATGCTAATTTGTACCCAAATGAAAAATAAACTGTAACTTCAGCATATTCTTTTGTTTTTAAAGATTTATTTATTTTTATTACAAAATCAGATATACAGAGAGAGGAGAGACAGAGAGGAAGATCTTCCGTCCAATGATTCACTCCCCAAGTGAGCCGGTGCTGTGCCGATCCGAAGCCAGGAGCCAGGAACTTCCCCCGGGTCTCCCACATGGGTGCAGGGTCCCAATGCATTGGGCCGTCCTCAACTGCTTTCCCAAGCCACAAGCAGGGAGCTGGATGGGAAGTGGAGCTGCCGGGATTAGAACCGGCGCCCATATGGGATCCCGGGGCGTTCAAGGCAAGGACTTTAGCCGCTAGGCCACGCTGCCGGGCCCATCTTCAGCATATTCTTTTAAAAATCTTTTAAGTTCAACATATTCATGCTTGCTTCTTGGAAATTTGTTTAGAGAGAGAGAGAGGGAGAGAGAAAGAGAATGAATGTGAGAGACAGAGTCAGGGCTCTCATTAACTGGATTATTCCTCAAATACGCACAATGGCAAGTGCTAGGCCAGGTCAAAGCCAGCAGCTGGTAACTCAATACAGCGCTCCAAGAGGGTGGAAGAGAAGCAGTAATTTGGCCTTCATCTGTTGCCTTTTTGGGTCTGCATCAGCATGAAGAAGGAACTGGGAATGGAACTGTGATGTAAAACCCAGTACTCTGGGGCTTGGCAGCGTGGCCTAGTGGCTAAGGTCCTCGCCTTGATCCCATATGGCCGCTGGTTCTAATCCCGGCAGCTCCACTTCCTCTCTGTCTCTCCTCCTCTCAGTATATCTGACTTTGTAATAAAAATGGAATAAATCTTTTTTTTTAAAAAAAAACACCCAGTACTCTGATATGGGATGCAAGCATTCCACCAGCGTTTTAACTGCCAGACTAAAAACTTGCCCTATTTTTGGTATATTATTTTTTTTTTAGGATTTATTTTATTTGAAAGGCAGAGTTAGTGAGCGGGCAGAGTTAGAGTGTGAGTGGTGGTGGGAGGAGAGGAGAGGAGAGGAGAGGAGAGGAGAGGAGAGGAGAGGAGAGGAGAGGAGAGGAGAGGAGAGGAGAGGAGAGAGGAGAGGAAAGAAGAGAAGAAAAAAGAGAAAAGATCTTTTATCCTATGTCATTCCCCAAATGGCTATAATCTGGAGACATGGAGTCCAATTTAGTTACTCTGTAGTAAAAGCAGAATTGAGGCAGGCCACTTAACATGTATTGGTCTCCATTTTGCCACGGGAAAAATGCAAAGCTACAGTATATTACCTATGAGGTTCCCTATAATCTAAGTTAATATCTTAAAAAGCTGTGATTTTTTTCAAGGGTAATGTTTCATCAATGTAAATTAAAATTAGCTGATGTCTGTGTCTCAAGCACATGAAAACTGCCAAGATAAGCACACAATGGAATTTACAATTATTTAAGATTTCAAGACTTCACATACAAGACAATCAGAAGCTTACAATGTATTTTATCCCTACCCTTGATTTCATGTATTGAAATTCAGTTGCCAATGTGGTAGCAATAAGAGGGTGTGATGAGAGTTCAGGACTGGTATGTGGGGGTGGAGCATTTGGGAGGTCATTAGCATGAGATGAGGTGATGACACTGGTATAGTGGCTTTCTATGCATGCTTACTCTGTCTTACCACATGATGCCTCTGCCACGTTATGATGCAGCAGGCAGGCCCTCAGCCAGATGCCTGCACCATGATACAGTTTTTCCTAGCCTCCACACCAGTGAGATCAATAAACTTCTCTTCTTAAAGCATCTTTATTTACATGAGGCAGGTAAAAAATGATTTTTATGAAAGACAAAGTGGGAGGAGGAGAAAGAGGAAAGGAGAGCGAGAGCGAGAGAGAGAATATGAGTATCTTTCATCTATCAGTTCACTTTCCAAATGGCTACAACCAGCCAGATCTCCCAAATGACCAGCAGGGACCTGAGTACTTGAGCTATCACCTATTGCTCTCCAAGCTGAGCATTATTAAGAGGTTGGTCTCAAAGCAGAATTGAGATTCCATCCCAGGCCCTGCAATATGAGCTGTGGGTGTTTCAAGCGGCAGCTTAACCCACTGTGTCACAACACCTGCCCCAGACCTCTCTTCTTCTCAAATTACCTGGTCTCAGGTATTTTGTTAGTGAAAAAAAATGGACTAAGCCATCAGAGCAAAGTTTCTTTTATTTAAAGGCAATGCATAATTCATTTTACCTGCCAGAATGTAAGAACTGAAGGATTCTCAAATCTAGCAAACCAGTATGGAGTATCAGTGTCAGCATTACCAGGATTTACATTTTGTCTATAAACACTGCAGTTCATGTCCTTCCTCTGGCAGCAGGTTAAAGTCTTTCTCCTGTAGAAAACATATCTATTAGCAATAAAAAGTACAATGCTAAGTGTGTGTGTGTGTGTGAGAGAGAGAGAGAGAGAGAGAGAGAGAGAAAGAGGGAGAGAATAAGGAGTGCTTTTAGGGAAAACTGGCTAATGTGACAGCATCTTCGTTAATGTCTAATTACAGCACAGTCCAACTATCAGTGTTCTTCCACTCATTTTAAAACCTTTTCAAATAGCAGATATTAAAAGTGATGTTGAGCCCAGGGTTTAAGTTGAACAGGCTCCACAGTGACATGCTTGTGTTCAATTCCTGTCTCTGGCTCCCAATTTTCCTGTGCACACAGACCTTGTGAGGCAGCAGCTGTGGCTCAAATTATTGGGTTCCAGCACTTGTGTGTAAGACCTGGACTGTGTTCCTGGCCAGTGGCTTTGGATCAGGCTGGTAGAAGCATCTGGAGAACGAACCAGCTGATGGAAGGCCCTGCTCCGCTGCTTTCCTAATCACATTGGCAGGGAGCATGGAGTATTGCAATGGAGGTGGAGCAGCTGGGATTTTTGACACTCATGTGTGATACCAGTTTGGTAAGCAATGATTTAACTCATTATGCTACAATGCTGTCCTCAAAATATTACATCTAAAAAATTTTAAGCATCACTTAAAGATTTCTGTACATATACTTGTGTGTGGAGAAGATAAACACAAACAGTCCTTACAATTTTTCAGGTTGCAAATATTTTCATAAAACATTATATTTAAAGAACTCCTTTGTCAGGCACAGTCCCTGCTGTTCAGCACAAGAACAGAGGCTGGGAGAAGCCCAGACTATGCCATGTTACTGTGTGTGTTGGCCTATGCGTGGGTCAGGTCTGGGGGTAGGGCTGCTTCTTAGCACCAACTGGCAGATGTGACAACCAAGATGGCTGCATGGGTCAGGACTGGGGGCTAACTGAGCTGTACTAGGCTGCAATATCTGCCAGCATGACCTGGAACTGGGGGCACACCAGGTGGAACCAGATTGCAACAACCACCGGCAAATGCCCAGATAAGGCGGGCCACTCCAGATTGGGCTGCAGCACTCACCAGCACACATAAGACCTGTGGTAGGGAAGCAGGCTCAATGGGAGGCTGTGGGGGCTCCCCTGCTGGGCTACTGTTGCCACTGGTGAGTGTGACATCTGGGACTTGGGGTGGACCAGGCTGCACAGGGCTACAAAACCCATTGGCCTGTCTGTGAGGTGGGTTAGGGGGAGAGCCAGGCTGGGCTAAGGGTATCCATGGGTGCATGTAGGAGTCAGAGTAAATGCAGGCTGGTTGAGCTTTGCCACAGCATCAGCTGGAAAGGGCTGAGACTTGCAGCAAGTCCTGTCAGGCCAGACTGTAGTACCACCTGGAAAGTACAAGATTTGGAACTGGAAGTGGGCCTACTAGGGAAACTGGGCATTCCTTTGAGGGACTGCAGCTCCCATTGGTGAGCATGAGCACCAGAGTTTGGGGCAGGCCTGGCTGGACTGGTGGTAACCCCCACCAGCATAAGTGTGGGTTGGATAGTGAGACTGGTCAGGTTGAGCTAGGCTGCAGCACTTATTGATGTGTATGAGAGTAAAATAGGATATAGGTAGGACAGACTGGGCCAGTCTGCTGCACATATCAGCATATTCAGAAACCAGGGCTGGGAGCAAACCTAGTGGGGGTTTTTGGGAATCACTCTGATTAGGATGCAGTTCCTTCTGGTGTGAGAGCTGAGTGTGTGGTGGTGTTAGGTCAGCCAGGTCATAGCATCTGGGGTTTGTGTAAGAGACGGGGTTGGGGACAGAACTGCCCAGGCAACTGCCACCACCAGTGTGTGTGTTGGCTGATGTGGGTGATGGACTGAGCTGGACCCCAAGCTGGTTGGCACACACAGGAGTAAGGTCTGGGGACATTTCAGGCAAGGTTTCTTTGGGGATCCCTGCAACTGGACCACTGGACTCAAAACTCTAACCACGGGGAAAATCACAGGATCCATGGTCTGACCGTGGAGTGCACATGCCAGAACAGGTCTCCTCAGTTGCTGAAGCCTATGTAGTGGACAGTGTGTCAAGATGCACATGGGGGACATATCACTGAGGATATTTGGTACCACGACATAGGATGGAAGGCAGAACAAACTGGACAACTCTCCCGGTCAAGCTTTGACAGCAAGTATCTGGGCGAGTTGGGGACTCAAAGGTGGACTATGTCTGCCAATGGACCTTGGAAGGATTTCCTCAACCTTGGAGCAAAGAAATCAACAGCACATTAGAACTATACAAACCACTTAAGCAGTATCCTGGGAACATACTCCATCTCGGGACCCTGAGATGACATCGGGGGGCCATGTCTCATCCCCAGGTACTAATGCAGTTAGGATGTTAGGAGCAGCCCTCTCCTCTTCTCTTCCCCTTCTTTTCCCCAGATATATGAAGAAAAAAAATTGACAGAATTGTCTCATCCACTTTCTCCCATTCCTCAACCCCTCCCACCCTCCACGTGGGCATGTATCCTTCCTAAATATGTAATCATCAAAAATAAAATTTCATTAAAAAAGCCATATTATTTGGAAAACTTTTGTTAAAGGCATCACATCAAACAAATCAATTAAACTAAACATGTGAATGCTTTCTGTATGCTATGTACTATGGAGAAAGCCATGAGAAACGGAGCACATTTTGAAATACAAGCTCATTTCTTTTCTTCTGTCTCACAATTGATTCTTATCACTTTTCAGATAATACTATTATCCTATTAAAGACTGTTTCGGTTATGGCCTTGAGTGAATATACCCTGAGTGAATGTAGTATGATCAATATGAGATTTTTCTTTCAAAAAACATTTTTTTCTAAATTAACTCTGTTTTATGATCTACTATAAAGTGGGTCAAGGAAAGGGATCTCTGTGACAGATGGGAGAGAGAAAAATTTACAATTAGTATCTGTAATTGTTCAGTGCTTTTTAGTCATTTGTGCTTAGGTGTAAGCAAAGTGCCTTTGGGAAGAGATGCATGAAAGGGTAGCTAAGTATTAGCTTGCAGGGTAGGCTTTGGCCTAGCTGTTAAATACCACCTTGTATCATGTAATTTTTTTTTTAAAGATTTATTCATTTTATTACAGCCAGATATACACAGAGGAGGAGAGACAGAGAGGAAGATCTTCCGTCCGATGATTCACTCCCCAAGTGAGCCGCAATGGGCCGATGTGCGCCGATCCCAAGACGGGAACCTGGAACCTCCTCCGGGTCTCCCACGCGGGTGCAGGGTCCCAATGCATTGGGCCGTCCTCAACTGCTTTCCCAGGCCACAAGCAGGGAGCTGGATGGGAAGTGGAGCTGCCGGGATCAGAACCGGCGCCCATATGGGATCCCGGGGCTTTCAAGGCGAGGACTTTAGACGCTAGGCCACGCCGCCGGGCCCGTATCATGTAATATTAACTTTAGGAAGAGTGATGATGAAATACTCTGAGGTCTTCATAGCGATTCTATTTAACTTTTGGTATACTTGAAAAATAGGCTGTAATCCCACTGATTTCTCATATGGGAAATCCAAAAAAAGAATATACAAAAGTATTTTTAAATGATTAAGTCAGATGTTTCCTAAGAATGTAAACCATAGAAAAACAAAGCAGAGAAATACCAACGAAAGCTGTTTACTCAAATGCTACATTTAAGGTACCAGTGTCAAAGTATGGAGAGTGAAAACACTGCCTACAAAATCAGTATACCATGTGAGTACCAGTTTGCATCCTGCCTGTTCCACTTCTGATCCAGCTCCATCCTAATGAGCTGGGAAGAACTGTGGAAGATGGCCCAAGTGCTTGGGGCCCTGCCATCTATGCAGGAGACCTGGGTGCATTTCCTGGCTCTGGGCTTCCATGTAACCCAGTCCTGGTCTCTGCAGTGAACCAGCAGATGGAAGATCTCTTTCCTCTCTGTAACTTAAGATTTTCACATAAATAACTAAAAAATTTAAAACTGCCACCTCATGATAATCATTTTCTAAAAATTTGTTTTCAGCTGCTTGAAAGGTAGGATGACAGAGAGAGAGATTGATCTTCCCTCTGCTGGTTTACTCCCCCAGTGTCTAAAACAGTCAGGTCTGGGCCAGGCTGAAGGCAGGCGCTTGAACATTATGCAGGTCCAGTACAGGCAGCAGTATTTGAGTCACCACTTGCTGCCCTCAGGGAAATACTAGCAGCCAGATGGATTAGAAGTGGCAATCTGCTAATGGGATGTGAGTGTTCCAAGCTGTGACCTAAGCTATTGCATCATTCTCATAGCTATTTTTTGTTTTAAATAAGAGTTTTCATATCAAACATTCCTATGATCAATAATACAAGTTACACATGTTCAACAAAATCAATTGCAAGAGACCATATTAAACAAAGTTAGCACTCCTTTCCTTGACAAGTGAACAGACGAGGAAAGAGCAGTCAGGCCAACAACAAAGCCCATGTGCCCTAAATGTAAATCTAGGAGTTTAGAGTCTACAATGAATAGGGAATTGATAGCAATTTTGCTCCTGAGGGTGTATTAAATAATTTCTGAGGTCATTTAAAAACCATGGTTATTCTTTTTGTATTTGCTTTTTCCTTCCCCTTTCGTCTCCACTATCCTTTTACTTCTTTCTCTCTTTTTAAGTTTATTGGAAGCCCCTTCTTAGCATTTAATACTTGAAAGTCCTTAATCTGTTTCTGGTAATGTCAGTAGTTTCTCTCCAGACACTGCTTCCTAAAAATGACCACTATATATTAGACAAAAGGCATCAATAATTACTGAAGGCACAAGAGAAAAGATTATGGGCAGACACTGAGGTGGAGATGAGACTTGGCACTGCACGAATTTCTCACTTTAGATCACTTTGAGCTGAAAGTCTCCAGTACATAAGAATTACCTAAAATTTCAATAAGAGGCCCTGAGCTTTTCTGACTTGAAAAACCAGAGAACAGAATTTGAAGCAACCATAGGCACTAGAAAGTAGGGGGAAATCCTCAAAAGAAATCCTCTTGGATTCCATTTCTGTACACCCAGGAGGCAGCAGGTGATGGATGGTCAAGTACTTGGGTCTCCCGCCACATACACGTGAGACTAGGAATGAGTTCTAGGTCTTTGGAGAGTAAATCAGCAGATGGAAGATCTCAGATATCTTTTTGTTAGTTTTTCATATAAAACAAACAAACAGTTCAAAACAAACAGTTGAAAACAAACAAACAGTTTAACAGCCAGATAAACAAAGCTAGAATTCTTATGATAATTAGAAAATTTCATTACAAAGAAGGTAGGGACATAGAACACAGGAATAAAATTAGAAGTTACACAGTAAAGACAGTACATTTAAATCCAACTAAATCAACAGTTACATTAAATGTTGACAGACTAAACACATCAGTTCAAAGGAAGACATTATGACAATAGGTAAAAAAGCTATACCCATTTGAGGGTCTAACACACTATCCAGAAAAGATTTACTTTAGGATGAGGGAAGAAAGCTGACAACAGAACCACAACATCATTAATAACACAGGTTAAAAAACCATGCAAACTAAAATACCTGGAAATTTAAAAAACACTTCTAAGTAAATGAATAAAAAAGAAAGTCACCTGGGAAACAAACTATTTAAAACTGAAAGATAATAAAAAGTACAACATATCAAAGTTTGTGAGAATACTGTGATAGCAGTGCATAAAAATAGCTATCCTTAAATGCAAATATTAGAAAATTCCCCAAATCAATGTACCATTTTAAGAGGTTTGAAAGAAATCAAAATAAACAGAAGAAAATAAATAAAAGCAAAAATCAGCTAGTTAGAAAACAAACTGTAGCAAAACTAATAAAGCTAAGTGTAGTTCACCGAAAATAACACAATAGCTAAACCCACAGCTGATGGGAGAAACAGAAGGCAGGCAAACCATCATTACCAGGAATGAAGAAGCAGCTAGCATTACAGAGCCTATAACCACTAAAAGAATAACAATTAGAGAACATTATCATAAGATTATGCTAATTAACAATTCACATGTAAGACTAATTTGATGGACTGAGGAAACATTCAGGCAAATCAAAAGGAAGGCAAAAGAAGTATTCTAAGAAGGATTCACAAATCAAAGGATAGATTCAGCACAAAAAATCTAATTTCCAAAATAAAAAAGATATTGAGGCAATATAATTCTCATTTCAGGGCTACAAATAAGATTCAATTAGCTCAAATAACTGTATTACTAAAATAGACTGAGAAGAAAAGGAAGAATAAATCACAGAAAATGAGCAAAACAAGTTAGTTCTATTTATTTATTTAACAAATGTATTTGGAAGGGAGAGAGAGGGAGAGAGACAGAGAGGGAGGTTGGGAAGGGCAGAGCAGACACATCCACATTCCCTGCTTTACTCCCCAGTGCAGCAGAGGCCCTCAGAGCTGGGAGACAAAACTCAATTAAGGTCTCCCATGTGAGTGGCAGAATCCCAATTATCTGAGCCATCACTACTGCATCTCAAGGTATGCATCAGAAGGAAGCTGGAGACGGGAGTAGAACTAGGTTCCAATCCAGACACTCTTATACAGCACACAAGCCTCACTAACCACCAGACCAACTGTCCACCCCTGGTTTTATTTATAATTATGTAAAACTTCATCTAACACCAGTGACACACTTCTCCAAAGGCAGAATTTCCATAGAAATACAATCCTTTTTTAAAATGCAAAAGAAAATGTAAACATTCATGGTTGCAAGCTATTCTAGTTAAGGTATCATTTTTCTTTCTCTTCTTTCTCATCTGGGAATACTATGTAATTCATCCTTGTAGTATGAAAGCGTCTGGCTCATAGAAGCTTTCTGATAAAAGCTGAACGAGCACAGCCCCAAGAGCCACAAGCTGGCCTCTTAAGTAGAGGCACCACTATCTAACTCGTGTTGCAGAATCAAGGCAGCCGTGACCTTAATCATATGCTCAAGCAATTCCTTGTACTTGGGATGAAAACAAACAAAAATAATCCCTCTATTCCGAGACTTCTCAGAAATGCCCCGTTACATATTTCAAAAACTGGGACAGCCTCTGTGCATGAGGCGGAGGGTAAAGTTACTCCAAGACACAGAAGACATGCTTTAAACACAAACATGTTTAGTGGAACTCTCTAGAGAAACTTGCCTGTTCAAACTCCTCCATGTCTACTTCTCCATCTCCATTCAAGTCAAACATCTTGAAGGCAATTTCAAAATTCCTCTGAGGAGCTGCAAATAAAAAGGAGAGAGGAAAAAAGGCAGTGAGGGAAAAGACATTTAGGAGACGTTGACCAAAAAGAAATAAACACTAAGATGTAAATGTTATTGCATTTATCTAAACCACTAATGATTTAAAATCAAGATAATTTTTACTATGTCCAGTAAAAACAGCAATTAAACTTTTTTTAAAGATTTATTTTTATTATTATATTTTTAGTTGGAAAGGCAGATATACAGAGAGAAGGAGAGACAGAGACAAAGCTCTTCCTTTCACTGGTTTACTCCCCGAGTGGCCACAACAGCCAGAGCTGAGCTGATCCAAAGCCAGGAGCCAGGAGCCTCCTCCAGGTGCCCCACATGAGTGCAGGGTCCCAAGGCCTTGGGCCATCCTCTATTGCCTTCCCAACCTACAAGCAGGGAGCTGGATGTCAAGTGGAGCAGCCGGGACAAGAACTTGCGCCTATATGAGATCCCAACACATACAAGATGGGGATTTAGCCATTAGGCTATTGCACCAGGTCCAAAACAGCAATTGATATTAATATTCTATACTCTTTTTCTTAAAAATTTCAGTTTTGAACCCTCCCTGCTCAATCTCCAAAGAAATATTTATTTAATTGAAAGACAGAGTGCTAAAAAGAGGCAGAAATCTTCTATTCATTAGTTCACTCCCTAAATGGTTACAGCAGCCAGGATTGGGCCATATTGAAGCTAGGAGGTTGGGAACTCCATCTGGATGTCCCACATGAGTGGCAGGGACCCAAATACATGGGCCAACTTCTGTTACTTTCCCAGGCACAACAAAAGGTTGCAGAAATGAAAATGAAACAGCCAGAACTTGCACTGGCACTCTGCAATGTGATGTCACTGGTACAAACAGTAGCTTAACCCACTGTGCCATGATTCAGGCCCCTAATATATATATTAGGTCTGTAATACACACACACACACACACACACACACACACACACCTTTTTTTGGGTAGATAACAACCTTTTAGCTGTGCAATATTAATGCTACTCCTCTGTTGATTTAATCATAGCACTATTTACACAGGCAAGAAAGTCTGTCTGACACAAAATTGCTGCAAACTAGTTGAAATGTGACGTCTTTGTCTTGCCTTTAAAAAAAGGCCACCTCCCAAGATCAGTAAAAATAATGCTTCAATACTATAAACTGCTAAATATAAAAAGGAAAATAGACACGAGACAGCTGAATAGTACCCTATAGCTATTTTAAGGTGTATAGCAGCTGGTTGCGTATAAACTAAAATTGAAAGGTCAATGAAGTAGTCACAGGATGTGGATAAGAACTTGCATTTTCTAACATATTGGTCACTCAATACAATGCTAATTAACTCCATAGTGTTGTAAATTGTTGTGGACATTTTGTTGTGGCTTTTCACTAGACAGTATGATATTCTGCCAGCTCTGCTTTCAGACCAGAGATGGTCTCCCCAAGGAACTGCTGAATTTATCTGGACAATAAGACGGTGCACTCTATGCATGGTACATGCTTGCAATGAAGGAATCATGACTGGATTTGAACTGCAATACTGCAACAAGGTGGAGGAACCCACCATGGGGGGAGGGCATAGGAAGGGGTTGGGGAAATCCCAGAGACTACGAAATTGTGTCATAAAATGAAATAAAATTAAAAAAAAATAAGGCCGCTTCCTAGTGCGTTCTTTCTAGTCTCTCCATTGTGAGTACAGTCAGGAGTTCTGTGCCTGGCACTTTGCCAACAGGGAGAATGGGAAGCTACTTTCTTGTACTAGTTTACTTGTTATCATTACAGACCAGTGACCAGGCAGCAAAACATTCTGTAGGCGACTCCACCCCCAAATTATGTCAGCTGTATATACAAGTCACAAAGTATAGTTAATTGTTAAAATTAATCTGAGGTTGAAAAAAAAACCAAAATTAAAAATGTAAAATCTGACATGATGTATTTTTTTTCCCTTAAGTAAATGAAGAAAGCTCCTCATTACATCTTTAGTATTCATAGAGCAATCAAAATGTAACTTTTGCTCTAGAATAAAACAAACTTAGCAGGCCTCCTCTCCCTTACCATGCTAAATGCTTTGGTTAAAAACAAAAACAAAAATCAAAACCCTAAGTTGTCTGTTTTCTTCCATTGGTGCTTCAACCTTAAAAAACAGTGGAGGAAAAAACCCCAAAATATTATACCTTAATTTCTCTGAATTGAATTTTAGTTGTAATCTTTACTACGTTAAACAAAGATTACCTATACATACCAAAAACTAAAAACTGTCTATTACTAATGCAAAATTATAGAGTCTCTACACCCAGCTTGCTCTGGAATTTGTCAACAGTAACATCCTCTAGCCTTTGATTCCATTTTCAGCTAGCTAGCCAGGCAGGTGAGGGCCTGGTGCGTAGCTCTCAGCTTCGCACATTGTTTCCAACACAGCTGCTCTTCTGGAGGCTACGATGATTACTGCTGGCGAGGGAGCACCTGGCAGAGAGCTTTAACTGTTGTCCCTTGTCAAAATTTTCATACCACTCTGAATCTCTTACTGAGGGAGTTAACGATGTGCCACACACTGAACTGGGTCATTTCAAGCTATTACCTGATTTTGTGCTTCCAATTCCCAGAGTTCATTTATTGTTTAAACAGGAGGAAACTTGGGTTCACGGCAGTAACTGACGAGCTCAAACATTACAGAGCAAAAAACATGGCACAACTGGGAAGTGAACTTAGTTAACGCTGACACTGTGGCCCACAAACGTTCCATGGTGCTCCACCACGTCCAGTGTGAACGCTGCTGCACACAGAGCAAAAACACATGCTCTCTAAGCTGCTATGTCTTGACCTAGAAACAAAACTCAACTTACTGCTTTTGCAAGTCTCTGTAAGAGCTTGAGTAAGAACTGTAAGAACTTCAGTTCCAAGTTGCTCACCTCAGGGAGAAATCCAGCATTAAGGAAACAGAGCATAAATTATGATCAGTAGCTGCGGTTTGGCTGTACTAACTGGGGACTCAAAGAAAACAGGAGACTCTCAGGATATGTAGTTTGAAATTCTAAATATAAGTCTTCTTAGACAGGAATGTGTTCTCCTATTATTCACTGTCTTCCACTTGGTCCACTTCACTCCTAAGTGGGACAGTGACACAATTCAGCGTTAGAAAAGAGCTGCTACTGTCTGAAGGATGAGCTGGAGAAGGAGAGTCAGCTTCGGCAACCAGGGAAACTCTTGTAAATGTTGACAATGTGAACTGAGGTGATGCAGTGCTCACACAGAGGAGGGAACAAATCTGAAGCACTTTAAAAAGACAAAAATTATGTAACTTAATGATTAGTTAGCTGCGATGTGTTGAGAATGAAAAGGAATGACAGCATGGCGGCCTTACACTACTGGGTGGCATGCATATTATTAACAGATATCAAAGGGTTGAGGAATAAAATGAGTCCAGATGGGAATCTGCTGCAATGAAGGGATACGTAACACATTCACATGAATACTGAAGACAGAACTGGGAAGGGTGGCTCTAAAGCTCAGAAGAGAGGGCCACAGGCTGGGGGTTACTGACACACAGGTGATGAATGGCCAAGCTTGAACTTACCCCAGCAGAACTGAGGAGTGGGGAGGAGAGGGAGGGCAGGGAGAAGGCAGGGGAAAGCCGATATTTATGGGGCACAGAAAGGGAAAGGAGGCAGTGACAGGGAGGAGGTGGCACTACTACATAGGGAGGAATACAGACTGAATGAACAAAAATACGATGGAGTTCAGTGACAGCCAAATCAAACTGTTTCCACCATGAACTGAAGCAGCACTTTCTACTTCAGAGCAGTTTCCCAGAATGCTTATTGTTCCAGCTTCATCATCATCTTTTATCCTGAGTGTCCTGGAGTTTCCACAAAAGTGTGATCCCAGATCATTTAAATGACTGAATGACTTACTCTGGCAAAATCACACTTAGTATTTCTTCCACCAACCAAGGTTAAGTCCATTTTACCATTTTACACCCCATATATTGCTCAAGGTTTTTCTTTTTAGCACAGTGTAGTTACTTTTGAACAGCATATGTGGTTCATGTGGATTTTCTCACAGTGCTTGGAAAGCTGTCAGTGTGGACACAAAAGGCTCTGCCCAGGCTGGTGTTCTGGTCCTGTGCAGGCGAGCTGGGCAGCAGCCCCGCAGTCTCACGTGGGCCTCACCAGCCTGGCGGGTAACCCTTCCACATGGAGGTCTCTCAGTCCAGCCAGTCCTCAGGTGCTGATCATGCACAGCATGGGAGATATGACCCACACCCAGCTGCTTTTGGGTGACACACACTTCACAGATCATGCTGTCAGGAATTCTCTTGTAAACGTCCCACCTCCTCTTCAACGCAGACTTCAAGGTTATTTTTAAATTGAGCTATTCTGGAAAGCTTCAAGGTGTCCTGGGGTTTAGGTTAGCTCAAATCTGTCTACTCTGAGAAAGGAATTCTTTGGAAGCCGAGACTACTGAGTAAACAGTGAGGTTTCCACCTTCTCTGCTATTATTTTGAAACTTTCAGCCACAGGGCCTACATTAGCAGGAAGCTGGAATTGGGAACTGGAGCCAGAAATTGAACCCAAGTACTCCAATGTGGAATGTGGGCATCCCAGCCAGCATCTTTTTTTTTTTCCTTAAAGATTTATTTATTTTTATTGGAAAGGCAGATATACAGAGAGGAGGAGAGACAGAGAGGAAGATCTTCCATCCAATGGTTCACTTCCCAAGTGGCTGCAATGGCTGAAGCTGAGCCAATCCGAAGCCAGGAGCTCTTCCGGGTCTCCCGCGCTGGTGCAGGGTCCCAAGGCTTTGGGCCATCCTCAACTGCTTTCCCAGGTCACAAGCAGGGAGCAGGATGGGAAGTGGGGGCCACTGGGATTAGAACCGTAGCCCATATGGGATCCTGGTGCATGCAAGGTAAGGACTTTAACCACTACGCTATCGTACTGAGCCCCCCAGCCAGCATCTTAACTGCCAGGACAAATGCATCCCATTCCCCAAGCCTATAGTTTCCACTGAAAAAAAAAAAAAAAAAACAAATAAATAAAAAAGAAAAATTTTTTGAGACAAAATCTAGATAAATCTGGGATTACCAGAAACCTATGGATGAATCAGGAGTTGAGATGGGCTTACACTCAAGAGTATATAAGATGGGGCCTGGTGTGGTAGCCTAGCTGCTAAAGTTAAGATGTGGTTTTAAAGTATGTATCAATCATTGTATTATATGCTGCTCTTCATTAGCCTATAGCTGCCCTCTGTATGTGTATGTGTGCTTGTCTCTATCTCTATATATCTATATGTGAATACTTGCCAAGATGTTGGTAAAAGAACCAAAAGGAAAGACAAATCAGTTCTATTCCCCAATTTTTCTTTGGATTCCTGATTTTGATGTTAAATCGGGCACAGTGCTAAGAAAAATATTTGGAAAGAAGGGTGAGGAGCGACAAATAAAGATGTAACATTTGTCAGCTTAGTAAAAAATTGGCTTTGTACAGTTAAATTAGCTTAAAGGAAGCCTAATTCTACCCATGGGCCTTCCTCTTTGATAAGCCCACTTTATGAATCAGAGAGCTCCCACTGTGGTGGGGAGGATTGTGGTAGAGTGGGTTAAGCCAGCTGTTGGGACACCTGTATCCATACCGGGGTGCCAGTTTGGGTTCTGGCTACTTCACTTCCAACCCAGCTTCCTAATACATCCTAGAAGGCAGCAGATGAGACTTCAAGTATGTGGGCTCCCGTCACCCATATGAGAGACCTGGGTGGAGTTCTGGACGCCTGGCTTTGGCCAGGTCCAGCCCTGGATGTTGCTGAAATTTGGGGGAGGGGGCGAACTAATGGATGATCGATCACTCCATTCTGTGTTTGTCTCCCTGCCATTCAAATCAAAAATCGTAAAACAAAAAAAGAAAAAAGAAAAGGGAAAGCTCTGATTGCAACACAGCATCCTAAATGCGTCTTGCTTGCCATTCTTGTTCTTACAACGGAAATTACAGAGGGTCCTTTCCGTGATGTATGTGGCTGTGTCTGTCCCAATAATGCAACTTTTTTCTACTCAATTGACAGAGTCTGACAACTGGAAAGTCTAAATGCTTTTCTACCTTTGAAGGTTCCCTAAGAGACTTTATTTTACACACACACACACACACACACACACACAGAGTTGGCAGGGACCTAACTACCTAAACCATTACTTCTGCTTTTAGGGTCTGTATTAGCATGGAGGCAGATTCAAGACCAGAGCTGGAATTCAAATCCAGCACTCTAACATGACATGCAGGCCTCCTAATCAGACATCAACTGCTAGGCCAAATGCCAGCACACCATTGCTTTTAACACTGGGCATTCAACAACACTCTGCCAAAAGCACCTCTGTGGCAGATGAGTGAGCAAAAGAAGACTGAAATTAATATATAATTGTCTAGAGGCTTCAAGAATCAACCTATCTCACCTGGTCTGAGATGACATATTAGATATCCAATATATTTTGTACATGAAGATATTACAGATACATGAACACATTTAACTAACTCTAACGTCTTCGTTTTCTTCTTTGAAAGAATCTAACATCTTTCGATTTCTGCTGACCAACAAAAATGAACTTGTGGATTTTACAGTACCATTAATCAGAAATAACTAAAAGATAGGTTTTACAAACAGTAAAGATTAATTCAATGAGGTAAGAAAAGACAGAGAAAGAAAACAGTTTCAAAAATCATTAGAGAAGCTTACTAAACTATGCTTACTGCCCCAAGCATCCTTAGTTATTATTATGAACTGGCAGTAATTAGAAAAGCTAACTTCCTGTCATTGTGGTTAAAAGGAAAAAAAGGAATAACAGTTGATTGTAGTGAATTCTAGAGGTCATCAATATGTGTGCTTTCCTTGAAAGGAATGGTCATGTGACTTCATAGATCACCAGAAATAAAGACTTTGGTTTTTTTCTAGGAGACAGACTGGAAACCTCTGGGGGTTTTTGAGCACAGGAATGATATGATCTATTTAAATTTACCAGCAGGAGTATACTGCATACTATGTTCCAAGTAGACTTAAAGAAACGGGGTGAAAGAAGGGTGACTCATTACAAAGGTGATGAAATAAAAATCCAAGTGAAACATGAAAATGTCTTAGACAAAATAGTAGCAGTGAGTGTAACTGAAAAATGATGGAGTTCTGGATTATTTCAAGGCATATCTGACAGGATTTCCTGAGATCTGAAATATAAATATTCAGACTATTTAAAAAATGTTGATGTAGATATATGTGTGTGTGCACATGCATTTTCTTCTCATATTATCATATTACAAATAGCTACATTTTGACTCATCAATATATATGAACATTTTCTATGCCTACAAATATCTGGATAATGTATTAAGGATGTCATGGAACTTTACTGCATAAATTTGCTGTAATTGGTTCAGATATTTGTTTGATATCTGAATTCTTTATGATTCATTAGCCAAAACTTGCAGTAAAGGAATTTCTGAGTCAAATAGTAAGCACTTAATGAAATAGTTTGATAAAGATTCGAAAAATGTCATGACAATAATTTATGTTCTCATCAGCGTTACATGCAATTAAAGTGCCAATCCAAATACTTCACTCTGGCATACAAGTGGTTTTGGAAACATTTATTGACTTAGTAGTCAAAAGAGAGGAGGAACAACAAACTGACTCTTCTTAAGAGCTGGGTGTTTGCCACAGCTAGAAGGAAGAGCTAAGACTTACATCTATATTGCACCCATTTCAGAATCCTTGGGTTCAAATCTGAGCTCTGCATTTAACTCAGCTTCCTGCTGCTTACACCCTAGGTTCCCAGCTCTGGCCTGGTCCAGTCCTGGTTGCTGAGGGCAGGTAGGGAATGAACCAGAGGTTCAAAGACACATTCCACATCTCTGTCTCTGTTTTTTATATAATAAATATTTTAAAAGATTTATTTATTTTTATTGGAACGACAGATTTACAAAGAGAAAGAGGGACAGGGAGGTCCACTGGTTTACTTCCCAAATGATCGTAATGGTCAGAGTTGAGCTGATTAAAGCCAGGAGACAGGAGTCTTTCCAGGTCTCCCACGTGGGTGCAGGGTCTCAAAGGCTTGAGGCTTCCTATGCTGCTTTCCCAGGCCATAAGCAGCGAGTTGGATTGGAGGTGGGGCGGCTGGGACATAAACCGGTGGTCACATGGGATGTTGGTGCTTGAAGGCAGAGAATCACCCTGTTGAACCACAGTGCTGGCCCCAATAAATACATTTATAAAAAACAGAGATAATCAACTCTAAAATTTTATCTCAGTTTCTTGGCGTCCTTTAGCCCTTTGTAAAATCTTAAATTTAAGAAGGACTCTACCTCATTTAGTTTTGGAGAGTGAGCTGAATTCTTGACTGGTAAAGCTACTCGAGGTACATGATACAGTCATGCTTCTTCACTTTGTGTAGTTCCTACACAGATTCTGTGAGTTACTACTGGTCTAGCAGTCAATGGCAGGGCAGCCAGAAATCCATTAAAACAGGCGGAGAGTAGTTACGCTCCTGTTTCAAGCAGCATTCATTAGGGGAGAATGTGTCAGAAGATCCACGTACTCTTCTACTGCAGCAAATTCTGAGTATGAAGGAAAATGCTTAAAAATTTAATGTAATCTATTGACTCAGTCTTTTTTTATGTGAATATCTGATAACCCTAAGATGATAATACTACCCAAATGAAAGATTACCAATACACACAGACTCTGCAATGGCTAAAAAAGAGTATTCATTTTTGCATCTCAATGTGATTTGGCTGCTTATTGGCAATTAGCAGGGCTTTCTAAACAGCACTAGAGGTTAAGAATCTGCTTAAAAATAATCTCTTTGGCAAGGTACATATGCTTATTGTTTTTTTTAATTTATATTTTTTTCTGGAAAACAGTTTAGCCTTGATTCTCAACAAGAAAAAAAAGATTTATAATTTTACTCCTGAAGAAAAGAAATAATTGATGTTATTACTTCTCAGCAAATACCCCATCTTTGAGCTTTTGCTCAGCTGTTGTTGCTAGATAACTTTCAGGGCATTGCCGGAAACAGTTTCTTATTTAAGCTGGTTTTCCTTACACTGTGACTTGACATCTACGTTACAGGAAGAGTATTCAATGCCAGAGATGTTGAAAAGCTTGGATTTCCCCAGAATTCCCGGGAGAGTCACTCTACGAGGCAAGCCAGTCCTTGCAGTAAGGTCATTTTCTACTTTAGGATATTTTCTTCTACTTCATTACTGTTTTATGCTTGAATTACACATGCATGTGTACAGACATCTCCAACCCCATATATAATCTTGAGAGATTTTAAAAAACACACATCTGAGTGGCTTTTTTCCTTTTATGTTGTTTTATTTGACTCAGTGTGATTAATCACAGCTAAAACAACACTTTATGCAAAGCAGCCATTTATTTTAAGATTCTTAAAACTAGCTGCTTTAATAAAGAAATTAATTTTTGCTACCTAATTTTTGTGTTAGTTTGAAGGATCCTATTTACATGTAATTAGGTTTGACATTCACTCAAAAAAAATTTGTTTTTCAGTTTAGTGTCCAAATACAAAAATTTGAGCAATGTTGATTTTTCTATATTACACACTCCTACACATACATTAACTACTACTTTAAAATAGTTTCAAATACTAGGCAAAAACCTGGAGGATGAAGCACACTTTTACAATGTATATTAAATAGTCTTTCAAAAACATTCCTAGGTACATGTGTAGCCAACAAACACATACAAAATACTTACTATGAGTCACTGTTATGCTGAATACCTTCTCCAGAACAGCAAGCAATCATGCAAATGGTTCGGAGGTCAGCTTTATTTTTTGCCTTGACTTTTCTCTGTACATCTTTCAAATCCCACTATATACCAAACAAGGATTTAAAAAAATTCTCTCTCATCCTCCCTCCCTGCATTTTATGGGGTGAAAAGAAACACATTTAGAAGCCATACAGTCCTATACATCTGAGTCCAGTCCAGTGTCTAAGGGGCCAGGTGAGAAAGTGGGGCTCATACACCAAAGGCAAAGCCCTTTAAATTCCATCAATCATGAAAGGCTAAATTCCTAGAGAATTAGTCCAACCACCAACTAACTGAACAAAAGCAGGACAAGATAGAGCCTGATGAGGATAGGGAGGGGTTAGAAGAGGCCTAAATTTCGGGAAATGGGACATTTCCAGCAATCTGCTCATTTGATGCTGTAATCAAGGGTATGAAGAAACATGGTGACTGAGTCTTCTTTCTACCTACAATTACTTTTGACAACTTGTCTGCACTAAAAGTCTTGAGTGGTGGTTGATACAAAGATGTCAATCATTTCCCCCTCAGTAACAGCGAAGTCTACCAAAACAGCATGGGATTCTCATATACATCTGGCTCAAAATGAATTTCATACCATCTATACATACTTGATATACTTAAAAGCATTTTTGTATTGTTTTTCACCAAAACCACCTTATCAAAAAAAAAAAACCCAGTAAACTAATCACAAACTAGATTATTCGAGAGAACAAAATTATTGATAACACCTGGAGATGTTTTTGGCCTCACAGCACGCAAATGATCATTTCTGAAATTTTAAGTAGCTCTTATAGGCTAATATCACACACTGAAAAAGATGAACTTTTTAGCCTCCTTGTCTTACTTGTTATTAGTACCAACTTAGCAATGGCATATAATTCCCAGATACAAAAAATTAATAGTTACAACAAATTTTCTCTGTAACATCACTAACCCTGATGTCCCAGTTTAAAAAACAATTATGACTGTTTCAGAGCTTCTGCGACAGCCTTGCCGTGTTCTTCAAAGGTCACTCAACCCAGAGTTTCCATGCATCTCTAACTTCATTTCAATAGATGGCATCAGTTTCACGCTTTCCAAATCATATATGCTTGATTGTTTCTGGTTGTAGCATGGCAAGTGAAATAAAATAACATATATTTTCATTTTGATACTGCTGTAGTTTCTGCACAGGTTTACTTTTGAGAAAGATGCATCATAGAAGGGGTGCAGATTAATTTTCAGTAAACCAAATCCTGCCACAGTAAAAACACAATTCAACCCCTCTAATGGTTTTCAGACATCTGAAGAGATGATTAAAATCAGAAATATATAAATTATGCCTGTCTTTTTTCCTTCACTGCCCCAGGCTTTAGAAGCATAAGACAATGTGCCATAGCACTTTTGCTTTTATTGTTTTTTTTTGGATGCTCAGTGCAATGGTTTAGTGGCTAAATCCTTGCTTTGCATGTGCTGGGATCCCACAAGGGTGCCTGGTTGTGTCCTGACTGCTCTACTTCCTATCCAGTTCCCTGCTTGTGGTCTGAGAAAGCAGCCGAGAAAGCCTGCACCCTGCAAGGGAGACCTGGGGAAAGAGCCTGGCTCCTGGCTTCGAATCGGCTCAGTTTCAGTGTTGAGGAGTGAACCAGCAAATGGAAGATTTTTCTGTCTCTCCTTCTTTCTGTAAATCTGCCTTTCCAATAACAGTAACATATTTTTTAAAGAATGATCAAAAATTTTTTTGTTCATGTATTTGACAGGCAGAGAGAACAAGAGGGCTCTCATCTACTGGTTTACTCCTCAAATACCTGCAACAGCCTCTGACTAGAGCTGGGAACCTGACCCCAGTCCTGGGACAGCAGGAGTTCAATCACTTGAGTCCATCCCTGAGGCCTCCAAGTGTCTGACTTAGCAGGAAGCTAAAGGCAGCAACCAGAGTCAGGTAACAAACCTAGGTATTCTGATACGGGATGTGGTTATTGTAACAGATAGGCTAAATGACTATCTCTCTGGGTGGCATTTTAAGGATTAACAATAAGTAATAAGGAAGATGGTTAATAATAAACATTTGTGTTTCATGTTTGTTTCCCCATTAAGCTATCTACTAGAACTGTTTTCATAGTACTAGCCCATAGTGTTAATAATACTAGAACATGTACAAAAATGAGGAACACAAAATAAATATTTCATAATTGTCAATGGCTAAGACCCAAATCCTACATTAAATTCTCACAGCTGAGTGAATATTAGTTAGGAATAACAAAAATTAGTAAGTGATATTTAGCACTCTAGATAAGTCATTTCAAACCTTTAAAAGTAGTTATGTAGAAACACCACTAACCTCTAGCATAAGATTCTGGATCAGCAGCTAGAGCTGCAGTTGTTCAGTGCAGATGGTAAAGCCATTAATAACCATGCTCTATATTCTTGCTCAACTCATATTAACTTATTTTAAGGATCAGAGGCCCTTTGGAAATTATTTAATAATAATTAATAGTGTCTTCATCTTTCCCAGATTCTTATTTTATTAATGAGTCGCTATCTAGCAAATACTTAATACAAATGCTATGGTGCATGCTGAAAATTCTTCGAGTTAATCCATTAAAGCTGATCAGTGATGGGGCATAAAGCAACATCGTTTGTGAATTAGGGATAAAAAAGAGGGATGAGTGCTTGTTCTTAGCAACTGAGATTCTGTATGGGATAACTGAGTCCTGTATAGAGGGCTTGGTTCAAGTCTTAGCTCTGCCTCTAGTCCAGCTTCCTGGTAATGTGCATCCTGGGAGGAAGGAGGTGATGGCTCGAGTATCTGGGTCCCTGCCTGCCACCCATGTGGGAGACCAAGATTGTGGGGAATTCTTGGTTTTGCCCTGGTCCAGTCACAGTTGTAAAGATTTGGGAAGCAAATCAGAGGACAGAAGATACTTCTCTCTCCTTTCTTCCCTGCCTTTTCTAAAGTGAAAATGAACAGTTTTAAAAAGGAATAAGGGACTTATACGAATTCTGAGTTATTGTCAGATGTCACATCAATTTGGGATTAATTAAAAGCATACTTCTCTTACTTTACTGCTATTTGCTATATACTGAAGATATCACAAGGACTATTCTTTCTTGTTTACTTCTCTTTCAAAAGATTTCTTTACTTGAAAGTCAGAGCTATAGAGAGAGGCAGAGTTATCTTTCAGATAGACAGAGTTATCTTTCATCAGCTGGTTTACTCGCTGGATGGCCACAGCCGTCATGGGTGAGCCAGGACAAATCCAGGAGCTTCATCGAGTTTCCCATGTGAGTAACAGGTGTCCAAAGAACTGGGCCCTTTTCTGCTGCTTTCCCAGGCCATTATTAAGGAGATGGATCAGAAGCAGAGACATGAACCAGAGTCCATATATGAATACTAGCATCACAGACACCAACTTTCCCCAGTGTACAACAATGGCCCTGCAAGAGCTATCCTCAATTTAGATTTTCAACAGCAAAGCTGAGTCTATGTTGGATAAACTTTTTTTTTGTAAAGATGGAAAAAATGAACATATTTTGCATACTTTGTCACTTTTCCATAAGTTCATAATTTATACCATTACAACTTTGTAATCAGTACCACTCAGTTTAAATTCTAGGCCGGAAAGTGGATAATAAGGAAGATAAACTATGTTTTAGAAAGTTGTGTCAAGGAGAAAAACTGAAACAAGTTAAGGAAGTAGCAACATCTGTGTGTATGATGGGATAAAAGATGTTTCAATGCTTAGGTTGGCCAAGCAAGGCCCATTTTCCCAAAGACAAGGAAAAGAAAAAAAAAAATCCATGTCACTTATTCTAAGCTCAAACATTTGTGCAAAATGATAGATGTATGCCAAAAATCCTTCTGTTTTAGTGAGTTCCATGCATTTGTTAAGCCTCAAATGCTTAACAAATTCATGTAGGTAGTCAAAATCCAAGTCATATACTGATAGCACCAAAAGCACAGAAGTTTAATCCAACTATGGTGTTCAGGAAGTGAGCCTGATGGGAGGCCTCAAGGTCACTGGGGGGTGTGCCGTTGGAAAGCAGTGCTCAAAAAAAGTTCTATCATTAAAGCTACATGGGCCCAACCACTCTCTCTGCTTCCTAGCCTGCTACATGATCCTTCCTCTGCCCAGGCTTACTACTTCCTGCCATGTGATTTTTTGCGTTACCTCAAGGCTCAGGGAGCAAGAGCTCCATCACCAGATGGCAAACCAATGGTGTGGCCTAAGGTTGGACTGAATTTCCAAAATTATCAACAAAAATAAGCCTCCAGGCCCAGCACAGTAGCCTAGTGGCTAAAGTCCTCACCTTGCACATGCCAGGATCCTATATGGGTGCCGGTGCTAATCCTGGCAGCCCTGCTTCCCACCCACTTTCCTGCTTGTGACCTAGTAAAGCAATCGAGGACAGCCCAGGGCCTTGGTACTCTGCACTCACGTGGGAGACCAGGAAGAGGCTCCTGGCTCCTGGCTTCAGACTGACACAGCTCTGACCATTGTGGTCACTTTTAGAGTGAATCAGCGGATGGAAGATCTTCCTCTCTGTCTCTCCTCCTCTCTGTATATCTGACTTTCCAGTAAAAATAAAATAAATCTTAAAAAAAAAAAGACTCCGTCCTTCATCCATGGCTTGTCTTATGAGGTGCAATAATGAAAAGATAGTACTCTATTTAACTGGGCAACTAATATTACATAATATTCTTTCTTTGGAAAATATGATTTCTTAACTGTGTTTTCAGCAGAGGATATTAAACATGAATGATTTGCTCATATAGTTTACTTATTTTAGACAAATATTGGAGTTTCTAAAGTACTTTGAGGTTCCAAGTTTAAATTTATTATGGTGTGGTGTTCTTACTGTTCAAAATGATGACTATGTGAGCACCATGTACTCCCTCAACTTTGAATGAAAACAGCTTTTCAAAAATATGACATCTGAGTGATGGCCTTTCAGTGTTGCAGCTGATGTTCGGTCGCCGACCTGATGCTGTAACAGAGTAAGGGAGGAAAGAATACACTAATGCACTCTTCCTCATCCCAAGCCACTCTCCAGTAAATCATCAGAGAACTGTCTGGGAATTGTCTGCCCTCTGGCAATCACTTAAATGTAGTTAGACTGTAATAATCCCTTGCTGCCCAAGGAAGGAGATCCACTGAGTGCCTCATTTCCTATCACTCTAGCGGAAATCTGAACATGGAAAAGAATTTATCTAAGTGCAACATCCCTGACATATTTATTCCCATGGCTTGGTAGATAAAGTAGAGAATGCACTATGCAACATTCAGAACGCATCAGTTGCCCATACCTGCAGGAGACTTAATCATTGGCCTTTCTGATACTCAGCCTGAGGGAAAGAAGAGGCACCACCTACTTTAAGTTACAGCATTCCGGCATGCTGCTGCCGCTAACGCGAGCAGAGCAGGAAGGCTAAGTGACAAGAACACAGATGCTACGGTTAGCCTGGGTTCAAAACTTGACTCATCTGCTTCTTTACTGTGTAACTACAAAATTCTTTAAGCCTTTCTATAACTCAGCTTAATCTATTTCAAAACAAAGATAACAATTACAGATGCATGTTAATGGAATCCCTAAAACACAGAAAGAGAGGGAGGGAAAATCATTAACCCCACCCCCCCAAAAAAATCTGCCAAGACTCAATGAGGGTTCTAAACAAATGGGGACTTCTCTCAGTCCCCATTTCCCAGGAGACATTGTTTTTGCTCATAACTACTGCAGAGTGGGAAGGCTGTGCTACTGACACCCCATGGGCAGAGGTCAGGAAACACCTCTAAACTGCTAAACACCCTCAAATGCACAGAACAGCCTTCAGCGAATTATGTTCGAAACCGTCAAAGTGCTAAGACTGAGAAACCCTAATAGCATATAATAATCAGTTGCTCAAAACTTATAATAATGACACTCTTAAATTCTTATTACTTTTTAAATAAATTACCATATTCAAACTAGTAGCTGAACACAACATGAACTAAAAGTACCTGGACAAAAACTACTTGGAGAAGTTTCTAAAACTTTGTGGGTGGGCCTGGTGTGGTAGCTTAATGGTTAAGGTCCTTGTCTTGCAAGTGCCAGGATCCCATATGGGCGCTGGTTCTAATCCCTGTGGCCCCACATCCCATCCAGCTCCCTGCTTGTGTCCTGGGAAAGCAGTGAAGGACAGCCCAAGGACTTGGGGCCCTGCATCCATGTGAGAGAACAGGAAGAGGCTCCAGGATCCTGGCTTCAGATCAGCTCAGCTCCGGACGTGCGGTCACTTGGGGAGTGAACCAGTGGATGGAAGATCTTCCTCTTTGTATCTCCTCCTCTCTGTATATCTGACTTTACAATGAAAATAAATAAATCTTGAAAAAATTTAATGGGCAATGTGACTTTAAAAACATGCTCTCAAATGCTAAAGGAACCATACACATGACACATACTCTGAAAGTTCTGGGTCCTTCTGACAGTAAAGAAAGATATGAAGTAAAGAAAAAAAAGTGAAGGACTAAGCTGGGGAAACAAGTTAAAATCTTATTCAGATCAATGAACATTTAAAAAGGTTATATCTGCATTATGTACCAACGTGGATCCCAAATTGATCTCTTCTTTAAATGCATTTTTCTTTTTCCCATATTGTGCTTTCTATGCCATGAACCAACTCCCTACATCAACTTTTTTTTTTAATTTGAATAGTAGAGAGAGACAAGGAGTGACACAGAGAAAAAGAGATCTCCTATTTTCTGGTTTACTCCCCATGTACCTGCAATAGAAACTAAATCTGGTTCTTTCATGTTAGCGGCAGGGTCCTGGTTGCTGGACCCATCACCACAGCTTCCTAGGGTCTACACTGGCAGGAAGCTGAAGTCAGAAAACCTTGGCTAGGAACTTAACCTGAGTACTCTGATGGAGAACATGAACAGTTTAACTTCTAGGCAAGACATCCATTACCCACTTCAGGTAGAGAGCTATGAACATACATTTTACTTAGTTTGTCTTTAAAAAAAAAAATAACACAAGCTACTTATGGTAGCAAACTAATCAAAAATTTTGTTTAGTTTACAAAATGAAAAATTCATTACAGTGTTCTAAATGAGTCGAATTTGAGTTTTGGATTTCTAGAAGCATTCCTCTGAGATCCAAAAAATGAATATTCAATGCAATTATAACAACTATGTCAATTATTTTCTTTAGTGGAAGAAATGACAGATCAAAATGTGTTTTACTGGAGAAGTTTTTGGTAATTTTAGTGAAGATTTTTGGAGTAAGCAATGCTGCATGACTTATCTTGGTAGACCATAGAGCTTCACATGGATAAAAGGCAGATTTGACTTCAAAGTTTTTTATTTTTAACTTTACCTGGAAACTTTAATGCTTTCTCTTTTTCTCAGGTGCTTTTAAACATGAGATACAGAAAATTTAAGGCAAATTAAATTTCATATAGTAATTTGCTTTCCTTTATAATTAACTTAATTTTCTTTAATAATATTGTATGCATCCTACAAGTGAACAAGAGGAAGAGTTTATACTTACTGGAAAGAACAGTTGTAAGGAAAATGTAGTCTGAGAAGGATATGAGCCCACATTCTCCAAGGGTATAAAATATACTGCCTTCATCAGCAAATTTTTCTCGTTCCTGGGAAATTTTCTGTTACACATATGGTTCCCACCAAAAAATAAAGAAAAAGACATAAGTGAATTAGACTATAAATAGTAAGAGATGAATCATCATTTATTGCGGTTTTATCCTAAGCATTTTTCTTACGGCCATTCAAAATCAATGGATCCTTTACAGTTTTCTGGATTACAAAAATTCTAAGACAGAAGTTATTTTTTTCACATCAACAGCAGTTTAATATCAATACTATAAAATAACTAATTTTATCAATACCTGCCAAAAATGAGTATAGGTGCACACAGGACTGGTTTAGTTCCTTGGTTTAAAAAAAGCACTCACCTTCTATAGCAGCATATTAGACAAACAAACAAACAAACAAACAAAAAACCAAAAAAACCCACAAAGAAATAAAAGACTAAAAGTCAATCGGTTCTAAATGATCAATTCAAGCCATACTGTCAATGATAACAAACCAACAAACTCTTGGCCCATAGAAATTCTTACAAAACAAATCCATTAAATATCAAGTTTAATTTTTTAATATGTAATTTAAGAGTCTTATCTTTGGTATACGATATAGTATGCACACCAAATAGCATCTTTGAAATATAATGGTAAATCAAATGCAGTAAGGCCCAGATGTAATTTAATCATATCTACTGTTGCCTTAATAGCAGTGCCTAAATTTCAGATATTTGATCAAATTATCCCAAAAGGTTGGCTCTTAATGTATGAGATGCTCCAAAAAGTTCATGGAAAGATCACATTATCTTCTCATTTCATTTTTCCATGAACTATCTGACATCCCTTCATATATTTCTTCAAACTCTGTCTCACAGAAAAAGTTCATTCTCAGTTTTGGTAAAGGTTTGTCTAGCAAGTGGTTTCCTGTTAGGTGTTTTCCGAATTTCTAGCCAAAGCATTAACTCAGTAGCAACACTGATGATCTTTTAAAAAACTGAAAAGGATCCACTAAAGAGTTAGACTTGAAACAAATTCCCATAAATTCTGGACCAGCCAAACATTCAGAGATTCTGAGCACAAAAACAAAATATAGGAGGTTTTAAGAGCCCAAACCAACACAGAGCAATTAAAATCATAATGTCATGCAGGCACACAGTAAGAGGCAGCAACGCAGGCATAACTGCAGGAGGAATACTTTGACAACAAAATCAACAAGCACCATGACACCAGCATCCACATGTACAACTATCCAATGGGTTACCTCTGTCTAGTGGAGATCCCATCATACATCACAAAGGAAAGAAAACTGATTAACCAACTGAAAATAATTACTATGTGAAAGTTTGTGCAATCTGAAACTCATTCAAAATAGCCTTTGCGTTTTTGTTTTTTTCATAAAAAAAAAGTAATCAGGAAGGTAAAAATCCATAGTTGAATGCCAACAAAGCAGTAGAGCTTCTGATGGCACCTTTTCCTTGCATGAAAGGGCCTTTCTGATTTCATTTATGGCTGACAGGAAATACAGTCCCACTTGACAGCGTCTGGTGATTATTTCTTTGAGCTGACAGCAAAACACAGCATGTTCTCCAATATGTTCTAAGACTATGTCTTAGTACCACACTTGATCTTTTACCAAGAGGGTTGTTATAAACATCAGATCAAAAAAGCTATTGTATGAAAACTTGAACAGCAAATCCATTCAACAGAAGGTAAAATTTAAGTCTCTCAAAATATAAAAGTTATATTTTTATATTACCTAAGACATTGCAAATGTAAAATGTATGAATAGGAAAAGACACACAAAAGGAGAACAGGACCCCAGTATACATAACTAGCCTGAAAAATAAATTTGGGATAGAAGTTGAGGAATTAACAACAATTACATAAAAACTCATAGGGAAACTGCTATGAGCAATTAGAATATATAATATATACTGGGAGAAAGACAAGTTTTTGTAAGTTGGGGACATAATCTCCTTTTAAATACTTCAGCACTTCCTATGAACAAAGTCTTACACATACAGTGCAAATTTAATAAAAACAGAAACTTAAATATTAATTTTGATAAACCATACTATAATCCACTTCAGCACTCGTCCCCAGTCCCGGCTGTCACCCACAGTGACAGATGGCAATTAGGTGTAATATGCCTTGAGTCTTCATGAATCCAAAACAGCCATTCTCTGTCCTTTATTTCTTCTGGAGTTTATCATTTATGAGTGTGAAAATACTCCCCATTTTAATCATTTATCAAAACAACATGTGGGACTTTGGTTTAGTTTCTTTAACATAGCAAGCTTCTAGGTTCACCCATGCTATAGCATGAATTAATACTTAATTCCTTTAAATTGACAAACTGCCACAGTTCTTAAGCTGAAGGACATATGAGGTTATTTCTACCTTAGGCTATCTGTGTAGTAATGCCATACACACTGATGTCTAAGAGTATGGCTTCAATCTTTTTGGATTGCTCGGTCAAACGACAGCCGTTCTGAGGAATGGTCAGTTTTCCATAGTGGCTGTACTGTTTACATTCTCATCAGCAGTGTTAAGAGGGTTTCAATTTCTCCTAATTCTCAACTTTTTGTTTTTATTTTAGAACTATTCTGTGAGTGTGGACTTCTTATTGCGGTTTAGATTTCTATTTCCCTAATGATGCTGAGCTCTTTTCATGTGCTTATTGGTCATTCCTGCACCACTTTAACAGAAAACGATTTAAGTACTATGCTCATTTTTGAATTGGTTATGAATTTTTTTGACTTACAAGAATTCGTTATTTATTCAGGATACTAGATCCTAATCATATACATAATTGTCAAATATTTCCTTCCATTGTACTGACGTCAAGTAAAATGCTTCTTCACTTAGTTTTCTGGATGTTGTTAAATTTTTTATTAAGTTTTAAGTCATTCCCCTCAACCCCCAGCCCAAAATCATGTATATATTTCAGGGGCTATATGGAGGCAGACAACAAGGGAAAAAACTTTCCCTATCAGATTGCTAATAAATGTTCATTTTCTCCCACTGCTCTGAAGGTGCGTCTTTAATTATTGTTATTAACAAAGATTTACGTTAACACCTAATTTAAAGTAGCAAAGTCAAAGTAAGTATAACAGATTTTAAGAATTATACTACATAAAAGTTACAAGCAATAGGATACATTTCAATTCTCTCGTAAGAACACATGAGATTAGATAATACCACAAATTAAAAAAAAAAAAGCAAGGGGCCTATGAAATGTTATTTTACCTTAAGTTTCCAAGTATGATTCTATCGGTATTTCAGTATATACGGTATGCTGAAAACTATTTAAACAGAACTATTTTAGAGAATTCACTTACAGAAATATTGCAGATACCTTCTAGAGCATTATGCTATTTTGTGCGGCCTACAATCAAATTCTATTAAACAAGTCTAATTATTAGGCTAAAATTTCTGCTCAATAAAAGGAAAATATTATGCCCCTTTTAAGAAAGAAATCACACAAAAAATCGAAAGGATGAGTCCACTGATTTAAATAAAGTGCTTACCTGAGCTGTTTCATTATACACTTACATGCCAGTCTTAGTTGTTTGAAAATTTAAAACACACCTAGAGATCCAGCATCACTAAGATATAGAAATTATTGACCTCAAGTAAAGGCAAATAAATAAATACCCTTACCAGGAGTTTGTTTGTAATCTCAATGGTCACATATATGAGTCTACTTTTTAGATTAAGCAGGAAGACTTAAAAGTAAACTTATTATCATACTTCATATGATTGTTACACTCCAAAATGAATTGAAAACTGAAATTGTTTAATTGGATAGTTACATGCTGACTTTAGTTTCTGATCAACTACATAAACTTACAAAAAGGCAGGTGCTGTCTGAAGATCTGGGACAGGGTTCTCCACATAGGACTCTACTCTCTGGGCACCTAACTACGCACAGTGAGTCCTAGTTACAGGGCTGATCAAAACAGAACTGTTACTTTTACCTTCTGTGACTCAAACAACCAGATAAAGCCAGAAAGAATTTTACTTAGGAATTTAATAATATTATTTATTCTAGGTAAGACCCAGTGCTTGAATTATGAAGTGCAAAGTAGGGCCTGGCACAAATAGCTCAGTGGCTAAATCCTCGCCTTGATCCTGCTGGGAACTCATATGGGCACCAGTTCATCTCCCAGCTGCTCCACTTCCTATCTCGCTCCCTGCTTGTGGCCTGCGAAAGCAGTAGAGGACAGCCCAAAGCCTTGGGGACCTGTGCCCACATAGGAGACCTGGAAGAAGCTCCTGGCTTTGGATCAGCTCAGCTTTGGCTGTTGTGGCCACTCGGGGAGTAAAAGGAAGAGATTTCTTTCTGCCTCTCCTTCTCTCTGTATATCTGCCTTTCCAATTAAAAAAAAATTTTTTTAGTGTGCAAAATAAAATGCTTCTAACAGAAGTCAATGGACTGCACCTGCAAATAAAATGCATACACATCAAATAGCAACCTAAAACACCTCTGACCGACATAAAGTCTGATAAACACAGATTTACCATCAGTTAAGTAGAGATCTTTAGATTATTTTTAATATGAACATTCCTATCGCTGAAAGACATTTCAAAGACAACATTTCTAAATCCCTTCAGCAATATTTTAGATAGTACTTCAAAACCATAATGATCATAAAATATGCATCTTTCGGAAAATGTAATATAGCATATCATTTCCAAATGACAAATAGTATTTCCATCCAGGGTTGCTTAGGGTCAGGGCAGGGAAGGAGGGAGCACCACAAAGAGAAAATTCAGCAATTTTCCCATGCAATTAATGCTCACATCTCATCATGTAGTTGGTGCATAGATGCCAAAGCTTTGGTAAAATACTAATCTTAAACAATCACTCTATTCCCAAACAAACAGAGACTGTTGCACAGCTGAAATATGTGTGGTATTCTTTCCCAGGTAATCCCTGAAGCTATGGAAAGGTAGAATTTGGGCCTGTGCCAGATAAAAATTAAATTAATACATTTCTAATTAGAATAGTTCATGATTTCCCCCTTTCAACTTCCATTTTCGTCTAAGCTTTTTGAAGATATCATTGTAAACAAATATAAATTACTGTGCAACAAGCTGTGGAAGGTGAATGCTTAAGATACTATACCTTTATTTTGCCAGAAAGCAATTCTCTTTTCAGTCCCAATTCTAACCACCTTAAAACTGAAAACAATTCCAAATACCTAGAACGCACATGTTTTCCTATTTCAAAATGGCTTTGGTGGAAATGACATAAATGAAGATGCTTAAAAAACAACAGTGGTAGATGACTTGATTAAGGCAATCATAACAATTCAAAAAAGCTTACTGAAATGGGATCAACTCTGAGGAAATGGTAACTCTACTGAACTATTTTCTCTTAATCCTTAGTATCTGACAAAGTATCATCAAAATTCTAGATAAAGAAAATCTTCAACTCTAATCATCTATCACATTAAACCTGCAGAGAGGAGAATCAGTTTGGTCATTTCTGATTATCTGCTACTGAACTCCAAAAAAAATGAATACTTGGGGTTAGTGCCATGGATTTAGTAGATTAAGCCACTGTCTGTCGTGCCAGCATCCCATATGGGCACATATTTGAGTTCCAGCTGCTCTACTTCTTGCTAGTGCGCCTGGAGAAGCAGCTGAAATATGGTCCAAGTCTGTCCGCCCCTGGTCCCACACCAAAGACCCAGAAGAAGCCCCTGGCCCCTGGTTTCAGACCGGCCCAGCTCTGGGTGTTATGGCCATGTGGGGAGTGAAACAGCAAACTGAAGATCTTCTTTTCTATCTCTCCTTTCCCTGTAAATCTCATTTCAAATAAAAATAAACATTTTAATAAAGGAAAAGAATACTGAACTCTGGCCACTCAAATAAATCAGTGCTCGGCAGCAGGACTGGGTTCAGTTTCAGAAATCAGTCAAATTGGGTATCTTAATTTCACCCGCATCTGAAAAAAGTTACTACAAGAAAAATGTTTCAGAAAAACAAGAGTTTCACTTCGACAATCACTGTTCACACCTTTGACTTATGCTGTTCTAGTAATTCTCACCTCTGAGAAAACAGTTTAGATGTTGGTACCCTTTGGTACTCACCAACAACCCTTAAAGACATCAAGAATCTGAAAATTTTACTTCACAGATCCTTTGCATATTCTAATTGTAACTCTGTGAGGCAGGTGATACTATTATCTTCACTTTACAAATAGAAATAAACACATTAAGCTGAATAGTGTGAAATAGTAACTTTGGATCTAACTTTGTATCAACTAAATTAACTGAAAAAGCAAAGACTGAGCCAGTGTTGTAAGTATAGCTCTTTCTATACCTTCAAGTATCCAAACGCCTATTATAATTACTTTCAAAATATGTATGTCAATAATGTTATATTCTTTATACTTTTCTAATTAACAAATGCCACATTAATATATAAGTGAATTTTTTTATTCCAGCTTAGAATTTTTGAAACTGTATGAAGTTCAAGACAAATATGCAAGATCTATCCTCACACATTCTCTATCAAAAGCCAAAGACTACTAACAGATGGTTAAACTAAGTTGAGAACCTGCTTTAGCAGAATGGAAGGAGAAAGAACTTGTTTTGAATCGCTTTTGTGGAGCTCTAATCAGCCTGGAACAAAATCTTCTTATGTCAAAGTGAATTCCAAATCTTGTTTGATAGCAAAAAGCTGAACATGGAAGTGTCAGAAATGCAATGGTTAGTCATGTGTATGTTTTCAAATCAATGATGACAATCAGATGTGTTTGGGTTGATCCCAAATTCAAACACGTAATAATCTAAAATAAAAATGTGCTTAAGATGTCTTAATAGGTGTCTGACTATTTGGGACAACCAAATTAATGACTCTTTTTAGAGCAGAGTAACTGCATTATCTTTTCTCGACTTAGTTCACCAAACACATGAGTTAGTTACATCAACAAACTTTAGTAATGGTAGAACTCAGGAGACTGGAAAGAGACTTGGTGGATACTCCTCACAGCAGTATGGTAAGTACTTCACATTCATAAGGTGCACCTGGAGATCAGCACTCTATGCCCCCAGGAAAACAAAGTCACCCCAGCCTTTCCACAGGCAATAAAAATACACATGCAAAGAACAAATTTCTCAAAGAAGCAAGCAAAAATGCCCCTTCTACAAAGTACCTAACCACTCATTGACCTTTGCAAGCCTAAAGATTTCACACTATGTCACCAAAACCAGTGATACAGATGAACAATTCCCTCACTAACTAGTATTCAAAAAAAACAACCACATACTACCTTCAATAAGTTTATTCACAAGATACCCTGAAGAAAACAGTAAAATTTGGCTTTTAAATAAAAATGTTATAGCTCAAACATTATCATTTAATGAAACAGTTTCTATCTACTGCTTTCTATCACATGTTATGAATTGCCTCCAATAACTGTTAACAGGTGCAGAAAAAGGTTGCTCATATAAAAATATGGAACGCATCTCAGATTTATGTTTTATTCTTGTGCAGGGTTATGCTCATAAATTTTGTATCGATTTCAGCACATGTGTTGTTAAAGCAAGCATTGTAAGACTAGATTCTGAAGCCTTGTTCAATCAAGGGTGTTACATTTAAGAGCACCAGTATAAATTGATGTTCTTTTCTCAACTGTGGTTGTTAACTACTTAATGCTGAAAACTTCAGAAACTTCCAAGCACAAGCATTTCTGCTTTTCTTTTCTACTCCTAATTCTGGTAAGGACACCTACTTGAAAGAAGGCATTTTAATGACAGTTATTTTTTTTTTCTTTAAGAAAACAAACTTTGGAGCTTCCTCCTGCAAACTGTCCCATCATAACTGGAGAACCTGAAATTGTCAGACACCAGTGTCACCATCTCATCTGACTGACTTGCCTTAGCATCATATATGTGGGTGCCATAGCTGCTCTCAAATAGAATCCCTAGAATTCAAGACATGGATAACACCATCACCAACAAATTATTTTGCTGCAATCTTAAAAATACTAGTCTGCTTCAGAATGCAGTTAAAGGCAGATGTAGCTGTGAAGACAACCTATTATAATGGGATGACTGGTGCAGGGTTCAGTAAGTGAAAATACATCCCATTAAAAAAATAAGAGTATAGGAAAAAATGTACCAAAGAGGTCTTAATTATTAACCATTTAGACTAGATGTTTCTAATTTTGTTAAAATTACACTTGTATTAATACTGCCAATCATCAGAAATAATTTTTTTAATTTTTTAATAAGGATTTTAATAATTTATATTTTTAATAAGGATTTTAATAATTTATAGGCCAGAAGTAAAGAGTCTAACTCTCTGAAAATCAATTCCCAAGTACTTTCTTTGGACTGTCCTTGAAAATCACTGTTGCCAGCCTGTACAACCTGATATGCTTTCCATGGTTTTCTCCCAAGTGTTTGTTTTTTCAAATTAAATGTGCTGATTAGCTTAAAGAACAAAATAATGAAAATTTTCTAAATATTCCATCTGTTTCCCTAAGGCCATTTTACTGAGCAAAGTACAACTGAACAAGTGCTTATCTGCATCTATTATTACACAAGAAATTTTAAAAAAACAAACCTGCTATTTATTATTCTTTTTTTTAAACTTGAAGTTATCGTTGTCTCATCACTCCTGTTACAGTTTGAGTGTTTAAAGGATCCACTTAATCCTTTGTACAATGCAGTGATCAAACCCGAGTGTCCTGACCTTTTGCATAACCCCAAATGCTAACACTTCCTTTTGAATTAATCTGGGTATTATATTCTCAAGGACTTGTGCAGTGTTTGGATTGCCATATTAAAGATAAGGTGTGTTAATTGAATGTGACAGGAACTGCATCACTCAAAGGAGCAAGGGAAGGACAGAAGCATGCACTGATCCTTCGTCCCCTGGAGCATTAATTCACTTCAAGCACATGCTGTCAAGTCAGTACCTGCCAGAAATCCTGATCAGATGAGAAAAAAGAAAGAAATTGACATTGTTTGATTGTAAGAACAAATACTCCCAAATCAAATGCACATATCAAAAACACAACATATAAAGGATCAATTAAGACTGCTGTCGTTGAACACCTTGGCAATAGGAAAAAAGAAACACATAGAAATGTTTTTGACATTATCTGCTACACATGATAAAACAAGATATTCCAACAACTCGATTCTTATCCCCCAAATGACACAGTTGTTCATTATTTTTATAAAAGCAAAATATACATCTAGTTACCTATTTCCTAAAGTAAAGCTTAAACAAACATTAAGCTTTTTCCTCCATGGACAGTGAAAGAATTTCTTTAATTAAGATCCCTATAAGGATGCCTATCATTTTCATGGACTCTTCTTTAATTTTATCACAACTAAATGGCTTTGCCACCCACAGTAACATATAAGCAAGCCCAATTCAGTATAATAAGAGTTCAGAATGATTACTTAGAAATAAACTCCCCAAATTATGCTGCACTAAATTAACTGCCTCCTATACTGATAATAAAAACCAGCCATCATGGATGCTGGGGTTTGAGAAATCAGTTCAAGATTCTTAATTTAGCTGAGTACAATTTCAAAACACCTTCATATATCAAATGGTTTCAGAACTTTTTTTTCAATAAATAAACTTCAGTGTGTGTGAAATAAAATTTGACCTCAACTTACCACCCTTTTCAAAGTAGTTCTTGACAGAAAAACAGATGCTATTAGGCATTTTACAAGCCTGCAACAGGGACTGATCTGACAGGACCCAAAGGGTTTTCCAGCAGGGGCTGAGATGAACTGCTGTGAACACACAACAGCTCAGATATGAGAAATCAAACCAGAGGTCTCTGTGGTTAGCAGATCAGCTATTTAACCCTGGAAACTGCTCATTACTGAAATAGCACATGGGGATTTTCGTGAGTGAACAGAGGAAAACAATGCAGAAAGATCAATTATACAGGGAATAGCTGCTATGCAGCATTTCATACAAACCAAGAAAGAATACGTGTAATAGCAGATAACTTCACTCAAAAGCTGGGTAAAGGACTCAAAGTTAGACAAAAGCACCAAAATTACTTTTTACCTGTTGTCTTGATTTTAATGACAAGGTAACTGATAGGTGGACAGGACTCTTGCCCGTAATTCCCTATCAACTAAGCAGCAGAGATCATATCAGAAGACATGCCTGTCTCTATCCAAAACCCGTAACTCTCCTCATCCTGTTCTGCATGCTAGAAGTACAGCAACGTACAGGTTGAATTCCTCATACTCAGGTCAGCACACTTTGTAAGATTTATTAATCACTTCCACAGAACACCAATATTCAGATAATCCAAACAGAAACACACTGGAAAATATTTAAAGTACCAAAGCCAGATTATTTTTTAGAACTATGATGTGTAAAAGAACTAAAGTTATTAATTTTCAAGAAGAGAGAAAACTGAGAAAATGTTTTGAAAGTAATTTAAAGAATATTGGATGGGTAAGAATGAAGACTAAAAACAAAAACAAAAACAAAAACCTGTACCTAACAACAAAACAGAAAATTGCGACACGTGTCAAAGGATTTCTAGAATTTTTGCATTAGCATTTGAGTTCACCTTGGTCACTTGATTACATTCCAAACTCCTGCTTATTTAAAACTGACCAGTGATCAGCCCCAATCAAATAATGCTACAGTTAAAACATAATTAATCAGTATCTGAAAGAGTAAATATTTACTCTATAACAGAAATATTTTCTTGGGAATAGAATTGTGGTTCAGCAGCCCACAAAGGCATTGGCCTGATTAAGAGCCCTGCTAATGCCCCTGTTTTGGAGGCGTGAACCAACAGTTGTATGATTTATCTCTGTCTCTCCCTCCCTCTGTAACTCTGCCTTTCAACTGAATAAATACATACATACCTTTTTAAATTTTACTTCTTTTTTACTATCATTTTATGATATAGTTTCATAGGCCCTGGGATTTCCTTTACTCGCTCCCCAAGCCGCACCCCCACTGAGTTCCCCTATATTATTACTATAGCATAGTTACTGATAGTCGTATGTACATTATTGCAGGCATGGACAATGACAGAGAATCCAACATCCTAATGCTCAAGATATAGTAAACAGCTTCATTGGGAGCCCATCTCGGTGATCTGGAAGCAGGGATGCATACTGCATTGTATCCTCACTTCTGGATATGATAGCCTCCATTACATAGTTATTGTACATTCCCTTAAATGAAAAGCCACAATACAAAATCAACAACAGGAAGAAAAAAAGAAATTAAAACCACCATGGAGTTAAATAACATGCTACTGAATGACTAACGTGTCATTGAAGAAATGAAAAAGAAAATCAAGAACCTTCTTAAAGAAAATGATGCTACTGTATGATCTGTGACTCAGTGAAGAATTTAATGAGAAAATGTTTTGAAGAGATGAAACTAAAAAAAAAAAATCAAAATCCGTGATATATAATTTCCACTGATCTTTGTGAGATGTCTCCTGTAGGCAACAAACAGATGGGTTTTAGTTTTTTAATTCAGTCTACTAATCTATGATGTTTGACTGATGAGTTTGCATACATTCTTATACACACATACATAAAAAAATAAATAAAACATTTGAAAAGACAAGTCAAAAAATATATTTTCTCTGCTATTCTGCTTATAATAAGCAAAGACCCAAGATGCCAAATACAGAGGACAGTTCACACTTTGAGACAAAACTTTTTGTTTAAAAAAGTCTAATACATCCCAAGATAACACACCAAGTATTTTGGTTCCCCATAAGTATTACAAAGTCAGATGTTATTTGGGGAGTGATGATTGGGCCCTTTGAAAAAGCCCACTAATATATTCACTTATGGGTTACCAGTAGTTTGTGTCTGTGGTTTAAAGTTAAATCTCTAAATGAAAAAAACAACTCACCGTATTTGTATCATGAGGGAATTATCACCAATAATAATAATGCCAACGTGCCTTGGCAGGTGGAGGTTGACGGTCTGAGCGTTTGAGTCCCTGCCATCTACGTGGGAGACTAGGATGAAATTCCAAGCTCCTGGGCTTAGCTTGGCCCGACCCCAGCTCGCACACACTTAGCAAGCAAGTAAATCATGGTTAGAAAATTTCTCTGTTTCTTCCTCTTGTCATTTTTCCTTTTAAATAAATAATCAACTAAGTAAAATATTAGAGAAAATAAGAATATAAACTACTTGAAATAAACTACACTAATAAAAATCTAAATGATTAAATAGAAGAAATACTTGATAATAATGTAAAACAAAGGCCCCACTTAGGGAAAAGAAAAAATCTATTTTGTTTTACAGGCCAATTATTAGATAATAGAAATTAAAGCGAAGAAAAAATATAGTTTTCATTTAAGAATAAATTCAAAATTCATGAAATAAGTACATTAACAAATTATGTGGAGAATATATGGATATTGAGGTTGGTGGGCATTTTTGTTACATACATGAATTAATACATTAAAACAAAAACCACAATATTTTGTATTATTATCTCTACAATATGCTGAAGAACTAGTTATAATGATTTTTAAACATCTTTTAAGGGAAAATTTGAATTCTTTCAGGCTTTAGAACCTTTATACCTAGTCTGTGCAGTTTTTAAAAATCACCACTTAGGGGACAGCATTCTTATGTAGTCTGTTAAGCTGTTGTTGCAATGCTGGCATCCCAAAAGAGAGCTGGTTCAAGTCCCGGCTGCTCCACTTTCAACCCAGCTCCCTGCTAATGTACCTGGAAAACAATGGAAGATGACCCAAGTCCATGGGTTCCTGCACCCACATGGAAACCTAGATGAAGATCCAGGTTCCTCCCTTCAGCCTGGCTGTTGCAATCATTTGGGAAGTGAACCAGCAGATGAAAGATTTCTCTTTTCTCTCTCTCTCCGTAATTCTCTTTCAAATGAATAAATAAATCTTTTTTTTAAAAGATAATTTATCCACAAGACATATTCTTAAAATGAGTGAGACCCAAGGCTAATCTTTCTTTGTAAAAAGCCAGTGTTAGTAGATAACCTGGAAATGCAATAGATGATGTAAATGTAAAAAGTAATGTATTTCATGATTCTATATAAGGATTAGCATTTATTAATATAAAGTAGTAAATAATCATTGCCAACAGAATTCAAAAGCTGTTTAACCAACTTTAAGTTTTAATCACTATGTTGGATCAGAAATGTTTCATTTATTTCTTCCAGAGAATGTTTGAGTTGATTAAATAGAACAGGAGAAAATATGATAAAACAAGAAACAACCATTCAATTATTTATAACTATCAGCTGGACAATCTTTTCTACTTTGCATTTTAGCTTCTACGAAATTAAAGTACAAGTAAAGCATTCCAAGAAAATATTTCTATATTTGTTCTTGCTTTCAGTGATAAAGAGCTTAATTTACAATTCAATTAAAAGGCAATAAAATGAACTAGTGCTTACTACTAGTTAAATGATGGCCTTGCTTATGTGACATGCTAATAGTGAAAACAATGGGGGCTAAGAAGATGGGAGTAAACTATTTTTTGGCTACGCATTCCACAGCTAGTTCATCTTCCAAGATTTAAAAAAAAGGGGGGAGGAGAAGGAGGAGGAAACCATTCATCTAAAAATCAAAGCACATGTAAAAGTAATTTCCTCTAGGGCATCTAGCTTTCTAACTACACTTAGGAGTATGGCCATAATACAAATACCAGTCATCATTCTAATCTGCTTTTCAAAACAGGAAATTGTAGTAAGACTTATCTACTCTAGACACTGCTATTTAACAATTGAGACATTCTGATTAAGAAACCAAAGGAGTTGAGAAGATCTGAAGGGAAATTATTGTCAAGTGAAAGAGTTTAATACATAACCAAAAACTCTGGAAAAACGTGTGATTATAAGGCAGATAAAAAGCTGGAGTCAGCCCTTGTTGCCAGCAATGAGCCACATCTTGCGGGCTGAGGATCACAGGCTCCGCCCTACACCAATTTGCCTCTTACTCCTGTCCTTCTGAACCTGTTACCCTGCTACCACAGAGTCAACTTTCATAGGCCGAACTTTGCTACAAGACATACTTCCAAACATTATCACCAACATTCCTAAATCTTTATAAAATAAGAATAAAATGCAATAAAGTGTAAAAAGTATTTCATAAAAATAAATGAAGCCGGGGCTCGGTGGCGTGGCATAGTGGCTGGGGTCCTTGCCTTGATCCCATATGGCCGCTGGTTCTGGTCCCGGCAGCTCCACTTCCTCTCTGTCTCTCCTCCTCTCAGTATATCTGACTTTGTAATGAGAATAAATAAATCTTTAAAAAAAAAAAAAATGAAGCCAGGAAAATGCTAATGGTAAGAAACACAGAGCTCATAAATTCAATACAATTAAAACAAAGAAGAAATTCATTAGCCACATCAAAAGCTGAAAATGCTCATCTTCAGGTGCATCAACTGGTTATTGGGTTACAACAGAAAATACTGAAGGTAATATATGACATGTGAGTTATTATTAGGAGTTTTATATTTGGGAAATCTCTAAAATGGAAATTTACTAATAGTAAGCAATTCTGCTGTTTAATTCACACATATTCAACCTATCACTATCCTCAGGTTTACATATGTATAACAAGAAAAGATTAAATTCCTACTGTATATTCCTTCAGTGACTAAAAAGGAACATAATTATTAAACTGTCTTTGTTGTAATACTGATTTAGTGACTCATACCTCCCAAAAATATGTGACTCACTAGTAGACATTGTCTAAGTCATAGAGCATTTATTTATTGGTTGCCTCCTATGTGCCAGGTCTGTGCCGGACTCTGAGTGACACAAAGATGGGTAAGACAGAGACCGGCCTTGCCAGACACTCTGAAATCAAACCCTGACCTAAGAGTCTGCAGCAACCCTTCACAGAGACACATTGGGGGCCTTATCACACAAAAAGTAGAGACATAGAATATTAGAGAAGCGGTGGCTGTTCCAAAGCACAGCCACAACTCCAAATCCAGGCTCCCAAGAGCTGGCTCAATGCCCTTTCTTTAGATCATTTTATCCTTCAGAATACAGGCTTTTAAAAAGACGATACTCAAGGAGGCATTTGGGTATCGTATCACATGAACAGGAGAGGTAATTTTTAGGTTGGTAGCCTTGGCTGAGATCTTTCCCACATTAAAGCAGTCACTCATTCTTATCACCTCTACAGAACAGCTTACTACAACTCTTCACCTGTTTTCCGGATATGGGGATGCTATGTAGGAAATGATACATTCCTGCAAAATCAGTTTACACTAATTCTAACCTCTACCGTAAGAGACCCTCTTTTGTGCTCCTGCCTTGTTCAGCCACTCCATGACTTTCTTTCTGATTTCCTTCTCATTGTGCTTTGCAGAGTCATGCCTGGCCCTTTCTTCTTCCAGATGTGCTTTTTTCCTCCTCTTTAAAAATGACCTTTTACTTTTCTTTCTGACCCTGTGTAATATTTTCTTTTTGGAGATTTTAGCCTGAAAGGGAAAAACATGTTTAAACTGACTGCTTTATAATGTAATAACATTCAAAGTTTTATTTTCTATGACTCAGAATGACTTATTATAAGATACATCCAGTTATTAAAAAAATTAACTGAGAGGCAGTCTTTGGCACATCAGTTAGGGTACTGAATCAGACGCCCAAGTCCTACATGGCACTGCTGGGGTTTGACTCCTTGCTCAAGCTCCAGACTGCAGCTGTATGCTGATGCAGGTGCTGCCAGGCAGCAAGTGATGGCTTAAGTGATTGGGCCCATGCCATCCACAGCGGGGATCTGGACTGAGTTCCCAGCTCCCTGGCTTGGCCTAGCACAGCCCTTGGTGCTGTGGGTATTTGCGGAGTATTCCTAAGGATGGAAGCTAACTTTCAAACAAAACAAGGACCTGAAAATAAGTGTAATGCAAATATATACAAATTTGGTGTTCTCCAGTTTTTATAAGAGCACTATAAGAGTTTTTGCAATTTTCTATTTAGGATTATTGCTATATACTAGTAGAATTTGAAGAAGGTCAAATCAGACACGTGTTTTGCAAGATATTCAAATGTCATGAGGGCTTATTAACCTTTTTGATGGCTGTTGATTTAATACTGATGTCAACAAACACTAAGTTAGCCCTTAATATATATAGGAGGCAAATCATTAAAGCTATCTTAAATGGAAAAAAATTAAACATTTTCCTGCTTGGCTCTTTCATGGAAGCAGTGGAAGGCGTGAATTTCCTAAACTAACCATACTTTTTTTGAGAAGGACAAACAGGTATGTAGGATCTCACACGTTTGGAAGTCTCAGTAAACAGGAAGATTTACAATGTAAGAATCATCATTTACTCACCTTTCCATCAAAACGTTTTATTATATATTGATCCAGACCCAAGTCTGTAAAAGAGAAGAAAAAAAAGTAATCACTAACTGTAACTCAAATGAAACACAGATAACGCCAGCTCTCAATTCAATACAATGTACTAGATGGTTTAGCCACAGAAATTCGTATTTTACCACTTTCAGACTCAAAGAATCAGTGCTAAGAGATACCAGTCCCTTTATTTTACGTAACAGAAAAGAGGGGCACATGCAAGCCTAGTCAAACCTGAAGTCCCAGTGAACTCCGGACAGCTGCTCGTGGGGCTGTTTTCAGTACATCCCGGAGCTCATGGTCCTGCTGCCCCAGCTGAGGTGCATTAGGTTAAGCCAAGAGCTTAATACTATTGTTTTGGAATTAAACTAAAACAAAAGGTGTCAACGCCAAAAGAACTTGTGCAAAAATACTGAAACAGTCCCCAGCTTATCTTTCAAAATTGAGTTAAATCATAAATATTTACTTGGGAACACCTAGCTTTGAATTCTGAGCATGGTAAAAGCATACAGGAATGCATCCATTCCGTTCTCTTGAAAGCAAGATCTTTTCTTCGTGCACTGCTTTCCCTCGATATTATACAAATACATGGGAGTTACTTGTATCAGCAATTTAAGCCAAACACAATAACAAAAATAGGCAAGAAACTAGCATTTACTTCATTGAGTGCTTGCCATGTTTTAGATGTAATTTTTAATCCATAATATCAGGTCATTCGTTTCTCCTAGCAACTACACAGGGCACCACCCACTGGCAAACTTACAGCCCGCAGGCCAAATCTGGACTACCCACTGTTTTTCCTTTTATCTTTTTCTGTTTTAATGGCCTAGAAACTAAGAATATAAGGTCTAAAAGGTTTATACTCTGACTTTTTAAGGAAAAGTTTGCTGTTTTCTAGTTAAAGGGCACACCAGTTGCCATCTAAAAAAATCAGCAGTTTAGAAGGCACTTAAACTTCAGAATGTTTGTGCTAGAATCGTATGATTTGCATTAGCTTTTAGAGAAAGAATACCATGACACATGTATTCTGTGTAAATACACCCCATTTTAAGCTCCTCCATGGTGCTTTACAACAGGGACAGCAAGCATTTTTCCATAAATGGACAAAAAGTAAATGCTTTACATTCTCAACTCTATTATTGTAGCTCAAATACTATCAGACATAAATGAGTAAGAATGGCTATGCCTATAAGCCTTTGTAGACACTGAAATTTAAGGTCCTATACTATTCAAGCATCACAAATATTCTTTGTGTGCTTCTTGTTTTACTCATTTAAAAATAGACAAACTATTCTCAGCTCATAGGTTATTAGCAGAAGTTGACCAAACAGCACAGGAGGGGATTAAAAGTAAATATAGAGCACTGTGGTTAAGGAGTTAAAACTGTACAAAAATGTTTTTAAAGATTTATTTATTTTTATTGGAAAGGCAAACCAAATTTACAGACAGAAACAGAAACATCTTCCATCTGCTGCTTCACTCCCAGATGACCACAATGGCCAAAGCTGAGCTGATCAGAATCAAGGAGTTTCTTCCGGGTCTCCCTTGCAGGTGCAGGGTCTCAAGACTTTGGGCCATCCTCCACCGATTTCCCAGGCCACAGGCAGGGAGCTGAATGGGAAGTAGAGCAGTGGGACATGAACTGGCACTCATACGGGACCTCGATATTTGCAAGGTGAGGCATTAGCCATTAAGCCATTGCGATGAGCTCTCAAAACTGTTTTTAAAAATCTATCTCCTGGCCCTGGCGTGGTAGCCTCGTGGCTAAAGTCCTTGCCTTACATGCGCTGGGATCCCTTATGGGTGCTGATTCGTATCCCAACTGCTCCACTTCCTTTCTAGCTCCCTGCTTGTGGCCTGGGAAAGCACTCAGGGATGGCCCAAAGTCTTGAGACCTACGTGGGAGACCTAGAAGAAGCTCATGGCTCCTGGCTCCCGGTTTTCGATCAATTCAGTTCTAGCCATTGTGGCCACTTGGAAAGTGAACCAAATGGAAGATCTCTCTCTCTCTCTCCTCTTCTTAAATCTGACTTTCCAATAAAAATAAATAAATCGTTTTTTTCCAAAAAGATGTATTAAAAAAAATCTGTCTCCTGAGTTAAATAACTAAGTATAAAGTCATATGTCTCTAACCAGAATCTAGGCATGACAATGGCATTCAGACTTTGAAGAATGGGTGATAATGTTAAAGTCACATAAAATATTGTTTCTTCTACATTTTTGCTACTTAACTAAGGCTATGTTGAGTTTCACTGAGATTCAGTATCCAATTAGTTTTATTCAGCTTTTCACTCTGAAATTCAACAGCTCTCTATTCATTTAAGACTTTAATTTTAGATCTTCATGTCGTCTGTGCTTTATGATTATTTTTAAAGTGTTAAACTCACAAATTTAGACCTGCTGGGTATGCTGGGATACAGTTTGTGTGAAGATATGAGCAAAAAAAGTGGAAATATGAGCTACGGGCTAGAGTCCAGGCATCTCATGATAGAAATCTGAACTATAAAAAAATTCTGCAGTCTTACTCTTTTCTTTACTTTAATTCATATATACTTTACTTCTGCCGTAGCAACATTTGTAGCAATTACTATTCATGGGCAAATAAAAATGAAGCCAAATTTTCCACTGAATTTCATTTTAATGTATCAGAATTTTCCCTCAAGATTATCATCTGAGAAGCAAAGCAATTATTCCCTATTCTAAACCAGAAATGTATTTGGCATATCAGATATTTAGTAACTAAAGTATAACAAGTCTCGTAACAATTAAAAAACAACATACTACGAACTTCAATGCCTGAGTGTATGGACACAATTAGAATATATAAAGATTTCCAAAGGTCTAAAAGTAACATTCCTTGAATGATCTTCAGTGGCTTTTTTTAGTCTTGTTTCACCACCCTTGCTACAGTGGAAGTAAAATACATTTAAGAAATATATTTATTTGAAAGACTCAGACAGACAGAGTGTCAAAGACAGATCTTCCATCTATTGGTTTACCACCTAAATAGCTGCAACAAGTCAAGAACCTGAAACCCCACTTGGGGCTTCCACATGGGTACAGGGACAAAGTACCTGGTCATCTGCTGTGCATGCACATGTTGCAGGCAGGGGCTTAACCCTATGTGCTGCAAAGCTGGTCTCCCAAAGACATTGTTTTAAAAAGTATTTGCTCAATAAGACTTTATTTGTGCAGAAAAACTATTCTGGCAGGAATGAAAATATCTGCTATCAAAAAACCGGGACTAAAGCTTGCAATCTTGTTCTCTCTCTACAGAAGACTCCTTACTTTTTTCCTTCAAAATCTCACAACACAAAGTACTGAAGCCAAACAAGACAGCTCTAAATCCAAAGTTCAAAGCAACTAGTGAAATGCTTGATTCACCTTTATTTTCTGACTACAACAGTTGTTTATTCTAGGAGTGGGAATGAATTACTGTATCCCCTCAGTCAGTAAGAGTGATCCATAGAAGGTGGCTAATCAATCAACACCACGGGATAGATATACATGCAGTCTACATGAAAATAAAGGAACAAAGAATGAACAAAACAATTCCTTATAACTGCATTTACACTTGATATTTTGGTAGGTTCTTTTTCAGTTGCTTTTATTTATTTACCATGAGAATGAAACACAAAGGATAGAAAAGCGTGTTCTATCATAGAAATACAACCAAAAACATGTGAAATGTGGGAAATCTCATGTCTACAAATCCGGGGTACCTGGCTTGTGTTTCCTGGATATGAGGGAGTTGGTAGAGAAGAACTGGGGGGAGGAAAAGGCAGTTGAAGGGAGCATAATTCAACTGACGATCATTGCAAACAACTGGGGGAGCTCAATTCTCCTTTGTTTACATGGGAAGATATGTAGCTGTGTATTACCAATGGCCAATGAAGACAGTAAAAATACAGACTGAATATCTGTAAACTAAAGAATTTCAAAATGGAAAGGTCTGGGTGTCAACATCATGCCACAGGTGAAAAATTGCACACCCGGCCTCATCTGATGTGTCACTGTCAAAAGGCAGATGCATCAAAAACACTGTATAAAGCACCTTAGGCTGTGTGTAGAGGTGTATATAAAATATAAATGATTTTCAGATTTAGATTTGGATATCATTCTCAAGATACCTCATTATGTATATGCAAATATTTTGAAATCCAAAAGACTTCTGGCAGTAAATATGTTAAATAACAGATATTCAAAATCTGTATTTACCTACCAGTTCCTACCAGTGTTAATTTGTTTGGATCTCCAGATGTGTGCCTGGCTGACATCCCTAAGTGGGCTCCTACAGCTGTTCTATGCTATGGCAGTAGAACTGGGTTGAAGCAGAAAGCAAAAGATACATAGTAGCTAAAGTTTGGTTCTGCCAGGTAATATCCCTGTACTAATAACTAGCTCAGCATCAACCTGAGCAAGAGAAGGGCTGAGAGATGTGAGATCAGGTATAAAACAGGTCTTTGCTTAAATGGCAAAAACAAACAAAACCATGGGAGTCCTGTAGATAAACAAGGACTTAAGAGGCACAGCAACCATACTAAATGTGGAGGCTTCACAGCACAAAACAAAAATAAAAATTGTTTTCACATTATTTCTAAAAAACTTCAAATAAGCCTTTAGTCTAAGAATAGATATTCTTTCTTTTTTTTTTTTTTTAAAGATTTATTGTTATTGGAAAGCCGGATATACAGAGAGGAGGAGAGACAGAGAGGAAGATCTTCCATTCGATGTTTCACTCCCCAAGTGAGCCACAACGGGCTGGTGCACGTCGATCCGATGCCGGGAACCTGGAACCTCTTCCGGGTCTCCCACGCGGGTGCAGGGTCCCAAAGCTTTTGGGCCGTCCTCGACTGCTTTGCCAGGCCACAAGCAGGGAGCTGGATGGGAAGTGGAGCTGCCGGGATTAGAACCGGCGCCCATATGGGATCCCGGGGCTTTCAAGGCGAGGACTTTAGCCGCTAGGCCACGCCGCCGGGCCCAAGAATATTCTTTTAAACTTAACTGCTTATCTACCTACTACACCTTTCAGATGTTTTATCATTTTAAAAACAACTGGGGGAAGCCCAATTCCTTTAAAACCTCTTTTCAAGGGTATACACAGGTAATTCAAAAGTGCGTGCAGGGCCCAGTATGGTGGCCTAATAGTGGCTAAAGTCCTCGCCTTGAACATGCCCCGGGATCCCATATGGGCGCTGGTTCTAATCCCGGCAGCTCCACTTCCCATCCAGCTCCCTGCTTGTGGCCTGGAAAAGCATTCAAGGATGGCTCAAAAGCTTTGGGACCCTGCACCTGTGTGGGAGACCTGGAAGAAGTTCCTGGTTCCTGGTTTCGGATCGGCACAGACCTGGCAGTTGTGGTCACTTGGGGAGTGAATCATCGGAGGGAAGATCTTCCTCTCTGTCTTTCCTCCTCTTTGTATATCTGACTTTGCAATAAAAATAAATAAATCCTTTGAAAAGGTTCATGCAAAACAGATTTAAAAGATAAATTTTGGTAGGGATGTGGCATAAAGCTTAAGTTACCACTTGAGACACTTGCATCCCTTTATCAAAGTGTCCGTGTCAAGTCCTGGCTACTCCATTTCCAATCCAGAATTCTGCTAATGCACACCTTGGGAAGGCGGCTAATAATGGCTCAAGTACCTAGTTGGCTGTCATGCTTATGGGAAACCTGCATTGACTCCCAGGCTCTGGCTTCAACTGGCTAGCCTTTGGCTGTTGTGGGCATTTAATGAGCGAACTAATAGACTGAAGGCTGAAAATAAATTTCAAAAGCAATTTTTAAATGATGTTCATTTTAGTGTAAAAATTGATTTTACTCTTTTAAACTTTGTTTTGAGGTTTAAGGTAAGATATCTTGGAAACTGCTGTGCACATGCATTGGAGGAGAATGTGTATTCTGTTCTTAGAGCGTCTGGTAGGTCTGCTAGGTCTGGTTGTTTATAGTGTTGTTGAAGTTCTCTTTTTTTTTTGAAAGATTTTTATTTATTTTTATTGCAAAGTCAGATACACAGAGAGGAGGAGAGACAGAGGGGAAGATCTTCTGTCCAATGCTCCACTCCCCAAGTGAGCCGCAACAGCCGGTGCTGCACCGATCCAAAGCCAGGAGTCAGGAACCTCTTTCGGGTCTCCCACGTGGGTGCAGGGTCCCAAGGCTTTTGAGCCATCCTCGACTGCTTTCCCAGGCCACAAGCAGGGAGCTGGATGGGAAGTGGAGCAGCTGGGATTAGAACCGGCGCCCATATGGGATCCTGGCGCGTTCAAGGCAAGGACTTTAGCTGATAGGTACCGTGCTGGGCCCAGTTCTGTTTCTTTACCTATCTCCTATCTAGTGGTTCTATCCATTACTGAAATGTGCATAAAAGTGTTAAACTCCTCTCTCTCTCTCTCTCTGTTGGTATACCTTTTGAATAAATAAATCTTATTAAAAAAAGGGAAGAAAAGAAAATGAAAAGCGACATGGTAGATGGGTGGGTAGGCAAAAATGCCAGAACGTTTTCTTAGCAAAAAATTTTGCAGTCCTTTTCTTAAATAAGTATTCACTTGGTTCTATATGTTCATAATTAAGACTCCAGGATTTCCACAGAATTGATTTCTGTTTGTGCAATTCAGTGGTTGCTTTGGCAGAAGGTCCAAATCTTTGTGCTCTCATATCCCATCATCTTTCCTATATATTCTTCTGGTGTTATTAAACCATTTATTTTTCTAATAATCCTTCAACTTAATTTTTCATGAACTTTTGTCTTTTTCAAAAAAGAATTATTTTTATTGGAAAGGTAGATTTTACAGGATAAAGATGTTGGTTCACTCCCAAGTGGCCATAATGGCTAGAGTTGAGCAGATCTGAATCCAGGAGCCAGGATCTTCTTCCAGATCTCCCACACGGGTGTGGGGTCCCAAAACTTTGGACCATCCTCTGCTTCTTTCCTAGGCCATGAGCAGGGAGCTGGATGGGAAGTGGAGCAGCCAGGACATGAACTGGCGCCCATATGGGATTCCAGCACTTAAAAGGGGAGGATTAGGTAGTTGAGCCATTGCACCAAGCCGTTTGGGTATTTTTTTTTTTTAATTTTATTAATTCATTAATTACATTGTATTATGTGACACAGTTTCATAGGTACTTGGATTCTCCCCACCCCTGGGTATTTTTTTTTAAAAGGTTTTTTTACTTGAAAAGCAGTGACAGAGGGAGAGGAGGAGGAAGAGAGAGTTCTTTTATCTGCTTCACTCTCCAAATGCCCACAAAAGCCGAAACTACACCAGGCTGAAGCCTGAATTCCACCCTGGACTCCTATTCTTTAGCCATCACCTGCTGGTTTCCCAGGAGTATTAGCAGGGAGCTGGCTCAGAAACAGAGCAGCTAGAACTTGAACTGGCATTCTCACATCCTAAGCAGCAGCTCACTCTGCTAACCCCCAATGCTTGCCTGATAAGTCATTTTGTTTGCTGGGTTGGGGATTGCAAACCTGACATCCACCTAGTATCTGGGCTGTGGGACCCAGGTCAGGAAACCCAAGCCTTGCCAGATTCCCCACTCCGAGGTTCACGGAACCAATACCCACCTAGAAGATGGGCCCCAGAATCTGGGTCAAGTGAGCCATATCCTAGCAGTTCCCATGTCCCCAGGGCCCAGGAACCCTCTCCCACCACACATGTGGGCCCCATGACCTGAGCCAATCTACCCAGGCCCTGACAGATCTCCTGTCCCTGGGATTCACGTACCTGGCCCCCATTTGGCCCAGGCTGGCATGACTTGCCTCTCCTGAGCTTCCACAGTCTTATTGCACCACCTGGCCTAGTCTACTCTGGCCCCTGTTCCAGCTCCTATTGGTGGGTGCTGCCACCTATCAGGATGGGGGATTTCTATGCCTGTCCTAATGTGAACTGGCTGGAGTTGTGGCCCGATCTGGTTCCTCCTGCCCTCTGCTCTGGTTCTCAGATCTGCCTGTGGGCGTTATGTGCTGGTCCAGACTGGTCTGTCCCCAGACCTGACCCACATGTATGCTGGTGTACTGTAACCTGGCACGGTCTGGGCTGCTCCCTGCCTTGTGTTCTCCTGCAGGGTCTGCGTCCCAATGAAGGTTCACTATTCTTTGACTGCCTGACTTCTAGTGCTATGAATTGTATTTATTCTTTACAAAGCATTCTTCAAACTTTCAGATTGAGTTAAATATCTTATTTCCACTGCCACAGGACTTCAGCATGTTTTACCAATCACAATATTGAAGTTGTGTATTTCCTCCTATTACCTTTTCCACTAAAGAGTAAGCTGACCATAGCCATTTGTAATATATCACTTAAAATTATTTTTACTTGAAAAGCAGATTTACAGAGAGGGGAAACAGAAATATCTTCCATCTGCCGATTCACTCCCCAAATGGCAACAACAGCAGAGCTGGGATGGGCACAACATTCTCAGTTGTTGAAGACTGCCACGTTAGACTTGCAGGCTCCCCTCCTATATACTCCTAAATGCTAGTACCATGCCTGGCATTAAGTAGCTACACAGCAAGTATAATTATTGCATGAATCTATATTATTGCATATCCGAGACAGAAAAAAAGTGAAGTGGTTTGTATTGATAATAAAACAAATACCATAAAGCTATTTATCATGTTAGCAACTTACGTTCTGGTTGTTTTTCATTGGGTGTTATGGATCGCACGAAATCTTGTGGAGTCATAAACACTTCTGCCTCACCAGGTTCATTGATTACTTTCAAGGTAGCAAAATATCGAAAGATTTTGTCTGGCGTAGAGTAGGCACGAATCCTGTTCTCATATTCCATCACCTAAAATTAGAAATTTCAGAGTGGCAAGCATTATTCATATGTTCTCATTATTGATGCTAATCAATAAACGTGTTTTTCATTTTCTGGAAAACTTTGTCTTTTTTTCTATACCTGTATTTTTAATACTACAAAAAAACTGAATCGGGTCCAATGTTGTGGCATAGTGAGATAAGCCACACTGCATGCAAAGACAATATCTCATGGGTGCCGGTTTGAGTTCCAGCTGTTCTACTTCTAATCTGGCTCCCTCATAACCTGCTTGGAAAAGCAGTGGAGGATGGGTCCTGGCACCCAGGTGGGAGACCCAGATAAAGCCCCTAATGCCTAGCTTTGGCCAGGCCTAGCCTTGGCCATTGTGACCATGTGGGGGAATGAAACAGCAGATACAAGATCTCTGTGTGTGTGCCTCGCCTTTCTCTGCAACTCCATCTTTCAAATAAATAAAATACCTATTTAAAAAAAAAAAAAAAATTGAGGGGCTGGTGTAGTTGGTGTAGCCACTGCCTTTGAAATGCCAGCATCCTAAATGGATACTGGTTTGAGTGCTAGCTGCTTCACTTCCAATCCAGCTCTTGCTGATGTGCCTAGGGAAAGAGCAGAGGGGCCCTGCCTCACCCAGCTCTGGCTGTGTGACCATTTAGGGAGTGAACCAGAGGATAGCTGAGAGAAGATCTCTCTCTTTCCCCAACCTCCCATAGAGATCATTCTCTTCCTCCTGTGCTCTCACTCTCTCTTGTTTATTCTCTTTGTAGCCTGGCATTACAAATAAATAAAATAATATTTTAAACAATTGAAATGAATTTACAGTTTCTTGAATCTCTTTCTTGCAATATGCCATTCATATTCCACTTGAGGCAATGTTCATCTAATTTGTTTAGGGCCTTTTTAAAAAGAATTTCCTACTTTCTTAAATCATTGAAAACTACTAAAACTGAAAAACACCGTAAGAGAATTCAAAAGGTCCCTGTAGCATTGTAAAATGCCATATATATGACAGTCTATGGCTTATGCAATATATATTATATATGACTTGCTGAGTCCTAAAACAAAAGACTTAAGCTTTCGTGTTTTTGAAAATTAACGAAGAAAAAATATATTAAACAGTGGCATAGAAAAATAAAATTTCATGTTACAGAAACTAAATTTTATTAATAGGTCAGAAAAAAGATATTTACTTTTGACATAAAAAATATGAAGCAAATTGCCAGAAATTCTTCATGTACAGAAATAGCAAGAAACAGTGTTGAGAAGCCTAGAAGCAAACTTTTAATAAGCAGCAAAATCGGGCCCAGCACGGTGGCCTAGCGACTAAGGTCCTCGCCTTGAATGAGCCAGGATCCCATATGGGCGCCGGTTCTAATCCCAGCAGCTCCACTTCCCATCTAGCTCCCTGCTTGTGGCCTGGGAAAGCAGTCGAGGACAGGTCTAAGCCTTGCGACTCTGCACCCGTGTGGGAGACCTGGAAGAAGTTCCTAGCTCCTGGCTTTGGATCGGGGCAGTACCGGCTGTTGTGGTCACTTGGGGAGTGAATCATTGGACGGAAGATTTTTCTCTCTTTCCTCCTCTTTGTATATCTGACTTTCCAATAAAAATAAGTCTTTTTTTTAAAAAAAAAGGAGAAAAAACAAATGCAGCATTCCTTTAGCTAAATGTTTCTCAGGCTGACATAATAGCTGATATTCCTACCTGACACAAAACCCCTCAATTTGTGCACGAAACATACCAAATGCCATACCAGTCATGTAATATTTTGGTGAAAAAATTTCTCTTGTACCTGAATTTTATATAGTGAAATAGTATATGTTACTTTATATACTGAAATAACAAAGAGCATGTTATAAGGAATCATCTAGAAAATATATCAAGGCAGTAAATTGTAAAAACTCAGCAGGCCCATGCCCACACAGCAATTCATTAATATTATGGAAAACTGTATAAATGCTTTAAATTTGCCACATTAACATAGCTATTACAGGACACAGTAATTCAAGCTGATGTCACTTCGAGGTTATTGGCAGCAGCTGCTAAACAATAATCTCAATTCCATGACCAGATGTGATTTAGCATTTGAGTGCTAATTTGTCCTGATAAAAATCTCTTTAATGTTAAACTTCCATTAAAATCTAAACAGATTTCAGAAGATATTTTTATCAAAGATTAAACATGTAGCAAATATAAGATTTTCTGCTTCTAAGCAGCTTTGAGATTTAGCTATGTAACTTAGATGCATTTTGGTTTGAACTATAACTGTTTAAAAATTTGAAATTCATGCATAGTTTTTTTTTTCACAATATACATTTTTCCATGAACTTTTTTTTTTTTTTTTAAAAGATTTATTTTATTTTTACTACAAAGTCAGATACACTGAGAGGAGGAGAGACAGAGAGGAAGTAGAGCTGCCGGGATCAGAACCAGCGGCCGTATGGGATCAAGGCGAGGACCTTAGCCACCAGGCCATGCCGCCGAGCCCGTCCATGAACTTCTTAAACAGCTATATACAATTTCAAAACTTTCTGCATTAGAAGTTATACTTTAATTCAATTTTCCATGAATCCTTTAAATTCCCCTTGATAAAAGTTACACAAAAAGAGTGGCTAAGCAGGGCCTGACATGGTAGCCTAGTGGTTAAAGTCCTCGCCTTGAATGCACTGGATCCCATATGGGTGCTAGTTCATACCCTTTCAGCCCCTCTTCCCATCCAGCTCCCTGCTTGTGGCCTGGGAAGGCCATCAAGGACAGCCCAATGCATTGGGACCCTGCACCCGCATGGGAGATCCAGAAGCTCCGGGCTCCTGGCTTCACATCAGCTCAGCTCCAGCCATTGTGGCCACTTGGCATGTGAATCAGTGGACGGAAGATCTTCCTCACTGTCTCTCTTCCTCTTTGTATATCTGAATTTCCAATAATAATAAACAAATCTTTAAATAAAAGAATTTAAGCCTTATTAATATATCACACATGTTGGGATGTTACTAAACCGCGCCTGTATGAATTTGTACACAGCCTTAGATGTGATGACAAGAATTTCTGTTTTCGCATTTTCCATTCTCCTTAATTAAAAGACACCATTTTCCCTCCCTGTAGAGGCACAGTTTTGGAAATTGCTCTCCATGATCTCCTTAGTTGCTACAAAAAATGACTCTGTATGGTAACTTCTTCATGTGAATTCCTTAAACTCATCAGAAAGAAGGGCCACAAATTTAGGTGGGCATAGAAACTTTAGTCTGATCCAGCCCAGAATGCAGCTGCAAACATTTGGGTACTTCAGAGAATAGAATAGGTTGACAAGGGATAAGAATAAACATCAATAAAATCTAGATCCTAGGATAATCCACAGGCTAAGAGTCCTGAGTTCCATTACCTATAGATTAAGAGATTTAAATGACACAAGATCAAAACAAAACAGGTGAGATTAAATGATATGTCTAGAAATGAGCAGTAGGGTAATAAAAAGGAATGAAATGGAGTAATTATTTGCTGGTTTCCTGTATATGTGTTTTACGTCATGGTAAAAATTATTTTTGAACAGACAGTCTGTATGACTGTTCAAAAAAGGTGGAGGAAGAAGATACTGTCCCTAAATCCTAATCCCACCTCTATGGCTCAATTTTGGCATAGTGCCCATGGAAAGCTAACATTATGACGTCTTGAGCCCACCCAAATGCCCAGGCATTGGAAGAAGACTGGATTCAGGCTTGACAGAAAGATTTTAGAAATAAATCTATCAAGAAGTAACTCGCACCCTGATCTGTAAGCCAACAGTTATCTTTCTTGTTAAAGGCTCCTTTTTTCCTTTTTCTAGTTCATTTTCGGCTGTCTACAATAATGATCACCTTTCTTAACGTTTCTGACATTCCAACTTCTAGGATACTAGTTTCACTGGTAATTAGTAACTTAGTTTCCTATGCTAACATTCTAAAAGAATATATTTCTCTCTTTTACACTGTCTTACTGATTGTAAAATATGTTCTTGGAATTTCTACACATTTTATTAGACCATTTAAATATTCTTCAACATATATTTATAATACAGAAAACTCTGTGGTCTTGATATTTGGTCTTTCTTTTGAAAGGTTAAAATGGTATCACAAAGATGTTCCAAAATACAATGGCTCAAACAAAAGCAAGTTGATTTCTCACTAACATACAATGCCAAGTGCACAGACAGGGAGCCATAAACTCCTGCTGATACACAGCTCCTGAGGTCTAGTTGTTACCATGCCAGAACACAGGGACAGGAGAAGCAGCCTTGAAAAATCCTGTGGGAGGCTCTAGATGCCAGACCGACAAGAAGCTGAATTACTCCTACTGAATGGAAAACTAGCCAATGCCAGCACAACGGATAAAAGGAGAAACCAACGCTCACGGTCACAGTTAGAAATCCTAAAACTAATGAAATTGTGCAATCACTGACCTAGGCTGTATCACAAAGCTATGAGATCAAAATGTTATGTTAGAAGAATGCAATGGAATGGGCAATAGTTTTTAGTCCTGGCTCTATGAGTACATAGTGGTTTGATTTAACAAAAACTACTTAACTGCTCCAACCAATTAAGCAAACAAGTATGTACACACGTATGCATGCACACACATGTATATATCAACTCACACACATATAAACAAGTATTTCTGACACACAGCACACCAAAATTGTTCAACAAATGTTAGCTTCCTTGTCATTTTCTTTTCATTTTGTTTTTTTGTGTAATAAATGACTTAACCAATTTTCTTAGCTTAAATCGCTGTTATAAATGGCTTACTTTGTTTTAATACTTATATTTTCCTATCAAATTTAAAGCTACTACAGTTGCATTGAACAAAAAAATTTGCCTTTTTAAAATAAAGCAGTCATTAAATGCAGCTTCCAGCAGTTTGACGGCACAGAACAACACTGCAGGGAAAGCTACAAGAAATATAAAAATGATGAACTAGGAGATCTTTACTGAGCAAGAGTCTAACAAGCAGATATATTTTTTGTAAATAGCTCTCCCAACTCAAAGAGCAACTTTCTACCTAAAAAGCACAGAAATGACAGTGAGACTTCCAGTCAACTGTGATTATTCTCTTTTTAAGGCTCTGTGCTAGAGACAAAGAGACAGGGAGAAAAAGAAAGAGAATTGTTGGTAAACCACAACACGAGGAAATTAAAAAAGCATAACCAGTTCAAAGCAAGATAATCCTCTCTGGACCTGGGACTAAATAAGCACATTACAGTAGGGGAAAATAAAGTTGAAGCATGGTGGGCTAAAAGAGCCAAAGCAGACTAGGATTCATAGCAATGGGATGAAGGGCAAATGTGCTTATGTGAAGCACGGACCAAGAGTCAAGTTCACTGAATAAAACATGACACTAGGGCAGAAGTTCTCTCAATCACAAAAAACAAGTAAGGAAGTTTTAGCCAGCTGCTTCCTGGAGAAAATGCTCTTCTGAAATGTTACACCTCAGGTATCAAGTGGAATCAGCCCCAGCTGTGTCCCATATCTTTGCCCAACTGCTGTCAAGCTCAGTTGTTTAATCTTCAACATCATGCAACTGCAGAAATGGATCTACGAATAGAAGAACTCTTAGATCTCAGAACAAAGAGGCTCAGTAGGCGAGAGAACAGTCACAAAGTCAATGAGTGGGGAGACCCAGCATTGTGATTAGAGGGTAAAGCCGTGGCCTGTGATACTGGCATCCCCTGTGCGAGCCTGTTCAAGTCCCAGCAGCTCCACTTCTCATCCAGTTCAGTGGCATAATTCTAAAATACATGTGCAGAAAATGAAATGACAACTATAAAACAGTAATTGAAGAATCAATCTTGTAGCAAAAAGACCTAATGAAAAAACAACAATGAAAGAACAGTTAACACATTCAGGATATGTGAATTATTAACAATCTCCAAAATGCAAGACAAAGGATAAAGCAATATTGAAACAATATGTGACAATTTCCTAAAATTCAAGACTTTAATTTCGGAAAGGACAACAAAATAAAAATTTAAAAACAGTATAACAGGAGTGAGCATTGTTGTGAAATGAGTTGAGCTGCCATTTGCAACGCCCACATCCCATACAGGAGTGACTATTTTATTCTCAGCTCAGTCTTGGCTGCTCCACTTCCTATCCAGCTTCCTGCTAATGCGTCTGGGAGGCAACAGATGATGGTACAGGTGTTTCTGCCTCTGCTGCCCACATAACAGCCTAACTAAAGCTTCTGACTCCTGGCTTTGGTATGGCTCAAGCACGTGGGGATTAAACTAGTGGACAGAAGATTTTTTTTTTCTATTTCTGTTGGTCTGCCTTTTAAAGTACGTGAAAAATGCATTTAAAAACTAAAACACAGAGTAAAACAAAATGTAAAAAAGCAAGCATAGCCTACCAATAGTACACTATGAACTAAAGAGTATGAATGATTCAACCTTTGCACTTGAGAAGTTTTTAGTTTAAATTAAAACAAATACAGAAAAATATCACTTCATTACAGAAATGATAAACAAAATTTAGGACACTGATTTACTTCTGAAGAGTAAGGGAGAGAAATTGGTTTAGGGATGAGGAAGCATGCAATATATTTTTCATTTTCATTTTTCTCTTTAAAAACTCTGAACATAGCAAAATATTGAAATGACAAAAATGGTAAGTAGATAAATTTTCATTTTATTTTTACTCTTTATTCTCCCTTGAATATTTAAAATATCATATAAAATCAGGAGCACATAAAAAAATGAACACAGAAAGTCTAGAGGTAAAGTGAGAATATGTATGCATGAAGGCATACAGACAACCAGATGAGAAGGGAATGAAAGGGAAAGACTAGAGGAAGAAAACACGATGAAATACACAGTTTAAGGAGGTCTTGCTCGACTACTTCCTCAGCCTTTGTCTCTCCCTCTCACAGAGCTGCCACGAGCAGGGCCAGGAGCAAGCCCGGGGAGGTTTCCAATGGGGAGGAATGTAGAGGCCACTATCAGCAGTGCCCAGAAATGTGCTGCTTTCATTAACTTGGATATAAAATTTATTGTGGATTTTTTTACAGTAAGATACCAATTGGTCAAGAAATAAAGACTTTTTAAAGTGAAAGGCTTATCTTTTAATTTTTATAATTAAAAAAATTATTTGGTATACACACACCCACACACATACACAGATGATCAACTCACTGGTTTGTTTCTGAAATACCCTAACAGCCTGGACGGGACCAGGCTGAAGCCACAAACTTCATCAAGGTATCCCCCTGTGAATGGAGGGACCTAAGTACTTAGGCCGTGACCTGCTGCCTTTCTGCTTGCACATTAGTAAGAAGCTGACATCAGCTAAGAAATGAGACTTTAATCCAGGCAATACAATCCATATGGGATATGGATGCTCTAGGTGGCATATTAACAGTTGGACCAAAGGCCTGCTCCATAAAGATACTTTAATGCATTTTAGGAGACAATAGTCTTATTGAAACATGAATTAAATTCTTGAACACATATAGGACACTAGATATGTGTTTAATAAACATAAGACATTAAAAATTCATTATTTTAAAAATTAATTGGAATATTTAATAGGCCTATATAAACTAAGGAAAAGAATCAGCAAAGTGACAGAACAAGCATGGAAGCAACGGAAATAAGTGATGGAAAAGTTATTGGGGCAACAGAATGACAACTGGATGATAATCCTTGAAGAAGTAAAGAATATTTCAGATAGATTAGATAGGTATTGTAACATAGGGATTAAAACTTACATCACACTGATAACTCTCGTTTGTATCTATGAAGTATGAGACATGGTCATTTTCTGCGCAGGAGGCAGTAGTACAAAGTCGAAATAGGCCCTCAAATAAGCGCTTATTTTGGATCATTTTATCTCTACTTTGTAAAATGGAAACTATGACTATGAGTGAAAATGGCAATACAAGATACAGCTTTCTTGAATCTACTGAAAGCAAAAGAATAAACAAACATATACCAGAGAAACTAGGATTTTTTAACATGTTTTGTACAATTTTGTTCAAATTCACCTCAAACAAATGGGTTTGGGAATTGAGAAGACACATCTAATAACTTCAACTGGATGGAAAAACCCAGAATGAAGCTCTGAATTTCTTCTTGTACATTTGGAAAACACACAAACACACATGCTTGTATAGTTACAATGATCTTGCTGCATTATTAGGTATAGTTTAGCAACTCAAGGCAATCCCTTGAATTTTACACTTAATAAGCAAAATGTCTAAGAAATGCATCCTTTTGACTACTTATCACTCATGGCTACTGAACTCAGAGGCATGCAGGCATTATTATATTGGAGTGGAAATTTTTCTGAAGTAAAGCTGCATGTTAACAGCAGATTGTGTTGCTTATGTAAAATTCTGTCATTTGAAGTGTAAACTGTCATTAATGTTACTTAGTTTTCTAGAAAGTACATTTGCAAAGAGATTTTATTCTGTCTACTGCATGAAATAAAAAACCAAATACACTACAAAGATTCAATATATGACTACATGAAAAATAGCGTAAGGAGGATACAGAAAACAAGAACTACCTTAGGTAGCTGAATTAAGAGGATTAAAGAATATGTTTATCTTATTTACTAATAACACTAGATCCTCTTAACCACTCTTTTTAACTTCACATTCAGGACTATTTGGTTTGGAACATCACAAATAGGAGGTAAACAAACTGGAAATATAAATAAATCATCTGAAACACTTGATAACAATTTTGAATTACAGCCTTATACTTTAGGATGTAGTTCTGATTGGCTTATATGACTGTGTTCCATACTTTTCTGTCTCGGAATCCGCAACGTTTCTTCTTTTTTTCTTCTGGATAAGACTCAAGAGAATTATCTGCAGCCTTGTTCTCATGGTTGAAAGCTTCTCCTTCATCTTTATTCTTTCCTTTATCACCAATTTCACTCTTCAGGTTGTTTACATATTGTGGAGACTCAGCATGAGCTCTGGAAATAAATAAAAACAAAAACAAATCAAAAAAGCAAATCTAGGTTAGTTACAATGGTCCATCTCGTTAAACAAACACCTGGGCCCAGCGTGGCAACCTAGCCGCTAAAGTCCTCGCCTTGCATGTACTGGGATCCCTTATGGGTGCTGGTTTGCGTCCCGACAGCCTCGCTTCCCATCCAGCTGTTTGTGGCCTGGGAAAGCAGTCAAGGATGGCCCAAGGCCTTGGGACCCTGCACCTGGGGGGAGACCTGGAAGAAGTTCCTGGCTACTGGCTTCATTTGGCTCAGCAACAGCCATTGAGGTCGCTTCGGGAGTGAATTATCAGATAGAAGATCTTCCTCCTTTCTGTATATCTTACTTTACAACAGAAGTAAAATAAATCTTAAAACAAACAAACAAAAACAAGCACCCAAAAAGAGGACTTAGAAGGAGAAACAGCAGTGAAAATTGTCACAATGTCTAAATGAAAAGTCCCTCATCACAAGACCCAACAAATCCATTTCTGGGTGTATATCCAAAATAACTGAAAACTGGATCGCCAAGAGATATTTACACACCATTGCTCACAGCAGCACTAATCATAATGGCTCAAACATGGAATGCATTGATGGAAAGCCACCTGAAAAATATGTGGTACACAAATATGATATTTTCAGCACTAAAAGGAAGGAAATCTTGTCATATATTACAATAGGGATGAAACTTGAACATATCACATGAAGTAGAACATGTCACTCAGAAAAAGACAGATATTACACAATCCCACAAACAAATTAAGGGCCAGTGTCTGTGACCCTCCTAATGCTCATGTGCTGTAGACTGGCCACACTTTATTACATACCATGGAATATCTAGTAAGGGAACAGAAACTCTTTTTTTTGCAAATGTCTATTCGGGTATTTACAACATCATTTGCAGGCCACAAAAAATCATCAACTTAAAAATTAGTCTGCCATAGATGTATTGAATTTTGAGTCCTGCTTGCAGCTGTCTTGGCAAAGCCAGAGAGAACCATTCTATTAGCTTTACATCGCCTGCAGGCTAGACATTCCCCAACCCTGAAAAACCAGACACAACAGGAACAACAATGTATGTGTGCAAAGAAGTTTATAGCAATATAGATACAAAACTTAAAAGACAACAGCAGAAAGAAAATAAAACAACAGAGGTCACTGTAGTGGTCACACAGTTATCAATGACTGAATCCAATAAGAATACCAGATTAATTTCAGTGGTGAAAGTATGGTTCGATAGAATAACTAGATGTTCAACTGGGCACCTTAACTAGAGTCTAATTTAATCACTAGACCAAACTCTTGACCTGCAAAGTTCTTACATATACGGGTACTGATAAGTTATTAAGTAAAGTTAAATTAAATATTATTTGATGATGATAAAGATAAATTATGATAAAAATGTATCCCTGCAAAGTTTTAGAGCAGGGATTTGCAAACTATGGTCTATAGCTCAAATTCAGCCTCTTGTTCTTATGCAGCCTCAAGCTAAGAATGGTTACTACAGTTTCAAATGGTGGGAAAGAATCAAGAGAATAATGTTTTGCAATATTTAAAAAATTTATGAAATTCAAATTTCAGTATTCATAAAGTTTCACTAGAACCTAGCCATGTACACTCTTTGATTTATATAATATCCATAGCTGCTTCTGCACAATGGACATAGTGACATAAAGTTTATTATCTGCAAAGTATAAAATTGCTTTCTGGTTCTTTATAGAAATGTCTGCTCCATCCTGCTTTATAGCAATCACAAGAAGGGAGGACGAGGATAGGGAGGTAGGCCTAAGACTCACAATTTTCATAAGGCTAAAATCCTGGTACTCAGAATATTTATGAGTCTGAACACTCATAAAATTAGAATCTGTGACAAAAACATGTAGTGATGGGCACACAATCTTGTGAAACACTAAAAACACTGAATCATTGTATACTTAGATAATTAGATATCATAGTTATATCTCAACAATGTTTCTATGAAAAAATTTAACAACGTAAGTACAAGATTTTCACACTGAAAATCACAAAATATTTCTGAAAGAAACTTCAACACACTTAAATAAGTGAAGTAGTATACCATATTCATATATTAAAAGGCTTAGCCTGGCTAAGGTACCTAGTTAAGGTATCTAATTGAACTTTGGAGCAGCTTGGGGCCACGTTGACTCAGGCTTGGAGGGTTGGGTGTGCAAACGGGACCCCTCACCCCATCAGCCACTTCTGGCTGGTTGAGGCATGGCCTATCCTGGCTGCTTCAGAGCAGCTAGGGCCATCTTGGCTAGGGCAGCCAGAGTGCCTATCGGTACTGGGCTCCGTCTGCTGGCTGCCCGCCAATGAGCTTTAGGGACTTGGGGGTGACAAATTACTACCTAGTGACATCCATGGATAACCACTGTACATGTAGGTGAGGAATGAATCCTGAGGGACACAAAAAACAGGGACACTGTACTTGTAGGTAAGCGAGGGACTGAGACCTGGTGGCTTGGAGGAGAGAGACCAGAACATCTGTATGGGTCAGACTGATTCACCAGCCCACATGGGAATACGGAGATGGGTTTGTTAGCACAACATCTCTGATAGCCACACTTCACCCCAAATGAAAACTATGGCTGACAGAGCTAAATCTCAGTACCTGATTAAGTGTCGGAACAGGGGACAGGTCACATAGGCTGGGCCACGACATTAACCAGCATGCGAGAGAACCAGGCCCCGGAGTAGATTCTGCAGGGGATAAGTAGGCCCAACCCTGGAAAATACAAGTCCCACTGGTTAGCTCAAGAGTTGGGGTGGTGATGGGCGGAACTAGGTGTGAACATGGAACCCACCAACACTCACAGGTACTAGGGCTGAGGATAGGCGGGGCAGGTCCAAGCTGCAACACCTACAAGCGCATCCTAAAACAGGATGTGAGGCAGGCTGGCCTGCAACATCCACCAGTTCATACAAAGGCCAAGATGGAAGGGTAGGCTATGCCGACAAGGGCCTAGCATTTGCTGGTGCATGTGAGATCTGGGTCTGGAGTGGGTCAAGTGGGGCAACCTGGGAAACTCCCCTATTGGGGTCATGGCTTCCACTGGGGAGCACATGGTCCAGACCTAGGGGTCGGGCAAACTAGGCAAGGTAGTCCCATCAACTGGCAATTGTGTCAGCTGGTTTTGGAAGGGGGCAGACTGGGCAGGCCCAAGCAAACTTTAGCCCACTGGCAAGTGCAGAAATCAGGCTGGAGTACAGGTCATGCTGGGTTAGGGTATCACACCTACTGCTTTAATGAGCCAAGGATGGGAGCAAACTGAACTGGGCCAGGTTGCAGCACCCGCCAGCAAGAGTTGGGACTGGGAGCTGGCTAGGTCAGGTCAGGCTACAGCATCCGAAGGCAAAGGCTAAGACAGATGGGGGCTATGCCAGGCTGGGTCAGAGCAACCACTGGCATGTGCGCGATCTGTGGCTGGGAACAGGTCTGGTTGGGGAGCAGAGTAGACACCCTGGCCGGGGTGTGATTCCCACTGGTGAGCGTGAAGGCCAGGGTGGGGGCTGTGGTCTGGTCTGGATATGGCTGTAGGATTCCTTGGCATGGGTATAGGCTGGGTGTGGGATGTGCCAGACTGAGCTAGACTTCAGCACCCACTGGTGCTCATGAGAACCAGGGTGGGTGTAGGATGGGCCAGGTTAGGTCTCTGCCCCTGCTGAGTCATGTGTGAGCTGTGTCTGGGTGTGGACCAGGCTTGGCTAGGCTGTAACACCCAACAACAAGAACCAGACTGTTCCTGTGGGACAGACGGTGGACTAGGTAGAGCTGGCCTATGGACCCACCGGTGTGCACGAGATCTGGTATTGAGAGAGATCCTGATGGAGGAGTTTGGGGAACTACTCTGTTGGGACGCACTCCCTGCAGGTGAGTGCAAGAACTAAGATGGGAGCAGTCCAGAACAGGCCAAAATACGGTACCCAGCAGCATACATTTGAGCAGGTCGGGGATAGTCCAGGCTGAGTCAGTTCATAGTACCCGCTGGCAAATCTGAGCGTCAGAATGAAGTGCGGGATGGGCCGTGTCAGGATGCAATATCAGCCAGCTCACGTGAGGGCTGGGACTGGGGGCTGGCAGGACTGGGCTAGGCTGCAGCCCCCACCAGTGTGAGTTGAAATAGAGGGTGGGCCAGGCCCAGCCAGGCTACAGCACTCACTGGAGAATGCCGAGGTGAGGTGGCTGTGCCACACTGGGCCACAGCACCCAACCAGCAAATGTGTAAACCGGGGGGTGGGGGCAGTAGTGATGGACCTAGTGAGGGGGCTGCGGGGGCATACCAATGAGCATGAGAGTTGGGATAAGAGCAGACCAGGCCAGGAAGGGCCACAACATCTGATCGCCTACATGTGAGCTGGATCAGGGAAAAGCCAGGCTGGGCTGACTGTACTTCCAGTACTTGCTTAAGTCAGAGTGGGTGTGAGTAGGTTGGGCTTTGTCACAGCATCAGTTGGCAGATGCTGGCATGGGGAGCAAATTCTGTCAGGCGCAGACATGGCTAGACAGATGCTGGCACCCACTGGCACCAGTGTGGACTGGATAGTGGGGTTGGTTGGGATGAACCGGGTTTCAATGCCCACTGACGTGTACGAGAGTCAAATGGGATATGGGACAGACAGGACTAGTCAGCTGTACATATTGGCAACCATGGGAACCATGGTAGGGAGAGGGCCTGGTAGTGGTTATTGTGGATCGCTCCAAATAAGCTGCAGCTCCCACTGGTTCATGTGAAGGTCGAGTATGTGGTGGACAGCATTGGGCTGGACTCCAACCACTGGTTTGCGTAAAACACAGGGCTGGAGACAAAACTGACCCAGAAATTGCAACTACCAGTGTGTGCGTGGGCTGATTTGGGTGATGGACTCTGTCGGACCCTGTACTGGCAAACACACACAAGAATCAGGTTTGGGATGGACTCAGATTAGGTTTCTTGGGCAATTCCCTACCAACTGAATGCTGGACTCAGAACCCCAACCATGGAGAGGATTGTAGGTTCCCTGGTCTGACTGTGGAGTGCATGTGTTGGGGTGGACCTCCTCAGACAGAGCAGTAGACAGCATATCCAGATGCACCTGGAGGATATGGCAGTACACTGGAGCCTCCAGAGGACGCCTAGTACCATGGCAGAGGATGGAGGACAGAATAAGTTGATCAACTACTCCAACCAAGCGTTGGCAGTGATTATCTGGGCTGATGGAGACTCAAAGGTGGTTCATAGCAGCTAGTGAACTCTAGAGAGATTTCACTGCGATTGGAGTGGTGGGATCAACAGCAATTCAGGACTGTTGAACGATCAAAACCTCTTGAGAACTTCATGCCATTCTAAATTTATATTTTTCTTCTTGTTGATTTTGTATTGTGGCTTTTCATTTAAGGGGATGTATAATCACTGTGTAATGGAGACTATCAGATCCAGAAGTGAGGATACAATGTAGTGGGTATCTCTACTTTCAAAGATGAACTCCCAGTGAAACTGTTAACGATATCTTGACAATAGCATGCTGGACTCTTTGCCATTGTCCATGCCCACAATGATGGACATACGACTGTTTATGAAGAACTATACTATAGTAACAATATAAGGGAATTTCAGTGGGGGGAGGGGACTTGGGGTGGGAGTAAGGGAAATCCCAAGGCCTATGGAACTGTATCATAAAATGATAATTAAAAAAAGAAAAATAAGAAATTCGAGAAAAAAGGCCTAATATAAACATTCTTTTCATCTGATTTTATATATTTAAAATACAAATTCAAAGTCCCATTCAAAGTCCCACCAGGCTCCTCTGAGAAATTGACAAGCTAATTATGAAATTTCCATGGAAATGTAGGAATCTAACAGATTGTGAAAGAAGAATCTGAACACTGGAGGACTTAAATGCTTATTTAAGACTTACTATAAAACCATAATAATCAAGATATATTGCACTGGCCTAAAGAAAGATTAGTAAAACAAAAGAGGGTCTTTTTAAAGATTTATTTATTTTTGTTAGATAAATTTATAAAGAGAATCAGATAAAGAGAGAAAGATCTTCCAACCACTAGTTCATTCCCCAGGTGTCCAAAACAGCTGGAGCTGGGCCAATCAGAAACTAAGAGCCAGGAGCTTCTTTTGGGTCTGCAACATAGATGCAGGGTCTCAGGCTTTGGGCTGTCCTCCACCGCTTTCCCAGGTTACAGGCAGGGAGCAGGATGGGAAACGGGGCAGCCAGGACCCAGACCGGTGCCCATATGGTATTGTGGTACCTACAATGTGAGGATATAGCTACAGAGCCATTACGTAGGGTCCCCAGTGACTGATTTTCAATAAAAATACCAACATTATTCAGTGACAAAAATATGATTCTTCATAACTAGTGTGATAGCCTCGTGGTTAAAGTCCTCGCATTGCATGTGCCAGGATCCCATATGGCCACCAGTTCATGTCCCAGCTACCCCACTTCCTTGTGGCTTGGTATGACCCAAAGCCTTGGGACTCTACACCTACATGGGAGACCCAGAAGAAGCTGCTGGCTCCTGGCTTGAGATCCAGGGATCAGCTCTGGTCAATACAGCCTCTTGGGGAGTAAATCAGCAGGGCGGGGAGAAAGATCTTTCTCTCTGTGTCTCCTTTTCTCTGTAAATCTGCATTTCCAATAAAAAAAATAGATAAGTCTTAAGAAAAGAAAAAAAGGAATGCTTCTTCAATAACATAAGTAGATACTCAACTAGGGGAGGAGGAAAAAAAAAAAGAACCTCTACCTCATACCAGACACAAAAATTAATCCAAAGTCAGTTTAGGCCTAAATAGAAAAGCCAAAATTATAAAATACAAATCTTCACATCTGGGGTAATGATGATTTCTTACCTAGAAAACAAAAAACCACTATTTAAGAAAAGAAAGATAAACTGGAATTCATCAAAAAATAAAAACCTCTGCTCTTTCAAGTCAAATGTGAAAGAAATGACAATTCAAGTCATTTACTAGGAGAAAATAGTTACAATAAATACATATTTTTTACACAAATCTACACACTAAATCTAGAATTCTTAGAGCTAAACAGTAAGACAATTCAGGATTTTTCTAGGCAAACCTCCCAAAACAGGACACAGAAATAACCAGCATATAGAGATAAACATCATTAGTGATCAAGGAAACATAAATTCAAAACACAAAATACCATAACACTCTGTATAGAAACTAACTTACAAGACTCAAGTAAAAGCCATGCGTTGCTGGCATGAGTACATAAAGAGATAAACTTTCTGGAAAACTGCTAGAACTGAGAAAAGTCCAACATATACTTACCATAGGACCTAGCAATCCTACTCTTAGATATTATACCAAAAGATATAAAGACTTATACATGAGCTTCAAAGCAGTTTCATAATGAAAGCAAAGAATTGAACAGAATCTAAATGTTCTTCAACCAGAAGATTAACCAGCAAATTATGACTTATTAATACAAGGAATATTTTTTAAATTATTTAAAAGACATGAACATATGGTACATATGCATAAATACCAGAAACATTAGGGTAAACAAGGGTGGATTCAAAAGCTACATTCTACTTTCTGATTACATTTGCATTAACATTAAGTTCTTGAAATTCAAAACTGAGTCATGGTGATGCAGAGCAGAAGAGCAGTTGCCTAGAATGGTGGGACTTTAAGCATAGATGGAAATGTTCTATATCCAGATTTTGGAGTAGTTACACAAATATATAGATTTATCAACAATTTCTAACATGTGTGGTTTAAATGGACATTTTATTTAACTTATGTTATTCTTCAACAAAATTTTTAAAAATGCAGTCTCTTCAAAGAAATCAAACATCATTATGCAATTACAATGCAGAATGAACCAGATGAAAGACGAAACACATAGCAAGGGGCAGGCATTTGGCCTACTGATTAAGACACTAAACAGAATCATATCTGCATGGCAAATTGGAGGGCTCAGGTTTAATGCCCAACTCCAATCCCGCAATTCCAGCTTCCTGCCAAGGTACATCCTCTGAGGCAGCAGGTGACAGCTCAAGGAACCGAGCTTCTGCCTCCTCCATGGGAGAATCTAAGTTACTGGACTGAATTTTCCTGGCCTCAAGTCTGGGCCCAACCCAGGTCATTCTACATATTTGGCAAGTAAACTCAGGCCTGGGAGTTTTCTTTTCCTCTGCCCCATGCCCCATTCTCTCTTTCTCTCTCTCTCTCTCACACACACACAGAGACAAAATTGAAACACAAATCAAAATAACAACAACAAACCCAAGGCAGGGGATGGCACAGTTAGAAAAATAGTACCTAGGCATTTATGACAGAGAGGACTAGGGCTCATTGCTCTCTTCCCTCAGTGAAGTTTCAATCACTGAAAGAAAATTTATCAGGTAACATAAACAGTATTAAGGTTCATTGATTAATTTCAGAGGATCACCAAATTCTGAAGTCACAGAAAACATTTTCTAAAGCTTTTACTGATATCCCTGTATCATTATTAAATACATTCATACCCTGAACCACAAGGTTTTCCTTCTCTTGCCTTGGCACAAAAGCTGTATTACTGGAAACATCTTAATTCACAGAATAAACAGTATCAATCCCAAATGATTGGGCATGAAATTTCAAAACAAAGTTGAGCCAGAAATTAATTCCTTCCTGATAATGATGACAACTGGAAGAATCAAACTGAACAATGGAAGGAGAGGATCAAGCAAGACTCACCTCTTCCACAAAAGCCCAGTACTCGCAGTCACTGCAGAAGCACCCAGGAAGGCCACCATCATTAGTCTTCTCCTGACCTGAGAAGGCTGAGATGCCCCATGGTACCATCGAGAGCCCACAGCCAGTTCTGCTAACGCAGCAAGTGAATTAAGACGAAACATTCTGTGGGTCAAAAGGAGAAATGTCACTCGGAGGCCAGTGCTGGTGACAATGATAATGATGACAGTATCAACATCACTCACTGCCACAGTGCTCTTCTCTCGGAGACATTATTCTCAACACTTGGAAGGCACTGTCCCATTTCATTCTCAATACGAGCAGAAAGTCACTGCTGCTCATAACACTGAGACATCAGAGTCCAATGAGAGGACAGAAACCACAAGATAATTTGGGGACAGTTTAGTACACTGGTGATTAACCACTCAGGGAAAGGGATACAAGACAGGGAGAAGCCACTAGCTGTAGGGCTGCTGCCGAGCACAAAAGGCTGAACCCACCAGGGCTGAGCTCTACATCTTGTGGAAAAGATACAGTGGTAGATGGCTTGAAAAATTTAGTAAGGCACCATGCCAGCAGAATTCACTACGAAAACCACTCTCTGAGATGCTGGCAGGTCATCTACCAGGGAGATCTCAATGCCAGTGGCACTTGCTGGGAAGGTGTTCTTCAGGGTGGCAGGGGAAGATATCCACAATGGGGAGATGCCATAATTCACTACAGAACTGCATGTGGGAGTGTTACAGCTACAACTCAGGAAGGGTTGAGTGCCACTCAATGTCCCACTAGTCCTTGCAAGACACAGGAGCCAGCAGCACAGAGCACATTAGAATCAAGAAGAAATACCGGGCCCGGCGGCGTGGTCTAGCGGCTAGGGTCCTCGCCTTGAAAGCCCCGGGATCCCATATGGGCGCCCGTTCTGGTCCCGGCAGCTCCACTTCCCATCCAGCTCCCTGCTTGTGGCCTGGGAAGGCAGTTGAGGACGGCCCAATGCTTTGGGACACTGCACCCGCGTGGGAGACCCGGAGGAGGTTCCTGGTTCCCGGCATCGGATCGGCGCGCACCGGCCCGTTGCGGCTCACTTGGGGAGTGAATCATCGGACGGAGGATCTTCCTCTCTGTCTCTCCTCCTCTGTGTATATCTGGCTGTAATAAAATGAATAAATCTTTAAAAAAAAAAAAAAAAAAAAGAAGAAATACCCCCTTCCTTCTCCAAGGTCCCTCTAAGATCTGCCACTGGCAAAGTTTAACAATAACTGGCAACGGAAATGTCTTCAAAATCACAAAGAGGACAATAAAAGATTTAGGGGCCCGGCACAGAAGCCTAGAGGTTAAAGTCCTGGCCTTGCACGCACCACGATTCCATATGGGCACTGGTTTGTGTCCTGGCAGCTCTGCTTCCCTTCCAGCTCCTTGCTTGTAACCTGGAAAAGCAGTTGAGGATGGCCCAAAGCTTTGAGACCCTGCACCCTCGAGGGAGACCCGGAAAAGGCTCCAGTCATTGCGGATGCTTGGGGAGTGAATCAACAGACGGAAGATCTTCCTGTCTCTCCTCCTCTCTGTACATCTGACTTTCCAATAAAAATAAAAATAAGTCTTTTAAAACAACAACAAAAAGATAGATATCAAACGTAATGCAGCAGATTGATAGTGGCAATCTGATTTTATAGCTGTGATGTGTGCCTTGCTCCAGCCTACAGTTAGTAAGCGCCAGCTTCAGGCTGATTCAGAACCCACGTTTTTAACTACGAAATGCTGCCTCTTTCTATCTGATAATGCTGACAGTAATTCTGTTAAAAAAAATTAAGTTGTCATTAAATCTTTCTCATACCCAAAGTCCTCCTCTGAACCAGATGTTTTTGTTTCATACTTAAAACTTCCTTTAATATTATATTTTATATGAGACAAGTATCTACTTTCTCATTCCTCATCCCACAGGAAAAGCATATTTCCAACTCTCTGAATTTGGTATATCTTGCATTGTACCTTGTCTGATCAATGAAATGCAGTCCAGTTCTACTAAATGACTTTTTTTCCTCTAAAGATCATTTATTCTTGTCTATACTGAAAGTCAGAGAGCTAGTGAGAGAATAAGAAAGCAAGCAAGCAAGTGATCTTCCAGCCACTGGTTCACTCCCCCAATGCTCCCAATAGCCAAGGCTGGGCCAGGCTGAAGCCAGGAGCCTAGAATTCTTTCACAGTCTCCATCTGCTACCACCCAGGGTGCGTCTGCAGAACCAGGGTGGAAGTGGAGCAGCCACAACCTGAATCAGCACTTCAATCTGAGATGCAGGCATCCCATGCAGCAGCTTAACGTGGGTGCCCCAGTGTCCAGCCCTCATTATCAGCAGGGGCTCTTAACTGGTGTTACTGTTGGCCTTCTTGTGCTCCTGGACTCCACCAAGAGATTACATCTCAAGGACACAGTGATCCTTCAACTTAGGCTTCAGAAGCAACAGACCTGAGCCTGAAACACAAAAGTGCAGCAGAACCAGCTGAGCACAGCTGCAATGTGCAGGTAGAAGTCGATGTTATCAGTCATTACAAATTCTGGGGTTGGTTGTTGCTTCACTGAAAAGCTGACTAATTCAGTGCCTAAGACAATTACTGAGACACTCTAGTTCAACAATTTATTAGGCTCATTCTACATATCTAGTCAGCGTTTATGAAAGACTTTGTGTCAAAACACTTTTACAATCAAATGAGGTAAGACACACACAAAATATTAAAGATACATTTCCCAAAAGAGTATGTTGAAGAAATACAAAATAGTATGGGGTAAATGGTAGAAAATTACAGACAAAAGAAAACTGGGTTGAGATTGCATCAGTCAGTAAAGGTTTTGTTTGATCATCAGCCTCAGGATAGAGTAAGATTTTGATCAAATGATAGAAATTCAATCATATCTCCAAAAGTATCATTTAAAGTATGACCATTTAGGGAATTAACGTGGATTTTTCTCCTCTCTAGGCAGTCATCTTGAGGTGTTAGTATAGTTTCATATCCTTTTATTACACAGGTAAACTAAAGGAGAAAGGAGCATTTTTGGGGGGGTCCATGACCTTTTTTGTAGTGATAATTCAGTCAGTTTGTGCGAAGTATTCATGTCTCCCCTTTCATTTTTCTCAAAGCATAGTTTATTGATTCCTAATTGAAATCCCTTGTGTTTAGAACATCTCTTCCTATGGCAATTCATATATCTTTTCACACAAACATTTACTTCCCCACTTGGCTTTAAATTTCATTCAAAGCTAACTTACTTTTTAGATATTATTTATTTGAATGAATGATGGAGAAGGAAAACAGACTTTTCATTCACTAGTTTCTCCCCAATACCCACAACAGATTGGGCTAGGCCGCCAAAGTCAGGGCAGAGGAACTCCATCAAGGTGGCAAAAATCCAAATACCTGGGCCACCATGCACGGCCTCCCAGGTGCATCAGCAGGAAGCTGTGTCACAAGCACGAGAAGAGTCTCGAATATGAACTTCCGTATGGCATCTGAAGCAGCAGCTTAACTGGCTGTGCCATAATGCTAACCACTGTCCTTTTTAGTGATTTCTTCCCCCTCTTTATAAATCCAAAGTACAGCACATGACTTTGTTATATTACATATGCTTAAAATATCTGTTAAATATATTTCACTTTACTATCAACAATGTTTGGGCACAAACTATATATGCACTGATCTCTAACATTTAATTATACTTCTCAGTTTCTAATTTACTAATAAAACTATCATTATTTGGATTCAAGTCAGATTCAACAACATAGTTGTTTCCTAATATCATTTAGCTGGCGACTGCCTTTTCCCTAGTACCTACTGCGTGTTCTAACAAGTACTGGTTCTAAGCTCTTCTTCATCCAATCTGTATCCATTCAAAGCTGGACTAAATCTTGTCTTTTTATACAAAGTAAAAGAGAAATGAATGTTTTCCTATTTTATGACTTCAGCTTTGGAAAAAATTATCTCTCTTACCAGTATCAAAAACTACTTCATTTTATTGCACTTACTCTAGCAACATCAGCACCTTCCCAAGTACTCTACTACTAAACAACTGGGTGCACCAAGAAAGCACCTGCATTCTCTCCCAAGGGAAAAGCCATCCAGTAGTAAAATGAAAGAAATAACAAGAAGAGTTTAGGGCTCCTTTTGTCTCTATATTGCTTTCATGTTGCTGGTGAAAAAACACTACAGCAAACTTTACTCTTTTTCACTTGGAGGGAAGGAAGTAATTTGTTCAAAGACTTATCCAGTTTGGTATAGGCAGGCATTTGGGAAAACAATTAAGATGCACACATCTCATACCAGAATGCCTGTATCCAGTCCCGGCTCTGCTTCCACTTCCAGCTTCCAAAAATGTACAATCTGAGAGGCAACAGGTATTTAGGGAGTGAACCGGAGGATGAAGATCTCTCTGTATCCGTGTGTGTGTGTGTCTGTGTGTGTGCGCATGTCTCTCCTTTAAGTAAAAGATATCTGCTAAATTTGAGACTGTATCTCTGGTAGTATTCCAGAGAAATTAAAACTTTGCAAATTCTGAGTTTCATTCACATTCTCCTTAAATTTTGATGGTATGTTTCAAATGTTAGTGCCAATATCTCATTTCACTTTGGTTTTAATCTCATTCCCCAAGCACACAACAATAGGCATATCTATTTTTCTCTAGTAGAATTTTCACAGATGCTGACTGAATTTTTCAATCCAGAGAGAACATGTTCCATTATAACTTAATCCCTACTTCGACAGTGAAGAAATGGTGCAACACCTGAATGTCATGATTTCTGGTGAGAAACAGATTTAGAAAATCAGGTTTCTAACTGAGTCTGGAAAACTGAACAGAATAAATTCCAGGTGTTGATGTGATGCACACTTAGGCGCTCCATGATGGATGGGTTAAATTAATTCACTTTTCTTCCCACTCTGTCACCCACCATTGTCCCCATCACCACAAAAGACATGCCACTAAAATCATAATTTTGACATGAGCTGGAAAAAGATGAGATAGTATTCCCAATCAAGAAATGTCAAGCAAGGCAATTTAAAGAAACTTTGTTATCAAAAATAAGGCATTATCTATCCAATAAGAAATGCAAAACAAAAATTTCTTTTAGAAATAAGTACAAGTATATTGCTATTTATCAACATGTATCATGCTAAGATTATCAATGCATTATTTTTGGTAAATTTCAAAGACTCACAGAATCAATAAATCAGTATCATTATTTTACATATGAAGGAACTGAGCTCCAGATGGATGTCAGGTGACTTCCACAGTTAATCAGTAAAAAAAAAAAAAAAAAAAAAAGTGTAATATGTTCTAGAAGCACTGACTTCCAAAAAAGCTAAACAGGAAAAAGATTTTTAAGTCACTATTCTCAGCAAAATGGCCATTCTCTAAAAGGGGAGAAAATGCCTAACTATAGACAGAGAAACAATGATATGAAATACAATATATTAAAAATTATAATTATAAAATATTATTAAACCATCATTTCACAAATCAACTGAATATTAGGCCAAACATATAAAGACAGTTAAAAATATGTAAAAATGTGGTCCAGTGCAATGGTTCAATTGTCTAAGCATCTGCCTTCAAGTACTGGGCTCCCCAGCTGCTCTACTTTCCACGCAGCTTCCTACTTGTGGCCTGGGAAAGCAGAGGAGGATGGTCCAAAGCCTTGGGACCTTGCATGCATGTGGGAAACCCAGAAGAAGTTCCTGGCTTCAAATTGGCTCAGCTCTGGCCACTTGGGGAGTGAACAGCAGATGGAATATCTTTCTCTCTGTTTCTCCTTTTCTGGATAAATCTCCCTTTCCAAAAAAAATAAATAAATCTTTTTTTAATTTAAAATGGTCCTGAAGCTTATGAAAAGATATTTAACATCACTTTTAATAATAGGAGTGTGCAAATGTAGAACTATACTGATATCAATATATAATTAATATAGAATTAGTCTCATTAATTCACAAAGGTTTAAAACATTCTAAATTGCCCAATTTCCCCCATTTTATTAAGGTCACTAACTACTTACTGAGTAAGACAACCCTGCCTCCTCTACACACACACATATAATGAGCACAGGGACACTGCAAGAGACATGAAGATGAGCAACACAGTTCATCTACAAACACCTCAAAATCTGGCAATGGAGATAAAACTTGGAAGTTAAAAAAAACCATGAGATTTTTTGGGGATAGTGATTCAATCAAATTGGCCTGAGAAGTGGAAAGGAAGCTTTTTTATTTATTTAGAATAGGAAAAAACTACAAATTATTTTTTTTAAAGATTCATTTACTTTTGTTGAGTATTGGAAAGGCAAATGTACAGAGAGAAGAGACAGAGAGGAAGATCTTCCATCTGCTGGTTCACTTTCTAAATGGCCACAAAGGCTAAGCCTGAGCCAATCTAAAGCGAGGAGCCTGGAGCTTCCTCTAGGTCTCTCAGATGGGTGCAGGGTCCCAAGGATTTGGACCATCCTTAACTGCTTTCCCAGGCCACAAGCAGGGAGCTGGATGGGAAGTGGAGCAGCTGGGACACAATCCCTGCACTTGTATGTGGTAGATTAGCTAGCTGAGTCAAAACACTGGCCCCAAATCTGCACTCTACAAAAAGGGTTCAGCTGAATGCATTACCCTAGACTACAAGTCTGTCATTTTATCACTGGTGATAACATGAAGAAGGGATAAGCTACTAGAAACACAATCTCTATTGCACAAATATGATCCGTCTCAAACTATAACACCATATTAGATGTTAATTGCTCCAAATAAGTGTAAAAATATCCTCACACATTTCTTTTAGATGAAATGAATCAGAATGAAGTTCTGCATTGAAGACCAGGATAACTGCCAAAATAAAGCAGAGATAAATGTTCAAGTTCCAAAAAGACACATTTCCAGGGCCCGGCGGCGTGGTCTAGCGGCTAAAGTCCTCGCCTTGAAAGCCCCGGGATCCCATATGGGCGCCGGTTCTAATCCCGGCAGCTCCACTTCGCATCCAGCTCCCTGCTTGTGGCCTGGGAAAGCAGTTGAGGACGGCCCAATGCATTGGGACCCTGCACCCGCGTGGGAGACCCGGAAGAGGTTCCAGGTTCCCGGCATCGGATCGGCGCGCACCGGCCCGTTGCGGCTCACTTGGGGAGTGAATCATCGGACGGAAGATCTTCCTCTCTGTCTCTCCTCCTCTGTGTATATCTGGCTGTAATAAAATGAATAAATCTTAAAAAAAAAAAAAAAAAAAGACACATTTCCATAGCTCATAGTGACATCCCTGGCAGAATACGTAAGGAAAACTCATACTTCAGCTGAGTCTGTTGAAAGCAGAAAAAAGAGCTATTTTAAATGATCTGGATGAGAATACAAAGTTAATTAAGCCTAACAGCAAAAAAACAGTAATTGTAAAAACATGAATCATCTCACAGTGATGTCAGGTTTGACACAAAACTGGTCCACGCTCTTGCTAACAATGGTGCTACCGACAATCAGGGTAACATTTTACAGTATTCAATAGCTCTTCTCCCCTGGATATGCTCTAAAATAACCCTTTACCCATCAAGTACCTCCTGGTTTGCTTTTGAAACATAGATACACACACAAATACACACACACTTCTCTCGTTTGCTCGTTCTCCGCGGATTCTTTCTACTGCAATAAAAAAAAAATGCTGGACCTTTTAGCTGGTGAACAAAGGAGAAATAAGGGATAATTTTTCCTTCCAAATAACTGCAAAGAGAAAGGAAAGAGAAAGAAACAATTCAAACAAACAAAAACAAAAACAAAAAAAAACAGTCCACAAATGAAAACAAATTAACAGTTCAGAAAACCTCAAAAGCAGTGATGTGCTAATGTGTTGAAATCCTGAGTATGTTTTCCATATTTAAAATATCCATGACATACCATCTTCAACTCAATTCTCAACCCAAATATTGGAAATGAGGTAACTATCGACTTTTTTTTTTTTTTTTTTGCTTTTAAAGACTGAATTGTCTATTTTGAAAGTCAGAGTTAGAGAGACACAAGGAGAGACAGCCATCCTTCGTATGCTGGTTCACTGCCGAGCTAACTGCAGCAGTCAGCACTGGGCAAGGCTAAAGCCAGGGGCTTCATCCAGCTCTCCCATCTCAGGGGCAGCGGCCCAGCTACTCGGGCCCATCTTATCCTTTCCAGGCCGTTAGGAGGGAGCTGGAAAGGAAATGGAGCAGCCGCACATGACCTGGCACCCATTTAAAACTCTGTGCACTCTGACAGAAGACACCTTTAATATACTTAGGAGCCATTAGAGCACTATAGTAGAAAAGATAAAAACAAACAAAACCAGAAAATTTAAAACCATTCCAAAAGAAATTATTGTCAATAAAGGACTGACTCGTTCAGGCAAAAGTTAGGGTGGTTAGAAATGAAAGGGAAGAGGGATCAAGGAGAAGTATTGGTAGAAAACCAGTTTTTACTCCCAATCTCTCCTAAATATCTTTGCTTATGTTCATTTTTCTATCTAAAACTAAGATACATGTGAATGGCAAGGGTCAAAAAGTTCAGGGTCACTTTGTAGGTCTTTGTAGCAGCACTTGCAATCAAAAATCTTAATACATAACAAATTTTATTTGAAATGTTTCTGCTTAAGTAATTATTACAGGGGTGTGGGATGCTGTTATGCTATTAACTCTTATTTGATTATTCATGTAGGATTTACTGAAATTAAACTCCCCCATAATATTAACTTTAGTCTTTACTATCAAACAAAAATATTAAGTCAGTTTGTTAGGTTGAGGTCTGATATATATTTAAAAATAACAGAGGCAGCCAGGCATTTGGCACAGCATCTTAATTCTGCTCATATCCCATAAGAAAGTGCTTGGTTCAAGGCTTAGCCATCCCACTACAAATTCAGCTTCCTGCCAATGCATATCCCAGGAGGCAGGAATTAGGTGCTCAAGCACTTTAACCTCTGCCACACATATCCAAGACCTAGACATAGTTCTGGGCTTCTGATTTCTAATAAAATATTTCCAATAAAAATAAGAAATAAAGTTTAAAAATTTAAACACAGCATTCCAATAATGTCATTTAGCTGCTGCAGGATGCAGTCCAGAATTTTACACTGTCTCTGGTTTTAATTTTTTGTTGTTGTTGTTGTTTTATGACCAGGGGATTTTGAAGAGCATGGATCAGATATTCCACAGACAGGTATTTGGTTGGGTTTGTAGGGATTCTGCATGAAATTAAATTATGGCTGTATAGCGTGGTAAGAATCATACAAAGGTAATTCTATGCCCTTCTTAGTGCATCATATTTGGAGGTACAAATTGTAAACAAGTCTTAATCATAGTGATATGAACTTGAATCACTTGTGTTTAAAGTGGGCTCTGGGATCTGGCATTTGGCACAGCAGCTTAAGTCACTGCTTGGGATACACACATCTAAGTGCCTGGGTTCAAGTCTCTGCTCCTGCTAGTAAGTCCACTGCTGCTAATGCTGACCCTGGAGGGCAGTGGTGACATTAAGTACTCAGGTCCCTACTACGCCTGTGCCAGATCTGTGTTCCTGGCTCCTGGTTTCAGGCTGGCCCAGCCGGTGTCATACAGGCATTTGGAAAGTGACCCAATGGATGGGAAATCTCTTTCTCTCTGCATTTCAAGTAAATCGATTTTTTTAAAGTTCTTGGAAATACAAAATTTAAAAATAAGTTCAGTTTTTTAAATACTGGCTAAGAGAAATATGGCAGGGCCTACTTTTTTTTGTTTGTTTCTTTGTTCAGTTAATGAATTTGTTTTACTTCAGAAGACAGAGAGTTCTCATCCACTGGTTCACTCCACAACAGTCAGGACTAGGTTGGAACGAAACCAGTTCTAAACCCAATTTGTGTCTCCTATGTGGCAGGAATCCAACTACTTGAACCATCGCTGCTGCCTTCCAAAGCAGCATTAGCACCAAGGTGACAAGGTGACAAAGTGAAAGCATGAACCCAGGCACTCAGCCATGGGATGCGGGTGTCCACAATGGTGACTTAAGCTATGTGCCAAATGCCCAACCCCAGAGCCCACTTTCAGCAGGTGATCCTTCTCTCTGCCTCTCCTCTCTATAAATCTGTTTAAAAGCAAACAAGTGATCAAAGTTAATATCACAAGACTTGTTTGTATTTTGTACCTCCAGATTTAACATATAATACACTGAGAAAGGAATTATTTCTAGGAATATGACTTCTGTATCATTCCAATATAACTGCATACAAACCCAACTGAATGACATTCTACAAAATATCTGGCTCATGTTCTTCAAAAGCCTCATAATTATTAAAGAAAAAATGAAAAAGAAAAGACCACAAAGTAGAGGGGCATATGGGGACACGGCAACCAAAGGCAACGGAAAATCATGGACTGCAGCCTGCAACACTCAAGGACATTATTAGAGCAACAGGCAAAATAGGAATAATGTCTTATTCCCATGGTTATTAAACAGTAACACACTAATATACCCAAACATATTCTCACCTTGATCATTGTAATATAAGTAAGCTGTTAACTTTAACGGAAACTGTGGAAAAAGTACTGCAGTCATACAGCACTTCTGCAATCTTCTGATTAGTCTAAAATTATTTCAAGGCAAAAAGCTTTAAAAGATAAAATAGGATTAATAAATCACTGAAAAACAGAAAAGAATCTAAAAGCAAGCAGAAAAGGTTCAGCTATCATATGGTTAGATGAGCATACTGGAGTATAAGCAAGAGGTTCCAGGTAAGTTTAGAGACTTTTTTTTACTTTAAAAAAAAAAAAAAAAAAAGCTGAAATTCTAAAATCTTCCATGAGTGAAGCCCAGGATTAAACCAAAAAAAAAAAAAAAAAAAAAAAAAACCTGGGAAATCAAAAATGCCTGTCATCCCAAGTTTATAAGACCATACACATCAAAGAGAAGACTAGTACTTTGGGGCTGGCACTGTGGCATAGTGTGTCAATCTTCCACCTGTAGTGCTGGAATCCCATCCGGTTACCAGTTCACATACTGACTGCTCCACTTGTTATCTAGCTCACTGCTAATGTCCTGGGAAAGCAGTGGAGGATGACCCAATTCTTGGGTTTCTACACTCACATGGGAGTCCTGGAAGACGCTCTAGGCTCCTAGCTTCAGGCCAGCCCAGATCTGGCTGCTGTGACCATTCGGGGAATAAACCAGCAGATGGAAGACCTCTTTCTCTCTCTCTCTCCTTCTCTTTCACTCTGTCTTTTTTTTTTTTTTAATCTATTTTATTGTATTGTTGTTGACAATCTTTACATAGTTAATTACAGTTAAAGAAAGAAAAAGAAAAAAAGAAAGGTTCAAGGGTATAGGGAAGTGGGTAATACTATTAGGTCCATATTGTTTCCATCATGTATCTGAGGTAAAGGGGGATATTGAGGGAGAAGCCCCACCCGGTTTCCCGCCCACCCCGAGTCCCGGATGTGGGGCATGCTCTGAGATATGTGCTCGAGTGGTGTTAATAGTTCTCCGGTTATGAATCGCTGCCAGTTTCGCTCGATGAGGTCGTCCACTGATTGATATGGTCCATTATAAAGTCTCCGTTTGCCCCACATTTCGCTGCCAACATATAGCTGAGATGAATGATTGATCTGCTCTGTCTTCTGTCTTTTCTTGATTAGAGTTCTGAGTCCAGCAGTTCGATTGGGGAGATCTCCAAAGAAACTTTGAGGTATTCCCAGACTAGTTTCTTGTATGTTCTAGCAAGCACAGGGCCCGGCACAGTCCATCACCCCGATCAGCTGGTGGTTTCAATTGCTGGGTTGGTTCTGTTTTCGGTCCCAAGTTGCACTGGAACCAATGGGTGTTGCAGTCCAGTCTGGTTCGGCCCTTACATCAACCAGTGGGAGCTGCAGCCTAGTTGGGGCGACCCACAATAACCCCCACCAGGCCCACCCCCTATCCTGGTTTGCCGGTATGTGTAGCAGAAGACCAGTCTGTCCCCCATCCCCTTTGGCTCTTGTACGTGTCAATGGGTATTAAAGCTTAATTCTATCTAACCAACTCAACCATCCAGCCCTCACGGGTGTTGTTGAGTGCCTCTCTATCTAGCCATCCCAGCTCCCGTCCTAGTTTTCATGCCCTCCCACGGGAATAGTGACCCAAGAAGGGGGAACCCACTTTTTCCCTCTCAGGTCTCTCTGTCCCCGTTTATGCACTCTTTATGTGGTTCTGTGATTTGACTTGACAGAATTAGTCCCCAGTGCCAGCTTTTGTGGCTATGCCCATACATCCCTCACCCACTCTAATTTATGCTTGCACCAGCAGGAATAATCAGCCCAGCATGGCTTTTCCCTGGTTTAATCCACATGCAGCGCACAGGTGATGTAGCCTTGCTTAGTCTGGTCTGTCTCTATCCCAGCCCACGCTCTCCAGTGGGAGTAGCTGTCCAGCGAGGGGACCAGCCCCTTAATCCCCCTGCCGGTTCTGCCCCTCCCTTCCTGGATCTCACGTGTGCTGGTTGGATGCTGCATTCATATCCAGTACAGGCAACCACGCCCTGGCATTCCATAATGTGTACTGGTTTTGTCGCGACCAAACCCGGCCCATCCCACACTCTGTTCTGGTGATCGGATTTGCCAGTGGGTGACATGAACTGATTCAGCCTGGTCTGCTCCTGACCCATGCTGAATGTGTGCCAGTGGGAAACTTTCCATGGCCTATTCTGGGCTGTTTCCTATCATGCTTCTTGCGCTAACCTGCAGGGACTGTGTCCTGCCAGAGGAGTTGCCCAGGCTCCTCCATCAGAACCCCTCCCAATGGCAGATTCTGCGCATGCCAGGGGGTCCTTGAGCCAACCCTACCCAGTTCACCTCCTGTCCTAGCAGGAACAGTGGCTTTTCCTGGCTGGCTTTCACCCCATTCTGGTTCTTGTTGTTGGATGTTTCAGCCCGGCCATGGCTCGTCCATACCCACATACAGCTCACGCATGGCTCAAGAGGGGATTGGGACCCAGCCTAATCAGTCCCACATCTACCCTCTGGTTCTTCATGACACCAGATGGTGTAGGGATCTGAACTGGCCGGGTGCATCCAATCCCAGCCCACACTAGTGCCTCGGGTGACTACAACTGTTTCCTAGATAGAATGCAGCCCCCATTCCAGCACACGCACCCCTTGGTGGGAACCTCAACCCAGTTAAGGTGTCCCCATGCCTCCCCAACTGGGCCTGTTCCTAGCCGTAGATCATGTGCCTGCCAGTGGTTGCTCTGACTCAGCTTATCTCAGTCCCTCATTTGTCCTGGCCTCTGCCTTAGTCAGTGTGACTTAGCGTCCTTGACTCAACTAGCTACCTAAGCAGCGATTCAGACAACCAATACCCCAGAGCTCCCTGGCCGGGCGGCCAGCAGGCAGAGCCTGGCACCACACGGTGCAGTGGCCGCCCTGGGGGAGGCCGAGGACTCGTTCACTGTCTTGCGGCAGTGTCTTTGGCGTGAGCCCCCAGCATTGGGTCCGACCCGGCAGGGGCACCCCCCACAGCTGCCACACTGTGAGGAGCGGCACTTGCCCCCGAATCTCAAGGCCTGAACCCACTCTGTCTTTTAAATAAAAAATACATACTTGTTTTTAAAGAGCAGTTCTTGGAGGATTAATGCCAAGAGTGATAAGCAGAAACATAAGCAGATTCTGGAGAATTGGGCAACACTGTTATATGATTCATACTAATCTGAACAACAACTTCTTAACTCTACCACTATCATTACAAAATCAAAGCCCTTGTCCTTGTGGTGTTAGGTTTTAAACTTTTTTGTTATCTTTGCGGATGCCCACTGATCACACCATACAATTCTGGCCAAGTTCATGGAAGATATCCCAATTTCTAGAAAAGATGGTCTCCCACAGTTGCTACTGGGCCTTTTACAGAACATCTCAAAAGTCCAAGAGTCAATTTGTAATTTTACCAGTCTTCCTTTGCACCTTCATCCTTCTGTATCCACAGAAGACTGGCTCTAGGAAACCCCAACAATATCAAATTCCATGGATATTTAAGTCTCTTAGGTAAAAAAAAGACAGCATTTGCACATTATATCTCCTCTTACTGACTTTAAATCATCTCATACTACTTACAATACCTAACATGAGGTAAGTGCTATATAAGAAGTTGTTAAACTGTATTCATATTGTGTAGGGAACAATGCGAAGAAAAGTAGTGTGCGCATGTTCAGTACAGATGCAAGTATAGTTCCTGAATGTTTTCTATGAATCCGTGGTTGTGGAACCCAGACACACAGAATCCACAGACATGGAGATCAGATTGTACTTATTACCACAGCTTTCACTGCTTTTCAGCCTAAGGCCCATTCATTTCTTCCTGATTACACATGAATAAAAGGCTTTGAGACTGACAAGGTTCAGAACACACTATATGGTACCCAGGTATTTGAGAAAACATAGCCCTTCTAACAATCACACTTTTGTACCAATATCTACTCTTCATCAAAGCTAAGAATAAAAAAAAATAGATTTCCCTTTTTATTTGGATCTTCATTTCTGAAGACTCTTACGTCACACAACGCTTTGTAAACTTCTCTTGTTAACCTGACTGCAGTCACACTTGTGGCAATTATGAACTTTGTGATGAATGAGGAAAAAAAGTGCTTTTGTTCCCTACAAGAATAAATCACTAGTAAAAATGATTTATGTGAAGCAAAAATTGCCAAAATATCAATCTCATGCTTATTTTAATGTATATGTAAAAAAAGTTTAGAGCAATTCAGTTCAATTTGATAGCCACTAGCCATACTTAGCTATTCAGCATCTTAAATGTGGCTAGTCCAACTCTAAACGCAAAATATGCACAATATTTTAAAGACTCAGTAAGTAAAGAATATGCAAACTCATCAACAATTCTACATAGGCCATAGTGAAATGGCAATATCAATTTCAATTGCATAAGAGATCAGAATATGCAGCCCCAAAATATGTCTCTGTTGCATAAAGATTATTTTCAGCCGGTAATTTTGAGAAGCAAGCACACATAAGAGAAAAGAAGCTGCCCTTCCGTAAAAGCAATTTACATTTGAAAAGGGCCTCCCCAGTTTTAGAGTATCTCCCCTCTGCAACAGGAAAAGAACGGGGCTAAGACAGTTGAAATTTTTTTTCCAAGAAAGTAGTGACTTCAGTTTGCATATAAAATCTTACAAATCTTTACTACCAGGCCTTTCTAAGTCACCTTCTTCAGGAGCAGCCTTCCCCGTCTTCTCAGTTTCAGCAAAAGACAGTGTTCAAATCTGAAGTTTAAGTCACCTCTCTGGGATTTCCCACATACAGGTTAATAAGCTGGTTTTCTCTTTGTAATTTGTCTTTTGTTACAGAGTTCCAGCTAAAAATACAGACAGACTACAAGAAAAATTCTCCCCTAAACTCATTTCTTTTTAATTTTTTATATCGTTAGTGGGGATTTTAAAATTATACTTGTAGCTCATATTATATTTCTATTAGGGCAAGAATAATTTACAGCTGACTACATAATTCCACCTTGGAAGTAGAAATAGCTTTGTTTAATGAAACAGTGTGATGGGAAATTTTAGTAGTAAGAAAGAGTCAGGAAAGGTAAATTCCAAAGGAGAGAGAAAGACAGAGACAAGAAAGAACAGAATGAAAGAAATTATCCCAACAGTTCTTGCATTTTCTCTCAATAGGATCATTTCTTATCAAACACGCGAACACACTGAGGTCTTCTCCTCCCTTACACTTCCTACTTGGTCGAACACCTTCTTCTACTTGTTTGTCCCATCTTTACTTCCCTATTACATGCAAGCCTACAAAACAGAATTTCTGTAGTGACTCCTCACATTCTATTCTCTCTTTAATCCACTACAAGGAGATTTAATTTGTTCCCCAAATGCAGGTAGCAGGAGGCTAAGCCAGCTCATAAAATTCTGCATCTCTCCCCATATATGATGCCCTAGGTAACTCTTCTACCTATCTTTTCTTAAGTTACACCCTTTAAAAGAAATTATTCATGTTCACGGGAAAGGCAGATATACAAAGAAAAAAGAGAGAGAAAGCTCTTCCATCTGCTGGCTCACTCCCCACGTGGCTGCAAAGGCCGCAGCAGAGCCAATTCAAAGCTAGGAACTTCTTCTGGGTCTTCCACGTGGGTTCAGGGTCCCAAGGCTTTGGGCCATCCTTAACTCCTTTCCCAGGCCACAAGCAGGGAGCTGGATGGGAAGCGGAGCAGCTGGAACATAAATCTGCACTCATATGGGTTCCTGGTGTGTGCAAGGCAAGGATTTAGCCACTGAATCATCGCACCAGGCCCAAGCTATGCCCTTTTATAACACAGGGACCGGTGTTTGGCCTAGCAATTAAGACTCTGTTTCAGGCACCACACCCCACATCAGAGTACCTAGGTTCAGGTCCTAGCTCAGCTCCCAATTCCAGCTTCCTCTCTATGTAAACCCTAGGAAGCAGTGGTGATGGCTTGAGTGATTGAGCCCTTGCCACCCATCTGGGAAACCTAGATTAAGTTTCCAGCTCCAGCTCTGGCCTCAGCTGTTTCTGGTCATTGCAGGTATATGGGGAATGAATCAGCAGATGGGAGGTCTCTCTGCCTCTCAAATAAATAAAAACTAAAAAACAAACAGAACAAAAAAATACTGTCCTAACTACTGTTGTAAATGATTCAATATGAAAACAGCATAGTGGAAACCTCCAACTTAGATCCAAGTTGGACAGGGCTGTGCATAACTTGGGAAGCCTACTGTCTACAATTGGTATGTCACATGGGGGACGATCTAGGAAGATGGAACCCTTAACTTGTAGAAGGGTCTACACTAATTTCAGTGTTCAACTGAATTTTAGGACACCTAGTTAGCAGCGGAAAACTTGGAAATCTCAGGGGGAAATCCCACATTTCTGTATCAGAGTGAAGTATTAAGTGTTGCCAGCAAGACTATGTAAGAAAAAAAGTTTGTTTTCTTTTATATGTTATTCTCTTTTTAGAGACAGAGCTTGAACCTGGGCTATATCCCTCTCCCAAATGCCTCTGACAGCAGCAGAGGCGGGTTAGAGCCAGAACCAAGAGCTGGGGATGCAGCCCTGGTCTCCTACTTTCACGGAAGGTATCTTACCATTTAAGTGCACCCTGCTGCTTCCTAGGATCTGCACTGGTGGAAAGCCAGAATCAGTCACCAGGATCCAAAACAGAGCCAGGCACTCTAATGGAGGATGTAGGCATCTTAACTAGTGTCTTAATAGCTATTCTTACCAAGAAATAGACATTTTTTGTTGCTGTTCTCTTCTACTCTTAAAAAAAAAAAAAAAAGCAAGCATTGTGAAACCACAGGTCACACCACCACTTGTGAGACACACACATACTCATATCCCATACTGGAGGCCTGTTACGAATTCTAGCTACTCTGCTTCCAATCCAGCTTCCTACTAATGTGCTTGGAAAGTCAGAAGATAATGATTTGGGCACATGGGTAATTCCAGATGGCATTCTGCTGCTGCAGGTATCTGGGGAGTGACCCAATGGACAGAATTTGTCTCTCAAAATCTCTGCACCTCCCTCTTGCTCTATCACTCGGACTTACAAATAACTTAACTTTAAAAGATAAAGAAACCTATGGAACAACTTCGCCAATTCTAAAAATCCTTGTTATTGTGACTCAAAATCACCTACACCAACAAGAGAAAAAATAATTCAACTATAAGCAAAGCACTTAAATGAAGATATACAAGTGGCTAACAGGCACATGAAAAAGTGCTCAACACCATTAGTCATTAGGGAAATGCAATCCAAACCACACAGCTCCTACACACACCATTAGGATGTCTATTATCAAAACCACAGAAAATAACAACTGTTAAAGGAATTAGAAACCCTGTGTATTGTTGGTAGTAAAATACAACGGGGGAATCACTGAGGAAAACAGTTTGGTACTGCCTTAAAAAAATGAATACAGAATTACTATATGATACTTATTCCTTTCCCAGGCATATACCCAAAAGAACTGAAGGCAGAGACTGAAATAGGTATCTGTATAGCAATATTCATAGCAGCATTACTCGTAATAGCCAAAAGATGGAAACAGCCCAAGTATCTATCAACAGAAAAATGAATACACAAAATACGGCATGCATATACAGTAGGATATTATTCAGCCTTGAAAAAGGAAGTTGTAGCATATGTTACAATGTGAATGAACTCTGAAGACATTCTATGAAACAAACCAGACACTAAAAGATGAGTGCTATGATTCCACTTACAGGATATATCTAAAATAGTCAAATTCATAGGGACAGAAAAAACAGCAGTCACCAGAGGACAGAATAACAGCAAAATATTAATGCATTGAAAGTTTCTGCTTAGAATGAAGACGAAATTCTAAAATGGATGGTGGTCATTGTACAACATAGTGAATACACTTACTGTAACTGAGTTACATACTTTAAAAAATGGCTAAAATGGTTTTATATGTATTTTAATGCAACTGAAAAAATGGAAATAAATATGATCTGGTTCAAAAAGCTTATTATGAAGAATTTAGTACTTGACTCATCATTTATGAGATTTAAAATCTTAAGAGAACAGAAATTGCCACAGCGGTATAAATAAGGAAAATTTAATGAAAGAGCAGATTTTCAAAGAGGCGCACAAAGTTCATAAAAATCACAGAGACAGTGAAGCACGCTAGACAAAACAACAGCGGGAGGACACTGGGCCTTAATGAGTTTCAAGGTAGTTACCAGCAACCCAGCCAAGTGCAGCCACATCCTGGAGAGGGGGTGACCTCACAAGGGCTGAGTGGCCTTCGCAAGAGGAATACAATCCACCAAGCAACAAAGGAGCCAAGGAGATAAATACCCAGACCTCACCTTCTGTCTTGGCCAAATCCTACTGGACACCAGAGGGAATACAGTTAGAAAGGTCAGCTTCCCGGAGCATAAAGCAGGTCAGAAAGTTAGACAGGGACTACAGAGGGATAAACAAACAATATCCAGTACAATAAGATTTTGCCTCGTAGTTCCATTTTACTGGTTGCTATAGTTTCACATGATTTGGTGCCCAAATTCAAGCAGAATTTTAAACTCCAACATTTTAAAATAATGGTACTAAGACAGTAGGACCTTAACTCAATCATGCAGGTAGAAAGTAGGCCTAATGAAAAGTACACAGGGGACAACACCCTCAGAAGACAGTGCTGACCACAGTGTTGGTTATAAAAGCAGAGTTGGGCCTGACCACTCTGGCTTGTACAAGTGCTCTGTCTTCACCAGATGCCCACTCTTGGACTCGAATCTCCAAAACTGCTTGTTAAATAAACCTTTCCTCCTTATATAATTAGTTGCCTCTGGTATTTCATTGCAGCAACAAAAAGCTGACCAATACACTGGTCATAGGGAGAACTGTGTAACTATCTTTCCTCCACAAAAGGGAAATTTCCTATTGCCACATAAAAGTAGAGAAGTCACTGGATTAAAAAGACAATAATGTTTGTGATGTAACGAAAACAAGAGAGAAAGAAAAAGAAACCTTCAGATTAAAAGGAAAAGAAGAAAGAGAAAAACCTACAAGGCAAAGTAACAGATACAGAGCCAGAGACAAGCAGACAGGGAGAGATCCCTCTCCAGACGCCTGCAACAGCAAGGGCAGGGCCAGGCACAAGGCAGAAGCGAAGAACTCAACCCAGATCCTCCACATGCATGGCAGAGAGCTAAGCCCTTGAGCCATCACTGGTTCTCCCCAGGATGGGAACTAGAAGCAAGCTAAACAGGAAGCAAAGTAGACAGGACCTGATATGGAGTGTGATGCGGGATCCCAGGCAGCAGCTGGAACTACTGCACCACAACCAGCCTTGAAACCATAGACTTTGCTTTCTTTCTTTCTCTCTCTCTCTTTTCAATGGTATCTCATTCAAAAAAAAAAAAAAAAGTTTACTTTTTGAAAGGTGGAGTACAACAGACAGACAGACAGACACAGGCACAGCACAACTGCACCTGCAGATTCCCTCCCCAAATGTCCATAACAACTGGGCTGAGCTAGGGCAAGCTAAAGGCAGGAGCCTGGAACTCAGTGCGGGTCTCCTCCTTTCTCAAAAAGGTCTACAGTACTAAGTCATCACTGAGGTCTCTCAGGTGAGAGTTGGAGGTGAGACACCACCCTACGCACTCTGATAAGGAATGTGAGATTTCCAAGGTAGGCTTAGCCCAATGTGCCACAACACTCATAGTAAGACATAGGATGAATGATGTCCCAGAATATCAGAGCTGAAAAGAGATCTTGGGAATTTCCAATCAAAGGAACGATGATACTTCAAGCAATTTCATCAAGATCACAAAACTAGTAACCACCAAAGTTGGGAATGGAAACTACTTCTAGAAACTAAATTTTCTTGCTATCATATTATGGCACAGAAATAAAGCTGGGTATGCTTAATAACAGGAAAATCAATTGGTAAATAGGCTTAAACAAACAAAGGCTCAGACCCAAGGCTACAGTGCTCAATTTCTTAGTGCAGAACACTAAATTACTCTCAATAACCTTAGAAAGTCTGCTGTCTACCTTCTTAACATGAACAGATACTTTATAAATCTTAACATAGTATGTATAGCACTTAGAAGTTGGACAGAGACTTTAATGTAAGTCCAAGGAAAATATGCAGTCAAGAAAGAAATTATTAATAAGTTAGGAGCCATTTTCCTATTGAGTATGAAATTAAAACCCTGAGGCTGGAAAAGCGTGGGAGTAAGGCCAAAACGTTCAGAGCTGAATTGTTCCTTCAAGCACTAGAGTATATTAAAAAAGGTATCCTCCCTTGGTCAAGAGAACAAAAACTATACTAATTCTTCTTAAAACACATACTAATTACATAATAAGTTTTTTAAAATTAAAGATTTAATATAGAGAAGACAAAACCCATAGTTAATAACAAAGAGGAACTATAGTATTCAAGATTCAAGGAAATTATAAAAATAAAACCAAATGATACAAATGTCCTTTTTCAGAAAAAAAAAATCATAACTTATTTTAAAACTTTCAAATTGTCCAAATCTCAAGGAATTCTATTGTGGGGGGTTGGTATTGTGGTGCATAAAGTTAAGCCACTGTATGTAATACTAACATCCCATGTGAATGCCGGTTTGAGGCTCTGCTGTTCTACTTCTGGTCCAGTCCACGGTTAATGCAAATGGGAAATCAGCAGAAGATGACTCAAGCAGGTATGCCCTCACAACTCACACAGGAGACCTAGAGGAAGCACCTGAGCCTTGGCTCCTATCTTCATCTTGGCTCAACCTGGGCCTTTACAGACACTGAAGGAGTGAGCCAGCAAATGAAAGCTCTGTCTTTCCTTCTTCAACTTTGTTTTTCAATAAACAAATCTCTTTTTTTAGAAGAATCCAACTGGGCCTGGCACAATAGTTGAGTGGCTAAAATTCTCACCTTGCATGCTCCGGGATCTCATATGGGCATCAGTTCGTGTCCCGGAGGCCCTGCTTCCAGCTCCCTGCCTGTGGCCTGGAAGAGCAGTCGAGGATGGCCCAAAGCCTTAGGACCCTGTACCCAAGTGGGAGACCCGGAAGAGTTCCTCGATCCTGGCTTCAGATTGGCTCAGCTCTGGCTTTTGTGGCCATTTGGGGAACGAATTAATGGATGGAAGATCTTTCTCTCTGTCTCTACTTCTCTCTGTTTATCTGACTTCCCAATAAAAATAAATGTATCTTTAAAAAAAAAAGACAACTCCACTATGAAAACCATATATGCATCACCTAGATTAAACAAACAACATTTTGCTGTGTTTGATTAATCTATCAAAATACTTAAACTACTTTTTGCCATACAATTTGAATGTTATCAACACACTGATACTTAGATATAAAGTATTTTTTGTCACATTTTCCCACATATTCACAATCCCATTATTAAATATATTTAAGTTGGCAACAATTTTTCAATTTTTCGATAGTACATATTCAAATGTCCCCAAAATTTACAGCAATTTTTCAAACCAGGATTCAAACAAATAGCTTGTTAGCATCTTTGATTTATGCTCTCTAGTTTCTCTCTTTTTTCCCCCCAGATTTATCATGTTTATTTGAAAGACAGATTTCACAGAAAAGGAGAAAAAGATACTCTATCTGCTGGTTCACTCCTCAAATGAACTGCAATAGCCACAGCTGAGCTGAGCTGAAGCTGGGAGCCAGAAGTCTTCTACCTGGATACAGGGTCCCAAGAACTTGGGCCATCCTCTCAATGTCTGCTTTCCCAGGCCATCAGCAGAGACTGGATCAGGAGTGAAACAGCTGGGACATAGGACACTGCTGCTCTCAGCCAGAGGATTAGCTTGCTGAGCTATCCCACGGGCCCCTCTCTGGTTTCTCTTAATCCAGCATAGTTCCACTACTCTATTACAGCAATATTTAACTTCATAATGCCACATCACTTATTTGCCATTCCCTTCCCAGAGCTGTCCAATTCCACTTGCTTTATTGGCTTTTTCAAATAGCATTCAACTGTTTTCTGTTCTTCCCACCAGTATTCAGTATAACGGGTTCTCAAGACATTACTGTACTCAGGAGTATTACCTGGATTTATGTTCAAAATAACAACAAAGCCATTTTTATCACTTCTGTAGAATACCCAAAGTCTCCATCAATTCTGACTTGAACTGCCCAGATGTTCAACACATACCTCCCCTTGGACAGTCAAGAACATGCTGTTCTATTATTTAACACTAAATTACACAAAAGTCGGAGTGTATATGATTCTCTCAACACTTTCTACACCAGGCTGAGAGTCAACACACTGAGACTGTCCATTCTTCAAACACTGGGGCACTCCACTAACTGAGCAGTTCAACAATGTCTTCCAGTTTGCTTCTATAATAATACAGTATGATATTCAAAATAAATCAAAAAATCTAGAGAAATGAGTAATGATCCAGTTAACTCCTTGGATACCTACTATTTTAAGCTTCCTGAGATTCAACATTCAGAACTGGAAAAATAAATTCATTTCAAACATTTTTTGTTACTGATATTTAAAATCAAATTTAACGAAAATCTAATACATCCCAGACACTTGGCATACATAATTAATTCAATCTTCACAGGATCCATATGAGATTAGTCATTATCATTTCTATTTTGCATATGGAATAAACTCATTGGGAGAGATTAAATAACTTGCTACTGTTAAGTGATGCAGTTGAATTTAGAACAGAACTACCAACACCCAAGCCACCAACATCAGCAGTAAGAGTTCAAATTCCTGTTGCGCTGCTGACATTTCTTTCCATTGAAAACAAATGGAGTACGGGCCCGGCGGCGTGGCCTAGCAGCCAGAGTCCTCGCCTTGAATCCGCCGGGATCCCATAGGGCGCCGGTTCTAATCCCGGCAGCTCCACTTCCCATCCAGCTCCCTGCTTGTGGCCTGGGAAAGCAGTTGAGGATGGCCCAATGCGTTGGGACACTGCACCCGCGTGGGAGACCTGGAAGAGGTTCCTGGTTCCCGGCTTCGAATCAGCGCGCACCGGCCCGTTGCGGCTCACTTGGGGAGTGAATCATCGGACGGAGGATCTTCCTCTCTGTCTCTCCTCCTCTCTCTGTATATCTGACTTTGTAATAAAAATAAATCTTTAAATAAAAAAAGAAAACAAATGAAGTAGACGAGGGTTTCATTGATACCTTCTCTTAACCCATAACAGACTGGGACAGGAGTCGATCCTTTTTTAAAAAGATTTATTATTTGGGCCCGGTACAGTGGCCTAGTGGCTAAAGTTCTCACCTTGAACATGCCCGGGATCCCATATGGGCACCGGTTCTAATCCTAGCAGCTCCGCTTTCCATCCAGCTCCCTGTTTGTGGCCTGGGAAAGCACCTGCATGGAAGACCCAGAAAAAGCTCCTGGTTCCTGGCTTTGGATTGGCTCAGCTGAGGCCATTGCAGCCACTAGGACTGAACCTGCGGATGGAGGAGGATCTTCCCCTCTGTCTCTTCTTCTCTGTATATATGACTTTGTAATGAAAATAAGATAAATCTTTAAAAAAATAAAATAAAGCCATTTTCATTTTTGCATGGGGAAGAATTTGTGGGTAAACCGTAACTTCTGCATCTCATATTGGAGTGCTCTGGGTCTGAGTCCCAGCTCTGCTCCTCGCGCTGTGTTCCTGCCAGTGCACACCCCGTGAGGCAGCAGGTGATGGCTTAAGTGGTTGGGTCCTGGGATTCCCCATGGTTCGTGTTCTCAGCTCCCAACCCCCACGAAGGCAGGCATTTTGGGGATAAATCAGCAGATGAGAATTCTCTGTGTCTCACTGGCTCTCCTCTTTCTCTCAAATAAGTAATACCGACTTATAAAATTCATTCTCACTTAAAAAAGAATATGTTAAAGTACTCTATCTGGGAAAACATGGCTTAAGTTCAACAAATACTGAAAGTTTTGTAAAAATTGCTTAAGAGCTAAAATGAAGCTTAAATATCAAAAGTGGCACAATTAGGTTTTAAAAGACTTTGTTAATTTCTTTAGTCCTGATGTCCTTAAGTTCATGAAACAATCAAGAATAGAAAAATAGAGTATCAGGACCCCACAGCCAGCTTCTCACAGACAAGCAGCAGGAGGTTCTCAAGTTTTTAGGATAAGGCAATAGTCAGCAAGCTAATGACCTGGTCCACGTCTGAGAGAACAGGTGGATCACAGTGGCCGACACCTTTGCTTCAAGATACTAACATTCATTAACTCATCATATAGTTCAACAAGACTTAAACTCTCTAGACCCATCAACTCCAAATCGGTTACTCTATCTGTAAAATCCTTTAAGTTGCCAGACCTTTTAAACAAAAGCTTATCAAAGAAACCAGTCAGAAAAATGACACACCTATCTACAGAACAGGACGAAAACCAATCTTTCCAAGGTATCAAAGAAGAATAAAATATTTCCCCCTAGTCCCTTGGCTGTAAACGTTTATTCTACTTGTACTTGACACCTACAGGATTTTAACAGGTATCTAAAAGGGAAGGTAGAGAAACTGCCAAATGACAGCAACCAGGACTTGAATCGCAGCGCGTTTTAAAGTCTTCCAACACGCAAAGTCCACAGCGCCTGCCCCGTTCTCAACACACCGTGAGAGATGTGAGAAAAAACAAACAACTTGAGACAAGGAGAGCGCGAAGGCGACGCAAAAGAAGAGCCGCCCAAGCAGTCTGCACTTGGGCTGCTCGGGCGCTGTCCCTCTCCTTTCTCAGCGGCATTTTCCTCTTACTCCTCAACTGCAAACTCTGCCGCCCACTTCCAAACACACGCACCCGGGAGTCCCGGTCCGCCACGCCTGAGAACTCGGTACTGAAAAAAAGTTTTCCCGGGACAGGGAGAGGAGACGCGGCGGAGGGAGGACCGGCGCCGGCAGGAACACCCGGAGCTGGGCGCCTGAGGCAGAAAGCCACTCGGCCGGACCGCTAGAAGCGCCCGCTCGCCCGCGGCTGACAGATGGCCGACCCCGGGAGGCCAGGACCCTGAAACTGTTCCACCACCGCCGCCCTTGCGCCCTCCCTAAACGGCTGTGCCCTCACTCTCGCTCAAGTCCAACACTCACCCGTCCCCGAGCAAGGTCCAGTAGCAGCAGTTCAGTCAATCCGCCCTCGTCTGACAACCAGAGACCAAGAAGCCGCCAGGACCTGCCTCCACCGCCCACCCTCACGTGACTCTCGCAGCCGCTGGGCCTGTCGGGATCGCGGCAACCGGCGTGTGGGAGGGGCGCGCAGGAGGAGAGGGAAGGGGCGGGGAAAGCTCGGCCCCGCCCCCTGTCTGTTTTGGCGGGAAGGCGGCTCCTAGCAGGTCCTGAGGTGTTTTACCACAGGGGCAGAGGCGTCTGTTAGCAAATGTTAATTGTGTCTGCCGGAGTGAAAAGAGACCAGAGTGAGTTGGGAGTTTCTCCTTTGCAACTGCATTTTTAGGATTAAATTTTTGGTAAAATTTTCTCCCCCTTTTATAACCGTGAGGATTTTTTTTGGAGGGTTTAGAAATCTCATCGCTCTTTCTAATGTGTGAATTTTCCAAGTGTTTACTTGGAATCTCATATTTTATTATGGTGTGTAGTCTCTAAGATACTACAAAAATGTTTTTCCTCCACAAATTTGTTTCTAGCTGAAGTTAGGGCTAGGAAGGCAGCACATAGTGGGGTCTTGGGGTCTTGTCCATTCAGCCAACCTAACACTTTCCAGGTTAGTGTTGATAAAGAGCTAACACCTGTCGTTTTGTTCATTGGTCTTTTGTCGATTGGGTAGTGTCATGTGCTTTTTGATGTTTACTTGTTAATTATTTTTAAAAGTTAAAGTTCTAGTTTTTACGTTATTATTACGCACAGCTAATTCCCGCAACCTGGTTCTTTACCGTGAGCCGCAAACACCAGACGCAAATGAGGTATCTTAGGAGGTTTATTCCAGCGGGGCAGCAACGGATGGAGGTGGTGGAAGATGACGGCAGGGGGGACGAGTGCAGGCACCTGGGGCCGCTTATCTTCAGGTAGGCCCACAAGGTGTAGGGGGCAGATTGGGAAGGATTGAGGGCAGGCCCAAGGGATTGGTGCCTGCAGGTGAATGCCTGAGGATGATTGGTGAGTGGGTGGGGTGGGAGATTGGGAGTGGGATTCTCAGGTGAAATGCCTGGTTACATCTGATTGGTGGATGGCTAGACTGGCATGATTTCGTGAACTGTGAGGAAGAAGGAGCAGCGCCAGGCAGGGTATCAGTCTCCATGATGACCTTCAACCTTCAAATCGCTCCTCACATTACTTCCTTTCAGAATGCCTTTCAGAATTTCCGGGAAGGTTGGCAATCTCTGGCAGTGGAAGTGAAATGAAAATGTACCACAGAGCCTTGAAATAGAATGGTGTCCAAGAAATTACTTAGCTGTGAAAAAGGAAACCATAGAAAGACAAAACTCTCACTGGGGTTTAGTTATGAAGGGAGCAAAATGAACTGTCTTCTGCGTTTTTCCTCAGAAGACCCTCCATCCCCACTTACCTACAAGCAGCAAACTTGTGTTTGTTTCCTTGTGTCACCACTCTGCCCTCCCCCAGCACTGGTTTCTTCATGCCAGCTTGTGGCATGGAGCCTTTCTTGGCAGGTAGAAGCAAATGAAGAGCCGGCTCAGTAGCACAGTAGGTGCTGGGCTTGGGCACAACCTATTCTGAATGACACTTGCCGTTCAGACCCTTAAATAAGACTTTTTTTTTTCTTCCATTATACTTATTGGCAGGTGGAAGGCAGAGAGACAGATAGATGAAGATCTTCCTATCATGGGTTCACTCCCAAAATGGTTGCAACAGCCAGGCCTGGGCCAGGGTGAGGCCAGGGAGTCAGTCTGGGTCTCCCACCTGGATGGCTAGAACCTCAGTGCAGGATGCACCACCTGCTGCCTCCCAGGGTGTACGGCAGCAGGGTCCAGGATCAGAAGCACAGTAGCTGGGACTCGAACTAGGCACAGTGATGGAGATGCAGGCATCCCAAGTGGTGACTTGAGCCACTGCACCAAAGTCCCTCTCTCATACACTTTTAAAACTTAGGAAAAATTGTGAAGGAATTTTATGTGTGATATACAAATCAATACCATATGGATCATTAAAATTGAAAGTATTTATTTACTCATTTGGAAATAAAAAACCCATTATATGTTGACCTATATAAAATTTTTTAAAAGATTTATTCATTTTATTACAGCCAGATATACACACAGGAGGAGAGACAGAGAGGAAGATCTTCCGTCCGATGATTCACTCCCCAGGTGAGCCACAACCGGCCGATGCACGCCGGTCTGATGTCGGGAACCTGGAACCTCCTCAGGGTCTCCCACGCGGGTGCAGGGTCCCAAGGCATTGGGCCGTCCTCAACTGCTTTCCCAGGCCACAAGCAGGGAGCTGGATGGGAAGTGCAGCTGCCGGGATCAGAACCGGCACCCATATGGGATCCCGGGGCTTTCAAGGCTAGGACTTTAGCTGCTAGGCCGCGCCGCCGGGCCCGACCTATATAAAATTTTAAAAATAATATTAACTTCCAAAAAATTTTAGCAACATGGTTTTACACTTTCGTAAATTTTGTTAGCATCTGGTTTGCTAGAACACTGCTGATTAGCCTATCTTTTCTGCATTCAGTGTCTTGCTATGGACATATATCGCCTCTGGCAGACTCTACACTGTAGGGATAGTGAAGGTGACAAAGGCAAATAACACTAAGCTATTAAGAACTGATTTAGAGATGACTAGAAGGGGTTTCAGGATCCCCTAGGAGTTCTCTGAGTCCACTTGAAGGATTTCTGTTTTAAACCATACACGTTACCTGCCTTTTAGGTTTGGTCATTTTGGCATGAAGTAGAACACTTTAAGCAGAACATGACAAAGATAATTTGCAGACTACACCAGTGTTTTAAGTGTAAATATTCTTTCTCCATTACATAAAAATTAGAGTTGAGGCTAGCTTTTTGCATAGCAATTAAGACACCACTTGGGATGCCACATTCTACATCAAGAGTGCCTGTGTTTGTGTCCTGGCTCTGTTGTCCATTCCAGCTTTCTACTAATGTGTACCCTGGGAGGCAGCAGTCATGGCTTAAGTTCTAGAGATCCTGCCACTGGTAGGGGACACCCAGGTTGAATTCGTGGCTCCTTGCTTTGGTCCAACCCAGACCAGGTATTTGGAGAATGTACCAGAGGGCAGGAGAACTCTCTGTGTTGACTGTGTTTCATACAAATAAACATCAGGTGTTGTGATGTAGTGAATTAATTAGCAGCTAAAGACACCTGCATCCCATATCAGAGTGCCCATTATCAAATCCCAACTCCACTTCCTGCTAATGCCGATGATGGCCCAAGTCCTTGGATTCCTGCCACCCAAGTGGGAGACCTACATTGAGGTTTGGGATCCTGGCTTCAACTGGGCCCAACCCTGGATCTTGCAGACAAATGGAGAGTGAGCCAGAGGCTAAGAGAACTCTGTCTTTGTCTCTGTCTCTTTCAAGAAATAAAATTAGTTTAAAAATTTTGAGAATATAATAGGATACTTCAGGGTCATAGGCATCATAGATATATTCTATATTAGAACTTGATCTACTAATCCAATATTGCATTTCAGGCTGCTGTGCAAGATATAAAATCTCACTAATGAGACTGTATAGCCTCTGCACAATCTAATATTAAGACCCAATTTGTGATCAATAAAATTTGGATTAAAATTTATTTCACATACACATGCATACACTCAATACCTACTATATGCAAGGCTCAAAATAAGAACTGGGCTTATAAAAATGTATAAGCTTCCTGCCCTTGGGCAACTTATAAATAGTCAGCCTTTGATAACCATAGGCAGATGATTTCCAGGAACCTCCAAGCATACAAAAACTCTTGGGATGTTTAAGTGCCTTATATAATACAACATAATATTTGCATAGCATATAAGCAATACACAACCTCCAGTATGCTTTAAATCATGTGTAGATTATTTTGTTTAAATATTTTATTTATTTTTATTGAAAACGCAGGTATATAGATAGGAGGAGAGACAGAAAGGAAGATCTTCCATCCAATGATTTACTCCCCAAGTGGCTGCTATGGCCAGAGCTGAGCTGATCCAAAGCCAGGAGCCAGGAACTTCTTCCAGGTCTCCCACGCGAGTGCAAGGTTCCAAGACTTTGGGTCGTCCTCAACTGCTTTCCCAGGCCACAAACAGGGAGCTGGATGGGAAGTGGAGCTGCCAGGATTAGAACCAATACCCATGTGGGATCCCTGTGCATTCAAGGCAAGGACTTTAGCCACTAGACTACCGTGCCAGGCCCTCATGTGTAGATTATTTAGAATTTTGTAAAACAATGTAAATACCATCTAAATAGTTATTGCACTGTGTTTTTCAGGGGATAATGACACGGATAAAACATCTGTACATGTTCAGTAGAAAATCAAGGTTTTTTAAATGTGTATTTTCTTTCAGTGTAGTTGGTTGTTGTTTCTAAAGGGACAACTGTAGAGAATGAGAATTGTGTCCTTCTATAAATGGATTTTGTTTTGCCAAGTCTAATATTTCCCAAACCACTTTGATGATCAAATGGCTCAGAATTACCTGAAGAGATTATTGTTAGATTATGAGATAATGCTTGGGTGTTTGGTTTGGTTTGGTTTGCCTTTTGAGGTTTATTTATTTACTTACTTAGAGTATATAATTAGAGATCCATCTTCCAATTGCTGGTTCACTTCCTAAATAGTCACTACAGCCAGACTTATCCAGCCAAAGCCAGGAGCCAGAGACTCCATCCTGTCTCCCATATGGCTGTCAGGGTCCTGAACCCTTGTACCATCATCCACTGCATTCCCAGCAATCTGGAGCAGAAACAGAACCGCCAAGGCTCAGACTGTCATTCCAGGCAGCAGTTAGCTGGCTGTGCCCTAATGCAAGCCCCAGTCATCTGCTGGAGTGGATCCAAACAGGGCTCAGAACCCGGATGTTAACATCCCAGGTCATCTGCATGCCAGGGTGAGATTGGAAATGAGTTCCAAATCCTGGGTCTGCTGCCAAGAGGTGGCTTTGGTCTTTGCCTGAGTATTATCATTTATGACATGTAATCTCTGTTTTGGCTTTCTTATTTCAAAAGTAAATTGTACTTAAAGACCTGTGCTCTAAGTGGGACTATTTAACTTTTTGAAGGTAGAAGATGACCAGGAACATATTGCTGTGGCCGAGAGGAGGAAAGTACCCACACAATAAAAACGAGGCACGTCCAAAGGACCCAGAATGAATACTTCATGTTTTATGAAATTGATTAATTGAATTGATTATCTAGATTAAGCAAGGATACACAAAGGATAAAAAGCAAAGTTACTACTTTTGTTCCAGTTACTAGTTTTTCAACCTCCCAAAAGCATTTTAGGCTGCTTCAAAATAATTGCTGATTTGACTTTTCCCTATTTTTAAATGTAAATGGTGTCTCATCTTTCTTAAGCATTTATAAATTATGCAAAAACACATCCCCTTAGATTCAAATAGAGAAGCATTTGAAATAAAATATGAAATTTTCTTATTCTAATGTTCCTTATAAGCATACTCACTGTTAAGTTTTATTTTCTCTTTTTTAAAAAATCTTTTTGCTTTTATTGGAAAGTCAGGTTTACAGAGAGGAAAGACAGAGAGGAAGATTTTTGTCTGATCATTCACTCTCCAAAGGACCAGAACAATCAGAGCTGAGCCGATTCAAAGCTAGGAACCAGGAGCTTCTTCTGGGTCTCCCACACAGGTGCAGGGTCCCAAGGCTTTGGGCTGTCCTTGACTTCTTAGGCCACAAGCAGGGAGCTGGGTGGGATGTGGAGCTGCTGGGATTAGAATCGGTGCCCATATGGGATCCCGGCACGTTCAAGGCTAAGACTTTGCCACTAGGCCACGCCGCCCGGCCCCCCTGCATAGTTTTTAAAAGTGAAATAATTCACAAGAGCTAAAAATTTTCAAGTAAAATATATGTACTAGTTTCTCTTCCATCTTTGTTCCTAAAACATCACATGTATTAGCAAGCAACCAGCAAAACTAGTTTTTATGCATTCCCATTCACATGTTTTCATATCATATAAAAGATTTTATTAGCTTTTTATATTAGTATATAGTATCACATTTTATATACAACACATGCACACTCATGTCTTTATTTAATCAGTTACCTGGTTTGAATAATCAAACATTTAGGTTATTTCTATTTTTTTTTTAAAGATTTATTTATTTTTTATTACAAAGTCAGATATACAGAAAGGAGCAGAGATAGAGAGGAAGATCTTCCGTCCGATGATTAATTCCCCAAGTGAGCCACAACAGTCGGTACGCGCCGATCCAAAGCCGGGAACCGGGAACCTCTTCCAGGTCTCCCACGGGGGTGCAGGGTCCCAAAGCTTTGGGCCGTCCTCGACTGCTTTCCCAGGCCACAAGCAGGGAGCTGGATGGGAAGTGGAACAGCCGGGATTAGAACCGGCGCCGAGGACTTTAGCTACTAGGCCACGCCACTGGGCCGAACATTTAGGTTATTTCTAAATGTTGCTCTTATAAATAATCTTCAATGATTAACCTTGAAAATACATCTTTTTGCCTATGGGTGAGTCTATGAAATAAATTCCTGGACAGAGTGGTGAAGTCAAAAGTTTCACAGGACCAGGCTTTGAGACAGAACTTACGGAGTTTAAAATGTTTAATAGGGAGTGCGCTCAGGTTCAACAGTTGTGGGAGGGAGGTGGCAGAAGCAGAATTAGGCAGAGGGAGAAACACACCCAGATGTACACAGCCTCAGCTAACCCCAAAGGGAAGCCATGGAATGAACGGACTCATCAGAGCTTGCCTGCAAGGAGTGGGAATGGCAGTCACTGAATGTGGGTTGCCCCAGAAAATCATGTCATTGGTGAGGCAGCTCTTTGCAGCTGACGTGAAGTTTAAAGCAGCTGACAGTTGAAGACTGTCTGCTTACAGAATTCCCAGAAGTTGCGGCAACAAGATGTTTCTGGAAAGGAGTATATACATTTTGTGATTTATATATATGTATATGTGTGTGTTTGTATATGTGTGTGTGTATGTATATATATATATAAAATTCCATATATTTGCCAATCTGGGTAAAATGTTATAGCTCAGTATACAGCCATTTGCTGCATAGCAACATTTCAGTCAACAATGATTATAAGATTATAATGGAGCCAAAAATCCTTGTCACTAAGGTGACATCCTAGCCGTCCTAATGTAACACACAGCATTACTCACATGTTTGTGGTAAGGCTAATATAAACAAACATACTGGACTGCCAGTCATATAAAAATGTGGCATACACAATTATGTATATGTACATGAAAGTTAATCATAAACGGCTATGCTGGTGGTTTATGTATGTACCAACCATACTTTTTATTCTAATTTCAGGATATATTTCTTTCATATTTTTAAAAATTCTTATTGTGAAACAATATGCTCAGTTACTGCAGCCAGTAACCTCATTCATCTCGTGTTTATCACACCTCTTCAGTGTATCAAGAGACCATTTCAGGCAATTGACCTACACCATCTAGGGAAGGACAGTGACACTCTATGATGCTCACATAGCGATGCAATTACCCAATAATTTAGCTCTCAAAAGGTATACCCATCATGAGGTGGCTCGTGCTTGTGGTTTTAATTTTCTTTGCTATTTACAAGCTTTATTTATTTTATTTGAAATGCAGAGAGAGATGGGGAGAGACAGAGATCTCTCATCCACCTGTTCATTCCCCCAGATAGCCACAAAAGGCAGCTCTGTGCATGCCAAAGCCAGGAGCCAAGGAACTTCATCTGGGTCTCCTGTGTGGGTGGCAGGGACTCTGGCTTGCCGGCCGGCTTCTGCTGCCTTTCCAGGATTGTTAGCAGGGAGCTGTACAGGAAGCAGAGCAGCCAGGACTTGATCCCGTAATTCCAGTATGGGAGGCCAGCATTGCAAACTATGGCCTAACATGCTGTACCACCATGCTGGCCTCAGCTTTCCTCTTTTGTTTTTCCTGTCTTTTTTAAAAAAGTGTTTGTTTTTAAAGGAATTTGAAGTGATTCTTGTGAGTGTAAGACCAATGTTTCTCTTGCTGTGAACTGGTCGTTTATATTCTTTGTACATTTCTCTATTGTAAGAATTTTTTAAGTATATAAAGTTTGTTAGATGCGTTAACCGTACTCTCACCGTATTCACTACCAATCTAACAATGTAATATTTTAAATTAATACTTTATGTTTGAGATTGTGATTACGTAATAGTATTCAAAATCAAGTCATGTAGACTATTGTAGTTATCTTCTCTTATACCATTTTCTGTTTTTCCTGTAGTTAACAATTGGCTGATTTCTTTAATGTGCTTTGTTTTCTCTATGTCTGAGACCAGTTCTTCCCTCAGCCCACAACACATGTAGCATTGTAGTCTGTGCAACTGACATCTCTTACATAAATTATAGGGATAATTGATTTCTTCTTAGGTCATCCAACTGTCTCCTTACAATCTTTTCGTTTCTACCCCTTGTCTGACTATAGTTTATTTTCAAGTGGCAGCAGCAGTGATCAATCTAGATTTTTAAAATGTAAACCAATCATTTCACAATTACTATGACTGATTTTCCTCATAGTAGAGCCAGTTATTAGTGATTTCAAGGGCTCTCCAGGAACTATCATTCTCACTTCACCCCTACCCCCTTGCCTCCCCTCCTTTATCTCTCAGACAATTAATTCTCTCAGTCCCTGCATTTCTAGCTTTCATATTTACTATCCTCACTGGCATATAGCATGTGACTTTTTTTCTTTTTATTATTTTTTTTTTATTGCAAAGCCAGATATACAGAGAGAAGAAGAGACAAAGAAGATCTTCCATCCAATGATTCACTCCCCAAGTGACCACAATGGCTGGAGCTGAGCCAATCCGAAGCTAGGAACCAGGAGCTTCTTTCAGGTCTCCCACGCAGGTGCAAGGTCCCAAGGTTTTGGGCCATCCTCAACTGCTTTCCCAAGTCACAAGTAGGGAGCTGAATGGGAAGTAGGACTGCTGGGATTAGAACCGGCGCCCATATGGGATCCCGGCACATTCAAAGTGACCACTTTAGCCACTAGGCCACCACATAGTAAGTTTAATATTTCAACATTTTGTTTTTGTTTTTGTTTTCACTAATGTAATATTAAAGTCCTTAAATTGTGTTGTATACTTTTTAAGGTGAAGGGGTTGAAAGTATTAAAGAAAACTTTAAATAGAAACCATACTTTGGATATTCCCCTAAGCCAACTGTCCACTGACATATAAAGGAAACTTCTGCTGTCCTGATTTCCCACAAAATGTCTGCTCTTAACACAGATGCATATGAAGCTATTCTTTCTTATCAGTATTATTTGTTAAAGCTGAATTCATCAGCTACAGACAAATAAGCTTCCATGCTTCTGCTTTCCCTAAAAGACATACAAGTTTATAATGGGCAATCACAATAACAAACTCAAATTACTTTGTTAATCTGCACTATAACCATGGTGAGGTAAGCCTCTTACCCACTGTCACTTTGAATTCTCAGTTAGCAGATTGTTCTGGTATATGCGGTAACCTTGGAAACTTTTGATCTGATTTTTTTTAACAGTTTTATTGTCAGAAATGGGAACCTCAAAAGACCTTCAGGAGCCCTAAGGAGCCCTTGGCACTCAGGTCTCTCTCTGACCGCAGATTTCTAGGACAGGTCCCTAGATCCTGTTGGATCCAAGCTCTGCTTTTTTTGCATTTTGATATTTCTGATATTACTGTGCTCACCAGGGTTTTTACTAAGCTTCCTGGTAAGTTATCTTTCTGTTAATACAGGAAGGAAATCTGAAGATTTTGTGGGGTTTTTAGACAGCAGCAGAATTACTACACTACCTTTAAATATAGGTGTTTTAAGGAATCTAAAGCAAAATGTGTTAAGCCTTTCCCGACATACCTCAAAACCCCCTGCTTCCTATGTGTATAGTCTCTGTAGGTCAAGATCTTGTGCCCTGGAGCTGGCCTTGTGGTACATCATATAGGATGCCTGTGTTGCTGGCATCCAGTTCAAGTCCTGGCTGCTCTGCTTCTGATCCAGCTTCTTGCTAACGTGTCCAGAAGAGAATCAGAAGATTATCCAAGTACCTGGGCCCTTGCCACCATTGCGGGAGACCTGAGTGGAGTTTCACGCTCCTGGATTCCGCCTGTTTCAGCCTCTACTGCCATCTGGAAAATGATTCAGTGGGTAAAGATCTGCCCTTCCCTTTCTCTTTGTTAATTTGCCTTTCAAGTAAAGTAAATCTTTACAAGCAAAGTGAAGTCAATCTTCAAAAAAAAAAAAAAAAAAAACCTGAATCTTTAAATATGTTTTGCTCTGGTGGCAAAAAAAAAAATGAGTGAATTTTTAAAAGAATGATTTAGAATTGCTGTGTGGCTACTTTGAAGAACCTTCAACTTAGACAAAATGCTTCCATGTAGAAGTGCCCTTGAAAAGAGAATATCAGAAACAATGCAATGCATTCCTTAGTATTCAGAGACATTATGAAGACAAAATAACTGAAAAACAACCTCTCTAAATAGGTCTTTACAGCACATTAGTGGCAAATTTAAGGCTACAACTCAAACTGACTCTACATACTCTCCTGCCAAACCTCTACTCTTCTCTACTCTGCTATCTAATTGCTCTGAATTCTCTAAAACATTTGATCTCTTGCCCTTCCTACCTGAGCGCCCCTGATGCTAACTCAACCCTCCAAAAAATCAAATACTGAAGTGAAATTAAAGGCTTACCATTCTTACAAGAGCTGAATGCAAATCTAGGTCTTCTAGATTGTAGAACTTCAAGCCATTAAAAGGATTTCCAGGACTCTAAAAAAAGGACCAAGCCAAATTTATAGAATAATTAATGATATTCTAGAAACCTCCTGCTTAGGAAACCCCAATTTATACCAATTTATTCGTATGACCATGGGTAAAATAAATACTTGAAAATGGCTAGAGGAAGCCCACTAGGATAATCTAACTATACACCTTCAAAATCCTACTAAGCATGTCTCCAAAGAAGGAATGGAAAGATCTACAGAAATGGATCAACAGTTATTAAACTGGCGTGCATTAGCCTTATAAATAGACTGACCCATAACCTTTGAACAGTAAAGGATGACTCTCCTGAGGGCTATCAAGTAAGCATAGACTTTTTCACATAAAACTTTAGCTTTGGGCCTGGTGCAGTAGACTAGCGGCTAAAGTCCTTGCATTGCATGCGCTGGGATCCCAATTTGGGCATTGGTTCGTGTCCCAGCAGCCCCGCTTCTCATCCAGCTCCCTGCTTGTGGCCTGGGAAAGCTGTTGAAGATGGCCCAAGGCCTTGGGACCCTGAACCCGCATGGGAAACCTGGAAGAATCTCCTGACTCCTGGCTTCGAATTGGCTCAGCTCAGCTCTGGATGTTGTGGCCAGTTGGGAATGAATCATCAGACAGATCTTCCTCTCTGTCTCTCCTTCTCTCTATATATCTGACTTTCCAATAAAAAATGAATAAATCTAAAAAAAAAAACCACTCTAGCCTTAAAAGCTATGAGGATCAAGTGGCTTTCTTAGTCCATTTTGTTACTAAACTGCACATAGTTGCACATAAACTGTACTAAGGAAACATACATCAGATTGCAAGGCATCTCACCTAACAAAACTATACCTTCTAACAGAACATTCTAAAAGGACATAAGACCAAAAATAGTAACAGATTAACCAAATGGTGGCCTTATAATTACAGCAGTTATAGGGACCACAACCTAATTTTTAAAGAAACCTCCTTTTAATTTTGCCTCTGTTAATAGATATTCCTATCATTAATGTAAACATGAAGTGCATGGGAAAAGAGTTAAATATGAGGAAACTGGGAAAAATTTCTTATCTTTTTCATAATTCTCATTTTTTAAAAGACTTATTTATTTGAAAACAGAATTTATAGAGAGAAGGGAGACAGACAAGGTCTTCCATTCACTGGTTCACTCTAGAAATGGCTCCAATGGCCAGAGCTGAGCTGATCTGAAACTGGAAGCCAGACACTTTTTCCCACGTGATCTGCCACATGAGTACAGGGTCCCAAGGATTTGGGCCATCCGCCTCAGCTTTCCCAGCCCATAAGCAGGAAGCTGGAAGGGAAGTGGAACAGCTAGGACATGAACTGATACCCTTAGATGAGATACTGGACTACAGGGCTAAGGATTAGCTTGCTGTGCCACCATGCTGGCCCCAGTAATTCTCAGTATTGACAGAGCTCCAAGGAATTGTTTGATAAGCTATGCTCCTTAATTCCTTTAAATTAACAAGGAGAACCCAAACTTTTTACTGAGTTGGTAAATACCAGAGACCATTCTTTCTACTTAAGCACCACCACGATACATCAAGAACTTCTTTGGGAGCCTGGCTTTGCAATAAAATAAACAAATCTTTAAAAAAAAAAAAAAAGGCGAAGGGGCCCGGCGGCGTGGCCTAGCTGCTAAAGTCCTAGCCTTGAATGCCTTGGGATCCCATATGGGCACCGGTTCTAATCCCGGCAGCTCCACTTCCCATCCAGCTCCCTGCTTGTGGCCTGGGAAAGCAGTTGAGGACAGCCCAAAGCCTCGGGACCCTGCACCCGCGTGGGAGACCTGGAAGAGGTTCCTGGTTCCCAGCTTCAGATTGGCACAGCACCAGCCATTGCGGCTCACTTGGGGAGTGAAACATCGGATGGAAGATCTTCCTCTCTGTCTCTCCTCCTCTCTGTATATCTGACTTTCCACTAAAAATAAATAAATCTTTAAAAACAATAACTTTAGATAGATTCTATGCCTGTCATACATTGACACATGATTTGCTCTCCAGACCCAAATTCTTTGAACCAAATTCCTGATATGTTACAGGTGTATTCTTCTATAGATGAAGGAAAAAATAAAAGCAAATGACTTCATTAAAAACCAATGTGACCCTTTCAAGAAAAGTCCTGAATTACTTCACTATCCTCTAAAACCTTAGGCAGTATAAAAACTTTTTCCAATGGTAGAAGGCTTAGTATATTAAGAACTAATTGTTTTGTATGTTATTCCTTTTGATACTATCTTACCTATAAAAAAACCCATAATAAATGACATATAAATTTTTGAAGAGCCTTAGAGCTATAAAAGTTGGAATAGCAAGATTTCCAGAGCTGCCAAACCCAAACATTTTGCTAATTAGGGTATATATCAAGCCCAGTTGTTCACAGTAGTAGACTTATGTGCTAGCTCTTTTAGAACTCCTGCACACAGTGTCAATATTTGTTTGCTTTCCCTGGGAAAATTCAACATTGCTCTTGGACAGTAAAGTCTCAGAGAAACTCCTTGTGTTAAAACATGTCCCTTAGCTATTATTTCAAGCACTCAACACATAATGGAAACTACAAACAAGCTTATTAAATGGTCGCTAAGCAACCCGTGCTGTTAATGGTAGAACTCTATGTTCATTAAACACTGATAAACTCTGATGTGACACAGTGTTATAAGAATACTGGACTGCAAAGCTGCCTTGTGTCAAGTTCCGGAGCTTAGAGAATCAGGGGACTGGGAATTGTGAGAGAAACATTGATGGAAAATCACAATTCTGATGGAGGAGATAATATAAAAATGCTTTTTGAAAAATATTGATTTCTTTGAAAGGCAGAGTGCAAGAGAGAGAAAGAGAGAGATGGAGGGAATGAATTTTTCGATCTGCTGGTTCACGCCCCAGATGACTACAACAGCTGGGACTTGGTCACTCTGAAGCTAGGAGTCAAGAGCTTCACCTGAATCTCCCTTGGGAGCGGCAAGGACCAAAGTACTTGGGCCATCATCCCTGCTTCCCAGGCATATTAGCTGGGAGCTGAGACTCAAACTGGCCTTCCAAAAACAGAAAGGAGCTGTCATAAGCAGAGGCTTAAAATACTGTACAATGGTGCTGGTCCCCTCTTATGAAGCTCTTTTAAACTTATACACAGCAGTCAATTTGTAGGGCATCGAATCTTGGGTTCATATTTTTCAATTAAAAATAGTTCCTGGAACAAACAATTGGCTCTGCAGTTGACACAGCTTGGAATATCCACATCCTGCATTGGAGTGCCTGGATTCAAATCTCCTGCTAATGTATGTCCTAGGAAAATAATGGCTCATAATGACTCAAGTATTTTGGTCCCTTCTGCAGGCTTGTGGGAGAGTGAATTGGTAGATGAATAATATCTCTATGCATGTGTGTTTTTGTCTATCTTTCTGCCTTTCAAATAAAAGTTAATGAATGCACAGTTCAATGTAAAAAAAGGTTTTTATGTGTTTCAAACCCCATGTCCTGGCTGTGGTCTTATAGTAGGGCGGAGAGACAGAACTCATCTGAGTATAAGAGCAGGTAGAATTTTAAAACAAGGAACAGCAAGTGGTCAGTGGGCAGAAATTTACTAAGATGAACCATAAGGAATAAAGAGTTCTGAGATCAGCATTGTGACACAGCCAATAAAGCCACTTCCTGGACACTGGCCTCCTGTTTGCACGTTCGTTCAAGTCCCAGTTTCTCTGTTTTTGATTCACCTTTCTACTGGTGGACTTGGAAAAGCAGCAGAAGATGACCCAAGTGTTTGAATCCCAGCCACCCATATGAGAGACCAGATAGGATCCTTGCTCCTGACCTCCTGATTTCATGCTGACTTAGCCATGGATGTTGTGGCCATCTGGGGAGTGGACCAGCCGATGGAAAATCTCTTTCTCTGTGTCTCTCCCTCTCTCACTGGAACTCTGATTTTCAAGTAAGTAAATGTTAAAAAAAAAATTTCTGGCTAAACTGACTTGACAGGTTTATTGGTGATGGCAGGCCAGCATGGTCAGATATCAAGGGTAAGGGGTTTTGCTAAAGAGACTTAGCAGGATGCTTGTTCGAATTGAATCTAATGAGGACAGAAACAGCTTGAAGTCATGCTTAGTCAAGCACTGGATTCGGAGAAGATGATGGAAGCTTTGATCAAAACACTATAAGTAGAAGTATCTTAATTTATTCCAAAGCCTTGCCCCAAGGGATATCACCTGCTGCTTCCTGGAGTGCACATTAGCTGGAAACTGAATTGGAAAGTGGAGCTGAGACTCTAGTCTAGGTGCTGAGTAAGAAATGTGGGCAAGTAAGCAGTAGGCATCTGGACTACTTTGCTATATCATTCTTGCTCTGGGTGTGTAGCAATGAATTTTGTCCAAAGCCAAGTAAAAATGCCTTGTGTATCTTTTCAATAAATCAAAGCAAGAATATTCAAGAACCCCAGAACTTTCTGAGCATGGTATAGAATATTCAAAACATTAGAAAGGTGAATTAGACTCACTGTGGATGCTCAGGGATTATTTTCATTTATCTTGGTTTTGCATTAAGAGAAAAGCATACTCAAGTTATAGTGTTGCTCATAAGAAAAAAAAAATTAACAAGCCACAAACTATGAATGATCTCTTCATTTATTTTTTGCTTCTACTTTTTCTGATGTGCTTTACCTAGCAGCATCCCCAAACTAGAGAATGGTAGTTATGTAGATGGGAAGTTTGCCTTGTAAGGCCAAAGACCCAGGAGATATCCCCCCCCTTTTTTTCTTTTATTGGAAAGTCAGATTTACAGAAAGAAGCGGCAACAGAAAGATCTTCCGTCTGCCAAATGGCCACAATGGCCAGAGCTGAACCTATCCAAAACCAGAAGCTAAGAGATTCTTCCAGATCTCCCATGTGGGTGCAGAGTCCCAAGGCTTTGGGCCATCTTTTACGGATTTCCCAAGCCACAAGCAGGGAGCTGGATGGAAGTGGAACAGCTGGGACATGAACCAGCGCCCATAAAGGCTCTCAACATATACAATGCAAGGACTTTAGCCACTGGACTATCGTTTTGGGCCCGGGTATTCCCAATCTTCAGTAAAACCTTCAATAATTTAAATTACATTTCTATTATTGTTTTCAAATTAGAGTATATATTCTGATGTTAACCATCTATTAATTTAATTTCCCAGGAAATTTTCAGATGTGCTATCAACAGTTAGATGTTATCCTGGTATAATTTAGCCTATATTCTTTTTTTTTTAAGATTTATTTTATTTTTATTACAAAGTCAGATATACAAAGAGGAGGAGAGAGAGAGAGGAAGTGGAGCTGCCGGGATTAGAACCAGCAACCATATGGGATCCCGGCGCATTCAAGGTGAGGACCTTAGCCACTAGGCCACGCCGCCGGGCCCATAGCCTATACTCTTAAATATATCACTTTGAATCCCAAACAGATGCCAAGGAGGAGATAGATGTGCAAGCTATTTCTGGAGAAAACATGAAAGATAAAGGGAGCAGTAGTAATAGAGAGAGAGTGAAGTAGGTCTAACATCTGTGAAAGGAGAGAGGGAGAAAGGATTGGATGGTAAGAGACCCAGATCATAGAGCAATTCTGAGTAAAGCTTACTCAGACTGATGGCAATTTCCTGAGTGGCAGCTGACAATTAGAACAGCCTCCTTAGTTCATGGTTATTACAGCCTGTTGCACTGTGCTTAGCTCAGAGCAACCCAGAGGAAGTTGTGACAGTGTCAGCTGTCATCAGCTCTGTTCCCTGCAGCAGGTGCTCTTGAAGGAGAGGCCTAGGTGGGCCACCACTTTGGCTACCACTGCCACTTTTGGCTCTGCACTGGTTCATGTCTCTGTCTATATTCTGGAACCAGATTTTTCATGGCTCTTTTGAATTTCTTCTTTAAAGGGAAAACTTAGGAAGATTCCCTTTGCTGCAGACAGGTTCAGGGTAGAAGTGAGATAGTCATTATTGCCCGCCTCCATTACATATTTCCCTCCATGGGAAATTTTCTTCACTTCCAGCACTCTCTTCTGCAAATTATAAATGTGAATCACATAAGTATAGTGTTCTCAGGTGATCATGTGCTCTGATTTGGGGGTAAATTCTCTTCTGAGGAAGACAATGTGAGCTGGTTCTTCTAGTACTAGCACAAAGATACTGTCCTGAATGCCTGCTTAGAAAGTTGTATCATACCCTCTTAATTTCTGAGCAGTTGAGTTATTTATGTTTATGAGCAAAAGAAACAAAGTTGAGAATTAGGAGAAAGTTGCTGGTTGTAAACCCAAAGAGGCCACTATATTGGAAACAATTTTTGGCTGATCATTATGTACTTAGTCCTTTCTGTGGTTCTAATAGTATCTAATTTTTGTTCCTGCAAAATTAAGTTTATTGTGCACAAAGATTACATTTTGGAGAAGAGAAATAATCGACGTATCACATCTTCGTCTAAGGGCTTATAGTCCCTTATATTTTTGCTACTAATTCCTTTTACTATATCTACTTATTTCAGTTTCTTAGCTTCCCCAGGCCACTTTTTTTTTTTAACTCTTTAGGATTTAGTTCCTTAGATCTTCCAGTTCAGATCTTGTAAGTCTGGTAAACTGTAATGGTATTCATGCAGACTAATTGTTAACGTGAGTTACATAGTTGGAATTTTTACTGTGATAATTTCATTTTTAAAAATATTTATTTTTATTTATTTTAAAGAGTTACAGAGGGAGAGAGTAACAAAGAGAGGTCTTCCATCCACTGGTTCACTCCCCAAATGGTCACAACAGCCACAGCTGTATCAGCCAAGAGCTTCATCCAGGTCTCCCACGTGGGTACAGAGGCCAAAGAACTTGGACCATCTTCCAATGCTTTCCCAGGCACATTATCAGAGAGCTGTATCAAAAACGGAGCAGCCAGGACTCAAACAGGTTCCTATATGAGATGCTGGCATTGCAAGTAGTAGCTTACCCTGTATTGCCACAACAATGGCCCCAAGCCTTCCTTCAGAGAAATTTAGTAACTAACCTTTCCATATACTTTGGATAGTCTGTGTATATGACAAAAATCAGTTAAGGGAACAAACTCCATGTCTCCTGCTATTCTCTCACAACGCTACACTCAATAAAGAACATCTCTGTCATCACACTTGCATGAGGTTTTCCCCCACACCAGGCTGTCCTCTAATTTGTCTCAATTCTGACATTATCTATCTGGAGATGGCACTAGATGGCTTAAGTTGAGGACTCAAACCCCAAGACTGCCCTCCTCCACATACACACACTTTATATGTCAGTCGCAAGCCCCAGATTAATATATCCATGCTACTAACTCAGGGATTGTTGTTAGCAGGGATTGTTGTGAGCAGGGATTGTTGTGACTCCCTCTGGGTTCAGCTAATTTGGCAGAGTGGTTCCAGAACTCCAGGAAATGTATCTGCCTATTCATTATAAATAATTGTTCCAAAGAATAGCAAGGAAGAGATGCACAGATGATTTTTTGAGAACCATGTAGAACAACTTCCTAAACTAGTTGGAGGAGTTGCTATAGAACCCCCCAACCTGGATCTGCTCACCTGAGGGACAGAAAACTAATCTCTGACATGGGGTGGAAGAGAAATGTAAGTATTTATGGCAAAGTGCAGAGTGAGGACCAAGGCAGCTATAACTTCATTCCTGGGCTTCTGAATGGGTTAAGGGTGAAGATTCTTATAGTTCATGTATTTTTAAGATGTATTATTTATTTGAAATGCAGAATGAGAGAGAGAAAGAGAGAGAGATCAATCTTTTTCTGCTGATTAATTCCCCAAATGGCTGCAATAGCCAGGACAGGGCCAGGCTGGAGCCAGGATCAAGAGTCCAAATAAGTGGACCATCGTTTGCTGGTTTTCCAGGCATATTAGCAGGGACCTGGACTAGAAGTGGAGCAGCTGGTGCTCATATGGGATGCTGGTGTCACAGGCAGGGACTTCATTTTCAGAGGCACAGCACCTGTCCAGATGTCAGCCCCTCTTATAGATTAGAGTTGGGCCTGACTGGTGTGTGTTCAACTCACATACAAGTTTTCTGGTTGGTCTATAGTGTTTGTGAACCACCTTTGATTGGTCAGAGATATCATGTCCTTTATAGATGTTTTGCTCTTCAGTGAGTCTGGGGGTTGCATGCAAGTGGTGGTTACATTTCGATCGAAGCCTTATTTTGTGAGAAAGAAACCCATCTAGACAAGATTGAACATCAAGATCTGTGGGAGACAAAAAAAAAGATCTTGTGATTCTGGTGATTAGGGACATGGTAGGGGCCAATTAATGAGTTAATTTTAATTAGTGGTTGATTTGTCATCATAAAAGCAGCGCTCAGGGCTGGTGAGGTGGCTCATGGGTTAAGCCACCACCTGTAGTGCTGGCATCCTATATGGTTGCTGGTTTGAATCCCAACTGCTTCACTTCCAGTAAGTTTCCTGGTAATGCACCTAGAAAAGCAGCGGAGGTTGGCCCAAGTATTTCGGCTCCTGAACTCATATGGGAAGCTCCAGTAAAGCTCTTAGCTCCTGGCTTCAGCCTGGCCCAGATCTAGTCATTGCAGCCATTTGGGGAGTGAGCCAATGAACGGAAGACCTCTTTCTCTGTCTTTTCTTCTCATTTGTTCTGTAACTCTGCCTTCTATTTAAAAGAAGCAAATGAACACAACTCTTTAAAACAATGCAGGGTGAATAAACTTCAAGCTAAGGGAGGGATGCTGGGAGACCAGTAGAATCTAGCAGTGTTCAAGGTTCTGGCCTGCGGTTCAGCTCTTCTATGTCCTCATGGGATTTGCCACATGTTCTAGGAGTCTCCACATGTTCAGCCATTCAGAAGTCTCTAAATCCTTTTGAATTTTTACAGAAATTACATTTGTAGGCTTGATGGGTTAAATCATTGGCCGTTAGTGATCAACTTCACCTTTGACCTATCTCCCCTCCCTAGAAGTTGGGATTGGGATGCGCCTACAATCCTCAATTCTTTAGTCATGCCTTGGTGTTTCCTGTCTTCAGCCCTTACTCTACAGTTGCTTAGGGGCTGCTAGCCACTTGTCATCTTCTACCATACTAGACATCAGAAATTCCAAGGGGTTTAAGAGTGTGTAAGTAAGGAAACAAAGTGAAAACAAAATGCGGATTTTATAATATCACAAAAATGAAAATCAACCCTTTTGACTAACTAACTAAAGAATCCTTATACTCTTGTGAAAATAATGTTAAAAGCTTGAAGTAATTGGAATTTCTTGTGCCACAGAGGTACATTAGAGATAATTAGCATTCAGAAAACCATTAAAATATAGATAGATGATACAAGATTTCAAATAATGGAAAAGGGAAAGAAAGCCAATTATGGGATCATTCTTGCTAATAATTGCAGAAGATACAGAATTTTAAAAACCATGATTTTGCAACTTCTAATGAAATAATGGAACCAAGAAGTGATCAATGCTGAAACTATTAACAGAAAAGTTTGAACACAAGCTTCATTATGGGCCAATCCACCTATGACACTTGAACTCACAGGTCAAAATGAACATCATTAAAAGTGGAACTAGGTCTTAGGCTAAGAAGACATCGCCTCTGCTCTTGTGCTTGTCCAGGAAAGAATCCAGAGGCCTTTTGAGTCAAACAAGAAGTGGATTATACCCAAAAAACTGGGTGGGCAGGCACAAGGGGCAGCTGCCTCAGTCAGCTGCTAGGCAGTGTCTGTTATTGCTTGAATCTTAAGTGAGAGCTGGGATATTCTTCCTGTGGTGCAGGATTTCTGTAGGATACGGAGAGGATTTCCTGAAAGGAGAAGAGGCACCTGTTTATGTCTTTATGTGGTTGGATTGGATCTGTCATGGTGATGAGAACGGCAGAGTACTCCTGAAGGCAGGGAAGATCTAAGGACACACCTCATCTATCTGGCTTCTGATTGGTTGCAGTTCTAACTGTGTTAGGTTGAAGTACAGGTATCCAAGCCTGGCGGCTCTTACTCATGTCACCTAGGTGCCTACTCTAACACTAGTATTCTTGTTGAAATCCTAGGACACAAAAAGGGTATTAGATAAACTTGAAGGAACTTTGAATCCTCCATGAAATTTACAAATGATACTATTTTATTGGAAAATCAGACATACAGAGAGGAGGAGAGACACAGAAGAAGATCTTCCATCCGCTGATTTCACTCCCATGTGGCCACAATGGCCGGAGCTGAGCCAATCTGAAGCCAGGAGCCTGGAGCTTCTTCCAGGTCTCCCACGTGGGTACAGGGTCTCAAGGCTTTTGGCTGTCCTCGACTGCTTTCCCAGGCCACAAGCAGGGAGCTGGATGGGAAGCAGGGCTGCCGGGATTAGAACTGGCACCAATGTGGGCTCCCAGTGCATGCAAGGTGAGGGCTTTAGCCACCAGGCTACCATGCCGGGCCTTATTTCCCTTATATTATTACAGTAATATAGCCCTTCAGAAGCAGTCATAAGTCCATCATTCTGCTATATAAGTGTATCCTTACATTGCAGGTACAAACAATGACAGAGTCCAACATCCTATTGTCAAGATATAGTTAATAGCAACATTGGGAGTTCATCTTTGATTTGGAAGTAGAGATGCATACTGTGTTGTAGCTTCACTTCTGTATATGATAGTCTCTATTACATGGTTACTACACATTCTCTTAAACAAAAAGCCATAAAACCAACAAAAGGAATAAAGTAAAAAAAAATTTACACCACCATGAAGTTAAAAAACATGCTACAGAATGACCAATGTGTCGCTGAAGAAATGAAAAACTAAATAAAAAACCTTCTTGGAGAAAATGATGATACTGTATGACCTATGAGTCAGTGAAGAATTTAATAAGAGAAAATTTATTTTGAAGAAAATAAAATAAAAGCAAAAATATAAAAACCCATGAGTTTCAGCAAAAACAGTTTTGAAAAGTTTGTCGATCTTATATTTTGCGTGAAGTTTGCCTTGTATCCAAGAGAACATAGTGGAGAGGAATCCTAAATACCTTGGAATTAATCTAACCAAATATGTGTAAGACCTCTATGATAAAAACTATACAACATTTTAAAAAGAAATAGAAGAAGACATTAAAAGATGGAGAAACCTTGTTCTGGGATCAGCAGAATCAATATCATAAAAATGTCCATATTACCAAAAGTAATCCACAGATTCAATGTGATCCCCAAATCCCAACAACATTCTATTCAGAAATAGAAAAGTTGATACAAAAGTTTATCAGGAAACACAAGAGACTGCTAAGCTGTCCCCACCCAAACTCCACCCTATTTAAATATTCAGTTAGGGTACTGCCCATATCTACAAAAGGAATGGCTTCAATGGCTGGCCAGAGCAGACTCAAAGCCAGGTCTCAGAGCCTCTTTCTTTTTTTTTTTTAATTATTTATTATTTAACTTCAGTAATTACATTGTATTATGTGACACAGTTACATAGATACTTGGGTTCTCCCCACCCCACCCCAAACCCTCCCACCATGGTGGATTCCTCCACCTTGTTGCATAACCACAGTTCAAGTTCAGTTGAGATTCCCTCATTGCAAGCATATACCAAACATAGAGTCCAGCATCTTATTGTCCAGTCAAGTTCAATGGCTTCTTAGGTATACCCTCTCTGGTCTGAAGACAGAGCCAGCAGAGTATCATCCCAGTCAATTGAAAGCTCCAACATACCATCAGCAAAAATTTACATCATTATGGAATTAATTGACATAGTAATGAGTAACCAATATGTTAAAAATAAATGCGAGTTCCCAGCCACCTTCTGTGACCACCTCACCTATACTTCAATTTTAGTTTATACACAACATATAACATTCAAAACGTAACATGTTATACATAACATCATATCATCTTAAATTAAGGCAAACATGTGGTATTTAACCTTTTGGGATTGGCTCATTTCCCTTAGCATTATGGTTTCCAGTTTGGCCCATTTGGCCACAAAGAACTGCATTTTGTTTTTTTTAATAGCTGAGTAGTATTCCATGGAGTAGATGAACCATAGCTTTCTTATCCAATCCTCTGTTGATGGGCATTTTGGTTGTTTCCATGTTTTTGCAATTACTGATTGTGCTGCTATGAACATAGGAGTGCATGTTGGTTTCTCATAGAACAAGTGTTCTGGATATATTCCTAGGAGTGCTATTGCTGGATCATACGGTATGTTGAATTTGAGTTGTTTGAATATTCTCCATACTGATTTCCATAGAGGCTCTTTCAGGTCACCCACATGGGTGGGTACAGAGTCCCAAGGCTTTGGGCCATTCTCTACTGCTTTCTCAGGCCACAGGCAGGGAGCTGGATGGGAAGTTGAGCAGCTGGAATACAAATCAGCACCCAGATGGGATGCTGACACTCGCAAGGTGAGGATTTAGCTATTGAGCCATCACTCCTAGCCGCAAAGAAATAAATCTTTTTTTAAAAAATACTATACCAATTATGTAAAATTTAAAAAGTACTGTTATTAGTGTACTGACATAAGGTAAAAGTATAAAAATAAACACGAAAATACTATTTACCATCTCAAAGTTAGAAATTATGGGAAAAGAAAGAAAAAAAAGATGAAAACTAATAAAGGTTTTGTGGGTATAGGGACCCCCACAAATTATGCTATGGGGATCAACTGTTCCACCAAACTGGGCACTGAGAAAACTCCAGCTAGACTTAGTCCAGGTTTTTATCTTCCTTATATTCTTATGTGCCTGAGAATACAACTGAGAGACAAGAGAGGTGAGCAGGAAAGTGGGATTTATAGAAAGGCAAAAGATGGTACACACTCACATCGAACTATTGGCAACCTCAGCAGACAGAACTGCCCCCATTCAGGCTGGAGTCTTCCTTTTTGTCGGACAAGGCATGGTACTTGGGGCCGGACCTTATTAAAGCGTCAAAGCAGGCAGGTTTGGGGGTGGAGCTGCAGTGCACATGGTGGGCTCTGGGAAGCATCGTGGCACGTGGTGCATGATGGAAAGCCCGGCTAACCTCTATGATGAGGTGTGGGGGTACTGAGTCTTTAGCCTTGTTGAATGACATGGAAGGTGACAGGATCTGGGCAGGTCACATGGCTTGGGTATTAGTGGCCCTTCACTCCCTGTTCCTCGTTGTTGACTCTGTTTAGCTCACATCAAATGTCTCAGGTTTCAATGCATCTAGAACTGAACTTTTCTATTTTGTTTATAAAGATGTTTCTATTTCTTTAAAAGGCAGAGTTTCACAGAGAAAGAGAGGGAGAGAGAAAAAGAAAAAGTAATCTTCCATCCACTGGATCATTCCTCAAATGGCCTCAACAGGTAGGTTTGGGCCAGGCTGGAGTTAGGAGCTTCATCTGGATCTCACACTTGGTTGCCAGGGTTCCAGCACTTGGCCTATTCTCTGCTGCTTTCCCAGCTGCACTAGTACAGAGCAGGATCAGAAATGGAACAACCAGCATAAAAACCAGCACCCATACAGGATGCCAGCATGACAGCATGACAGGCAGTGGCTTAACCCATTGTGACACAATGACATCTACATCTTCTTCTTTTTTTTTTTTTAAGTTTTATTTATTTACTTGAAAAGCAGAGTGACAGAGAGGAGGAAAGACATATCTTTCATCTGCTGGTTCATTTCTCAAATGTCTGCAACAGCTGGGACTGTACCAAACCAAAGTTTGGAGCCAGGAGTTTCATCTGGGTCTCCCATGTGAGTGGCATGAACCCAGGTACTTGGTACTTGGGCTGTCATCTGTTTTTTCCCTCAGGAAAGTGGGATTGGACACAGTTTTCAGAACTCAAAATCGCACTCTGATATGGGAAAGTACATTCCAAGCAACAGTTTAACCTGTCTGCTTCCAATACTTTTGTCTTAAAAACAAGATTTATTTGTTTGAAAGGCAGAGAGACAGAGGTTTAGAGAAAGGGTGAGAGAGAGAGAGAGAGAAATCTTCCATTTGCTGATTCACTTCCCAGATACCCACAATAGCTAGGACTAAGCTAGATGAAATTTAGGAATCAAGAACTTCATCTAAGTCTCCCACATAGGTAGCAAGAACTCAAGTTCTTGGGTCATCTTCCACTGCCTTTCCCAGGTGAGTTAGCAGGAGGCTGGATCAGAAATGTGGAAAGCAGGAGCTGGCACGATGACTCATCTGGCTAATCCTCCACCTTCAAGTGCCAGGTTTTTGTTCTGGCTGCTTCACTTCCCACCCGGATCCCTGTTTGTGACCTGGGAATGCAATGGAGGGTGGGATAAAGCCTTGGGACCCTGCACCTGCATGAGAGACCTGGAGGAGGCTTCAGATCAACTCAGCTCCAGACATTGCAGCCATTTAGGGAGAGAGCCAGCAGATGGAAGATCTTTCTATCTTTTCTTTTCTCTGTAAATCTGCCTTTCCAATAAAAATGAATCTTTAAAAAAAGAAAAGAAATGTGAAAAGCAGGGACTCAAGCCAGGTATAATAATATGGGATTTGGGTGACCCAAATGGTGACTGAAACTACTACATAACAGTGTTGTCTCCATCCGGAACTTTTTGTAAAAAATCAAAACAAAGTTGAAGGAAATATGGTAAAACATGTATCAATATGTACATGTCTGTATTGTTTCTGTATTTTTACTATTTTTCATAATGTAAAAGAAATCCCAAGGAAAAAATGAAACACTCCCTTTATTGGCCTTTTCCTTTCGTTTCCTTCCTCCTGTGCCTACCCTCGCAAAGAAAGTACTTGTGCTGCCAGTTTTCTCCCAGAGTTTGCTTAGGAGAGAACCCAAATGAAGACAATTAAGTATTAGGACACTGTCATCTTGGCTCAACCCATTTGTTCGTAATGTTAAAAGATGTTTATTTGTGATGAGTTCCTTGGAGTCATGTTAAGAACACATACCAACAGGAAGTTACGGTAATTGACTCTTGGATAAAAGGTGGCTGTGTTATGATGCATTTTATGGGTGTGCCATATTTTACTAGGTCTGAGATTCCATCGAGATGTTTGGGAAATCTTTTTACAGATACCCATGATGCTGACTAAAATATATTAGCAAGATGTTTTATATGGAAATAAAAGCAATAACAGATCTTAGGCATTGGTCACCTTGTATGATATAGGATTCTCCTTCCCGCCGAGTGAGTTTCATAGCTTTCTCTCTACCCCCTTTTTGTCAGGCTCGTTATTTTTTAAGATTTATTTTATTTTTTATTTGAAAGGCAGAGTTACAGAGAGAAGGAGAGAGAGAGAAAGAGAGAGATCTTATCCACTGGTCCACTCCCCAGATAGCTGCAACAGCCAGAGCTGAGCCAATCTGAAGCCAAGAGCAAGCATCTTCTGCTGAGTCTCCTATGTGAGTGCAGTGTCCCAAGGGTTTGGGCCATCTTCTGCTGCTTTCCTAGGCCACAAGTAGGGAGCTGGATGGGAAGTGGAGCAGCCAGGGCTTGAACCAGCACCTATAAGGGATGCTGGTGCCATAGGCTGAGGCTTGGCTTAGTACACCATGACATCAGCCTCTGTTAGGTTCAGTTTTCAATTGAAACGACTTTGAGTTTGTTGGGATGGACCCAGTTGTAAGTACCACTACCAGTCACTGTGTATCCCTCTCTTAGTCAACAGAAATTTATTAGCTACTCATTTTGTACATAAACAATTCTAGAGCTTCAGCCTCTTCAAAACTTAGGTTCTTTTCAAGCTATTTAGTCAGCAGTACTAACCATCTATAGAAAAAAGTTCGCAACTTTTGCTTGTCCTAGTTCTACCCAAGAGCACTACATATTTCTTTTCCAATGACTAGTATTGCTTGACCAGAAGCTGACAATCACTCCCATTTGTACTTCTGCCTATTGCTGTGAGATAACAAGAGTCCAGTTACTTTAGTTCCTCAGCAAGGTCAAGTAATGAATATAACTCTGCAGTCTAGATAAGATTTTATTCTCTGTAGCGGTTAAAGTACAGGCATACCTCCTGGGAAGCTGCCTTCCTGTCTCCTGAATCAATTTAAGCATGAAGAATTAGAATTCAAAGTCTTACTCTACCTAAGTCATATAAAAACAAATGTAAATTTTAAATGTCATAGTATTATATGTTTTTATTTTTCAATTATGAAAGTAGTATGTATAAATTATTTTATTAGTGAGAGAGAGAGAGAGATTAGAGAGAGAGAGAGAGAGAGTTCCATTCCACTTTTTCACTGGTTCACTCTCCAAATGTCTTCAATGAATGGCTGGGCCAGGCCAAAGCCAAGAGCTGGGAAGCTAATCCAGGTCTCTCACAGGGGTAGGAGACCCAAACACTGAGCCATTGCCTATTGCCTCCCACAGTATGTATCAGCAGGAAAGTAGAGTCAGGCACAGAGCAAGGATTCATGGCCAAAAGCTATGATACAAAATATGAGCATCCCATACAGTGTCTTCACTGTTGTGCCAAAGGCCTGTCCCCCAAGTGACAAATGTACGTAATACTATGAGACTATGAAATGAAAATATCTCTATTTCCTGATTTATCAGCTTTCAGCAATATCTACTGATTGTTAATTATGCAAGATATAAAATTTAGCACTCAAATATTCATTTTTTTTCTTATTTCCTCCTGTCTTCAGTTTTTATCTTCCAGAAATTACTTTATAACTGCAAGTTATGTACTTAGTGGTAGGTATTTAGCCTAGCAATTAAAAAGCCTGTGTCCCATATCAGAAACTATGGTTTCAAAACCAACTCTGATTTCTGACTTCAACTCTGCTAGTGTGGCCGTGTGAGGTAACCTGTAATGATTCAGATGATTAGGTTTTTGTCATCCAGAGAGAACACTTGGGTTGTGAACCTGGCTCCTGGCTCTGGTTCCAGGCCAGCCTCAGCCACTACAGGCATTTCAGAAGTGAATCAGTGGATGGAAGCTCTCTCCATATGTATGTGTGTGTATGGACACACACTTATACATCTATGTACACAAACATCTATACATACATAGGTATGTATATATATATATATATGTCTCTCTTGGCTTCTCAAAAAAGTAATAGAATTATTGCCAGTAATTCTACTAAATTGAATACTATCAGTATTCTTAAATTAACACTTTATTGCTGGACTAATTAAAAACTTACATTAAATACAGCATTTCTAGATTTTGAGAAAAACTTACTATGTTAAAACAAACTGTTCATGAAACACGAAATCTTGTTGATTGGAAAATGAATAGGGGCTGGGCATTTGGTCAGGTGGTTAAGATGCTGTTTGGATGCCCATGTGCTGTATCAGAGTACCTGGATCTGATCCTTGGCTCCAGCTTCTTGCTAATGCACACCTGCAGAGGAAGTAATGATAGCTTAAGTGATTGGGTCCCTGCAACCCACATGGCAGACCTGGATTGAAGTCTCAACTCCTGAGTTTGGCTCAACATAGTCCTGGCCATTGTGAACCAGCAGTTAGGAGGAGATTTCTTTCTCTCTCTCTGGATCTGTCTTTAAATAAATTATCTTAAAACAAAACAAAACAAAAATGATAGAAAAATATACGTGACCTTTTAACTATCTCTTTAATAATTCATTCTTATTAGAGAAGGAAACAAAATTATCCTCCAGATAAATTAATTCCCGCTTTATAGTTCATTCATGTTGTATTTTCAATATAAGAGTGCATAAGATTTCCAGAGCTTTCATTATGCAGGGTACACAGTCCAGCATACTTCATAACAGACACATTTGCTAAGGCCTTTGTCCTGTGCTAACCACAGAAGGACCCAACTTAGATCCTATGAGATAACATCTAATTTAAGACTATGAAATAGTAATAGGAGTATTGTCTAAAAGGATCACCAACTGTTTCTTGTTTTATTATCTGTAAAAAAAGAATTTCTTCTCTTCCAAGAGGGACTTTGGGAAAAGAAGATCAGCCCAAAATAAAATGAAAAAAACTGAGTTTTCTACACAGATGAAAATGTGAAGCAGATGTACTGTATGTATGTCGTCAATCATTGCACAGTTGTAATAGATCAAAAAACTATTCTGAGTAAGATTTAAAAAGGAACAAAGAAGTAGAAAATAATTAACCTGAGACAATATTTAGCATCCTGGTTAGATTAGAAATGATACAGGAGAAAGAAATTGCTTGTAACTGGCATGAAGTATTTATAGTGAGTTTAAATTCTTACTCAGCCCAGGATTGTATCTGGCATGAAGGAGAGTAATAGTTATATCTATTTCAAATTTGGCAAATAGTTACAAATCCTGTTACTACATCCTGACAATTTCAGATCTCATGTGCTTCCATGTGAAACTATATATTTCAGTATAAGCATCAAAATGCCACCAACTGTTAGTTTTCTAAAAATAAAGTTTGGTCTTTTATCTTGTAAAAATGCTATGCTAACTAGAGGCCAAAACACCCGCTTGAATCCTATCAAAGATGGTATTAGGGGCAGACATTTGGCCCGGTGGTTAAAACACACCTTCCCCCATAAGAGTGCTTGGGTTCAGTTCCTAATTTCAGCTTCCTGCTAATGCAGACTCAAGAGGCAGCACGTGACAGCCCAAGTCATTCATGCGAGGACCTCTGCCTTGAAGTCCAGCTCCCAGTTCTAGTCCTTGTCAGGAGCAGAGGTTCTTTCGGTCTTTTGAGGGTGCGGGGATGAAAGAGCAGAAGGGAGCTCCCTGGAAGGGGAAGATCTCTGGCCTGTCATTTGAAGAGCTGGGTTTTCATCTCTCTGGACCTTCATTTCCTGATTGTATACAATGGATAATATTATCTGCTATCCCCAAAGTTTCTTGGGGGACTTAGAGACATGGAATGAGATAATGTATCTAAAAGTGCATTGTGATCTACAGAACACCATACAGTACTTGTTATTGTCTCAATCAATGTTCATAGAGTAGAATAACAGTATGCATAGAGAGAAGAATAGTATGCTCAAAAATTTGACAGCAGGGACTGACATTGTGGTGTAGCAGGTTTAGCTGCCACCTACAATATCCAGTGTCACATATGGGTGTTGGTTCAAGTCCTGACTGCTCCACTTCTGGTCCATCTCCCTGCTAATGGCTTGGGAAAAACAGCAGAAGATGACCCAAGTAGTTGGGTCCCTGTATCCATGTGGGAGACCTGGAAGAAGCTTCTGGCTCTTGGCTTTGGCTTGGCCTAGTCCTGGCCATTGTGGCCACTTGTGGAGAAGAACCAGCTGGTGGAAGATCTCTTTCTTTATAACTCTGACTTTTAAAAGAAATAAGTAAATCCTGAAAGAAAGATAAAAACCATGACAGCAGAGGAAGAGAAATAGAATTTGCTCTTCTGATGAGACAATGATCAATGCATTTTTTTGCGCAGAGCTATGATATTTGATGGTGTCCTTCGGACCTTTTTTTAGGGGACTATAAGTAGAGCTAGAAAAATAAAAAGGATTCTGTTATGAACTGAGTTGTGTCTCCCTACCACCACTACCTCATCCCTGTCTTGAAATCCTAACTCACAATGTAATAGTGTATGGAGATGGACCCTTAGGGTTAGAGCACAGTGGAGCCCTGGTAGTGGGATTAATGCCGTTAAAGGAAGAGACACTACCAAGCAAACTTTCCCTCCCTTTTTCTGCCATGTGGAAGAAACAGTGAAATGGCATCCATCTGCAAGCTAGAAAGACAGCTCTCACCAGAACCCAACCATACTGGCAACCTATTCTTGGGCTTCCAAGACTCAAGAATGATGAGAAATACATTTCTGTTGTTTGAGCCATTCGATCAGTGGTATTTTGATCTAGCAGTCCAAGCTAAGACAAATTCTTCCCTAACTTATCAATGCTCTGTTCTCTACTTTTACAGTCCCAATAGCTAGCATTTGAATATAAGTTTAAATGTGTGAATTGTCTTCCTTAAAGAGAAATGGGAAGGCAGGTATTATTCATCTTTTACAGAAGAGTGATTCAAAGCTCTGAAAACATACACTCAGCCAGTAAATGACCACCCCAAATCTTCTGAGTTTTCATCTATTGTAAAAATTATTTATTTCTATAATCTCTTGGACATCTAGAAAAGCATCATTCCTTTTCCTAATTTAAACCTGACAGTTGTGGAATAGCCCAAATTAGAAACAATCCAAAACTACATTAATACAGGAGTAAGAGATGAGGTAAACACAAGGAAAGTATGCTACGAGCAGTAAAAAAAGAACTGAGGTCGGTGTTTGGTACAGCAGCTAAGGTGCCCCAAGCCCAGATCCTAATGCCTGGATTAGTGTGTTGGCTGTGCTTCAGATGTTGGCCTTCTAATGTGCACCCTGGGAGGCAGCAGGTGATGGCTCAAACATCTGAGTCCCTACTGTTGCATCCAACCTGAGCCTCTCCCCAACTCTCCAGGCAACTCTGCTAAGCAGCAGTTTATTGAGGAGGCAGGTACACAGACCAACCGGCTGGGGTCAGCTCTCCTTTTCTTCAGAGAGTGACCCGGAGGGGAGAGTTAGATAGGTGTTTATAGAAAGAGTATTCAGTGAGTTATACAGCCATGGGAACCAGGTGAATTGAGCAGCCACAGGAGGCTGTCATGGGAACAATGAATGGGCTCGAGCAGCCACAGGAGGCAGTGATAGGAATGGCGAGTGAATAAATCATACAGTATTGAATCTTGGAACCGAGGGTTGCTAGCAGGGCATGTTAGCTTAGTGATGCAGCCCAAAAAGCAGAAATGTGGCAAAATATTTTGGACAGAAGCATAAAGAGCAGGTTAGCAAGTTTATGCAGGCCTGAACCCAAGTGACTCCATTTTTTGACTGGATTTCACACTACCACCTATTTGGGAGATTTGAATTAAGCTCCTGGTTCCTGACTTGGACTGGCCCAACATGGCTATTGCAGGCATTTGGGAAGTAAACCAGCAGATGAACCTCTCTCTTTGTTTCTCTCTCTCTTTCTCTCTGCATTTCAAAATAAGAATACTAAATAAGTAGCACATTTTAAAAGAACTGGTAGTACATGCAACAACAGTAATTATGCTAATAGAAAACAATACACACAAAGAAGAATCTACACAAGCCACAGGCATTTGGAACAGCCATTATATGCCCTTTGCGACATCCGCCTCCCATGTCAAAGTGCCTGGTTATAGCCTTCCAACTCCCCTCCTGACTCCAGTTTTGTGCTGATGTGCACCCTGAAAGATAGCCATGATGGCTTAAGTAGTTGGGGGTCCTACAACCCATGTGGGCTCCTGGCTTTGGCATGGCCCAGACCCTATTGCAGACATTTGGGGAGTGAACCAGCCCGTTTCTGTGTGTCTCTCAATTTATAAGAGCCTGGAGCGATGGCTCAGTGGCTAAATCCTTGCCTTGCATCTGCCGGGGTCCCATATGGCTGCCAGTTCTTGACCTGGCTACTCCACTTCCCTTCCATCCCTGTGCTTGTGGGGTAGAAAAGCAGCAGAGGACAGCCCAAAATCTTGGGACTCTGCACCCGTGGGGGAGATCCAGAAGCCCTTGTCTCCTGGCTTCAGATCAGCTCAGCTCTGGCCATTGCAGTCATCTGGGGAATGAACCAGAAGATAGAAGATCGTTCTCTCTGTATCTTCTTCTCTCCATAAATCTGATCTACCTTTCCAATAAAAATAAATAAGTGTTTCTTAAAAAGAAGCTCTAGGGCCCAGTGCGATAGCATAGTGGCTAAAGACCTGGATTTGAACGTGCCCAGGATCCCATATGGGTGCCGGTTCTAATCCCGGCAGCCATTCTTCCCATCCAGCTCCCTGCTTGTGGCCTGGGAAAGCAGTTGAGGATAACCCAAAGCCTTGGGACCCTGCTTCCATGTGGGAGACCCAGAAGAAGCTCCTGGCTCCTGGCTTTGGATTGGCTTAGCTCCAGCCGTTTCGGTCACTTGGGGAGTGAATCAGCGGATGGAGGATCTTCCTCTCTGTCTCTTCTCCTTTCTGTATATCTGCCTTTCCAATAAAAATAAATAAAATCTTAATAAAAAAAGAAGCTCTAGAAAATGTAAACTAATCTATAATGACTGAAAGTGGGTCACTGGTTACCTGAGAATATGAGGGAGGGAGGTATAATGTAGGTGAGCAAAGAAACTTTTAGTTACAGTTAGATAGAAATAAATTGTAGTATTCTCTTGTAAATTAAGGTGGCAATTATTACTAATCATGTGTAGTCATCCCTCAGAATGTATGGGGCATCAGTCCTGTGATGCCCCTGTCACGGGTACCTAAGTCCAGAGATGCTCAAGACCCTTATATAAAATGATGTAGTGTTTGCATAGAACCTATGCATATTCTCACAGGTATTTAGATTATCTTTAGGTTACTTATCATACCTGATGCATTGCAAATGCTACATAAATAGATGTTATACTATTATTGTTTAGGAAAGAATGACAAGAAAAAAAGGTATGTGTTGATGGGCCCAGTGCCATAGCCTAGAGGCTAAAGTCCTTGTCTTGCTCTTGCCAGGATCCCATATAAGTGCCAGTTCAAGTCCCAGCAGCCCTGTCTCCCATCCAGCTCCCTGCTTATGGCCTGGGAAAGCAGTCAAGAATGGCCCAAGGCCTTAGGATCCTGTACCCATATGGGAGACCCAAAAGAAACTCCTGGCTTCAGATCGGTTCAGCTTCAAACATTGCAGCCACTTGGGAAGCGAATATCATACAGAAGATCTTCCTCTCTGTCTCTCCTCCTTTCTGTATATCTGACTTTCCCATAAAAAATGAATTAATCTTTTTAAAAAATTGCATGTGTTCAATACAGAGACAATTTTCACCCAATTGTGCACAGTTGATAGGTTATCTGTTAATTAAAATTCTTACCACAAAAATATGATAGGCATTTGTAGTAATTTAGCAATACACAGCCTGATTTGACCATTCTATAATATAAACATCATATTGTTCTCCATATATTTCTACAATTATTATTTCTCAACTAAAATACAGTACAGAATGGATGCTTGGCCTAGTGGTTAAGGTGCTGGTTGAGGGCCTGGTGCAGTATCCTAGTGGCTCAAGTTCTTGCCTTGCATGTGCCGGGATCCCATATGGGTACTTGTTTGTGTCCCAGCTGCTCCACTTCCCTTCCAATTCCCTGCTTGTGGCCTGGGAAAGCAGTAGAGGATGACCCAAAGTCTTGGGACCCTGTACTCATGTGGGAGACACAAAAGATGCTCTTGGCTCCTGGCTTCAGATGAACTCAGCTCCAGCTATTGCAGCCACTTGGGGAATGAATCAGCAGACGGAAGATCTTTCTGTTTCTCCTTTTCTCTGCAAATCTGACTTTCCAATAAAAATGAATAAATCTTTTTAAAAAGCAACATGCTAATTGAACACCTGTGTTCTCTGTATTCCATATCAAAGTACCCAGATTTGCTGCCTGGCTACAGCTCCTGGTTCTAGTCTCCTGCTAAAGCAGCCCCTCAGAGGTAACAGTGATGGCTTAACTAGTTGGTTTCCTGCTGCAAAGTGAAAGATCAACGTTGGTTCCCAGCTTTATCCTCTGAAGTCACTGCAGGTGTCTGGCAGAAGGAAACAAGTGCTAGGAGCTCTCTACCTCATTGCCTCTCAAATAGATAAGTAAAGAAAGCAACAGAAAAATTCAGTAAAACTTAGAATTTAGATAAATTTAGGTTAGATGGAAATATTATTTTGATGGTGGTGATAAATACATATATCAAAAGTGATCAAAGTATATACTTCAGATGTGTATGGTTCCGTCTTTCAGCACGTTATTGACTCTGGGGGAGAAAAGGCAATTAAGGGAAGCTGCACCATTAACTTTCTGTAGAATGGTCTGGGATTCTTTCGAAGAGTGCTTGTGTTTTCCATATTCCAAGGGAGCCCCGGTAATTAGGTCAGCAACATGATTTCTCAGTTTTGGCAGGAGGTGGATTTCATGACATTGGCACCTTTATTTTTAAATCTGGACACCTTACAAAAAGCTGAGGAGAGTGTTATGGTTCTTTCTCAGTAAGTGGCCTACCTATCTCAGATATTTTTGCAGGATTTCTAAGATGAAGAAACTATTCTCATTATACCTAGTGTTTAATTGGACTTGTGGTGTTGCAGGGAACAGAGAATTACTCTCAATCTATTTAAGATGATAAAGGCTGCATCGGTCAGCTGTCTTCACTGACAAATACCTGGGAGTAGCTGCTGAGGAAGGAAGGAGGCTGACTTTGGCTCGAAATTTTGGAGGCTCCTCGTCCAAGGTTGGGTGAGCCTGTCAAGCTGTCTGGTGAAGCCAAAGAATAGCATTGTCAGGACAAAGGTGTATGCAGGTGCAATCATGGCATACCAGGACCAGAGAGAGAGAAAGAGAGAGATTAGATCTGATTCTGCTTGTTTGGCTGCCTCTGTTGTGAAAATGACCTTCTGAGGGTAGATCTCCAACGACCTAAAGACCTCCTACCAGGCCCAATTCCTAGACACCATAAATGCACAAAGTTTCCATGATCCTGATGCTATGACTTGGCGGTTTTAGGTCCACGTAAGTTCGGGATCCAGGTCTTACTAGCATCACAGCCAGAAACTGCTGTAGAGCTGCACTGACTGAAACTAAAAGAGAATCTCCAACTGGAATGTCATCAGGATCTGTGGAAACCCCTGGCATGAGCTACCTTTTCAGTGAATTTCATATGGACAGCATGCCCTCTTTCTCTCACATAACACTCCTTTTCTCTCCATGTCCACTCTGTTCTCCATGTACTTAATGGTTAGTTTCTTTTTATCTTGCTGTGCCTGCGGTGCCTCCAATTTGCCTCTGTAGATCCACTCTCCTTCCTGCCCCACTGCACCCACTTCCTGGTTGCCTGTGGGTGTGGATTGTGTAGCAGAATGAAGTCAGTGTGCTTATTCTCCCTGCTGCCCCGCTAGAAGATCATTTTAGGCAGCTGTCACCCTCAACCAAAAGTTGCTCCTACTCTCAAGGTGGCTCCCTCTACAAAACCTCCTACCCCCAGGCCCGATGAGGTAGCTTAGCAGCTAAAGTCCTCGCCTTGCACATGCCGTGGGTGCCAGTTCTAATCCTGGCGGCCACGCTTACCATCCAGCTCCCTGCCTGTGGCCTGGGAAAGCAGCCAAGGACGTCCCAAAGCCTTGGGATACTGTACCCGGAAGAGATTTCTGGCTCCTGACTCCGGATTGGCACAGCTCTGGCAGTTGCAGCCACTTGAGGAGTGAATCAAGGGACAAAGATCTTCCTCTCTGTCTCTTCCTCTCTGTATATATGACTTTCCAGTAAAAATAAAAATCAAAAATAAAAATAAAAGCCTCCTTCCCACCTCTTTGTCACCTTGTTTTCTCAAATCCATGGGATGCTTCAAGATCCTTCTACTTAGGTGGGATTCTTCTATTCCTACACACTGCCACACGATTGTATTTTGTTTGAAGATAAACTCTCCTCAGTTTAACCTAATTTGCATATGCCATTTGTTCCTCGATAGGACCTTGAACTCTATGATGCTCCTTTATTTTGGAACCACTTTGCATTGGTAGCCAAACCAGCTCAATCACAGAACACTTGCATTAGCCTATGGCTGGACAAAATCATTTAACACAAGCTTATTTTACAGCAGAACGTCAACTGACTCTTACAGTCTGCTGAATGTTGTACTGAAATTGAAAAACAAATGAAATTGAAATTGAAAAACAGATGAAAGCATATGGGTACACTTTTATCCAACCACAAAGGTGAAAAATTATGTCAAAACATTGTAAGTTGGGGATCATCTGTAGCTGATTTTATTTATTTGTAATCTCAAAGCTTATACTTCAGTTTGCCATGATCCACGAGGTCTTCCTTTCTGCCCTTCTATCTTATAGTCTTTGTATTCCCTACAGGAACCTGAATAAGAAGATAGTTGTTAAAAAGTACATCAAATATGGCAGGTACAATAATGTATGTGAAAAAAGTTAGGATTAATAAAAAGGTCTTTAACTAAGCACTCATTATATCATTGTATATTTGTTCGTCCATGAATCTATACCATCCTATGGCCTTACTATATCCAGCTTGCCTGTCCTTATCATTTATGATGACCCTGAGGAATCTGAGATGTGAGGTTGATTGAAAACATTATCTCAGCAGGATATTAGAGGCAGTGGACGTGTCAGAATTAATAGAGATTTTAGAGCCAAATAAGCCTGGATTGCAACCCTGGAGCTGTAATGTGTGCTTTATTATCTAAATGTGCCTTTGCTCATTGGTAAAGTATAATAATATCTGGCTCATGAGTTGTTAGGTCCATAAGGACATATCTAAAGCATAAAGTATAGTACATGTGGACTAAATGGTGGTTAGATCCCATATACTTGTTTTAGTTAAGTATTGACAACAGAAGCTTTCAACATCATTTAGGAAGTTTGAAAAAGGGGTGGAGGGAATAAAAAGAGAAAAAGCAGCATAGTATGCTTTTGCCTATCTTGTTCTGCTTGGCTGCAGATATCTAAGATGTGATCATCATGGGCTCAGCAGTAACATATTTCCGTGTCAATATGCCACATAGCGTACTAGAAATATAATTTCTGTCAGCCCATGTCTGAAATCATTCTTACCACCTCAACTCTCGTTTGTTTTAACCAGTCTGGAATTTTTATTTTGTTGATTTCCATTCTTAATTATTTGCTTCAGAATCCTTACTTGAACATTATCCTGGAAAAAATCCCACTTTTCTAGCATTTGGCAGACCCTTCTCCCTGGGAGCTGACCCAACCACCACATCTCTGGCTGATAGCTGGAGGTCTGCTTCAAAGAGAAAGACCCTCTCCACCTGGTAGTATCCTGATTTGGCTAGAGCCAACTTGATAAGTAGGTTATATTCAAGGTAATCATAATTTAATGGTAGTCTCCACTTGGAGCACTGTGTTGAGATATTTGGGGGGAGGGAGCAGGGGGTGAAATAGGAAAAAGAATCGCTTCTTAGCCTTTTGGTTAAGATCAAGTGAAGTAGGAAAAAGAATCATTTTATTAAAAAAAAATCTGCCATTGGGTCAGGGTGAGAAATGTGAAAGGGAGGTATGGTGGCAAGTATGTCTCATATGCGCCAGCTGTGACTCAGGTGCTACTGCTGCTTGATACCTATATCGAATTAGATTCCTTATACATTGATGGCAGCTCTGTAAGCCTGGATTTTTCTTTGATTTGGACTGAAGTTGCCTCCACTGGGGGGGCCAGCAACTATGTTCAGGTTGCTGAGACCCACTGGCCTGGAGTCTTGTACACACACTTGTGTCCTAGGCAACTGAAGAGGTAAGGTCCCAGAACTGAACATGAGCCAGAGGACTGAGTCTGAGAACTCATCTAGGATCTTGGGTCTCTAATGGGTAGGTAGAGCTCCAGGCCAGCATGTCACTCCAGCAAAAGACTGGGTATGGGAAGACTGGCTGGGGAACCATGTGCTCCCAGGCACAAGGACTATGCTTGGTCAGGGAAGGGGGTTATGGAGAGCTGAAAGAGGAAGACTGTTGATGGAGTATGTGTAGGTGGGGGATTCCAACTGACAAGGCCACTGTACTTGCAGTTAAGCAAGGGGGCTGAGACTGAGCAGTTTGGAGCAGAGAAGCCAGAGGACTTTTCTGGGTCAGACTGATGTACCTTCCCAGGTGGGAGACCTGAGTTGGGCTGGTTAGCATTGATGACCACTGAACACCACCCACTGATGCACACAAAAGCTATGGCTAGGGGCCTACCTGGCAGGGTTAGATCAAAGTACCTGTCAGTATGTGTCAGAACAGGGGACAAATCACATTAGGCTGGGCCATGCCACTAACCAGCATGCAAGAGAATTGGGTCTGGGGGCAGATTCTGTGGGACATATGGACCCACCCTTGTGGAACTGCAATTTCTACTGGTTTGCTTAAGAGCTGGGGGTAGTAATTGGCTGAGTTAGGCATGACCACGGAACCCTCTGACACACATGAGTACTAGGGTTGGGTCCAGGCTGGTCCAGGCTGTAGCAACAACAGACACACCCAAGAATAGAGTGTGGAATAGGCTGGGCCGTAACACCACCAGCTCATACAACAGCTGGGATGAAGGGGCAGACTATGCCGGGTAAGGGCGTAACATCCACTGGCATATGTGAGATCTGGATCTGGGATTGGGCCTGGTGGGGGAACTTGGGAAATTTCCCTGGTAGGCCATAGTTCATGCTGGTGAGAATGTAATTCAGGCCTGGGTGTTGGTCAGGCCAAGCATGATAGCTCCACCTTGCCAGCAAGAGTGTGGGTTGATTCTGGAGGCAGGGGTGGACTGGGTAGGGCTGGGCCAACCTTAGGCTACTGGCATGTGCAGAAGCCAGGCTGGAGTATGGGTCATGCTGAGCTAGGCTATCACACCTACCAGTTTGCATGAGCCAGGGATGGGAGCAGACTGGGCAGAGCTGACCTGCAGCACCTGTCAGTGAGAGTTGGGACTGGGGACAAGCCAGGACAGAAGAGGCCACAGCGTCTGGTGGCAAAAGCCAAGACAGGGAATGGACTATGCCTAGCTAGGTCAGAGCAATCACTGGCATGTGCAAGATATTTGGCTGGGAATAGGCCTAGTTGAGGAGCTAAGGGGATGCCCCTGGTGGGTTGTGGTTCCTACTGGTGAGTGCAAGAGCCAGAATGGGGTGGCAATCTGAGCTGGACATGGCTGTAGTGTCCCTCGGCATGGGTGTGGACTGGGTCTGGGGTGTGCCAGACTGGACTAGGCTCCAGCACCCACTGGTGCTTATGAGAGCCAGGTAGGGTATAGGATGGGCTGGGCTGGGTCTCAGTAACCACTGAACCCCCTGAGAGCTGTGTCTGAGCATGGACCAGGTGTGGCTGTACTGTAGTACCCAACAGGAAGAACCAGAATTGATATGGGCCTGTTAGGCAAAGCCACTGTTCCTAGGACAGGAGGTGGATTAAGTCAGGTCGGGTCAAGGATTCAGCAGTGTGTGTGAGATCTGCCACTGGAAGGAGACATGACAAAGGAGCTTGGGGAACTCCTCTGTCAGGATACAGTCTCTCTAGGTTAGCACAAGAACCAAGGCTGGGAACAACTCAGACCAGGCCAAGTTACAGCAGTAACCACCAGCATACATGGGAATCATGTCTGGGTACGGGTCAGGCTGGGCCAGCTCATAACACCCAATGGCAGATCTGAGAACCAGGACAGGATGCAGAACAGGCATGTCGGGCTGCAACACCAGCAAGTTCCCATTAGGTCTGGGACTGGGGGTTGGTTAGGATGGTCTAGGCTGTAGCACCTACCAGCATGAGCTGGAACTGGGGGCAGATCAGGCCAGGTCAGGCTACAGCACCTGCTGGCAAATGCCGAGTTGAGGCAGGCCATGCCAGACTGGGCAGCAGCACACATGAGACCTGGTGGCAGCAGGGGTATGTAAGTCTGATAGTCAGGCTGCATGGGGCTCCCCTACTGGGCCACTACTCCCAATGGTGAGCATGAGAATTGGAATCAAGGGCAGACCAGATCAGGCAGGACTGCAACATCTATTGGCCTGCATGTGAACTGGGTTTGAGGGAAAGCCAAGCTGGGCTAAATGACTGTACCCATTGGGGCATGCATGAGCCACAGTAAGTTCAGGCTGTTGGACTTTGCCACACAGCATCATCTAGCAAGTGCTGGGATTAGGGTAAGTCTGCTGCACTCAGAACCCCAACCATGGGGAGGGATAATTACAGGATCTGTGGTGCATGTTGTCAGAACTGGGCCTTTCCAGTGACTTAGATGGAAGTGTGGAGAGCATACCCAGATGCACATGGAGGATATGGCAGTCCATTGGGGTCTGGAGAGGACACCTGGTATCAGTGCAGAGGAAGGAAGGCAGAACAAATTGTTCAATCACCCCAGCCAAACTTTGATAGCAAATATCTGGGCAAATGGAGACTCTAAGGTGAACCATGTCAGCCAATGGACCTTGGACCGATTTCCTCATTCTTAGATTGGTGAGATCAACAGCATTTCAGAACTCTCAAAACCATGTGAACAGAACCCTTGGAGCATGTTCCACATCGGAGACCCTGGAATGATGGTGGCTCTTCCCCATTCCTGGGTTCTGAAGCAGTTGGGAAACTGAGTGCGGCTTCTCCTCTTGCTTCTCCCTCCCCCCCAGATACAGGAAGAAGAAAAATAATTTGGAAACAGTGATCTCACCCACTTTCCCCAAATTCTCGATATTTCCCACCCAAATCAACTATGTAAGCATCATCAAAAATAAAAGGAAGTCCCTGGATACTTCACTATTGCTGTGGTTTCCCTACACCTTTATAAATGGTCTCTCCTCAAGTTAACCTATTTTGAGTGTGCCATCTGTTTCCCACTGGTGCCCTGATTAATGTACTATGTACTAAACACTGGGGATGTGACAGTAAACAAAGCAACAAAAATTCCTGCTTTCTGGAGAGTGTGTTTTAGCCAATTTCAAAATGCCTTGCAGTCCTGTCTCCATAGCTTATAAGCTTGCCCAAATGAAATTTATGTGCATTTCTAATCATCAGTTCCAATTAAGAAAATGATCACATGGCCTACAAGCATGAATTTGTGGCAGGTTCTGTAATGATGGCTTCAGGAACTTTTAAGCTCAGGATTTCCCTTAGACTTTCTCAGAGTTTTCATGTCTTCCTTTATTCAACACTTTATTTCTCACTTGTCTATTTTCTCAATGCATGCTAGCTGATTGTTACCATAGTCTGGGTGCCATTGTGTGTCCTAAGCAGTGGAGTGTGCGTAGAGACAGGGAGTACAGAGATCAGCAGGAGAAGCTGTGTGAGGAATGGGTTCATAAGCAACCACTGCACAATGCAAAAGCAACAGTCAAGGCTGTGGGAAGGACTATTAGAGTAAAGAAAAGATAACAATGAACTCACTTTTTTATTATTTTTAAATTTTTATTGGAAAGGCAGTTTCACACAGAGAGAGGCAGAGAGAAAGATCTTCTGTCTGCTGGTTCACTCCCCAAGTGGCTGCATGGCCAGAAATGCGCAAACCTGAAACAAAATGACAAGTGGTCTGCTTTGCTGTATGATCAGAGTTCCACCTTGGGGATAGCGGCGCAGAATGAGACTGCACTGGGAACAGGAGGAAAAGTGTGCAGCATACAGATTCTGAACAGCGTTATGCATGACTACTTTAGATTTTATTCTAGTAACAGGAAACCCTTTAAAGAATTTTAAACAGAAAAGTAAAAAGCCACATCAATGTTTCATTCATTTTGTAAAATTGCATTTATTTTTGACAAAATATTTTTGTCACTTTTAAGGAAAATATATTCATTTATTCATTCATTCATTTGCAAGAGTGAAGAGAAAGAGAAGAGCGCATGCGAGAGAGATCTTTCCTCCAGTTTACTCCCCAAAGTTCCCACAATAGTTAGGGCTGAGCTAAGCTGCAGTCAGGGGTCAGGAACTCCATCTGTGTTTCCCACAGGAGTAGTAGACACCCTAATACTTGGAACATCATCTGCTGCCTTCCAGGCACATTAGCAGAATACTACAGTGGAAACAGGCACTTTCATATGGAATGTGGACATCTCAAACAGTGGCTGACCCTGCTGCATCATGCCCACTCCAGATCTCTGTTTTAGAGAGATAATTTGGGGAGATAAAAATGGACCAGGCAGTGGAGATGGGTGAAAATTATAAACAGGAAAATAGGTCAATTTTTTTATAATTACGTAGGGGAGAAATGATAAGGGCCTAAACTAATACAGTGACTACTGAAAGGGAAGGAATGAGGGGATTCGTTGAAATTTGGGTGGTGGACTCAAAAAGTTCCAATGTCCTATTAGATGTGAATGGAAATGAAAAAGCAGGAGACCAAGGTGATGTAATATGCACAGGAGAGTAGTCAATTTCGTGAATCAGAGAAACCGACACATCTTACTTATGGAAAAGTACAGGAAGCAAGCTGCTGCTAGTGCAGAGGCTGAAAAGCTCCAGCCGCTGGAATTTCTAGGTGCATCTGAAATGGAGTGAACTGAAAATAAGTGAGGAGGTTGCTGGTGCGTTTGCACAGGATTTGAGAGTAACAGACCCCTCTATCCTCCGGGGACAATTGCCTGTGCCCAAGGAATTGAACTTGGAAGGTCTCAAACTCAGAGAAGTGAAGCAACATAAAAGATGGAGATGAGCCCTAAAACTTAACAGGCAATTGAGTGAGAGCTTCTTCTATTTTTTTCATTTTAAAAATTTTATTGTTGGGGCTCGGCAGTGTGGCCTAGTGGCTAAGGTCCTAGCCTTGATCCCATATGGCCGCTGGTTCTAATCCCGGCAACTCCACTTCCTCTCTATCTCTCCTCCTCTCAGTATATCTGACTTTGTAATAAAAATAAAATAAATCTTTAAAAAAAAATTTTATTGTTGATGATGTTTACATAGTTGATCAGGGTAGGAAGAGTCCAGGGTCAGGGGTTAGTGGGTAAGATCCTTGTTTACACATTTTCTTCTTCTTCCCATATATGGAGAGAGGAGGATACAAGAGGAGAAACCATGCCCAGCTTCCCAACCACCGCAAAACCCCAAAGATTGGGAAACTTTCACCCATGTCATCCCAAGGTCCCCATTGTGGAGCTTTTACTGAGGGCTCTATTCATGTGTTTTTGGTAGTTCTGATCTGCTGCTGATATGGCCGCTCCATGAATGGCTTCCTTCATTCTGAAACCATTCCCTGCCACTCAACACAGTGCTAACCCCTGGAACGTGGGAGCCAGTCAAATGCTCTCAGGCTTCTCTCTGACCCTTCCCTTTCTGGGAATATCCTCAGGCAACAAGTCAACACAACAAACTTGTATGCAGGATTTTCAGTCAGTCCCTTATTTTTAGGAAAAATAGTTTAGAAAGTGTTTTTAAAAGATTTATTCATTTATTTGTTTATTTGAAAGCTGAGTTTCAGAGAGAGAGAGATCTTCTGTCTGTTGGTTCACCCCTCCAAATACCATATTGTCCAGGCCAGGGCTGGGCCACTAGTCACAAGCCATAGTTTTATCTAGGTCTCCCACATGGTTGCAGGGGCTAAAACACTTGGGTTATCCTCCACTGCTTTTCTCAGACCATTAGGTGGAATCTGGATCTGATATGGAGCAACCTGGACACAAATTGGTGCCCATATGGGATGCTGGTGTCACATGTGTGACAACTTGCTGTGCCACACCAGCAGCCTCCACCTCTTAAATACAAATGGACAATAAGGAATCACCATACAAATGAAGCAGTTCTGCTGGAGCCCAGCACAGTAGCCTAGTGGCTAAATCCTCACTCTGCATGCGCTGGGATCCCATATGGGTGCTGCTTCATATTCTGGCTGCTCCACTTCACATCCGGCTCCCTGCTGGTGCCCTGGGAAAGCAGTAGAGGATGGCCCAAAATCCTGGTACCCTGTACCAAACATGCAAGACTGGGAAGAAGCTCTTGGCTACTGGCTTCAGATCGACTTAGCTCCAACCATTGCAGCCATCTGGGAAGTGAGCCAGTGGACAGAAAATCTTTTTCTCTGTATCTCCTCTCTGTATATCTGCCTTCCCAATAGAAATAATAAATCTTTAAGAAAAAATGAAGCAACTCTGCTACCAAGAAAGAAAGAAACAGATGCAGAGAAAAAGAACTTAGAGGAAAGAGAGTACAGGCATGTAGAAAAAAACATTTTGAAAAATATTTATTTTGATCTGAAAAGTAGAGTTAGAAAGAAGGAAAGATCTTCTACCTGCTGGTTCACTCCCCAGATGACTGTAACAGGTGGCACTGGCAGGAGCAGGAGATTCTTACAGAACTCCCACAAGGGCCCACGGACTTGGGATTTCCTCCATGCTTTCCTAGGCCATTAGCAGGGAGCTTATCAAGTGGAGTTGCCAGGACTTGAACCAGAGCTCATATGGAGTGCTGGCACCATAGCAAACTACTACATGGTACCAGCCCTGAGGGAAAAAAAGTCTTTAAGAATTTGTTATCCAGGGATGGTTTGGAGAGGGGCGGGGGAATTCCAGTGCATAAAAAAAAAATGTGTCACATAATGCAATGAAATAAATAAATAAATAAATAAATAAATAAATAAATAAATAAATAAATAAAAATTTTGTTATCCAGCAGGCTAGCACAGTGGTTCGACAAGCTAATCCTCCACCTACAAGGTGGGTACCGGTTTGTGTTCCAGCTCTCCACTTCCCATCCAGCTCCCTGCTTGTCGCCTGGGGAAGCAGTGGAAAATGGCCTAAAGCCTTGGGACCTCATACCCACATACGAAACCCAAAAGAAGCTCCTGGCTCCACACTGACTCAGCCCCGGCTGAGCCCTCATGTCGTGCCTTCAAGTGGTGTATTAAATGCTGCTCTAAATGCCGGCCCTGTCCTTTTATTTTTGTGTTCCTCCTCTATTGTTCATCTCTATCTTCTGGTGCTGTCTTCTAGGAAATTCCCTTATGTCTGTAATTTTATCTTTATGTTTAATTTATTAGAGCTCTTTGTTGTTCTTTGTATCTTCTTTCTAAAATGATTTTTGTTCCCATTTCATGAATGAAATATCTCTTAACTGACTGAGGAAACAAATTCTTTTTTTTTAAGATTTGTTTTTGGGCTTGGCATGATAGCTTAATGGCTAAAGTTCTTGCCTTGCACGCGTCGGGATCCTGTATGGGTGCCAGCTCATGTCCCAGCAACCCTGCTTCCCATCCAGCTCCCTGCCTGTGGCCTGGGAAAGCAGTAGAGGATGGCCCAAAACCTTGGGACCCGTGTGGGAGACCTGGAAGAGCTCCTGGCTTCAGATTAGCTCAATTCCAGCCTTTATGGCCATTTTGGGGAGTGAACTAGTGGGTGAAAGATCTTTCTGTCTCTCCTTCTCTTTATAAGTCTGCCTTTTCAATAAAAAAAAAATAAATCTTCAAGAAAAAAAAAAGACACCACTTGAAATGTCAGCTTCCTGTATCAGAGTGCCTGGTTTGAGTCCTTTTCTGACCCAGCTTCCTGCTAATATGCGCCTTGAGAGGTAACAGATACTTGTGTTCCTGCTACTCTCATCTGGGACAGAGTTCTGGCTTCCTGATGTTAGCCTGGCACAACCTTAGCTGTTGTGGACATCTGGCGACTAGTGTATGGAAGATCTCTCTCTCTCGCTCGCTCTTTCTCCCTTTCTCTCTCTCTCTCTTTCTCTCTCCAGCCCCATCTCTTTACCTTTTAAATTAAAAAAATGAGGAGGAAAAAAGAAAATGAAAGAACAAATCATTCACAAGATCCAACATACAGGTATAATAGAAAAAATGAATGAGACATTTTCAAATGTTAGCAGCAGTCATGAAACTATCAATCAAGTGTAATGAATTATGTTACATTCGAATAATGGTAGTGCCAAAAAACTGCAAAAATGTTACTTTCTGTGTACCGTTTCTCAGGCAACTGCTGGTGAATATATTCTACAGAAATAAAAATACTAACCCAAGAAAGAAGATACAGGAAACAGGAAATGCGGTACAGAATGAAAGTGAAGAACATCTAAGGGAAAATGACGAAGCAAATCAGGATGACAGCTGGTAGACCCAGACAGAGAACGAAGTCCAAACTGAGCTGAGGCTAGGACTCGGAATTGCCTCAGGAGGAAAAAAAAAGAAATATATAGTTGACACATTAAAAAGTGATAAAATGGCAGTTTAGCTTTGATCTTTTTCACACCAAAAAACACATAATATAATCATGAGAAGAATATCATTCAACTCCCAAGTGAGGAACATATTATGAAATACCCAATCAGAATGCCACAATAGGTCAAGGGGCTCCAAGGAAAGGGAATCTAAGAACATTTCAGTCAAGAGGAAACTGAGGAGGCTTGACTCTAAAGAGAACTTGGTATCCAGGACTGTGATGTTGGAAGGGAAGAAAAATCAGTAAAAACTGAGGAAATGTGAACAAAGTTTGAGCTTAGTTAATAACAGTAAATATTTGTATTTTGTCTTTTTAAAGATTTATTTACTTTTATTGGAATTTAAAATTTTTAAGTTTATTTTTGGAATTTTACTTATTTTTACTGAAGTATTATTTTTAGTTTTATTGGAAAGGCAGATTTACATAAAGAAGGAGGGACAGAGGGAAAGATCTTCCATCCACGTAAAAGGCTCGATGGCAGGAGCTGAGATCGGCTAAAGGCAGGAGCCAGGAGCTTCTGGGTTTCCCACATGGGTACAGGGTCCCAAAGCTTTGGGCCATCCTCTACTGCTTTCCCAGGTCATAAACAGAAAGCTGCATGGGAAGTAGAGCAGCTGAGACACGAACTGATACCCACATGTGATCCTGGTGCTTGAAGTGGGAAGATTAGCCAACTGAGCCATTACCCTAGGCCTGTAATAATATATATATATATATATTTTTTTTTTTTTTTTAAGATTTATTTTATCTTTTTATTACAAAGTCAGATATACTGAGAGGAGGAGAGATAGAGAGGAAGTGGGGCTGCCGGGATTAGAACCAGCAGCCACATGGGATCAAGGCAAGGACCTTAGCCACTAGGCCACGCTGCCGAGCCCTGTAATAATATATTAATGTTGGCTTATTAATTGCAAGAAACACAGCACATAATCCCATTTGTTAACATGAAATATTTAGTATGGAGCATGTGAAAACTCTGTACCTTCTTTCTGTAAATCTAAAGTTGTGCTCAGTTTTCAGGTGTGCTGTGGATTGGGCGTCCCTGAAGCATCCACTCTGATTGAAAACTTGGTGTGTGGAGTGGCAGTGTCGGGAGCTGGTGTGGAGCTTTGGAGGGGAAGCTTAGTGGGTAGTCCTTGGCTCAACTGAAGTGCGAGCTCCAAAAGGACTGTGGGACCTGAGTCTTGGCTCCTGGCTCAAGATGTGATCACATGCACTCAGCGCTGTTGTCTGCCATTTCCCATGAGATCCTCAGGACTGAAACACAATACATGTCATGCCCTTGAACCTCCAAAGCTATGAGCTAAATCAGTCTCCTGTCTATATAAATAGCCTGTGTCAGGCTTTTCTTTACACCAGGCTCAGTAAGAGAGTAAGAGCAGGATGTGCATCTATGATCTCTGTGTGTGTTTTAAAGAACTGAAAGTCCAAAGGAGGAAGAAGGCGACCATGAACTTCAGGAAAGCCAAGAAACTTTACAAAAAAAAAAAAAAAAGAAGAAGAACAAAGAAAAGAAAGAAAAAGAAACCATTTCATAGCCTACTTGATGGCGAAATAGTGACTAGGACTTATGTAATCCTAATAATGTAAACATTATTTAGTGACTTAACAAAACTTTGCAATAGACAGGCATTGCAGATCAGCACATTAAGCTGCTGCTTGGGACATCAGCATCACATATTGAAGCCCCCAGTTCCTCCATTTCCAACCCAGCTTTCTGTTAATATATCTGGGAAGGCAGCTGATGATGTCCTGAGTACGAGTATTTGAGTCCCTGTCACTTATGTCAGAAACCCAGACTGAATTCAGGGCTTCTGACTTTGGCCAGGCCCATACCCAGCAGTTGCTAGCATTTGTGAATTAACCAGATGATGGAAGAACTCCATCTCTCTACCTCATCCTCTCTGCTACTCTGCCTTTCAAATAAATGTCTTTTAAAATAAAGTTTTGTGGCTAGTGTGCCACCTGCAAGTATCAGCGTTCCCTATGGATGCTGGTTCATATCCTGGCTACTCCACTTCCCATCCAGCTTCCTGCCTGTGGAAGCAGTGGAGGATGACCCAAAGCTTTGGAACCTTTGCACACCCACATAGGAGACCCAGAGGAGGCTCCTGCCTCCTGGCTTCGAATCTGCTCAACTCTGGCTGTTGAGGCCATTTCACCACAAAAGGCCAGGAAATTGAGACTCCAAGACAGACAAGGGGTGGTGGGCAAATCCACAGGCTGACCAAGGGGAAAGGTGCCACTTTCTTCAGTAAGTTCTCTATCCTAGAAATGACGAATACACCTGTTATTCAACAAATTTCTCTGTCTACCATGCAACCTTGGACTTATAAAATTTTCCTTCACATATGAAACATCTTAAAAAATAAAGCAGAAGTCTAAGGGCAAAAGTGTCAGTCCTCTTGGCAGCTGTGCTTTTCATTTTAAACCAAAGAGTTCAGTATCGTTTTCTTACCAGTTTCTGTGAACTAAAGTCATGTCAGGCAGTCCTCAGAGAGGCTTGACACACTTTGTGGCTGACATCCAGCCACTGAGCCCACTAGCCTGTGCATTCACCAGGCGGTGCTCACCTGCAAGGGTCAGGCAATCAGCTTTTGACAATACCCTGTCCTTCTTTGATTTTTTCACCTATGTATGCATGGACCATTTACTTATTTGATTTATTTATTTATTTTAGAGGAAAAGAGAGGGAGACCTCCTAACAATTCATTCATTCCCTAAACACCTGCAATGGTCAGGGACGTGCTAGTTCCAAAGCCAGGAGTCAAGAATACAACCCAGGCCTCCCATGGAAGTGACTAGAACCAATTACTTGGGCCCTCACCTTTTCTAGCAGGAAGCTGGTGTCAGAGGCTGGGGCTAGGAATTAAATCTGGGTGTTCTGATATGGGAGCCAAATGCCTTTTTTTAAAAAAAGATTTATTTCGTTTTTATTGGAAAGGCAGATATACAGAGAGGAGGAGGAAGAAGAGAGAGAGAGAGAGAGAGAGAGAGAGAGAGAGAGAGAGAGAGGAAGATCTGTCTGTTGATTCACTCCCCAAGAGGCTACAAAGGCCAGAGCTGAGCCAATTTGAAGCCAGGAACCTGGGCCTCTTCCAGGTCTCCCACATGGGTGCAGGGTCCCAAGGCTGTAGGCCATCCTCCACTGCTTTCCCAGGCCACAAGCAGGGAGCTGGATGGGAAGCAGGGCACCGGGATTAGAACCGGTGGCTATATGGGATCCCACTGTGTGCAAGGCAAGGACTTCAGCCACTAGGCTACTGTGCTGGGCCCAGAATCGAATGTCTTAACCAGAGTCTTAAACACAAGGCTAAACATCTCCCTGAAGGAGTATTTTAATATACTGTGATTCAAAACACATGTATCATTGTTCTAGAACTACCTAGTTTTTCATTTGTCTAATTCTTGTGTTTGACCAAGAGTGAGAAGGCTATTCTACTGCAATACTAAATAATGTAGATGTATAAGACAGGTAGAAATCTGATTCTGGCACTCAGGAGTTCATAAATCTGATTCATCTGCTTGGAATCAGTGTACTTATACCTATACGTTTGAATTTCATAATTAGCAGCCATGATCTTAAGGACAGTTCACTACCCACCACATCTGGACAGAACAATACCATTAGTTCAGTTGCAGGTTCTTCTAAAGCTCACCATTGTAAAGAGAGGTGGGCTCATGACTGGGAGTGCGAGGTTGCTTCTTGGAGCTCCTTATGGTCTAGATCTTGCTGTCAGAAGGATGATAAACAGCTCCGCTGCATTAGCAACAAGGGAAAGCTTGTTGGAGATGCACACACTCAAGCCTCACTTCAGCCTAGCCTGGCTCCAGCTATTGTGGGCATTTGGAGAGTAAACCAGCAGATGGGAGCTTTTTTGCGTGCTTTATCTCTTTCTTTCTAAATAAAATAAATCATAAAAACTTAAAGATGTCAAACAGTCTTAGAGAATTAATTGAAAAAATTTTCACAAAAATGAATAGGCATGTGCTCCCAAGTAATTGTGATTCTCATATATGCTGAGAAGCGCTAATCGAGCAGTGATCATAAATGTTAGCATTTGGGTCTTGGGTGGGGGCCTAAGGATTTTAGTTGTGATAAAGTCCGTGGTGATGCTGATGCTGTCCATCTCCCAATACCAGTCAAATAACTTCAGGTTATACCTGTGAAGCGCTCAGAATCAGAACAGTTGTTCCAAGCTGGATTTAGGCTTAAATCCATCCTTCAAAAAAAAAATGCTTTCATTAGTTTATGTTTCTATCCTCTGCTATGGCTTGAATGTGCTCAATCTTTGTGTGTTGACAACTTAATCACAACGCAGCAGTGTTGTGAGGTGGGGCTGTTAAAGGATGATTCATTTCTGTAGGCAATATCCTTTTGTATGTATTAATGTCATTATCCTGGGGGTGGTTTCCTTATCATGGGTGTGGCATCCTCTAAGGGAAGGGTTCTGTCCTTCTGTTGTAGGTCATTCCTGTGTATTTGTGCTTGCTTAACCTTCTTCTACCTTCTGCTGTGAGAAGGGGTTTGCCAGGTGTGGCCCTTTTGACCATGGGTTTCCCATAGGAAATAAATCTCTTTTGTTGTTGTTGTTGTGATTTAATAAATAACTCAATGTCCAACATTCTGTTACAGCAGCATAAAACAGGCTAAGACATCATCCTAGGGTCAGGATTTACCAAAAACATCTGTGTTATTTGTGTCAAAGAGTAGCGCTATTGGTCATTGAAAGGTTTTTACCATTTGAAGAATTATGGCTCTATCTAGTTAAGGAAAACACACGTTTTGCTGGCTTCTACATTCACCAGAGTCTACCTCCTACACTCAGAAGGAAATGGGATAGAACTTCAGAATTCATGAATTTTTAAATGTGTAGATCTGTACTACTCTAAGTGTGGTTTGAGTCTCATCTGTGTTGTTCATAGGAAAAGCAAATATCCTCATACCACTCCAGACATATGGCATCAGAACCGAGGTTGTCAGGACCACTGATCTGCTCTAGCGAGCTCTTCACATGATTCTTGGGCATCCTAAAGCAAGAACAGCTCAGTTCCAGACCACTTGCAATGGTCAGAGCCCCGTGTTAAACTGTGATCTCTCTGTCACTGCACTTGGGTTCCGTTACATCACTGGGGAACCGAGCACCAATGCTAGCTTCCAGAGAATGACCCTGGATTTTCTGATATGACAAGGAGTACACCCTATAACTATTCACCAAACATGTTTGTTTTGATTGTTTCATCATTTTTGTTATATTTCTTAGAAATGTCCATATATAAATATTTTCAGGTGTTACCAAAACAAGCTATATATGTGCGTATTTATAGCTCTGGAAGCTTATTATCAAAAATTCTATTTCTTCTTTCCTGATTTATGATCTTTTTAAACTTTCAAATATATGCTTAGAAATTAAAGATAATGGAAATATGTTCAATCTGGTTATGAGTGGTGAATGTTGAATAGGAAAGTTAAATGGAGACCTACACTTAAGTGTCAGTGCTCAAACTATATCTTGGACAAAAATTCATCTGTAAATCATTCACAGTAGTTGATGTTGCCTGAGGAACATGATTTGACAAAATTTCCTGAAAATTATTACTTCCTTATTACATTTATAATGCAATTTTTCCCAATAGAGGGTACTAATTTAGTGCTATATATCTAACTTCCTTGTTAAGCTAAAATGGAATAATCTGAATGTGTGTGTGCATGCATTTACCAGTTCTTCAGTACAAAAGGAAAGAAAATTGACTTTTCAAAATCTGCAACTTTTTAAACATGTGAGGCAGAACAATTACTCTTGGCAATATTCTTTCTTGTACTTATTTACCTTAATTTATATGGACAGAGTTTGCTTTTTATGATCAAGTGGAGCACGGCAGTCCGTGAGCTTTTACAATGCACACCCAGCAGCTATAGACTGCTTATTACATGCAACTACCTGCCAGAAAACTAATCACTTCTAGAGCTTTGCATATTACTGGTGACAGACACGTTGCAAAATATCCAGAGAAACTGCATAAAGTACAGAAATCTTAAAAGCAGTGCAAGCCCCTCAGCCTGATGGCTGTTGCTCTGTCAGCTCTGGTTATGGATTAGAACACAGAATTGTGCAATGGTAAGAAGCATGGATTGTGGAGGCAGGAAAGTTTGTATTTCAAAATCTAAGCCCAAGTGCTGATAAACTGTGCTGCTTTAGGCAAGTTATTTAAACCCTGAGAATTTCATTGTTTTCATCAGGAAAATGGGATACACGTAGCTAGGGCTGTTGTGAAGATTTAAAAAGATTATATTTGTAAAGCATCTTAAGTAAGTGTAAAGTAAGTGCTCAATAACTGCTGTTACTACTGTTATTATTAATAATATTATTTCCAGGACTCATGATTCATCCATAGAGAAAATAGAATATTTTCTGTCTCAAAATTAAAATCAATCTTCCTCCCTCCATTTTAGTTCAGACTGTCTTAAATGATCATTATTTGATGGCTTATAAACAACAGAAATTTCTACTAACAGTTCTAGAAGCTGAGAGTGTAAGGTCACATTGTATTGTGGATAGGTTCTGGTGAGTGCCTTGCTATGGTCTGAATAGAGTTTGGCTGCTGACTTGGGCAAGTTGCTAATCCCCAAAGTTTTTTTTAAAATCAATTGTAGTAAGAGTATAGAAATTTAATCTAATTATGGTGTTCAGAGGTAGGGCGCTTGTGAAGAGTGAGATGCATTAGGTTGGTATTGTAGAGCCCCGGCAGTTGAATTCTGCTGACTTTATGAAGAGGGGGATGGTGACTTTGGACAGATAATCAAGCTCTTTGTCACTTGCCATGTGATGGTCTGCAAACTCAGAGCTCTACCAACAAGAAGACCATTGTCAGATGAGGCTCGTAGACCTTGTACCTCCAGAACCATGAGCCAAAATAAACCTTTGTATAAAGTCAGCCTGCCTTAGGTGTTTTGTCATAGTGATGAAAAGCTAACTAAAACAGGCCCTCTTCCAGAGTGTACCGTGCCTCTTCACATTGCACCTTCCAATGAGAGAAGAGAGAGGAGTGAGCTCTCTCAAGATTTAAAAAAATGATTTATTTATTTACGTGAAAGACAGAGCTCCAGAGAAAGAGTGAGTGACAATCGTCTTCCATCTGCTGATTCACTCCTCAAATGGTTTCAATAGCTGGAGCTGGGCCAAGCTGAAGTCAGAACTTAGGATCTTCCTCCGGGTCTCCCATGTGGGTGCAGCGGCCCAAGCATTTGTGTCATCCTCTGCTCTTTCCCCTGGATCATTAGCAGGAAGCTAGATCACCCATATGAGATGCCAGAGCCGCAAGTAGCAGCTTAACCTCTGCACCACAAAGCTGGCCTCTCAACATTCTTTTAATTGGGACACTAATCACATTCATTTAGGCTCTGCCCTCACGACCTCATCTAATCCTGATTCCCTCCCAAAGGCTCCTCCTCCTAATACCATTATGATGGGAAGACAGGGTTTCATCATGTGGATGCACAGGAAACACAAGCATGTAAACAATGACACCACTCCACCTAAAACTGCTGTATTCTCTTTACAGTGATTCTCCTTCCCCTTTGTGTTTTTTCTGAGCACATTTGTTTTCATCAATTATAGTAGCACGATCGAAGCATTTTAAAATTCCCAGTTACAAGGACCTTTGTGCTGTGGGTAGGCTTTGTATTCTTGAAACCTACTGTCTGTGAGTGTGCTCTTGATGGAAAGATTGTTCTCTATATACCCTCCTGATGTTTTGGGTTTTTTCCTGACTTTGGTCTTACATGAAAATGTTTTCCTTTTGTCTTTCATTTTCAGATGGGCTTACTGTTATGTCAGAAGTAATCGTAATAGGATGCCAGACTTTCTACCACTGTCTATACCTACAGTGTCATGATGCACTTACATAGCAGAAGGACGGACTTGGGACTGTTGCTGAAGCACTGTACTATTGTAATAATATAGGGGGAAACAGTGGTGGGAAGGGGATGGGGGGATGGGAGTGGAAAGGGGAATCCCTGAGCCTTATGGAACTGTATCATGAAAAGTAAAAATGAGAAAAAGAAATGATCACGGTGCGTCTGTGGGTGAGGTGATTCTGCACTTGTTCTTAGTTTCACACATCAGTCAGTAATACTGTGGTGTGATAGTGTCCACTTCCCAGGAGGGTCTAGTAATCCAAGTCTTAGAGTTGGCCAATGAAGCTAAAAGTTGAAACTTAAAAGAACAATAGTTAAGGGCCCAGTGTGATGGTTTAGTGGCTAAATGCTTGCCTTGCATGCACCCAGGATCCCGTATGGGCGCTTGTTTGTGTCCTGGCTGTTCCATTTCCCTTCCAGCTCCCTGCTTATGACCTGGGAAGCAGTAGGGGATGACCCAATGCCTTGGGACCCTGCACCCGTATGAGAGACCTGGAAGAAGCTCCTGGCTCCTGGCTTCAGATTAGCTCAGCTCCAGCCATTGCAGCCGTTTGGGAAGTGAGCCAGCAGATGGAAGATCTTTCTCTCTGTTGCTCCTTCTCTCTGTAAATCTGACTTCCCAATAAAATTAAATATTTTTTAATGGTGGTTAATTACATTAGATGTGTAAAGGAAAGTGCTACTTCCTTTAAGTAGGATTCTTCCTTCACCTATCAAGTAACTTGATTTGGGAATAGGATAGAGATCAAAGATTTTTTGGGTGGAATTCGGTGATTAGCAGTGAAGACTTCCATGAAATGTGCCAAGTCATCTGATTAGTCTTAAATTAGAGTAATTCCTAATTCAACTTGATAGTGTCTTGAATTTTTTTCTTGAGATATAATGAATTGTGGATATTTGTTTATTTCGTTGCATATAAAAAAAAAGCATATACTGTAACAAGTAGTTTACTATGTGACTCATTGAATGCATACTAGATCAGGGATATTGATATTTGACTAATACAACTGAAACATCAACACAATTTTTTCCAAATAAATCTAGCAGGGGAAGATTGGTGTGTATTTTTGGCAGCTCTTTTAAGAAAATGAACTTGAGAATCTCAGGATGACTAATTTATATGTGTTAGTTTATTAATCCTGTAACGCTTCAATGAAAGTATGAATTCTATTTTTACATCCTTATTATCAAGCATAGTATTTAGTCTCATTAAATGCTTAATGAATGAGTGATTGAATGAATAGATAAGAAAGAAAAAGAATGAAAGGAAGGAAGATGGGTAGGTGAATGGATGGATGTGGAATCATTTGCCCCCTGTCTTCAAAGTTGATAAACAAATTATAAGAGTCAAAGTAATTCATTAGTGACAATGTGACTAGAATGAAAATAAACACAGTATACCCAGATGTTCTAGACCCAAAATATTTATTGTTCCTCTCTGTCATAAGTCTTATTTGTCAAGTAGTTTTCAACCTGAATTGCATATTAAAAGTCCATACAGTGTTTTTTAGGTAATGTAAGTGCTCAGTCCCCAGCATTACTCCCATCTCACTAATTTTTCTAGTGGTATATGAATAACTATACATATTTATAGAACACAATGTGATGATTCAATACATGTATACAATATGTAACGATCAAGTCAGGGTAATTAGCATTTCCATCTCCTTAAACATTCATCATCTCTTCATTTTGGGACCGGTATTTTTTTAAATAATAAATTCATTTTAGTTTTAATAATATTTACATAGTTGAGAGGGATGCATACCCACGTGGACCACTGATGAGGTTGGGGAGGGTCAAGGGTTGGGGGAAAGTGGATGAGGCAACTGCCTCCAATCTCCTTTTTTCTTCTTATACCTGGGGAAAGTGGGGAAAGAAAAAAGAGGGCCACTCCCAGAATCCCAATTGCATCAGTACCTAGGAATGGGGAATGGCCATCAAATGTCATCCCAGGGTTCTCAATGTGGAACATATTCTGAGGATACTGCATAAGTGGTTTGGATAGTTCTGAAACGCTGTTTATTTTGTTGCTCCCAGGATGAGGAAGTCATTCCAAGTTCCATTTGCTGACATAGTCCACCTTAGATTCTTGATTCTCCCAGTGTGACCAGTATTTTTTAAAAGGGAATATATGCATGTAGCTACAGTTGAAAATCACCATATTAAGGAATTGTAAATTTTATGTTCTTGTTGATTAAGAAAAAGGTGAAAGACTAGTGTTTAGCCTAGCCATTAAGATACCAGTTAAGATACATCTTATATTAAGTGTACCTGATTGTAATGCCTGGCTCCTGCTTCCTACTATGTAAACCCCAGAAGACAGCAATAATGGCTCATGTAATGGGGTTCCTGATATACATATGGAAGAGTTAGATTGTTTCTTGACTGTCCCAGTCGTGGGCCACTGGGCATTTGGAAAGTAAGCCATCACATGTGAGCATTCTCTTTACCTCTCTCTCTGTCTTTACGTCTCTCTCTCTCAATGAAACTATCTCAAACAAACAAAACTAAGTGAATTTTTTAAAGAAATTATGAAGATATGCTATACTAAGGAAAGCGTTATCAAGACACAAAACTAACATCTAGCTTTGAACAATGTATCTTAGCCTATCTGCTGGCTTACAAGAAGTTTGCTTGCTGTTAAACCAAGTATAAAAGGATTTTTGGCTTAGAATTCAGTAGGCACTGTGAGATTGGTTTGCCCAGAGCCACTGTCCTGGAAGCTAAGCAACCCAGAGGTTTAAAGTTCAAGGATTCCACAGAGCACTGTGGGGTGTGTCCAAACTTCCGTTAATATTGAACACAAAAGCCGGTACTCACTTGTAAAGCCCATGACTCACCTCAGCTTGGTTTCTTTCAAGGATAGGATCTTCCTAGGGCATTCACAGAGGAAAGAAAACACAATTATATGAAAACCAAATCACATTTTATTACATTATTTGAGAGGCATAAGGAGAGGAAAGGGGAGAGTGAGCTCTCTAGGTCTCCTTCATGGGTTTACTTCTCAAGTGCTGACAGCAGTCAGGGCTGCACCATACCAAAGCCAGGATCTCAGGGTGGCTGAAATTCAGCTACTTAGGCCATCATTACTGCCTCCCAGGGTCTGCGATGATGGGAAGTCAGAGTGAGGAGCCAGAGCAGGGAACCAAACCCAGACACTTTGAAGCAGAGTGTTGGCATCTTAACCTCGAGTCTAAATGCTTGCTCTGCTGTTTAGCTATGGGATGGTGGCTTCCAGCTCCCAAGCCCTGAAAGACTCTGTGTGAATGCTTTTTAAAACTCATCAGTGTTGGGATCTGCATTGTGGTATAGCAAGTTAATTCTCTACCTGCAGCACCCACCCACGTTCAAGTTGTGGCTGCTCCACTCCCTGATAATACACCCGGGAGACCGACAGAAGATGGTCCAAGTGCTCTACACCCACATGGGAGATCCAGAAGAAACTCCTGGCTCCATTGAAGCCATTTGGGGAGTGAACCAGTGTGTGGAAGCTCTCTCTCTCTCCATCTCTCTCTCTCTGCACTTAAAATAAAAGAAAAAATAAATCTTGAAAAGAAAACATAAAACCTCAGTTGTCTGAGTGGTCTTTTCAGCATCCTTTCTTCTGCCCTCAAATGATCAAATTCCGTTTTCTCCTCATGCTGGGAACCAACCCAGCATGAACTCATACTCTTCTATGACTACCGGAAATTTCTTACAACCATGACTTCCCCAACTTCTCTGATTTACCCCCGGTTGTTGGCTTCTGATCCAGATGAAGCTTGTGTGCTGTGATTGTTCTGCAGAGCTAGTAATTCTGCTAGAACTAATTGTGGGTACAGTTTTAGAGTTTAGAGTCAGGGCCATCATCTTTCCCACCTTGGGGTTGGAACCTATATGTAGAAGAAAGCCAAAAAGAGATAAACAGAATTGAAAGATGAGAAGGTTAGTGTTTTAAGGGTGTAGAAGGGATTAAGCGATACAGCACTGTTTTCTCATTCCCTCAAAAACTCACATTAGTCTTTTTTTTTTTTAGTGTGGAAATATCAAGGCTTGCATAGTGGTTTTCACATTAATCCTCCACCTGTGAGTGCTAGCATTTCATATAGGTGCCAATTTGTGTCATGACTGCTCTATTTCTGACCCAGGTCCCTGCTTGTGGCCTGGGAAAGCAAGAGAGGATGGCCCAAAGCCTTGGGACCCTGCATCCACATGGGAAGTCTGGAAGAAGCCCTTGGTTCCTGGCTTCAGATTGGCTCAGCTCCGGCCAATCGTCTGTCTAGGGAGTGAACCAACGATGGAGGATCTTTCCTTCTCCCTGTGAATCTGTCTTTCCTATAAAAATAGAGCTTAAAAAAAAAAAAAAAGAACGCAGTATTTGTGTAACTGAGATTTTCTAAATGAAATTTTAAGCTTATTAATTCCATAGAGATGAAGAATGCTCATTGTACTTGATGATTTTCTTGGCTAATTTCCGGGTTCATTAACAAGTATAACATAAATGCCAGTGGCATAATATTTCAGTAATGAGTACACCACCCAGAATGACAAACAAATCTCTCATTACGAGGGTGTGGTCATCCAGCAGCATAACTAAACCTAGACACTATTCATGCTTCCTTTGGGTAAGAAAACAAAGGTTGTCAATAGGAAATAAAATAATAAAGAAAATCTAGAAATTGTATAAATATTCAGCTTAAATGCAAAGTAGAAGATACATGTTGTATCGGCAATAAGGAGGTTAGAAGCAAGATGAGAAAATGAAGTATTTTGAAGGACTTTATAAATTACAAACAGAAACTTGCCAGTTAATGACTTTTGGACACTCATGACATTCTTTTCTTACATAATTGACTTTTCTGTTAAAAGGAGAGCCAATTGTGCTTGAGAACAATACTGTGGTGAAATATCTTTGGTAAAATCATTTTGAAGAAGAAATATAAGGTACACAAAACTGATTTTCTTTGAGTCCCCACTTACTCATAGTATTTTCCGCTTAGAAAGAACAGCTCTGTTGTGCTTGGCCTACTCCAGTTTCCTGGACTCTTTATGGAGAGCCAACACCTTTATGTCATAATAAGGAAATGTAGGCATTGTTAGGCACAGCTGTGGAGCAGGCTCCAAGTGATTGTTGCCACAGAATCTAAGGAAAGACTTCAAATTGGACATTTCTGCTCCCTTTTATCTGATTTATATATTACAGAGACGATAACAGTGGAATCCTGTAAGAGCCACATCTATAAGCATGAAGGCTTAGTAGTTCATGTGATGACAAAGAAATTTAATTTTCACACTTCTAAATACCAGGAAATATTTATATATCCTATAGGAGCTCTCAGTTTCTATACGGTTTCTAAGAGCTTTGCATTTTTGAAGAAAAACTAAATTTGAAAAGAAAAATCTTTTCTTAATATTTTTAGCTTTTAGAAGGTTCTAAGTGATTCTTACTTGATGTATGTGGAAAGCAATTTGCATGAGGACAATAAGTATAAGAAACTCTATTTTTAAATTGTTCACAATCATAATGCTTATGCTTCAGGGCCATTATGAAGGATTTATTGCAAGACATATAATCTACTTCAGGGCATGTAAATTTATATTTTCAATCACTTTGTGTTTCATATTCTTTGTATTTATTTGCTTCAAAGAGAAATCTTTCTACTTCCAAATCATAAAATAACTTCCTAGGGACAACCTTGCATAGACGCTTTTGTTACTTTTAAGTCCCAGAAAAATTTTTCTTCAAAGGGGCATTGCCACACCCTGGTCAAACTATGACTTGAGAAGCCCACATTGTGTATCACAGTGCCTTGCACCAAGTCTCACCTCCACTACCTGCTGCTGTACTCTCTGGGAGGCAGCAGGTGATGGCTCAAGGTTTTGGCTCTCTGCCACCCAGGTGGGAGGCCACGAGAGGGTTCCTGGGGCCTAGCTGTGGCCTCACTGAGGGAGGCATCTGAGGAGTGAATTAACACATGGACAATCTGTTTCTCCCTCTCTTTCTCTCTCTCTGTCAGTCTGCCATTCAAATAAATAAATCTTAAAAAATCTTTCTCCGGCAGAAATCAAAGCATTGATGGTATTTCAGACAAAATTGCATAATTTAATAACACAAACTAACTTTGTATACTTTGTTATTGATCTAATTTGAAAATGTTACTATAGTTAATAATGTTGAAGAAACAATTATTGTTCTATCAAAAAGCAGAGAAGACTCATTTTATTTGACAGGCAGAGTAACAGAGAGATACCTTCCATTCACCAATCCCCTGATTGTTGCAGCAGCCAGCTCCAAGCAAGGCCAAAGCTGGGAGCCAGGAATATCGTCCTGGTCTCCCACATGAGTCATAGGGCCATATACTTGGGCCATCCTCCACTGCCTTCCCAGGCACATTAGCTGGAAGCTGGATTAGAAGCAGATCAGCCAAAAAAAAAATATGATTTTTTTAATACTCCAATGATTCTTAGAAGCAAGTAACAAAATCATAGGGAAATATGGACATTTAAATGTGACATTTAAATGTGATTAGTCTACTTGAGAGGCAGAGAGACAGGAACAAATAAAGGGAGTGCCTGTCCTCTGATTTACTCCCCAAGAGTTCCTCAACAGTTAGGGTTGGGTGAGGCCGAAGCTAAGATCTGGAAACCCAGGCCACGTATACCATTTGAGCGGCAGGTCTCCATGACTTAAGCCATCATTGCTCCCTCTCTGAGTCTTCACTGACAGAAAGCTGGGTGCAGGTGCTAGGGCCGGATACTGGACTATGATACACATGTGGACTCGTTAACCAAGGTCCCGACTGCCTTCAGATTTTTTTTTTAAGTAACCACAATGAATAGCCAACAAGAGAATAGGAAAATATTTTCATAATTTGTAAAGGATTAATGCTAATACCTTTCTTAAAAATTTTATTTTTATTGGAAAGTCAGATATACAGAGAGGAGGAGAGACAAAGAGGAAGATCTTTCATCCATTGATTCACTCCCCAAGTGGCTGCAACTGTCAGAGCTGAGCCAATCTAAAGTCAGGAGCTCAGAGCCTTTTCTGGGTCTCCCATGAGAGTGCAGGGCCCCAAGGCTTTGGGCTGTTCTTGATGCCTTCCCACGCCACAGGCAGAGAGCTGGATGGCAAGTGGGGCTGCCAGAATTAGAACCGACACCCATATGGGATCTTGGCGGGTGCAAGGAGAGGACTTTAGCTGCTAGGCTACTGCACTGGGTCCTGCTAATATCTTCTTACATAAATAGCCCATTCCAATCAATGAATTGCATTAAGGCTAAAAGAAACGGAGGGACAAAAGTATCAGGGAACAAACATGGGGGAAATGCTGGCTTTTGTTATCAAAGGATGCAAGCTACTAAAATAGTAATACTATCAGCTTTTCATTTAGGAATTTGGTATCTTACGTAATTCTAGCAAATGAACAAAGAAGATGATGGAAAGATCATGTAAGGGATGGAGAGCGGCAGTAGGGTACTGTTCGGGGTTCGGCTGCGGGGCTTGGGTGAACGTAGCCCTCATAGTGGGACAGCTGCTGAGGGTACCTGAGCCAGGCCAGACTCAATGATTGGGACTCAGGCCATAGCCACCCAGGGTGAGCGAGTCCTGGGTGGCACCAGGCTCCACCAGCTGGCCACCCGGCAGCAAGCTCTAGGGTTTTGGGGGTATATAATTGCTGCCTAGGGAAATTCATGGATAAGGCCAATGTGCATGTAGGTAAGGAATGAAACCTGTGTGACTCCCAGCGATGGGGTCACTGAACTTGCAGGCAAGCGTGGGGACTGAGACCTGGTGGTTTGGAGGGGAGAGTCCATAAGATCTGTTTGGGTCAGACTGATTCATGGGAGTCCTGAGATGGACTGTTAGCGCACAACATCACTGACTGTCACACACCAGCCCACACAAAAGCTATGGGTGGGGGCCTGTCTGGCAGGGCTAGATCCCAGTACCTGACTGAATGTCGGAACAGGGTATGGGTCACATTAGGCAAGGTCATGATACTAACCAGCACACGACAGAACCAGGTCCAGGGGTAGATTCTGTGGGGAATAAGTGAGCCCAACCCTGTGGAAATACAAGTCCTGCTGGTTAGCTCAAGAGTTGGGGTGGTGATGGGTTGAACTAGGAATGACCATGGAACCCCCAACATTCACGGGGTGCTGGGGCTGGAAATAGGCTGGACAGGTCTAGGCTGCAGCACTTACACATGCATCCTAAAACAGGGTGTGAGGCAGGCTGGCCAGCAACACCCTCCAACTCATACAAGGGCCAAGATGGAGGGGCAGGCTACGCCAGGCAAGGGCCTAGTACCTGCTGGAGCATGTGGGATCTGGGCCAGGGAATGGACCAAGTGGGGGAACCTGGGAAACTCCCCTATTGGGGTCACAGCTCCCACTGGTAAGCAAGTGTTCCAGGCCCGGGTGTTGGGCAGCCTGAGTAGATTAACTCCAACTGTTGGCTAATGTGTGGGTTGGTTTTGGAGGGGGGCAGACCAGGCAGGGCTGAGCCAACCTTACCTCACTGGCAAGAGCAGAAACCAGGCTGAAGCATAGGACAAGCTGAGCTAGGCTGTCACACCTACCAGTTTGAATGAGCAAGATATGGGAGCAGACAGAGCAGGGCCAGGTTGCAGCACCTGCCAGCAAGTGGTGGGACTAGGGGTAGGCTGAGTCAGGCCAAGCTACAGCATCCAAAGGCAAAAGATCAGGACAAGTGAAGGTCTAGGCTAAGCTGGGTCAGAGCAACACGTTCAAGATCTGTTGCTGGGAACAAACCTGGTTGGGGAGCTAAGGGGACGCCCTGGCTGGGTTATGGTTCCCACTGGTAAGCACAGGGCTAGAATGGGAGCCACGTTCTGGTCTGGACATGGTTGCAGTGTATGTTGGCACAAATGTGGACTGAGGCTGTGTATGCTGGACTGAGCTAGACCCCAGCACCCACTGGTGCTCATGAGGACCAGGATAGGTGTAGGACGGGTTAGGCTAGGTTTTTGCCCCTGCTGAGCTGGGTGTGAGCTGTGTCTGCATGTGGGCCAGGCTAGACTGGGTTGTAATACCCAACAATAATAACCAGAATGGGTTGAAGGCCAGTCAGGAAAGGCCATTGTTCACCTGCTAGGTCAGAAGGTGGACAGAGTAGGGCTGGCCCATGGACCCACCCATGTGCACAAGATCTGGCATTGGGAGAGGTTCTGATGGAGGAGCCTGGGAAACTTCTCTGTCAGGACTCAGTCCATGCAGGTGAGCGCAAAAACCACAATTGGGAGCAGCCCAGACCAGGCAAGGAATGGTACCCAGAGGCATACATATGGCACAAGTTGGAGGTGAACCAGGCAGGGCCAATTCACATCACCCAGTGGCAAATCTGAGCACTAGAATGGAGTGTGGGTCAGGCCGGGTTTGATCACAACACACACCAGTACACATGAGGGCTTGGACTGGGTGTAGGCTGGGCTGGGCTAGGCTGTAGCCCCCACCAGCCTGAGCTGGAATTGGGGGTGGGCCAGGTCAGGCCAGGCCAGGCTATAGCACCCACTGGCAAAAGCTGAGGTGAGGCATGCCATGCCTGACTGGGTCATGGCACCCAAGCAACACACGCAAGACCTGTGGCGGGGAGGGGGCAAAGCTGGTAGAGGGATGTGGAGGGCTCCCCTGCTGGATCACCACTCCCACTGGAAAGCGTGGGTTGGGATGGGGGCAGACCAGACCGGGCAGGGCTACAACACCTGTGGGCTTCATGTGACCTGGACCAGGGAAAAGCCAGGCTGGGTTGAATGTTCCTACTGGTGCAAGCATAAGTAAGAGTGGGTGTAGCTCCAGATGCTGGTATGGGGGGCAAATTCTGTAAGCCAAACTACAGAACCACTTGGAGAGTACATGATCCAGGAGGGGATTGGGCCCATGAGGGAAACAGTGGGTACCTTCTTTTGGGTCTCCCACGTGGGATACAGGGTCCCAAGGCCTTGGGCCATCCTCCAATGCTATCTCAAGTCATATCCAGGGAGCTGGATCAGAAGTGGAGCAATCAGAAGTGGAGCAGCTGGAACACTGACCCACGCCTATATGGGATGCTGGCACTACAAAGCAGAAACATTATTAAAGCTTTGAAATGAAACCAATGAGGTAGGCTGGGAAATAGAGAATGCATACAGCAGCAGTTTTGGAAACATTTGGAATCAATGGAGTGAAGCAACTTGGGGAAAATTGGAAATTAAAAATGTATTTTTTTCATCGTATCCTCAATTGTGTGCATTCTCACAATTTTGTCTTAATTGCCATGTTTTTAAAATCTTTTTTATTTATTATTATTATTATCATTTTATGATACAGTTCCATAGGCTCCTGGGATTCCCCTTATTCCCTCCCCAATTCCCCCTCTCCCACCCCAACCTAGTTCCTCTATATCATTACTAAAGTATAGTTCTTCACACACAGTCATATGTCCATCATTGCAGGCATGGACAATGGCAGAGAGTCCAGCATCCTATTGTCAAGATATAGTAAACAGTAATTGCCATGTTTATAACTAACAGATTTTAACCCTGCATACCTTGACAAATCCCTGAAAAATGACTTTTTCACTGCTGTCCCTCTTACAACAGCGGAATGTTAGACTTCTTTTACTTTGTTTGGAAAAATTTGTTTAGTTTTATTGGAGAGGCAGAGGTACAAGAAAGAAAGAGAGAGGGATCTTTCATCTGCTGATTCACTTTCCAAATTTTAACAACGTCTGGAGCTGGGCTGATCCAAAGCAAGGAGCTTCACCTGGGACTCCACATGGATACAGGGGCTTGAGCACATTGGGCCATCTTCTGCTGCTTTCCCAGGCCACAAGCAGACAGCTTGAACAAAAGTGGAGCAGCTGGGACTTGAACCAGTGCACATATGGAAACCTGGCACCACAGGCAAAGACTTAGCCTATTATGCCCCTGTGCTAGCCCCCAGAATGTTGGGCTTCTTATGTTTCCACCCTCCGATTCTGCCACAGGATCACTCATTTGTTTTCCCCCAAAATGTGCTCATATGTCTTGGATTCCAGATTCCTTCTCTATGAAATAAAAGCAATAAAACTAAATTGTACTGTTTTCCAGCTGTCTCACAGTAATAAGTAGGCAGTATCTCTTGTATTCTTGATTTTTTTTTTAAAGATTTATTCATTTTATTACAGCCATATATACACAGAGAAGCAGAGACAGAGAGGAAGATCTTCCATCCCATGATTCACTCCCCAAGTGAGCCGCAACGGGCCGATGCGCGCCGATCCGAAGCCGGGAACCTGGAGCCTCTTCCGGGTCTCCCACAAGGGTGCAGGGTCCCAATGCATTGGGCCGTCCTCGACTGCTTTCCCAGGCCACAAGCCGGGAGGTGGATGGGAAGTGGAGCTGCCAGGATTAGAACCGGCGCCCACATGGGATCCCGGGGCCTTCAAGGTGAGGACTTTAGCCGCTAGGCCACGCCGCCGGGCCCGTATTCTTGATTTTTTTAAGGCCTCACAGGAGAGTGTTACACACAGTAGGCATTACACATTTAAGGCTTGTTGTTTTACATGTAGAATTTCATGCATGTCTTTCTTCTACTATTTCATAAGGTCCACAGCTCTCACTTATCCGAACAAAGAAGTACATAACTTTTAATATTATGTGTGCAGTGGTCTCACATGTGGTTTATGTTTGGTTTTACATGTGTTTATTTATAAAATACATAACAATTTGCTCATCTCCTACCATTGCTCTGAAAGATTGGACCACTAAATTCCTACTTAAAGATTTAAACAGTTCTAGGGAATTCTTACTTGGCCTTTTTAAAGCCACTGACAGAACATCAGTGAATACAGCACTGGAAACAAAGTCACCATAGCATACGATTTTACAATAACTTCTATTCTATGAATACAATGCACAAATTTATCTTCAGGGCCAAGAAAAAAAACTAACATAGAGTGAAATAAATAGGAAGTAATGAATTTAAACATTTTAATTTTTTAATATAATTTACCAGTTATAAATTTATAAAATTTAATTTTGAACAATGACTGTATTTAATTCCTGGCTTGCAATGTCCTGAGAATTGAGCAATTGGCTTTTGCTTATTCAGTTCTAGTACACCACTGATTTTAACCTTGTCCAGAGTACGGATCATAGAATGTCCATCTTGTATCTGAAACAACTCTTCTCCCTTGTGCACAGGTACAGAAGATCAATGTTCACTGAACTTTGCAATGGGTCTGACATCATGCCAAGCTATGAGGATGCAAAGAAAATTAAGATTCCTCCCCAAATCTTCCCTATGTCCACAAACAACATCACCATTTTTCTAGGTTTCAGGCCAAAAATCTTGGTAAAAGTAGATTCCTACCTTCAACATATATCCATATATTTCTTACCTGACATCTTGTAATAGTTTCATAAATGGTCTTACTTGCATCCTTACCTCCTATAGTCTCAAAACAAATCTGTTCAATTCTTTGAAGCTCTAAATGGTGTTATGCTTTTGCTGAACTCAATATTCTATAGTAGTTTCTCTTCTCACTGAGAATAAAAGCCTGAATCCTTACAATAGTCCATGGGGCCCTATATTAATCTCTCCTTACTTCTCTGACATCGTTACCCCTTCAGTGTCTTTATTCTGTTCCAACCATGCTGGCTCCCTCACTTTTTCTCAAATGACCCGGGCAGGATCCCACTTGCAACTCCTCCTTGGCCATATTCTCTGCCAGAACACTCTTTCACAGATATCTGCATGACTCCTCTCCTCCCCCTTGTCTTATCGAAGTCTTTGTTTAGGTACTGTCTTGTCAGAGAAGCCTTCTCTAACTTTTTTAGCATTTGCAACCTCAATCTCCATCCCTGGCACTCTCTATTTAAATTCTCTTGAAGACTTACTTCTACTCACATACTATATATTTCACTCATTTATTTGTTTATTGTTTGTCTCTAAGAGCTAGCTAGCATACAAGCTTTCTAAGTCAATGACCTTGGTTTGTGTCATTTACTGCTGATTTCCATGCGTAACTTTAGTAACCAAAGTAACTGGATTTCCTGCCTTCAGAGTTCAGTTTCCTAGTAACTAATCCCTAATGCTTGTTGCCAGGCATCTGCAGTTCTGACCTGTCTGCCAGGCTCTCCATCAGTTACCAGCCCAACCCCACATCTAGGCTCTTACTTGGCTGGGAGTCTGTTACTTAGATTCCTCTATATATTCCTCAAAATTGATTTTTCAGTTTCAACTCCCTCTTTTAATTAAAACTACTTCATATTTCAGTCTTAGAATTTTTTCTTTAATTGTCTAAGCTTCGGTTTTAATAGTCCTCTAATGTGACAAAGACGTTTATAACAAAATACATTATTGCTACACTTGTTACAAAAATTAAAATGGGGACAGGTACTTGGCACAACAGTTAAGATATTGCTTGAGATGCCCACATTCCATATGGAAGCATTTGCGTTCAAATCCCAGCTCTTCTTCTGATTCAGGCTTTCTGATAATAGAGCCCATTGAGGGACAGCAGGAGATAGCTCTACTGCCACTCACATGGAAGTCCTGCAGTGAGTTCCAGGCTCCTGGCTTTGTCTGGTCTCAACACAAGCTGTTGCAAGCCTTGGGAAGTAAACCAACAGATGGAATATCTCTTTCCCTTTCTCTCTCTGACTCTGTGTGTGTGTGTGCTGTCTACATTTCAAGTAAATAAAGTGCATACATTTTCAGCAATAGAACAGACATTGAAAGGGTACTATGTAAATCCTTTGGCAATTGCATAGGACATTATTTGTTATCTGTCAACTGTGCTGTTATTGCTGCGAGATCAGTGAATATCGATCAGATTCTTATGTTAGACATACACACAAGCAGCTTAGAAGCTGTCAATCATTGTGAGCTTTTCAGATCCCTCACTTCCTACACCTTTTCAAAAGTACCAGGCATTAAAAAAATAAGTTGGAATAGCTAAGATCAACTAAGTAATACCCTCGTGTGTTAGCTGGTACTTGCCACCTAGACAATACTGCTACAGGTGGCACTGAATTAATAAGCTGCTTCTTGGTCAGGGACAATAATGTGAGTCAGAAGAATTTTAACTGCCAGCAATCTTGTGGAATCATTTTGTTTTCCTACAGAGTATTCTCTGGAGCCTGTTCTATTTCTGCAGTAAAAGAATGGCAATATAGACAGTAATCTTTTCCAACTAGAATTGATTTGGTTAATACTGGTAGAAATAACGAAAAGGACATTTTTCTTTGTATAGCAACATTCCAGAGAGATCAGCGATCTTTTGTAACATCGATAGACTGTTCCTGATGCAGTTCCTGTACTGCACTTCTGGGAAAGAGTTAGAGGGAAAGAGGAGTGGATAAGTTGTCACATTTGTGCAGATAAGGAAACTGAGGCACCAAAACAGACAAGTACTTATCTGAGACCACAATGGTACATGAGTTGCAGACAAAAAGGCTGCATGCATTGTTCATTTGCTTACAGGGTGTTTTTCCAGATCATTCTGCATTGCTAACGTAATTGAGATTAGAAGTCATAATGCAATATGGTCAGGGCAAAGAAACAGTAATGAGCCAAAGCAAGAACTGAAGTAGAGGCCAAATTTTCTCACTCTGTGCTCGTTGATTCTGCCATTAAGCTGTAGGACCAAATGACAGTTTCAGCAAAAAGTATGTATCTATGCTCAGAGAGTCTGAGCAATGTTCAGTTAACTTTTCCTTCTAGATAGACAGCGTATTTTTTTTTCTTAATTAAGGGGAAAAATCTCAAATTGAAATTCCTTTTTGGACATTGTGATTTCTTCTATTTCAGTATTCATTTTATTTTATTTATTTATTTTTGGAATATTTATTTATTTATTATTGTTATTATCATTTTGTGATACAGTTCCATAGGCTCCTGGGATTTCCCTTATCCCTTCCCCAATTCCCCCTCTCCCGCCCCAACCTAGTTCCTCTATATCATTACTAAAGTATAGTTCTTTATACACTGTCATATGTCCATCATTGCAGGCATGGATAATGGCAGAGAGTCCAGCATCCTATTGTCAAGATATGATAAACAGTTTCATTCTAAGTCCATTTTTGTCTGGAAGTAGAGATGCATACTACATTGTATCCTCACATCTGGATATGATAGTCTCCATTACATAGTTATTATACATTCCCTTAAATGAAAAGCCACAATATAAAATCAGCAATAGAAAGAAAAATAGAAATTCACAATGCCATGAAGATAAATAACATGCTGCTAGAAACGATAGTCTCCATTACACAAATACTATACATCCCCTGAAGTGAAAAACCACAAAACAAAATAAACAACAGGAAGAAGAAAAAAAAGAAATTAACAACACCATAAAGTTAAATAACATGCTACTGAATGAGTAATGTGTCGCTGAAGAAATGAAAAAGAAAATCAAGAACCTTCTTAAAGAAAATGATGCTACTCTATGATCTATGAGTCAGAGAAGAATTCAATCAGAAGAAAGTGTTTTGAAGAGATGAAATGAACAACAACAACAAAAATCCATGAGATACAGTTTCCGCTGATCTTTGTTTGCTCTAATGTTGGTGAAATGTGTCTCCTGTAGGCAACAAATAAATGGGTTTTGTTTTTTAATTCAGTCTACTAATCTATGACATTTGATTGATGAGTTTAAACCGTTTACATTCAGGGTTAATACCAATAGGTGGTAATTTGATCCTGTCATTTTAGGAATGGGTTGTTCATTGATTTAGTCTTCTGTTGTCATTTTACTGGGCCGTTCTTCACATTTGCTTTTGGTTTTGTTGGGTGCTATTCCTCTTCTCTGTCAAGAGAACATCTTAAAGTATCATTAGTAGGGCAGGTTTGGAAGAGGCAAATTCTTTTAACTTTTCTTTATTGTGGAAGAATTTTATTTCATTTTCAAAGGAAATAGAAAGCTTTGCTGGATATGTTATCCTAGGCCGACAATTTTTTGCTTTTAGCATCTGGAATATGTCACTCCATTCTCTTCTGACCTGTAGAGTTTCCTGTGAGAGGTCTCCTGTGAGTTTAACTGGCATCCTTTTATATGTCAGTTGATTTTTTTCACATGCACGTTTAAGGATCTTTTCCTTGTGTTCGATTGAAGAGAGCTTGATGATCATGTGTCTTGGTGAAGATCACTTTTGATCAAGCCTGTTGGAAGTTCTGTGCCCCTCCTAGATGTTGTTTCCCAATTCTTTCTCTAGATTAGGGAAATTTTCCCTTATTATTTCATTAAATACATTTGTAAACCCAGCTTCTCTTTCTGCACCTTCTGGGACTCCCATAACTCTTATGTTTGGCCTTTTAATAGTGTCTTTCAAATCTTGAATACTTTTTTTGGCCTGATCCAGCTCTGCTTCCAGCTTTTTGTTTGCTTCCCCCTGGTGACAGGAAATATCTTCCAATTCTGAGATTCTTTGTTCTGCTTGCTTCATTCTATTTTGGAGACCCTCCACTGAACTTTTAATTTGCTCTACTGTGTTCTTAATCTCTGATATATCTGCCTTGATTTGTTTTATTGCTGTTATTTCTTGTGTAACATATTCCTTAAATTCTTTGAACTCTTGTATGTGCTTCTCATTGTTGATCAGAAGCTTTATAATGAGTTTTTTAAATTCTATGCCCCCATTTGCTCGATGTCTTCCTCAGTTAACTCTGAAGTTGGCAAATGGTTTTGCTCCTTTGCAGGGGAGTCTTCAGTAATATTCATTGTGCCTTTGTCTCTTCTTTTGCTCTTGATCATTGTACTTCTAGTTATTAGATTTTTCTCTTTGCGGCAGGTTTCTAAGCTGTGTCACCGTAGGTCTACAGTTCGATTTTAGTTACTACAGTTGGCACACGGCTTTTTGTTTGCAGTCACTTTTGCCATTCCCTCCAGTGAGTTCCAGGTGGGTTCTTGTGTTACATTTCCACCATGGTCTCTGTAGCCCCAACTTCTGGCTCACCAGTCTCTACCTCCTGTGCTATCGTGCTGAGGTTACACTGTTGTCTCTGCAACCTTTCTTCCACCTCTTGTTTGAGTAGGTCCCAGGATTAGGGAGACACCAGGTGTCCTATATAGCTAGGTGGTTGTTGGTGCTGATCTTGCCGGAACCTGTTGGACGTTAGGTCTGGGTGCCACACGGACCTATTTTGACCCATATGATTGATTCCATAGTCAGTATTATTTTCCTGCGGGACCAGTGCAATCCACTGAACTCTGCGAGCTCTCACGAGCTCAGCACATGCACAGTCCACTGTTGTCCCCTGCAGTCCTAAACTTTCGCCACACTGTACAAAATGGTGCCTAACATGCCCCTACTAGAGTTCTTGATCTGCTGGCCATCAGGTCTGAGGGCTACCCAGACCTGTCTTGGGTGGAACCTGTAGAATGCCACGTTAACTGAGTCAAAAATGAGTTCACTCCCAGCTCAGTTTATGCTCAGTCCTTTCCCTTGCCTTTGCCTCCTTATGCAAAATGGCACCCAATTCAGCTCTAGGGCACTGACTGGGCTGTGAAATCCACCTGTTCTCACACTGCCCATCTGGAATCTGCTGCTCTGTCTCTGCTCCTGGTCAAATCAAACAGACCAGCAGTACGGACAGTTCTTTGTCTGGGTTCACCTCCCAAGCTCCCATGAAGGTCCCTTCCCACCTGGTTGCTGGTGGAGTTCAGATTGCCATTTGCTGAATGCCGCTGGAATATCAGGCACTGTAACACCACACCATTGTTTTTGCTGCTTTCCTGTGTCTGACAGTCTCCAGGTACCCCTCTGCTGTTGTTCTGTCCCCTCCTATTTCCTGGAATGTGTCCTCTCTGCTTCATCCTGATTAACTGTTTCTCCGTCCATTTAAACATTTCCTTGCCCTATTCCGCCATCTTGGTTCTCCTCAGTATTAATTTTAGTGTAAAAAGATCTTGACTGACTGAAGTTCATTAGGAATCAGGGGAGAAAAAGACATTCCAAGGGAGAAACAATCACCTCTTTTGCTGAGAGCAGGGCTGCAGCAGCAAGTCAGAGTTCTCGGCTTTTCAGTGTGCAAACTCCTCCACTGTGTCAGCCTGAGAACAGAGCAGGAGAGGAGAGGAGAAAATAGAAAAGGAGGAGGGTGTGGGGCGCGTCTTTTGCCCCATATTTCAGTTGTGTCTTACTGAACTCTTTAGATGTGGGTGAATGAGCCAAGAGGCTTTTCACTAAATGATACATATCCTAAGAGACACAACACAGTGAAATGCATTCTCATAGCAGAAGTTGGCACATGGTACCCTTCTCAGGTGGATTTTGGAGAGTGTGGGTATTTCGTCCCGCTGGAGCGGAGATAAAGCTCATAGAGAGTTCCTCGGTGGTGAGATTTTCACATACATGTGAATTCCAGCGAAGATCTATGCCAACTGCACAAAGCTTAAATTTCTTCATAATTCTTAGCATTTTTAGAAAAAAGTAGAAGATAAAGCAACACTCTTTAAAGCAACATTCTTGGGCCCGGTGGTGTGGCCTAGCTGCTAAAGTCCTCGCCTTGAACGTGCCAGGATCCCATATGGGTGCTGGTTCTAATCCCAGAGGCTCTACTTCCCATCCAGCTCCCTGCTTGTGGCCTGGGAAAGCAGTCGAGGACGGCCCAATGCATTGGGACCCTGCTCCCGTGTGGGAGACCCGGAAGAGGTTCCTGGTTCCTGGCTTCGAATTGGCACAGCACCGGCCGTGCACTCACTTGGGGAGTGAATCATGGGACGGAAGATCTTCCTCTCTGTCTCTCCTCCTCTCTGTATATCTGACTTTGTAATAAAATAAAATAAATCTTTAAAAAAGAAAAATAACATTCTTGTTTTTGATTAAATTGACATTTTGTTGTACGGTGTCACATAGTTCTATAGACAATATCTTTTTCTTCCTCTTCTTTTTTTAAACCCTTACAACCTCCTATGGTGTTGAATATTTCCATCTCACAGATGGGAAATCAGAGCTTGAGTGACATGTCCAAGGTCACACTGGTTGCATCGAGGTAGATCTGGGTCAGAATTGAGGTCTTCAGAGCCATTACCAACAACCATTTTGCTACATCACAGAAGGCTTTCAGCTTTTCCTTTGGGGAAGGCAATTTCTGTTTAAACTTGAGGCTATTCGATGGCTTTTTGAGAACTACGTACAGGAGTATTTGTTTGTATCCCTACTTTTTGCGTGGTGTATTTCCTCAGCAACATATAGATGTGAGACATCAGAGTGGGTCTAAAGGCAATCAAGCCAAAATACATTTCTCCAGAAGTGTCAGAGCACCACAGGCCTATTTGTTTAGGGCTTCACCATGGGTGCTGTAACTCAAGCATGATGTTTGCAGGCAGAATCATAAAGCTGAAACTATAGGGTGATATGTAATAAATAAAGGATTTCCTCTGCTTTCTAAAACCAAGTAGAGCATACTAGTGAATTAAGAGTGCTACAAACTTTGGTACTGGTGCAGTCTACTGCTCTCAGCAGAAAGAATCTTTAAAATCTCAGAGAAAAAGTAACAATTATTATTTTCAACATACTTACTCTGTAGAAAGGTTATAATTATTAAACATTTGCTGCCTACAAACCAATTCACAAGTTGCTATATTACACAGACTCTAACCCAGCCCCTACTGGGTGGAAAATTATCTCAGCAATTTGAAGATCCAATTATCAAAAGTATCAATGATTCATTCCTGTGGGACTCCATCTACAGTATTTCTGGTAAAGTGTCTCTTCTAACCAGTCACACAGTAAATATTTAAGGATCCTTCTTCATGTACCAGGCCTTGCGTTAGTCATCTACTGCTTTCTCCATAGTGAAAGCTCAATATCATTCATTCAAAAATGATTGCGTAAAGGACGAAGTCACGCTTGACATTTACCCAAACAGTACTGACTGCTTAGTACACTAAACTGTATGCAAAAAATCAACATATCAATGGCATTATTTTTAAAAATACGAACTCTGTTTTATTTCACCTCATACAATAACTTTCATTTATTTTGCTGCAAATGTCAGGATTTCATTCTTTTTTTTGCCGAATAATATTCCATTGTGTATATATATGAAATTTTCTTTATCCATTCATCCATGGTTGGATACAGAAAGACAGATGCCACATGCTGTTCCTCATAAATGCAAGTTAAAGCAAACCATGTGAACTAGAATAGTGGTTAGTGGAGCCTGGGAAGGGGTGGGGCAGTCAAATAGAAATGATAAGTCTAGTGGCCCACACCGTCGTGGGGTGATTGTAGTTCATAATAATGTATTACGTATTCTATAAAAGCCACAGGTGATGGGGTTGACACTATGGAGTAACAGGTAAAGCCACCGCCTGGTGCACCAGTATCCCATATAGGCACTGGTTCAAGTATCTTCTGCTCCAACTCCAATCCAGCTCCTTGCTACTGCAACTGGGAAAGCAGCAGAGGATAACCCAAGTCCTTGGAACCTTACACCCATGGGTGACCTGAAAGAAGTTCCTGGCTCCTGGCTTCGATCTGGCCCAGCTCCAGTTGTTGCAGCTGTTTAGAGAGTCAACCAGTGGATGGAAGGTCTTTGTCTTTCTCTCTCTCTCTCTGTGACATTGCCTTTCAAGTAAATAAATGAATCTAAAAAGAAAAAGAAAGAAAGAAAGAAAGAAAGAAAGAAAGAAAGAAAGAAAGAAAGAAAAGAAGAAAGAAATAAAGAAAAGAACCAGAAGAGAGGAGTTGGTGGCATAGTGGGTTAGCTTGCCAATTAGGATGCCAACATCCCCTACTGGGATGTCAGTTTGAGTCCCAGCTCCCCTACTTTTGATCTAGCTTCCTGCTAATACATCTGGGAAGGCAGCCATTGAAAGCTGAAGTACTTGGATCCCTGTCGCCCACACAGGAATCTTAGATTTTGGCCTAGCCCAGGCTTGAATGCTGTGGACATTTGAATAAACCAGTGAGTGGAAGATTTCTCTCTTTCCATCTCCCATCTCCCTCTCTTTTCCTTTTCCTATCTCTCTTTCAAATAAATAAATAAATAAATAAATAACTATTTTTAAAATGGTGGCTAGAATAGTATTCTTCACAGGGATAGTATGAGAATAAAATAGAATGTTGTAATAGAATATTTATATTAGCACCCACCACTGCACCTTAATGGCAAGTTCTGAGTATTGTACTAGCAGTGTTGCTTTCATAATTCAGAAAAAATATTTTTAAATCTAGAGTTAATTAACTTTCTTATGACCTCGTCGAAGGGTCTGTTTCCATATGCTGCCTGCCAGATGGCCTACTTGCAAACGAGATGCCGACAGCTCACCTGTGATAAATGAGCCCATTGAAGGGCAGGGCAGGGCAGGGTGGTAAAGCATTAGTTTGGGATCACTGCAATGTGTAGCCTCACAAACTCTAGGAAGTCGTCTTCTGAATAGTGAGACAAGGTGAGCGTGAGTCAGAACAACTCCATTGACTCAGCTCTGCGCACAGTTCTTAATCTTTTGCATTGAGGTCTTGGGTGCCTTAGGGAAGCTATTTAAGCCGTTTGAGCTGTTCTTTTTTTCTTACCTGGACAATCGAGATAATAACATCTAAATCACTGAGTTTCTTGCAATGCCAGTGACTTCACAGGTAGAGGCTCAGGAAATTCAGTGTACTGCGGTGTTGTGAACATTAGGTTCCATGTCTCTCTATGACCATCTTGGGAAAATGACAACAGCAGGGGCAGACCCTCAGCAACACACTAATATACGTGCTTTGTACGAGCCTGTCACCTGTGGTTGGCCATCACACTGGGGGACCTTCCAAAAGGGTCCCTTTTGCTAATTTGTATAAGGGTGCTCTATCTGCAGTCTGCTCTTGATCCACTGCCTTACTCTCAGTGTCTTCCCACCTTCCCCAGGTTCCAGTGGCAGTGACCCGTCCCTGTAGCTCCCCATCTGACCTACCTCACACCTGCATTTCAGATCCTGCCTTCCGAGAGATTAGTGCTAGTTGCATGAGTAAATTCCAGTGAGGGTGCTGACAGGCCTTTCCTTGGTTACACACTACACTTTACTGAAATCTCCAGTATTCCAAGGTGAAGCAGAAAACTGTGGGGATCCTGAATATTAAGGTGACTAATGAGGGAGGCAGTTTGAAAAGATTTGGGGACCAGGGGTATTTGGCTTAGCAGTTAAGATGCATGGTGGGATGCACCGCAACCCATGCCAGAATGGCTGAGTTCAAGTCCTGGTTCTGGTCCCTGACTCCAGCTTCCTGGTAGCACAGAGCCTGGCTCAAGTTGTTGGGTTCTTGTCACACAGGAAATCTGCATGGATTTCTTGGCTTCTGGCTTTAACTCTGGCCTAGTCTTGGTCATTGTGGACCTTTAGGGAGTGAATCAGCAGATGGGAGTTCTCATTCTCTTTTACCTCTTTCTAAAGAATTTTTTTCTTAAGATTTATTTATTTTTATTAGAAAGTTAGATTTATAGAGAGGAGGAGAGATAGAGAAATATTTTCTATCTGCTGGGTCACTCCTCAAGTGGCCGCAACGGTGGGAGCTGAGCTCATCTGAAACCAGGAACCAGGAGCTTCTTCTGGGTCTCCCATGTGGGTGCAGAGTCCCAAGGCTTTAGGCTGTCCTAGACTGCTTTCCCAGGTCACAAGCAGAGAGCTGGATGGAAAGTGGATCAGCTGGGATTCCAACACCCATATGTGATCCTGGTGCACACAAGATAAGGACTTTGGCCACTAGGCTACCGCACTGGGCCCCTAAATAAATTCTTAAAAAAGGAAAACAGAGAAGTAGTGTTATGACACGGCTAGTTAAGCTGCCATGTGTGACAACAGCATTTCGTATCAGAGTGTTGATTCAAGTCCTGACTGTTCCACTTCTGATCCTGCTCCTTGTTGATGTGCCTGTGCGAACAATGAAAGCTGGTCCAAAAATGTAGGCCCCTGCCATCCACATGAGAGACTGCGATGTAGTTTTAAGCTTCTGACCCCACTCATTTTGGCCATTTGAGGAGTGAACCAGTGAATGGAAGATTTCTGTTCTAGTGCTCTCTCTCAACCTGTGTGTGTGTCCCCAAGACTCCACCTTTCAAATAAATAAATGATATCTGAAAAAAGAAGGAAGGAAAAGGAAAGCAGAGCAGACTTTTTGGTACAACACATAGTCCCTAACCATACTGCATGAAATTGGACAGGGCGTTGGATACAGATCAGGAAATAGACGCTGAATACATTTAATGAATGATCCTTCCTGTGTTATATCAAACAAGTCATTTAGAGAGTCAACAAGGACTTTGAACCCATATCTACCTTAGAAGAAGTGGATGTGGGAGAGGCAGATTTTGTGATATGGTAAAAAGTGAACTTCTTTGAGAGATAGGGACCTGGGATGATAGTCCTATCTCCACCACTAATTAGCTCCATGGCTTTGGGAAAATCTGCGCTTAGACCTCAGTGACTTCAATGTGGATCTAGAGATTGAATTAGGGAAACTTTCAAGTCTTTTTTAGTTCTAGCCTACATTGTTTTTTTTTTTTTCTCCACCACAACCTAAAGTAGCTCTAAGAGAATTATTTTGGCTAGAAATCAAGAGTGTTGGCTTCCAGAGAAGTGAATTACACTATGATGCAGGTGCTGGGGTCTTTGCTTACTGAGGTTTGTTTTTTAAAGGCTTATTTATTTGAAAGGCAGAAGTGACAAAAACAAAACAAAACACAGAAACAGAGAAAATATTCCATCGTCTAGTCCACTTCCCAAATGGCCACAAGGACCAAGGCTGGGCTATTCTGAAAGCCAGATCCCTGCGACAGCATCTTGCAGTGGGTGACAGGCACACAAGTTCTTGAGCTAACATCTGTTGTCTTTCTGGGCACATGGGCAGGGAGCTGAATCGGAAGTGTGAACAGCCAGAACTCAACTGGTGCTCTGATATGGGATGCCAGAGAGGTAAACAGTGGCTTAATTCACTGTACCACAATGCCCTCCCTTGTTACTTCAGTTTGAGTCTTGAATTCAGGCAAATTACTTAACCTTAGTTTTCTGATCCGTAAAACAGAAATGCTGATTTCTGTGTTGTAATGCTGGTACAAGTATAACATGAGCGCAAATGTATAAAAGCACTCAGCACATGGTAAGCCTGATGCTTACTAAGTCCTCAGCACTTGCTGACGATATTAGTCATCCTGTTACTAAATTAGTCCTTGACTTAATCAAATCATTAACTTCTCAAGGTTTCCTTAAAAGTTTCTTGATCCAGTCAGTAAATAGGAGTGCAAGAGTAGCCAGTGAGGAGCAGCACGGTAAGCTGCTGCTTGAGACACCAGCTCCTCTGCTTCAGACACAGATCTCTGCTAACGTGCCTGGAAAACAGCAGACGATGACTGAGTATTTGGCCCCTGCCACCCACAAGAGAGACCCAGGTGGAGTTCCTGTCTCTTAGCTCCAACCTTGCCCAGCTGTGGCAGGAAGCGAACTAGGGGTGGAAGATCTCTTTCTCTCTCTCTGCCTCTTCTTATCCTCTCCTCTCTCTATGTTGTTCTGACTTTAAAACAAGCACATGATTTTTGTGTGTGTGTGAGAGAGAACAGGGATACATTATTTCCTATTTCATGTCTTTTCTTCAATCTGTGTTTTGTTTGTAATAGAAACTTTCACTTTAGAAATTTGGCCAGTTATGAGTTCAGTGCCTCATTTATCACTCTCATGTGCCTGAGTAGTTTCCAGGAAAGATGTCCGAGTCTGACTTCTTTTATGGTATGTGAGAGGTTTAATGCTAACTAGCAACATATAAAAGCTATGTGTTTTTAATCTCAATGTGTTTATTACCACACATCCACTCCCAGTTACACAAGAACATTCATCTTTACATGTCTGAGTCCCAGGCCACAGGACAATCCTTTAAGTCATAATTACTTCCATACTGGTAAAGGAAACCAGCCACCTGGGTCACCAAGACACTTGACTCAAAAGGCAATTAATCACATTCACTCTTAGGTGACAATCAGATTAAATGTGAATACCTTGCATGCCATGAATTGCTAGCATCAAGTTTCTTATGGGCAAGGAGCTCAGCATAACATTCAAGCCTGAAGACTTGGTTCAAAAATGATAGTTAAATTCCATCATTGAGGATTCCCTTTCTGGATCACTCCTGGTATCAATTTTTTAAAGATTTATTTATTTATTTTGTAAAGGCAGATCAGATTTATAGAGAAAAAGAGAGACAGAAAGATCTTCCATCTGCTGGTTCATTCCCCAAGTGGCCACAATAGCTGGAGCTGAGCAGATCCAAAGCCAGGATCCAGGAGCTTCTTCTGGGTTTCCTAAGTAGGTGCAAGGTCCCAAGGATTTTGGGCGACCCTCCACTAGTCTCCCAAGTCAAAAGCAGGGAGCAGAATGGGAAGTGGAGCAGCAGGGATCCACATGGGATCCATACGGGATCCAGGCACTTGCAAGAGGGAATAACTAGCCAATTGAGCCATTGCACCAGGTATCAATTTTTTACCAGCAGGAGATCAGAACAAACACTATGCTTATTACTTGAGCTGAAATAATATAAGTAAGTTTTTTTTATTTTTTTTTAAATTTTTTAAAGATTTATTTTATTCTTATCACAAAGTCAGATATACTGAGAGGAGGAAAGACAGAGAGGAAGTAGAGCTGCCGGGATTAGAACCAGCGGCCATATGGGATCAAGGAAAGGACCCTAGCCACTAGGCCACGCCGCCAAGCCCTATAAGTAAGTTTTAACTGGGTATGAAGATGTTAACTAAGTAATTGAAAGTATAAGAAGAAGATCTTGATGGATGAAGTTTATCTTCAATGGAGGTGACAACTGGAAGCAGCCACAACTCCTAGGGTTGAGAAAACAAGGGAAAATTAATGGATGTAGAGAAGGGACCCTTAGCATCAACAATTGTCTCTGCTCAAATAATTCATGTGGTTTTTTTCTTTTGACTAGACTATGACTAATTCAGTGGTTGTACTAATTTATACTCCCACCAGCAACTAATAGGGTCATGGACGTTCAATATTTTTGCCAAAACTTGGTATTTTCTGTTTTAATTATTCTGGTGGGTTTGCGTGTGGTTTTTAATGCATATTTCCTTTGTGAATTTTTTTTTTTTTTTTGCTGATTTTAGATCTTCTTTTGTGAACCATTTTTTCAGATCTTTTGCCCATTTTCCTATTGGGGTGCTGCCTTTTTGTTATTGATTTGTAAGAATTCTTTGGTTATTTTATTTTTTTAAACATATTTTTATTGCATTTCATTTTTAAATTAATTACATTGCATTATGTGATATATTTTTTATGCACTGGGATTCCCCCCGCCCCTCCCCACACCCTCCCCCCACGGCGGATTGCTCCACCTTGTTGCATTTCCATAGTTCAAATTCAGTTGACATTCTTTCATTGGAGGTATTTACCAAGCATAAAGTCCAGCATCTTATTGTCCTGGTAAGTTCAATGGTTTCTTGGTGAGACCATCTCTGGTCTGAAGGTAGAGCCGGCAGAGTATCATCCCAATCAATTAAAAGCCCCAACATAATATTTCCAACCATTTACAACATTGTGGCATTAATTGACATGGTATTGATTAACCAATATGTTAATAGGAAAATGCAGGTTCTCAACCACAACTTGTGACTTCTTCATAGACATTTCAATTTTGGTTTATATTCAACCGTGTTCTATACGCCTTAAAATGGCTTAGATTGCTATTCAGCTGTCTCATGCCTATTTTAATTTTAGTATTTAGCAGTTTATAGCATTGAAGCACGTTTTCGCTGAACCTGGCTGTTTTTCAGGTGGTCTAACTCTATAATTCTAACAGGATATATGTCAACAGTTTAGGTGAGCATGTTTAGGAGGGGTGTGCAGAGAAATCTTCCATACCCCAGTGAGGAGTAACTAATCTTTGTGTCCCACCCAGTGAGTTATAAGTGCATCTCCGCTGACCGTTTCCTGTCTGTTTCTAAGCTTTCCTTGTTGTTCTCTATCTATTCTAGTTTTGTTTGTTTGTTTGTTTTGAGGGGCTTCTGGAGTGCTCCTGATGGTTATTATGTGAGGGGGTGGGGACCCAAAATTGGAAGCAGACAAGGACCAGAGAAAGCTCCTCTCCCTAGTCCTGAAGGAAGTTTACTGTTCTTCTGTTTCTGCGGACCGCTCAGGGATCCTGGTTGTTGTTCCAATGACCTTGGATCCTGCAAGGCAGGATTTGGGCTTCTTCCATCCCTTGTGGTAGATCCAATTGGGGGTGGGTGACCTCAGAGTTCTTGGTCTCCGGAGGCACTCCATTTCCCTGTGGTCTCCTTGGCAGTAGGGATGTAGACTCCTAGATCCTCACCGAGGACTATCAGTATGAGCACCGAGGACTACATCTTTGGTTATTTTAGACTTGAGTTCTTTGTTGGACATATCACATCAACAGTCTTACTAATTCCAAATGTACTTCCTTTGCCTGAACAGTTTGGAGAACGGAACTACCAGGTTGTTCTTGTTGTAGTACCCCAACAAACACAAGGGTAGTGTAGTGGAGGCCCTGAAACTTTCCCTACTGTAAGGTGAGAGTATTTTATTCATGCATTTACTCATTCATTCCACAAAGCTCTGTGAACTCACATTTACTGAACAGTAATTATGCACAAGTAATGGGCCCAGGTATATCCATTTCTTCTCTCTGAATTACTAGAACTCAGTGTGAGAACTTGATGCATATTGTCATTGTAATAAAATGGGAATCTTGCAGATAAGTTTAAAACATTCTTCAGGAATCCAGAAAATTTTTGAAAACTGGGTAACATGTGACTACAAACTGAATCTAATTACCTGAGAAAATATGTTTGCAAATGCCAAAAATGCCTTAGGGATCTCATTGCCTTGTGTTTTATTTATTTATTTATTTATTTAAAAGATTTTATTTATTTTATTACAAAGTCAGATATATAGAGAGGAGGAGAGACAGAGAGGAAGAGCTTCCGTCCGATGATCCACTCCCCAAGTGACTGCAACGGGCCTGTGCTGCGCCGATCCAAAGCCGGGAACCTGGAACCTCTTCCAGGTCTCCCACGCGGGTGCAGGGTCCCAATGCATTGGGCCGTCCTCGACTGCTTTCCCAGGCCACAAGCAGAGAGCTGGATGGGAAGTGGAGCCGCCAGGATCAGAACCGGCGCCCATATGGGATCCCGGGGCTTTCAAGGCGAGGTCTTTAGCCACTAGGCCACGCCGCGGGGCCCTTTATTTATTTATTTACTCAAATCAAATATTTATGAAACCTATTGGATGGAAGCCAATTTCTCGGCTCTTTTCTTTTGCATGCTCATTCTGCTTGCTATCATTCATCCCCACGTCTTCAGTTTCCAACTACCTACATGCTGGTGGCTCTCCTATCTATTTCTAGAGCCCAGACGTCCTTCAGAGCCTGAGACTCCAAGATCTAAGAATTGTTGGTACTCAGATATCTCTCATGGCACCTGAAAATCAGTGTTTCAAAACTGAACTTTATACAAGTGAGTCAAAATAAAACTGAGCTCTTCTTCTCTTCCTCCTCCTCCACCTTCTTTTCCCAGTGATTGTTTCCTTTTTGATGGATAGCATCAGCATTCACCCAAGATGTGCAGGCAAGAGACCTAAAAATCTTCCTTTTTAAGCATTATTATGATCATGATGCATATTGTTTATTTAAAAATTTATTTCTTTATTTGAAAGTCAGAGTACCAAAGAGAGGGAAAAAGAGAGGGAGAGAGGGATAGACAGAAATAGAGATGGAGAGAGAGAGAACTCTTCCATCCACTGGTTCATTCCCCAGATGACTACAACAGCCCAGGCTGGGCCAGGGTGAAGCCAGGAACTTCTTCCATGTCTTCCACCTGGATAGCAGGAGCCCAAGCACTTGGATCATCCTCCACTGCTCTTCCCAGGCCACTGGCAGAGAGCTGGATGGAAAGTGGAGCAGCCAGGACTCAAACTAGTGCCCACACAGGAGGCTAGCATTGCAGGTGACAGCTTTACCCTCTATGCCACAATGCAGGCTCCTAGGAATTTTCATCCTTCATCTTATGTACATAAAGTTTTGAAGCATACCATATACTAATCTACCTAGCTCACACATGTTTATCTTGCATAGTTATTTTTGTGGTGAGAACATTTAGCATGTACTCAGCATTTTTCAAGATATATCATTAGCTATAGTCACCATGTTGTTCAATAGAATCACCCATTCTTTTTGACTCACTCCTTACACATCATCTCTCAAATTAATCTGTTCCTTCCTTTCACATGGTCAACACTATAACCCATATCAGTAGCATTTTCCTGCCAAGATCTCATCATTTGTTTTCCTGTCTCCAGCCTCAAATCTGTCTCTTCCATTTGTAAAACACTTCACTACTTCTCTTTGTTGTTCAGATAAAGGTCAGATTTCTCACTGCACTTTCTAAGATCCTTTCTAACCTCCTCCTGCAACTTCTGTGTTCTCATATCTCACTGCTGCGCCTCTGGCATTCACTCCGACTAATCTTTTAGAGCTCACCAAATGTTGCTTCCCCAGCGGTGCCTTCTCATATCCTCCTGTCTGGATTGGAGGCCCTCCTCTAAGGCTCCCTGCTTCCCTACTGCTTGTTGTTACATGGTAAGCTCTGCTGAGCAAGAGTCTTCATCTTGCGAGCTGCAGTAATTCACCCAAGTCATATTATTTGTTGAAATACTGATTGAATTTCTTGGAACCCTGGGATAATTGTTTTCTTCAGTAACAGAACAATTCCTTAAGAAATAGCTCAGAATCTTTTATAAGGGAGGTGTCTGGGTACAGTGTAGTTGGCAACAAACACACTTGGATTTTTATACAAAGCTAAAGTTCATTTTCCTTAGTCAGATGTTTTGAAAGGCTTGTTGCTTGTGTTGAGCATGTGTACAGTGTTTATCTACCAAGATGGAGTAAAGAGTGAGAATTGCATTCCTATAGGGTGTATTCCAGAAAAAGATAACTAGATTTTACTTTTCAAAATTGGCCTAATTACTGTTTTTTTTTTTTTAAGATTTATTTATTTTTTATTACAAAGTCAGATATACAGAGAGGAGAGACAGAGAGGAAGAGCTTCCGTCTGATGATTCACTGCCCAAGTGAGCCGCAACGGGCCGATATGCGCCAATCTGATGCCGGGAACCTGGAACCTCTTCCGGGTCTCCCACACGGGTGCAGGGTCCCAAAGCATTGGGCCGTCCTCGACTGCTTTCCCAGGCCACAAGCAGAGAGCTGGATGGGAAGTGGAGCTGCCGGGACTAGAACCGGCGCCCATATGGGATCCTGGCGTGTTCAAGGCGAGGTCTTTAGCCACTAGGCCACACCACCGGGCCCTAATTACTGTTTTTTTAAAACAAATTTGTAACCAGGACAGGGGCTGGGGTGGCTACACAGAAAGGCACCCAAGAGCATCTTGTGGGCTAGATAGTCGGGCTCGTTGCATTGAACTAGGCTTTAATGCCCATTGACATGTATGAGAGCTGAATGGGATGTGGGACAGACTGGACTAGTCTGCTGCACATACTGGCAAACCAGGATAGGATGGGGGTGGGCCTGGTGAGGGTTATTGCGGGTCGCTCCGACTAGGGTGGAACTCCCACTGGTTTATGTGAGGGCCGAGTGTGTGCTGGGCAGAATCAGGCTGGACTGCAATACCCATTGGTTCCAGGGGTAGACAAAGCTGGAAATAGAACCAACCCAGCAATTGCAACCACCAGCTGATTGGGGCAATGGACTGTGCCGGGCCCTGTACTCGCTAGTACACACAAGAATCTGGTCTGGGAATACCTCAGACAAAGTCTCTTTTGGGATCTCCCCAATCAAACTGCCGGACTCAGAACCCTAACCATGAAAAGACAGAGGACAGAACAAATCAGTCAACTACCTCAGCCATACGTTGGCAGTGAAAAACTGGGCAAACAGAGACTCTAAGTTGGACTACATAAATCAGTGGATTCTTTTTTTTTTTTTTTAAGATTTATTCATTTTATTACAGCCAGATATACACAGAGGAGGAGGAGAGACAGAGAGGAAGATCTTCCGTCCGATGATCCACTTCCCAAGTGAGCCGCAACGGGCCGATGTGCGCCGATCTGATGCCGGGAACCTGGAACCTCTTCCGGGTCTCCCACACGGGTGCAGGGTCCCAATGCATTGGGCCGTCCTCAACTGCTTTCCCAGGCCACAAGCCGGGAGGTGGATGGGAAGTGGAGCTGCCGGGATTAGAACCGGCGCCCATATGGGATCCCGGGGCTTTCAAGGCGAGGACCTTAGCCGCTAGGCCACGCCGCCGGGCCCAATCAGTGGATTCTTCAGAGACCTCATCGTGCTTGGAATGGCTAGACTGGCCGCAATTCATAATTGGCAAACTATCAAAACCACTTGAGCAAGACCCTTGGAGCATGCCGCACATTGGTGACCTGGGATGGGTGGGAGACTGTGTGGGGCTTCTCCCTTAATATCCCCCTTTACCCCAGACACATGACAAAAACAATGTGGAATTAAAGAAACTCTGCTTAACTGTTGACATGCCTATTAGCTGAGTTATTATCTGTTGTACTGAATAATGCTTGTTTCGACTTAATATATTTCGACTTAATATATAGGAAAGACCTTCGTAAAGTCAATAGAAAATGTGTATTATGAAAAACCTGCATGTATTTCAAAAATCCTTGCACAAAAATAAACTTACTGTTCAATTCCACTTCCCATGAACTTTTTTGGAATATTCTTAGAAAAGCAAGGCATGAAGAAAGAAAGTATCTTCTCACTATTCTCTGAGATTGAAATTTATTTTGCAATCTAGGCAGTGAACTAAGTTAGAAACTATTTAAATAGAACTGTACTCTACTGTACCTTGACAGCAAAACACAACAATTTCTTCACATCTTTTTAGTAACTAATGATGAGTGGAGCAATTATTACATGGGTAATATGTTTCAAGTTTATCTGATCAGATATTACTTGAGGAGTCTCTTTTTCATTCAAATGATACATAAATACTGCAAAATAAAGGAAAGAACTGATTTCATTTCAAGGTCATGGTTACATGGTCAGATGAGGATTTCAGGGCAGGTGCTGGGTGCTACAGTTGTGACGTGGCTTGGGACGCCCACAGCTGGTGTTGGAGTTGCCTGGGTAAATGTTCAGGCTGTGCTCCCTCTAGCAGACAGCGGTGGTTGGTTTCCTGCCACCCATGTGAGAGAGCTGGACTGTGGCTAGTGGGCATTGGGGGGTGAACCAACGTATGGGAGGTCTCTCTTATTTGTCTATTTTTCGAAGCCTCTGAAATAAAATGAACAAAGTTAAAAGTTAAGAAGATAAGTATTTTTTTAAAAATAAATTTATTTTTTAGAAAGAGAGACAGAAAGATCTTCCATCTGCTGGTTCACTCCCCAAATGGCCTGAGCTCAGCTAATCCGAAGCCAGGAGCTTCTTCTGGGTTTCCCTTGTGAGTGCAGGGTCCCAAGGACTTGGCCATTGAAAGGATAAGTACTTTTGAAAAATAGAGCTACATGGTATGGGGAATGAATGCAAATTTTGGAAAATGTCTGCTAGCATTTCCTGTCTGGTACCTTCAAGGCATTTGATATGTTTTTCTTGACTGAATAACTGAATGAATGCTACTAATCCAACTCTTATCTCTTACTCTTACCTCAACTCTGAATTAATCATAATCATTTTCTGGACCTGCACATAAATTTCAGAACATTTTGCTCCCAAGTTTTGGCAGCCGGAATGGCTTTTAAAGTGCTTAATTAAGAATGATTTGTTAATGATTATTATCTCTTTGATTCCATCCCCTTTTCATTCGTTTAAGCTGTCTTTATGCTTTTCAAGTGTCATACTGTTTTTAATTCCTTAGGCTAGTTTTTACTGAACAGAATAGATTTTTTGCCTTTTAATAAATGTGACCCTTTCTGTCATTCTTTCCTTGAGCCTTTCCAAATCAGCAGTGGTTGCCATAAGTGACGACTGAGGGACAAAATGCCAAGTGCAATGGCTAAATTTAAAAGCAGTGTTTGCACCTGTTGTTAGCTGGCAGTGACCAATCTCCCGCCCACAGTTTCCTCCACCCCCTGCCTCCCACCAACTGCACCACATAGCCTAGATTCCTTGTGTGTTGGTGTGTTGGTGTGTTAGTAAGAAGTGATGGAGACCATATACATTAGATTAAAATTTAGAGTGAATATAGTATTTCGGCAGTAAATGGACTGTTTCAGAACAGCAGAAATTTTGCCAACCTCCAGCATAGTATAAAGATATATCTGCCCTTGAAGTAGGCAAACTGATGTGGTCAAGTATTTGGAGGATTTTTGAAGATGACTGAAGACTCTCTCATCCTAAAATACAGTATTTTGATCCTGAAAGAATCGGGAAATCCTTTTAGACATCAGAGATGCCCGCACCAACGAACGTACATGCTGTGTAAAGGAGTCAACTGAAGGCGTGATTGACATTTAAAGAGTGAGCTGTGATTAGTTTGCCAGATTGACAACTCTAACCTGCAAAGGCTCTGTTAGAGGAAAACAGCAATATAAATAATTCTGGTACAAAATATACATGGAACAGTGAGAGAAAGGAACTGTGGCCCAGCCAGTCAAATTAGCTTAATTAAAATAGTTCTGAAAATGCAGGGATGTGACAGACCTCACAGTCCAGCTCAGATCAGGACCTGGATGTTCTGATCAAAAGTTAGGCAAGGCTTGATGAAAGTGCACAGAAGGGAGTGTCTGTACCTGTATGCTGAGCTGGCATTGCAAAGAGCACGTTGGGGAGGGGTTGAGCATGTCAAGTAGGATTTTTTTTTTTTTTTGAAGATTTATTAAGTAGGATGTTTTGGGACACATTCAGGATTTGTCAATGTCTGTGGAGGAGATTGCCCAGAGAAACGAGACATGTTGCCAATTTGGAGTATTGTTGCGGTTGTCTCCCTCAAAGAAAGTTGTTGGGAATTTTTTTTCCACACTTTTGAATCTCCTGGAATGGAAGGTGGGTGTTGGGCTCTGTGAGAAAGTGAGCTGAATTCTTTTGCAGTTAGAAGGCGTGGCTTATCTGAGTGCCAAGTAGCATTTTGTCCCTTTGAGTCACTGAAGATAAAGACAAAGGACTTCCTAGATCCCAAAGTCCACTCAATCGCAAAGGCTAGGAGGCCACAGGCCCACCCTACACGTAAAGGACAGTTTTGACATTTGCTGCCAATCTCAGATCCTTAGAAGCACGAACAAGAAATACACCACTGAACAAGCTCCTTAACTCAATGTCTCCTTGGTTTTCTGCTCTCAGTCGGAAAAAGAACTTACAGACGGGATGTTTCTGACCTAGCAGGACGTTCAGTTATAGAGTCTCTAAGTTGTAAAAGGAATAGAGTCATTTATCCTTTGGCGACAAGGGCACGACTCTAGCTTCACAAGAACTTTCTCTGGTGAAGAAATACATCTCTCGGGTGGAGTAGGATTGCAGTCTGTATTAGAATAAGGCAAATGAGAGTGTCTGACGAAGAAAAGAAAAAAATCTGTATGTAAGAGTTGGTGCTGTGGTTAATCTACCATCTGCAGTGCTGGAATCGCACATGGGCGCTGGTTCGAGTCCTGGCTGCTCTACTTCTGATCCAGCTCCCTGAGTATGCACCTGGGAAAGCAGCAGGAGAAGGCCAAAGTGGCCTCCTGCACTTACACGCGAGACCTGAAAGCCCCTGGCTCCCGGTGAGCTCCTGGCCCTTGTGCTGTCATCTGGAGGATAAACTAGCAGATGGAAGATCTCTGTTTTTCTCTGTAACTCTGCCTTTCAAGCAAACATTTTTTTTTTTTAACGTAGGACTAATAAAGTGAGAAAAGAAAGAGAAAAGAAACGCAGCAGTGTTGAAGAGCAGCCCAGCTCAGTTATGGATTAGGGATATTTACAATTCAGAGACGCTGACAAGAAAGGACAGAAAAGATCACCGAAGCTCGAAGCTCGAAGTCCTGCGCTGAGTGGTAGTGATGGATAGGTGATTGCAGAGACGTGGGAGGAGGGAAGCAGAGAGCAGCCAACCAACAGGCCTAGGCTGCGCTTCCATGGTAAGGGTTTGGAGGTCCCCTCTTCCTTAGCCATCCCTCTGGAGTCGTTAATGTGAACTGTCAGGGAGACACAGTCCCCAAACCTTGGAGCAGCTTCCTGTCATCCTCTCCTGCTCACGTCAGTGAACCACGTGCATCACCTACCCTCGCAGTCCTGGAATGCTCAGGCAGATACTCCACTGAGTTGAGTCATGCTTGGGAACTCCGGTGTATGCTTTAGTGCGGAAACTAGTTAAGGCTTCATGCTCCAGGAAATCTGTTCGGATTAGTTTTAGTTTTATAAAAGGATCAACCTATTTTTAGGGCTTGGCATGAGAAAACAACTCTGCAGCCACATAGGTTTTAATGACCATGGTTCATACTTACAAAAAAAATATGTGCAGGTAGGAATAATTTATGTCACTCAGAAGGATAGCTACTCCTTAAAACTTTCCAGAGGGAACATGTTTTCTTACTTATTGCTTAGAAATGATTTATTGGGCCCTGGGCAATGGCTCAATTGATTGATTCTCCCCCTATATGTGCCAGGATCCCATAAGGGTGAAGGTTTGTGTCCTGGCTGCTCCACTTCCTATCGAACTCCCTGCTTATGGCGAAAGAAAGCAGCTGAGGATGACCCAAGTCCTTGGGACCCTGTACCCACTTGGGAGACCTGGAAGAAGCTCCTGGTTCCTGGTTTTGGATCAGCTCAGCTTCTACTGATGCAGCCATTTGGGAGACTTAATCAATTATTGGAAGATCTCTCTCTCTCTGTATCTCTCCTTTCTCTCTGTAACTTTTTCAAATATAAATAAATAAATCTCTCTTTTTTTAAAAGATTTATTCATTTTATTACAAAGTCAGATATACAGAGAGGAGGAGAGACAGAGAGGAAGATCTTCCTTCCTATGATTCACTGCCCAAGTGAGCCACAACGGGCCGGTGTGCGCCAATCCGAAACCAGGAACCTGGAACCTCTTCCGGGTCTCCCACGCGGGTGCAGGGTCCCAATGCATTGGGCCGTCCTGGACTGCTTTCCCAGGCCACAAGCAGGGAGCTGGATGGGAAGTGGAGCTGCCGGGATTAGAACCGGCGCCCATATGGGATCCTGGGGCTTTCAAGGCGAGGACTTTAGCTGCTAGGCCACTGTGCCGGGCCCAATAAATCTCTTTTTAAAAAGCCTATTCATTTCCATTTACTTGAAAGGCAGAGTGACAGAGAAAGATCTTCCATAGGTTGGTTCACTTTCCAAATGCCCGCAACAGGTAGAGCCTGAAGCCAGGAGCCAGGAATTCAGTATGGGTGACAAGGATCCAAGTACCTGAGCTATGATGTATCTACTGCCCCCCTGAATGGGAAGTGGAGATGCAATCTGATCCCATCACATGTGGGCATCCCAAGCCATGACCCAACCCTCTGCACCGTCACACCTGTCCCTGACATTTGTTTAGGTCCATTGCTAGCCCTGGATTATCAGGATCCTGTTTAGTCCTTGGATTCTCAAACTACACAACCTACCTCTGCTGTAGGAGTGGTTTCATTGATAAATAAGCCATTTTGATAAATAGGTAAGAACGAAGCTTTTTGTAATCTCTTTAGTTTTAGGCATGTGCTTCCTTCTTTCCCCCCTTTTTTAAAAAATAATAAAGAACAAAAACAAAACACCTTACTGTGATTCTTTCGCAGCATCTCATGGCGACACCTCCATGCTGTAGGAAACACAGCTAATGTTTGTACTTGGAGACACTGAGGAAGGCAATCCAAGGAACACTTCTCAAAATGTGAAGTGGAGATGGAGGGGCCAATTTTGACTCGAAGTCAGATCTGTCCACAGCATAGAAAATAAATAGAAAACCCCAATCTGTGGTGATCTCAGTAGAAAGCTGGGAAGATGTGAGGGAGAAAGGAAAATGGCAGGGACGGAGAAGCACTTTAAACGTAGCTGGGATAAATATAGATGGATGGAAAATGATTGTAAGTGAAGCTGCTCAGGAATGCCTTGATGACTGTGAGCAGGAGGGAGATGACCCTGTGCAGCTGTTGAATGGGGAGCGCACGCCTGGCGCTCAGATTCTGCCTGTTGACATGAAAGCTCTTGGGGTGAAGGGTGTGATCATGTCACCTGCAGAAGCCAATCATCCCACTATCTGGGGCAGGGCCTAAGGATTAAACACGCCAAAAGTGCCCAGTCACATTCAGCTATTCTTGACCAGGGAAATACCATTTCAGGGACACGTTGCAGAACACTATTAGGACAAGTGAAAGCACATTCTCTCTGTGTGTCATCATATACGACTGCCCTCCAAAGATGTTAATTTAGGATGACACATTTGCTTTCCAAACGGATTTTCCTCCCTTCTTCCCTCCCCTCTTCTAAAGATTTTTTTAAAAGATTTATTTATTTTTTATTACAGTCAGATATACAGAGAGGAGAGACAGAGAGGAAGAGCTTCCGTCCCATGATTCACTCCCCAAGTGAGCCGCAACGGGCCGGTGCGCGCCCATCCAAAGCCGGGAACCAGGAACCTCTTCCGGGTCTCCCACGCGGGTGCAGGGTCCCAATGCATTGGGCCGTGCTCAACTGCTTTCCCAGGCCACAAGCAGGGAGCTGGATGGGAAGTGGAGCTGCCGGGATTAGAACCGGCGCCCATATGGGATCCTGGGGCGTTCAAGGCGAGGACTTTAGCCGCTAGGCCACGGCGCCGGGCCCTCTTCTAAAGATTTATTCATTTGAAAAGCAGAGTGATAGAGGGAAAGACAAAGACATCTTCCACCTGCTGGTTCACTCCCCAAATGGACATCCAAATCTGGGCCAGTCTGAAGCTAGGATCCAGGAACTTCATCTAGGTCTTCTACCGATCTCTTGGGTCATTATCTGCCACTTCCCATAAGTAGGAAGCTGGAACAGGAGCCAGGAATCCAATGGTCATTCCCACGCAGAATGCTGACATGACAAGCATTGGATTAATCCACTGTGCTGCAACGCCTGCCCCTCTGCTCCAGGTTTTAAAAGGAGGTGTGAGAATTGACCAGTCACAACAACAGAGAGTAAGGAACTCCTTTCCCCAAGAAATCCAGGTATCCCAAAGCACCTTTCTTACACGGACTTTAATGAACCCTCATCATGAAGTTGTGGAAATAATTATTTTTCAACAGAATGTTATTGTTATCCCAAAACATACCCTCTTGGTTAGTTTAGTAAAATGATGAAATGTCATTAGAATAATCTTAACGTGACATACTTATTTATTCGCATTTGTCGACTGTAGTTTAAATGCACAAAAGGCTAAATATGGTGCGAACATAGAGAGCGTGAGGCTTTCAGTGTGGTGAACTAGTTCAGTTTAGATAAACATGAGATACATAGAGGTCTGTTCATTCACCCCGACGACACACACTCATGCTGGAACTTTGCTGTTGTCCTTACCTCACTCTTCCTTATTCTCACAGTCAGAATCACTCCATGAGGTAGAATTACTACCAACAGATCCAGACACTAGCAGTTAGGAATGATGATTCTGGACAAGTTGTTGAGAGTTAGTGTATTAGTTAATAGTAATTAATTTGGTTCCTACTTTGCTAACTTAGAACACTCAAAACAACTTTGGAACAAACCTGTACTCAAATATCCACTTCTCCCGTGACCCTTAAAAAAGCTCTGTCCTCTGTGAAAACCCTTCCAAACGAACCCGCCGTCCCCACAGCTACTGTTCTGAGGGATTCAGGTGCCTAGAATTTGCCCTTAATTGACTAGGTCCCACAATTGGTAGCCTCAAGTGTGGTTCTCCCGCCCTTCGATTGGGCAGGGCAGGAAGCCCCGCCTCATTAACTCAGGCAGGAGCGGCGGTTGGCCTGGCGCCGGTGAGTGGCAGGTCTTAGCTCCGCCCCGCCCGTCCGCTGCGCTGCTTGGGTCGGCGCCGTTTCCAGTTGAGAGATGGCGGCCGCCGCAGGTAGATCGCTCCTGCTGCTGCTGTCCTCCCGGGGCGGCGGCGGGGGCGCCGGCGGCTGCGGGGCGCTGACTGCCGGCTGCTTCCCCGGGCTGAGCGTCAGCCGCCACCGGCAGCAGCAGCACCACCGGACGGTGAGCGAGCGCGCCCGGCGGCTCCGGGGAGGGCGGGGCGGCGCCGGCGTGTGGGAGCCGCCGGCGGGCAGGCCGCCTGGGCAGCGGGCGAGTTATCTCAACTCCCGGGCGCTCCCGGGGACCAGGGCACCGGAGGAGCTGCCGTGCCCTTCAGGCGCCTGCGGCGGCGACCAGGAAGGGAGGGCAGACGGGAGGAAGCCCGGAGGAGGAGGAGGGGCGACGGCGGGGATGTTCCCGCAGGACCGGGGACACCACCAGGGCGGGGAAGGGACGGGACTTGAACATCTCCCCGACCCGCCTTCGGGGCTCGGTCCCTCCCTCCTCCTTTCTTAAGAGCTCTGCCTCAGTGCTGTCGGACGGAGCCCAGTGCAAGTTGTCCCTCTCCTTCCTCCTGCGGGCGCGTTTGGCTGTCCCGAGTTACCACGGCTTGCCCGGGTTCTGTGTCAGGAGTGTGGCACTGCCATGCTGCCGGGAACTGTCCCCAGGACCCCGGCTGGGCCGCCCCCTCATCCTCTGTCGGCCCTCTGCGGAGGGACCAGCGAGCAGGAAAATCAAACTTTATCCCCCACCGTGACTTGTGCATGTGCTGGTGTGGGGAAGCCGCTTCCTGGAGCCGGTTGCTGCATTGCCTCACGAGGCAGGCTCCGTCCCCCTTGGGCCCTTTGGAGGTGGTGGTGGTCCTTGCGGAGCTCTGGCTGGGGAGCTGTCTTGGCGGGCCTGCCCAGCAGGCTGGATGGACAGTGGCCACGGAAGAAAGGAACCTGGACAAGTTGTTCCCAGAAGCAAGAGAGATTGTGTGGTTGTTATTAACCGGTTGTTGCTTGGTTTCATTGGGTGCCAATGAGAGGGAGTTTCTGTTTCAGCAGCCTTGGGATGTGGGGTGTGTGTGTGTGTGTGTGTGAAAGAGAGAGAATGAATTTTCCTTTTTTTCCAGTTGCAAGACATCAACTTGGCATGGAGTTCTTCTCCTAACCAGTCAGCAGGTTCCTTCCCTTGGACTTTCTGGACCCATATGTATTGGTCTCTGGCCAACTCAGGGAGTGTAGGTTTTATTTCTCTGGGCTGAATTGTGTAGTGTGGTACTAAGAAGGTCACTGCAAATAGCCTGCTGGGAGCAACTGGTACCTTCAGCCCCACTCATACATACACACACACATCACCTGTTCCTGTTACAGTCACATCCATAGCTCCCAGGAGGAACCGGGACTGGAAGTGTTCCCAGTGGAGACCCTGAGCAGGGTGTGATGGAGGTGTGATGGAGTGGAATCAAGGGTGTGTAGCAGCTAGGAGAGCAGGTGTTCTGCCCCTGCAGGCTGCTGCCGCCATGTGTGGTAGTGGTTGGGCCTTGTTCTTGTGGGGCACTCATCCCTTTTCCTGTGTAGCCCACTGGTCTGTGGCTCTCCCTGGAGTTTCTGGGGGACATGTGTTGCTCTGCACCTCAGGGTACATTTGCATGTCTGAGCCTCCTGTTAGGTGTTTGATTCTTCTCAAAATATAAGGCCACCCCTGAACTCTGAAAGCACGCCTCCTCCCTCCCCACAAGCACACCCTGACTGCTCGGTTGTCTTTTCTGTCTTGGAGAAGAGAGCCTCTGCCCCTGCAGGGTTTGCTGTGGAGGCCATCGGGGTGTGATATTGGGGTTGCATTTGAACACCGTGTTTTCCTCTCGGGGAACCTAGAGACCGTCAGCGTCTGGCTTTGAGGAGGTACTTCACAGCAGTGCTCTGTGCTATTCTGGGGTGGGGAGCAGTGATGTGGTGCATTTGTGACTGAAAGTACAATTGCCACGAAGTGTTGTCATGGGAATGGTGATTTGTAAATGAACTTGGAATTGTGAAATTTCAAAAGAAGTTGAACTGATTATTTAAACTGTGGAAACACAGTTCTGATTTTCTTGGATTGCTGCGTAGTAGCCAGTCGTAGCCCTCAGTCTGCAGCTGTGTGTCTCCACCTGCTGTCTTGGGGACATTGGGTTGGAAAGGTATCTTTTTAGGATTGTTCTTGTGAGTGCTCACAGACAGTGGGTTGGAAAGGTATCTCTTTAGAGTTGTTTACTCTTTTGATATCTTGTGACTACCACTGAGGCCCAGAAAGAGGAGCCAACTGGCCAAGATTATTTCGATAACATGTAGCAGTTTTAGAGCTCTCATTCACCCTACATAGTATTAATCCCTCCCCACGTCCTCCTTTTTATAGAGTGCATCTGCTGTTTTCTGTGTTTCCCCTGCATCTGTTAGGAAAGTCGGGTGTTTCTGAGCCCCAGGAATGGGGATTCTCCTGTAAGCAGCGATGTGCTAGGTGGACATGGGGACAGAAGACTTGCCGGGAGGAATGGATGTGCTGCTAAAGGTCCCCAGGGGACGCTCAGGTTGAGTCTTGCCCAGGAGATATCCTGGGTCTGTGCAGCAGATGGCAGTCTGCACTGGGCAGGATCACAAGTCCAGCTTGTGCCACCTTTGTTCTGCTGTAGTAGGTATGGCCAGTTAGAGCCAGGGGGCATAAGTAATGACAGTGCTGCTTAGCTGAGTGTTTTTGCTCTAGAGGCATGGTTTTGGAAATTCATCTTTCCATGTTTGGAAGAGGATTCCAAAGAAATATGATACTTCAGCCAGTGGTAAACGCCTTTGTGAAGTTATAAACCCAGCTCACTCCCTGCCCGCTTCAGACTGTGTTCCGGTAATAAAGAACAGCAGAGGTGTGGGATGTGCTTCATGTTTTCTTTACCGACTGGTGGCATTTTTCCCTTCCCATGTGAAGAGCCGCTGTTAGGGCTGCCCACCTTGTGGCCGTAATGAAGACTGATGTAAGATGTTTGTTGAATGACTTTCTGTGTGGTATGTGGAAGTGGCTGCTGTTTTCAAGGATGCTTTCAGAAGGGGAGTTGCCATTCACTGTCATGTGTAATTCCTTTGCTAACTCAAACTGTCTCATCTCCGGTTATGACAGAAGGACTGTTGGCGTTTCTTGGTGCTTAACGGCTGAGCTACCAGATCTCTTTCTCAAGCCTGTCGCTGTGCTGCTGGGCTGGGGCTGTGCCTCTTTATGCCCTGTGGCAGTGATGTATCAGCGTTATCCTGATGTTTTTGCAGAAGTTAACATTGTCTGGCACAGAGGCAAGTCCTCATTCTTTGAGTTCTTGTGTTCTGGTCCAGTCTTGTCTTGCCAGATCCAGTCCTGCACAGATACTCCCCTGTACCCCAGCCAGTCTCTGCACTGTCCCCAAGTATCCCTTACATTCATACCACCAGTCTTGCAGTGTGGGGAGCTGAAATTTGGCCTCATCATCCAGTCACTCCACTGAGCGCTGAGGGTCACTTCAGGCTGGTGACTTGGTCCTGTAGTTGCTTACCAGCCTGCCACCCTCCACCTTACAAATGAGGAAACTCAGCCAGTGGAAACTGAGGGAAGTGGCTTGTTGGGTTATGCTTGTGGTTAATAACGACATATTAAGAATTCTTCAAAGAGAGGTACATTGAAAAAGGTCCTGGTCTGAATCTTAATGTGTGTAATTCCTGGTTGTTAATTCCTTTCTGCTTTTTTCCATTTATTTCTTTGAAATTTTTAATTTTTCATGATATGGTTCCAGAGGCTCAGTTTTTTTTCTGTTTTTTTTTCTATTGTGTCCTTTCTGAATTCTGCTACAGTGATTATCTTCAGAACAGAGGTTGACATTCATTTCGTTGACCTTTGAATGGTTCTTTGTGTGTGTCTTATTTTATAGATGAGATAAGACAAGGGTGCGTATGTTACTTGCTGCCCCCTCTATCTTGTTTTGTAGTCTGTTGCTTAGGTTTGGGTAATTGTTCTAAGCCTGGTGTTACTCACGCTGCCTTTAGTTGTGTATTATACTTTTTTTAAAATTAAAAAATTAAAAAGAGCATTTATTTATATTTATGTATTTATTTCTACTTATTTATTTACTTTTAATTACTTTTATTGGAAAGTTAGATATACAGAAGGGAGGAGATGCAGAGAGGAAGATCTTCTGTCTGCTGATTCACTCCCCAAGCGACTGCAACGACCAGAGCTACACCAGTCCGATGCCGGGAGCCAGGAGCTTCTTCCAGGTCTCCTACGTGGGTACAGGGTCCCAAGGCTTTGGGCCATCCTGGACTGCTTTCCCAGGCCACAAGCAGGGAGCTGGATGGGAAACATGGCCGCCGAGATTTGAACTGGCACCCATATGGGATCCTGGGCGTGCTAGGCAAAGACTTTAGCCGCTAGGCTACCATGCTGGGCCCAAAGAGTATTTATTTTTATCGGAAAGGTGGAATTACAGAGAGAAGGAGAGACAGGGAGAAAGATTTTCCATCTGCTGGTACACTCCCCAAGTGGCTGCAATGGCCAGAGCTGAGCCTGTCCAAAGCTAGGAGCCAGTGCTTCTAGTCTCCCACGTGAGTACAGAGTCCCAAGGCAATGGGCCATCCTCTGTTGCTTTCCCAGGACACAAGCAAGGAGCTGAATGTGAAGTGGAGTAGTTGTGACATAAACTGGTGCCCATATGGGATCTCTGGCATGCAAGGTGAGGATTTTAGCCACTAGCTACCGTGCTGCCCCTGCCCCCATTTTTTTTTTAAAGATTATTTACTTGTTTGAAAGAGTTAGAGAAATCTTCTGTATCAGACACACACACACACACATCAATCTTCCATTTGCTTGTTTACTCCACACATTGCTGCAACAGTCACTGCTTAACTGGGCTGAAGCCAGGAGCTTCGTTTGGGTCTTTCACATGGGTGGCAAGGACCCTAACATGTGGGCCATATTGCAGTGCATTTCAAGTGCATTGCATTTCAGTGGTGAGCTAACTGGGAAATGGAGCAAGCAGGGTGGGATGTCCCATCCCTACAGGATGCTGCTGTTGCATGTGGCAGTTTTGCCTACTGTGCTGCATTATTGGGCCCAATATATTATACTTTTTAATGTTAGATTAAGTCTTCAGTGGTCATTAGGGTTCCCCGGGTCAGAAAATAGTTACCTTGATCATTACAAAATGATGCTTGAATAAATTTACAGCAAACTTGTTTTAAGGAAACAGCCATCCTTTTATTTATCTTAAAGTCTTGCTTATTTTGAAACCCACAAAATAGTTTCATGAATGAATTTGGGTTTTTAGCAAATTCTGATTATTTGAACTTTTCTAAGTCCCAAGGGACTCTGGTTTATGCTTTTATGGAACTGGTTACTCCAGAGGAAATCTAAATAGAAAACACAAAGCCAACACATTGACAGCAAGTCATTTTTTGTTTTGGTTCCGCTTTGAGTTCGGAGACAGATTAAGGAGTGGTGTGGTCTTCTGCAGTGGCACTGCGTGGGCACTGTTATCTGAGAAACTGCTGGGATGTGGTTTGTACTTTTGCTTTGTTCCTGTGTTTTGTTTTTTTTTTTTTCTTTTAATATTCCAGCTTTGCACCTCTGTTGATTTCCCCAGGGTGGGCATAGTGGGGCAGGGATTTGAGCTGCTATTTGGGGCACCCAGATTCAGTTTGAGGGTGCCAGTTTCAGTTCCAGCCCCTGCGCTTGTAGACTGGCTCCCTGCTCATGTGCCTGCACAAGCAGCAGCTGATGGCCAATGGTCTCGCATCTCTGTTACTCTTGTGGGAGACCCAGATAACTTTTGGGACTCCTGGCTTCTGTCTGGCCCAGACCTGGATGTTGAGGGCATTTGGACAGTGAATCAATGGATAGAAGATCTTGTTGTTTTTTTCTGTTTTTCCTTGTCACTCTGCCTTTTAAAAAGAAAAGTAAATAAAAGGCCTTTTTAAAATTACTGTTTTTTCCCCCTTGTGATTAAGGTCAAATTATCTTTTTAATATTTCCAATGGATGCTTAGTATAGAGTCTCAGCCTTTATTTGACTGATTAATGCCACACCACAGCTCATGGACACATTGAATTGTTAGAATGTCATGTTGTTAGGAAAATTAAGGTGTTACTCCTGGGAGGTGTATCATTTAAAGAATCCTAGACTTTAGAGCTTAAAAAAATCTTATATTGAGAAAGCGTTAGTGAAAGAGCAATACATAAAATAGCTTTGTTCTCAGTGCTCAACAACTTACTACAGGGCTGGTTACTGACCTTCTCATTGTCCCAATCCATTCATTTCCTACAAAATTTTACAATTTTCTGTTTTGCTTTTAAAACTTAGTTGAGACTGGCTTGGAGAATTGACTGGGTGATTGCGGGTGTTTGGCACAGTGATTGAGCTGCTTGGATCTTATATTGGAGTGCCTGGTTCAAGTCCTGGCGCCTTTCCTTCCGTTTCCTGCTAAGGTGTGCCCTGGGAAGCAGCAGGTGATGGCGCAAACCTTGGGGTGAATGAGAAAGCCTGGGTTGAGTTCTAGGCTACTATTTTGTGCTTAGTTGTGGTCGTGGTGGGCATTTGGGGAGTGAACTAGCAGATGGGACACCTCTCTGTCTTTTTCTGTCTTTCAAATAAATAGATCCATTAAAAAATTTAGTGAAAAAGACAGATGTCAAGAATGCCATGTTGTATCACCTGGTTATTTCAGAATTGCGTTATGAGGAGGTTAGTTTTAGTGTGGTGTTAGACCCAGCTGGTGATAAAATTTGCTGAGTGATCTATCTGTCAATATAAAAAATTCAGGACTATACACAGTTTTTGGGCCAGTAATTCACTAAACTTGTTACAGTTAATTTGCCTGAAGTTTTCATTTTAGCACTGCATGGATTTACCGAAGCACAATACCAGTTCAGCCTGTGGAGAACCAGTTTTTTTAAACCGGAATTGTCAAGCTTCATCTAAAATCAGAGTGATCATTTAAGACTAAGTTTGTATTTGGGTGCTAACAATGATAATTTGACCTCAGTCCCTTTTTTAGATTTTTAAAATTAATTTATCTATTTGAAAAGCAAGCAGAGGAAGATCTCTTTTCCTCTAGCTCATTCTGCAAATGTCTGCGACAACTAAGGCTACTTCATGCTGAAGCCAGGATGTGGAATCAGTCTGGGTCTCCCATGTGGGTGTCAGGAACTCAACCGCTGAGCCATCGCCTGCTGCCTCCCACAACACGTCAGCAGGAGCTGGAGTGGAGAATGAAGCAGAACTCAGATTCAGGCACCCTGGTAGAGTACATAGGCATCACAGATGATATCTTTACACTTCCACCAAATGCCTGCCTTGATGTTTCTCTTAAAAATATCAACCTGAGGCCAATGTGGTGGCTCACAGGCTAATTCTCCGCCTGTAAGTGACGGTACCCCTTATGGGCACCAGTTCATATCCTGGATGCTTCACTTCCCATCCAGATCAGCTCAGCTCTGGCCGTTGTGGCCATTTGGAGATAGAGCCAGCAGATAGACAATCTTCCTCTTTGTTTCTCCTCCTGGTGAATCTGCCCTTCCAATAAAAAATATTTCTTTTATATTTTGATATCCGCTTGTATCAGTAGTTCTCTAACCAGCTTTACTCAAAGGATCTTTAATGATATGAATTGTATTTATTTTAAAATTTATTTATTTGAGGGATAAAATAACAAAGAGAAGTAGAGACAGAGAAATCTTCCATCTGTTGGTTCATTCCTTAAGTGGATATAATGGCTGGGCTGGGCCAGAACCCTGGAATTTCAGTTTTTCTATCCCATTTGGATGACAGGAGACCCAAGCACTTGGGCCATCTTCTGCTGATTTCTTAGGCCCAGTAGCAGGGAGCTGGATTGGAAGTGGAGCAGCCTGAACTCCAGCTGGAGCTGATATATGATCCCGGTGTTTTAGGCAATAGCTTAATTTGCTATACCAGCACGCTTGCTCCTCATTGTATTTATGAAGGGGGAAAGGTTGTTTACTCTTTTTTTTCTGTAATTATTTTTATTTGAAAGGCAGAGCTTCAGAGAGGAGAGACAGAGAGGAAAAGAGAGAGAGCTTCCATCCACTGGTTCACTCCCCAAATGGGCACAATGGTGGAGGTGGGGGATGTGAGTTGATCCGAAGCCAGGAAGCAGGAGCTTCTTCCAGGACTCCTACGTGGATGCAGGTGCTCAAGGACTCGAGCCTTGGCTCTCCCGGGCTGAATGCAGGAAGCTGGAGTGGGAATGGAACAGCTGGGACTAGAACCAGCATCTGCATGGGATGCCCCCACGGCAGGTGGAGGCTTAGTGTGCTGCACCGTGGTGGTAGGCCCAGGTTGTTTACTTTTATACTTTGTCACTAAATCTCTGTTTTACATATATGTTGGCTATTTACTGTCCATTTTATTTGAGGAATACTTAGATAAATCAGGAGAAAATTACTGAGGAATCCACCATTGTTTGAGACTAGCATAGAATGGTTACAAATGTTCTGAATCGTACTGATTCTAGGTGACGAGATCTTGTATGCTTTCCAAATCAAAGATGGACTCCCAGTGAAACGTTGGATATATCTTGACAATAGGATGCTGGATGTCTGCCATATTCTGTACCTGCAATGTCAGGCTACACTTAAATAGCAGAATGATGTACTTATGACTGCTTATGAAGGACTATTCTATTATAATAATATGGGGGAAATTATTTGGGGAGGAGGTAAGGGAAATCCCAGAGCCTATGAAATTGTATAATAAAACTAAAAATAAAATAGAAGGAAAAAAAAAAAGATCTGTATGCTTTTTTGCCTTCTAAGACAGGCCTGTTGTGCATGTTTCCTTCATATACTAAGAGGTGGGACAAGGTGATTAAGAGTATTAATGTAAATGTTAAACTTTAATTCAGAGGGAGTTAATCAGACTGATAATTTGTTAAATTAAAAGCACATAAAGGCTATTTCTTGCCTCTGTAGATAGAGGGGCAGATGAAGAAGAAAACATCTAGGGCCAAGGGCATTGTTATTCATTTTGTTATCACCATAAACCTGTCAGGATAATTATTATCCTGGCTTTATAGGTGGGGAAATTGAGGATGAGCGATTTTCTTCTTCCCAAGTGTCCGACTGTTTTAGTGCCAGGGGATGCGAAGATGAACAAGACAGATGTTTTGGATTTAAGTGTAGATCAGGTGAGAGTTAACAATGAGGTTGGGTGGTTCTTACTTCCTCTGCAATGTCTGCTCTTTGCTCAGACATCTACTGCAGTTGTCTTCTGAGAACTGTGTCTTGCCATTCTGCTCATTTCTTAGATCTCCTCCCCAGGCCCTCTGTGTGTCAAGTTGCTGGGGGCCTTAGGTATTTGCCTTTAGGGGATCCTAGTAACTTAGTTGGACACTCTGTGCTCTAGGAGACAAACCTGCAGCCCAGATACTTCTTCCATTGTGTATTTGGGAAAATGAGGACCTAGCAAAGCTCATAACCTAGAGTCATTCAGGCAATATGGAGCTTGTCCTTTTGGGGAGGCATGCTGGTCTCTATTTGGTTTTGTTATAGAAATACTATAACAGAGGCCTGCCTAAATGGATTTACACCTTAAACCAGTCTGGAGAAAATGCTGATTGTCTTTAGGTGAGCCTCTGAGGAAGTTCAAGGAGAATCCCGTGATCCAGGGTGTGCTTTGATGTAGGTCATGCTGGCAGCCATGTGAAGACTGGCAGGACAGGGTGGAATCAGAGAGGGAGATAGTCCGGAAGCAGCGTCTTAGTGGATCAGGTACCTGAACCAGGACCGTGGCTCCAGGGACAGGGAAAGGCAGAGCAGAGGAGAGATGTTTAGAAAGTTCAGTTGATAGCACTTGGCAGTTGAATGTGGACTATCAATTAGCCAGTTGCAGGTAGAAAGCCAATTCAGTTCAAGCTTTAACTTTATTACCCAGGCACTGAAACTTTATTTCTTGGCCTTCTTTGAAGTGTTTCTTTTTATAGTCGTGTTAAATATGTTTTTATGTTGTCTGTTCTTCTGATTTTTTTCCTTGCTTTTAGTTTAGTAGTGTGCTGATGTACTTTATTTTTTAAGTGATGTCTAAATTTATATATCAAGGAACCGGCATTGTAGATTAGCAAGTTGGGCAGCTTCCTATGATGCTGGCATCCTATATGGATGCCAATTTGAATCCCTGTTGCTCCATTTCCAGCCAACTCCTTGCTAGAGTGCTTGGGGGAGCAACAGAAGACGGTGCAGGAGGTTTTGGTCCCAGCTCCCTACATGGGAGACCAGGCTCCTGGCTTTGGCCTCATCCAGTTCTGGCCATTGCTGGCCCTTGGGGAGTGAACCAGTAGATGGAGTCTCTCTGTCTCTTCCTCTCTCTAACTCTGCCTTTCAAACAAGTAAATCAATCTTAAAAGCGTTTTGTATCAAATCGGATGCCTAACTTACTGTACACCTGCTTTCCCTGCCCTGCTGCACTCGAATTTAAAAGACCTGCACAATACCATGAAACCTTTGTTGAAAGAGCATGTTCTGTATCTTATACTCGTCCAAAGATTCAGGCAGGAGTAGCTGCTGCTGCTTCTCTTTCTCTTCCTCCTCCTCCTTTGAAAACAAAAAACAAAAACAAAAAGAAATATTTATTTTATTTTCCTTTGAAAGATTGTTCCCTGCCCATACAGGATGCCAGCATTGCAGGTCAAGGTTTAGCCTCCCTCCCCACGCCGCTGGCCCCAGGCAGTAGCTCCTAGTGTTACATTCCTTAGTTAGAGGGATACTTTTGAGTAATTTTCGAGTTAGATAACTTTAACTTCCCATGTTTGTAACGTACGAATGGATGAAGAATGGGTAAGACCCTAACTTCTTTTCATTCCCTTCAAAGGAGCATTGAGCATTATGTGATGATCTTTTTTTCTTCTATTACTGGCATGAAACATTTTCATAGCAGAATTTTAGCAGTTTTTTCATATTAGAAATGTAGATATCAAGATTTCTACTACTTCTGCTTGCCCAGTGTTCTAAGAATAAAAATATATGATTTAAAGCAAATTATTTAATGTGATTTTCTAACATTAAAAAATATATAATACATATATATATATTTAATTTGAAAGACAGTGTTTACAGAGAGAGAAAGAGAGACAGATCTTGCATCCACTGATTTACTCCCCAGGTGGCTATAGTGGCTGGAGCTGGGCCTGTCTGAAGCCAGGAGCCAGGAGCTTTTTTCTGAGTCTTCGACGTGGGTGCAGGGCCCAAGCATTTGGACCATTTTCTGCTGCTTTTCCAGGCGCATGAGCAGGGAGCTGGATATGAAGTGGAACAGTCAGGACTTGAGCTAGTGCTGACATGGGTGCCAGTGCTGCATGCTTTGTCCACTGTGTCGCAGTGCCAGTCCTGATTCTCTGGATTTTAATGACTAACAGTGTTACTGGATTGTTTTACTTAGGAAACATACATTATTTCATATCCTAGATATTATAGCATAATAGTACAGCTAAGACCATTTCTTTACTAACAGTTATGGAATGTGATGTTGTGATGTAATGGATTAAGCTGCTGTCTGTGACACTGACATCCTATATGTGCACTGGTTGGAGTCTCTGCTGCTCCTCTTCCAATCTTGTTCCCTGCTAATGTGCCTGGAATAGCAGTGGAAGATGGCCCAGGTACATGAGACCCTGCCACCTATGCAACCTGTATTTTCTTGAAACAGCTCATTTTGTCTTTAGTGTCATAATTCTTCATTGCCTTCTTTTTTTTTCTAATCCAAACTGAGGAGGAAGTGGAGAAAGAGATAATAGTAAGTTTGGGGGAGCCCATAGAGTGGAAGGGTTGGGACAAGGAACAAAGCCGTTAAGGTTGGAGTATTGAAGTAAGCTAAGACCATATTAGCAGTTTAATAGTCCCTGCCATCCTGAAACAGAACATGTTTCTATTTTCCTTGGTAGTTAGAATAGAAATTCTGTGTGAAAACCTTAACAAGTGATTCTTTGGTAATCTGTAGAACACTGGTAGCCTGTAAAATTATTCCAGCTTCTAACTGCACCTAGTATAGCATCAGGAAAATAGACATTCAGGAATTCTTGTTTGGGTGATGGGTGAGAGGCAGTGAGTCAAAGCCGTACTAGAGATCACTGTCTGAATCCTGCAGTCTGTGGGTAATTCACTGGAGATCAAGTCCTCAGCCCAGATTCTGTAATCATGGAAACCATAGAGATGTTGAGAAGGGATGACTTATTTTTGATTATCTTAACAGCTAATAATCTTAAAACAGTTCACAGGTTGCTGTGAAATGAGCAGGACCATATAAAATGCTAAGTAAAGATAGTGACGGAAAGATTGTAGGACTGTTGTATGTAATTTAAGAAGCAGGTGCAGTGCCATCTACCTGGCATATGTTGGTGTGCAGTGAGCTGGACACTGCAGAGGAGAGAAAGGAACCGTCTGAAAGGGGTGCTGCCAGTTTGAGATTCCTTCAATGTACGTATTGCCAAAGATGACAGATTTTTGGATATTTGGAATCAGTCTGCTGTATTTCCAGCCTCCCCCTATTGTGTCCTATGTCTTGCACTGCCAGAGTTCTCCTCGCTGCCATGAAACAGGGCTGTGGCAAGTAGCCAAGTGTGATGAAAACCTATTTTTTCATTTTATAACAGAAGTAGATGTCAAAATACTTTGCAGAAGCATTTAAAGATAGATGGAATGTAGAGGAAGTAGTGAAAACCTAACGAGAAGATTGGGGATGTTTGATTGACTTTTGATGTCATTACATTATTTTTTTTTCCAGACAGGAAAGTATCAGCTTGTGTCTCTCTTATCTGTTGGTTTTTCTTGTCCCTCTTTCTCTGATATTTGAGTGCTGGTGCTAGAAGCTGTTGGATAGATAGAGAAAAACAAGTTTTCTGATCACAAACTGGTAGACTTGAGGTGGTGGTTTTTAAGTTGTTGTTCTGGGGGACATGGAGGGGCAAAGGATATATACTTTATCTGAAAGTCCATTATGTATATGCCTGATCATATACGTTTTACATGATTTTGGTTTTACATGATTTTGTTCTTGTTTTTACCCCAAAGAAAGTGAAATCTTTTGAACATTTAAAGGAATTTTTACCTGAACTTAAGTGTTACAGGGTTGTCTAAACATAGCTGAAATGGTAAAATAGAATTTTAGTATAACATGTTGCAGAACTTTGGAATATTCCTTCATATAAAGGAGGATTGAATGCTAGACAGTGCTTTCTTCAATGTCTCACTCTATGCTCGTTGGTCTTTGATTCAGACAGAATTTAGGTGGTTAGTATGGCCAACTGCCACAGGGTTGGGTGAGCTTTAAATATATAATGGCTTTCTTTTTAATAGCAGAGCTTTTAGCAGTGAAAGGGGGAGAATGAAAGGAACTGTAATAGATTTCTTGCCTAAAATGCCAGTTCTTGGTAACGTTAAATGTTGAGATAAACTGAAGTCTTGAGTTACGGATTTGCAGCTCAGAAAGTCTCAGAACTAATGGAAAAAGTTGTAGCCAGCTCAGAAAGGCTCGGAACTAATGGAAAGAAATACAGAAAAGACGCAGCAGCTTGCAGAGACTGGAGAGGACTTGGAAAGACCCTTCTGTCAGCAGAGGGGTTTGCTTTGGTGTGTGTGGGGAGGGGTTCTTCTTAAGGACATTATGATGTATGCAGTTGAGTATGTCAGGGGATAAGTTCTTGTAAGTTACAGAAAATTTCCTGTCTGTAAAAACAAGGAGACTAATAGGCTTGGTGTCTTTTAGCATGAGAAATTAAATGCAGCAATGGCTGCCCTTAAATAGCTTTTCTAAGTTTTATTTCTTGTTCTGTATCCCGAAAGTAACATTCTTTCAAATATGGTATATATTGTACATGCATGTTCAGCCTTGTAACAGTTGGGTATCTATAAATCTTTGTCAAGTGTTATGAACATGTTTGAAAACTTATTTAGAAAGTATTGCTCTGTGTGTATCCTTCTGCAGTGTTTTTTTCCTGGTTGACACTATTTTTAAGTAGTTTTTAGTATTTTAATTTTAAATCATTTTTAACTTTTGTGATCTTTTCTGTCTCTCTTCGTGTATCCAATCATTCTGTTGGCTGTTGGCTGTTGGCTTTTAGAGCTGAGAACTTGGGGGATGGGAAGGCGGAATCCGTTATGTCATACTTAAAGTTAGACTAGGAGGAATGTTGTTTTGACTTCAAAAAAAGTCAGTTTCCTTTTTTGGTGTGGAATGTCCTTGCTTTTAATAATTCTGGGAAAACCCTTTGTGCTTCCCTGAGAGAAGGCAGAGAAGGATAGTGTGTCATTCATCACACAGAGGAACGGGCCTTTTGCAAAATGTAGAGAGGAGTGTGTGCCGTGACACAGGAATCCCAAGAGGAGCTGCGCTGCTGCAGCTGAAGTTTAATTTGCTAACATCCCCCTGTTTTTCAAGCACAGGCAAAGCTTACATAGAAATTTGTTGGCATTAATTCATTGTTTTTTTTTCTATTTGGAATTATCCATAATTTGGAGATGATCTGCTTTATTTTCTAAATGGATATGAGCCTTTTATGGTTAAAAAAGCTGTTCTTGAATTGTCATGGTTTTATGAGGCAAGCTGAAAAACAAGGAAAACCAAAGAGTGAGGTGACAGGCTCGCCCTTCTTTCCTTCCTTCCTTCCTTCCTTCCTTCCTTCCTTCCTTCCTTCCTTCCTTCCTTCCTTCCTTCCTTCCTTCCTTCCTTTTCTTTTTTTGAGATAGTTAATTTTCATGAAAAATAAAAAAAAATGTTTTTGAAGGACAGAATAATTTTGAGAGACAGGGAGAAAGAGACCTGTTATCCGTTGGTTTACTCTTCCACGTGGCTGTAATAGCAGGACCTAGACCAGGCTGAAGGCAGGAATCTGAAACTTCATTTGGGTCTCCAGATGCTGTGAGTGCCAGAGGTTCAAGTACTTCAGCCACCATCTGCTGCCTTCCCAGGTGTGTTACCAGGAGGCTGGGTGGAAAGTGGATCAGCCAAGACTAGAGCCAGGACTCTGATATGGGATGGGGGTGGCCCAAGTGGTGGCTTAACCCATTGCATCACAACGCTGGTCCTAAAATATTTGTTTGAATAAAAGATCCTTCTGTATGTATCAATCATTGTAAACCTTTGATAGTTATTGTTTTTAAAAAAGCACTCTCATACTTTTTTTGGAATGTTCTCAGTTTCATGCTGTTGTCTTTCATCTGTAGCATCCTAGGTAATGGCTTGTGGAAGGCACAGTGCAGAGCTTCATTCAGGTTGTCCCTCCAAATGATTTGCTCTAGTGCATTAGCCAGAAGTGCTGAGCCAGCAAGGGAAACACTAATACACGGGAAGCTTTCCAGGGACTAGAGGTAAGGCAAGGCAAGCAGAAGCCAAAATTAAGACAAAAATGTTCTTTAGGCTCTCAAGATGTAGTCTGGCCAAATATGCTATTAGCAGTGAAGCTCCTGTTCTAATTAAATTAATTGGGACCTGGGCTGTTTGAACCACCAGATTGTCTGTTAAAAAGGGGTGAGCAGTTTTAAGGATATTAGGATTAGAACAGTTTAAGGACATTAAAATTTATACAAGAATAGTCTTTGATGAAAACTTATTTAGAATGAAAAATTATCTTTACTTTCGTTTTTTGATACATATTAGAACCTCAAGAATGATTGAACTCAGGCCCAGAGCTATGGCCTAGCAGCTAAAGTCCTTGCCTTGAACACGCCGGGATCCCATATGGGCACCGGTTCTAATCCTGGCAGCTCTATTTCCCATCCAGCTCCCTGCTTGTGGCCTGGGAAAGCAGTCAAGGATGGCCCAATGCTTTGGGATCCTGCACACTTGTGGGAGACCTGGAGGAGGTTCCTGGTTCCCGGCTTCAGATTGGCTCAGCTCTAACCATTGCGCTCACTTGGGGAGTGAATCATTGGACGGAGGATCTTCCTCTCTATCTCTTCTCCTCTCTGTATATCTGACTTTGTAATAAAAAAATAAATAAATCTTTAAAAAAGAAAAAAGAATGATTGAACTCAGCTGCCTGTTTACTTCTTCCCTGGTTCTGCAGGAAAAATGCTGAATGTACTTCCAGTAAAGGAAAACAGTTTTGTTTGTAGGAATGATCAGACGAGAGGAGAGAAGGGATTGCTAATTAATTAACAATTTTTTTTTCACTATTGCTTTTTTTTTTACTAACTATATAATTTTTTGGTATATGGTGTAAGTATGGGAAGAGGAGGTAGCAGTATGTGAAAGTGTTGTTTTTGTTATAGGATAATCTCTTAATTGTTTTCCAAAGAAATTATTTATTTTCATTTTATTTAAAAGACAGAGGTAAAGATCTGCCTTCCCCTGGTTCGTTTCCAAATGCTGGCCTTTATTGCATTAATGTTTTTTCTCAAAAATATTGTTTATTTCTTTATTTCATTTTATTTTTAACTTACTTAAAAGGCAAAATTACAGAGATAGAGATTTTCCATCCACTGGTTCACTCCCCAGAAGGCTGCAATGGCAGGACTTGGTGAGATTTAACCCAGGAGCCAAGAACTTCTGGGTCTTCCACATGGGTACAGGGGCCCAGGCATTTGGGCCAATTACTGCTTTGCCAAGCACATTAGCAGGGAGCTAGATTGGAAGTGGAACAGCTGGGAACTCATCACCACCCACAGATGACTCAACATGCTGACTGTAGTATACAAAGACTTTGAAGTTTTATGAACTTGTTGCTGAAACTAGTAAGAGTTCCAGACTTATCCCGGTTAACCTAGATTTTCTGTTGTCAGAATCTTTTTATTTTTAAAGATTTATTCATTTTTATTGGGAAAGCAGATTTTCAGAGAGAAAGACCTTCCATCCACTGGTTCACTCCCCAAGTGGCTGCAATGGCCAGAGCTAAGCCAGTCTGAAGCCAGGAACCAGGAGCTTCTTCCAGGTCTCCCATGTGGGTGCAAGGTCCCAAGCACTTGGGCCATACTCTGTTGCTTTCACAGGCCACAAACAGGGAGCTGGAATGGGAAGTGAAACAGCTGGGACTCGAACTGGTGCCCATATGCGATCCTGGCGTGTGCAAGGCAAGGATTTAGCCACTGAACCATTGCACCAGGCGTCAGAATCTCTTCTAACTGAAAAAAAGTATTTTTGTTTATTAGGTTTCTATCAGTTTACATATGTACATATATATGGGTGTGTTTACATATATATAGTCTAGAAGCACGAGATGCTTCTGGAAGTATTTCTATGAGTATGGGTTGATGAGTTGTTTCAGATTCCCAATTTTTACATTTGGTTAAGCTTACCATATGATACCAAAAGTGTAATACTATGTTTCTCCTAATCAGTCTAGATATATTCTAGGTTATGACCCGTATTCCTAGAATATTGCCCTGGTCTCCTGAAGATCAAACCTCATAGGTTATGGTCGTTTGGACTTGACATTCTTTTTTTTTTTTTTAAGATTTATTCATTTTATTACAGCTAGATACACACAGAGGAGAGACAGAGAGGAAGATCTTCCGTCCGATGATCCACTCCCCAAGTGAGGCGCAATGGGCCGATGCGCGCCGATCCAAAGCCGGGAACCAGGAACCTCTTCCGGGTCTCCCATGCGGGTGCAGGGTCCCAAGGCTTTGGGCCGTCCTCAACTGCTTTCCCAGGCCACAAGCAGGGAGCTGGATGGGAAGTGCAGCTGCCGGGATCAGAACCGGCGCCCATATGGGATCCCGGGGCTTTCAAGGCGAGGACTTTTAGCCACTAGGCCACGCCGCCGGGCCCTGGACTTGACATTTTTTGCCTCTGAGGTTAGCTCTGTGACAGCAGCCAGGGAGGGCCTTGGCCTTTGGCGTTGACTGGACTATCTTCTATTCCTTCAGGTCTTTCACTACCATTCCTACAGTGGTTGGCAAGATTGTGTTTCCACTTCACTCTCCATGTACCATGCCAGTGACAGCCTAGCTGCTAGAGTGTGGAGCTGGCCTGTGGGAGTCAAGTAAGTGCCTTTTTTTTTTTTTTACAATTTGGCATGGTTTTTGCTTACTTTGCAAAGCCATGCAGAGGAACTTCTTAAGATTAGTTTTTAAAAAGGCACTTGCTTCATTCTTGTGGGCCAGCTCTACTCCAGCCTGCTGTTGAACATCTGGTAGTTATTACTTGGTTGGTGAGGTGACTGTTGCAGAGTATAATACATATACTAGATGGGGGGCAGGAGCAACCCTAAGAAATGATAAATCCAGTCTGGCCTGATTCTGTGACTTCACACTAGTGAGCAACCCCACAGTAAATGAGAACTGTTCTCTGTTAGTTATTCTGTCTGCCCGGGAATTTAGTAGGTTATGGAGGATCCACAGTTCTGCTAGTTTGCATAGAAACTGAGTCACTGTCCCTGGAATACCAATGATCTTGACATTGACTTAAACTATGTGGCTTAACAATGGAAAAAATTATGATTGACTTTAGTCGAGTTTCAGTTTCTGTGTTTATCAGTAAAGTTGCTAAAACCTGGTATTTTACTTTTGCAGGTCATCTTGTAAATTTTGCCTATGTAAATTAACACACCCCCTGTTATGTCATAACAGCGTGTAAGGGAGAGTGTTTTCCTGCTCTGTCTTAGGTATTGGTGACGTGATGCATTCAGTCAGGGGAAACTTGAACATTCACAGGTACGTGAAGATCTTGATTCCTAAACGCTTCCTCCCTACAAACAAAGTGGTTCATTTCAGAGTAGACTCACACTGAGCTTTCACAGAGTCTCTCTCACCTTGCCTCCCTCAGTATAGAACAGGGGTTGGCAAACTGTAGATGCTGCTTGTTTTTGTAAACGAAGTTTTATTGAAACACAAATGCAGATATTTGCAAATTGTCTGGCTCACTTGTACTGTAACTGGAGTTGAGTTCTGACAGAGACCAGGTGATCCATAAGACCTACCATTGTTGTTATCTGACCCTTTAAGAAAGTCTGTCAACTCATACTGTAGAAGACAGAACTAAATTGTATTTAGAGAGAAGGTTGCTAAAATCACAGTTGATTCATATAGGCTTCCAAAGGGAAAACCGAGAAAGCCAAGGTCTGTTGTCATAATTTTATTTTAAAATAGTTCTAAATGTGTGGAAAAAAATGGTAAGGATGGACTAGAGAGCTCCCAAAGATCTCTTTTCCATATTGAAATATTACTGTGAATATTTGTTATGTATGTGTGATTACTAATAGTAGGCTAAGTAAATGGAAAATCTGCGATAGTACTCCAGTTTGTCTTTTCTGTTGCTCATTCTGTAATATATAAATATATGTATTTATTATATTCTATACATAATTTTTAGATTCTTCATAATGTTATAGGACATATAAAGATATATTTGACTATGATATCTGACACAGCATGAAATGATAGCATAAGGACTTTCTGATTCATGTAAGAATTTTATGTAAAAGGGACTTTAGGGAGCAGGTGTCTTGCCTGGTGGTTTATACCACGGTTCGGACATCTACATCCCGTATTGGGATGGCTGGGTTTGAGTGCTGTCCTTGCTCCCAATTCCAGCTTGTTACTAACATACACACCAGGCAGCCCTTGTGACGGCTTTCTGCCCTCTGTGGGCGAGGCCTGGGTTAAGTTCTCAGCTCCGCTCTCTGCCCACACCAGCTACTGCAGCAATTTGGACGTTAAACTAGAAAATGTGAGTTCTCTTTCTGTCTCTTTTCTCTATGCATGTTCCTCTACTTCTGAATTAAAATTAAAGCTTTAAAAATAGCTCAAGATCATGGAAATTGAGGACCAGAAACGTGTCCATGGTTGAGGGACAAATGAGTGGCGGGACTGAAAACGGAGCCTGGGGCTGTTGCTGCCTTGCCCAGCCAGGGTTGCTTCCTCTAGTTTTGGGATCGTGTTAGTGGCTGCATATTTTTCTAAGTAGCTCAAAGGCATAAAGGCATAGGCTGTTTTCCTTTTTTTTACTCTTTCAGACTGAAAGGAAAGAACCTATAGTTTAAACCACAAAGATAGGCTTGTTGGAATGTTGTCCTTACTTGAAGTTTGAATGATTTTATTTTATTGTTTGAGTGTAGCCAAGGAATTGGGTCTTAGTGAATCATAATGTGATTTTTTAGTCTGTACTCAGAAAGGTTAGATTTTTAAAGATTAGATAAAAAAGGAAGCCTGACTCTTGTTCATAATTTTATAGCTAGGAGCTGAGCCCAAAATTGTCCTAGGCAGAGTGCTTCCCCCATTAGATGTAGGTATCTGCACCATGGATGGAAACTATGTGTGTGTAGGTGGGTACATGTGCGTGTGCCACTGGATTGCATTCTGAAAATAGTGTAGCAGATGTATTACAATCTGCAGATTGCGTTGCCTAGTTTGAAGTGGACTTTTGAAAATGAATCTTATTTTAGTTTTATAGAAAAATGATGATGGGGCCCAGCACAGTAGCCTAGCAGCTGGTCTTCTCCTTGCATGTTCTGGCATCCCATATGGGCGGCGGTTCTAATCCCGGCAGCCCTGTTTCCCATCCAGATCCCTACTTGTGGTCTGGGAAAGCAGTTGAGGATAACCCAAAGCCTTGGGACCCTGCATCTGCTTGGGAGACCCGGAAGAAGTTCCTGGCTCCTGGCTTTGGATTGGCTCAGCTCCAGCTGTTGCAGTCGCCTGGGGAGTGAATCATGAGATGGAAGATCTTCCTCTCTGTCTCTTCCTCCTCTTTGTATATCTGACTTAAAAAAAAAAAAAAAAAAGAATCTTAAGCAAAAAAAAAAAAAAAAAAAAAATGATGATAGTCCATGAGTTCCGTTATCTCTTTTACTTATTGATATATTACTGTAGTACCTTTATTAGAATCAAAGACTCAATTTTGATATGCCTTTACCGGTAAAAATTCATATGGTATTCAGATTTGTTTAGTTTCTGCCCAGTGTTCTTTTTCTGTTCCAGAATGAAGTGAATTTTTATTAGCCTGTTCATTTAGGCAGAGTGCGTTTACATGCTCAGCTGAAGGCTAGACGAGTTCTGAAGTCTGTTACCCTGAGAGCTTAATTAAAGGAGTACAGGATCAGCTGCTACAAAATTGTGACTTGCAGCAATTATATTTTTTTGTAACATGTTGAAAAGTAGTTACTTTACCATACTGATAGTAATGGCTCTTCAGTTTCTTGTTTCTGAATTTTAGCATCATCAAAATCAGAAAGGGTAAGACAGCCTTGGGTATTTCTACTGCCGCTTGCTAAATTTCTGGTGAAATTTTTCTAAATTAATTTGCTTCATGCGGAGAAGTGATGGGAGTTGTCTGTCCTGCCTTGACATCTTTATCCATCTGATTGTAATTTTTGAGGTCAGAAACTTTTAATCACAAGTCATTCAGATTTCCTTGTAAAGGCCTATGGTATTTCTTCCGTAAGGCACATGCATGCCTTGTGACTTAGCAGTTTTACTTCTGGATTTGTACAAATCATGGGCATGTATTCACCAAAAGTCCTGGTCATGGCAGGACTAATCGTCAAAACTGGAATTTCCAAAATGTCTATGAACAGTGGACTGGGTAAATAAGCTGGAACATACTCACACAATGAATATTAATTAGACAGTGATTTGAATGAGCCTACTACAGCTTTCATATAAAAACATAGGAATCTCACAAATGGAATGTTAAGCAAAGAAGATAAGGCTCTAACACTCAAATGCCTTGTCATTCCACGTATGTAAATTAAAAAAAAAAAGCCAAATCAAGCTCTAATCTGATATCTGAAGTCAGGATATTGATTACCTTTGGTAAAAGCTGGAGGAAATGTTTGAAAATTGGTATGAAGGGGGCTTTATTGTGTTCTGTTTCTTGGTTTAGAACTTATATGACTTTGTTCACTTTGTGAAATGTTAGCAAGCTTTTCATGTGCATGTTCACTTTCAAAAAAGTATACCTAAAATTATCAGAAGCATTAGCAGTTCAGAAACACACACACAGTTTCACTGGTAGTGTTTAAGGGATATATGGAGAACAAATTGAACAGACTAATCTTAGGGCATGAATTTGTGGCATCAGAAATGTGGGATTATCACAGTGTCATAGTGTCGCTAGAGCTGTTAGTGTCCTATTTGTATTCCTGGGTAGGTGAAGTAGAAACCGCCACTGGTTTCTCTTTTTTGTAGCCAGGCCTTCGGGATGCCTCACAGGAGGATGTCTGTTTGGTCTGTGTTAAATAGTCATCAGTGTACAGCATCCCCACTTTTTCTTGCTGCAGTGAAGACGGCTAAGGCAAGTAGCCCTGGCTTGGGCGTAGCCATAGCATCTTTCCGCCCCAGTTGTCTTTGTTACATCAGTGTGTGACCTTCAGTCTTACATCTCTGTATATTTTACATATTCTTTTGTTGTTTGAAGGCATTGCTTCACACCTTTTGTTTTATTTTGGCAGCTTTTCTTATTGATTCCTTTTGGTTTTCTAGTGATTTGAGTTAAGCTTCACTTGTTATCTTTCTCATGCATCTGCTCATGTATTGTATTCTCAGCAAAGCGTTCCTTTATATTTTATTGGCTGTTCTGAGATGATTTCTGATATACTGCAGTGTTTTTAATAACTGCCTGACGCCTTGCTGTAGTGATGTGTTATTGCTGTTTTAGGTAATGTTGTCTGTGGGTGGGGAGAATCTTTACATTTGCTGTTGAAGCTGAAAAAGCATTTAATTTTCCTTGAAATGAAAACATCTTTGATATGTATGGACAGATGATATGGACCTGCAGTTAGTAATTACAACTTGAAGTTCCTTTTGATGAGCTCAACAGTATTTATGGTTCAGTATGTCTTTGCTCGTATGTCACTCTCACAATTCTTTAATTGTGAGTTTGAAGAGCCATGTTAAATAAAGGAAAAACATATTTGTACTGTTTGGAAAATCAAAGTGGGTTGATGGGGAATTTTTCCTTTATTAATGCAAAAATATGTAGACTGCATACTGATTTCTGTCACACGTGAACATCTCTAACAAGTCTGAAAAGTTGCAAAATCTGAAACTTTTAAAGAAAGTTTTATCCATTTGAAAGACAGAGAATCTTCATATGCTGATTTTCTCTCAAATGGCTGTAATGGCAGGGCTGGTCCAGGTCAAAGCCAGGAGGCCAGAAATGGGTGACAGGGACTAACTGTCTTGGGCCACCCACTCTGCTTTCCCACACATAATCGTCACTGATCGGAAGCAGAGCGAGCAGGGCGTGAAGTGGTGTTCTGGTGTGGGAACGTCGCAGATGACAGTTCAGCTGGCTCTGCCATAGTGCTGGCTCCTAATGGTTATTTTTGTTTTGTTTTCGGATTTTTAGTGTTTTAGCACAGTTTCAAGCTCAGCCATCACTTGCTGCCTCCCAGGGTGCACGTTAGCAAGAAGTTGGAATTGGGAGCCAAACCAGGACTTGGAACACAGAGGTTCTGATATTGGCTTCAGGTGTTTGACTCATCTGGTTGAAAAACCTTTTTTATTTTTTTATTTTTTTGCCAACTAAGTTTAAAAAAATGATAAATTTGTCAGAACAAAGATAAACTTAGTTTCCATTTGTATATACAATTCTGTTCTTATTTGCTTTATGTTTATTATCTTTTAAATTTTTTTTACTGTTACAAAGTATTAAGTTTTTATCTTAGAAAACTTGAAGTATACAGGAAAACAGAAGAAAAAGCATGCTACCTGTGGAGAACCAGTGTGGACATTTTTATGTATTTCCATCCTGGCTTCTTTTGTTTTATTTATACGAGAGGCACAAATGAGGCAGGAGCATGGATGGAAAGAGATCCCATGTGCTAGTTCACTTTTCAAATCCCTGAAGTCGCTAGTGCTGTGCTGGCCTGGGGCCAGGACCTAGGGGCCAGGAGCCAGGAGCCAGGGGCCAGGAACACACTCCAGCTCTCCCACTGGAGGCAGGGCCATCTTTGCTGACTCTTCGAGACTGCATTAACACAGTAACAGGAGCTGGAGCTGGGACTTGAACCCAGGTACTCCAGTGTGGGTCTCCAGTATCTTAGCCAGCATCTGAATGCCTTCTCTTCATACTTTTTAAGAAGAGAAATTCATTATCATTTTTTATAAAAAAATAGTTAGCCTATAAACCTGTTACCATATTTCACTTCATATGCTTAGCATTATATCCAATAATCTGGTGTTGTAAATTGTGGCCGTATTAATGTTTGCGTTTGTAAGATTTTTAAAAATGAATTTTGGTTTTGGTAGAATATTTGAAAATGCTGAAATTAACCATTCTGTTTCCATGTGCACCTGATAATAGTTGTATTATGTTGTATAAATGGCCTTGGTAACTGCCCTGAACATGTTGTATATACTCACGAGCAGCTGTCCCTTCTCTCTGTAACTCTGCCTTTCAAAAAGAAAAGCCTTACATAAATAAATATTAATATTTAAAAAATAAAAACATGAATATAAGAAGAAAAACAATTAGAAATCAGCCAGCAACCTTTCAGATGATCCAAAGATTCATCTGTTCTGTACTAACTGCTTATTCTATACAAGGTGCAGGGAAAGGAGTTGGATTCTTCTTTCCAATAACAAATCTAGGAACAGAGAGCTCTCTGTTTTCAAGGAAGCCCATTCTATCTTAAAGTTAACCTTGTGAAAGAGAATTGTTCCACAGGTTCAGCTGAATGTGGCTCTTCATGAGAAGGAAGGATGGAAAGTACAGCTCTACTTTCACAAATAATATAGTCTTTAAAATGTGTGTAAGCATTGATTGCAGATTCAGACTTTTAAGGTATTTAATATAATTTGCTTAACATTAAGATGGTAGGGCCGGGCGCGATAGCCCAGACGGAAGATCTTCCTCTCTGTCTCTCCTCCTCTTTGTACAACTGCCTTTCCAATAAAATAAATAAATCTTTAAAATAAACAAACAAAAAGCATTAAGATGGTAAAGAGTAACCAAATGGACCAAAAAAATTTTCTACAACTCAGATGACAAGGGATTAGTTTCCCTAATATGTGAAGAGTGCACAAACACAAAGACCAACATCATTTAACAGTTAAGGAATCTAACTTTTATCTGCACAAAAGGAAACACAGTATACTTTAAAAAGGTGTTTGCTTTCACTTACATGAGAAATACAAGTTAATACATCTTTTTCTTTTTTTTTTAACCAGACACAGATCCAGAGGCTAGTTAGTAATATATTATGTTGGCTAAGATGTGAGCAGATACTAGGTTTTGAATTTTCTACTTTCACAAACATATTCCATAAATCCATGCAAGAGTGACAATGAACATATAAGGCTATTCTCTATATTAATCCAAGTGATAGAAAAATATTAGAGGCAAAGGTATAGCAGAAGAGAAATGATTTTTTAAAAGCATAGTGCACCAGGGCACTGTGGCACTCCACTGGCTGCAATGCCAACATCCCACAGGGACTGGCTCAGGATTTATCTGCTCTTCCAGTCTAGTTCCCAGCTAATATGGCTGCGGAAGCTGCAGAGGAAAACCCAAGTGCTTCAAACCCCACACCCATGAGAGACTCAGAAGAAATCCAGGCTGCAACCACAGCTGTAACAGCCATTTGAGGAATCAGCCAGCAAGTGGAAAGTCTCTCTCTCTCTCTCTCTCTCTCCCCACTTCCCTTGCTCTGTTTCTGTACCTTTCAAATAGATAAAGCTTTTTTTTTTTAAAAAAAGGATATGGTACACATATACCTATGTGAAAAAAATCCCGCAAATTAATACTCTTTTTTTAAAATGTATTTACTTTTATTAGAAAACAAATATACAGAGAGGGAGATAAAGAAAGATTTTCTGTCTGCTGGTTCAATCCCCAGGTGGCTGCACCGGCTGGAGCTAAGCCGATCCTAAGCCTGGAGCCAGAAACTTCCTCCGAGTCTCCCACGCACGCACAGGGTCCCAAGGCTTTGGGCTATCCTTTACTGCTTTTCCAGGGCACAAGCAGGGAACTGGATGGGAAATGGAGTAGCTGAGACTAAAATTGGCACCCATATGGGGGTGCAAATGCTACAGGTGGAGGATTAGCTTGCAAGCCACTGCACCTGCCCCATACATGACTTTTCTGTAACTGAAATTAGGGATCTAAGGAAGATTTTTAAAAAATTGGTTTGTTCATTGGAAAGGAGGAGCAGCACAGAGGGAAAGGCAGAGATATTTCATCTACTGGTTGTCTGTTCTGTGTGCAGCAGCTCAGCCTGGCCCATGCTGAAGCCCAGAGCCAGGAACTGAATCCTAGTGTGCCATATGGGTAGCATTAACTCAAATGCTTGGTCTGTCTTTTGTTACCTTCCCAAAAGCATTAGCAGGAAGTTGGACTGGAGGAGAGCAGTTGGGACTGGAAGTGGCACTCAGTGTGGGATAACAGGATCACAAGTGTTACCTTGACCTTCTGCGCCACAGTGCTGGCACCTGTACTTTTTCCTCCTTTCCTCCTTTCCTCCTTTTATTTATTTATTTATTTAAGATTTATTTATTTTTTATTACAGAGTCAGATATACAGAGAGGAGGTGAGACAGAGAGGAAGATCTTCCATCCGATGATTCACTCCCCAAGTGAGCCGCAACAGCCGGTGCTGCCAATCTGAAGCTGGGAACCAGGAACTTCTTCCAGGTCTCCCACAAGGGTGCAGGGTCCCAAAGCTTTGGGCCGTCCTCGACTGCTTTCCCAGGCCACAAGCAGAGAGCTGGATGGGAAGTGGAGCTGCCAGGGACTAGAACCAGCACCCATATGGGATCCCAGTGTGTTCAAGGCGAGGACTTTAGCCGCTAGGCCACGCGGCCGGGCCCAATAAAATAATTTTAGGGCCCGGTGCAATAGCGTAGCGTTTAATGTCCTTGCCTTGAACACACTGGGATCCCATATGGGTGCTGGTTCTAGTCCCCGGCAGCTCCACTTCCCATCCAGCTCCCTGCTTGTGGCTAAAGTCCTCGCCTTGAAAGCCCCGGGATCCCATATGGGTGCCGGTTCTAATCCCGGCTGCTCCACTTCCCATCCAGCTCCCTGCTTGTGGCCTGGGAAAGCAGTCGAGGACGGCCCAAAGCTTTGGGACCCTGCACCCGCGTGGGAGACCTGGAGGAAATTCCTGGTTCCCGGCTTTGGATGGGCGCGCACCGGCCCGTTGCGCTCACTTGGGGAGTGAATCATTGGACGGAAGATCTTCCCCTCTGTCTCTCCTCCTCTCTGTATATCCGGCTTTCCAATAATAATAAAATTTAAAAAAAAATTATTTTATTGTTACAAGATATTAAGTTTTTATCTTAGAAAACCTGAGGCATACAGGAAAAACAGAAGGAAAAGCATGCTTCCCACAGATAACCAGTGTGGACATTTTTATTTGTTTTCTGTAATAATAAATAGTAGAGCTTCCTTTAATGAGGATAACTCTGAGTGATTAATTCAGGGCTGTGTAGTGTGTCTTTGAATATCGGATTATTCCATGGCACCACTGTACTTTTGTTTTTTACTTGACCCCTTACTGAAGTTTTTATTTCCCAGTTTTGTCACTGTGAATGTTGTAAGCATCTTGTTCATATTTCTACTTACTATATGTTAATTTTTTGAGATAATTAGGCATTGGGCCATCCTCGACTGCTTTCCCAGGCCACAAGCAGGGAGCTGGATGGGAAGTGGAGCTGCCGGGTTTAGAACCTGCGCCCATATGGGATCCTGGGGCGTTCAAGGCGAGGACTTTAGCTGCTAGGCCATGGCGCTGGGCCCAATTTCTAGATTCTTAAAAGACTTTATCTAAAGAGTTCTTTTATACAATTGACCATCTTTTTATGTTATTTTAATGCAAAATAAAATTAAATTCTATGTCAAAGCTCTTGTATATTTACCTGGAGCTAATATAATATTCAAATAGACTAGGAGGTAAGTAGAGTTAAATTTTAAAATATGAAGTTGGATATGGAGTTGAGAGGTAACACCAATTTTAGCAATAGATTTTTATTTTTAAATTGACTATTCACTTGGTTGCAAGAGAATTAACTTCTATGAAGTAGTCTCTCAGCTTGAGCAGATAAATATAGAGCTCCAGTGTGTGGAGAAGAGCCACAGTGGAAACTGTGTGGGTGGCTGTTATAGTTTTATACAGCAGATAACACCGAGAATTAAAAAAAAAAAGATGAAGAAGATACTCACTGGAGGTAGTGTTCTTGAAACATCATCACATGCAGTATCCTCTAAGCCTGAAATTTAGTGCCATTCATAATTTTGCTTGATTTGCACATCATTTGATATTTCCTACCCAGGTCAACACTCTTCCTTTTTGCCTCCAATTCTTTGTGTTTGTCACATTCATTCCTGGCGGCATCATTTCTTCTATGAAAAGTGTAGAGCCCAGCGCAATAGCCTAGTGGCTAAAGTCCTTGCCTTGCATGCGCCGGGATCCCATATGGGCACCGGTTTTAATGTCGGTGGCCCTGCTTTCCATCCAGCTCCCTGTTTGTGTCCTGGGTAAGCAGTTGAGGACAGCCCAAAGCCTTGGGACCCTGCACCCTTGTGGGAGACCTGGAAGAAGCTCCTTGCTCCTGGCTTTGGGTCAGTTCAGCTCCAGCCATTGTGACCCCTTGGGGAGTGAATCATCAGGCGGAAGATCTTTCTCTCTCTCCTCCTCTCTGTATATCTGATTTTCCAATTAAAAAAAGTCTTAAAAAAAAAGTGTAAACAGCCATGTATCCAAACCACAGGACAGGTTTCAAGAAGTGCATTGTTTGACAGTTTTGTTGTTATGTGGTGTACTTACACAGACCAAGGTGGCATGGCAACCTGCACAATTGAATATGTCCTGTAGATAGGCAGCACAGTTTGTGGCTCCTAAAAGCACAGCAAACAGCACAAGATTAAATTCAGCACAAGAGAAGATGATGTGATCCAGAGATGTGGTAAATCTGAGGTATGTGAGGCTGCTGCTGGTGTAATACAATCTAGTGTTTTGGGCCCAGCAACTGGCTGAATTGGCTAATCATCCCCTCACAAATCATGGAATCCCATGTGGGCACTGGTGTGTGTCCCAGCTGCTCCAGTTCCCATTTAAAGACCTGCTGGTAGAGGACGGCTCAGAGCCTTGGCACCCTGCATCTGCATGGGAGACCCAGTGGAAGCTCCTGGGTTTGGACCACTCAGTTCTAGCCACTGCAACCATTTTTGGAGTGAACCAGTGGATGGAAGATCTTTCTCTCCCTCCCTCCCTCCTTTCCCTTTTCTGTAAATCTGCCTTTCCAATAAAAATGAAATCTTAAAAAAAAGCAATAGTTTTTTACTATATATATATATATATTTAATTTGAGCAACAGTGAATAGGAGCCCGTGCCTGTCCACTGGCTCACTTCCCAAATGCCTGCAATGACCAGGGCTGTAGGCAGGAGCCTAGTATGTCATCCAGGACTCTCAGGGTGCAGTGGCAGAAAGCTATAGTCAAGAACAAGAGCCATGAGTTGAACTCAGTCACTACATGTGCGACTAAACATTTCCTCCAGTAAACTGTTTTTGTCATTAGAAGGTGTAAACTCTAACAGAGAGCACATTATAAATACACAAGCCAGTAATGTATGCAGTATTTATTATCAAATGGCTTTTAGTACACATAATTACATGTACTGTACTTTTAAACAACTGGCAGTGCAACTGATATTTACACTAGCATCACCACGAATGTGAGAGTGGTGTTACATTATGATATGATTAAGCAGTAGGAATTTTTTTGAACTCCAACATCTTACAGCCCACTGTTGTACATGGTGTCCACCACCATGTGCCACATGACCACATGGACCCATCTTCTCAGTGGTCCATGCAAATGTCATCCTTTTCATAAAATCTCCTGCATGTATCCGGTCCACACTGCTTCTTTTAAGCTCTTAACTCCTGTTAAACCATTTTGAGTTTTTGGTGGAAAGTGTTTTTAGGTGCCGTTTATATATGGAGCACTCTTAAATTCTGAGTCTACAGGAATGAATGAGGCAATGTCCCTGTCCTTACAGGGTTTATATTCTTATTGGGGAGAAATAAGTGCTAAGTGATAAGACAGACAGTAGTTATCTCATGAATGAAATTATGAATAGTGAATCAAATCTCTTAGTTGCAAATGCCACCCCAATAGATTTCAACAGGAAAATGTTGAAAAAAAGATAATAAGAACATTAGGTGGCTCATCATTTTGGGGGGAAGCTAGAGATCAGTCTTGGAGAATACATAACCAGAAACAATGGCTAAACTCCTTTGGACTAAATCACTGGGAGCAGATAGTGGAACTGCACTATTGTGGCTGCTGTTGTGGCACAGCAGGCATCCCGTATGAGCACTAGTTTGAGACGTGACTGCTCTACTTCTGGTCCGTCTCCATGGTAATGCTCTTGGGAAAGCAGTAAAAGATGGCTGAAGTGCATGGGCCTCTGCCAGCCACGTGGGAGACTTTAATGGAGTCCCAGAATCCTGGCTTCTACTTGAACCAGACCCAACAGTTGTAACCGTTTGGGGAGCGAGCCAATGGATAGGGGATTTCTCTGTTTCTCCCTTTCTCTCCCTGTAATTCTGCCTTACAAACAAACAAACAAATCTCTTTTTGAGGCGGTGGGGGGAACTCTGTGTTAAGTAAGAAGTGCAGCTGCTAGGATATCTGCCTTTTTGCTTTTGAACAATAGTGGTTATCCTTCTGAATGTTCACCGTGGGTTCTACATGGTGTCCAAAATGATATAATTTGCTTCCCAGTTGAATTGTCATGTGGGTGGGTTTGATTGACTGAACGTAAGTCACATATCTATTTTTTGTTTGCCAGAAAGGCTGGAAAAGGAAGAGAGGTAGGATTCAGGAAATGAAAACTTGTCCCAAAAAAGGAATGCTGTTTAAAGGTGCTGAGTAATTATAACCATGGGAGATGTGATAAATTGCTGAGTGCTTGAAAGGTTAATTTAGATCTGGGGAGTCACTGAAGGCCTCTCAGAGGACATGATACTTAAGCCGAGGCCTGTGTGATAAAGAGAAGTCAGAGTAAAAAAATGTGAAGAGTATTTCAGTAGAAGAGTCAAGTATAAAAGCTCTGGTTTGGGATTGGGGTTTGGGACATGGGATGTTATGTACATTTGGTCTTTTGGATTGGGATTGGAGTTTGGGGTACAGGCTGTTCTATAAGCTTGGTCTTTCGGAGGAAGAGTGGAATGGTTGATGTGGCAACAGTGAGTGAAGAGGAGTAAGTATGTGATAATTCAGGAGAGAAGGTTTTATTACAAGTTTGAAGACACTTTCCTCTTCCTCTTCTGACAGGCGCTGTGGGGAACAGGGATGTAATTACAAGTGTCGAGATAAGAAAGTCATTTTCTGTGTGGTTAAGCCCCATGAGCTTTGGAGATCATGGGGTGAGTAGAAGTATTCATATATTCTAAAGGAGGAGAATACCATGTGGGATCTAGCAAAGGAAACTACTGGAAAGGCTGTTCAGTAAGTGGAGCGATGAAGCCCTTTTGTTTTCATATCAGTGTCCTAGCCTGGTGGGCCTGGAAAGAACTGCTTTTTTCATTCTTATTACCTTGATGTCCAGGGAGCAGTATTCTGGTTACAGTTACTTGTACTGTACTAACTCTTAAGGCTGCTGCAGAATACAAAAATCTCCAACCCCCTATGTACACTGATAGATCTTTTCTGTCAAAGAATTATGTTCTACAGCCGTAGTGAAATGATAGAAAACTGCTTTTTATATTCCTTTGAAGAGAAGAAATCAATCCTGCAAACAAGTGAGTTAAATTCGTCTTTGGAATGCAGAACAGTTAGTACGAAGAATAAAGCAGACCCTGATTTTTGTTCACTCTTTTCCATTTGTGAAACAACTTCTAAACTAGAAAACAGATAGTCCAGATTTGTCTAATGGTCTCCTGGTGAGGCAGAGTCTTCGATGAGCTAGCAAGACTGTAGGTGCAATACTCAATTACTCAGCCTTGTCACTACTAGTAATGTGTGTGTTTCAGAGTCTTTCACGTGTATTGTAACGTGTTTATTAGCATCCTTGGCCTCTACCCACTACACGAAGGTAGCACTTTCCTTCCTGGATGGAATAAGTAAAACTGTCTTAGACACTGCCAAGTTATCACCTGTGAGTGAGAGCCATTACTCCTGTTTGGCCATCTCTTACCTTACTGTCCTATACGATCTTTCTAATAGTGTCTGGTGTCTCTATCCTTTTGGTACTTTGCAGAGAATACATCCATGGAAACAGTCTTTGAATTCAAGTTCAGTATACTAAACATGTAGAAAGTTTTGTCTTTGTTTTAAAAAGAAAAGACAAAATTAATTTTTCTTGTGTATACATAGTATGAATTTTCCCAGTGCTACTTTTGTTAGGATCAAATAAGGTAAAACATGCAGAAGTTACCTCGGGCCATGTAGTGGTTGAGGCTCTAACAACTGTTTAGCCTGTTTCCTAGTGTGCAGCCACGTTACAGTTTCTGAATTTGACTCTAGCATCATCAGGTGTGAGCTCTGGTTAGCCTTACTCAGTCATTTTGAAACTGCTGGATGCTACCACTTTATTAAAGGGTCATAAATCAATTTAGTACAGCGGTTACCCGTGTTGAAACAAATAAATGTATTACAAAAATATGTCAGAATGCATTGTGCATAGTAAAGGTAAACATTGTTTCATAGCATGTTGATTTCACGTGTGTGGTGGATGTACTGGTAAAATACAGTCACGAACAATGTAATATTTTAGCCAGTGAGAGGTCACATGTATGACTGAGGTCCCATAAAGTCTGTATCACTTGGTGATATTGCAGCCGTCTTGTGTAACTATATGATATTTATATGATGAATAATTATCAAATGATGTACTTCTCAGAACATACTCCTGCCATTAAGCTCTGCAAGGCTGTGTATTTCTTAGAATTTTATTTGTTTAATGTATTTGAAAGGCACAGAAAGATGTCCCAACTGCTGGCTCATTCCCCAAATACCTGCTACAGGAAAGGTTAGGCCACAGCCCAAGCCAAAAGCCAAAAATCCAGGCTAAGTCCCTCCTGTGGTTGGGTTTCTTGAACCATCATTGCTGCTTTCCAGGGTCAGTTAGGAAGCAGGGAGCCAGGAGCCACAGGCATCAAACTTGGTAACGCCAGTGTGGATCCCAGGCGTCTTCAGTGTGTTGTAGGTTTAGTCCATGTGCCTGTCCTTATGTTGGACTTTTTGAGGAACTACTGAATTGATTTCTGAGTGCCTACAGTGTACATGCGTCCCAATTTCCCTCGCTAGCAGTTTGTACTGTCTGATGGATGTGTAATAGTAGCTTATTGTGGTTCTCATATTTCTCTAGTGACTAATGAAGTTGAGTATCCTTTCATGTGCCTATCAGCCACTTACATGTCTTTGGAAATAAACCTGTTTGAAACCTTAGCCTGTATTATTATTGGATTCTCTGTTTTTCTGTTGTTGAATTGTAAAAGCAGGGATATCTTTCCTGAACTTTTTTTTAAGATTTATTCATTTTTATTTGAAAGATCTACAGAGAGAAGGAGAGACAGAGAGAAAAGCCTTCCATTTGTTGGTTCACTCCCCAAATGACCACAGCAGCCAGAGCTGAGCTGATCTGAAGCCAGGAGTCAGAATCTTCTGAGTCTCCTCTGCCACTTTCTGATTTCCCAGACCACAAGCAGGGAACTAGGTAGGCAGTGGAGCAGCTGGGACAAGAACCTGCATACGTAGGGGAATGCTGGTGCTTGTGGGCAGATTAATTCATTTTGAGCCATTGGGCTGGCCCCTCTGAACTTGTTTTTACTTCTTTAGGAATCTGACATTCATTTGTTAATTTGAATTGATGACTCAATCTTTATCAAAGAAACAGTTGAATGTACCTTAAGGGTCATTTAAAAAAAGTTTTGTGTTTTGTTTTTTTTAAATTAGGAAAATTTTTCAGAGTTACTAATAGAAAAAGAGAGACAGAGAACTCCTCCATCTGCTAATCTGAAGCCAGGAGCCAGAAACTTCTTCCAGGCCTCCAGTGTGGCTACAGTGTCCCAAGGCTGTGGACTGTCCTCTGTGACTTTTCCAGGCCAGAAGCAGAGAGCTGGATTGGAAATGAAGCAGCCAGAGCACAAACTGGTGTCCATATAGGGTGTCTGCATGCTACAGGTGGAAGCTTAGCGTATTATGCCATGACTCCTGTCACAGGATACAAAAAAATTTTTAAGTGGTGGTCATGAACAGGTTAAATAATTTTAAATTAAAATGCAGGTTGTTAGTGTAAAGAGACAGTTAAGTGAAAGACATTGTAAAGCACTGCTAAAGCAGCTCAAGCATGATAGGATCTAGTGAACTAAATTAAATCGCTAGAATTTCTAGGGGAATCGGATTGAGCAAGAGACTGGAGCTTCTTCCAGATCTCCCACAGGAATCCAGGGAGCCAAGGACTTGGAACATCCTCTGCTGCTTTATCAACCACATTAGCAGGGAGCTGGATCAGAGGTGAGGCAGCCAGGAGTGGAAACGATATCCATATGGGATATTGGTGCTGCCAGTGGTGGCTTAACTTGCCAGAGCCGGGCAGAAGAAATTTCTTGATTCGCTTTGATCAAAAATGGATGTTTATAAAACACAAATGGAGAAAACATACATGACCTTTTATTAGAAATAGCTCATTGTGGATTGAGGCATCTAAAGATTACTAACAACAAAAGCATTAAAAAAAAACAGGAGTAATAGAAGTAGGTAAATAAAATCTTGCTACTTATGTGTGTGATATTAAGGTAAGTGGCAATGAAAGCATATTTTTTAATATCCCAATTAAGTTTCTAACAAGGAACCTTTTTTACTTGAGAGATAAAAATGAAATTGAAGATGTTGCTGATGGGAGTGAAGGGACAGTCTGTGAAGGGAGCTAGCTGGGAAGAGAGAGGAGAACTGTCCCAGGAAGTAGCCTGTCAGCTGGCACATGGCATTGTGGCCCTTGAAAAGTCTCAGAAAATGGGAGAAATAACGGGAATCTTGTGAAAAACAGACCAAAGTAGATTTGCAGACTCAAGGGCTAATGATATAGGCAAGACTCATTGACAGAAAATCAAAAAGGAATTTTAAAAAATATAAATACTTTTTAAAGAAGTGATGGTTATAGAATATCCCAATTTTTTTTTTCCTGCCAATGGTGTTGTGAGACTAATAGAGTAAAATGCTATAACCATCTGGCTATCCAAGTATGTTGGTCACTAAGGACATCTGAGTTGAAAACATATCTAATTTGAATTGAGATATGCTGTAAATATGAAAAACACACTAATTATTTGCGCATTAAGATTATTTTTATATATTGTATTAAAATAACCTGTTTATTGGTATTAGCATTATGGAATAGTGGATCAAGCCACTGCTTGCGACTCCCATATGAGCACTGATTCATATTTTTACTGCTCCTTTTCTGATCTAGCTCCCTGCTAATGGCCTGGGAAAGGTAACACAAGATAGCCCAAGTGCTTGTAGCCCTGCATCCATGGAGGAGATCTACCTGGAGAGTGAACCAATGGATGGAAGATTGCTCTCTGTTTTCTTCTCTGTTACTCTGCCTTTCAAACAAATAAATCCTTTAAAAAATAGTATCTCTCAATTTTTATTAATGTGACTACTACATTATTAAAATTATATATATGGCTCACAGTATATTTCTTTTGGAGATTGCTTTAGGCATTATACTACCAACTAAATTATTTTTTAAAAATTGAAAGTTTAAAGTTAATATTAGATATTAAACCAAGGTTTTAGTAATTTCCTGGTAAATAAAGACTGAATATTTATAATTAAAGGGACTTAGAATTGGTGAAACAAACATTCATGAAATTCTGATGAAAAGGATGCAGATGGCTGTTGGTAATTCTAGTGGTAGTGACCATGGTAACAGCAGGCAGTGGGAAGTGGAAGCCAAGAAGGCACTATGCTGTGTCACCTTTACTCAGCGTCAAAAACAATTACTTCTGTGGCAGCCATTGTGGTGCAGTGGGTTAAGCTGCTACTTGGGGTACTTGTAGCCCATATCAAAATGTCATTTCCAGACCTGTCTCATCTGCTTCCAGTCCAGTTTCCTGCTAATGCACCTGGGAGGCAACATGATGGGGCAAGTTTGAGCTCCTTGTTACCCACATGGGAGCTCTGGATGGCCCAGGCCCAGCCACAGCTGTGGTAGCCATTTAGAGAATAAACACTTCACCCAGTGGTGAAGTCAGGAGGTCTCTGACTGACCTCTGTCTCTTCCTTCCTATCACTCTGCCTTTCAAATAGATAGATAAAGCTTTAAAAAAACCCTCCAAAACACAGAAATTCTCCCATTACTGATTCACTCCCCAAATGTCTGCAACTGATGGAGGCTGGACCAGGCTGAAGCTAGGAGCCAGGAACTCCATCCAGATCTCCCATACAGGTGTCAGGGATACAACTACTTGAGCCCTCAGCTGCTGTCTCCCAGGGTCCATGGTATCAGGAAGCAAACTAGAACTTGAACCCAACCACTCCAGTATGAGATGCATGTAGTTGTAGGTGGTGTCTTATGCCCTGAATAGAAACTTAAAAGAAGAGTTGTTTATTTTTTTTTGAAAGGGAGAGAGAGAGAGAGATCTTTCGATAGTTCATGCTCCAAATTCCAGGAACATGTAGGGTTGGGCCAGGCTAAAGCCAGTAGTCCATAACTCAGTCTGGCTCTTCCACATGAGTGGCAGGGACCCAATGCTTGGGCCAACTTCAGCTGCCTCCCTATGCATTAGCAGGAATGTGTAATCAGAAATGGAGTTAGGACTCAAACCATGACTTCCTGGTGTCCCATTTGGTCACTTGGCCACTAATCCAACAGCAGTCCTGAGGAGAAACATTTTTAATGTTTAATGAGAAATGTGGTTGCACATGGAGGTTGGGTATGCGGGGTTGTTTTTTTTTTTTTTTTTTGTTTTTTTTTTTTTGCTCTTGGAAGGCTGAGTTGTTTCATGTTTGCCTTTCTCTGGATGGTGACAGAAAAGTTGGATGGGATTTGGCAGGTCATTCTGCTTGCTCAGATTTGCCCTCAGTCCCAGATTTGCAATGTTGGATAAATAAAGAGTAAGAGTATGAGTAATTTCTTTGGTTCCATTCCTCGTCCTATTTGCTGCTGCCTAGTAACCCTGTAGTGTCTGAGGACTGGTAGTACTAAAAGGAAATGAGAATGGAAAAATATTTTGAATTCACGTAGGAAAATGCTTCATTCTAAGCCAGATGTCTTTTGTTTTCCCTCATATGGTTTTCTTAGATCTCTCAGAGACCGAAAGCTGGCTTTATTCTTACTGGGGGGAAAAAAAGGTGAAGAATGACCAGTGCTTGCCTCCTGGGAAATGTTTAGGAGAAATGTTGCTAGGCTGCCATAGTAACTAGGCTATAAACAAACCTCTGAAGCCATGCCTCCTCCCTCTAGCTACTGGTTAGATTGTGTTAGGATTTAGATGATTTAAGTGGTGCTGCTCTCTCCCGTGTAGTTCCTCAATGAAGGGAATTGCTAATATGCTTCCTCTGAAGGCCTTAATTTAACAGTGCCCTTCATAGGGTTGTTTTTTTTTTCTTTTTTTAATAGTGTAAATGGCATGTAAACTTGGACTGTTACTTGATGTGAATATAAGGTGTTGGTGTTTGAAGTGCTAGGTGAAGTGATGACATTTCCGTGGCTTTCACAGGCTGGTTGCTATTGTCGTTTATAAAAAGTTTCTACACCATACTGTTTGTAATTCACCACAGTGTTCCCCAGAGCTTTTTGATCTTGCAAGTGAAGCCTGTAGGGCTTGTGACTTATGTTTTAACTTTCAAGAGACCACAGATATTTTTCTTGTTTCACTCACTCATTCATTTTAAAATAAATATTCTGTATCTTATGTGTAGATGATTTGTTTTTAGACTTGGCCCCAGACAAGCAGCCTATGCTCCAATTCTAAGGGAATCATAATTTAAAATTGTAATGAGAGGGGTCAAGGAAGCAACCTGGGTCCTTATGCTGTATGAATTCCTTCTAGAAGGAAAGTTGAAACTAATGTTCTTTTTCTTGTCTCTTTCTTTCTCTTCCTTTTTTTCTCTTTCTCTTCTTTTTCTTTAATTTATTTATTTGAAAAGCAGTTGACACAGGAAGAGGGAGGGATAAAAATCTTTCATTTGCTGAGTCACTCTCCAAATGGCTACACTGGCAGGGCTGGGCCAGGCTAAAGCCAGGAGTTTCATCTGACTCTCCCACGTGGGCCATCTTCCGCTGCTTTCTTAAGCACATTAGCAGGGAGCTTGATTGGAAATGGAGTATGGAATGCCAACATTACAGGTAACTTAAGCCACTGTGCCACAACACCAGCAACTCTGTCTCTTTCTTTTAAACTGAAGTTCAGAGGTTGGCTATTCCAGAATTTAGACACCAGAATAGCAATCCTTACCCCTATCCATAGCAACTCTGTATTACTCTTCTTCTTTGAGGTTGGCCTGGGAACAGGGATGAGAGGTGGTGTTCAGAGGTACAGATGCTGCTTTAGTGGTCTTTGGGAGCTGCAGGCTTTTGGAAGTTGTGCAGCTATGAAAATGTTTTGCTGGAATGAGGTCACCAGGTCGCCTTGTGGCACACCAGATTAACCTCTGCCTGCAACGCTGACATTCCCATGTGGGCAGCAGTTTGAGTTCCAGCTGTTCCACTTCCAATACAGCTGCTCCATTATAACCCGGTTCCCTGCTAATGTGCCTGGGAAGGCAACAGAAGGTGGCCCACTCCCTTGGGCCCTGCCACACATGTGGGAAACCTAAATGGAATTCCAGGCCCCTGACTTTTGGCTTTGGCCTGGGCCAGCCGTGGCTGTTGTGGCATTTGGGGAATGTGCCAACATTGGGAGATCTCTGCCTGTCTCTGTCTCTTTCTATAATTCTGTTTTCCAAATACTTTTTAAAAAAATGTTTATTTATTTATTTGAATGGCAGAGTTACAGAGCAATATAAACAGAGAGACCTTTCATCTGCTTGTTCTTTCCCTAAATAGTTTCAACAGCCAGAGCTGGGCCGATCCAAAGCTAGGAGACAGGAACTGCTGCTGCTGCTGCTGCTGCTTCTTCTTCTTCTTCTTCTTTTTTTTAAAAGATTTTATTATTATTGGAAAGCCGGATATACAGAGAGGAGGAGAGACAGAGAGGAAAATCTTCCATCCGATGTTTCACTCCCCAAGTGAGCCGCAACGGGCCGGTGCGCGCCCATCCAAAGCCAGGAGCCAGGAATTTCCTCCAGGCCTCTCACGTGGGTGCAGGGTCCCAATGCCTTGGGCCGTCCTCGACTGCTTTCCCAGGCCACAAGCAGGGAGCTGGATGGGAAGTGGAGCTGCCGGGATTAGAACCGGCGCCCATATGGGATCCCGGGGCTTTCAAGGCGAGGACTTTAGCCGCTAGGCCACGCTGCCGGGCCCTTCTTCTTCTTTTTTAAAGATTTATTTAGTGTTTATTGAAAAGCTACATTTACAGAGAGAGGAGAAACAGAAACGTCTTCCATCTGCTGGTTCACTCTCCACATGACCACAATGGCCAGAGTTGAGCCAATCTAAAGCCAGGAGCCAGGAACTTCTGGGTCTCCCATGTGGGTGCAGGGTCCCAAGGCTTTTCTGCTTTTCCAGGCCACAAGCAGAGAAAAAAAAAAAAGAATGAAGATGCATATGCTATAATTGAGGATAGTTACAGCCCATGTTTTTTAATTAAAACAAAAAACTGGAAAAGCTTTCTGATTCTGTAAATGGAATAAAACTAATAGTATTTGAAAATAGTTTCTTTGAGGAAAGTGGAAGGGAGGTTGGAATGAAGTTAACATAAATATGTACCCAGGGGGTCCTGAGAAATTATTCCCATTTGTCTCTCTAATTAGATGTCCAAGAGAGGAAATGGCCTTCTGGAGGGACGGGCTGGAGCCCATCACATACAGTAATAAAAATGGGTACCCTACATGCCGTTTTAACATTTGGGGAAACGTTAGCACAGACTCTTTAGCCTTTAGTTTGTTTCAGATAAATAGAACAGAAAGACAAAGAGCCTTTCTGGAAAGTTTATGCTCAGCAAGGAAATGTGGATTCATAGCGAGGAAACGTGGATCTAAAAGTGTCTTGGAATAGGAAATGCTGAGTGCTGATAGCCATGGTGTTGGCATCCTGTCCTGTTTCAGTAGTGAATGGTTATAAATAACAAAGCACAAAGAAAATGTCTTGTGGAACTCAAAATTTCTTATCTTTCTGGATCCTGTATTATGCAGTTCATAGTGGTTACCCATCTACTTCTCTATTCCTGTTTTCTGAAGAAAAAATAAAAATCTTAAAGTCTGTAAGCTTTGTATCTCTGGTTTGAATCTAGTTTCACGCTCCAGGCTCTGCTGTTCTCCTTTCCTTTTTGCTGCCCAGGCCTGACTGGGCTACATTGCCTTTGTGGTTGCACGCAGATGTTTTGTCTATTCACTTTCTACCCATCAGAAAGCTATTCATTTGTCAAGACCCCAGCCTTTCTGTTGATACTGTTATCAGGATACCTTTCTCAAGATTTCATCCATATGAAACTAAAAATGTGTTTTGAGTCCCTGGCACGCATGTGTACCCAAATGGTGTCAGTGCTGTGACTTTACTGTTGCGCCACGGTGATGTACTTGTGCGTGGTGGATTGCAGTTAGCTGACACAGGAGCAGAATTCAAGAGTCTGAGTGCAGCATGCTTCAAACACTGGGGAACGGGGAGGAGATCTGGGCATCTTTTGGTGCAGTGCTGAAGATGCCACTTGGGAAGCTGGTACCACATATTGTAGTGCCTGGTAGTACTCACGGCCTAGACACCTCTGTTTCTGATACCCTTTTTGCTAATGTATTCCCTCTAAGCCGCACAAGATGATGGTTCAAGTACTTGGATCTGGGATGATTCCTGGCCCTTGGCTTCCATCTGCTGTAGGCCTCACCGCTGGGGCACAGGGGCGGTGGGCGGGGGCCTTGGACATTTGATGAATGACCCTTTAGGTGAGCGATCTCTTTCCTCTGCTTCAATCCCCTTGAATAAAACAAAAATAGTAGAGTATTTATGTAATTGCTAGTTAATGTTGACTGGTACCCAGAAAAAGAGAAGTCTAGAATAATGAGTATATGTTGCCCTAAAGTTCATATTCAAATTTAAGATTGGATAACTGATTCCCTTTTAAACACTTTTTAAGAATAATATTTAGTAAATAACAGACTGGTTGAATTATGACCTCTTATAAAGAACTATATTATTGTAATAATAAAAAATCAGTCGAGATTGGGAATTTGGCGGGAGAGGGGGGAATCCCAGACCGTATGAAATGGTATCAGAAAATTCAAAATTGAAAAAAAAATCAGCAAAAGTAATAAACTTCTTTTAAAGGTATTTGAATGATCACTTTATGTCAATAATTAAATCTGGTCTATTATTGACTTTTTGTCAATAATCTGAAGAAATAGAATAATATTGGAGATTATGCTTAGCACAATTTGAATCTTAAGTTGTATTGCATCAAATAGGAAAATGAGGAGGTGATAAATTCAGACTGTGTAAATGTTACTTTCCTTTAAGATGTAATTTCAAAGTGAAAACTTCAGATCTAGGTGGTTTTAGCATTTTTTTTAAAGTCAGATATACAGAGAGGAGGAGAGACAAAGAGGAAGATCTATCTGCTGATTCATTCCCCAAGTGGCTACAACGGCCAAGGCTGAGCCGATCCAAAACCAGGAGCCAGGAACTTCTTCTGGGTCTCTCATGTGGTGCTGGGTCCCAAGGCTTTGGGCTGTCCTCTACTACCTTCCCAGGCCACAAGCAGGGAGCTGGATGGGAAGCGGGGCTGGCGGGTTAGCAACCTGCACTGATATGGAAATCTCAGGTGTAGGACTTTAACCGCCAGGCTTCTGCACTGGCCCCAAATGCAGCATTTTAATAGTCTGCCTTGAAGCAGTCATTCAGACTTCTTTTGTGAAGCAGAGAAACATTTTTCTATTTCAAGGAAAGCCAACTTCTCATGTCCCCATGCCTCCCGTCTGTCAGGTTTAACTTTTTATGGAAGTAGGTTACTCATGCTCCTAGAATTTTTATGCGAAGCTAACCAGGGAGGAGAATGAAGAGGTTTATTCTGTTCCTTGCTTGGCGCTGTTGGGTGTCTGTTACCTGGTGTTGCTGGGGGGCTGGCAGGTTCACAGCTTCGTGACCAGGGGGAAGGGAATGCTGTTTTCCTGATCCTCCTCCCTGCTAGTGTGAAGCTGCCATTTGCAGCATCTCAAAACAGGAAACTCCATAATTGTTGTCTGGGCCTAGCAGTGAAATGACAGAGGATCCTATTAGGAATGATTTTCTGAGACTCAGCTTCTTACTTACCAGTTTTATTCCAGTGTTTTAAACTGCAGAGCTTCGGAATTCGTAGTTGTCTCTAACTTCTGACTCTGGTTGCTGCGTACAACTTGCTTTTTGTTTGTTCCCGATTTCTGACTTTGAGTCCCAAAGGTCATAAAAGCTAAAGCAGTACAGGGTGAGTTCAAACCACTTGGCTGTGCGGTCAGCTCACTGTTAGGTGTGGTAGTTGTGTCTCTTGGGAAACTATTTGTCAGGTTTGTGGCAAGGGGCGCTGAGAGCAAGTCTCTGAGAGAAGGGGTTTCTATAGGCAATGACTCCATGGGTGTCGAAAAGGTTCTAGCTGTATTTCATAAAAATGAGGTCCTAGCATACTTCAGTAGTTTTAATTAAGATAGGCATAAACAAATTATATCGAAAGTTTATGTCCCTGTGACTTAGCAGGCAGTTACTGAAAAGGATAAACATATTGAGACAATCTTTCTTGGGCAGTAGGAGGTGTAATGAGAGGCATCTCTACCTGGAAGAGTTCATGTCCTCCATGCTCGGTGGTCACAGTGGTTGGTATTTCCTGTGTTGTGTTCCAGTTGACTATGGCTTGTGGATTGTTTGTGTCTCAATCTTCCGTATGGTTAGTCCTCTTGTTTGCATTTCTTTCTGTTTTTACTGTGTGCTCTATCTTTATCATCTTGAGTTTTCTTTTCCAGAATTGAAATTCTGCTTTATTTATTCTCTTTTCTGTCACTGTTTTCCCCCAGGAGGCTCTTTCATACTCCTATTAGCTGTGTTTTTCAGTGCCTAGACCTTTGATTACATAAATCATACAAAAATAAATATGAACCTATGGTCACTTCTGGTCAGTGCTTTCATTTATATATATTAGCAGCAATGATTTTCATGTGTTCATTGGGTGCTTACTAGGAAGGACAAGAAAAAGGGAAAAACAAATGCCCTATATTTGGTTTTGGTATCAGATGGGCTGGTATGAGTATGCTAGTACGTGCGAGAATGGTGTGTGAGAATATGTGTGAGTGAGAGGGAGTGAAGAGAGTGCTTTTCTCACCACCTTGTGTTTGTGACATTCCTCCGTGCTTAGCTGTCTGGAGAAAGGTGAGCATTTTCAGAGCTCATTGAACATCGGCATCTTTGTGAAGGGGAGGTGGTGATTTTCACCGTAATTAAGTCTTGTATATATTCAGCAGCTATTTGCTGAGTACGTACTATTTATCCAGTACTGTTTGAACTTTTGGAAGCTTTTTTTTTTTTTTTGTTCTTCTTGTTCATTTAAAGTGTTATACAAGTTGTGTTTCCACTGCTAGAAGCTTTCAGTATAAGCTTTATTATGTAAATTTGTACATTATGAATTTAGAGGCAAATGAAAAAACTTCAACCAAAACAAATTTTTTTTTGCATTATCACTTGGGTGAGTAGATGCTTTCATTGGAAGAGTGGCTATGAATAAATCATGAAAGATTTGTATGTGCATGGTGGAATTTGAGATCAACTAATTAGACTTGAAAATAATCTATTTAATGTCTTAACATCTGCTTGAAAGTCCTTTGGTGCCTGATGGTTGCTGGTTCTTTCATTTTAATTTTTTTTTAAGATTTATTGTGTTTTTATTGGAAAGACAGATTTACAGAGAGCAGGAGAGAAAGAGAGGAAGATCTTCCGTCCACTCGTTCACTCCTCAAGGGGCAGCTACAGCCGGAGCCAAGCCAATCTGAAGCCAGGAGCCAGGAGCCTCTTTCAGGTCTCCTACACGGGTGCAGTGTCCCAAGGCTTTGGGCCATCCTAGACTGCTTTCCCAGGCCACAAATAGGGAGCTGGCAGGGAAGTGGATCAGCTGGGACAGGAACTGGCACCCCTATGGAATCTATTGTGCCAGCTGATTTTTTTTTTTTTAAAGAAGCAAAGAGATCTTTTGTCTGGTGGATTCCTTCCCCAGTGTCCACCCCTGCCAGGACTTGAATCCATACACTGTGATATGGGATGTGCATATCCCAGATGGCATCTTAAATGCTGGACCAAAAACCCTGCCCGATGATAGCAGCTGAATCTGAGGCTGAGCAAAGTCATGTTCTGTTGTGCAATTCAACTCTGTAGGTCTCCCCAGAACTTAGTCATTGGTGTTTTCCAGCATACTCACATTGATTTTTTTTAAAGATCATTGATATTTATCTATTTGAAAGGCACAACAACAAAGAGTTTTTCCATCTGCTGGTTCGCTTCCCAGTTGGCCATGCTGCCTCCCAGGATACATGTTAGCTGGGAGTTGGGTAGGAGCAGAGGCAGAGGTGGCATTTGATTCTAGCAATGCCAGTTTGGGATACAGATGTTCTGAGAAGTGGCTTAACCTGATGTTCTAAGTGTGCACACCCAGGCACTTAAAAATAAAAGTGACTAATTTATTAACATGAAAGAATTACAGAGAGGGAGAGAAAGATCTTTCATCTGTTGTTCATTTCCCAAATGGCAGCAACTGCTGGGGCTGGGCCAGGCCAAAGCCAGGAGCCAGGAGCTTCATCTGGATCTCCTGTGGGGCTGTCTTCTGCTGCTGTTCCTAGGGCATTTACAGGGAGATGGACTGGAAGTGCAGCAACTAGGATGTGAAGTAGCACCCATATGAGATGCTGTTATTTAAGGGGATGGCTTTATCTACTGTGCATTAAAACCAACCCATAACCATTTGCTTCTTGTGGGTTTTGTTGTAGCTGCATTTTCATTTCCTCATTTGAGAACTGGAAAACACACACATATTCCAATTCCAGGAATTTCATGGAAAATGGAATTAAAAGAGTGTAAATCTTCTGTGAACGTTTTAATGTTGCCTGGTATAATACATTTATTACTTGAGAATTATTTTAGTACAGTCTTCTTTTTAATGTATGTTTAATATAGACAATATTTTTTCAGTCATCTATACATTTGTCTGCATGTTGTGAATATATGCTCAGTCTTTAGACTTTATTTTTTCTATCCTAATCAAAAACAGCTTTTAGAAAATAAGATAATTGGATAGGGCTACTTTGGGGAGAACTCTGGCAGTAATATGATAGTATAGCTCATTGAGTGCAGGCGTGACAAATGGACTGACTTCATTTTTCCAACAGGTTCCTGGAATGTGAGAGTTTGGTGAGAAGGAGAAAATACTAGAATTTTTGGTTGATCGGCCCCAGCTTTGGGTCAGCGCATAAAACAAGGCTAGAGTTTAGCAAGGGTAGCTCACTTTCCTTTCTTCTGGTCATCCGGCTCTGCCAGCTTTGAGCTGCCGTATGGACGTCCCGTTGCTGGTCTTCCTCTTGAGCTCTGTTGGAAAACATGACAGAATGATAGAGCTTTGCAGCCACATGTTTTCTTTTCACCTTTTGATGTTTAGCCTAAAAGTTTTCTTTAAGAGGTCTGTGGATTTGTGTAATTATATTTTCAGCCTGTTTAGGGAATTACTTAATGTGAGTTTAAAAAAAAAAAAGCTTGTTAATAAAATTGAAAGGCTATGGACAATCTAGATAAAAATAATTCGCTTTTTTTTTTCCGCAAGTAGATTTATTTCTGAAGATTTTAAGTTGTTTACCCTCCTTGGTGTGTCTTGCAAGGGACTACTGTGTAATATTTTATATATAAACAGCTACTATAGCATGCTGTTTTCATCTCACAGATGTGACAAGCACAAATATTTTGTTAAACTGGGTATCCTGACAGTACAACATTTTCAGTGAGAGCCTTTTTGCTTGTTTTTAAGTTTGTTCTTTTGCCATTTGTCATCACATTTTACATGACCAGACTTTCTCACCATAGTCTCCATGTCTGTGACAGTCTATAGTCAAAGTTGGCTGAGTAACTATTTAAATTTTTTAAATTATTATTGTGGCAAGATATCTATACTATAAACTTAACCTTTCTTTTAGTGTACAAGTCAGAAACACTGTGTTCGCTCACATTGTGGTCAGTCGTCACCACTGTTCATCTCCAGAGCGTTGGCGCTGTGCTGGACTGAGCAGGTATTTTTACTATTTGTATGTACTAGGGCACCCCACCTGGTCTGTTGGTATCTAATTCCCTTTCAGTCAGCTTTTCTTTGCAGCCTGGTAATAGTGCTCATTTTTTTTCTCTTCACGTTAACTCACCAGCAAATATTTGTTAAGTTATTTTTGCATATACGGTAGGGTGTGGAACTTAGTATTAAAATTACCAGTGACAGCATTCAAATACAGAGAAGTCTGATACCAAACATGTAGGGGTTTTTTTTCAACTTTATTTAAAAACAACACTTCCTTTTCTTTCTAAAAAGGTTTCTCTATTTATCTAAAGGCAGAGTGAGTGAGTGAGAGAGGTCTTCCATCTGCTGGTTCAGTCTCCATATGTCCCAAACACCTGGGGGTAGGCCTTGAAAAACCCAGAAGCCTAGAACTCCATCTAGATTTCTCACATGAGTGGCAAGAACTAAAGTTCATCTCTCTCTGGTTCTTTCTGCCTTTCAAATTAAAAAAAATTAAGAAAATTTTTTTCAAGATTCATGTATTTTTATTGTAAAGACAGATTTACAGAGAGAAGGAGGGACAGAAACAAAGATCTTCCATCCACTGGTTCACTCCCCAGATGCTGCAACCACCAGAACTGAGCTGATCTAAAGCCAGGAGCCAGGAACTTCTTCCGGGTTTCCCACGCAGGTGCAGGGTCCCAAGCACTTGGGCCATCCTTGACTGCTTTCTCATGCCACAAGCAGGGAGCTGGATGGGAAGTGGAACAGCCAGGGCACAAACCAGGATGCTAGCACCTGGAGGTGGAGGATTAGCCCGTTGAGTCATGGTACCGACCCCAAATTAAAATTTTTTTTTTCAGTTTCCCCTATTTTTTTTTTTTTCTGCTGGTTTCAAAGTTTCAGTTCTAAAATTTAGGTCTCTGATCTATTTTGAGTTGATATTTGCACATGGTAACATAGCAGTCTAGTTTCATTCTTCTGTAAATGCTATTGACTTTTGTGTATTGCTTTTATATATTGCAACTTTATTAGGCTCACTTATGATTTCCATTAGTCTCTATTGCAGTTTTTTTTGAAGATTTATTTATTTTTTATTGGAAAGTCAGATATACAGAGAGGAGGAGAGACAGAGCTAAAGATCTTCCATCTGCTGATTCATTCTCCAAGTGACTACAATGGCCAGAGCTGAACCAATCCGAAACCAGGAGCCAGGAGATTCTTCTGGGTCTCTGATGCAGGTGCAGGATCCCAAAGCTTTTGGGTCATCCTCTGCTGCTTTCCTAAACCCCAAGCAGGGAATCAGATGGGAAGTGGAGCAGCCTGGACTTGAATTTATGCCCATACAGGATGCTGGTACCACAGGGCAGATTAGCCAGTAAACCATGGAGAGATAAATGAACTGGTGAACATGGGAAGAGAGTTAGGAGAAAGGGGGTAGGAAAGGGGAGAGGGAGGCGAAAGAGAGGTATGTGTGTAGGGGCCCAAGTACTTAGGGCATCCTGTGATGCTTTCACAGGCATGCTAGCCAGGGAACGGGATTGGAAGTCAAGCAGCCGGAACTCAAACTTGCACCCATATGAGATGCTGGCACCACAAGTGGTGGCTTTATTCACTATGCCAAAGTGTTGGCCTCTTTAAATAATTTTTAACGTGGCATATGGGGCTGGTATATGGCACAGAGAGTTAAGATTCTGCTTGCAAAGACAGCATCCTCTATTGCAGCATTAATTGGAGTCTTGGCTGCCCCTCTTGCTAACCATCACCTACTGTTGTAGCTGAGAAGGCAGCAGAGGACTGCATAGGTCCTTTGGCCTCTGCCATCCTTGGAGGAGACACAGATTCATTGTAAGCATTTTGGAAGTGAACCAGCAAATGAAAGGAGCTCTCTCCTCCCTCTGTCTCTCTTTCCTCCCTTACGTTATCAGTCTTTTTCTTCCTTCTCCATTCATTCTTCCAAACAAAATAAATCTTAAAGAAGCTAATGGAAAAAATGTGTACCATCAAAAAAGTTGTGTTCAGAAACACAACTCTTGGGGCCAGTTTGAAGGGTTTTCTTTTCCGTTAGGCTATTTTCAGTGTTTGTCCTTGCACCCTAAGATCCTTCCCAGTTGCCTGCCTTTGTCCTTTCAGACAGTCTACTGTAAAGTCATTTCTCATTTCCTGCCTTCTGCTCAGTGTTTTCATATATTTTATGAACTGAATATGCTCTCTGTAGAACTCAGGATGGTGAAGCATTTAAGCAGATGAAACACTTAGCATTTTAGAACCAAATCAGCATGTAGCTCACTTGTAAAATTTATGTGTGGATAGGCAGCCAGGCTTTTTTTTTTTTTAAGTTAGAAAGTTGAATTTACATAGAAAAGGAGAGACAGAAAGAAAGATCTTCCATTTGCTGGTTCACTACCGGAGTGGCCACAGTGACCAGAGCTGAGTTGATGTGAAGCCAGCAGCTTCTTCCAAGTCTTCCACATGGGAGCAGAGTCATAAGGCTTTGGGCCGTCCTCGACTGCTTTCCCAGACTGTAAGCAAGGAACTGGAAGGGAAGTGGAGCAGCCAGGATACGAACTAGCATCACTATGAGATCCCGGTGCATACAAGGGATCTTTTAGCCACTAGGCTACTGCCCTGGGCTCACTTGTTTTGTTTTTTTCAATGTTTATTTATTTCTGACTACTTGAATGACAGAGAGAGTCAGAGGGAGATCTTCCATTCACTGGTTCCTTCTCCAAAAGCGTACAGTTGCTGGGGCAGGGCTAAGCTGAGACCAGAGGCCTGAAATTCCATTTGGACACCCCATATGGGTGGCAGTCTGTGTCACTTGAGCCACCATTCTGCTGCATCCTAGGATGCGTCACCAAGAAGCTGGGTCAGAAGCACAGAGGCCAGGTCTCACATTGGCTCTGTGATAAAGGATGCGAGTGGTCCAAGTGGCAGCTGGCCCCGCCTACCTCAGTGCCTACCCGAAGTGGTCAGTTTTCAGTTGGAGTTTCTCATATGTACTCTCCGTAACTTTGGAATCAACTCCAGAACTTCCTTGAGTTTCTGTCGTCTTACCACTTTTCTTTTTGAGATTTTTCTTCATTATTTCATCAAATGCATTTGTGCTTTTTTTTTTCTTGTGTGACACAGTTTTATAGGCACTGGGATTCCCCCCCTCCCCCCATGGTGGATTCCTCCACCTTGTTGCATTACCACAGTTCAAATTCAGTTGAGATTCTTTCATTGCAAGCATCTACCAAGCATAAAGTCCAGCATCTTATTATCCAGACAAGTTCAACGGTTTCTTGGGGAGACCATCTCTGGTCTGAAGGTAGAGCCGGCAGAGTATCATCCCGATCAATTAAAAAACCCAACATTACATCAGTAACAATTTATAACGTTATGTAATTAGTTGACATGGTATTGAGTAACCAATATGTTAAAAGAGAAAAAAAAAAGAATGCAAGTTCTGAACCACATCCTGTGACTTCTACATTGACATTTCAATTATTAGTTTATATACAGCCGGGTTCTATACACCTTAAAATGGCTATAGATTACTATTCAGCTGTCTCATGTCTATTTTAATTTTAGTATTTAGCAGTTCATAGCGTTGAAGCATGATTTTGCTGCACCTGGCTGTTTTTCGGGTAGTCTAACTGTGTAACTCTAACAAGACATATGTCAACAGTTTAGGTGAACATTTTTGGGAGGGGTGTGCAGAGTCCACTTTTCTTTTAAAACCAAGTAAGGGAGTTGTTTTATTTCTCAGTGGCATGCCTCTGTGAGTTGTTTCCTGGCAAACTGAGATGCTGTGCATTAGTAATAATTAGTGCACATTAAATACAGAAAATAGTCCCTCTGTGAGTGTGGGAGGTACGTTAGGGAGGGGCTGCTCTGTGCAGCTGCCTGGTCCTGGTGGATGGAGCCTGCTGTGGGACAGCTTGCTGTGCTCTGTGTCCAGTCTGCTGTCCCAAGTGAGCAGCATCAGTCACACGATTCTAGCCTTGATCATAATGGAGGTCAGTTTGCATGCAGTTGGAGAGCTGCCCAAGATTTTATGAAGTTAATTTCTTGCAATTTCATAAGGGGCAAAATTTTTTGCATCTGTTACTTTGTTTCGCAAGTTTCTCAGACAAGAAGTAAAAAATCCAGGAGAAGGCACAGCAAAGTTTGTTTCCATTTAGAAGTTTGTTTGCCCCAAAGAAGGCAGTGCACTCTAGGGGCAAGAACAGTGAACTTCTCATGTTTATTGCTCCGTTCTGGTTTCCTTATTAATTTTTTTTTCTAGTTTGCATTTGTAGTTGATTATCCAGGGTTTCCACATTTGCCTGTGCCCAGAGTGCCTATGTTAGAACACATAGGCCAATGTGAGACAGCACGTTGACTGGCCTTAACAGGAGTAGCAGTCACTGCATTAAATGCTGGCCAGCAAGTCCTCCTGTCCAGGGAAAAATGCAGCAAGTGCTCTCAGAGAGACAGTAGTATCAATGAAGCAGATTATCTTTTAAAAATTAATGTATTATTTTTTTGTGATACAGTTTTATAGGTATGGGGGTTCCTCCCTCCTCCTTCCCTGTTTTCCCTCCCGCTTTCCCCCTCCTGCCACCTCCCCATATTATCACATTGCTCTAGTCCATCAGTAACAGTTACTAGTTTAACTTTCAACCATTTTAAGTGTTTCATGGCATTGTAGGTGTAGGCAAAGGTAGAACAGCTAGTATTACACTGCCATGGTGTATTTAAGTATTTCCTTGGGAGTTTTCTTTTTATTTGGAGTAGAGAAGTATACTGTAGTATATCTTCACTTCCTTGTCTGGCAATCTCCATTATACAGTTCATCTTTGAGAATATATGTATATACTTGATTATATATCTACTTTTTATGTACTTGCATGAAGGTTGTCCTATATCAGAGAAAACATATGGTATTTGTTTTTTTGGTAGAAACAGATTTTCTTAAATGTCAGTGCTTAAGCTTCCAGAAGTTTTGCATGATGCTTACCTTTTGATTGACTAATGTTGTGTATTACCTTTAGCCAGTGCTATACTAAAATTCTAACGAATTAAAAGCTGACACAGTTTCATAAACCCATGAATTTATGAATGGCTATTTTTGAAAGCATTTTGACAACTTTTAAAAAAAAGAATATGGATTTTTAAACGATATATATTTTTAAAAGATTTATTTTTTTTATTGGAAAGATTTACAGAGAGAAGGAGAGCCAGAGAGAAAGATCTTCCATCTGTTGGTTCAAAAATGGGATCCTGGTGCATGCATGCAAGGTGAGGACTTAGCTACTGAGCCGTCACACTGGGCCCGACAGCTTTTCCTTTGTTGTGTGTGAAGATACCTAAGTAGGGATTTGTATAGCTCTTTATACAACATGGGATTGGTAGGAATAAATCTTTCCATATGTACATGTCACTTTATAATTTAAACAAGTCCCTAATGGTGCCTTTTCTCAGAGGAGAACTGTAAGTGATGTGCTGAGGAGATAACACTGTTTTGTGACTGCCCAGATTTGAACCTACAGCTTCCTGTGTTCATTCCATCAAAATGCTTTTTGAAAGGACAGAAAAACGCCAGGAGCAGAGCTTCACCAATTCTGTATGCACCCTGTCATCAGAAGATAAGAACAGGTGATGTCAGCATTCAAAGTGAGTTGTCAATAGTAAGAGCATCTCTCATTTACCATCAGCATATGTTTATTCAAAGTTCTCAAGAACTTTTTACATTTGCTAATGGTTCTGTAATGTGTTCTAGTTCATGAGATGCTTCCTCTTTATCAAGTTTCATTCAGCATTCCCCTGAAAGTTTTGTGGAAGAGATGGTGTTCATTTTATTTGTTGCCATTTATTGTGTGTTTAGTAAGTACCTACTACTGTAGTAAACATTGAAATTGCACTGTTTTATGTAACCCTCAAAAACCACACCATGAGGCAAGCATTCTTGCAACCCTGTTTTCCAGAAGAGGAAGTAACCATTAGAGTGGTTAAAGAGTGCCCTAGATTGAAACAACTAGTCAGATATATTGGAGTGTGTAGGCAGATTGCCTCCAGTTTTGGGACACTGTTGTTTGAATTAGAGAAAAGTACCATTCTGCGGTAACCCAGTTAGGAAGCCAGGTTTCCTCTGCTCTGGCAAATCCTCTTATGTAGTAGCCCTCTCTCTGTGTCTTGGTGAACATGGGCACAATTTCAGCCTCACTTTGGCTTCTTTGGTGCCTTTGTAACTGCATGAATGAAGTACCTCCTCTGTGTTCCTAAAGCCAAGGTGGGAAGGTCCGAGTCTGACTCCAGAGTCTGTGCTGTTTCATCACACACTCCCAGTGTGTGACATGATGAAACGTCTACCCAAGGTTCCTGGCTGTTAACATTCCCCCTCTCCCCCCTTTTTAAAATATTATTTTGATTGGAAAGGCAGATTTGAAGAGAGAAGGAGATTCAGAGAGAAAGATCTTCCATCCGGTGATTCACTCCTCAGTGGCTGCAGTGGCCAGAGCTGAGAGGATCCAAAGCCAGTAGCTTCTTTTGATTTTCCAGAGTGGGTGCAGGGTTCTAAGGCTTTGGGCCATCCCCTGCTGTCCCCTCCCAGGCCACGCGCAGGGAGCTGGATGGGAAGTAGAGCAGCTGGGACACAAACTGGTGCCCATATGGGATTCTAAAATGTGCAAGGCGAGAATTTAGACCCTGAGCCATCGTGCCAGGCTCTCCTCTTTTTCTTATATTGATTGAATTGCAGATAACAGCAGAGTCCCATACTGCTGCACAGTTCTGCAAACTTTTTGTGGTTGCTGTTAAGGCTTGGTAGAATTTAAAAGGCTTAAGCTACCCAAGTATCAGTTAACCTGTCTCAGTCTAATTGTTCTTGGTTAAATGTGGCTGAAGTTTTGCAATTAAAAAAAAAAGATTTATGTATTTATTTTGAAAGTCAGAATTAGAGATGGGGCAGTGGGTAGGGGTGGGGGTAGAGAGAAAAAAATCTTCCACCTGTTGGTTCACTCCCCAAATGACCGAAGCCAGGAGCTTCTTCCTGGTCTCCCATGTGAGTACAGGGGCCCAATCACTTAGGCCACCCTCTGATGCTTTCTGGAGCACATTAGTAGGGAGCTGGATTGGAAGTGGAACAGGTGGGACTTGACCTGGTGATGCCAGTATCATGGGCAGCCCCTTAATGTGCTCTGCCATAACCCTGGTCCCTAAAGGTTTGTAATAAATTTTTAGCTTTACCACCTGTCTTAAGTAACCTTGACTAAGTTCTGGATGGAAGATAGGTAGTATAGTGATTAAGAACCTAGACTCTGGGCCCAGTGCAGTAGCCTATTGGCTAAAGTCAGTCCTTGCCTTGCAAACACCAGGATCCCATATGGGCGCCAGTTTGTGTCCCGGCAGCCCTGCTTCCCATCCAGCTTCCTGATGTGGCCTGGGAAAGCAATCAAGGATAGCCCAGTCTTAGCACCCTGCACCCACATGGGAGACCCGGAAGAAGGTCCTGGCTCCTGACTTTGGATTAACTCTGCTCCGGCTGATGCAGTCACTTGGGGAGTGAATCATTGGATGGAAGATCTTCCTCACTGTCTCCCCTCTTCTCTGTATATCTGACTTTACAATAAAAAATAAAGAAATAAATCTTTAAAAAAAAAAAATCCAGACTCCAGGAGCAGAGTATACTTAGGTTACTGCTTGGTCACTTACGTTCTGTATTGGAGAGCCTAATTGGACTACATGCCACTGCTGTTAACCAGGTTCCTGCTAACGTGGATCCCAGACGGCAGGAGATGCTGAATACTTGGGTCCCTGCCACCGACATGGGAGACCTGAATTGAGTTTCAGGTTCCTGGCTTGCGTTCCCCAACCCTGGCTTTTGTGGGTATTTGGGGAATGAACCAACCAATGAATGGAGACTATTTATCTCTCTGCCTTTCAGATAAAATGAAAATAAATAAGTTAAAAAAAAAAAGAACCCAAACCCTGAACTCCAGACTCAGACTTGCTGAGATCAGATTCTGTTACTTATTAGCCATGTAAATGTGGTCGGTCTGCCTGATGTCTTTGAAGTTAGCCTGCATTCATGGGGGTGAGGGGTACAGCAGTTACTATCCTAATGAGTTTTGACTGTTGTAGGAGTTGCATGTGCATAGCACTTAGGATAGTGCGTGGTACATACATGTTGTATTATTTAAATGCTAGCTGTTGTTAATAATACATCATTGTGAATTTGTACCCGAGACTTAAAATTCTAAGCAGTTTGAATAGAGGAAACACAAATGATGACCTGATGGTGGTATGATGCCCTGTGTTACGCCAGATAGCAGTTTCCAGGAATAGGGAGAGTACATGCTGCTTACATGAGGTTTGCCCAGCTGCACAGTATTATTCATTCGTTTTAATCTTCTTGGAAATAATGATGTTTATACTGTGTGATTTTTATCAATCTGTGGATTGTTGGCATTTATGGATCGCATTTTCAGTAGATTACTCTAGGTTATAGCCACTAACGTTTATTTATACATAGAAATTTTTCTTTCAGGTCGTTAGTCAATTTGGGGAGTCTCTTGAGAGAAACTGTAATTCACTGGATGAATGGAAGTTTCTTGGCTCTTCTCATTATCATTGCCAGCCTATTCATCAACACTATACTTTCTGAGCTGCTTTCAGTGGCTCTTTTGCTCTAGTCAAAGATGAGCACAGAGAGCCCCTAAGGTAACCTTACGTTGGCTTAGCAAGCTCTCCATGCCTTTTGTCCTGTGACCCTCACTGTCTAGATTGTATCTCCAAGATCCCTGTCCTCATCTTGCTGTGAAAGTCAAGAGTTTTGATTTCACATTCTCAAGAATTCAAGCTTTTCACTTGTAAGAGAATCACTAGAAAGCTGGAACATGGGACATAGGAAAAAGCCAAATAGCATTCCAAAAAGTGGCAAGTGCTACATTGTGAAAAAAGTGATTTATGTCTATCAGTTTCACTAGGAAGACAGAAACCATCTCTGCATGTACAATGGAAAGAATTCATATAGGAAAACTTTAACAGTTAGTGAAGATGTTGAAGGCCAGATAGGAAGGAGAGGGTGTGGTAATTAGAGATTAGTAACTGGAAGTCACTGCCATCAGGAAGGTACAAATTCATTGCAGAGTTAGTAGAAACATTGTTTTATTTGTGTGTGTGTGGGGGGTGGGGAGAGTGTAATGAAAGAATAAAAAGTAAGATAGGATTGGGAAGAAAAGTACATTGTATTTCATCTCTCCCCTTCCCCCACCTCCCCAGAAGAAAACAGTATAGAAAGTGACATAAAATTGCCATTTTGGGGCTCACACTAGCGTAGTTTTTAAAGTCCTTGCCTTACGCATGCCAGGATCCCATATGGAAAGTCAGAAAGGAAGATCTTCCATCTGATGATTCACTCCCCAAGTGGCTGCAACAGTGGGTGCTAGCTGATCCGAAGCAAGAAGACTATAGCCTCTTCTGGGTCTCCCATGCAGTTGCAGGGTCCCAAGGCTTTGGGTCGTCCTCTACTGCTTTCCCAGGCCAGATCAGGGAGCTGGATGGGAAGCGTGGCTGCCAGGATTAGAACCGGCGCTCATATGGGATTCTGGTGCATGCAAGGCAAGGAGTTTAGCCACTAGGCTACTGTGCAGGGCCCTGAAAATGGAATTTTAACATATTTAAGAAACAATGTGAACGAGAACAATGATAATACAATTGAAAAAGTTATTTTTTAAGTTTTTATTTGAAAGACAAAACAGAGAGAGATCTTTCATCCATTGGTTACCTTCCCAAATAGTTACGATAGCCATGGTTGGGCCTGCCTAAAGCCTGGAGCCTGAAGCGCCATCTGGGTCTCCCTTGTAAGCGGCAGGGACCCAAGCGCTTGATGCGTCTGTTGCTTCCCAGGATACATTAGCAGAAAGCTAGTTTAGAAGCAGAGTAGCCAGGACTTAATTCAGGAACTCCAGCGTGGGGATGTGGGTGTTCCAAACAGTATTTTAACCTGCTGTGCCACATCTGCTCCAAGAAAAAGTTTTTAAATGTTAATACTACTTTGGTGGAGAAAACTTTAAAGTTAAATAGCCCCAGTTCTGTTTGTAGCTCTAGGTCTCTTCAATTGCAACTTTGGGCTTATGTTGTTTAAATTCTTCATTTCTGTTCCTCAGGCCTAGGGTAGTTATCTGCTCTTCTTAAGAACTTAGCCTGAGGCTTAAATGAAATCTGTAAAATTTATTTTAAAATCCAGAACTCTTAGGGTAAAAATAAGGTGGTCCTCTGTCACAGACTGATGTGTCCCTCACAAATTCCTATGTTGAAGGCCTGACCCTTCATGTGACAAGTTGGAAACTAGGCTTGTAAGGAAGTAATCTTGTTTAAGCAAGATTATAAAAATGGGCCCTAACTTCTGGGATTAGGTCCCTTTTAAGAGGAAGGTGCCAAACTCTGTCTGTCCCATTTGAGATCACGGTGTGGAGGTGGCTGGCTGCAGGCCGAGAAGAGAGGCCCTGGCAGAACTCAGCTCTGTCAGACCTGGACCTGAGATGGACAGCCTCGAGAACTGCAAGGAAAAGCTTCCGTGTTGAAGTCCCGTTGTGTGTGGTATGCTGTCGTAGCAGCCTGGGCGGACTATGGCACTCTTGATAATATCTGTGTTGCAATCCTTTACCACTCTGGGCGTTGATGTTGGACACAGCCTTGTGATACCTCATCACAGTGCTGTGCCATTCTCAGTTGCCTTGCCTCTTCAGTCCAGCTTCTTGAAAGAATACAGAGGCTGACCCCCACAAGTACTTGGGCCCTTCTGCCTGTGCAGGTACAGCTGTTGTGGCTATTTTTGGAGTGCATCAGCTGATACAAGGGACATATTTTTCTATCTCTGTCACTCTGCCTTTCAGATAACTAAATGAATAAATATTAAAATTATGTATCAGATTGAAATCTGGATTAAAGAATTCATTCCCTGAAAAACACATATAATTAAAAGCCATACTTTAAAGAGAAAGAGGAGCAGGTGTTGTGGTATGGCAGGTTAGGCCGTCAGTCAGCTTAGGAGGCCCACATCCCACATATGCGTGCATGGAGCCCAGTCCTAGCCAGCTTGCTGCTAATGATCTGCAAAGTAGCAGGTGAAGGCCTGAATACTTGGGGTTCTTGCCACTTGGTAAGAGTCACAGATGGGGTTCCTGGCTCCTGCTTTTTGTCTAGTTCAGTTCTTTGTTGTTGCAGGCGTTTGTGGAGTGAACCAGTAGATGGAGGTCTGTCTGTCTGTTCTCTCTCTCTCCCTCCCTCCCTATGCTTCTTCCTTTCAAATCAGTCTTTAAGAAAGAAAAGAGAGAAGGAATATTCAATGAGTACTTACTCAGCCCCAGCATTATTTTGGATATGATTTGTATTTCAGTCCTCATAAACCCTGCTGTACAGCTCTATGTCTTACAGCTTGTTAGCCATACGTCTGAAATTTGGTCTCAGATGCTTTCTGATTATTCCCTGATTCCTTCTGTATTTCCACTGATTTACTGGCTCAGTAGAACATGAGGAGGGGTGCCAAGGTTAATGACATCTTAGGAGTTGGCAATAGGGAAAGCTTTCAGAATCCATCTAATATAACTTTCTTGTTTTATGAATGGGAAAGTCAAGGATCAGAGAGTTGATGAACTGACTTAAGATTATAGAACTCATTAGTCAAATGTGAGAATCAATACTTGCTAACATTTTGTAGGCTTTTTTTTTTAAGTCTGTGTAAGTGCTAACCATTAATAGTTAGAGGTATTGGAAGATGTTTGACAAGAGGTATGAGTTTATTGGGGCGAAAGATTTTCCCTCTGTCCTGTGAAAATTTACTGAAATAAACCGTCATTATATGGATCAATTAGGAAAGCAAATGAAAAGCAAAAGCTTAATGTAGGGCCCGGCGGCGTGGCCTAGCGGCTAAAGTCCTCGCCTTGAAAGCCCTGGGATCCCATATGGGCGCCGGTTCTAATTCCGGCAGCTCCACTTCCCATCCAGCTCCCTGCTTGTGGCCTGGGAAAGCAGTTGAGGACGGCCCAATGCATTGGGACCCTGCACCCACGTGGGAGACCCGGAAGAGGTTCCTGGTTCCCGGCATCGGATCGGCGCGGATCGGCCCATTGCGGCTCACTTGGGGAGTGGATCATCGGACGGAAGATCTTCCTCTCTGTCTCTCCTCTGTGTGTATCTGGCTGTAATAAAATGAATAAATTAAAAAAAGAAAAGCTTAATGTACACAGAGACATCACAGAAATGTGATTTCTCAATAATCCAAAAGAGATTAAGAAGTCCAAAGAGATTGAGGAATGTATATACTTTCTTTTAGAGGAGGAGGAAATGGGGAGTGTAGGCAGTTTTGAAGGATAGTAAATGGTTTTCAGGGAGAATTAAATGGGCCCAAGGAATAAACAATAGTTTGTAAATTATTTTCTCTAGAAGTTAAGTGGATCAAAGAATAGCGACTTGGGGCAAAGTCTGAGTGTGGTGACACTCCTCAGTGTCCCTTTGGGAGATACCAGTTTAATCTTAGCTGGTGTGGAGTTAGGTTCTTTTTAGGTAGGCCTGGTCTTTAGGTAGACTAGGATTTATCAGAGAAAAGCATTATTCATAATCCGCTGGTCCCCAAGAACCTTTAATTTGAAATACTCAGCATACCAGAGTGCCAAAGTTTGGAGTAATGTTAACTGAATATAGAACTAATCTTAAATCACAGAATGAACCTGAATCTAGAATTCTGGAGGTAACTGTTGACAGGGAAGTCTTAAAGCTGGTGCATAGTCTACAGACCTGTCTTCAGCTTGTAAAAAAAATTACTTTATGGCTAGAGTACCTTTTCTTATTTTATCACATGGGATGATGATATTTTGAATTTTTCCTTTTTTTAAATTTAGTATGTTGCATTCATGGTTATCCTTCACCCTGAAAGTTCTTTGTCAGATGTAAAGACTGATATTTTCCTAAGTCCACTTTTTATTAGTAAAATAATTTGTGTAAATGTTGATCTAAGAAATTTACTTACTACTTTTTATTGACTTCAACATTTGAATTTCCAATTCCATTACTTTTGAGTTGTGTAAATGATTTAGAGCAGGATGCTTAATGCTTCTGAATTTCCTACTCCAGTGGGAGAATATATAGAGTCAACTTCCCTGTGGCATTATAACAATTAAGAATGCTCAGAAAACTCCTGATTAACACAGAGGTGAGCATATGTTTTGTGCCCGAAGATGTTAGCTGCTAAACTGATATTTGGCGGAGCAGTTGAGAAGCCTGCGTCATACACACTGGAGCACCTGCTAATGTAGATCCTGTGATAGAGCATTGGCCTAAGTAACTGGGCTCATGCCATCCATGTGGAAGACCTGGCTTCAGCTTAGCCCAACCTGGTTGTTGCAGCTTCTTGGACCATGAACCAGTTACTGGGGGCTCTGTTTCTGCAAAATTTCCTCTTCCATTTCTCTCTGCCTCTTTTTTTTTTTTTTTTTTCCTTCTTAAAGCTGGTTAATATCATTGTGCCTGGGCTCTGATGAAGGGAAAGTAATGTCAGTTTCACAGGAGATTGAAATAGAGCTTTGGCATCTTCTGGGTTTTTCTAAATTCTTGATTCGAAGAGTGAACTTTCAGTGCTGATTTATCTTGTCAGTTACTCTCCAAAGTGCTTTTGGAGAAACAAAATAGTTCTTAATGGATCTTGGAATTGATAGAACTAAAATGTGTTGCTAACAGTAATATATTTGTGATTTCTGAAAAATGGTACCTGATTTGAAAGAACAGAGGTTCAAAAAAAAATGTGGGTTCTTTTGAAAGACTGTATCACATCAGCAACCAGGTCAGAAGACATACACTCCAATATTATTAGATGTCTGTAACTGGAAGCACTGATGAGGAATAGAAAACTCATATCATCAGTTAAGATTCTAGATTGAGAAAAATTTAAAGATTTATTTATTTTAGTTGTAAGTCAAAGTTACAGAGAGATGAGAAGAGACAGATAAAGAGATCTTCATTTTGCTGGACCATTCCCCAAATGATTGTACTGGCCAGAGGTGGGCTAATCTGAAGCTGGGAACCAGGTGCTTCTTCTGGATCTCCCACAGGGATGCAGGGTCCCAAGGCTTTGGGGCTTCCTCTACTACTTTCCCAAGCCACTAGCAGGGAGCTGGATGGGAAGTGGAGCAGACAAGACTTGAACTGATGCTCATATAAGAAGTCAGGAGCCTGGAGGCTCTTCTGGGTCTCCATGTGGGTGCAGGGTCCCAAGGCTTTGGGCAGTCCTTGACTGCTTTCCCAGGCCATAAGCAGGGAGCTGGATGGGAAGCGTGGCTGGCAGGATTAGAACCGGCACCCATATGGGATCCCGGTGCATGCAAGGCAAGGACTTTAGCCACTAGGCTACTGTACAAGGACTGCTGCTTTTGTTTTTTGCTTTAAAAAATATGTGTTTGTTTATTTAACTTGAAAGAGTTACGGGGGTGGTGGTGGGGTCTTCCATCTGATGGTTCACTCCCCACAGTTGGAGCTGAGTTGATTTGAAGCCAGGAGCAGGAGCTTTTTCTGAATCTCCCATGCAGTTACAGAAACACAAGGACTGAATCATTCTCCACTGCTTTCCCAGGCCAGAAGTAGGGAGCTAAATGGGAAGTGGAACGGCCGGGACTTGAACTGGTACCCATGTGGGATGCTGGCTCTTGCAGGCAGAGAATTAACTTGCTATACCACTGCACCAGCAACACCCCTATGGTTCCCCCCCACACACCATCCTGTTTTACATCTCTGTAGACAAAAACTTTGTTAGACAATATTCAGTCAGAGTTCTTGCCCTCAACAATATTCTGTTTTAGTTTGGGGGCAGACACAGACAAAGATAACAGCATAAAACTGCCTGAAAGTGTATTTGCCTTTTTAGTGTTAGGTTAAACTTGGTGGCTTCAGGTAACATAGGTTTATTATTTTGGCAGTTCCGTAGATCAGAAGTCTGATTGGGGTGTCACAGTGCTCACATCCAAGGTGTCAGGAAAGCTGTGTCCCCAGCAGCCTCCATGCCTTTCTGCCTTCTCGAAGGACCCCTCTGGGCTTCTGCCCTCTTCCGCTTGCAGAGCTGAACACAGGTCCTGTCAGGCGACTCTCTGTGGCTCTTGACCACTGGAGTTTTCTGATTTTAGGCAATGAACAGTTTTGTGCTTGGATTCTCTCACCTGGGTTATCCTGGGTGAAGATTTTTAAATCTCCACCTTTGAATCCTTAGGGATCCACTGTAAACTTCCAGGAAGGGAGCATCTGAGTCTGACATTGAGTGAAGGGGTCAGTATGAATTGGTGAGACAGGTAGGCAGGGGTCAAGATGGATGAGGAACAAACGTTTGAGTGAAGAGTAACCATGTGGGTGGAATTGTAAAACAGAACAACGTTCTTTTTTTAGGCAACCATAGATTACAGTGAAGTATGTGATAGAGGAATGAAGAGACATAGGGACGGGCAGAAAAATTTTATTACAAAGCAACTTTGCATACCGTACCAGAGAGCTTCAGTTTATCCTGTAGTCCCAACTGAAGAATTGGGAACTGAGACATCATTCTGAGCTGTCTGCAGAGGGAAGGGTGCAAAGACCATAACTGCAGTTAAGTAACTATTATTACTACTATAATAGGTGACTTACTCATACCACCTGAAATAGGAAAATGAAAAAAAAAAAGTGCATTATTTTTAAATAGTTTATTTACTAAAGAAGTGGGAAAGGTGGAAGAGGGATTTCGCATTCACCAATTCACTCCCCAAATACCTGCAGGAGCTGGTGGAAGCCAGTAGCCAGACGCTTAGTGCAGGTCTCCCATGGGGGTAGCAGGGATTTAAGTAGTTTAGCCACCATCTGCTAAGGTCCAAGGTTCACAAAAGCAGAAGCTGGAATTAGACCTGGTGCCAGGACCTGAACCCAGGCCCTTTGATATGGGGTGTGAGCTTCCCAAGCTGTGTCCGACCATTGTGCTGATAACTGCTTGCCTTCAGAAACGTTTGAGAAAATGTAAGATAAAAATAATATATCGCCCATCACACTGCTACACATGAAAGAAAGGGAAGATGGAAGAAAGGGAAAGTAGGAAAGGAAGGGGAGAGAATGGCTTTATAGAGATCTTGTCTGAAGCCTTCACTTCTTGCTCTAAATGTAGCTGTTTACTATCAGGTAATAAGCAGAAGAGTAGGTTAAACTGTTAGATTTTCAGTTAAGAGCAAGTTTTTCCTGCTTTGGTATCAGCACCGCAGTACCACATGTACACGTAGGGTTGTCTGACCACATATTTTGCCTTCCTTCCCTTTGACTTACAGTTCTTTGTGGTGTTCGAACTCAGGGCACTGTGGACCTCTCTTCCAGGATTTTCTCTTACTCTGTTGTGGTACAGTGGTTGAGCCAGTTTCTGGGCTCCCAAATGGTCCGTTTTTCAGTTTAATGGACAGTACAGCCTAGGCTAAGGAAGAAGCTTTTTGCTTCTTCCTTATGAAGATACTAGAAAAAGAAAAAAACAAGTCAGGGTGTGAGCATCTGGAGCAGTCATTCAGGTGCCTCCGGGGGACACCTGAGCTAAGGCAGTCCTGTGGCGTGACTTCTGCTCTGGCTCCCAGCTAATGTGCCCCGGGGAGGCAGCAGAGGATGGCTCAGGTAGCTGGTGCCCTACCCTGTGACATTCCCACGAGTCCTGGCTTAGGCCTGGCTGTTGCAGGCATCTGGAAAGTGAGCTGCTACATGGGATAGCCACTACCTCTCTGTTTTCAAAGAAGTTAAGTAAATAAATGAAGATTTTTTTTTGTTAGTTTTAAGTGGTTATTTTTTTTAAATTTATTATTTTTAATTCATTAATTACATTGTATTATGTGACACAGTTTCATAGGTACTTGGGTTCTCCCCACCCCTCCCCAAACCCTCCCACCATGGTGGATTCCTCCACCTTGTTGCATAACCACAGTTCAAGTTCAGTTGAGATTCCCCCATTGCAAGTATATACCAAACAGAGTCCAGCATCTTATTGTCCAGTCAAGTTCAACGGCTTCTTAGGTATACCCTCTCTGGTCTGAAGACAGAGCCAGCAGAGTATCATCCCGATCAATTAAAAGCTCCAACATACCATCAGCAAAAATTTACATCATTATGGAATTAATTGACATAGTAATGAGTAACCAATATGGTAAAAGTAAATGCGAGTTCTTAACCACCTTCTGTGACCACCTCATTGACATTTCAATTTTAGTTTATACACAACATATAACATACATAACATAACATGTTATACATAACATCATATCATCTTAAATTAAGGCAAACGTGGTATTTAACCTTTTGGGATTGGCTCATTTCCCTTAGCATTATGGTTTCCAGTTTGGCCCATTTGGCCACAAAGAACTGCATTTTGTTTTTTTTAATAGCTGAGTAGTATTCCATGGAGTAGATGAACCATAGCTTTCTTTTTTTTTTTAATTATTTATTATTTAACTTCATTAATTACATTGTATTATGTGACACAGTTTCATAGATACTTGGGTTCTCCCACCCCTCCCCAAACCCTCCCACCATGGTGGATTCCTCCACCTTGTTGCATAACCACAGCTCAAGTTCAGTTGAGATTCCCCCATTGCAAGCGTATACCAAACATAGAGTCCAGCATCTTATTGTCCAGTTAAGTTCAACGGCTTCTTAGGTATACCCTCTCTGGTCTGAAGACAGAGCCAGCAGAGTATCATCCCAGTCAATTGAAAGCTCCAACATACCATCAGCAAAAATTTACATCATTATGGAATTAATTGACATAGTAATGAGTAACCAATATGTTAAAAGTAAATGCGAGTTCCCAGCCACCTTCTGTGACCACCTCACCTACACTTCAGTTTTAGTTTATACACAACATATAACATTCAAAACATAACATGTTATACATAACATCATATCATCTTAAATTAAGGCAAACATGTGGTATTTAACCTTTTGTGATTGGCTCATTTCCCTTAGCATTAAAACCATAGCTTTCTTATCCAATCCTCTGTTGATGGGCATTTTGGTTGCTTCCATGTTTTTGCAATTACTGATTGTGCTGCTATGAACATAGGAGTGCATGTAGTTTCTCATAAAACAAGTGTTCTGGATATATTCCTAGGAGTGCTATTGCTGGATCATACGGTATGTTGATTTTGAGTTGTTTGAATGTTCTCCATACTGATTTCCATAGAGGCTGTACCAGCCTGCAGCCCCACCAGCAGTGGAGTGAAAATAAAAATAATTTTAAGGGAGATGGCCACTGATGTGATGTGGGGTTTATGTATAGACACGATAGTTGTTTTACTTTGTCAGTTTGCAGCATTTTAATCCCAGCTGTTCTGAGAGTTGAGTCCGGGCTGGTCCTGAAGCTGGAAGGTGACATAATATGCTGACAAGTGTATGAGTGCAAATCTCTTGTTTGTCGGCTGCACTAACTTCCAGTATACTGTGTAATGTGTAAACAGCAGTTAGACTTCTTCATTAGAAAGCCTTTGCAGTAGGGAATGATTATAATTTGAATTTAAAGAGTTGCATTTCCCTAAACAGATTTGAGATTCAATCCCTAGAATTTCTGATTGAGATCTGGCTCTATAAACTCAAAGTAACCGAGAAACGTATTTGCCCTGCAGTTCTAAGCAGTCTCTGTAAAAGTTGAGATTTCTCAAGGGATAGATTAAATTTCTGTATAATAAATTTACCATCAGAACTTTGAAAAAGTCACTATATAAGTTAGTTAGTTTCTAAGTTGGCCTAACATGCCACCAATAATCATACAACTTTCACCTTTGGAAAGCATTCAATTTTAGGATATACACAAAGGTCTTGATGAAAACACTGTGTCTTGCCTAATAACCTCAGTCTATAAGGATTCACTTACTAACATAGTACAGGTAATTTGTAACTATCAGGTTACTTAGAAATGTGTTAATGAAAAGTTTTCTCCATAAAATGTTGTAAAACTTGCTCATGGTTTCATTAGAGGTACTGTATGAGAGCTGATGGAATATAGTAATGAGGAAGAAAAGGTTTATTAGCCTTTTGTTCTGCTTATTAGCCTTTTGTTTTGCTTATTAGCCTTTTGTTCTGCTTCTGTAAAGACATTGTTCCTGGGACATGTCTTCAATTTCAAAGATTACTACCTTAATAATATAGAGAGCTTCCTTTGGCAGATATTTTTAAGGCACCATCAAGAAAGAATCTGGGACTGGCACTGTGGCATAGTAGCGTAAGCCTCTACTTGCAGTGTTGTTAGCACCAATAATGGGAGCCAGTTTGTATTCTAGCTGCGTCGTTTGCCAACCAGCTCCCTGATAATATTCCTGTGAAAGCAGTGAAAGGCTACGCAAGTGCAAGTCTTTGGGCTCCTGTACCTGACTCCTGTCTTCAAAATGGCCCAGTTCCAGCTATTGCAGCCATTTGGGGAGTGTACCAAGATATGGAAAATCTCTCTGTGTCTCCTCTCTCTATAAATGTGCCTTTCAAATAAAAATAAATAAATACTAAAAAAAAAAATCAGCACAAGAAATCTCTTTTAACAGTCAGTTAAACCAGCTCTAAAACTTTCTGGAAAGAAACTATTCAAATTTATTTTTTCTTTTCTTGAAATATATGAGCATTGGAATAAAGATAAGACAGGGTTGAAAATTTGAAGGACTTTTTGTGTAACTCCTTTTCCTTGTCTTTCTTTTTTTCATATTAAATATGAAAACATAAGACTGTTTTCCTTTTTTAAAAAAGATTTGTTTATTTGAAAATCATAGTAACAGAGACAGAGAGAGAGAGGTAGCTTCCCTCCTGTGGCTCACTGCCCAAATGCCTAAATGCCAGAGCTGGCACACATTGGAGCCATGCCTGGAACTCCATCCAGGATCTCCCCTGTGGAGGTAGGAACCAAAGACTGGAGCCATCTTCTGCTGTTGCAGGAAGTGGGATCGCACATGGAGGCAGGACTTCTTCCCAGGCACTTAGATAGGAGAGAGACGCATGTGCCCTAGGTTTGGCTTAACCTGCAACAGTGCAACACCCACCCAAGACTGGGTTTTCTTGAAATCTCAGCTAGGCTAAATCCAGCTGAGTTCATTAATTGACATTACTAATTAATGGTAACATCAAAGCTTGCCAAGGTTTCTCTAGTAAAAATTTGAGCTTCTATATTCCTAGGTACAAATGTGTAAGAAATCAAAGTGCTATGGTTATTCTTTACATGTAAATCATTGAAGTCATAAATTAGTCATAAACTAGAAATCTGTAGCTTATGGCTGTTTGTGGACTCCTGAAACCCTGGAGTTCTAGAAATATTTCGGTGTTCTTCAATTTCATTTTAAATAATTTAAAAATTAATTATTTTCTTGTATTTACTTGCAGAAGACTGCAGACTTGCGTGGCATTAAAACTGAACGTTACAGAACATAGTCCGTTCCTGATGTCTTTTTCTGTTTGTATAATTGGTACTCCATAACCTCTGTTCCTGCATTTTTGATACTTAATGATCAATTATGATTGAAAGTCAGGCTGTTTAACAATGTACGGTTCTTCAAAGGAACTTCTATGTATGAACAACTCTTCATTTCTTTTCGTCTAAGTGAATTTTGTTAAATGCTGTCCCAAAGACCAGTCAGCACCATAGATATGTGAAGGTCGTACCCTGGAGAGATTGTGCTTGTGGGAGAATTGTTACTGGAGTTGACCTTGGTTTAGTATCATTGGATCCCTTTCCCAAGTTCAGGCTTATTGAGGAATAATGTATCATAAAGGAGCTAAAACTGTTTTAAGTGCACAAGTGGTAAATTTGACAGACTTACGCATTTGTGTAACCGCTACCAAAATCAAGTAAGTAGGACATTTCTAGCATTTCAGAAATATCCTCAAATCTTTTGCAGTCAAGTCTACCCTACCCTGCTTCCTGTCATCACAGATTAGCTTTTTATAAATAAAAGCATTGTTTATCTCAAGCTAAGATTATTTTATGTCTTTTTATTATTCTAATGGATTACTTTGGCTTAAGATGTTAAGAATTTACAAATACTGCAGTGTCCCCAGGCTGCCTGCGATGATCCTGACATTTTGAGAGCTGCCTGGGAAAGGAGTTGTCTGCAGTTTACAGTGGAAACATGGTAAACTACGTACAGAGAGTGCACAGGACCATGGGAATTCTCACCTTTAGAAAAAGGATCTCTGTTCAAAGTCTTGTGAGGGGAGTGAGAGTATTTTCCTCAGGTTTTGTTGTCCCATCAGCTCATGGCGTTTTTTTTGTCGCTGGCATTTTGGGTTTTGATGAATGTGTACAAGGTGGAAATGGAAATTTCAGGTTTGTGTTTGAGAGCTGAGTTTTTATTTTAGAGCAGTGTTGTCAAAAGATTCAGTCACTGAAGCTTTTGAAGGTTTGGTTTTTATGAGCCATAGAATGGAATGAAAATTCAGAATTGTTAGAGGAATTAACAGAATATATAAGTGGACAGACTGACATTTAATTTTGGGAGCAGTTATACTAGATCCATCTTTATTTTATTCTATTCTCAATGTTCAATCTAGGCAGATGATTAGATCAACTTGAGAAACAGTTTCTGAGAGAACACAAAAATGACGTGTATCATCTAATAGAGTAGAAAATTTTCCATGGGGAGAAAAACAGAATCAGGGAATGAAGATCAGTTAACTTAAAAAAGATTTTATTTGAAAGGCAGAGGTACAAAAAGAGGGAGGGTGGAAAGGAGGGACGGCGGGTCTTCCATACCCTGGTGGACTCCCCAAATGGCTCTAAGGGCTGAAGCCAAACGCCAGGAACTCCATCTGGATGTCCCACATGTGTGGCAGGGCCCGCAGGTGCTGAGCAAGTCATTGTGGTGTTTTACTAATTAACCCTCCTCCAGGCTGTGAGACAAAGGAGTCTTTAAGAATCTAGGTTACAGCAGTACTATGGTTATGAAAAACTCCTATGCAAAGGCTTATGGCAATTTGTCTTATAAAGCCTTTGTGCAATCTCAGTGAATTTAGAGTTTAATATTTGTGGTTGAATATTTGTGTGAAATCGGAGTGAACAAATAATCTTGAGCTCTGTACTAAGATCTTTTTTTGTATTATTTTGTGTCTATACGGTGGTTATACCACAAGCTGGAAAGATTTCATGGAACTAGGCTTGCAAACTGACCATTTCAACTCGTTAAATACTGTTGTCTGGGGTTTTCTATTTATTGTGGTCCAGTGTTCTCTGTAAATGCACCATCATGAAGTATTTTCTCATTTCCTGTGGGATTTCTCCTTTGCTCTTTTGGGTAATAGGAATATGTTGCTTAATTTCCACATTGTCTTTTCCTAAATTTCCTTTGCTGTCCTTTCTGATTTTATTCTGTTTCGGTTAGAGATATTTTCTATTATTTCAATCCTTCTAAGTTTGTTTACACTTGCTTTAGTGCCTGGCATGTAATATTTTATACTTTTGTTTCTCTGTTTTCTTTGTCTTTCCTTCTATCCACTTTATGCTGATGGTATCAGGTATATTGCATTCTGTAAATGTCAGAGCCAGTTAGATACTTATCTGTCGTTTTCTGTCATTGCTTTTAGAATGGTGGAGATGAAGGATATATGTTTATACTGTTTTTTATTGCCAGATAATTATCTTTACTGAAGCACCTTGATATTTTTCTTTTCGTGTGACTTGAGTTACTTTCTGGATCAAGTGATCGAGTGCTTTTGGTATCTTTTATAAAGCAGGTAGGCTAACAACAGATTTCAGGGGTTGTTTATCTTCGCATGTCTTTATTTTGAAAAAAGTGTCTGAATGTTAAGATGCTTGGTTTGCAGGTTTTGTTTTAGCACTTAGAATGCAGTCCCAGAGCCTTCTAGTCTTGTTTCAGGAAGTCTGTTATTCATCTTTCATACCTTCCCTAGGTAAGCAATGAGTTGTTTTGCTATTGCTGCTTTCTTTTTTTTTTTTAAAGATTTATTCATTTTTATTACAAAGTCAGATATACAGAGTCATACAAAGCCAAATATACAGAGAGGAGGAGAGACAGAGAGGAAGATCTTCCGTCCGATGATTCACTCCCCAAGTGAACCGCAACGGGCCGGTGTGCGCCAATCCGAAGCCAGGAACCAGGAACCTCTTCCGGGTTTCCCACACAGGTGCAGGATCCCAAAGCATTGGGCCGTCCTCGACTGCTTTCCCAGGCCACAAGCAGGGAGCTGGATGGGAAGTGGAGCTGCCGGGATTAGAACCGGCGCCCATATGGGATCCCGGGACATTCAAGGCGAGGACTTTAGCCGCTAGGCCACGCTGCCGGGCCCATGCTATTGCTGCTTTCAATCTTTTTGTCTTTGTATTGGGTTTCAACATCTTCACTGTGCTATGTGTTGGTGTGGATCTCCAGGGTTTGCCTTACGTGGAGTTTATTAAGCTTTTCTGGATATTTGATTGTTCTAATTAAATTTGAGGTGATTTTTCAATATTGTTTTTTCAAAATACTTTCCTGATCTCTTTTAATATTTATATATTTTAGACTCAGAGAGAGGGAGAAACAGATTTTGCATTTGCTAATTCACTCCCAGATGGCTGCAACAGGGCTGGGGGTGGGCCAGACCAAAGCAGGAGCCCAGAGCTTCATCTGGATCTCCCCTATGAGTGACAAGGACCTGACTTGCCCATCTTGCTTATTACAGTATCTTCAGAGCACAGAGATAGGGTAGGAGAATGTGGGTAGCCCATTCTTTTTTTTTTTCCATTTTTAAATCATATTTTTGACAATCTTTACATAGTTAATTAGGGTAAAAAGGTTCAAGAGCTACAGGAAAGTGGGTAAGATCACCATTTCCACATTATTTCCTTCATGTATCTGAGGTAAAGGGGGATTTTAAGGGAGAAGCCCCACCCATTCTCCCACCCACCCCAGGTCACCAATATGTGGCATGCTCCGAGGGTCTTGCTCAACTGGTTTTGCTAGTTTAACAGCCATGAATTGCTGCCAGTCTCGCCATTCTAAGCATGATGAGGTTGTTGAAGAATCCACTGATTTACATAGTCCATCTTAGAGTCTCTGTTTGCCCAGTTTTTCACTGCCAACATATGGCTGAGGTGGTTGATTGACTTGTTCTGTCCTCTGTCTTTTCATGGTTAGGGTTCTGAGTCTGGCAATTCAACTGGAGAGATCCCAAAAGAAACTTTGTCTGAAGTGTTCCCGGACCAGATTCTTGTGTGTACTAGCAAGTACAGGGCCCGGCACAGCCCATTGCCCCAGTCAGCTGGTGGTTGCAATTGCTGGGTTGGTTCTGTTTCCAGCTTTGTCTTCCCCTGGAACCAATGGGTGTTGCAGTCCAGCCTGATTCTGCCCAGCACACACTCGGCCCTCACATAAACCAGTGGGAGCTGCACCCTAGTCGGAGCGACCCACAATAACCCTCACCAGGCCCACCCCCATCCTATCCTGGTTTGCCAGTATGTGCAGCAGACTAGTCCAGTCTGTCCCACATCCCATTCAGCTCTCATACATGTCAATGGACATTGAAGCCTAGTTCAACCCAACGAGCCCGACTATCTAGCCCACACAGATGCTGTTGGGTGCCTTTCTGTGTAGCCACCCCAGCCCCTGCCCTGGTTTTTGTACCCTCCAGTGGCGGTGGTAACCCAAGTGGGAGGAGCCCACTATTTCCCTTGTAGGCCACTACCACTCCCGGATCATGCACTCTCCAGGTGGTTCTGCAGTTTAGCCTGACAAATTTAGCCCCCTGTGCCAGCATCTGCCGGTTGTTATTGCGGCAAAGCTCAACCAACCCTCACCCACTCTGATTTATGCTTGCACTAGTAGGAAGAGTCAGTCCAGCCTGGCTTTTTCCTGATCTAGCTCATATGAGGCGCACAGGTGTTGTAGCCCTGCCTAGTCAGATCTGCACCCATACCAACTCACGCTCTCCGGTGGGAGTAGCCGTCTAGCAGGGGAACACCCCCATATTCCCCCTGCTGGCTCCATGCCCTCTCTTCCTGGTTCTCACGTGTGCTGGTTGGGCGCTGTAACCACATCCGGTACAGGTAACCTCACCTTGGCATTCCATAATGTGCACTGGTTTTATGTTGCGACCGAACCTGGCCTGACCCACACGCTGTTCTGGTGCTTGGATTCGCCAGTGGATGATGTGAACTGATTCAGTATGGTCTGCCCCCAGCCCATGCCAGATGTATGCCAGTGGAAAACTTTCCATGGCCTGTTCTGGACTGTTTCCTTCCATGCTTCTTGCACTTACCTGCAGGGTCTGTGTCCTGCCAGAGGAGTTGCCCAGGCTCCTCCATCAAAACCCCTCCCAATGCCAGATTTCACGCATACCCCCGTATATGGTTCTCTCGTGTACTACTTAATTTCGTGGCCCTGCCTAATATGACCCGTTTCCTGATCCATCAACATGTCAGGTAATAGGATATGATCCTGCTAGACGAGTCCCGAGCCTTAGCTTTTGCATGGACTGGTATTCAGTGATTACAAGTACTCCATAGTATTTAAAGGAGTTTTGTATATCAGTCTTATCCATAAAGATCATCTGCTCCCTCTCCTCCAACCTACTAGGTCTCATTACCCTCACTGACCTTAAAAGGATAAGTTAGTCTTGCATTGGGATTCTTTAGGATTGATTGACATCCCAGATGTACAGTAGGCTTGACATGGAGATACCTAAATGGCTGCCCAGGGACGGGTCACCACGTGGACGTGGTGGCTGGAATCAGGGCTCCGAGCATGGAGACAATCCTGGCCTGGCACCCACCAGCAGCCAAAAGGCTGCTGGAAGTTTAAATCCCCAGGTCCCAAGCTCGCCCCCTTCCCAATCCCATCCCCCATGCCATGATGGTGGCGGATAGTCCATTCTTGCTAGGAAGTTACCATAAGCCTCAATTAGGAATTGGGGAGAGAAGCCCCCTATTCGTGGTTGCATTTGCCCACAGGGGAACCTATAGCATGCTGAACTGTGGGAATGGAAAAGCAGAGGGAGCAGGTGGTAACTCAAATACTGTAGTTTTCAGTGTTTATAATTTATAGACATTTACTTGATTTCTGGTTAGTTGTCAGGGTTGAGTTTTTTTCCTTTGGTTCAGATCAGCTGACTGATAAGCAGGGTGGCTTAGAGAAGTTTAAATGTTTTGTTTTGTTTAAACTTAAATTTACCCATGTATTTAAAAGACTATAAAGATTGCCTTAAATAGTTAGGTCCCTGACACTCTTGGGGAGATCTGGTTTGGATTCTGGGCTCCTAGCCTTAGTCTGGTCCAGCACCTGTTCTTGTGTGCCTGTGCGGAGTGGACTAGCAGATGGAAAATCCCGCCCCCCCTTGTGTGTGTGCACATGTGCATGCACTTCTGGTCTTTTCTATCTCTGTTGCTGAAATAAGTAAAACTAAAAAGTCATACCTAGTGCAAGAGAATAAATAAATTTTATATAGAAGATAATAAATAAGGGCTTCAGGTTCCTCAGTTAGTGGAAACTCGATCAGGGAGAAATGAGCTCTAAATTTTGAAGGAAAACTTGTTAAGAAACAAATTTTATTTATCTTCATTTTTTGAAAGGAGGGCAGAAGAGAGATCAATTTTCCATCCTCTAGTTCCCTGCCTAAATGCTAGCAACAGCTAAGGCCAAACCAACCTAAAATCAGGAGCCAGGCACTCATTCGGGGTTTCCCATTTGGGGTACAGGGACCCAAGTAGTTGAACTGTATCATGTGATACACATCAGCAGGACGTTGGGTCAGAAGCAGAAGCAGAACTTGAACCGGACACTGCAACACAGAATGCAGGTGTCCCAAGTTGCCTCCTCACTGCTGTGCCAAATGCCCACCACAAATCCGTTGTTAACCTGTGATTCTGACTCTGGCTGTACTTTGGATAAGGATGTGGTAGACTATCAACATCATCAGGTGTGGGAGCTCCCTTTCTGGCTCTGGAGTGCTCTTTTTCTAGGAACTTCTGATATATGTGCTCTGCTAAAATAGGAAAGAACACCTATAAGATACCTTCCAGAAAATAGGATACAAGAGGTGAAGGAAATCTTCAGAATTGTGACATAATGTGCTTCTTGATATGACAGCTCTTTATCAGTTCTACAGAATAGCTATTCCAGTTTGGAGTATCTCAGATAACTTACAAGAGATATTTTTCAAAAAGAAGGATTGGCAAAATATCTAATATGTTTGAATTTATGGAAAAAAGATTCATGTAAGTGGAAGGATAGTTTGTCCAGGATTGAATTTAAATGCATAGAAGCCTGCCTTCCAAATTAAGCAGACCAAAATTATACAAGAAAGAAAAAAAGTTCAGTATACCATGTAACTGAGCTATAATAGCATTTATGTAGTGTAAACAAAATTGTGCTTTAACCATGTAGTGAGGGCCCATTGAGTGAGATTAGTGGTATAAATACATGTGAAAGAAAGTTGATCTTACCATTATAGGAAATCAGTAAATGATGGATATAAATGATGGATAAAGCTGAAGTGTCAAGAAGTGATACTGTAAGTGTGTTATTTTGAAATATGATAGGAAATACCAAAATCATTAAAAGCATTAGTTAAAGGGATTACCTTTGGGGAATAGGGAGAAGTAAAATCAGTTCTGCTGGCCTGGGGCCAAAGTAAGAATGATATTAATCAAAGAGGCCCAAGTTTTGTATACTGAAATCTATAAAACATTGAAAGAAAGAAAACTGAAAGTAGATATCTCATATTATGGGCCGGAAGACTGAATACTGTGAAATGGCATTCTCTCAAATAGAAAAGCAGAGTCAATGCAAGTGCTATCAAAAGTTCTGCTTTTGGCATACATTAAAAAGTTGATATTAAAAATACCATAGAAATTCAAGGAGTCCAGAACAGCTGAGAGAAGCTTGAAAAGGGAAAACAAAGCTAGAGTTCCCTGCTTCAAAATGTACGACAAAGATGTATTATAAACAGTGTGGAATTGGCAGAAATAGATCATGGAATAAAACTAAGAATCCAGATGTAAATTCTCACATTTGTGGCCACCTTTTTTTTTAAAGATTTATTTATTTTTATTGGACAGTCAGATATACAGAGAGAGAAGGAAATAAAGTTTTTCTGTCCACTGATTCACTCCCCAAGAGGCTACAATGGCTGGAACCAGGCTGATCTGAAGCTAGGAACTAGGAGCTTCTGAGTCTCCCACTTGGGTGCAGGACACAACCAGGACACAAACTGGCACCCATATGGGATCCTGGCATTTGCGAGACGAGGATTTAGCCATAAGGCTACTGCGCCAGGCCTGACTTTTGAAAGGATGCCATAGCAATTCAGCAATGGAAAGGATAGCCCTTGCAACAAATGATGTTAGGATAATTGGACAAATATATTTAAAGAATTAAGTTGGATCTCATCCTCACAACACAGAGAAATCCAACTTGCAGTAAATCAAGGACCTCAAGTAAGTACTAACAGAATTAAACTCTTAGAAAAAGAAAATAAATGTAAATCTTATTAGTCTTGATCTAGTCCAAAGGATCTTTTTGGATTGTACCATCCTTGCCTTGCATCTACCAGGATCCCATATGTGCTCTGGTTTATGTCCTGGTTGCTCCACTTCCCGTCCAGCTCCCTGCTTGTGGTCTGAGAAAGCAGTCGAGGACGGCCCAAAGCTTTGAGACCCTGCACCCAGGTGGGAGACCTGAAAAAAGCTCTTGGCTACTGGCTTCAGTTTGGCTTAGCTCCAGCTGTTGCAGCCACTTGGGAAGTGAACCAACAGAGGGAAGATTTTTCTCTCTGTCTCTCCTTCTCTCAGTAAACCTGCCTTTCCAATTAAAATAATAATAATACTAATATTAAATCTTTTTAATAAAGAATGTACCAGAGACACAAGATACTAAAGAGAAGATAATTAGATTTCATCCAAATTTAAACCATGCATGCAGGGACCAGCAGTAAAGCTGCTGTCTGCCATGGCATATCCCAAATGGGCATTCGTTCTTGTCCAGGCTGCTCCACTTGCAGTTCAGCTCCCTGCTCATGGCCTATGAAATGATCCAAGTGCTGAGTCCTTGCCACTGAGCGGGAGACCTGAAGAAAGCTTCTGGCACGTCCCTTTTGCCTGGCCCAGCCCTGTCCATTGCAGGCACCTGGAGAGTGAACTGGTAGATGAAAGATGCTGTTCCCTCTTTTTCTCTCTCCGTGTAACTCTGTTTTTTCAATTAAATAAATGAATATTTCTAAAAATTAAAAAAAAAAAAACTTCCATGCTGCAAAATTTACTCCCAAGATGGCAGCAATGGCCTAGCCCATCAATGGCAGGAGCCAGGAACTCCTTACAGGTCTTCCCATGTAGATGGCAGAGGCCACGTGGGGTTCCTCTGCCTTCCCAGGTCTTTAAGCAGCAAGCTTATTTTCCATCTTACCATAGTAGGAACATCTCAACTAGTTGGTTTAGATGAAACCACAGAAACCTCTCTCCTCTCTGAACTTTCCTAGCATCTGGAAGGGTCAGGCAAGAAAAAACTTTCAATGGCAATGCCTGGACTTTACCTTGGCTACTGCATTTCTGATTTTCTACCGTGTTACTGTCTTCACACCAGCTTGTTGTGAGAGTCCAGTGATGTTTTAGATGGGAAAGAACTCCTGAAGAATTGAAAACAGTCTTCAGGTGTCGCACAGTGACATACAGGATGATGTTTTAATTTAGTGGGACAGTGATGCCAATTTAATTGGTCTGACTGAGAGGTAGACACTGTAATTCAATTAATATTCCCATTATTTTTTAGAATGTACTCACCTTCTTAATGTAATTTTAATAATTAGAGTAGTGGAATGAGAGGAAGAAGGGTGATACTTATGGGGAATATCTGGGTAGGGAATTGTTGAAAAGAACCTGGTATCTTGTTATGGGTAATCAGGAAGAGTCTGATGAATTTGTCAGGCAAGCTTTGGGATTAGGAGTTGTTTAGGATAGAGCTGTATGGAGTCAGTCAGGGTGTGTGTGTGTATAATATTTATATATAATAATACCCCAAGCTTGGCCTACAAGATTATAGAATGTTACCCCATCGCTTACTGTGCCTCTGACACTTTGTTTTGTTTCTTTTTTATTTTATTTTGTTTTTAAAAGAATTGTTTATTTTACTTGGAAAGGTAAATATTATGGAGGAAAGGAGAGGTAGAAAGATCATCCATTCACTGGTTCACTCCCCAAATGGCCACAATGGCTGGAGCTGAGCCAATCCAAAACCAGGAACCAGGAACCAGGAGCCTCCTCTGGGTCTCCCATGTGGGTACAGGGTTCTAAGGCTTTGGACCATCCTCGACTGCTTTCCCAGGCCACAAATAGGGAGCTGGATGGGAAGTGGAATAGCTGGGACATGAACCAGCACCTATGTGGGATACGGTGCTTGGAGGTAGAGGATTAGCAAATTGAGCCATTGTCCTGGGCCCTGACACTTGACTTTCTGTTACAGCCTGCCCTATGTCTTAGACTTTAATTTACATAAATCATTGTAGATTTAGAGTCAGGTCAAAGCTAGTCAGGTTGTAGGTGGTGTAGCAGGAAACACAGGAAGCACTCAGTGTGGCAGGCATTTATTCCATTTTTGGTTTAAAAAGCCGTGAAACATGGTTTTGTGGTTGTACCTAAGCAGATGTCTTGTTTTCCTGGGAATCAGCTGAGATTTTAGTGTGAGTGCCTAACCTGAGCTAATTCCTAGGTGTGAAGAATGAGCATGACAAGCTGCTTAGTTCTGAAAACCAGGAGCCTGGTTTCAGGACAGTTTCTCCCCACCCCCTTCATTACTGTGATATACTCAGACCTTTGCCAGTTGCCAAAGGAATAGTTTCACCATACTCTTTTAACCAAAGTAGGAATGTTTGAGGAATATCTCCCTAAAGGAGATCCAAATAGTTAATTCCAAAAGAACAGGGACACTGTGATTTGTAATCATGCATTCCTTGAAAAAAGGGTGAATTCTTTCTCGTCCTCCTCAGGCAGTTGAGGGCCCTCCTTTGAGAGAAACCTGTGAAGGCTGGCAGGACTCCACAAACCCCTCTCGGAGCGCCTGGGTCGTGATCACGTGCATTGTGTCCCGGGATCCTCCTCGCCACTGCCGAGCCGTCCAGAATGACCTGATGGTGATGGCAGTCTCTGTGGGAGGCTCTGGTACATGCTGCACTCCCTCATTCTGCCCCGGCGTGTTCACTGCAGTGCCAGGAGAGTGTCAGTACTCGAGTTGTCGATTCCACTTGGAGCAAGCCTTAACATTCTCACTTTCACACCGTGTGCCTCTCCTTTTTTTTTTTTTCACTCATGCTTTTCCAAAAGATCCCTTATTTTTTTTAATTCATGTAAATTGAACTTATTTTTTAAAATCAAAATTGAATTTCTGCCTCTTTTGTGAAGCACATTGTTCCTTTTGTTTTCTAATTTAACTTGGTTTTTTTTAAGATTTATTTTTATTGTAAAGTCAGGTATACAGAGAGGAGGAGAGACAGCGAGGAAGATCTTCCATCTGATCATTTACTCCCCAAGTGACCACAGTGGCCAGAGCTGAGCTGATCTGAAGCCAGGAGCCTCTTCCAGGTCTCCCATGCGAGTGTCTTGGTCCCAAAGCTTTGGGCTATCCTGTCTGCTTTCCCAGGCCACAAGCAGGGAGCTGGATGGGAAGTGGGGCTGCCAGGATTAGAACTGGCACCCATATGGGATCCAGCATGTATGAGGTAAGAATTTTTAGCTACTAGGCTATTGCGCCGGGCCCTAATTAACTTGTAAAGATTATGTTTGGTTTCCCTTGTAAGGTCCTTGTGTGGAGGGCCCTGGGTATTTCTTGTACCTTGGTTGGTAGGTAGCAAGGGCAGGAGCAGCAGAGGTTATTACAACTCTAGTACAGCTGTCTAATTCATTTTACAGAAGAATCCAAGGAATTCAGAAATTCTTGTGCCTGCTGGTATCTTTTTTTTTTTTTGAGCCTAAGCAAACCTGAGCCATCTGCAACCTATAGGAAAGTGTACAGGGAATTCCCAGCCATAAAAAAAGGAAACAGCTCAATTGGCTTGAACTTTTTGCTGAATGCACTTTAAGCATAATCAATATCTGCCCTAAGTACTTCATTGAATGGCTCGGATGAAGCCACTGCAGCGTGCATGCTCCACCTCGGCCTTGGAGCGCCAGTGTGGCGACTGTTTTTAATTCTATTTTATTACCTGGCGTAGGTACAGCATCTGCGTGCTTTCCACATACAGCCTCCCTGTATTCCGAAGGACTAGATTGCGTATTTCAATTCCTACCCCTGCATTGCCTGCCTTCATGTTCAGGACAAATGTGTTGCTATATATTTTAGAATATTCTTCAGGACAGAAAGGTAGATAAAACAAACTTGTGATCCCAAAAAGGGAAGTATTTCGCCACTTGTTCCAGTATCTGACATCTGCGATGCTGTACCTGTACTGTATCTTGAATCTTCTTTTCCGTGACAGATTGCGTAGTAGTACTGTGTTGGAATTTCTTGCTAATTTTCTTTAGAGGGGAAAACATATCAACTTAAACCAGGAAGGATGAAGAGAGGATTTAAGGCCAGAGGCAAGGGAGAGGATGGATTGAGCTTTTGTATTTAATATTAATGTGCAGCAGATAGAGCTTATTTTTTCAAAGGATGAAAGATAGCAGAAATCATACCAAAAAAAGTGCATAGGGTTTGGTGGAATGGGGAAAGAAATATGAATCAGATGTATGTGGGAAAGTTCTTTTCCGCAATTAGTTCCAAGTGATGGGAGTCAGGGGTAGACAAAATGGTGTTAATTGTATCTTTTCTTCTTTTCTTAAAAAAGTTATTTTGTGGTGGAAAGCAGGCTTAGGAAAAACCCATTAGGAAGTCTAGAGCTGTAGGCATTATAGAAATTACCAGACTGCAAAAGTCAGTATCCAATTACTGGACCCTTTTGGTTGTTCCACCTAATTAACCCTGCAGCTGGATCCAGAGAAGGCCAAGGGAAGACCAGAAAGGGCACTGTATGCCTGGAGCTCCTTGCAGAATCCTTCAGGCCTTGCTGCGAGGAGTAGCACATTTACCTGGAGCTGTGAGGCGCTGGCCTTCTTGAGGGGGTTTCCTCCTCCTGCCTACAGAAACCATGATGAAGAGCACGCCTGTGGCAGAAGGCTGGAGACGGGGGTGGGTTTGAATTTGACTCAAATGGAAATACAAAGCCTTATGTATTTTCAGAGCTTATCAAATGAATACTGTCACATTTGGAAAATGTTGACTGTGTTTATAAAATAGATCTCAGAAGCCTGTCTCATACATAGATAGTAATTGTATTTTCTAAAGCTAATGTAAATGTGACTTATATACTGAAAATCAAGCCGCCTTGTAGCTTGCACATTTTATTGATGGTAAATTGCCATTTTTCATTGGTTACATTTAACTGTAGGAGAGGTTAAAGAACAGATGTAAGTAATCTTGGCTGCCTGCTGGCGTATCTGAGAATGGAAAGTCCCACAAAGCAATTGTCAGCAGGGATTAGATCTCTGGATGTCCTTGTCTGGCAGGAAAAACCCTAGGTGTACCCAGTAGCTCCTGTAAATGTTAATGTGGGCCTTGTGCAGGGAGGTGAGGGAGCTGTCTCCTCATTCCAAGGCATGCTGCCGGGGAAGCCTGCCCCTAGGCCCACGGGGGCGGCTCTGCACTCAGATGTGCGGCGGAGGTGCCTGGCAGAGCTGCCCTGCCTATTCCTGGGCTCAGGAGTGGAGATCTCTGCTCCTTAGAGAAATGTGGGCCATTCCAAAAATGCTGATGTGCTTTCAGCTCTAAAACGGCACTGCTCCAAATGCAGTGAGGAGCAGAAAGCACACAGGGAATGCTCTGGAATCACCCAGTTGCTGGTGGCTGTGTTTTTGGCAGGGGAGTTGAGATTGCACAGAGTGCAGGGGTTGCTCTTCTTGCCTTGGCTCCTCCTGCTTCTTGTTACTTAGTATGCACATGTGAGTGCATGATCCAAAAACAAAGTCCCCCTAGTTTCCACACACATCACACAGTGAGTGTGGCAAATGGTAGTGGCAGGCTGTTCTGACAAACCTGGCTGTGCTTCCGCCTGCAGTTTTCTAATAACCTTGGTTGCTCTGCAGCAAGGTTAGTGACTGTGTTTACTGAAACTACAACTTTATTTTTCTCCTCTCTCTCAGCTTCCATCCGACTCCCTGCTTTACCTTGTCGGCCCCTTACTGCTTGGGTTAATAAACTTGCCTTCTACATGCAAAAACTATTATTCTTTTTTTAAATTTATTTTTTAAAGCACAATTGAGAGAGAGAGAGAGACAGAGTGAGAGTGTGTGTGTGTGTGTGTGTTAATGCTCATAATGGGGCCAGCATTGTGGTGTAGAGGTTAAAGCAGTTGTCTGCCACACCAGCATTCTGTGTGGGTTCCAGTTCTTATTCTGGCTGCTCTGCTTCTGATCCAGCTCTCTGCTAGTGGCCTGGGGAAACAGGGAGGGATGGGCTGGTGCTTGGGTCTCTGCTACCTGCAAGATCCTGGTTTCGGCCTGCCTGTTGCAGCTGTTTGAACCAGTGACTGGAAAATCTCTTTGTCTCGCCTCCTGTGTCTTTGTAACTCTTCCAAACAAATAAATAATCCTTGTGGAAAAAAAATATGCTCATAATAGAAATGTATTCTTAGTCCAAACACATTCTGTGATTGTCATAGTTAGTGACAGATTGAGGAAATGGAATCTAAAATATCCAAATATGTTCTAAGAAGACATGCTTGTTCAGTAGGCATTTATCTGACACTTTGAAATGACCCTGTGCTTGGTGTTGGCATGTAGTCCAGAACTGAAATTTTATTTACTTTTAGTGTTTGTGTAGAATTCTCATAATGGATCATATCTTTAAAATAAAGCTTACCCTTTCTCTAGCCTATGTCTGTAGAAAGACCCAGTAATTGGTATGATTTGTAAGAAAAGCATTATAATGTGTACATAGCCACTTACTTAGCGTCACTTGTCCAAGTAACTATACACTTGGGTGAAAAAAAATCTTTTTGGAAAGGAGATTTTTATAGAAATCCAGGCAGTGTTGCTTGGCAACTCTTAATAGGTGTTTGTCGAATATATGCTATGGAATGTATTGAGCATTTTAAGAAAGTCTAAAGAGAAGAACATATTTTTGCTGCATGCTGTTTCTTACTATTTGAGGACATGGAAGTTATCCGTGGAACAGCATGTGAACAATATTGTATTAAATACAGTATTATGCTCTGCTGTGCAAGTTTGAGCATAGCATGAGCCATAAAACCATAGACATGATTTCATTAGACGTGGCATTGGTTTCTGCAGATGTCACCCAGTTTCATTACCATTAGTGGTTGTTTCTTTAAGTTTTTTCAGTGTATCGTGATCCTGTCTTGTGTTGTGCTAGTACTGGAACACATCAACGCAGAGTGAGCAGCCACTATTTTGGCTATTTAAAACTGACTCACAGCACGGATGAAAGATGAGTTTAGAATAAAATGTATATCTGACTCAAATGCCGGCTGTGTTAATTCTTAACTCCGTGCCATCACTGAATCTCAGTTTTCCCATCAGAAGCATTGAGATGCTAGTTACTAATTCACAGATTTCTTACCATTTTATCATTTGATAGTACAAAAATTTTGTTTTCTCACTAAGTTCAATCCTGCAGGAAACAGGACTGTCAGAGGAAATGAGCTTTAACATTTAAGTTATCTCCACAGCACTTTTCTTGTGCAGATCCCCAAACTTGTGCCTGTCCTCTTACAGATCCTTGCACCCTAGCTTCAGATAATCAGACAGCAAAAGAAATTTATAAATGGGAAGATTGGGAATTTTCAAGAACTATAGTTTAATCTCAAGCTTAGAAAGATAAACTGTCTGTAAGTTTAACATTATAAAACTTAAATAGAAAACATAAAATTAAAATAGAACTATTTTAATTTAAACTTAACAAAGCATGGTTTGAAAGACAAACCTTTATCTATTGTTCTTTTGGATCCAAGATCCTGCCTTCAAGAAAACTTCTCTGGCTATTCAAATCTACATTAATCTTTTTCTCATTGAAAATTAAATTTCTCTTCATTATACACATTTCTTATTTTTTAAAGATTTTTAAAATTTTTATTGGAAAATCAGATTTACAGAGAGAAGGAGACACAGAGAAAGATCTTCCATCTGCTGATTCCCCCTCCCCCCAAGCGGCTGCAACAGGTGAAATTGAACCAATCTGAAGCCAGAGCCAGGAACTTCCTCCAGGTCTCCCATGCAGGTGCATGGTCCTAAGCCTTTGGGCCATCCTCGACTGCTTCCTTAGGCCACCAGCAGAGAGTCAGATGGGAAGTGGGGCTGCCAGGACACAAACCGGCATCCATAGGGGATCCAAAGACCTGCCTTGAATGTCTTTGTTCTGTTCACAGTACTTCAGTGGAGCTTTCCACAGAATAGGCATTGAGCTGATATCTTGCACTTGAAGAGTGTGGTCACAATGATCAGGAGGCACTCTCTTCTGTATTCCAGACTATGGGAGGAATTCTAGCTTCTTGCTTCAATGCAATCCACCCCTTACTCAAAAGTTGTTGGCTTTGAAATATGTACCTCCAGTTTGTTGTTAAACAATTGAGTGGCTGACTTGCAGTGTGCCCCTTAAGTGATGGAACTGTAGTGAAAACATGTGGGTAGTAGACTAGTGTCAATGACTGCACATGTAAATTAGTACTGAGTAAAGTCCATTGAGTGCATTCTGTTTGAAACTTTTACACCACACTCATTTAACTAAGAGATGGGTGGAGAAAGCCATGTTTAAAAACGATTTTTTATTTTGCTTCAACACCATTCATGCATCACTGACTGGTGATTGAGCGCCTGCTTGTTAACTCTCTAACATTTCTGATTTGCAAGATGTTTGTAGTAGACCAGGCAGTTCCAATGGCTCAGGTAGTTGGAATAAACTTTCATATTTGATAAGGACTAAAGAGAGTAATGATTGGGTGTTTCTGAATCCCTTCCTCTGATAGTAGACTGAATGGGCTGAGACGTGTTAGGACGAGTCCAGTTGTTTCTCTGAATCTTTTGTCTAAAATGTCTCCCTGAGCGAGAAAGTAAGACTAGTCTTGCGGGGCCTGATATCGGTTCATTTGTGCTTTCTAGAATGATTATGATTGTCAGTTCTCTGAGGCTTGTAAGGGGAAATTGTGGGATATTAAATGAGTAAAAGTTAAAGGGGAGGCCGGTAGTTTTTTCACTTTTTTCTCCTGGATGACCTGATTAGTTCTGAGAATGGATTTGGATGGTTGGGGACTTTGGAAACAGGTATAGTAGTTAAGAATATAATTTTAGTCCCCAAGGTAATGAAGTGTTTGTATTATTAGATAATTGAAGTTTCTTCTTAGGAGCATGTATACTAGTTAATACTTAATAAAATCAAATAGCTATAATAACATGCTTCCAAAATGTCTGTCTTTTTTGATATGTTTAGAACTAATTAGCTTTAACTTCATGTCGTCTAAGTATAGACACTTAAAAGGATTTATGATGCTGCTTTTATGTTATTTTTGTAGTCTAATCCTTTGTTTTTGAGCTCTAATTTGTTTTTATGGGAACCTGCTCCATTTTCGTGCAATGCCTGAATAAAATCATATGAAACCATATTTGGCATACTTTATTAGCTCTTCCTGTCACTCCTTCCCTCAAAGGTAAAGATTGATAAATTTTGCTAAAGTTTATCTTCAGGATTCTTAGCTTCACTTCACCATTTCAAATAATTCCTGCTAAAACATCTTCCCTCATATTCTCCATCAAATTTGGACCCAAGAGAAAGGACTGTTACCTTGCCAGTCTTTGTAATTCTTCTGGGTTTCTGAAGTGAAGTTCATGTTTCTAATCATAATCTGCAGTGGTTGTGCTCTGTTAAAGGCATTTCAGACTTCACCAAGCTGTGAACATACCACGGGTATATAGATCACTGGAGAAGAAAATTGAAAACAAACAAAACAAAACACTAGCATGAGGAGAGGTCTTCCAAAGATCAGTTTTTCTTCTTCCCACATGGCCCTCCAGCTGTTTCTGCTCACACCCTCAGAGGTGCTTGCTGGCTTTGGTTCTGATTGGGACAGTGGCTCCATTCAGCAGCCTACAGGCACCTGTTCTGTACCTGGTGCATCACGGACCACTTAGACTGAAAGCTGCAACTCAGAATTCTGAACTTTGTGGATCGTTTGTAATCCAACAGCAGTGCAGTTCTGTTGCCACCATTTTGATCTAGGTCTAGCATCTGTCTTTTAAAATTAGTGAAGGAGAGGGGTGAACAGTATTTCCCAAATCTGGATCTAGCCATGTGGCTTTTTCCATAGAGAGAGAAGGGAGGGCCCGGCGCGACAGCGCAGTGGTTAAAGTCCTCGCCTTGCACGCATCGGGAGCCCATATGGGTGCCGCTTCTAATCCTGGCAGCCCTGCTTGCCATCCAGCTCCCTGCTTGTGGCCTGGGAAAGCAGTCGAGGACGGCCCAAAGCGTTGGGACCCTGAGTCCGCATGGGAGACCCAGAAGAGCTCCTGGCTCCTGGCTTTGGATTGGCTCAGCTCCAGCCATTGCGGTCACTTGGGGAGTGAAACATCGGATGGAAAATCTTTCTCTCTGTATATCCGTGTTTCCAATAAAAATAAATAAATAAATAAAAGAAAGAGAAGGGAATACTTTTTGAGATGGTTGTAGTACCTTCCATCTTCCTTCTGTCTGTAGATGGGGTAGCAGAAGAAGGTATGTAGGAGGAGTTGTGTTTATTAAGTTCTTCTTAGAAGCCCAAATAAATATGTCAAAATTGTTAATAAGATCTAAAGTGGCTCACTGTTAAAAATTTTGGTGTTAACAATAATGCTTTGCAAGATAATTCAGATGTATTCTATTTTTAGTTGTGTTATTTTCCAGTGAATGGAGATGATAGTTTATATTTCCTATTTAATTGAATTTCTGTTTGCTTAATAAAATAACTCTGGGTATTCCTGGGTTTCCCTGGTGCATATGTATTTATAGGTCTGTGTCTAGGGAAGGTTGAGGCTATATAAGAAAAGCCAGCAGCATGCTGTGTGACACTGTGCTCTGGGAGCTTGGAATGCCAAAATAGTTTTGTGAATAACAACACTTCAGGTAAAATGTAATCTCTTAGGAGCTCCAATCCAGCATACATTTTAAATCACAATTGTGCTTTTCATTTTGATTATAGAGAAATAAGAACAAAGAAATATGTTGTGTTTTGACAAAGATATAGACATTTTGTATATTTTGGAGCTATTTCAAAATCTCGAAAGCCTTGCTCTATTGATACACACTTAGTGGACAGTCTTCAGAGTGAATGGTTGCCCCCCAAAGGAATTGTATTCGTATGATTTGTTTTGGTAGACTTTGTAGGTAGGAGAAAGGAGGTAGCAAGAATACATTAAAACTAAAAGTGAAAAGATTTTCTCATTGTTAGGAAGTGAGAAGCAGTGACTTATTTTTTTTTTTAAGATTTTTATTTTATTTTGTTGGAAAGGCAGATATACAGAGAGGAGGAGAGACAAAGAGGAAGATCATCTGTCCGATGATTCACTCCCCAAGTGAGTGCAACAGCTGGTGCTGTGCCAATCCCATGCCGGGAACCAAGAACCTCTTCCGGGTCTCCCACGCGGGTGCAGGGTCCCAAAGCTTTGGGCCGTCCTCGACTGCTTTCCCAGGCCACAAGCAGGGAGCTGGATGGGAAGTGGAGCCTCTGGGATTAGAACCGGCGCCCATATGGGATCCCGGTATTTCTTTTTTTTCTCTTTTTAAGATTTTATTGTTATTGGAAAGCTGGATATACAGAGAGACAGAGAGGAAGATCTTCCATCCGATGTTTCACTCCCCAAGTGAGCCGCAACGGGCCAGTGCGCGCCAATCCGATGCCGGGACCAGGAACCTCTTCCGGGTCTCCCACGCGGGTACAGGGTCCCAAAGCTTTGGGCCGTCCTCGACTGCTTTCCCAGGCCACAAGCAGGGAGCTGGATGGGAAGTGGAGCTGCCGGGATTAGAACTGGCGCCCATATGGGATCCCGGGGCTTTCAAGGCGAGAACTTTAGCCTCTAGGCCACGGCGCCGGGCCCCGGATCCCGGGTATTTCAAGGCGAGGACTTTAGGCGCTAGGCCACGGCACCGGGCCCTATTTTTTTTTTTTTTTTTAAATCCTTCCTTATATCCAAAGGTTTCAAGTTGGTGATGGGTCTTATGTCATATTAAATCCTTTAGGTTGTAAGCTTGCTATAAAGTCTTAAATAGAATTCTAAAAAGCTCAACTGCTTGCTTGATTTCTCTTGCCTTGATTAAAAACTTTAACGTGAGGTATTAGCCTAGTGGTTAAGATACTAATTAAGGGACCTATTGCTATAACCCAGCGGCTACAGTCCTCGATTTGAACACACTGGGATCCCATATGGGCGCCAGTTCTAATCTTGGCAGCTCCACTTCCCAACCAGCTCCCTGTTGTGGCCTGGAAAAGCAGTCAAGGACAACCCAAAGCCTTGGAACCCTGCACCCACATGGAAGATCCAGAAGAGGCTCCTGACTCCTGGCTTCAGATCAGCGCAGCTCCCGCCAATGCATCCACTTGAGAAGTGGATCAACTGATGGAAATCTTCCTCTCTGTCTCTCCTCCTGTTTGTATATTTGAATTTCCAATAAAAATAAAAAATCAAATCTTTAAAAGAAAAAAAAGATATTCAGTAAGATACTCATGTCCATTATCAGAGGGCCTGGGCTTAACATGCACCTGCAGCTCCTGACTCCAGCTTCCTGCTAGTGCTGACCCTGCGAGGAGAGTGGTGGCTTGAGTAATTGAGTTCCTGCCACCTGCGTCTGAGACCTGGGTTGAACAGGTATCTGGAGAGTGAATCATTTGTTAGGAGCTATGCATGTACAGTCTAAAATACTATACTATGGAATACCTGGTGCAGAATGGAGGGCAGGCCTTTAGCTAGCAGTTAAGATTGCTCACATCCTACATCAAAGGGCTTCCTAATTCCAATCTCTTGCTAACGCAGTCCTTTGAAGACAGTGATGATGGCTCAAGGAATTGTGTTCCTGCCACCCACATAGGAAACCTAGATTATCCGCCAACTCTTGACCTCACCCCAATCCAGTTGTGGCTAGTGTAAACATTTGGGGATTGATCCGGTGAATTAGAGTATTGTTTCTTACAAATAAATAATATATAAATAAATGTTTTCAAACGAAAAGTGGGCAAAATAATTTTAACTAGATGTTGTATATAGATTGCAAGCCACAGTCGTTAGTATTTAGGATTTTACTTCTTTCTGAATCTTCAGTTTCTTCATAATTTTTCCATCTATAGCACAGGTTAGAGGAAAGAGTCAGACTTTTTTATGCCAGTGATTGGATTAATTTTTTTGAAAGAGGTTTTTTCTCTCTCTCTCTCTCTCTCTCAAAACAATGCTGAATAGGTTCTTTTTTTTTTTTTCTGAAGTTTTTTCCTTAATTATATGGCCTTATTTTAGAAGGCACTGTTTTTCATTTTATTTTTATAAGCAAAAAGTCCAGTGTGCTTTGCCTTTGTTATTGAAATGTCACAAATTACCAGGAACAGTTAATCGGCACGTGGTCACATGCTTCACACTGGCCTGTCTTTCCATAATGGATCGCCTATATGAAAGTGATGTCATAAGATTGTATCACCTGTTGGGCCCAGCGCCATGGCCTAGAGGCTAAAATCCTCGCCTTGAACGCGCCAGGATCCCATATGGGCGCCGGTTCTAATCCCGGCAGCTCCACTTCCCATCCAGCTCCCTGCTTGTGGCCTGGGAACGCAGTCGGGGATGGCCCAGGGCCTTGGGACCCTGCACCCACGTGGGAGACCCGGAAGAGGTTCTTGGTTCCCAGCATTGGATCGGCACAGCACCAGCCGTTGTGGTCACTTGGGGAGTGAATCATCGGACGAAAGATCTTTCTGTCTCTTCCTCTGTATATCTGCCTTTCCAATAAAACTAAAATAAATCTTTTTAAAAAAAAAGAAAAAAAAGATTGTATCACCTGTTGATATCATAGCTGTCTTAATATAAGTAGACTGTATGATGTTTGCCCAGTGATGAAATTGCCTAATTCATGTCTAGAATGTGCCACCATCCTTAAGCAGTGTGTAACTGTGAGTGCTGTTTGAAGACAAGTGTATTGTGTATAAAGTTATAAACTTGTTGTTTAACTTTTCACATTCTGAGCATGCAGTAAGTAGGAAATTCTAACTGCCAGCAACCAGTAGAGATTTTTTTTTTTACAACTAGCAGAGATTTTAAAAACATTTTATCTAGAAGAGATTGCTACCTGAAGTTCTATGGCAGAAGGAGCCAATGTATTGTCATTACAGAGGGGGACCTCTGAAAGTGGGTCCCCCACTTTCCTGTTGTTTAACTGTTGATGAAGTCCCTCAGTGTCTGTGTGAGCAGCAGAATCATAAAACCTGCTGGGTAGTTGGTTCTGCGGCCTAGAGGCCATTGGTGCACACAGCGTGTCGTGCATTCCCTGCCCAGGGCCCGGCAGACAGTAGTGGCAGTGATGATTGTACAGGTTTTCACTGCTGCTGGCTACCTAGAATTAAGCATTGTTGCAGAGATGAGGCAGAGCCTGCCCAGCAGTCTGCAGTTAGAAGAAAGCCACGAATAAAAAAGAGATGAAACCACTTAAAAAGAGTAATCGACAAGGAGATGGAAGAACTATTAAAATACTTTAGTGGATCTTAATACCCTGTGTACTTTGGTGGCCCTAAGTGTTTATTTGGTTAAAACAGACATGTGGTAGATTCTGGTTAGGTATTGCTTTGTAACAAATCCAAATTAGTAAGTAAAAACAGCAGTCATTTTTAAAAATGTCTGCAAACTGCAAATTTAAAAATATGTATTTTTAATTTATTTAAAGGCAGAGAGAGACAGAACATCTTCCATCTGTTAGTTCATTCCTTAGGTACCCACAACAGCAAATAATAGGCCAGGAGTAATTCAGGAGCCCAGACCTTGATCCAGGTCTCCTAGGTGGGTGACAAGAATCTAAGTATTGGAGCTATCACCTGCTTTTCCCAGGATGCTGGTAATCAGCAAACTGGAATCAGAAGAAGATGCTGCTGTGAGAGAAGAAGAAGGGCTGTGAGAGTCATGAGTCTCAGTCCCTGTGCCAAATGCTTGCCGCAGGTTTTGCGAGGTGATTGGTCCCAAGAAAGAGATTCTTGCTCAGGGTATCTTACGTGGTTGTGATTGGCTGACAGCTGGGACTTCTTTTGACATGTTTTCCACTGTGTCTGTGTGACCTGGGTCTCCCAAGTCCATTGTGATTTCCTTAAGTGAGCTAGAAGAGAATCCATGTGGCAACTATGTTTTCTTCTTAAGACCTCATCTTTTTTTCTCCCCAAGATATATTTATTTTGATCGGAAAGGTAGATTTACAGAGAGAAGGAGAGACAAAGGTTTTTCCATCCACTGGTTCATCCCACACATGGCTGCCACGACAGGAGCTGTGCCAGTCTGTAGCCAGCGATTTGTATCAGATTTACTCGGTGGATGCAAGATCCCAAGGCATTGGGTCATCCTCCGCTGCTTTCCCAGGCCAAAATCGGGAAGCTGGATGGGAAACAGAGTAGTGGGACACTACCCAGCATCCGTTTGAGATGCCAGCACCTGCAGGCAAGGATTAGACAGTTGAGCCGTAATATAAGCCCCAAGATCTAGTCTTAGAAGTTACATGTTATTATTACCTCTGTATTCATAAGCCTCCCCAGATTCAAGGGATCATAGGAAGAATATCATCAGCTTCATCATATTGTGACAGTAAATAGGGTGTTAGATACTTGAAAATCTAGAAAACACAATGTTCTATAGACTTCATTCTGTAAGAATTCACCTCCCTTCCGTATGCAAGGTGCATGTAGCCCTTCCCTCCAACACTCTCAGTTTGCATCCTGTTAACACTGTGACAGGGCAAGGCCTTATTGTCAAATCTATGTGGGGATCAGATGCTCCAAATGTGGTTCTTGGTGGTCAGCCTCTTGACAGGTGTCGATTTGAAGCTCTCTTCCCTAAGGGTAAGTGCCTGCCCCACATTCTCACAGCACTCAGGCAGGAGGTCCATAGGTTAAGTACTGTTCACAGCAGTTATTGGATGAGAGCAGTTAGGAAATCCATCCCTACAAGTGGTGCTGGTTCTTTGGTCAGGGCTTTGTCTCTGGGGTCACCTGATAACACTGTTTTTGTAAATCACTTTTGCTAGGTGGTTTTAAAGCTATTTGTCAAAGTGCTTCTTTCTACTGAAAAGTGAGAAGTGTATCCCTCAATTCCTGGGGGACCCCCTTGGCAAATTATAACTTCTTTGAAATCTCATGTTTTACGCTTGAAGCTTGCTTATATTTTAAATTCTACTATAGAGTAAATATATCTGCTTATTGTAAGAGTCCAAGAACAACACACTCCAGGGAGTTGTGCTAAATTTTATTTCAAACATGAAGCAACACTGTTAAATATTCATTGCCGTTGTAATCACAGTTCATGATGACTGGAAAAGCTGGCTGCTGTAATGCACCTATAAAGCAGTGTTGTTAGTGAATGCACGTGAGCAAAATAGTGTTGCTTTTAGAATTTCTTGATTCACTAAAATTTCTCAGAAACACTTGAGGGAACCCAGGCCCGTGGTCCTAGAACCATTGTCCTAAATTGTATGCTGTGCTGTCACATTTCTCAAAGAGAAACCTTTAAAACAATTATAGAGATACCCATGATGCAATATGCAAGGCAAAGCTTTAATAGGTGAATTTAAACAGTCCTGTTTTATCTCTGACCGAGAATTTAAGAGTTTTAAAACTTCTAGGTAAAATGACTTTTTAAAAAATAATTTGATTGTAAATTTCCAGTGTTATTATAATTATCTTTTCTATATTGTTACTGCTTAAAACTTGTTGAAACTTTCTTTACGATTTGATGTTCATTCATTTTCAGATATTTCATGAGTATTTGGTAGTTTTTATTTTAGTTTAGTTTAATTTTCGGGTTGCAGTAAATACCCACACATTCACAATAATGTGGCTTGTCAACTATTGGTTAAGTGGCCTCTTACTTTTTTGTGTCAGTGAACTGTGATAGTCTCCTGCTGCTTTGGTTCTGTGTATTTGACCTTGTCTAGCTCTTACTGTTTCTATTTTATGATCGCTAACAGCTGTGTTGTTTGGAGCATGGACATTCATAATTGTTGTATTTTAACTGTAACTCACACCTCAGGAACTGCCTTCAGTATGCGTTTGATAACTATGTTACTTTATACGTTGTCTTACTTAAATGAACTTTGGTTTAACCATGGAGCAGTACTAATAGATGCTTCAATATATTGAAGTTTTAACTTTTTGTTATTTTTTTCTCTGATTACCAAGGTAATACATGTTTATCAGTGTATAAAATTTGAAAACTATATAAATGACACAGGGAAGAAATGTATCTACCATACATTCAAAGGAAAGCTACTCACAATGCATAAGAGGAAAGGAAAGGAAAACTACTGAAGCCATTGAATTTCTTTAGTGAACTGTCCTACTCATTGCTTAAAGATTAGAAATATAGTAGACATCTAACATTTGGGTAGGTCATTACAGTTTATTTGGTTGGTTGGTTTTATGATTAGTCTGACAATGCCCCCAGAAAAGGCTGAAAAAACTTCCTGTTCATGTATTGCCAAGTCAGGAGTTTATTTACTGAATGATTTCATAAGCTCTGTGTCTAAAACACTTACAGCCTGGGACCTGTTCCCTTCGTTTGAAAGATGGAGGATTACTGATAACAAAAGCAAAGATCCTGTAACAGAATACTGAATGAAAGAGAAGCATTTCCTTTCCTAAAGACATTTTTAACTTTCATCTTCTTTTGGGTGATTTTTTTTTTAACCCTGCCAGTATGCATTCTTTGTTAAAATGTAACTTAAATCCAAAAAGTATTTTGTGTTAGATTTTCATAACTAAACAAGTATTTGTGGGAAGGAAGAATACTTATTCCTGTGTATAGTTTTGGAGAGCCACAGTCCAAGGCCCAGTTCTGCCATCGTTCTGACCTGTAATGAGGGCAGTGGGTGATGGACATGCAGAGCAGAGCAAGTCAGGGAGCACATATAAAAAAAACTCTTTTTATAGAACTACCATCTGAGGGCAAGTTCCCAAAGACCATAAAGTGTCCCACCTAGCCCATCTATCTAGTTACTGTAAGTAGATCAAATCTTTATCCTTAATCCATTCATTTTAATCTGTTAACCATTAAAATAATACTCTGGGACTAAGCCCTAAATGCATGGACCATTGAAGGGTACTGAAACTATTGTCCTACACAATTTTAAGTATTATTTTTATTACTTTAAAAATTTGTTTAATTGATTTGGAAAGACAACATAGAAACAGAAGCAGATCCAGAGAGATCTTCCATCTCTTGGTTCACTCCCCAAATGCCACAGCACCCAGGGTTAGGCCAAGGACCTAGGTCTCCCATGTATGTTATCACCAATTCAGGGGGATGAGAATAGGGAGATCATAATTGTATACTTTGAGCAATTATCTCTAGAGTATGTACTGTTATATAATATCAGATGCTTAATTATAAGTATCTGATAGAAATTTAGAATGCTTTAGACATGGTAGTGATGAGAAGTTCTAATTGATTAAATAATTTTTTAGATAATTAGTGTTGACTCACAGTAGTTAGTCTTTTTTATTCTTGAAGGTATTTCCAAGTGATAATAATCAGTTCCACTGATTTTACTGATACTCTGTAGTGACTATAAGTGATTCTTAAGTGGTTATTTTCCTGGGCTTTTCAGAGACAGTATAAAGAACAGAAATCTACTTTGATCATCTCGCATTATAATACAAAGCTGTAGGATCAAAAATGCTTATTACAGTTTTCTAGTGAGGGGCTGGGTTAAGTCAGTGCTTGGGTTAACCACATCTCATATTGGAATTCCTGGTTATAAAACCAACTTCTCTGCTTCCCAGAATCCAGTTCTGTCTTCAGTTGGCAGCTTGGCCTACCCCTGGCTGTTGTGGCATTTGGGGGAGTGAACTGGTGGATGGAAGATCTCTCTCCATCCATGTCTTTGCCTTTCCAATTAAAAGAAAAAAAAAAAGAAGTAAGTAAATATTTGGAAGACCTTTCTAGTCAAGACCTTAAGGATTATCTAATCCAATCCTCAGAAAACAGAGGGAGAAGCTAAAGTTCAGAGAGAAGTCATGGTGTGAGCAAGTATTGGCACTCAACTTAGAGGAATGGCCTTCTGGTGACAGTCTCACATGCTCCACTGCTTCCTGTGAGGCGTCAGCTGACTGCACCCATACACTTCTTAAGCTATGCTTTGCAAATCATTTGACAGTTTGTTGTCTTGGAAATCGCTACTTTCTTTTTTAAAAGTAGAAAATACGATACATATCCTGTTTCTTGAGGATTCTAGGTAATGAGTTCCAGGTAACTCTTAATTAAGCATGTTTTTCCTCATTCAGGCAAGACTTCCTTTGAGGATACATGTGTGCTTATGAGAATTGTGATGCCAGGTGTTCAACTCAAAAATGGAACCTTCCGCAGCTGGGAGACTGATCGGTTCTGTTCTGAAAGCTAGAAGGCAGTTCCCATTGGCCATCTAGATCTACTCGTACCTGCTTAGGAGACAAATAGCTCTGATGGCGGGTTCTGAGTGTGCCCGGAGGCTTCTTCCTTCCTCCTTGGAGGGCATCATCGCTCATTGCTTTAGCAGCCTCAGCATTTTCAGTGATAGGGCATATAGAGTAGGGATAAAGAATGAAGAAGGATTTTGTTGGTCTCATTTCCATTTAAAAAGTATCTTCTGCTTAATATAAATCAACCTTGTTTTGAATTTTCTTTTAAAAACAAAAAAAGATTTATGATGGGCTCAAAAAAAAGCCTAACTGCTGCAGCCAAGGTTCCTTAATGATGTCTTAAAAGTTCTTCAGTGAATCTGGCAAGCATCTGAAAGAGGTCTGGAATTTGTAATTATACCAGAAGCCCAGGAACAGAAAATGATGGTAAATCCTTAACTGCTCTGTGGAATATCCACTCTCAGTCTGCCCTGCTTTGATGTGCTCTTGGCGTATGAAGTCTCAGTGTATTTGCCATCAAAAGCTAATAGAATGTCCATCCTTTTTTATTCACTAAAGCTTGACTTTCTACTTTGTGCCTTTATTTGCATTTTAAAAGTGATATTTGTTTTCCACCTTATTCTATAAATGCCTGTGAAAAGGATATAACTTGATTCTTTTGCAAAAGCATCACCACTTGAACTTAGCTGTATGTATAACTCCTGAGCAATGATAGCAAGCATCGCATTTTTCAGCATCCATTCATTCCCTGTACAACCTCCGGTCATGAACGAAAAGAATTATATCTTACTGTGGTGTTTTGTTATGTCATTCATGAGACATTGTTCCTGTCATTCATTTATAATAGAACAATCCTCCACCCACTTTTTGTAGGTTTTATTGTAAGAGAAGATAGGTATAAATGGAATAATTTTGAAAAGCAAAATTAGATGGGTCTTTCTGTATGGATAATCCATCTTGGCTTAAATTATTTGAAGGAGAATATAGCTGATAGAGTAATTGGTTTGTTGTTTACTTCCTGTGTGTGTTTTAGGAAGGGTGTCTTCACAAAAGCAGCAGCATTACCCCTCTTCCTGTTTTTCTTTATCCAGTTGGTGTCCTGCCGTCCTGCCCACACAAGCACACACACTCCTGCTTGTTTTGGTAAATACTCAGTGTGCCTGAAGAAGCTGCAGTTGGGGAAGGAATTGACAAATATTTGCCACCAAGGAAAAAAAATCTGAACTCAAAGATCTGGCCTTGTTTAATTTGTTCTTCAGCACCATCCTCTGCTGTTAATTTAACCATACAAGCTGAAAATCTGGGAAAGGGAACTTTTGTTCAGAAGCTTTTAGTGCCTGTTCAGAGAAGTTTCTGTAATAAATAACTTAAGCTTCTATTTTGTATCTTAATATTTTATTACAAAAATTGGAAACCTTTCTGAGAGTTGAAGGAATAGCTTAATGAATGCCGTGTCCTCATTTCTGGTTCCATCAGTTATGAACGGATGGCCAGTGTTATTTCATTTTTATCTCCATTTATTTTCCCAGCAAATACACAGTATACTGTCTTATGCAAACTGTTTATCATCATTTTCCCTTTAACACTTCATTGTATTTCTCTGACTCATAAGAATAGCCACAGTAATAACATCATAATGTTTTTTAAAGTTTTATTTATTTTTGTTAGAGGAGAGACAGAGCGTGAAGGAAAGAGAATCCCATCTTCTGGTTCACTCCCCAAATGTCTGCAATGAATGGAGTTAGGCTGGTCTGAAGCCAGGGGCCTGTAGCTTCTTCGATGTCTCCTACATGGTTGCAGGGGCCTAGGGACTGGGACTTGGGCCATCATTCACTGACCTCCCAGGAACATTAGCAGGGAGCTGGGTCAAAAGTAAAGCAACTGAAACTCAAAGCAGCACCCATATGAGATTCCAGTGCCATAGTTGGGAGTTTAGTTTGCTATGCTACTACACCAGCCCCAATTTATATGTGCGTGTGTGTGAATTATCTATATGAATGGTGCACATTTACATGTGTATATTTGCATGTATATGTACATGTGCATGTGTGTGCAAAATACATATATGTATGATGTATGTGGGAATATACATATGTATCTGCATGTATGTGTATTTTGAAAATGGTATTTGAAGTTTATTTGGGTGAGAAAAATTTTGAGATCCATGTCTATAAAGGGTCTTCAAAAGCTCATGAAAATCACATGTTATCTAAAGATGTCAAGATTCTTTTGCATCAAAATAAACATATCTCACTTTTATAATACATTCATTTTATTTTTGATGATGTTTACATAGTCAAGAGGGATGCATGCCCATGTGGCCCACTAATTAGAGTGGGGAAGGCCGAGGGATGGGGGAAAGTAAATGAAGTAACTGCCTCCAATCTCCTGTTGTCTTCCAGTATCTAAAAAAAGTTTGGAGAGAAGGGGAAAGGGTTGCTCCCCAGCAGCCCAACCACATAGTACCCAGGAATGGGGGAAGGCTACCTGATGTCATCCCAGGGTCCTAATATGGAGCATACTCTGACAGTGCAGCTCAAGTGGTTTTTATAGTTCTCAGATGCTGTTGATTTTGTTGCTCCAAGGTTAAAGAAATCCTTCCAAGGTCTGTTGGCTGACATAGTCCATCTTAGTGTCTCCATTCACCCAGATGCTCACTGTCAAAACCTGGCTGGGAGAGCTATCCAGTTTGTTCTGCCTTCCATGGTACTGGATATCCTCTGCATTAAACTGGTTGTCATATTCCCCATAGGCACCTGGGCATGCCATCCACTGCACTGTCTTCAGGAACTGAGGCAGCCCAGTTCTGGCACATGCATTCTACAGTCAGATCCCAGGTCTTGCAATTTTCACCATGGTTGGAGTTCTGAATCCCTTGATCCAGTTGGAGGGGGTTCCCAAAGAAACCTTGCCAGAGGTGACCCCAACTGACTCCTGTGTGTGCCAGCCAGTGAAGAACTTTTGGGTCACTTACACAGTGTAGAAGGCAAATGTGGATAGTTTTTTGGAGCATTACCCCAGTTTGTCTAGGTTATCCTATTTAAAATAGTCTGAATATTGCAGCTCATAAGAGTGACCTTTGCTTTGGCATTGCATGTGGTTTCTGTGTCACTAAGGAACAATACTGACTGTATTGCTCTTCACGTGTAGTATTAGCATGTTTGTTGACCATTTGGAGGTCTAGGCAGATTTAAACCCTGCTTTGGGCCACAAATACCTTAATGAGGTGGTAGATCTGTAGATTTAAGGAGAAAGGAGGTGCATATACATTAATTTATAGTAATTGAGTAACCCCTACTCTGAAAATTCAAAATCCAAAGTGGGACAGCCCCAACTTGTTGCAGGGATCATGTGGGATGCTGGTACCACAAGTGGCGGCTTAACCTTCTGTGCCCTCCAAAACTTTTTGAATGCCCGCATCTTTCCACTGTTGGAAGATTCCACTCCTGGCCTGCTCCAGTGATGGGTAGCAGTCAAGACATAAGCACACTGAAAATACTGCATAAAATCAGTGCCAAGCTATGTTCAAAAGATGCATATGAAATATAAATTTTGTATTTAGACTTGGATATCATTATATATGTGCAAATAATCCAAACTCTGAAAAAAATCAAAATCAGAAGCATTCCTGGTTCCGGTAAGATGAGTGCTCAGCCTGTACCATCAGCGGAACTGATGCTGAAATGAGAATTTAAAGAAGCATATTACTTCAGGTTAATGCTGACATTTTACTGTCTTCCCATGGTGGGTATTACATTTCTCAAATCTTTGTTGTTGTTGTTAATCTCTGCTGCTTCTCTGTGAAATTGGTAACTTTGAATGTAATATAAACCAAGAAAGCTAATGCAGTTTACTGAAGTCCAGTGAGTTTTTTTTAAATTTGTCATTTTTATGATAAAAGGAGGCCATCATGTTATAATCAGGATCCAAATCTTAGTGCCCAAGAAACTCAATTCTAAACTGTTCACTGGATCAGTGAACCCAGTGCTTTGATTTTTCTGCCTCCTTTTACTCTTTTTGTCCTATACCTATATTGTCACCCACTCTCTTTGATTTCCCCACACACGTACAGAAGCTTTGCTCAGAAAATAGACCTGTTGTAAGGCTCACTGATGTCCTGCCTGGTTGTCCTGAGGGGCAAACAACAGGCCCTGATGACTGCTTCTCATCCTAACCCAGAAACCCGTGCTAATCATAAAACCGTAGACCCTGTTAGTATGTGTTTGTAGGGCGCCTGAGGACCGCTTCCCTTCTGACCCCAGAACTGGAAATATTCATAATGCCACAAACCCTGTTAGCATGTGTTTGCAGTTTTTAGCAAGATAAACTAAGAAAGTAGAAAAGATTTGGAAGGAGGATCGTTGATTCCTGTCCAGATTCTATCTGCTTACTTAAACATGTGACTACATTTCCAAATAGAAGCAGTCACTTAGATACCTTCTAGTCAATAAGCATCATGAAATAGAAAACTTCATAGACTTATATTAACGAGCATTTTTTTTTTCTTGATCGTAGACAGATAATTTCTTTCAGGAATGTTTAGGGGGAGGAATAACCTGAATTTAAATATTAGCCATGCCTTAAAATATGGTAGTATCACCATTCGTGACTATTTAGTTTCATCATTGTATTCAGCAGTTGATTTACCTTTTCTTCCAAGTACTTTGAAACTCGGCCAGGTACTATTGTCTTTGGCTTTGGATGCAGGTATCATTATCAGCCAAATAAAAAAGGATTCAAGTCAATGTTTGTCCTGAAATTAGTTCAGTCTACTGTAGACATTTATCTGGGAGGGAGGCGCAGTCATGGGTGTTTGCAAGGGTGGGTGTTTAGCCTAGTGCTATGACACCTGAATCCCATATTGCAGTGCTTGAGTTCAGTACTCAACTCCAGCTCCAACGTCCTGGTCATACAGATCCTGGGAGGCAGGGTTTCTGACAGGCTTCCAGCTCTGGCCCCCTATTCTAAGACCATTGTAGGCATTTGGAAGATGAGTCAGCAAGTTGGAGTGTCCTCTTTGTCTCTGTGCTTCTCGAATTTAATTTTTTAATATATTTATACTATCTTAAGCTATAGTTTGCAATTTTGATTACAAAATGCAGTTCCCATAAAATTGTATTGAATTTTCAGGTGGAGTCTTCATATTCATAGAACAGATAGCTGCTAGATGAAAAAAAAAGAAAAAAGAAGGTTGTGCTGCACTTTTAATTCCTGTTTTAGAAAGAGGTACCTTAAGGGAAAATTAGGATTGAATTTCTGGAAAGCCTTGAAGGTCATAAGTTTTGGCCTAGTCATTTAAGCAACCAGGAACCAGTGCAAATGCCTTGAAGAGAGGGCAGTGTCATACATGTATACACAGGAGGTGAACTGTGCACTTTGATAGAAGGACAAAAGATCGGAAGCAATCATAGTAGTAGCAATAATAATACTGAATTGTTTGAGTAGTGCCACATACTGTGCTTGGTGCTATATTGTGTATGTCCCTTGACACCTCATAACAGAAACTAATATGGAATAGATGCAGAAAGTGAGGCTTGAAATGTGTAAAGCAATTTCTAAAAGTCACTGAGATAATAAGTGGAGTAGTTGGGATTCCCCAAAGCCTGCGTTACATGCAAGGATTGACATTTTTCTAATGAAGTATTATTCCCTGTATGTAAAATACAGTGACTTGGTTCATTTTACATTTCATCAGGTGTTTCAATATTATGAATTGTATTTGAGAAACTTTTTAAATTTTTTTTTGAAGAATCTATATCCCTTCTTGAAAACTGGCTTGAGAAAAGCTGGTTGGATTTTGCATGTCCAGAGAATAAAAACCAGTAAGAGAAGTGTTGTGACCACTCTCCCTCTCCTTTCACTTAAGAAACGTTAAGTAAAATGAAAGATCCAGTCCAGTCTTTTATTCCAGTCTTGATAAGATTAACAGGCATACCTCAGTTCTTAAACAAATATGTTTTTCTGTTTGCCTCTAACTCCACAATGTTTAGAGTTGGCAGCATATTCTATTTGGAAAGTTCTCAGGAGTTTCTTGCAGATCTTGACTGTGGGCGTCAAATAGCTCTCTGATGAGTCAAAAAACAAAGTTAAGCACTTCTTATCACACAAGAATGTCACCTTTAGCTCAGCTGATATTAAAAGCCCATAGCAGCTTCATATACAACAACTGTAGATTACTTACTGTTCTAATAGAGCATTTTCTGAAATTGGCCACAAGTTAAGTCATAAAGCGAGTTCTGATACATTTCAAAGGATGGAAATCAAAGAATGTTCTATAGCCTCAGTGGAATTAAGCTGAAAATAATTAGGTTTCCACAGGAAAATCTTCAGATATTTGAAATGTGCACTAAAGAAGAAATAACAACCCAAGTTAACAGATCCAGAGAAAGTAGACACAATTTACCTATAATTGGAACAAAAGAGAGAATATTATGAAGATCCTATAACCATTAAAAAGTTAAAAAGGTATTCTAGTCAACTTTATGTCATTAAATTAAAATTTTTATTTGAAACAGATTCCTAAAATAGCTTACTAAAACCAATACTAAATAAACAGTTGAAAAGATGCTTAACATTTTTAGTCATGAGAAAAGTGAAATGAAAGCCACAGAACGATAGCATTTCATATCCACTAAGGATGTATACAGGATATTAACAGATATTAGTGAGGAATAGAGGAATTACAGCCTTCACATTACTGGTGGGAATGTGAAATGACGCAACCACTTTATAGAAGCAGTTTGGCAGTTTCTCAAGTTAAATGTAAAGTTCCCAAAAACCCCATAGTTGTACACCTAGGTAATTATCAAAAGAAAGGAAAATTGAGGCTTATGGTGTAGCATATTGGGTTAAGCCCCTGCTTGCAATGTGAACATCTCCTATCAGAGTACCTGCTTGAGTCTTGGCTATTCCATTTCCAATCCAGTTTCCTGCTAATGTGTGTAACTATTTGTGTGTCTGTCACCATGTGGAAGACCTGGTTGGAGTTCTTGACTCCTGGCTTCATCCTGGACAAGATCTGGCTGTTGTGGCTGTTTAGGAAGTGAGCCATTGGATGGAATATCTCCCTCTCTCTAGCTTCAAATAAATAAATCTTGTTTTTTGTTTTTTAAAGGAGTACTATATATCTGTAAAAAATTCATAGATGAATATTCATAGCAGCATTATTTATAGTAGCCAAAAAGTAGACACAATGCAAATTTCCATTGACTAAAGAATGAATTTTAAAATGTGATACGTCTATTAAAAAAAGAATGAATTGCTGATCAGTTAGTAAGTGAAAGAAGCCAGTCACAAAAGGCCATATGAGTCCATTCATTGAAATCCCCAGAATAGGTCAGTCCATAGACACAGGCTGGCAGTTTCTACTAATTAGGAGTAGGGAGGCATGGGAAATGACTGCTAAGAGTATGAGATGTCTTTTTGTGATGATGAAAATATCTAGTATTGATTGTAATAGTTGGATAACATAGTGTATGCATTAACAGCTTCTGTATTATGTCTTTTAACTGGGCACATTATCTGTTATGTGGATTATATCTCAGCAGTACTGTTAGTTGTTAAAAGTAAGGCCATCCTTAAAGAAAAATGAGTAAAACCAATATTAAAAGAAATACAAGATCTGATTCACTTAATATGTGTGAATGAAATTTAAGGACCATTCTTGCAGCACAGTACGTTAAGCTGCCACTTGAATTACCAACATCCCATATGAGCTCCTGTTTGGGTCCCAGCTGCTCCACTTCCCGTCCATCTTTCTGCTAATGCGTCTGAGAAAGCAACAGAAGATGACCAAAGTGCTTAGCCCCAACCAACCAAGTGGTGAACCTAGATGGGTTCAGGCTCCTTTTGAACCAGCCCTGGCCATGGCTGCACTGTGGGGAATAAGCCAACAAATGCAAGATATTTCTCTCTCTCTCTCTCTCTCTCTCTCTCTCTCTCTCTCTCTCTCTCTGTTTCTTTCTCTCTCTCTTTCTCCCTCTCCCTCAGTAACTCTTTCAAAAATAAATAAAACATTTTTTAAAATTTATTCATTAATTAAAGCCTTCTCACATAGAAAACTCCAGATTCAATATGAATGGCTTCATTGGTGGAAATTAAGTAGTAAGAATTTTAAATAAACCCTCACAGAAAATATGTAAATGTATATTTGTTTTATAGCCAAAAGGTCATTATACAAAAAGGGGAACTGTAAGCCACCTTCTTTGTTTCCAAGTGTTTCTTTTAAAAATAATTAAAACTCCTTAAGCAAACTAAGAATATGAGTTTCTTTACCTTATGCAAATTTTCTATAAAAATGCAAATGTATGTTACAATTAACGATGAAGTATTGAAAAACTTTCTGAGGGCCCGGCACAATAGCCTAGTGGCTAAAGTCCTTGCCTTTCATGCACTGGGATCCCATATGGGCGCCGGTTCTAATCCTGGCGGCCCCGCTTCCCATCCAGCTCCCTGCTTGTGGCCTGGGAAAGCAGTCGAGGATGGCCCAAAGCCTTGGGACCATGACACTCGCGTGGGACACCCAGAAGAGGCTCCTAGCTCCTGGCTTCAGATCAGCTCAGCTCTGGATGTTGTGGTCACTTGGGGAGTGAACCATTGGACGGAAGATCTTCCTCTCTGTCTTTCCTCCTTTCTGTATATCTGACTTTCCAATAAATATAAATGAATCTTTAAAAGAAAAGTTTTCTGGTGAGTTCAGGACTGAGATAAAGTTGACTCGTGCTATCATTAGTCACTGCTGGACTGAAAAACTTAGAGCGTAATAAGAGAAGAAAAAATGAAGTTGGTGTCAGGAAGGAAGCAATAACAGTCTCTTTGCAAGTGATATGCTTTTGTACAGTGAAAACAATACATCTCAGGATTGTTGGAAATGACATCAGGATATAAAAATCAGTTTTGTGTTGGACACGATCAGTTTGTGAAGTCAGTTGTACATGCATGGAGAAAATGTTCCCATTATAATTCAATACAGAGTCTTAAAAATTATATTTCTGTGTTTCAGCAATTAGAACAATAAAATATGTAGGAAAGCTTACAGTAATATAAATACCTATTAATAAATCTATAAAGATGTGCCATATCTACAAAGAAAAAGCATAATGAAGACCCAGATGATTGAAGTGTGCCGTGTGTAAGGGACTAGAAGACAGTACATTGGTTAGCTGTCAGTTCTCCCACAGCAGATCTTTGGAAGGCCCTATTCTGCCTATTGGATTTTTAGAGCCAAAGGTGTAATTAGCATAACGATTACAAAGGTTTTAATGGATCACATATTCTTTTTTACCAATCTGTCTTATAGCGATTTTTTGAAATTTCCCTTGTTCCTAGCTTCTTAAATTTCTATATAAGAATTTTAAAAGATTTAACACCATTCCTGGTTATGTGCCTTTGATGTATTTGATTGGCTCTCTTTGTGCTTAGAAAATGAAGAGGTTGGAGTGATGTTCCTGGTTGGAGTCTGTAGAGAGGGATCTACTGACTCTCCGGCTGTGTGAACTTGTAGCTTGAATTACCCGCTTAGCGTGGCCCTGGGTTGTTCCTAAGTAGAAAACGGACAGGAAAGCCAAACAGAGTGAGCCAAGTATAGTTCTGAGTCAAATGTTTTCAGGTTATTTTGTTTTTAAAGATTTATTTATTTATTTGGAGGCAGAGAAAGAGAACTCTTTCTTCCTCTGGTTCATTCACCAGATGGCCACAACAGCTAGCGCTGGGCCAAGGAGCTTCTTCTAGCTCTCCCGCATAGATAGCAGGGGCCCCAACATTTGGCTTGCCTTTTACCCCTTTTCCCAGGCCATTAGCAGGGAGCCGGATAAGAGGTGGAACAGCATGGACTCACCAGAGCCGATAAGGAATGCCAGCAGTGTAGGCAGCAGCTTTACCCACTGTGCTATGTATGTATGTAAAAAAAATTATTTAAAGATTTTATTTATTTGAATTATACCATAAAATTCAAAAATTTAAAAAAGGAATAAAATACAGCAAATTTTTTGTGTAGGCACATACAAAAAAAAAGATTTTGGTTTTGTTTTGAAAGGAAGATAAAAGGGGAGAGATCTTCAATCCATTGCTTCAGTCCTCAAGTGCTGCATAGGCAGGGGCTCGGTCAGGCTAGAGCCAGGAGCTTCTTCCAGGTCTCCCATGTCAGTATAGGAGCCCAGGGATGTGGGCTGTCCTCTGCTGCTTTCCCAAGCACGTTAGCAGGGAGCTAAATTGGAAGCGGCATAGCAGATGTACCTCAGTACCAAACCTATTTGAAAAAAGCTTTAGCTCTTTTATTTGATCCTCCCTTTTTTATTGTACTTTTAAAAACTTTAATGACTATTATTCTTTTATAAAAATTTAAAGTAATACGTTCATATTCTGAGTTATACCTTGGAATGGCTTAATTAAAGATATTTTCTTAAGATGAAGCAAATTAAAATCTTTTCAGCTAAAGGTAGAGAAAATATCAAATTTGGTACATTTACATGAAGCCAGATTATTAAAAACAAGTAAGATCTGTGACTGTGTTATAATCTCTGTTCATTACAGGTAGATTTGTTAGTTCTCAGAGCTTTCCTGCTAGCTAAAGTCTGGAAGGGCTGCAGGAGTGCCTCCTTCATCAGCTGGCACAGGACTCTGTTGCTTGTATTCTGGTTTGAGATTTCCTACAAAGCAGGATAATTATGTTGGAAATGCAGGCAGCTTCTAAATTATTTTAAAAATCGATGAGATTGCATATAATACATGGAAAAGAAATTGTGAAACAAAAGAAACTGCTTTGCTACAACTTTGCCCTTTTATGCTTTTTTTCTTCTCATGGTGCATAAGACCTTGCACTTGCAGAACACGTGGGTGGGTGGAGAGTGATTTTTATAGCATCTGTTGTGTCCCTCTCCTTGCAGGAGAATAAGAAAAGCCTGTGGTTATTTATATTTGTGAGTGGTAATTGCATTCTTTTCATTATTAACTAGAGCTAGCACAAAAATGAAAATCACTTGGGGCCTACTTCTTAGTTTGATTTTTGTAGTATCTGGAAGATATGAGATGGCTTTTTAGGCCATCTCCCTCCCGCTTATTTTAGCCTTGCCTAAGAAAAAAATTAACCAAGTCTGTAAGTAAAGGCAAAAGTAAATAATATAGGAGTATCACTTAATGGAATCTTCTATATATGGAGTTTCCCCCTTGTGTTTTAAGTTTTTCTGATACCATGTAAAGATTAAAAAAATAATATATGTATATGTATAAATGTTTATGTAACTTTTACAAAAAAAAATGCCAATAGAGCATATTGGAGTCAGTAGAGGCTTAGGTTAATTCTTTTTCTACCTCAGCTTCGTTCATAGGCATAATTTCAAAGCTACGGAAGAATTGCAAATAGAGTCCAATATAAAGTCTTACATCTTTCATGCACATTGCTCAGTTATTAAGATTTTACCACATTCGCATTATTTTTCTCTGCATACATACAATCACACAAGCATTCAAGTGTAATTTATTATTGTCAGTGACAAACATCGTAAGACTTGTAAATACTTCAGTTATATTTTTCCTTCAAACAGCAACATGTGTCACTCCTGGGCAAAATACAAAATTGATTTTAATTTTTCCATATTTCCACCTGTAACCTGTGCTTTCTCGGTGTTCCAGAACAAAGGAAGCGCTAAGAATTATTCATAGCAGCCACCCACTTCCCCAGTCATTCTGTGTCTCTTCCAGAAACTGAGTGTGAAAATGAAAGTGGTTGAGCTTCAATCCTGAATACATATAAAGCAAATGACAGACAGGACTCTGTAACGTTAAGCCTAGTTTCTTGAGGCATCTTCAAAAAGTCAATGGGAAATACGTATTGTGAAAAAAATATGCGTGGTTTTCAGAGGGTTTTTTTTTCCCCCAACAAAACAAGCTTGCCTTTTATTTGTCTGCATACTTTGAGGAATATACATTATAGTTGAGCCATTCCTCTAAATTCCTGATGGGAATCTCATGTGTTTGCAAAAGCTGTATCAGAACTTATTTTGAGGAGTGTACAGCTCCCGGAATGAGAAACACCTTACAATATATCATCTGTTAATTTTACACATGGGAAGATCCCAGGGTCAAGGTCATGCAGCTGGAGCTTAGACTACAGCTCTGCTAACTCCCAAAGCTGTGCTTTGTTTTGGTTTTCCATATCACATTAGTTTCCACCAGCCTGAGTTGCTTATGCTGAGGTCCTGATAAACAAGACAAGGTGAGTGGAGCTAATTAACAGGCTCCCTTGAATCTCATTTGGATGAACAGTAGCAGTGCTTCTCACTCTTGCCCATGCATGTGAACTCCCTGATGACTTGTTAAAGTGCAGCTCTTCATCCACTGAGGTGGGATCCAGGAATTTGCGTTTCTGATGAGCTCCCAGGTTTGGCCAAAGCTGAGGGGCCTTGGACTGCATTTTGTCTGGTAAAATCATAGAACTCTTATAGCCCCCAGCACCCTTAGAGTGGTCAAACACTTCAGAAAACCCATGGAAAACTCTAATTCTATAAAGTATAGAAATCATAAATGTCAGGCCCAGCACCATGGCTTAGCGGCTAAAGTCCTCACCTTGAACGCCCTGGGATCCCACATGGGCGCTGCTTCTAGTCCCGGCAGCTCCACTTCCCATCCAGCTCCCTGCTTGTGGCCTGGGAAAGCAGTCGAGGATGGCCCAAAGCCTTGGGACTCTGTACCCGTGTGGGAGACCTAGATGAGGTTCGAGGTTCCTGGCTCCTGGCTTCGGATAGGCATAGCACCAGCCGTTGCGGCTCACTTGGGGAGTGAATCATCGGATGGAAGATCTTCCTCTGTCTTTCCTCCTCTCTCTATATCTAACTTTCCAATAAAAATAAATAAATCTTTAAAAAAAATCATAAATGTCACTAGTACCTGTTTCCTCATCACTGAGCAAAATAAAACATTCTGAAAAGTTGTTGTATTTAAAAGTTCCTGTAACTTAATACCGCTTCAAATAAGGGACTTTGATTCAATTGATTCACTGACAGAAGATGCTACTCTACGGCTGCCATGTTGTTGTTTCAGCACATCCTGAGGTTCTGCAGACATAAAGATCCTGTGATAAGAAATATGAATTCAGGAGATTAAAAAAAAAGGCTTGCCAAATGAAATTATCCTACCTAAAAGAGCAACCAAATGAATTTTCTTTTTTTACTCTCCGCAAAAACATTTAAGCCAGCCATGTTAAGTTGCTTAATAAGTACTGAGGGTTTATGTTCCTTCAGAGTTTACATTCTGATTTCATTCCATCTAAATCTATTTGCTGCTCCAAAATGAACAAATGGTTGTTGAAATATACACATACTTGGTTTTCTGTGATAGTGAGTTCTTTAGTGGTTGTGCATTTGGAGTTTTTGTCATTCAAAAGTAATACATGGCAATATATTTAATGATCCCATAATGCATTTATGCCTACAGCAATCAAAACTAAAGCAGAGGACCTGGCGGCGTGGCCTAGCGGCTAAAGTCCTCGCCTTGAACGCCCTGGGATCCCATATGGGCGCCGGTTCTAATCCCGGCAGCTCCACTTCCCATCCAGCTCCCTGCTTGTGGCCTGGGAAAGCAGTCTAGGACGGCCCAATGCTTTGGGACCCTGCACCCACGTGGGAGACCCGGAAGAGGTTCCAGGTTCCCGGCATCGAATCGGCTCGCACCGGCCGTTGCGACTCACTTGGGGAGTGAATCATCGGACGGAAGATCTTCCTCTCTTCTCTCCTCCTCTCTGTATATCTGACTTTGTGATAAAATAAAAAATCTTTAAAAAAAAAAAACAACTAAAGCAGAGCTTTAATATGTATCTGAAGAAATTTGGACTTTACATATATCCATAAATGATTATACAAATTATCATTTCTTCCTCATTTCTCAAAATAACTCATCTGTAAAATCACAAGCTAGTAATAATTCTCCAGGGGAAATGTGTAACATAAAGCAGTTATATAGCTGGTGAGGGAAACTGGGGCATGGGGTGTGTGTCCCTAGCAGTTCCAATGGCTACATCCCACAGCGGCGTGCCTCGGTTGATCCGCAGCTCTGGTTCCTGGCACCAGCTTCCTGACTCGCCAGTGGAGCTCTGGATTGAGTTCCTTGTTTCTGATAGTTGAGGGCGTTAGAAAGTGAATCTGTACTGTCTCCCACTGTCCTTGTCTCTATCTTTCTGCCTCTAATAACTAAGTATGTTTTTAGAAAAGATGTGCCATAAAGAAGACAAAGACAACAACTGTATTGGAACCAGTGTTAGACAAAGTGGTTAAAAGCTATGTGGGGACTCAGCATGGTAGCCTAGTGGCCAAAGTCCTCACCTTGCATGCACCAAGATCCCATATGGGTGCCAGTTTGTGTCCCAGCTGCCCCACTTCCCATCAAGCTCTCTTGTGGTCTGGGAGTACAGTCAAGGACAGCCCAAAGCCTTAGGACCTTGCACATACCTGGGAGACCCAGAGGAGGCTTCTGGCTTCAGATCAACTCAGCTCCATTGAGGCCACTTGGGGAGTGAACCAAAAGATGGAAGCTCTCTTTCTTTCTCTAAATCTGCCTCTGCAGTAAAAAATAAATAAATCTTTAAAATTAAAAACAAGCAACCAACCTACTTGAGATGCCCACATTCCCTATCTACGTGGCTGAGTTGAAGTCCCACCTCTGATCCCAGCTGTAGCTTCCTGCTAATGCACATCCAGGAAGGGAACGCAGGTGATGCATAGGTAGGATTGGACTGACTTCTGGCTTCAGCCTGGCCTTTCCCTGGCTGTGGGAGGGATTTATGGAGTGAACCAGCAAATGGGAAATTTTCTTTCTCTCTCTGCATTTCAAATGAATTTAGAAAAAGAAAACAACCCAGTTAAATACATATTTCTTACTTTTCTGCTTTGTCTTAGTGTCCTGGGTGATGCCAATATGTAAATAAATAAGTGTAATCTTCAGATTGATCGATACTCTTGAAGAGAGGCAGACATCCAAACAGGTGGATAGATGGCAGCGTAGCAGGCAGAAAGGGATAGGCACACAATCTGGAATCAATGCAAAGAAACGAGGGCTGGAAAGTAGAATATGTTTAAAAGTAATGAAAGAAGCTGCGATTAAACTTTGTTAAGTAGAGGGATGAACTGATATGTGCGAATGTACAATTTTTAAAAAGGGAATAAGCGTGTTTGCTGTAAAATTCTTTCAACTTGAATATGTATTTGAAATTTTTCATTAAAATATTAGACAAAAAGATCGGGCCAATATAATGGCTCAACAGGTGAATTCTCCACCTAAAAGCACCAGCATCCCATATGGACACCAATTGATGTCCTGGTTGCTCCACTTCCAATCCAGCTCTCTGTTTATAGCCTGGGAAGGTGACAGAGGATGACCCAAAGCTTTGGGCCCCTACATTCACATGGGAGATCCCGAAGAGGCTCCTGGATTCTGGCTTCAGATTAGCTCAGATGCAACCATTGTGGCCATTTGGGGAGTGACCCAGCAAGAGTTCACTCTGTCTCTCCTCAGATCTGCCTTTCAGATAAAAATAAAATCTTGTTTAAAAAAATTAAAACAGCTAGAGTTTTATTAAGGGGCAACTAAGTATGATTTTCATTCCCTTACAAATTTTAAATTCTTAAAAAAGGAAAGAAAAAGATTCACGTATTTATTTGGAAGTCAGAGAGAGAATGAGAAAAAGAGAGATCTTCCATCTGTAGGTTCATTCTTCAGATGGCCACAAAAGCCAGGACTAAACCAGGCTGTAGCCAGGCCAGGAGCTTCATCTCAGGACCTGGAGTCTCTCAGGTGAATTTCAGGGGCCCAAACACATGGGTCATCTTCCTCAGCTTTTCACAGGTCATGAGCAGGAAGGTGGATCAGAAGTGGAGCAGCTTGGACGTGTACCAGCAACCAGATGGGATTCCAGCATCACTGGTGGTGGCTATATTTTGCTACATCTCAGTACTGGCCCAAATACTAGATTTTGAATAAAAGAAAAATAATAAAACAAAATACTTTTCCAGTTTACATTGGGGAGGGCAAGCTGCCATCTAAGAAAACAATTTCACCGTGTGATTTCCTCAGCATATCTATCCCAAGACCCTCAACAGTTGCAAGTGTATCCAACATTCAGGGTAAGATGTACATACCATGATGATAGAAACACCTTCCAAACGTTGGTGCAGAATTGACCCAGAGACTTGTGCAATGAAGGTTAGTAGATGTTAGACTCTGTTCTTTGTACAATGTAGGTTGTAATTTGGGGATAATACTACAAACTTTATTAGTGAAGTTCATTTTTACCAAAGTTTCTTAACTTCTTATGTATTGCTATGTTAGCAGTCGCTCTGATCTTTTCCAATCTTATAATCTAGTTTTCATTTCAAAACCCAATATAAGAAATTATTTAGTGAGCATTTCTAGTTCTCAGTTATATTGATAAATAGTTGTATTTGGATCAAATAGATGACATTTCACCAGTTAATATTATATTAGGTAATATGGTTTGGAGTAATTAAGGTTTGGAGGTCTCTGATTACTTCAGTCTACTGTAGGTCAGCAGTGGTAAAGAATGTTTTGTCCACAAGTCTTACCATATTTTTAATTGGAGCATTTTTATGCATTAACTTACTTAATCCAGTATTGTGAGCAAGTATTTTTAAATAACCTTATTGATAATTCATGGCCAGAGTTAATATCCTAACTAGAAAACTGATATTAAAGTTTAACAGGAGGCTTGCACATGATCTTATTTTATAAATGTGACGGTTTCTTGAACATTAAAGAGATGTAAGTTGAATTATGACTTGTATTATAAAGTTACAATGTTTTCTAGTAGAGGACTGTTGGCATGTGTTATAATGTGGTAAATATTTCAAAATATTAAGTTATAATGTATAATTTACCAACCATAAATGCCATCTTCACTTAAACTGTGTCAGAAAATATGTTGCTTTGGTTAGTTATTGACAGTAGAGTAACATATGCCCTGTGTTTACTCTGGTGCTTTAAATATCTGTATATATTTTTACAGTTTTAAAAAGTTATTTTTTGAGGGCCCGGCGGCGTGGCCTAGCGGCTAAAGTCCTTGCCTTGAACACGCCGGGTTCCCGTATGGGCGCCGGTTCTAATCCCGGCAGCTCCACTTCCCATCCAGCTCCCTGCTTGTGGCCTGGGAAAGCAGTCGAGGACGGCCCAATCCATTGGGACCCTGCACCCGCGTGGGAGACCCGGAAGAGGTTCCTGGTTCCCGGCATTGGATCGGCTCAGCACCGGCCCGTTGCGGCTCACTTGGGGAGTGAATCATCGGATGGAAGATCTTCCTCTCTGTCTCTCCTCCTCTGTGTATCTGACTTTGTAATAAAAATAAATCTTTTAAAAAAAAAAGTTATTTTTTGAGAGAGAGTCAAAGAGAGAAAGATCTTCCATCAATGGTTTATGCCCCAGATGCCTACTGCAGCCAGTCCTGGACCCAGTGAAAGCCAAGAGCCTGGAGCTCCTTCTGGGTGTTCATCACGGAGTGGCAGGGGCCAAGCACTTGCACCACCATCTGCTGCCTGCCAGCCTGCATGAGCAGGACGCTGGACTGAAAGCAGAGCTGCTGTTATCTCAGCTTTGGCTCACCCTGCTGTACCACACTTGACCCCTGTTACATATCTTCCTTTCTGCTATCAAAAGAGATACTCTTTGAAAACCTAAGGTGTCTACCTTTAATACCATATTATGGTTGTATATTTCTGTGTTCAGAGATAGCCGTGGCTTTTGAAATGCAATATACTTACTAATTTCTTTATAATAAGAACCCCTTAAAGAGATTAAGATCTGTTTTTCAGTTTGTTTCTGTAGAATGTAAAATGTTGAACATAAAGTGCCGTGTGTTACCACGTTTCTATCATCACCTTCAAGTGAAACTAGCCTTGTGAAATAGTTTTCTTATTGCTGTCATTCTTGTCTTTAATAGCTGGAGAAACGGCATCTTCTGGGTTGAAATGAGAGGTAGGCCCTTCTAGAACCAAGCTCTACTCTTCTAACTGCAGTGTTTTCTGCCCTTACCAGATGCCAGGGTTTAAGCTTCAGTGTATTGGTAGATTAGAAGGTAGCAAGAAATTATTCTTGATTTGATGTTTCAATGGTTTTATATTAGCCATGCGGTGGGTGGGGGGAACCGCTCCCATGTTGTAGAAGCTGTCTTGTTTCAACAGAAACAGTTTTACACGTTTACTATAGTATGTTCTTAAGCATTGGATGCTAGAGATAGATTTGGTAAGTTTGCTGAAACATGGATATTCTGAACTCAAAATGGAAACTTTTGAAATGATGTTGAAAGGCTCTTTTTTTTTTTTTTTTTTAAGCATTCAATGTTATACTGAAGAAAGGGCCGGCATTGTGATGTGGGAAAAACCCCTGCCTGTAATGCTGGAATCCCAATTGGATGCTGATTATTTTTTTTCAAAGATTTATTTATTTTTATTGGAAACTCAGCTATACAGAGGAGAGACAGAGAGGAAGATCTTCTGTTCACTAGTTTACTCCCCAAGCAGCCACAACGGCCAGAGCTGAGCCAATCTGAAGCCAGGAGCTTCCTTTTGGTCTCCCACATGGGTGCAGGATCCCAAGGCTTTGGGCCATCCTTGACTGCCTTCCCAGGCCACAAGCAGGGAGTTGGATGGGAAGTGGGGCTGCCAGGATTAGAACCGGTGGCCATATGGGATCCCAGTGCATGCAAGGCAAGGACTTTAGCCACTTAGGCTATGGTATCGGGGCCATGAATGCTGATTATTGTCTCAGCTGCTTTATTTCTGATCCACCTCTCTGCTGATGGCCTGGGAAAAGCAGTGGAGGATGGCCCAAGTGATTGGATCCCTGCTACCCATGAGGAACCACCTGGGTGAAGCTCCTGACTCCAGGCTTCAGCCTGGCCTAGGCCTGGCTGTTGTGGTCATCTGGAGGAGTGAACACTGGGGGGAACGTGTCTCTCTCTCTCTCTCTGCTTTTTCTCTACCGCCTTCTCTCTGACTTTCAACAGCATGAAAAATATATACTGAGGAAAATGGTGGATATAATTTAACATTGTTGATCTGTGGCATGGCAAGGTTATTTATCAAAATTTAGCCTTGGGATATATAAATATATAAATTTATTCTGTGTAAGATTATTTGAACTAATTAATATAATTTAATGTAGTTTGATACAGGTATTTGTACTTTCTAATGAAGTTTGAATTTTTTTGAAATACCAAGAACTGGATTACTAACCCTCCCTCTCCTCTCATCCCCCTGCCTTCTTTGGACTGCTGTCTGGGAGGATGTGGAGGATATTGACAGGTTATGTAGCCTTGACAGTTGTTTCAAGTTGCTGGCAGGAATGTACTGCTGAGTTTGCTCTTCTGAACCATGAAAGGTGAATGAAGGGAAAGTTGCATAATTTATTATGGTAATAAAGGATGTGAAAGTCGGTTTTGACTTGAATTTGATAATTTACTCTGGGGACATGAAATGTCTTTATAATACCAAGGTTTGATTTTTTTTTTTTAATTGGCTTGAGTCTTATAGCTTGAAGATACAGTTACACTGTTTTATAGTTTAGCTTTAAATTTGTAACACTAGCATTTGTATTCTCCTGGGGTTTAAGTTTATGGAAAACAGATGTAATATCAAGAGAGACATGACACATAACTAGCTTGTAACTAAAGTAAAGGCTTTAACTACGTGCCCCTGCTTTACCTTAAAGTTCTCAATTTCCTTATCATAGACATGGACTGTCCTATCAAAAGTATAAATTTGCATTTTTTTAAAGTACCAGGGAGGCACTAATTCACATTGTTCATTTGATATTTATACTACCTGGAGATGTATCCTCTCTCTGATTTTTATTCATTCCAAATACTTGGTCTTGATCTTGGTCTGTGTCTGTGAAATTTAAATATGTGAATAATACATGCCATTTGCCCCAATGTTATTGCTGATGTTTCTTTTTATGATTTCTTAAGATGTTTCTGAAACTTTCAGCATCAGTCAAGTATTTATTCAAAGTCTACTAGTGTAAGGGAAAAATGTATAATTTAAGTTTGCTTGTTTCTTGTTATAATTTAAGAATAGTAATATTTAAACCATGAAATACATTCAGCTTAGTGGAGCCGTGGAACACAGTTCATAATGACAATGAAAGCTTTGGTTTTAGAGCGTTTCTAATTCCCTCCTTTATAATCCCCTCATGTTCATTTTTATGTGTCGTTTGTTGTTGCACTAATTCAAGGAGAAGACAACAGCAAGTTCATTTCTGTTTTAGTTGGCCTTATTAAGTTAAAACTATAAGTTACTGACTTAAAGGATAAGATTTATGTATGTTAGTGAACATTTGAAAAGTGATATGCTGTGTTGCCACTATAATTTCCAAATGAACTGGAAATACTTTGAAAAAGCAAATTTTTCCAAAACTGGAAAAACTGAAATTTTCTTAAAGTGCCAGGTGGTAAATGTAGACTTTTTGGGCTATGTGATCTCTGCTGTAGCTTTTCAGTACTTTCTCAAAACTACACAATTCTTCAGTTCTGTTGTAGTGTAAAAGTATATTAATTGGCGACATAGAGTAAATAAATGAATAAGCTTGGCTGTGTTACAGTACAATTATATTTATAAAAACAAGTAGCTAGCCAACCAATGCATGTGCTGTAGAATCTAATTCTAATCTAATTCATAAGCTCTCATGTATCAAAGTGGTCTCTGCCCACACAAACATCTCTTACTATTGTTAAGGATAAGTTGTAGATGGTAGAGCACTTTTTGGAGGTGTAGAGGGAGCTATTTTCAGATGAAGTGATATGAAAGTGAATTTTCTTTCAGATACTGGAATGACTACAAATGAAGCACATTTGGCAAATAGAGAACCAGGTGATGGATACGTGTGTTTTCTCACCTGGTGGTCTCTACTTCTGTGTTCAATCCAAAGTGTCTGTATTAAAAAGCTAATGATGGTGCAGCAAAGGCCACAGTTCCATCCTTCTCTTCCTATGCTTTGGGTCGAGGAGAGTGAGAAACAGAGCCACGGCCAGCATTTTAAGCACAATCTGGGCAATGTCAGCAATTCCAAAACACGCTGGATCAGGGAAGCCTGCCAGATGGATCAAAGGTCTGGGAGATGTGTGGGAAAACCCGGGAGATCTTCAAGGTCGCACATCCCAGCAAGGTCAGGCAAATACAGCTCCCTGTCGCTTCACCTTCCAACCCCTCAAAGAAAAGTTAATCTAGTATTAACATGTCAAGCTTCAGGAAGTTTAGATCTCATGAGTCCTACTGCAATGAGAAGAAGTTCAGCCAACCAACAAATGAAAGGAGCAAACTCCAGCCAGATAATTGACAGCGGGCCTGAAGTCCACTAGTCTACAGAATTAAGTCTTAAGGAAATCAGGAAGTGAGGTTTACTGAGCAGAATATGAATCTTCTCAATCTTGACAATGTAGTAAACTTGACATGCTACCAGTGACATAAGGAAGTTAGAAGAATGAGGGACAGAAGTGATGTGGAGGCACATTTTATAACAAGCTGCCAAAAGAAGTAATTTGAAATAAATCCAATGAAAGCTGAAGTGTTAGAGTGGAAGGAAGTGTGTATGTAGTAGATAGTGGAAACATAGATTGAAAGATCATCTCTAAGAGAATTAATAAAAACTAAACTTGAAGTAGACAGGAAGGGAACAAATAACAAAATTGTATCCACTCACCATTGTTCATAACATAGTTTGCATTTTACTATGAGGTATAGTTTACAGTTATAAATATTTATTTATTCAACATGTGTTTGATGGGACTTGTTATTTGCCAAGCAGTATTAAATGGCCAAAACAGGCTAAAAATTCTTGCTTCATGTTTTGGGGAGACAAACAAGAGAGAAGTAAATAAATACTTTGTTGTGAGAGGTTGAGTGTACGACATGACAGGGATCAGGAATGCCAGCTCATGGGATCGCCATTTTGCATAGGGTGACCAGAATAGGCCTCGCCAGATGATGGAATTTGAGCAAAGACTGCAAGGAAGTAAGGAAATCCAGATAGTTCCCTTGGAACTTCTCAGGCAGTGCTCTTAGCAGAGGGAATAGCCATTGCAGAGGGGCTGAAACCAGAGTGTTCAAGAAACAGTGCTAAAGCAGGATGGCACAAAGGGGAAGTGGCAAGAGACGAAGTCACAGATAAAAAGAGTATCATACTGGATCTCACAGATATCTAAAAGAACTTTGAATTTTATTCTGAAATGAGAAGGAATACATTCATACCTGAAACAAAGCTAGCACAAATGATTTACAAAAAACACAGCAATGGAGAGGCTCTTGGGCAAAAAGAATCAAAGTCACTTAGGTGTTCATTTCTTATGGGTCAATCCATGAAGTTAATAGGACTGGGAACAAAGAAAAGATACAAGAGTAAAGGGAAGAAATAAAAATTGGAAGCCTTTGTCCCACCCACCTTCCCCCATATCTTGACCCTCCCCACTCTATTCCGTGGTCCTCATGGGTCTGCCTTTTTGTCAACTATGTAAATAACATCAAAAGTAAAATTTAAAAATTTTTTGAAAGCACAATAGTTAACTTTTATTGAGCATGCACAATGCCAAGCTCTATTCTAAGTGCTCTGTATGGATTACTGATGAGTCCTCACAGCTTTATGTGGTAGATATTCGTATCAATTTGTCCATTTTTTCATTTTAGAATCCCTAGCAAAAGGAAGCTAATGAATGAACTTGACCAAGACTATGCTTAGAGTGAGTTACAGAAACACAATCTGAACTTGATGATTTCAGATTTTGGGCTTTAACCACTACATGTAGCATTAAAAAATAAATATGTGTGTGTGTGTGTGTGTGTGTGTAACTAGATAAACTGACTCAAATTAATATGGACAAACAAGAAAGAATGACCAGAAAAGTCTAAAAGAAGAGTAATAAAGGAAAACTAATTTCATCAGATACTAGGGGAAATGTAGTTACATGGTTAGAGAGGATTGGAAATAAATTCAGATTCATACAAATCTTTGGGAAATTATGAAGATGCCATTTCAAATAAGAGGAATGATCACTGCATGATAGCTGTGTTGTCAGTTAAAAAGCAGTTAGTTGGCCAAGGAGGCCACAGGGAATTGGATGCCCTCGGAGGCCGAGTACTCTGAGGTCACCCACCCCCAGCCCCCAACAAGAGCTTCCGCAGGGGATGGAAGAAGTCCAGACACTACCGTGCAGAAACCAACATCATCGGAAAGACAACCAGAAGCCCTGAGCGGTCCGCAGAAACAGAAGAACAATAAACGTCCTTCGGGACCAGGGAGGAGAGCTTTCTCTGGTCCGAGCCTGGCTGCAACTCTGGACCCCCACCCTCCCTCGCAATGACCATCGGGGTCGCTCCGAAAACCCCTCATAGCAAACAAACAATCATACAAACTAAAAAAAACCTAAAATAAATAGACAAACAACAAAAAGTAGAGCTTGGAATCTGACAGGAAAGAGCTGGCGTGGATTGGCTCATGCCTTGCTGGGTGGGACACAAAGATTAGTCACTCCTCACCATGGTGTTGAGGATTTTCCTGCACACACACCCCCCCCCCCCAAAAAATATTCTGCATCTTAATTGTCGACAAATGTCTTGTTAGAGTTACAAGCCAGTCTAGATTATCCTAAAATCTGCCAAGATCAGCAAAATTATACTTCAACACAACAAATGGCTAAATACTAAAATGAAATAGACACGAGACAGCTGAATGGTACCTTATAGCCATTTTAAGGTATATAGCAGCCGGTCCTGTATATAAACTAAAATTGAAATGTCAATGAGCTAATCATAGGTTGTGGTTACGGCTTGCTTTTTTTTTTTTTTTTTTAACATACTGGTTACTCAAAACCATGTCAATTCCATAATGTTGCAAATTGCTGTTGATGTTATATTGGGACTCTTAATTGACTGGGATGATATTCTACCAGCTCTAACTTCGGACCAGAAATGGTCTCCCCAAGAAACTGTTCAACCCATCTGGACAATAAGTAGCTGGACTCTATGTTTGGTATACGTTTGCAAGGAAAGAATCTTGATTGAATTTGAACTGTAATACTGCATCAAGGTGGAGGAATCCACCAGGGGGGAGGGGCGTGCGGAGGGGTGGGGGAATTCCCAGAGCCTATGAAACTGTCACATAATGCAAAATAATTAATAAAAAAAATTTTAAAAAGCAATTAGTTGGATTTCCATGTCTTAACTGTGACTAAAATTAATACCTAATGAACCAAGTGTTTATACCTGAAAAACTGAACTAGCTGTAAACCAAATTTCTAGTAACTGTAAAATGCTTTATTTACATATTTTTGTAAATGTCAGCAATCCTGTGTGCTCTCTTCACTTGGATAGAGTTGGGAATGATGATATTGGAAGGATGTAAGTTTGTCATATGCCATACACATGTAAAAGTTTGCATCATTATTACAAAGTCCTAAATTACTTCTCTGAGGACATGGGATAGAGCGTGGCAGACTCACAGGCTAAAACATTGAATTTCAGTCAGTTAACACCTTCCTTTCTTGCTTCTTTGATCCTTTAAGGACCTGAGAAAATAAGAAGGTAGAGGGAATAAATTAAACATCTGGCAGGTCAGATATTTATTCAGTATTCTTTGTGAAACCTGGTTTAATTAGGAAAGCCTAAATTCCTGACCCACAAGTCCATTGACATTACTGTTAAAGCAGTAAAGGTGGGTGGGTGTGTGGCTGCCTTCAGACACTCTGCGGAGGTGTATTTGAGGACTCAAGGGGAGAGGTTGTCCACATCTTCGAAAGGAGAGTAAATAGAGAAGCCGGCTGCCTATTTATGTCATGATAAAGTTATGGTAATAGGGGATAACTGTCTCCTGCCTAGTGAAAAGAGGAAGGAACTAAAAGTCCAAGGTCAACAAGAGAGTGTAACAAGAAAATCTAGTTTCAACCAGTAACACCAGTATTCTGTTTTTAAAAAAAAAAATTTATGTGATATAATTCTAATTTGTGTACTATGTCATTTGACTCATATACATGTTTGTAAATATGTTTGCATATAATGTTAAAAACACCAAATGTTCACCTTACAGTGTTGTTACCTTATGGTGATAGGAGTTTGAGGGGGTTTTATTTTCTTTTATGTGTATTTTTACTCTTTTGTACCAAAAGAATTTATATTACTTATGTCACACACACATCCACTCATACACATTTCTTGTTGTGTTCTGATTGGAGATGTCCATGTATTTCCTAGGTACACCAGAGGCTCTCTTCCTGGCAAAATTTGGGAGCTGTGTATTGCAGTACTGTTGTGCCCTCTGATGGTGAGTTTTGGCAAATCCACTTTTTACTTCTCTAAGCTCAGATTTTAAGCATGATGTAAAAAAAAAAAAATCAATAACCTATATTCATTCACTTAAGGTGGTGGGCGTGGGGGTCAGAGAGAGGAGACTGCTAAAAAGAAAAATGTAATCTAGGTGGAGATCTAGTCAATTTAGAGAAGAAAAGCAAGAAGAGAAACTAGTACTCATCAAATCATCATAAACCATGAACTATTCATCTGTTTTCAAACTGGGGACGTAGTTGATGTGTGGGCCACAAGAGCACCGCCTTTGGTATTTGGCCAGCCGTTGGTTGTTCGCATCACAGATATGGATCCAGTGCTCAAGCCCTTTCAGGGCATCAGAGCCCAGACAGGAAGCTCAGTCTGAGACTGCCTGCCTTGTCGTTTTCTCCTCTTTGGCTCAAGGCAGTGGTGCTCTGTGATGTGGAAGGGAGTGACAGATGCATGAGAGCCTTTGTAAATGTCCACAGTCCTACACATGCAAGGGTATCCAGGCACTGCATGTCTTTACAGCAGTGGAGGGAGATGTATTTATAACTCAGCATTTCTCTTACCCAGTATTGTATGTTTGGAGTATACATTGCTTAGCCTCAGGGGTGAACTGCTAAATGTTTCCTCTGTGTAGCATTTTGTTTGAAAGAGCTGTAAATTCAGCCTTATAAACAGTAATTCCTAGGCACAACAAAGCTTTGAAAGCATCCCTCAGTTTTGCCAGGGCACCTTAAACTGAAGAAGTCTGGAAGATGAACCGCAAGAGCCCTAGAACCCCCAACGTGTATCACTGCTGTCATTTACCCAGTGTTGTCAGAAGCTCCTCCTCAAAGCTGCTTCGCTGTCAGAATTTGTAGACACAATGTGCTTGTGGTTGCCAAGTGCTCTAAAGCCATCTGTAGTTACTCATTTGTAGTATGGAAGGGATGAAGGCAGACATAGGCCATAATCAAAAACATCTTTCTAAGCTGATTTTTCTCTTATAAAGGCAAAAACCTAATAAAGTTGTAGCTTTAATGTATAAATAAAAAAGCAGCACCCACTTTGTTACAGCCAGAGGATACTGGGTGCATTGCCCCACTCAGAAGTCATTACAAAATCCAGACACCAGTACCTCCTACATTGTGCGAGCCAGGGAACCTTGATGCCGCCTGCGCTGCTACCTTCTCCCTTCCCTCTGTAAGGCCTTCCAAAGCAGTGCATGGTGTCTCTCTTCCCCCCAACATTGTTTCAGTGGATTAAACAGGCACACAAAGTCTGTCCACAGCTATCTTGCCATCACATCCAGGGTTCATTGCCTTCCTCTGTCATCACTGCCAGGTGACACTGTGTGTTTCAATCTCAATGTGAAAAATAATTACTCTTGGTGCTGAATCCTCTCAGCTGTTGCTGAACCAGCAGTATTTCATGGAAACATTTCTAATCTTTATAATTTATAATATTATCTGAAATATATATATACATACATATACAGTGTTAGCATATGTCTATATATATTTCAGTAAATTGTATAATGTATAATTATACATAATATCAACCAGGTCACACTGTAACATTCCTGTGCCAGTGTTTATGAATGTTTAATGGCACTTAATTTAAACTAATGAATTTGTATTGTCATTTTATGTTAATTTAGTTATTTAATGCTACTAGTGTTATATACCAACCCGTAAGAAAATATTTTTTATTTTAAAAATGAAAAGACAGAAATAGAATGGGAGAACCAAATTTTCCATCCACTGGTTCACCCTACAAATGACCACAATGATAGGAGCTATGCTAGGCTATAAAGCCAGGAGCCAGAAGTTTCATCTGATGTACCACATGGGTGGCAGGAACTCAGGCATTTGGCCCATCCTCAGCTGCTTTCCCAGGCACGTTAGTAGAGAGCTGAATTGGAAGTGGAGCAGCCGGGACTCAAACAGGGCCCAAATGGGATGCTGTCATCCCTATGCCACAACACCAGCCCCAAGAAAGTTTTTTTTTTTTTAGTAAATAGTTAGTTATTTTTAAAATATTTGTTTATTTTTGTGGGAAGGCAGGTTTATAGAGAAGAGAGACAAAGATCTTCTGCCTGCTGGTTTACCCCCCAAGTGGCCACAACAGCCAGAGCTGGGCCAATCCAAAGCCATGAGCCAGTAGCCTCTTCTGGGTCTCCCATGCAGGTGCAGGATCCCAAGACTTTGAGCCATCCTCTACTGCTTTCCCAGGCCACAGGCAGGAAGCTAGATGGGAAGTGGAGCAGCTGGGATTAGAACTAGTGCCCATATTAGATCTCCGCGCATGCAAGGTAAGGATTGAGCAGGTAGACTATTGTGCTGTACCCCATACATACAGTTTAAAGAGCATCCCTCGGGCCCGGCGCCATGGCCTAGCAGTTAAAGCCCTCATCTTGAACGCACCAGGATCCCATATGGGCGCTGGTTCTAATCCCGGCAGCCCCACTTCCCATCTAGCTCCCTGCTTGTGGCCTGGGAAAACAGTTGAGGATGGCCCAAAGCCTTGGGCCTCTGCTCCCATGTGGAAGACCTGGAAGAAGTTCCTGGCTCCTGGCTTTGGCCGTTGCGGTCACTTGGGAAATGAATCATCAGATGGAAGATCTTCCTCTGTCTTTCCTTCTCTCTATATGTCTGACTTTGCAATAAAAATAAAATAAATCTTAAAAAAAATATATCCCTCACTTGTTCCCACTTTCCCTTCTTCCTTCCTTAATTTTCTTTTAATTTTCACAATGACATTGTTACTGTTTATTTTCCATTTGTGTATCCTCTCTGAAAAAACTTAAATATGCGATCCATTTAAAACATTTGGTTGCTGGGCCCAGCTCAGTGGCCCAGTTTAAGTCCTTGCCTTGTGTCTGCCAGGATCCCATGTGGATGCTGGTTCCTGTCCCGGCCGCTCCATGTGGGACCCCTGCACTTGCAAAGTGAGGATTTAGCCACTAGGCCATTGCATGGGACCCATGAAATATTTATTTATTTTAAAGACAGATTACAGAGAGAGGAGGAGATAGGGAGAGAGCGATCTTAGACCCACTGATGCATTCCCCAAATACCTGCAGCAAACAGGGTCATGCCAGGTCAAAGCCAGAAGCCAGGAATTCCATCCAGGTCTCCGATATGGGGGGCAGCGGTCCAAGCACCTGGCCCTCTTCTTCTCTCTTTGTAGGTTTATCATCAGGAAGCTGGATTAGAAGCAGAGGCAGGACTCAGTCTCACACAGTCTGATATGGGATGCGACATCCTAAGCAGAAGCTCAGTCCACTGTGCCACACAATGCCTGTCCCCTCAAGGAAATATTTCATTCATTTTAAACAGTAATTACAGTTGTACTAAGGTAGCTAGCTTGATGTTACCTTAGGACATGAATGCTAGTAGGTGTTCCCTGTGTTGCCTGAGGGGTTGGAGATAATATTTTTAGGAAAACTAAAAAGATTATCTTTTTTTTTTTTAATAAAGCAAACATTTATTAAACTGTGATAAAAACATTCCATCAAATTACAAAACCTGAGTGAGAAAAACAAACGGCACATGCTTAACTGTAGTTGACATTCAAATAAAATTTGCATTCCCAAAATATTATATAGTAATTAGAAAATACCAGCCAAAGTAATATTAGGATACTTTTACGTGCGATCTCAACAAATTTGAACAGAAGCAAATTTTAACAAAGATAAATTTTACAGTGAAACATAGCAGTAGATTAAGGATCTTAACATGTTTATTTTACTGCTATTTGACACTATGATACAAAAATAAGAGGATTTACTTGACATTTTTAATAAATATCTCATGGGCTGTTGAGTGCCTTACTGGTGAAAAGATTTAACTGGCTAATCTCATCAATCCATTTTGTACATTTAGTAAGCATCAACTCTGCCCTACATAACTCTTAATGCAATTCACAGCACACAAATGGTTATCATATTAAATACATAATCAACTTGGACTTCTCAACAACGAGGAAGTTAGTAAACCATCAAATGGACTGCTTACCATACACTTTCCTCATAACTAAATAACACACAAAAAAATCAAAATAATATTTGTCATCACTCTAAACAATTGCCAGCAACTGACAGAAACTGCCAATTTGCCATATTCATGTTCACAACATGCTAAATATACTCTGCTGTTACTTCATCCATGGAATGCCTACATGCCTAGAACAGAGAATTTTCACCATCTCTTGCCGTGGGACCTGACTTGCAGCAATCTATATTTAGATCAGAACTCCATGGGCACTTGATGAACTCCACCTTTCCATGTTGGCTTCCTTATATGAGAGAGAATATATGGTATTTATTCTTTTTTGATTGACTCATTTCACTGAGCATAATAGTTTCTAGTTGGGACCACCTGGTTTTGAATAGAATAATATCGTTCTTCTTGACAGCTGAATAATATTCCATTGAATAGATGTACCACAGTTTTTTTAACCATTCTTCCTTAGACGCACATCTGGTTTGTTTCCATGACATTGCTATTGTGGATTGTTCTGCTGTGAATATAGGATTACAGATCCCCTTCTCGTATGCAGATTTCACTTCTGTTGGGTATATTCCTAAGAGCGGGATTGCTGGGTCATATGGCAGGATTATTTGCAATTTTCCAAGCACTCTCCATATGGATTTCCACAATGATTGTACTAGCCTACACTCCCACCAGCAGTGAAGGAGGGTACCTTTTTCCCCACATCCACGCCAGCATGTGTTATTTTTCGAATTCTGAATGTAGGCCAATCTCACAGGAGTTAGGTGGTACCTCAAGGTGGTTTTCATTTGTATCTCTCTGATGGCTAGAGAGCCTGAGCATTTTTTCATATGTTTATTAGCTATTTGTATCTGTTCTTTTGAGAAACGTCTGTTCATTTCCTTTGCCCATTTTGCTACAGGGTTTATTTTTTCACTATCCTTGGGTTTCTGAAGCGCTTTGTAGATCCTAGATATTAGTCCCCTGTCACTTGTGTAGAATGCAAAAATTTTTTCCCATTCTGTTGGTTGTTTCTTCACTTTTTTAATTGTTTCTTTTGCTGTACAGAAACTTTTTAGTTTGATATAGTCCCATTTGTTCATTTTGGATTTGATCGCCGTTGCTTTAGGTGTCTTTTCTAAAAAGTCTTTCCCTGTTCCTATATCTTGGAGTGTGCTTCCTATGTTTTCCTTTAGTAGTTTAATGGTTTCTGAGTGTAGATTTAAATCCTTGAGCCAATTAGAGCTGATTTTTGTATAGTGCGACAGGTACGGGTCCTGCTTCTTTATTCTGCAAGCTGCTATCCAGTTGTCCCAACAGCTTTTATTGAATAGACCAGGTTTTTTACCTGGATTGTTTTCTGTTTTCTTGTCAAAGATTAGTTGACTATACATGTGTGGATCCCCTTCTGGTGTTTCTATTCTGTTCCACTGATCTTCTTCTCTGTTTCTGTACCAGTACCAGACTGTTTTGATAACCACTGCTCTATAGTATGTCTTGAGGTCTGGAATTGTGATTCCTCCGGTTTGATTTCTATTTTTAATAGCTTGAGTAGTTCTCAGAATTCCTACCAATCCTGTTTGCTCTTTTTAAGAAACCAACTTGGAGGCCAACATTGTAGCTTAACAAGTGAAATCATTTCCTGCAGTGCTGGCATCCCATATGGGGCACTGGCTTGTATACTGGCCACTCTACTTTTGATCCAGCTCTCTGATAAGGGCCCAGGACAGCAGTGGAAGATGGCTGAGTTACTTGGACCCTTGCCATCCATGTGGGTGATCCGAATGAAGCTTCTGGTTCCTGGCGTTAGCCTGGTCCAGCCCCTCTCTTTGTGGCCTTTTGGGGAGTGAACCAACACATGGAAAGCTTCTCTCTCTCTCTCTCTCTCTCCTTCTCTCTCTCTCTCTGCTCTCTTAAAATATATATAGATCTTAAAATCAACTTGTATTTTTTTAAAAGATTTATTTATTTTTATTACAAAGTCAGATATACAGAGAGGAAGATCTTCCCTTCGATGATTCACTCCCCAAGTGAGCGCAACAGCTGGTGCTGCCCCGATCCGAAGCCGGGAACCTGGAACCTCTTCTGGGCCTCCCACGTGGGTGCAGAGTCCCAAAGTCTCGGGCCTTCCTCCACTGCTTTCCCAGGCCACAAGCAGGGAGCTGGATGGGAAGCAGAGCTGCCGGGATTAGAACCGGCGCCCATGTGGGATCACATGGCATTCAAGGCGAGGACTTTAGCTGCTAGGCCACGGCGCCGGGCCCAAATCAACTTGTATTAATTGTCAAGAAACAGATACAAAATTACTTGATTTAATGCAGGTCAACATCCTTACTTATCCTTAATTAGTCCCCTTTTATAAATTTTTATTTTAGATGATGCTCACATAGTTGATCAGGGTGTGAAGGATTAAGGGTCAGGGAAAAGTGGATATGATCATTGTTTCCAAGTTTTCCAGTGCTTTTTCCTGTATCTGGAGGGAGGAGGGAGACAAGGGGAGAAGCCACACCCAGCTCCCAACCATGCCAGTATCTGAGGATGCGGAAAGGCCACCCAATATTGACCCAGGGTCCTAATGTGGCATATGCTGCAAGGGTTCTGCCCAGGTAGTTTTGATAGTTCTGAAATGTTGTCTATGCAAGGATGAAGGAACACTTTCAATGTCCGTTGGCTTACATAGTCTACCTGAGTCTCCATTCACCCAGATTTTTTGCTGTCATCATTGGCCTGGGATAGTTGTCCCATCTGTCTTGTACTCCTTCCTTTGCTATGGTAACAAATGTCTTCTGAAAGTCCCAATGGGCTGCCATATCCTCTGTGTGGATCTGGTCCAGCTGCGCACTACATCTTTTTCACTGAGGAGGACCAGTTCTCACAGGCAGGCTCAAGGGCCCTGTCCAGGCAACCCGGGCACTGCCAGACTTCCTAAAACCCCAGGGCTCATGGACCTGGCACTCACTGTGCAGACAGGCCTGAGGACCCGGGAGTCCCCATTTTTAATGTGTTTCTTGTTTTGAGCTTTTAACTTGTTACCTTAGGTCAGGATAATGTGTGAGAAACTGCTGAATACACAGGTACTGTTTAGTCACCAATGACACACATTTTTTTTTATCATTCTCTGATGTGATTTCTATGGTATTTTGGATATCAAATAGGGCTTGACCCTTGCTTTTCAAAAAGTACAAAGTCACAGATACCATCTTGTATAGGTGCAAGGTTTGTATGTAATTTCTCAGTAATTTCTAGTTAATTATGTTGTTTGACATATCTTCTCCTTACAAATATATTGACCGGGATAAAATATATAGATCATCCTAAATGTTTAATCTCTACCAAAGCAGTGTAACAGATGAATTTTTCTTGTGTCATAAATACTTTTAAAGATCCAGTGAAACCTCTAGATTCTAAGAAAGAAAGCAATTGCACATACTCAAGTAATATAATTTACATATAATTTCATAGTGCATAGTACAGGCTCCCTCAGACCAACCCATGAAATCCATAGTCTCAAGGACCCAGCTTGCTAACTGTCATAGATCTGTTGACACAGGTGCGTGTGCACATCTTCATGCCCAAGCCCCAGCTCCCATTCATGAGTACTGTCGTCTCTAGAGCTTAAGAGCACAAACGTCAGAGTCAGACCGAGCTCTGCCCATCTCAGTTCTGCCACCATTCAGCCACCTTACAGCCAGAGACAAGTCATTAACTCTTCAAAACTTGTTTCCTGACCACAAAGACTCATTAGGGGATATTGGGCAGCATTACTTTGAATAGTTAATTCAAAATAAACAATAGTCTGAATGCCTCTCATTTGCCAGATGAATAGACAAAATGTAGTATGTGTGAAGAAAAAAGAAAAAAGGTATCTTCCTTATGGAAATATTTACTTACCCTGTAAGGGATAATTATAGCTGTTTTTAAGACCCTGATCTAAAACATGTGACCTTGGGCTTCTCATTTTAATTTATGCCCCAGATTCTCAATTATAAAATGACCCATAGTACTTGTTTTTTGGTTATGTGGTTTATACCTACTTTAAGCCCTGAAGGATTCCCTTTATGTTAATGAAAATTAAGGATGAGAATAATTATTCTATAGAGAGGTTGACTGTCACACAATCCGGGACACTTTTGAGAGTGAAAACAGCTACTTATGTCATAAGCCAGGGCATGGCTTCACCTTAACTATCCGGATAGTGTGAACAGAGAGCTAGAGAAAGAGCAAGGTAAATGGCCTCATTTAGTTGCTTTCGTTTCTTTATCCTGAAACATAACCCTACCTAATCAGCCTTGTGTCAGGAACTATGCTGCCGAGTTGTTTGTTTAACAAAAGATGGAATTCCTTTTTTAAAAAACTGTATGAGGGAAAATAAATATTGCATTGAAAGTTAATGGAAATTCCTATGAAATAATAATTATATTTTTATGTTGCATCATGCATTATATATAATTTTATATGTAACATTAGCATATTATTAAAATATATTGTTAAATCTATTGATTATATAATACGTATTAACATTAACTATTATGTTTATTTGCGTAAATGTGTGAGAATATTTTTATATAAATATGAAAACTGATAAAAACAAACCTAGAGGAACCACAATACCAGACTTCAAGACATACTACAACATGGTAGTGGCACAAAAACAGAGAAGAAGATCAGTGGTACAACAGAGAAATTCTGTAAATGAGCCCACACATCTGTAGCCAGCTAAGCTTCAAAAGGCAAACAGAAAGCAGCCCAGGGATAAAGGATAGTCCCTTTGACAAATGCTGCTCAGAAAACTGGGTATCAAAAGTCTAAACCTACAGCCAGACAGCATCAAATTTCCTGAGGAAAACAGGGAACATTCTGTATGATATAAGCATAGGCAGTGACCAGGATTTATGAAGAACTGGAGAAACTCAGCAATAGCTAAGCAAACAATCCTGTTAACAAAAGGGCAAAGGACATGAACAGATATTTTTCAAAAGATGAAATTCAAAAGGCTAAAAGACACATGAAAAAAATTCTCAGGTTGTCTATCGAGAAATGCAATTAAAAACTACAGTGGGGTTCCACCTCATGCCAGTGAGAGTGGGCAACATGTAGAAATCAACAAAAATAACTGCTAGTGAGGATGTGGTGGAAATGCACCTTATTCCACTGTTGGTGGGAATGTGAACTAGCACAACCAGTATGGAGAGTACGCAGACTGAAAACCCATTACCCAGCCATCCTACTCCTGGGAATATATCCAAACAAAATGAAATCTGTATTCAGGAGAACAACCTGCAACCCTGTGTTTATAGTAGCACAGTTCACAATAGCTAAGACATGGAAACAGCTCAGATGCCCTTCAAGAGAGGAATGAACAAAGAAATTTTGTACATCTGTTCTGTGGAATACTCTTTAGCCATTACAAAAAAGAAGAAGAAAATCCTACCATTTGCCACAAAAAGATCCTAGCTGGAAACCATTATGCTTAGTTGGAATAAGCCAGTCCCAAAAGGACAAATACCATATGTTCTCTCTGATATAAGACAACCAGTGTGCAAATTAATATATACATTAATATGCATTATAACATTATATAAGTAATATAGAATACATGTTATATAATATATGCACTAATGTATATCAATGTGTATAATGTTCTATATTAAATATGTTTATTAAGGTATTAATGTATAATGTGTAAAATGTTAATATAATATATATTACATAAGAGATTAGCATACAAGGAAATAAAGGTGCTATACAGTATGAATCTCTACTCCCAAATAAAAGTAGAATTCCTGAAGAAACTTAAAGTTATATCTTTACTTTACAATATTAGGTTTCTAGTTATACTTACCATGTCATGATACACTTAAATATTAGAAAAATCAAGCTTGGAACTTGTACCATAAAACTATACTATCATGATAACATGGGCACGAACGATGAGAAGGGAGAATGAGGAGGGAGGAATGAACCCAGTGTCTATTGAACAGTATCATGAAAAATAATTTTCAAAAGATTAAATACTATAGACAAAATTGGCGTTTAGTATCAATAATAACATTTCTTAAATAAATTTATGTTATGTGATTGCCCATATTTGAGTTTTAGAAAATAGATGGTAAATTTGTAACCTGAGGAGTACGGATGGTTTGGGAAACCACATTGATGTCCCATTATTTTCTTTGCATTTTGACCTACTGCTTTTTTAAACTTTCTCAAGACATATTTTATATATCCCATATCACTTATTGCTGTGTAATCATCATGGTAACCCAGCTTTTGACACACTTTTACTCCTGAAAGCTTTCTTGTTGACAGTCTCCACTCCTACCCTCAGCCCGAAGCAATCAGTAATCTGCTTTCTGTCTCTAGAGTTAGAACTTTCCCAAAAATGGTTGAATGAACTTATAAATAGGTTAGGCTTAAATATTATAGTGACACAGAATGTACAGGTAGTGTAACAGATCAGGACAGAGGGAGAGAGGGTATCTTTCTTTAAGTATCTTTGATCCTGAAACTCAAATTTTTAAAATCTAGGAAGAAAATCTGAGACAGACTTCCCCGGTTCTTAAACTCTGTATGAAGGTCAGGGTCCTTCTCTCCAGTTTCTTTGTAATCCTAGTCAGATTCATTGTTTTTGTGCCACAGTGAAATAGTTCTTCCAGTCACCAGGGTTTCCTTTCTGCCTAAAAGGGGGGATGAGAGGGTCGTCCATGGTGCCAGTGGGCAAAGTGGTGTGGTTGGCCATTAGGTTTTGCTTCAATATATCAAAGGAAGTGTGAACAGTGATTTCATTCACAGCCTCCTCGGCCATGCCTTTCTCCCTGTGTGAGTTCTCCTTCATGCCCTTGTAGAGGAGGTGGAGAATATGATCTTTCATATCCCACCCCTGCTTTGCTTGTTCATACCAGGAGCCTGGAGCCCCACACAACCTGTTCAGCTTTGCGAATCTCAGCATGTACCAGGGTCTGCCACCATTTTATTCTTTCTTGAGAAATGGTATAGCAGAATGCCAAACAGTCCTTGACGTTTCTAGCCACATAGATCATCTTCTAACCTTCTCCAAAAAGAAAGCGGTAGTACGCACACGCCCCATCATCCTGGATCATGTCCATGGTCTCCCAGGTGCAGCTTGTGCCTGGATTTGCATAGGTTACAATGAGATTATCAGGCTTTGCTTGGAAATTCCAGATTTTGTCCCAGTTGTCACTTACCATCTTTGTCATAAGAGTTCCATTCACTTCTTTGGTTTTTAGTTCTTCCAGAAAGAAATCTTTCCTTTTTCTCCAGGGACTTCTTGCTGTATGGCTGGCAGGTGCTAGGCTGGAGGTGAGTGCCAAGCAGGAAGACAAAGCCTGGTGAGGTGTTTCAGCAGGAGCTTCTTTGTGTTGGCGAATCAGAGTCGGCCTGATGGAGGCAAGATTCCAGGAGAGGCAGTTCTCAGTACCTTGCTCTTTGCTTTTTGCCTGTTGACCTGTGATGACTGCTTCTTTAGATGCTCCTCTGAGTAGTCCCTGAGTTCTGAAGCTTTGGCATGGACGTATGCCTTACTCAAAAGAGATCTAGGGGCAGCTTAATGCTTTAAAGGCTCATCCTTGGCACAGCAAGCTAAGTTAAGCTGCTTGACTCTCACATCCCATATCTGAGTGCCAGCCTGCTTCTGTGCTGTGCTACTTCCAATTCAGGTTCCTGTTAATGTTCCTGGGAAAGTAGTGAGTGATGGCCCAAGTGCTTGGGCCTCTGCCACCTGTGTGAGAGACCTGAATGGAGTTCCAGGTTCCTGGCACAGGCTTGGCCTATCCTGTTGAGGCCATTTGGGGAGTGAGCCAGGGGATGGAAGATATCTCTCTCTCTTTTCAACTAAGGAAATAAATCCTTTTAGTAAGAGTTATTTATACAGCATGTATGATAGTTCTTTTATTTTTCATTGCTGAGCATTCCAGGTGTATGGAAATACTACATTTTATTATTCATTGATCCAATGAGAGGCATTTGGGTTGTGGTCTGTTTTGAATGAGCTGTTCAAAATAATGCCACCACCAACATTTGCTGTTGAGTCTTTGTATAGACCTGTTTTTATTCCTCTCAGGCAGATATTTAGAAGTGGAATGACTGGTTCATATGGTAAATGTGTGCTTGACTTTTTAAGAAATTACAGAAGTGTTATCCAAAGTAGCTATCCCACTCTACACTCCCCAGCAATGCATAAGTGTTCCAGTTTCCCCACATTTTCCCTAACACTTGTTATGACCGATCTTCTTGCTGGTAGAAATTCTAATGAATAAGGAGTATCATTTCATGACAGTTTTAATTTCCATTTCACTGATGACTAATGTTATTGAGCATCTTTCATGTGATTAATAGCCATTCAAATTTTTTTTTGGTGAGCTAGCTATTCAAAGTTTTTGTTAATTCAAAAATGTTGAATGTCTTTTTATTGATTTGTAGGAGTAATCTACAAAATACTGTTTTTTAAAACAGTATTTTAAAAAACTTTTTTAAGAAGGAGAGGTATCATGAGCCAAGGCTCATTATTAATGGCCACTGCATACACAGTTAGAGATTTCCATGTTTATGGTCATCATCGTATTGAAGACACAGATGTATTCCACCATATTTACTATGGAGGTTCCCACAAAGTTCAGGGGAAATATGTGCTATGAAAAAAACTAGGCATTGATTTCAAAAACTAGGCCATCTTTACAAACATTTTGAAGCTCCCTTGTGTGTTTTTTAAATCATCTGTAAAAAGACTTGGCAACAAACACTGAATGCAGCTAATGAAGCTGCCTGGCACACAGAGCCTCAGTGTTCTAACGTGGCACTCACAGTTCTCACAAACATAAATCTGTCGTGGGAAAGTGAAGTACCTTATATTTTCCTGTTTTAAGAATGTGTCCAACAATTCAGACTCTTTTTTTCTAAGTAACAGTTTCAGTTTGAGACTTTACCAAAATGTGGTTCAACTTGTTTCATCACAGAATCCCTTTTTGGATTTTATAAGGTTGAATTTTCAAATTGCCAAGAAAAACAGCCACATCGACTTGGAAAGACCTTTCAGCTTTATGTGCTTGCAATGTTTTGGCTGGCTTAGCATGGAATACAAGCAAATAATAGAATGTGTTTCATATTTTAAGTGATGTCATCCATCCAATATTGCCATCATTTTTCCAGTTTTTCAAAGTGAATTTTGAGGGAATCAAAAACTATTCCATTTCCTTTCAACAACGGTTTGCTGAAACAACTGGTGTTGTCCCGAGCAGTTAATTCCTACGTTTTGTCCATTTAGTATGCGTGTCAACAGTCAGAAATGCCCATGACACATCTCTTGAGTAAATTAAAGGCTGTTAACATTAATGGTCGTTAACATCTTTTAAAGGGTGTTACATTTCTTTGCCAAAATAACAACCAGGAAAAAAAATTTTGACTGTGAGGAATCCCAGTATTCTGGTCACAGATGGTGCATCTTCCAAATTTAGCACCGTACGTCCTTATACTGCCTCAGCGGGGGAAGCTCCGCCCATCATCAGAATACTTTTTTCCACTGATACATACTAGCATTGAAGACTCCTCCAACAAGCCTAACAGAAATCTTTCCTACTACCACAGAAGTAATCATTTGCATGAAAAGCACTTTTTTGATCAAGGAAAAGGATTGAAATACAAAACTTTCCTTGCTTGTTGAAACTTTGGGAGAGAGTTTTTGCCTTTTAATCGAGGGGTTAGTACAAAGAGTTTATTCATGGCTCAATTTACTGAAGGATATTTGGGGCTTAAGGAATGAATGTAACTGCCCAGTTCAAGACCTTATAGCTATTATGGATTTGGCAGAAAAAGCATCAGCCCTGTTGCCCTTGCTATCTCTGAGTAGGTAGTTAGAAATGAGGAGTGTGAGTTCGCTGCTGCTTCGGGAAGTCTCTCTATGAGGTGGTTGTGAATGAGGAGCTCTGTCCACTTCCCTTGAAAGCAGTCAGAGTCCCCCAGAACACCTACGAATCCAACCTTGAGCTCACAGTCTTCTCCCTGATGCTGTTGCATGCAGTGACATACACACAGTTCCAAGTGTCAGAGTATCAGCATCCTTAGGTTCCTCTCATAAGCCACCCACGACCTGGCAAAAGGAGCGTGGGATTTGAGGTGACATTTGTCAGCACATACTTTTCACTAATTTTCATCTGAACAGAAAAAAGCACCATTCTAGATACCAAAGACGATACTCAGGGTATTCTGTTGCAAAACTAGGCCTGACTTCTTTATTCAGGACAACAGAAATAGCCTTGCAATTGGAATGGTCTTCATGTGAAATTTAAATGTATTTTCTGTTTAATTTGTACACTTCAAATATTTTATGTGAATTGGAAATGATCATTTATTTAGATGGTTTTAAAGTAAGGAAAAATACTACAGTGTTATAAAAATTAGGCTTAAAATCTGGTAATATAAAGAAAATATGCTTCTTATGCAGTAAATTTCATATGTAAATTGATTTTTCTCAGGAATAGGGCTAAGAGAAGAGTCCATCTCAAACATCATCTCAAAGGGGCTCAAACAAATCAGATCAGGAAATTCATATAGCATACTGCTTATTAAATAGACTATATAAAGAGTGGTTTCACATTCTCAACAAAATTGAGACATAGATACAGAGATACGTTGTAGACTTGTTGCCTTCACACATTTGCCAGGCCTCCTGCAACATCGGGGTCTCACTCTCTGAGTGGTATATTTCTTGCCCTTGGGTGCCCTCCAAAGTCAGCAGTTCACCTGAAGATCCACTCCCACAGTCCATCGCTCTGTGGGCGTGGACAGCTGCCTAGTGATAAGGACCCACCTTCATAACCTACAAAGTGGTGTCTTGATCATGGAAACCATCTGCTCAGCCTGTGCTCCTTCCTCCTCAACTGCTTGCTGATCTTTTTACTGCCTTCACAGTTTTGCCTTTTCCAGTGGCTCATGTTGTATGGAAGCATACAAATGCAGCTTTTCAGTTTGGCTTCTTTCACTTGCTAATAGGCACTCCAGGTTTCTCTACGCTTTTTTATGCTTCATTAATGCATTTCTTCTTAGCATTAATAGTCCATTTTCTGTCTGTACTACCGTTTGATCCCAATCACCTACTGAAAGACGTCTTGGGTACTCCCAAGATTTGAGACTATGAAAGAATCTAATATAAATTTCCAAGTGCAGGTTTTGGTATGGACATAAGACTCCATCAAACTGTTTTCCAAAATGACCGTGCCATTTTGCATTTCCAGCAGCAATGAGCAAGGAGCCCTATTGCTCCACATCTTGCCAGTGCTGTACCCTTTCCCCTTGTCCGCAGCTGCACAAATCACTTTTGTTCTCTTGACATTTAAAGAGATGATTGAGAGGCTTCTCGTACTTTTAAACTAGGTATGTAGATACATTCTCATTTAATCTTCTTGGCAGTGTTCCATGTGTGTCAAGGACCCAAGCACTTGAGCCATCACCTGCTGCCTCCCAGGATGCTCCTTAGCAGGAAGTGGAATCAGAAGCAGAGACCCTGCAATGTGGGATGCAGGGGTCCCAACCAACAGCTTCACTACTTGACCAAATGCTTACCCTGTTAGCTGATTTTATAAGAACTAGAATTACATGGCTGGGTAGTGATGCATCAGGCTAGCCCCCACTCCCTGTGATGCCTACGTTCCTTGTTGGCACCAGTTCATGTCCCAACTGCTCCACTTCTTACCCAGCTTTCTGCTATGGCCTGGGAAAGCAGCAGAAGATGGCCCCAGTCCTTGGGACTCAGCATCCATGTGGAAGACCCAGAAGAAACTCCTGGAGCACAGCTCTGTTGGAGCCATTTGGGGGTGAACCAATGCCTTTCTGTCTGTCTCTTTCATTCTCTCTCTATATAAAATCTACCTTTCAAATAAAAATAAATCCTTTTTAAAAGTGAGAAAGTATTAGGAATGAGGAAAGCATTAAAATAAAAAGAACTAGAATTAGTGAAAGATACATGAGTAGTATAACTATTTGAGACTAATATTAATATTTATATTCATAATATAAACAATAATACATATAAAAGATAAGTTTTAACTTTAAATGCTTTCCTAACTTTTATCATTTAAATATCACAATGACTCCATAAAAATAGTTGTTATACAATCATGTATAGATTTATGTTTAACCCGTACTAATTCACTTAAGATGTACAATGAAATACATAGAAGATCTGGTTAAAATAATTTATCATTTGTTAGAAACAATTGAATGTGTCCAATTACTGGAATTAAATTTGTGTAGTAATTGATATTTCATGTGTAGCTCTGGACAGATATTATCTACATTCATTGCTATGGTTTGTCCGTGTCCTTTCCCACCAAAATTCATTTTGAAGCATAATTCCACGGTACAGCAGTGTTCAGGAGGTGGTGCTTTTGGGTAGTGATTAGGTCATGGAGTCACTACATTCATGAGTGGTCTCTCAAGGCTGGATTAGGTTTCATTGGAGATTAATTAAGTTTCAGGGGAATAGATTGGTTACTGTGGAAGCTGTTGCCTAAAACCAGGTTATCCTTGGTGCTTGGGCCACTCCTGCACATACCTGATCACCAGTGTGCTCACACCACATGGTACCATCTACCACGTTGTGACACAATGAAGCCTTTGTCTGATGCAGCTACCTGATCTGTAACTGCTTCACCTCCAGAGCCATGAACTAAATCAACCTTTTTTCCTTCTAACTTAGGCACACTCAAGTATTTTGTTGTAATAACATAAAACAAGGACATGTTTTTCAAAGTGATCACTTTTAAATGATATGTAGCATGTAATTTTTTAAAAAGACTTATTTATTTATTTGAAAGAATTAGAATCTTCCAACTACTGGTTATCTCTTCAGATGGCTGAAACAGCCAAGTCTAGGCCAGGCTGAAGTCAGGAGCTATGAGCCTCATCTGGATGTCCCAGTGAGTATTGGGGATGTGAGCGCTCAGACTTTCTTCATTGCTTTTCCTCAAGGCTTTGGCAGGACACTAGATTGCAAGTGGAGCAGCTGGAACATAGACCAGCAACCATATGGGATGCCAGCATTGTAGCCTGTGGCTTTACCAACTGCTGACACTAGCCCCAGGTATAATTTGGTAATTTATTACTATATTATACATAATTTAGAGAAAATTTAATTGTTGTACATGGTTAAATTTTTTCTGAGGTTATCGTGAAGCAAGGACATTTTGTTTACAGTCATTAATTGCAGATATTCCAAGAATATTTTTGCCATGATGTTTAAGGAAGCTTCTTCCTGTCACCAAAATTTTGCTTATTAAAGTAATGATCTTAGAATTTTTAGGTTTTTTTGTTTGTTTTTAATTTGGAAGGCAGAGAGACAGAGACCAAGATCTTCTTTGCTAGTTCATCCTGGAAGCTGGCTGTCACAATACCAAATATTTTACACTGTGATGCACGTATGTATGTATGTGCATGCATGTGTATGTATGTGTGTATCATGACTGATAAGCAGCTATCACCTACTTTAGGATACTTTTTTTTTTTTTTGAAAGATCACCCTGCTTTAGTGTGGTAATTGAACCAGAGGAAGGCTGGAGCGAAGTATGGACTGTAGTGACAGTGAAACTGAGAGGAAGTGGCTGAACATGGCTGAAGAAAGAATTGGACTGATTTTAACATGTTTACAAATAGAATAAAGATATGCAAAGACTAATTACATATGAGAATTGGTAGATTCTGGCTCTAAGAATTGTCAAGGATACCAACTAGTTTTCTGACTTGGATGAAGCTTAAATAATGGTGGTGATGTTGATGGAGATGACGGCCAGTTGGGAAATGTATGCACTTTCAGGATTTTTGAATTTGAGGCCCATGAAAAGCCCAACTGTGTAGCAGACAGTTGAATGTGGCTTTGGGATCCCACCAGCATTGACATGATAGCTGATAGTTGGAAAGGATATGAGATGTAGCCATTGCAAGACTCAGAGGCCTAGAGAAAAGCACCTAGAAATTTTGAAGGAATGAACAGAGGAAAAGTAGCCTGTGAAGGAAACCCAGAAGAAAATCCAGATAGAAAGTTACAAACCAAGCAAAGTGTGGTACCACAGAAGCCAAAGGGAAAGCTTTTCACAACAAGGGAAGTGGTTAACACCATTAAATGCCATTCCAAGAAGCAAGTCAAAGGCTAAAATCCCCACTGGGTTTGGCAGCCTGATATATGTACATTAGGTTAAACTTTGTGTGTGACTTAGAAATGTTACCAAATCTTGCTAGACTCAATTACTCTTAGCTATTAAAAGATGGTGTTATTGTGCATGGTCCCTCTGGATTCTCAGCACGAAAATTCTGTGATTGTATGTTAGATGTGTGATGCATAATATTACAGCAATTGGAGGAAAGGAACAATGACAAACTCAGACATTAAAGTTCAGCTCCAGACAGCTTTGCCGGCCATCCTTCTCTACTTTTCCCAGGCCGTTAGCAGGGGGCTGGATCAGAAGAGCAGCCAGGACAAGAACCAGGGTGCACTGGATGTCAGTGTCACGATGGCAGCGTTACCTGCTGAGTCCACAATGCTAGCCCATGCAGATAGATTTTTTTTTTAATTTTGACATTCATGGAGCATGTATATTATGATAAAACCATGGGTGTTGTGCACAGTAGTTGAGGCTACATACAGCGTGGGACATTCTCATACCATATCAGAGTATCTGGGGATCAAGACATACCTTTGCTTCCATCCAGCTTCCTGGAAAGCAGCAGATGATGGCTCAGGCACCTTGAGCCCTACCACCAGGCTGGGAGACCCAGAGGGAGCTCCTGCCTCCTGGCTTCAGCCTGCCCAGTCCCTGCTTGTTACAGGAATTTGGGAATGAATCAGTGGATGTAAGATAGTGTGTTCTCTCTCTCGTTCTCTCTCTCTCTCTCTCTCAGACTTTCAAATAAATTTTATTTTTAAAAAAATGCTATGCATTTCTAACTTTTTGCATCAAAATAAGCTTCTGTTTTTTGTTTTCCAAAAACTTTTAAAAATACTCTTGTATTTTATCACTGTTTTCCTGATCCTGATGACTTAAAAATCAACTCCTAATTAGGGTGGAGGTGTTTGGAGGAGTAGTTGTGATGCCCATATTCTGAGTGCCTTGATTAGAATCCCTGCTCCAACTCCTGACTCAAGCTTCCTGCCACACACAAGGGGGACATGGATTCTGTTCATGCTCACTGCTACCAGTTGGTAGCTGATGCAGTGGTGTGTATGTGGATGGGAACTCTGTCTCTCAACTAAATAAATAAAAGAGAAGAAAAACTATTCTTTCTTCATCCCCAAATGTTTGTAGTTTAGCATTGCTTTACTTATTCCATACAGTTCCATAGCTTTTTAATTTTTAATACTTATTTCTGGCACTAAGTGTTCATAACAGATGTCCTAAAATTTCTAGGTTTCATTATAACACACTGCTATAGAACATACTTAGATCATCTCTTTTGCTACTGATACAGAAATTAAAGATTTTGAAAACCCAACCAGTCCCTTGAGATGATTTATACTTCAAAAATATTTATCTCAAAAGAATACTAGCTGGGGCTCGGCAGCGTGGCCTAGTGGCTAAGGTCCTCGCCTTGATCCCATATGGCCACTGGTTCTAATCCCAGCAGCTCCACTTCCTCTCTATCTCTCCTCCTCTCAGTATATCTGACTTTGTAATAAAAATAAAAATAAATCTTAAAAAAAAAAAAGAATACTAGCTGACAAGGGTCTTTATTGTAACTGTCCATTGTGACTTCACTACAGTCACCCTGTATTTCATATATTGTTAAACTTAAGGGAGTTTGGTAATAATTATTTTTTTGGTTACAAACCAAGAAGGGTAACATTTGCAGTACAGTCTAGTGTGTGGGGAGGAAGGAGACCTGGGGGGTTTATTTCAAAAGCAGTGTTATAATAAATGTTTCTCAGTTCTGAAATTTGTTATTCCATGCTGAGTTTCTCAAAGCTTTCACATTTCATTCCTTTGAGAGGCTCCATGTTCTTTAAAGGGTGGGGAAAAAGTTAAACAAGGTGTGAATGACCTTCATATTCTTTGTTGACTTTGTCTAAGCTATTTTAAAATAGTAATCCCTAAGCAAGTACCTGTGAAACTGATGTTCCAAATGTGAGGTGTTTAATATTCACAGATTCGTATCTTTTATTTGAATTTACCTCCTCCTCCAGCTGAGAGCTTTTGTTTAGTTGGTTGCTTTCACATACTGAAAATGAGTCATTGGGGGTGAAAATACCAGGTGTGTAAATCAGCTACCACAGTTTGATATCGTCATCATCATTACTACCCATGGGGGAGAAAATATTCATATGTCATTGCCTGAGACTTTAAAGGGATACCACTAGATTGATTGCTAGTGATTCTCTTAGAAAAAACTAAGGGAAATGACAGTAAGCTGTTGTTGCAAACTTTAGATAGCATATGCTATACATTAACTTCATATTTCACTTCAACCTGTTCTTCCTTAGGAAACATAAACTACTGCTTTGGAAGTGTTTTTTAGAAATTTTTTTTAAGTTGCTTTTACAAAAGTAATTTATATAAGGTGAACAGATTTCACAACACAGATTTAGGAGCCTAGTGGGCAATATAGATTTCTGATTTTGCTTCCATTTAGTTTTGTGCAAAAATTCAGGCTGTGTATTCACAATGGGAACTACTGTCCTTCGGTAAACAACCCGAACTCCAGGCAAAGTGTCTGAAATGATTGTTTTCAGACGTTGTACTATCAACCCTGAAAAAAAAAAGAAAGAAAGAAAGGGTTGAACCCTGTGCTGCCTCAGCTTACAGCCCGAGACAGCTTCTAAGTTACATTACTAGGAGGAGAAAGCAAACCGGGCCAACTATGGGAAATGAAGAAATGAGGTGAATGCCACAGAGGGCAGGATCTGTGACCTGGAGATCAGAAAGGAGGGAGGCACAGCAAGAGTTCATTAAATCTGTGTTGCATCCTTGAGGCTGTGGCCACATTCTGAACCACAGGACCAGGGTAGAACAGCTTCCTAAGTAATATTAATTATCAGAGATATAATAAAAATGAGTAGTTCTCAGTGCTGCTAATAAGAGCTAGGACTGGAACCAGAGTTCATATGGATGCCGGAGCTGCCAATCAAGACTGAGGAAAAGATAAAAAATAATGAATTTTGTGCTATACTCTTGGAGCTATTTCTTCAGTTGTCTAGCTTATAACAGTCTCTCTCCTCTGTGTGTGTGTGTGTCTCTCTCTCTGTCTGTCTCAATGAAATCCCAGATCATTTAGCTTTTCCATCAGGTTAAGCTCAGGAAGATGTTAATGAGAACATGAAAGGGATTGTATCAAAATATGTCCATTGAATGAAATGCTTATTTATCCGTGCCTGGGATATGATATTGTACTATGAATGTGGATTGATTGTCCTTGAGTAAGAGTCTCACTCATCAGTGTTCTTTAAGATGTCATTCTGTAGGAATTCTTGAAAGTTTGGGGTCTCAAAGAGCTATCTCCTGCAGGCTGTGGAATCTGGTCCAACAATCTCTGTCCACTTAAGAAAATCTTGCAAAGTGAAAGTTTGGCATTTATTCACCAATACCAAGAACTTGACTTCATGTTCTCAAGAAGGCCTCTCCTGAACCACTCAGAAGTCAGTTACTGGCCCATTTCCTGAGAAATAAATTAAGTGATAAGTTAGTTCAACAAAAAAATTAAAAGGGATATTCTTAAGTATTCTTTGAAAAAGTTCAATTCTAAAAGACTTCTTTTTCCCCCTTTTTTATTTTTGAGATAATATTGTTAATTTACATTTATAGCGAAAGGTTTAAGGCTCCACTAAATAAAGGGTACTACAAGTAAAAAATAAAAGTTACATGGCTCAGCAGGAGTATATGCAAGGACTATAAACAACAATCAGACTAAAAACATGTCTGTTTCACTCAAATGCAGTTAATTTTCATTAGCCATGATTAATTAAAACTATAATAGTTTATCATTTTAAGTATTTATTTGATAAAGATTTAAAATAAAGTTTGACAAAACACTATTTGCAGGAAAACTGATGCATACAGGCATTTATTTATATTAGCTCCAAGATAAGAACAGATGGTATTGTCTCTCTGACTGGCTTATTTCATTCTGCTGTGCAGCAGAATCTCAAAACTTTATTCTTATCTTGGTATAACCTAGTACCCATCAACCCCTCACCATCTCTCCTTCCCCATTCTTCCCCAGCCTCTGGTAACTGCCATTAAATTTTAACCTCTATGATATCACCTGTTTTTTAGACTCCATGTATGAGTGCTATCATGGGATGTTCATCATACTGTACTGTACTTGGCTGATTTCACTGAACATGATGACCTCTGTTTCCATCCGTGCTATTATGCACAATAAAATTTCATCATTTTGTGTCTGAGTAATATTCCATTGTGTATGTGTGCCACATTTTCTTTTTTTTTAAGATTTATTTATTTTTATTGGAAAGTCAGATTTATAGAGAGAAGGAGAGATGGAGAGAAATTCTACCATCCACTGGTTCATTCCACAAGTGGCTGCAACGGCCAGAGCTGAGCCGATCTGAAGCCAGGAGCTTTTTTGGGTTGCCACATAGGTGCAGGGGCCCAAAAATTTGAATCATCCTCTGCTGCTCCCCTAGGCCATAAATAAGAAGCTGAATTCAAAGTGGAACAGCTGGCACCCATATGGGATGCCATAACCACAGGCAGAAGAGTAGCTGGCCATGCCACCATGCCAGACCCCACCACCACCACCACCACCACCACCACCACCAGTACTTTTCATCTTTTGTCTTGTTGATAATTACTGTTTGCACTGAAGTAAGGTGCCATCTCATTGTGAATTTGATGTGCACTTCCTTGATGATCAGTTACGTTCAGCATTTATTCATGTACCTATTGGCCATTTGTGTATCTTTCTTGGAGAAACATTTGTTTAAATCTGCTTTTTTTTTTTAAGATTTATTTATTTGAAAAGCAGAGTAGCAGAGAAAGAGATCTTCCATCTGCTTGTTTGTTTCCCAGATGCCTGTAACAACAGGGGTAGTCCAGGGTGAAACCAGGAGTTTTTTCTGGATCTCCCACTCAGATCTACTTTGGTGGTAGAAACCAAAATATTTGGGCCATCATCTGCTGCCTCCGAGGCAGCTTAGCAAGAAGCTGGATCAGTATGTCTCTGTGTAGGTTCAGGAGGTTTTCTGTCTTTACATCTCTGAACATACGTTCTGCCACCTTGGCATTCTTGGATCTCTCTAGAATCTCAGTAATTCACATATCTGTTGTTTTATTGCTATTCCCTGTTTCTATAAAGCTTTCTTCATTATTCCTAATTCATTCTTCTTTGTTCTTTTCAATTGTAATTTTCAAATAGCCTGACTTTAAGCTCATGGATTTCTTCCGCTCCATCTCGTCTTCTCCCGATGCTTGCTTCTACAAGTTTTAAATTTCACTTAGTGTACTTTTTAGTAGAAGGGAAGCTGCTTGATGTATTTTTCATTTCTATTTCTTTATCAAGACTCTGTTAAATATCAAATCCTTTCTCTGTCTTCTCTTGCATTTTGTTGAGTTTCCCTGAAACAGCCGTTTTGAAAACTTCATCTGAACATTTGGGCATTTCAGTTCCTAGATGTTGGTTTCTCAAATCTTATTTGGCTCTTCAGTGAGGTCATGGTTCTCTGGCAGCCTTGATGTCTGCTGCTGCACAGCATCAACCGTGCCTTATGGTGAGTCACAACCATCAGGCTGCTTTTATGACTGTCCTTCTAGAAATCCTGAACAACCTGTTGGTTCTCTCTAAGCCCATGAATACTTCTGTGAAGACTGACAAGGCATCCCTTTTCATTCCTCCTTTCTGCAGTGTGACTTTTCTTAGGATTCTAACAAGATGACTCTGTGGTCTCATCCAGCTTCTGTAGCTCTTGTGAAGGGAGGTTTGGAGTGTGTGTGGCTTTGGGCACTGGTGCCTCTGAAGGGAGGGATCCCCAGCGTGTCGTAGCTGCCAGCTTGGCTCTGATTTGAAAATATTTCAAACCCCACTAATCATCAATAATAATAAAATACTCCCAGCCGTGGGCAAAGAGCTTTCACGTATAATTACTCTAATGATCGTATGTGGTGGTGCTTTTGCTTCAGATGTGACAGTGGTTTACCAGAATGGACTGCCTGTGATATCTGTGAGGCTGCCATCCCGGCGCGAGCGCTGCCAGTTCACACTCAAGCCCATCTCCGACTCTGTGGGTGTGTTTTTACGACAGCTGCAGGAAGAGGACCGGGGAATTGACAGAGTTGCAGTCTACTCATCAGGTATTACTTTTCATTTTTTTTTTTTTAATATTCATTTATTCATTAATTACATTGCATTACATGACACAATTTCATAGGTACTGGGATTCCCCCCCCCTTCACCCCAAACCCTTCCCCCATCATGAATTCCTTCACCTTGATGCATAACCACAGCTCAAGTTCCGTTGAGATTCCCTAATTAAAAGTTTACACCATACAGAGTCCAGCATCCCACTTGTCCAGTTCAAGTTCAACCGCCTCTTAGGGAGGCCCTCTCAGGTTTGTAGGCAGAGCCAGCAGAGCGTCACCTCGATCAATTAGAAGCACCAACATATCATCAGCAACAGTCCAGGTATGATGAGGCTGGTGCAGAGTCCACTGATTGACATAGTCCGTCTTAGGGTTTCCCCTTGTCCAGTTTTCCGCTGCAAGCATAAAGCTGAGGTGGTTGATTCATCTACTCCATTTTCCATCTTTTTTTGATTAATGCTTTGATTCCTCCATTTTGTTCAGGGGAATCCCCCTAAAAAAAACTTTGAGGCATTTTTGACAAGTTTATTTGAAAGAATGTCCATCCTCTGGTTCACTTTCCAAATGCTGGCAGCAGCTGGGGCTGAAGCAGAGCAGGCCTGAGGCCGGAAACTTGATCCAGGTTTCCCAGGTGGCTGAAGACTGAGCCATTGCCTACTGTCTCCCAAGGTAAACTTTAGCAGGAAGCTGGAATAGGGAGTGAGGCTGAAACCCAAACTCAGGTATCCCTAACAGCAGCTCAACTGCTAACCGAACAATACCCTGCCTGCCCACCCCCCCACACACACATTCCTTATTAATTCCCAGAAACTCCTCAATTTCCCCCAGGCTATATCTAGGCACACATCACTGTGAAAGGATCACATACTGTTAACTTTACAAACCATGTTTTTGGGGCCCAGCGTGATAGTGTAGTGGTTAAAGTCCTTGCCTTGAATGTGCTGGGATCCCATATGGGCGCCAGTTCTAATCCCGGCAACTCCATTTCCCATCCAGCTCCCTGCTTGTGGCCTGGGAAAGCAATCGAGGACGGCCCAAATCTTTGGGACCCTGTACCCACGTGGGAGACCTGGAAGAGCTCCTAGCTCCTGGCTTCGGATTGGCTCAGCTCCAGCCGTTGCGGCTCACTTGGGGAGTGAACCATCAGACGGAAGATCTTCCTCTCTGTCTCTCCTCCTCTCTGTATATCTGCCTTTCCAATAAAAATAAATCTTAAAAAAAAAAAACATGTTTTTGATTAGCATATGTCAGAAAGCAATGCTACTTGTTTTCCAGGGGTTCTCAGATCGTCCAGGTTCAGCATTGTGTCTCATTCAGAAACTACTTACATAGCATGCCACGGACAAGGAGGAACAGCTAGTCCGATTTTCATGTTGTCCAGACCTTTGATCAGCACCTTTGCTGCAGAATTTATTATTCTACCAGTTGAGTCTTCATCTCTAGAGATAGGAAATATTATAAATTCTCTTGGATCTTATTATGTTTTTCACATACAAGTTTACAAAAAACTGAAATTTCGTGGTTTAAAAAGAATGTTAAGACACTAAAAATTCCCATTTGACATGAGGTATGTTTGGGGTTTTTTTATGTTTTATTTTTATCCACTTACAAAGGCAGAGAGAGAGAGAGATCTGGTTCACTCATCAGATTCCCACAGCATCAAGGACTGGACCAGGCAGAATCCAGAAGCACGAAGCTCCATCTGGGTCTCCCATGTGGGGAATAGGAGCCCAGGCACCTGAACCACACCTGCTGTCTCCCAGGATGCATTATAGGCAGCCGGATCAGAAACAGAGCGGCCAGGTTTCAACTGACACCTCCCCTATGGGAGATGGGTTTTCACAGCAGAAGCTTATCATGCTGTGCTACAGTGCCCAGCCCCATGTTTCATTTGCTTATTTCTTAAAATGCCTTAATTTTTGTCCTGTTTATACTTTGAAAATTTCCAAATTATTGAAAACTACAAAAATCAATACTGTAAACACCCACTTACCCTTCTCCTGGATTCACCACTTATTAGCAACAACTGACTGTCTATACTTGCAAGTATCTTAATTATAGTCAGTTCTCAACTCATTTAGTAACAGAATTAGTAGACCGTGTTGGTTACTATCCTTAGCATTGTTCCCAGCTGAATTACTGGCAACTTAGCGGTGACTCTACTGCAAAGCTCCTTAATGGTAGAATTTTGTGCTTTTACTGTTTCCGTCATAAACAGAAATCTCTAGATCTGTGGCCAGTCATTATTTCACTCGTTCATACAGTTCTGCAGGAAAAGCAGCTGCTAAATCATCACAGAACTGAGGCCTGTGAAGAAAGAGCATCATTCACTCTAAGCTTTGGTTAGCATAGAACTGGAGATGAGGTAAAAAGCTAACTGCAGGGCCTGGTGCAATATCATAGTGGCTAAAGTCCTCGTCTTGCATGCGCCAGGATCTCATATGAGCACCGGTTCCTATTTCAGCTGCCCAACTTCCCATGCAGCTCCCTGCTTGTGGCCTGGGAAAGCAGTTGAGGATGGCCCAAAGCCTTGGGACCCTATACCCACGTGGGAGACCCCGAAGAAGTTCCTGGCTTTGGATCAGCTCAGCTTCAGCTATTGCAGCCACTTAGGGAGTGAACCAGCAGATGGAAGATCTTTATCTCTGTCTTTCCTTCTCTTTAAATCAACTTTCCAATAAAAAAATGGATCACTAACTATAATCTATAAACAGGAAAGAGATCATTGCTAAAGTCTGTTTTAGGGGTCACTTTTTCCTGACCATTCTTACGTAATGGCAGACATATGACAAGTCTTACCCAACATTTCCACAGATGGGGTACGAGTTGCTGCTTCCACGGGAATAGACCTCCTCCTCCTTGATGACTTCAAGCTGGTCATCAATGACTTCACGTATCATGTGCGGCCACCAAAGAGAGGTAAGACATCGACCTGAACACTGGCCCAGAAGTATGGGGGTGGCTTTTGGAAAGAACTTTGTTTTTTTCCCTGGGTAACCTGAGAAACAGACAGTACTCAGAGAACACTGACCATGTTCTGTGTAGGTGGATTCCTGCTCAGTTGAGCTACTCATTGAGTTCCTAGTACGTGGCAAGTTTATTGACTGAAACCACCTAGATTCTGTTTCAACGCTGAGATGTTTTATTAACTGGCAGGCCTGCATTTCACATGAATGGATGTCTTACCTGAAGAAATGCCTTCCTTCTGTACCAGCTCAGTCATTTTAATAACAACATAAAGGAAATTCTAAAAAACAAAGTTTGGGCATCCCTGATCTCTTTCACACTATAACAGATACTAATCTTTTCAATTTTGATGACTTAAGGTTAGCAGTTTGAAAGTCAGTTATTGTACAATAGACCTTAGGAATTTCTGACCCTATGTATGACTGTGTATGAAAAGTTGAGGTACTCACCTCAGGTGCAGATTTTAAGAGGTGACTAAAAGCTTAGTCATCAAGATAAGTAAGATTTTAAAACACTGTTTTGAAAAAATTGAAGGGAGTACCAAAACAATCCATTATGAATAAAATACCAAAATCTTAAATACGTGGTATCTGAGTTTTCTTGTCAGCCCAGATTCTGTGGGGCTCTGTACAATACTGATGGCTAAATAACCCTCTGAAATAAGATTTTAAGTTGTGTCTACTTTGGTTACTTTCTCATTTTGACATTGTCACTTAACGGCTATTTGCAATACACCTTCCACTGCCACCACTTCCTGGATTAGCCTCCTAAGATAACCCTTCTTTTTGATTCTGCTTTTGAGTGAAGGCTGAAATATCAGATGCCCCTATAATCTGGTCCACATCTAGCTTGTTAAATTGTCTCTTTGCTATGTTACACCTTACCTACTTTTCCTCCTCTGTGTATTGTTTTACTAACCATGCCATCCAGTATTTGCTCACCTTTCTTTCCTCTGCCTATGATACCCATCTCCCTCTTTCCTCCTAACCGTGTTTCCTCATGGCAAAATTGCCTCAAAGGGGCTGGTGCTATGTCATAGTGTGTTAAGCCTGCAGCACTTCATCCCATACTGGCACCGGTTTGTGTCCTGGCTGCTCCACTTCCAGTCCAGCTCCCTCCTAATAGCCTGGAAAAGCAGTGGAAGATGGCCCAAGTGCTTGGGTCTCTGCACTCACATGAGAGACAGAGAGGAAGCAGCAGGCGCCTAGCCTAGCCTAGCCCAAGCTGTTGCAGCCATTTGGGGAGTGAACCAGTGGATGGAAATTCCTTCTCTCTCTCTCTCTCTCTCCTCCCCCAGCCCCTGCTGCCTTTCAGATAAATAAATCTTAACTTTAAAAAAAGAATAAATCACCTTGAAGGCTTGAGAGATCCTGTCCTTTCTTTCACAGATCCTCAGCCAACTAGAAGTGACTCATCTCTTAACCTGGATTCTGCTAATTACTTCGGGGGTGGGGGTGTAGTTAACTGGATGGCTGTTCAGAGGCTGGAGTATCTTCTTTGCTCCAGCCAGGTTACAAAGAACTAGCTTGAGGAAAAAAAAGTTTAGAGACATATCCTTTTAAGTAGTAAGAATGGAAAAGTATCCTGTGCCTGGCATGATGGCTCAGTTAGCTAAATCCTCACCTTATAAGTGCTGGATCCCATATGAGTGCAGTTCATATCCCAGCTGCTCCACTTCCCATCCAGCTGCCTGTGGCCTGGAAAGGCAGTTGAGGACGGCCCAAAGCCTTGAATCTCTGCACCCACATGGGAGACCCGGAAGAGGCTCACTGGCTCCTGGCTTCAGATCATCTCATCTCCAGCTGTTACAGCCATTTGGGGAGTAAATAAATAGATGGAAGATCTTGCTGTCTGTCTCTCCTCCTCTCTGTAAATCTGATCTGCCTTTCCAACAAAATTTTTTTTAATTTAAATGTTCTTTTAAGTGGTAAAACCTTGAATCAGATTTGATTGAGCTGAAATAACTTGGGTACACCAGCTTTGAAATAACTTGGGTTTATCAGCTTTGTTAATATACTTTTCTTTTTTATTCCTGCACTAGAATTTCTTTTAAAATAATAGAAATACAAGTATCATTGAACTCAGGTCTTTTGTGAATTATGTAGTTCATTCTATGTATATTTTTGTTGAGATGGTAACATTATAAAAATTTGCTAACATATGCCTATACACAATGTAGCAATCAAGAAAATCAAAGAACTTCTATATATTGTCCAAAGCTAATGATATTTTAGCTAATAAATAACAAGCACTTATTCAATACTATGTTTTTGAGCAGAAATAAATATTTTATGTTTTCAAATAAGATGATTCGCAAGTTGACTAAGGAAGGTAAAGCGAGAAACTGAAAAGTAAGGCGGGGAATTCATTTGATTGTGTAGTGCTGGCTGCCCCAACCCTCTGCCTTATATCTGTATCTTCAAACTGGGCTATTGATCTAGCTTCTCTGTGATAATCAGAGTAAGAGATTTGCAAGAGTCAAAAGTCTTTCATTCGTAGGTGCAGTTGTATATTTGTGAGCAAAATATGATCAACTCAGCAACAATACAGATACAGAATTTCAAAACATCTTTTTAATATTTAAATTCATGTATCCAGGCCCTGGCATCCCATGTGACAAATGATTTGAGTCTCAGCTGGTCCCCTAAGGGTCCAGCTCCTGCTGGTGGCCTGGGAGGGCCGTGGAGAATAGCCAAGAACCTTGGGATCCTGCACTCAAATAGGGGATCCAGAGGAAGCTCTAGCTCCTGGCTTTGGATTAGCCCAACTGTGACCATTATGGCCATATGGGCAGTGAGCCAACAGATGATCTTTTTTTTAAGATTTATTCATTTTATTACAGCCAGATATACAGAGAGGAGGAGAGACAGAGAGGAAGATCTTCTGTCCGATGATTCATTCCCCAAGTGAGCCGCAACGGGCCGGTGCGCGCCGATCCGATGCTGGGAACCTGGAACCTCTTCCAGGTCTCCCACGCGGGCGCAGTGTCCCAAGGCATCGGGTCGTCCTCAACTGCTTTCCCAGGCCACAAGCAGGGAGCTGGATGGGAAGTGGAGCTGCCGGGACCAGAACCGGCGCCCGTATGGGATCCTGGGGCTTTCAAGGCGAGGACTTTAGCCGCTAGGCCATGCCGCCGGGCCCATTATGACTCTTTTTTAAAAATACTTTTATTTAGTTGAAAGGCAGGGAGACTAAAACGACAGAAATCTCTCATGTATTGATTCACTCTGCAAATGTTGACAACAGCCAGGTCTGGCCAGGCCAAAACCTGGACCCAGTGCAGGTGCCTGCTGAGACAGGTAGGCAGCCAGCTACTTGAACTATCACCTTCTGATTTCCAAGATACAGATTAGCAGGAACCTAGGATCGGATTCTCTGGGGTCTCCCCCACAGATTCTTCTAGTACCCCATTACTGGAGGGGGTGAGCCTACTGCCTGCCATCCAGCCTCCCGGCACACAAGAAACAAACAGATGGACGGGGGTTCTGTCTGAGCAGTTCCGATTTATTTGGGAAATTCAGTTTCTTATGTATGGTAACGAATAACCTCAGGCCAGGAATTCCAGGAAGGGAGAACTAGTAGCTAATTACTAGGAACATGACTGCGGAAGCCACCTCCCATAGGCCAGCGGCAGGTGAACGGAATGGCCCCTGGCCAATCAGTCTTTCTTTGAAACAACTTGACCCCTGCCCTGGTTCATGCCCAGGACTCTGTCCTTGGCCGCCATCTTGCTGTTAGTCGCCACCTTGTTGACTTTGTCACCTCTTTGCCCCTGAGCCCCACACTGAGGGAGGTAGGCAGCCAATTACTTGAACCATCACCTTCTGATTTCCAAGATGCAGATTGTAGGAACCTGGCATAGGGAGCAAAGCCAGGAGTTGTACCCAGATGTGAGATGGGTGCGGGCATCCCCAGCTGTGTCCTAACCACTGTGCCACGTGCTTGACACACTGCACTGTACCTCTTCAGTGAAAAGAGTAGATGTTGGAAAGAAAGTGCTGTACAACTGCCTTGGGCATCAGATAACAAAGAGTAACACAGGGTGGGACAGATGGATGAGGTTTGCTTTATAAAAGCGAAACTAGTTCAGGAAGGAACAGTTTCCTAGGACAGTTATTTACTTTTTGACACAAATGTTTCTGTTCACGCCTCACCCCCTTTGTCTGTCATTTCTCTCTCCTGTTTATTCTTTTCCCTGTTTCTGAGCAGCACCTGGGAACTAAAAATGCTCTATAAAATGCAGTTTGCTGGTATGCCCTAATTCCCCACATCTCGAGGCATTGAGGATAGAGGGCTTGTTCATAACAAATCTAGTAAAGCCACATTTAATGTGTATGTGGGATTGACTGTCCCTCGGAGTCATGGACGCTCAAAAGCTTGTACCCAACCCCAGACTTGAAGGGAAGTGGCAGGAGGAAACAGAAATGGAACAGGGAACGTGTCAGGACGGTAGGGCTGGATGCAAGCTGTGTCACATTCTTTGGTTCCTGTAGCTATATTTAGCCGATTTCCTCTCTGACCACTGAAGGATGGGAGGAGTAACTATTTCTGCAATTAGACAAGTTTATAATTTAATCTAAATCTGGAAGAGAGGAAAACATATGGAAAGGAACATAAAAAGCCCTTTATTGTGGTGGACGTGGCAGTGGTGCTTAACTACCCTGCCCTTCATCTTAGGGAAGGGAATATGCCCTGTGTCACTGGTAATTATGTTTCCTGCAAAGGAAAATCACTGTGATTGACACCACAAAGCCCTTTTCACAGTGTTGGAGACCTTGCTTCTCTTAATGATGTCAGTGGGTAGAGAGATTGGAATGGGCAAACCATTCATCCACAAGAACCGCTACCTTTTTAGAGACTCCAGAAGCCCAAACCAGGTTTGTAGCTGAGAATTGTTAATAACCGTTTGTTACATATCTCCTCTGCCCTTCTACACCTTAATTATCCCAGAATTGATGGTGTGTACAGAAACACTAATAAACATCTAATTGCATGTTAGTGAAGCACACACCAGTCACCCTAAAGTATAGTTAAGCTTTTAGCAGACTGATTTTTCCTCTTCGTACAACTTTGTCTCTACATACAGGAACAGATTTTTTTGCAGGGTCAAGGGCATGGGCCTATTTTCTTCTACCATAACAATACCTTAGCAACATATTACCTTCAAGAAAACTTTAAAAACTACAGCGTTGTCCTTTTGTATCTAGAAGGGCTTCCCTGGTTTGTACTCATAAGGATACTAACTGGGGCCAGTCCTGTAACATAGCAGGCAGAGCTATACCTGATAAGCCTGCCTCCCTCAAGGGCCCCAGATATGTTCCAGCTGTTCAACTTCCAAACCAACTTCCTGCGAAAGGCCTAGGAAAACTGCAGAACATGGTCCAAGTGCTGTCCCGTACACCCACGTGGGTCCAGGCTTAGGCCTGGCCCAGCCCTGGTCATTGCAGCCATTTGGAGAAGTAAACAAGTGGATGGAAGATTTCTCTCTGTCTCTCCCTTTCTCTGTGTAACTGTGATTTTCAAAATAAATAAATCTTTTAAAAATTTAATATTCACATTGCGATTTTAACTTGCTTTACTATTTTTAATTCGTTTAAAAGTTGATATTCATGGACTCGGCACTGTAGCCTAGTGGCTAAAGTTGTTGCCTTGCATGAGCCAGAATCCTAAATGGGCTCTGGTTCGTATCCTAGTGGCCCCGCTTCCCATCCAGCTCCCTGCTTGTGGCCTGGGAAAGCAGTCAAGGACGGCCCAAAGCCTTGGGACCCTGCATCCACGTGGGAGACCCGGAAGAGGCTCCTGGCTCCTAGCTTAAGATCAGCTCAGTGCCGGTCATTGCAGCCGCTTGGAGAGTGAATCAGTGGTTGGAAGGTCTTCCTCTCTGTATGTCTGACTTTCCAGTGAAAATAAATCTTCAGAAAAAAGTTGATATTCATATTATGGCTCCTTTTATGTAGAAAATAAAACACTTTACATCGGTTTTTCCTCTAATGGCTTCAGAGTTGTTACAGTTAGGAAGGTCTTTCACTTGCAGATTGTAACAGCACTGCTCTCTGGATTGCTTCAGTATGGTTAGCATTTGTTTCTTGCTCAGAATTCGAGTTTCTGATCCATATACCTTTGACATAGTACTTTTTCCTATATATATACACATACACTTCCTAAAGTGACATATATTCAAAATCATTGAGGTTGCAACAGTCTGTATAGCAAAAGACAAAAGTGAAACATATTTACAAACTATGAAATAAGCAGCTCAGTTAAAGGTGCAAGCACTCATACAATGTACAACATAGCAGTTCTAAAACAGAATGAATTCATTATGCCCTGGTGTGATGAAATCTTCACAACTGTTTTAGAGTGGTTTTACAGCTTGTCAGTCTGCTGAGCTGGAATTGTTTCTGTTGTTCTGTGTTGGGAGTAACCAAGATAGAAATTCAGATGAAAGCAATCTGTGTGGGGTGGGGTCGAAGCCTCTGCTGCGCAGGGCACAGTGGCTGGTCTGCGGATGCAGCTTGGGCAGCCAAAAGGCATGTGTTGTTTTATAGAAGAATCTGTCTGTCTGTCTCTCTGTCTCTCTCTCTGTATTTATTATGTAGTGTTGTGCAAGATATATACAGGTCTGGAAAAGCCAAATTAAGCTAATTACAATATACATTTCCTTGCAAAATGTTTACTTAAGTGTTAAGAGAACACTTAAAATCTACTCTCCTAGCAGTTTTCAAGAATATAATGCAATATAGTAAACCAGAATTTTACATCCTCTGATCAGCATTTCTGCAGCCACCAAAATTTGTTTAAATTTACAGTAAAACTGTGCAGTTTTCACTCATGTTGATTATATTTTTTTCTTTTTTGAGGATTTATTTATTTGTTTGGAAGTCTGAGTTAGAGAGGGAGAGAGGGAAATACAGAGATCTCCTGTCTGCTAATGCATTCCCCAAGTGGCTTCAGGGGCTGCAGCTGGGTAAAGCCAGGAGCCACGAGCTTTTTCTGCATCTCCCACGCAGGTGAAGGGGCCCAAGGACAAGGAGCATCCTGCACAGCTCCCCTAGGCCGTTAGCAGGGAGCTGGATCACAAGTGGACCAGCTAGGATAAGAGCAGGCACACCAGGGTTCTGGCATCTCAGGTGGTGGTTTTATGCAGCGCACTGCAGCTCTAGCCTCTGAATATTAATTCTTAAACTGAGAAGTCTTCAGTGAATAACATTCTAATGGAAACTTACTTTTCCTGTAAAATAAATGTTAAGCCTGATTTCAAGGGTTATAGATCCTCAGATTATGTTTCCCTATATTATTATTTTCTAATATATTCCCTATATTATTTTCATCATGTCCAGGCTTTGTTAGGAAAGAGAAAATTTCTGTCAGATTCCTTTCTTCCCTCCCTGCCCCCTTCCTTACTTCCTTGGGTTTCTAAGCAAATAATATCTTGAAAATACGGTGAAATTGAAAATCAACTAGAAAAGTAAGTGTGTAGAATTTAAAAAGAAGAAACAGTCCTTGACTGTTCCCCAAGTCATAGCTTCTCCACTCCCTACAAACTCTGATAGTTTGGGAATATCGTTACTACACCCCATTCAGAAGAATCATCACCTCTTAATTGATCCTCACCCTGCTTCTGGAATGACTAAATCCATTATGGAGTGTAATAATATTTCTTAAACTTACCTCTCAGGTCTGTGTGTAAGTTGACAGCACCATGCTTGTCCTATAATCTTGAGGATAGCCTAGGATAATCTGTGCAAGATGATTTCGTTAATCGATAACACATGCCTTCTGGAGCTGGCTCTTTTTGAAAGTGGGGCCGAGCTTACAGGGTAGCTATGACTGTTGGTACAGTGGAAGTGTTAGAGCTCAGCCCAGGTCTAGGAGTCGGCAGCCCTGGACTCTGCCACTTCTCTCTGACGTTCTGGCCAAGTGACTCCAGCCCTGTGGAGCGCAATTGTAAACTTGAAAATTAAATGCCAGTGGAAGCTAGAACTAGTGCAAAGAAGATGCTGTTGCCATAGGTGACTTTTGGAAAAGTGTTCTTGTTTTTTTTTTAATCTCATTAATTCCATGCACATTCACTGAAGCATGCAGGATACTGTGCTGGATGCTATTTCTCAGCTCTTTAATCCAATTGATACCCCATTTGAATGTTTTCATTGATTGGATTTTTGTAATAGCTGTACCAAATGACATCTTGAGGAATATCTGAAATATGTGATTAATTCTGACTGTGACTTACTCATTTTGATTTAGAAGAGGGCTGGCCTTATGCTGTGCCTAACAGAGTCACATTTAAAGCTAACAAAGATTCTAGGGCTGGGTGTAGAGATGTCATGGGCTAAGCCATTGCTTGCAAAGACTGAATCCGTGTTCAGGAACCTTCTCAAATCCCAGCTTGATCCAGCTTCCTGTTAATACACTGGAGTCTGTGCATGCTGAACCACTCACAGAAGACTCAACAGTGGAGTCCCTGCCTCCTGGTCCTGGCCTAGCCTAAGTGAAGCTGTTCCAGGCATCCAAGGAATAAACCAGGGAATACAAGATCTCCCTATTCTGTATACCTCTTTGTTATTCTTCCCTTTTTATTCTTTTTTAAGATTTATTTTGTTTTTATTACAAAGTCAGATATACAGAGAGGGGGAGAGACAGAGGGGAAGATCTTCCGTCCCATGATTCACTCCCCAAGTGACCACAATGGCCGGTGCTGTGCCAATCTGAAGCCAGGATCCAGGAACTTCTTCCAGGTCTCCAACACGAGCTGTCCTCGACTGCTTTCCCAGGCCACAAGCAGGGAGCTGGATGGGAAGTGAAGCTGCCAGGATTAGAACCTGCGCGTTCAAGGCGAGAACTTTAGCCACTAGGCCATGCTGCCGGGCCCCATTCTGTCCTTTGAATTAAATAAATCCATTTGAAAAAAAAAAAAGATTCTGAAACAAAGGCTTTCTTCTAATGTCTTTGTTTTTGTTTTAATTCCTTGATACCTGAAATCAGCTGAGATTTTATTAGATTCTTAAAACACATTGTTTGGATTTCTGGAAATAGCTGCTATTCTCAATACACACCATCGAATCAAAGAATTGAAGCTTTTTCCCTTTCAGTCATTCTTATAATTTCATGCCCTTTAGAACTGATGTGACGTTGACATCCATACAGCTGTTCTTTGTCTTTCCTTAAAAGAACTGAGTGAAAGTTGGTATGCTATGGAAGTTAAGATTATTAGGATGTTGTTTTTATTTATATCTTTTGAATTTGCAGATCTGAAATTGTGTATTTTTTCTTCAAGAATTACTCAAGAAAATTAATTCAAGTAGCAAATCCATAAATTATAAATAGCACTTTAATAAATATCCTAATCAGATTGATTCTTTCCCTATTTCTAACACATGCGTTATCTTTTTGTCTTTATTTAAAGGGTATCATTATTAGCATTGCTTTTCTTAATGTGCACCTTAGTTTTAACAGGTTGTGAGCATTTAGACTTCCAAGAATGGAAAAGTGGGTTTTGTTCTGAATATTCAGGCTGCTGTGCCAACAAAGAATTTGCTCTATATCCGTGCACAACTCCTCTCAAGAGAAGAGCCATCGCTTTGCCTCGGGCAACACTGGGAGTGCGGTGCCTGTGGTGGATCAGTCTGACTTGTTCTTGCTGTTTCCAGTCTCTGAGAGAGACTCTTGATTGGCATTATCTATTCTCAAGATGGCAACCCCTTTCTTTTCAGACCTCCTAAGCCATGAAAATGCGGCCACACTGAATGACGTGAAGACACTCGTCCAGCAGCTGTACACCACACTGTGCATCGAGCAGCACCAGCTGAACAAGGAGAGGGAGCTCATCGAGAGATTAGAGGCGCTCAAAGAGCAGCTGGCTCCCCTGGAAAAGGTGAACAGCCCCGTCTCACACTGGGCCCTTGCCTTGCGGCCAGAGCACACGGGTTTCTGTTTTCGCTTCTTAAGTTTCACACAATTGAGCCATGTCAGTCAACTTAGTCCACTGGTTTTGAGGACGACACCATAAACATCTCCCAGTGAAAGCTCAGGAAAGATTGTGAAAGGAAATTTGGAGCCTTGATGATGAACTTAGAGCTTTGATTTCTGACCACACTGCCTTTTGCCTGATTTACCACTTTCAGACAGATTTGGAATAATTGCTGATTGGGAAGGGTTGTGAGTACATGGGTAGTGATTGTAACCAAGTCAACAGTGAATATTATGTGGAATATTGTGCAGTTGTTAAACATGATTTTTGTGGAGCTAATTTTCTGTAGAAAATATTCATAATGAATTATGGTAAACAAATTCTAAAACAGTATATATTATTATCCAATTTTTAAATGTATTTTATATATAGCTGCATATATTTATGTGTCTATGTACAAACACAAAATCAGCAGGAATATGTTGTGAAATGCTAATACAGATCTCCTTTATACTTCTTTGAATGTTTCACAATGAGCATCTTGAAAATAAGGATGCAAGCATTTAAATTTTAAGAAATTAAATTACAAAGATTAAGCAAGGAAACTTCCCTTAATAAACAGGTTTTTTTTTTTATTTTTTAGATGTAATTATAGTTTTTCTTCACTACCCTTGGAGGTTGGGTCCTGAACCAACCTCTCAGATTCTGAAATCTACCATTCTAAAGTCTCTCATATAAAATAAGACTTGCAAATAACCTGTGTATATCCTCCTGTCAAATGCTTTAGTCCTCTGAATTACTTATCGTACTAATACCATAGAAATGCTATGTAAAAAGTCATTTATTCTGTTTTTTTTAAAGATTTATTTATTTTTATTGGAAAGTCAGATATACAGAGAGAAGAGACAGAGAGGAAGACCTTTTGACCACTGATTCACTCTCCAAGTGGCTGCAATGACCGGAGCTGAGCCGATCTTAAGCTAGGAGCCAGGAGCCTCTTCCAGGTCTCCCTCACAGGTGCAGGGTCCCAAGGCCTTGGGCTGTCCCTGACTGCTTTTCCAGGCCACAAGCAGGGAGCTGGATGGGAAGTGGGGCTGCCGGGATCAGAACCCGTGCGCATGCAAGGCAAGGACATCAGCTGCTAGGCTATTGCACCGGGCCCTATTCTGTATTAATGACAAGAAAAGATCTGTGCATGTTGCCCACAAATGCACTGTTTTTTTCCTAAATATTTCCAAGTCACGATGGGGTCTGTCTGTAAATATAGACTCTGCAGGTGCCTAGCTGTAGTACCTTGATTTACTATGTCTTGGAAATTATGCTAAGCATTCTTATTGGACTTGTCTTGTTTAATCCTTAAAATGGTTATTTGCAGACTAGGGCAGAGAATTCTTCCACTCAGGTCCAGAGGCCACGCTCTGACTCACTGCCATTCTACCCAGGGCCAGGGTACACCATGTGAATTCAGATTGACAGTAGATTAAATCTGTGGCAGTGAAAGAACACTGGTATGTTTTCATTTCCCCCTTTCAAAGAAGATAATCTTGTGGTTAGATGAAGATCTGTTGAAACTGAGTTATTCACTCCCATATTTTCAGCTGTTTCTAGGATGAAATATGGAACACCAGTGCTCTCTCAAACGTAATTATTTTATTTAGTAAAAAACCATAGATAATAGTGAAGAAGCCAAGTAATATGAATGTTTACTAGAATTAAGACTAAGTTGTTTCTTATGAGCTTGTTTCTTAAGGAAGAATGGTACAGGTTCAAAAATGTTTCATTGGTTCTATGTCAGAAGGCTTTATTTATGATTGGTCATATGTGCCCGATAGGTACGAATTGAGATTAGCAAAAAAGCTGAGAAGAGAACCACTTTGGTGCTATGGGGTGGCCTTGCCTACATGGCCACACAGTTTGGCATTTTGGCCCGGCTTACCTGGTGGGAATATTCCTGGGACATCATGGAGCCCGTCACCTACTTCATCACGTACGGAAGTGCCATGGCGATGTATGCATATTTTGTAATGACACGCCAGGTAAGAATTCCTCTCCTAGTCAATTTTTTATGAGATAATAATGAAGTCTTGGTTGTGTATGTTCTTCCTTTTTGTTATTCTTTTTAAGGTCAGGTATCTTTACTAATTTATCTTTATATACGCACACACACAGGTAGGTACACAGACACACGTATGTCCATTTTCTATCAGGCACTGCTCTCAGTGCTAAAGATACAAAGGTAGATTTAAGACACGGTTTCCGCTTTCTTAGATGTCTCAGACCATTTGGAGAACCATAGAAGCCACTAAATTCATAAAGACAAGCAGTAGTAAGGATGGAGTAAGAAGGCCAAGTGGAAGAGCTGTCAGCTATACGGTAACTTGGTCACCTGCTTTGGCTCAGTTTTCTGTGTGATATATAGTTAATGTAACAGTTGGGTGGGGAATGTCACACTTTATTGAGTTCTTGGAATGGAAAAATAGTTGTAACCAATGAAATACATTAAATTCTGAATTGCTGCAAAGTATTTTTAGAGGATAGGTATTTGTGGGTTTTTGTTTGTTGTTTGTTTTTACTTCCTTGAAGAAAGATGAAAATTAACTACCTAATCACTTCATACTCTTGATCTCTTCTTACCAACCAAGGCTCCTTTACTGAGCAGCTCAAACTTATTTTTGTTGCCAGTGCTAGTTTAATTATCTTGGAAATTCATAGTGTCATTTCTAGAAGTATGAGGAATTTAGTGATATTTATTATGCTATATGTGATGACCACCCCAGATCCAGCCTATCATTCCCTTGAATAACAAGCATTTGAACTTAGATATATAAGAAACTTTTTCTGGTTCCTTCGGTTTCTTTGGATTGCTGAGAGTTGCTTCTCAAAAAGCGTGTTTTCTTTCTATTGTAAGATCAGTGGCCCTAAGCTGTTGGTGTTGTTTGTTTTTTCAGTTTGTGAGAAAATGAAAGGTCAAGAATGTTATTTAACCTTTCTGGGCCTCCCAAATATGTCTGATAGAGAAGAGAGAAAATGAACTGTTTGTATTCCTTCAGCTGCTTCCCTAGCGCCTCTAGGCCGTAGTCAGCGTCTGACTGATACTGGTCACCCTGAACAGAACTGAGCAGCCACACCATTCTTGCCTCATGTTCATTGCTATTCTTGCATCTGTGGACCTGCTCATAACCACTCTGTGGTCTCTGTGTCTCCCTCTTTCCCCATCTCTCTCCCACACACACTCATACCTTTAAAGGTTGCTTTATCTACTACTACTGGGTGTCCACAGTTGGTTGTTAGCTTTCCTGTCCATATGTCTGCAGATTTCCTTGTGTACATATTCTGTATTACCAAATCAAATTACAGTCTCTGTTCTTGAAAACGCCCCTAATTCTCCTACCATTTCATTCCCTGCTTCACACCAGTCTTGAAACTGGGAAGGTTCTCCCTGTTGATCTCTACCTGTCAGAGTGCAAGACTTGCTTATTTGCCTTTCACAAATCTCCGACCACCTTCCCCACCCCACTACCGTTTTCCTTTCCCTCCTCTGAATTCCTGAGTACATTGCATCTCTTACTTCACTATCCCTTGCTGCCTTGCATTACGATCACTGTACAGTGTCATTGCTCTTGGATTAGACTGCGTTTGTGAGACTGGCATTCTCTTTTCTTCACTGTTTGTTTCTCTACCATGTCGCACAGTGCCAAATATCCACAATACCTAGTGACCAGGGCATGAAATAAAGACACCCATGCCTTCAGCTCTACACCTGTGGCTCAGTTTCATCTTGGATAAAATAGTACTTTCTTGATTGCCAGGGATTAAACATTGTTTCACTTCTATAAAAGCCCGTCTGTGGCTTCAGCATTAATATTAACTAACTTTTTTATGGGGCCCGGCGGCGTGGCCTAGCGGCTAAAGTCCTCGCCTTGAATGCCCTGGGATCCCACATGGGCGCCGGTTCTAATCCCGGCAGCTCCACTTCCCATCCAGCTCCCTGCTTGTGGCCTGGGAAAGCAGTTGAGGACGGCCCAAAGCTTTAGGACCCTGCACCCGTGTGGGAGACCCAGAAGAGGTTCCTGGTTCCCGGCTTCAGATCGGCGCACACTGGCCCGTGGCAGCTCACTTGGGGAGTGAAACATCGGATGGAAGATCTTCCTCTCTGTCTCTCCTCCTCTATATCCGGCTTTCCAATAATAATAAATCTTTTTTAAAAAATATTAACTAACTTTTTCTGAGTTTAATTATATATCAGGCGCTTTATTTCCAATAGCAAAAACACTTGCATTAACATACTTAATCTCAATCCGGTATTTACCTCAATTTTCTTTTAAAAATTATTTATTTACTTGAAAGGCAGAGTTACAGAGTGGAAGAGGTTTACTCCCCAAATGGCCCACACTGACCAGGATGGGCACAGGCTGAAGCCAGGAGCCTAGAATTCCAGTCAGTTTTTCTCATGGGTGGCAGGGAAGCAAGCATTTGGACCATCTTCCACTGCTTTCCCAGGCACTTTAGCAGAGAGCAGCTGGGTCGAAAGTGGAGCAGCCAGGACTCAAACCCACGCACCCATGGGATGCCAGTTTCCCAAGCAGTGATTGAACCCACCGTACCATGATGCTGGCATCCATGCGTCCATCGTATAGGTGAAGGAGCCAAGGTTCAGAGAGGATGATTGCCGGAGTCCAGCTCCAGCCGAGAGTTCGGAGCTCGGGAAGGGTGCGTGGCGTCGGCGATAAAGAAAGACACAGACACTGACACTTGGTGCGTTCTTGCTATGTCCTTTATTCTCCAAAAGAAGCTGTCCTTTTTATTTACTTAGACACATCACTAGCCTCTGCACAAACGTTTGATTTTTTATCTTTAACTTTAGAACTAAGACAGCATACACAGATGTCCAATTAATTTTTACTTCATGGTCAACCAGGTGCTCTTAAAGATAATTCTATAAGTTACTATAATCAGTTTCTTTAAAGCAAACCATTATTCATTCTTCAGAAGTAGCCATTAGGTGACAGCCAGAACTCCAAGGCCGAGGCACAGATGGTTACCTACTAATCAGTAAAACATTCCTACCTACTATATTTTATTTTCACAACTTATCTATCACATAATGGGAAAGTACATCAAAAGAAAAGAACATAAGGATCTAAGGCAAAAAGTTTCAAACATTAAATCCCCCTACAACTGCAAACCCTACAACCCCATAAACAATTAAACAATAATCAAAAGCATATCTCTGTGATGTTAGTAGGATTGCCCTATATTTCCTCTAGTTAAAAAATTATAAAAACGGCTAAAACAGCTGCATTTTCTATGCTCTAAAAGTTGCAAGGACAGGCTAACCTTTAAGGTCACAGTAACTATATATTTTTTGCCATAGCAGTTTCCACTCATACTCCCATCAGTTCTGTTAGTTTGTAAAATTCTTATTAAGCCATTTCCCAGAAGGCATGCTATATGTCTGGGCCAGATTTCAGGACAATGGGTAGGCACACAACAAGGTGTCCAGAAATGGCATGGGTTTAATTGTACTCCTGTGCGCGGTTAAAGGCCCACTCACCAAGACATTATCAGTAACATTAACTCTCAAGCTCATATTACTTGCCAAAGCCATCTCACAGGGGCAAACAATGCCTCAACAGATTACAGGATTCTTAGCGAGGTGCTTGAGTGTCCATGCAAAAAGGTGGTGAGACTGCATCAAGGTGGTCAGAGAGAAATCCGCCGGGCCCTGCCAAACAGCTGGAAGCTCCCCTGGGCCCTGCCAAGCAGGGGAGCTGTTCTCTTCACACCTTCGTGCCATCTACACCTACTGCACGGTCCCCTGCAGATGATCTACCCAGCATTCTGTCTAGTAAACTGAGACGAGGAGTTGAACCCAGGTTGACCTGATGCCCAAAGACTGCCCTTTCCACTTAGTTATCATGCTGCCTTCTGTTAGCTTCATGTTAGACAAATAGTGTCCGCTCACTAAAAGCTGTTTTGTAAATGTTTTTCTTGAACTATAGATTAATACAAATATTAGGCTTAAACACAGTGCTCAAGCAATCTTTTTCTTCTCCTTACCATGTGGGATTTTCAACATCTTGTTTTATTAGATGTTCCACATCTCTGATTCCTAAAACATTCTTGCTACCCCCATATGACCACTTACATAAATAGCAGTAGCAGAGAATTTACTATTCTTTTATGAGTAGGAAAATATTAGCCAGATAAATGTAAACAATTTCTCAGATAAAATATTCTTCTAACTAGCATTCATAATTAACATATGAAGCAAAATACCTCTTGAGCAGTATTTAAACCCTCCTAAATTGGTGTTATGATAAACTGCGTTTGTTAACAATCTAAATAGTCACTGGCTACCTAATGGCATTTCTCTCGATGATGAACCACATGTATACATATATAGCTCAGGTGTGCAGTGGGACGTACCATCTGGGCGTGGTAAAGACGTGCTATGACACTAACATGATGATGAAATCATCTAACGATGCATTGTCCAGAACATAGTCTCTCTAAGCAATGTGTGATGATAAATCCCACTACTAAGTTACATCCCAAAAGAATCTTTATAAAATGGAAAGATCATTGAAAATTATTAAATCAAATGAGATGCTCTCAATGAAACGTGAGTACCAGTTGCTGCCATAAGGAAAGGAAACAGCACAGCCGTTAAGGTGCCCACGTCGCATGTCTCCCATAGCAGAGTTGCCTGGATTAGATATCTGGTCCTGCTTCCTCACTCCAGCTTCCTATAGTGCAGACCCTATAGGAAGAGGGCAGCTCGTGATGACTCAAGCAGCTGGGTCCCTGCCACCCACATGGGAGTCCTCGATTACATCCTGGCTTTGTGGGCACTTGAGAGTGAGCCAGCAAACAGGAACCCTATCATTTTCCATCCCTCGCCTCTCCCCATCTCACGCCCCCTCTTCTCTCCACCCTTCTCTGCTTCTGTGTGTGTGTGTGTGTGTGTGCCTCAAATAAGTAAAAATTAAAGTATAACTGCCAATCTGAGCTACCTCAACAGCAGTGTAGACAAGCCATCCCACTGTCAGCCAGACCATGGGTGTTCCATGGAAATGCTGCACTAAGGTGTTCAAAATAAGTTTTAGAGGAATCAAAACAGCGAAGTAATAAATATGTGAGCAAACTTTGAAAAGTCCGAAAAGGTATGTAGCAGAGAAGTAATGAATAAAAAGTAGGAAACACTCACAGCATTTAATGTGCTTTGTCTCCTCAGTTCTAACAGTCATTGTTTATATTTATGTTTATATTTATGTTTCTGTTTATATTCTGCCTCACCAGACCACATCATTGGGCATTCAGGATATAGGTTAGACCACATCATTGGGCATTCATGATATAGGTTAGTATGTTCATTTCTTACTATATTAACTTTTCTTTTTGGTCCTTGTTTTTGTTTGTTTGCTTATTCCCTCCTTTGTCTTCATCCAGACCTGTAGGCTACTGACATCTTTTTTTTAACTTTTTACTGTTAAAAAGTTCCTCCTGCATGTCTTACTTTTCTTTCTAATTTAGGCCATATTTGTGACTTCTCATTAGCTTCCCACGGCTCCTGCCCCTCAGCCTTGCTACCGTTTGTGCTCAGACTCCTGACCTTGGCTGAAATCACTCTTGATCCTCTCCAGGCTACTCAGTATTTTATTTTATTTTTTTAAATGTATTTTTATTGCATTTCATTTTTTTTAATTAATTACATTGCATTATGTGATACATTTTTTATGCACTGGGATTCCCCCCGCCCCTCCCCACACCCTCCCCCCACGGCAGATTGCTCCACCTTGTTGCCTTTCCATAGTTCAAATTCAGTTGACATTCTTTCATTGGAGGTATTTACCAAGCATAAAGTCCAGCATCTTTCTGTCCTGGTAAGTTCAATGGTTTCTTGGTGAGACCATCTCTGGTCTGAAGGTAGAGCCGGCAGAGTATCATCCCAATTCCAATTAAAAACCCCAACATAATATTTCCAACCATTTACAACATTGTGGCATTAATTGACATGGTATTGATTAACCAATATGTTAATAGGAAAATGCAGGTTCTCAGCCACAACCTGTGACTTCTTCATAGACATTTCAATTTTGGTTTCTATTCAACCATGTTCTATACACCTTAAAATGGCTTAGATTGCTATTCAGCTGTCTCATGCCTATTTTAATTTTAGTATTTAGCAGTTTATAGCATTGAGGCACGTTTTCGCTGAACCTGGCTGTTTTTTCGGTGGTCTAACTCTATAATTCTAACAGGATATATGTCAACTGTTTAGGAGGGGTGTGCAGAGAAATCTTCCATACCCCAGTGAGGAGTAATCTTTGTGTCCCACCCAGTGAGTTATAAGTGTATCCCTGCTGACTGTTTCCTGTCTGTTTCTAAGCTTTCCTTGTTGTTCTCTGTCTATCTATTCTAGTTTTGTTTGTTTGTTTGTTTGTTTTGAGGGGTTTCTGGAGCGCTCCTGATGGTTATTATGTGAGGGGGTGGGGACCCAAAATTGGAAGCAGACAAGGACCAGAGAAAGCTCCTCTCCCTAGTCCTGAAGGAAGTTTACTGTTCTTCTGTTTCTGCGGACCGCTCAGGGATCCTGGTTGTTGTTCCAATGACCTTGGATCCTGCAAGGCAGGATTTGGGCTTCTTCCATCCTATGTGGTAGATCCAATTGGGGGTGGGTGACCTCAGAGTTCTTGGTCTCCGGAGGCACTCCATTTCTCCATGGTCTCCTTGGCAGTAGGGATGTAGTCCTCGGTGCTCATACTGATAGTCCTTGGTGAGGATCTAGGAGTCTTCAGGTTTGGGATAAAACAGGCTACTCAATATTGCTAGAGAAAAATGAAGTAATGGTATGGAATGGGCCACTCTTTGTGTTTCCAATTATATTTCCTCCTGTTTTATCCCTAAATTACTATAAGGCTTCATATCAGTTCCTCCATCCAACCCTTAACCTTGCCTCTCATACATAGAAAATTCAAGTTAATAGATATAGGCTTTCTAACTTCTAGATTCCGTGAATATAACTGCACCAGTATCTACTTTTGTATTATTTCCTTCAGGTTCAAAGAATAGGTGGCACTCCCCTATTCTGTGTCAGTCCTCCCCATTCTTAGTCATATTTCCTCCTTCCAGTGTCTTATTCCAGGATATCTTGTTGTGTTCCCTGTGTTTTTAACCTCTTCCTCACTGACTGTCATAACTAAGCCATCCATATCTCTTTTCAGGTGTTACCAAATCATGAGATTTCTAGCATGGAGTCTAGCTCCAAAGTTGTTCCTTTTTCTTCTTGAAAAAGAAAACATAGGATAGATTTGTCAGTCTTAAAGATTTACATCATAATTAATGACAGTTCATAGCCAAGTCATAAAAATTGAGATGAGTGTAGAGAGCTGTCAAGTTCTTAACCTAATACTTATTCCATTAATTAGTGTTATTTTGAATTTTTTTTATTTTACTTGAAAGTTAGAATTACAGAGAGAGAAGTTAAGAGTCAGAGATAGTCTTCCATTGGCTGGTTCACTCCCTAAATGGCTGCTAAGGCCAGAGCTGGGCCAGTCTGAAATTAGGAGCCAGGAGTTTGTTTTGGGTCTCCTTGTGGATATAGGGACCCAAGGCCTTGGGCTATCCTCTGCTTTCCCAAGCCATTAGCATGCAACTGGATCAGCAGTAGAGCAGCCAGCCCACAAACCAGCACCCATATGGAATGCTGGCACCACAGAGAATTAGCATGCTAAGCCAACCTCTAATTTTTTAACCACATTTATTTATTTGTTTGTTTGTTTGAAAGGCAGGGTGACAGAGAGGCAGAGACAGAGAGAGATCATCTGTTTGTTGGTTTACTCCCGCAAATGCCTGAGGTTGGGCCTGGCAGAAGCCACAAACTATCTGGTCCTCCCACATTGGTGTCAGGGCCATTGTCTACTGCCTCCCAGGTACATTAACAGGGAGCTTGATCAGACGCAAAGATAGGACTCAGTACCAGGCAATCCAGTAAGGGATGTAGGCATTACAAAAGTACTTAACCCGCCATGCCATAGCACTTTGCGTTAGCGTTCTTGATGCAAACCTCAGTTTTATTCATTTAAAAAACTTCCGCAGGCCTTTTAGCTACCACTCATCACATTATCTGGCATCATCAATCAATTAAGATTTACTTCTGCTGCTAGTTAAAGCATATTAGATACTCGCACCAATCCCATTAGGACATGATTCTCCCATGAGGATAAGTTGGCATTGTTGGACAAGGCTAATACACACCTTCCTGGAGATATAAGAGAGCTGACAAAATACCCAAAATGACTAGCAAGGGTCAGAAGAGCCACAACAAGGTGGAACTGATGTTTCTGTGTACATTTTCCCTTGGGATTTATGCTGATTAAAGGAGACATGGCCGAGAGATCAAGAAGTTGAGCCATACTTGATAACCTAATGGGACAAAAATCATAAAGCCTGGTGTTTTGGTTCAGAGCCTCCAGAGTCTCCCCTGGTGGAATACGGAGTTTTGTCTGCCTTTTCATTCTTGTCAGTGGTGGAAATTGTATTGAGGTTGTCCCAGTGTAATGGCAATCCCAGAGTGCAGGCTCCTGGCAAATCAAACATAAATCACCCATGGCAGGAGACAACATCCTAAACCTCAAGTTATTTCTGCAGATACTTTTGCAAATACCAAGTTTGTCATACAATCAAAAGCAACCAGATACTCGGGAAATGGCTTCAGAAATTATCAACAAGAAACAGGCACATTATCAAACACAGTCACTCAAATACCTGTGCCTATGATATCCACTGAAATGAAAGGCAAGGTTGAGCATATTGTCAGGTGACTTGACTTTAAAAAAAGAAAAAGAAAAAAGGAACTCAATGAAAATGCCTAAAATGCTATGAATGCCTTCCACAGCAGCTGACACATAGCTGAAGAGAGAAATGATGACCTAGAAAAATAAGTCAGAAGAAAGTACTCCAAGTGACACAAGAAAAGACAGAAGGATAGGAAACAGCAGAAGATACAGCAAAACAAAACAAAAAAAACAATCAAGTTTATTTTCAGTTTTGTTGAAGTCTCAGAAACAGAAGAGAGAATGGGAAGAAATCATGTTTTGAGAGCCAAAATGGTGAAAAACCAGTCACAGTACCAACTATCATAAAAGAAACCTGCATCTGGATGTGTCAGTAGTCTAACTCCAAAAGTCCAGGGGAAAGAGAAAAATCTCAGAAGCAGCCAACAATGGAAAGAAAAACCTGGTTTTAAAGAGTTCCTGTGTCCAGTGGCTCCAAGAGGCTGGGGAGGCTGGTCAGCAGACGCCTGGGTTACAATGAAAAGGAACAATGAAGTTCTCGGCATCTGTTGCACTATGGAGAGACTATAGGTAGTAATAACACTACGTATTCCAAAAATGCTTAGGCATCAATGTTGTGGCACAGTCAGCTTCCCAAATGGGCACCAATTCAAGGAACAACCCAACCGTCTATCAGTAATAATATGGATTAGTAACTTGTCATTTATTCACAGTACCATATAGCAATGGAAATGAGTAGGCTATAGCTACACACAAAAGAGAAAACTCACAAACATAATATTGAACAGAAGTAGACATAGTATGTATTATATGACGCTGTATTATGAGATTTCTAAAATAGGTAAGATTAAGCTATATCGTTAAGTGCTGCTCAGGGAGAAAGTTTCAAAGGCAAGAGAAGAGTTACCCTAAGGTTCAAGGTCAAGTTCACTTTGGGAAGAAAGACGTATTTATGATTGGGAGGAGACAGAAGGTGGGGAGCACCTCTGGATGGTTGGCGCTGTTTGGTGTGATTTTATTCATGATGGTTGGCATGTTTGTACATGACAATTCATTGTGATAGTAACTTTTTGTGTTTACTCCTCTGTGTGTTTTTCACAATAAAAGCTCTTCAGAAGAAATTAGATATTAATCCAGTACATGTTCATGTATTTCCTTATGTGTGCATATGTGTTGAAACTGGACATAATACATGAAGGAGTGATAATTAATTTTCCCCTTTATTTTTATAGGAATATGTTTATCCAGAAGCCAGAGACAGACAATATTTACTATTTTTCCATAAAGGAGCCAAAAAGTCACGTTTCGATCTGGAGAAATACAATCAACTCAAGGATGCAATTGCTCAGGTAACTTTGATGAAAGTTAAATTCCGCCGCCATTGTGTGTGGCATTGTTATCATCTGTAACGACAGTGTTTCCCATGGATAAGCTGAAAGAATGATCCAGCCCTATTCTTGGGGATAGGTTATCCCTCAATGGATTTAAAAAAACTTTTTAGCTGTGAACATCAGAAACAGAGAAATCTGTCATCCCCTGTCCACTTCCAAGATGGTCACAAAAGCCAGGGTGGAGTTAAGCCAAAACCACAGTTTCATCTGGGCCTCTTAAGTGGGTATCAGAGGCTTAAACACTTGGGCCATCTTCTGTTGCTTTGCCCAGCCCATTAGCAGGGAGCTGGATTAAGAGTGGAACAATTGGCATCAAACTGGTACCCATATGGGATGCTGATGTCACAGGTAGTACTTTACCCCCTATGCCACAGCACCAGCCCTGATAAAAAAAAAAACTGTTGCAGTGATTGGCATTTGGATACCATGGGTTAAGCTACCACTTGGGATGCCCACATCGCATATCAATGTGCCAGTTCAACCTGTTTCCCATCCAGCTTCCTGATTAGGCCACTGGGAGGCAGCAGATAATGGCTCCAGTGTTTAGGTTCCTGCCACCTAAACATGACTCCTGGCATAGACCAGGCCAGGCCTCAGCTATTGCGGGCATTTGGGGAATACATCAGCAGGTGGAAGATCGATTCTGTCTCAACTCTCTCACTCGTGTATGTGTTCATGTATGTCACTCTACCTTTCAAATAAAATAAATCATTTTTATATAGAGAGAGTATATAAATTATATATAATATATGTGTACATACACATAAATATATGTATAAACCAAATGCTACAGATGACTATGTGTCCCTGGTTTAAAATTCACTGGCTAAGTGAAAAACTTGAACAGTTACTGTTAAAGTCCCAAGTAGCATTAAGTTAGAGTTCTAGTTCCAGGCACATTTTTTAAAAGGACTTTCCAGTTGAGAAGTGCCGTGGAGACAGACACGTCTCTGGTGCTCCTGCATTGTTAGCCCCCTCAGTCTGTAGCACGTGGCCAGTGACTGCTGAAACCGGCCAGGACCAGCTTAATGGAAGCTCCACTGGCTGTCCTCTGCCTTGGATGTGTGGCCTTTATCTGCCCAGCCTCTCCACTTCCCCGAGGATGGAGATGGCCCCCCAGTTCAGGAACACAGGATGGACAGTGCTCTTTTGTTAGCCTGGCTGACCAGTTTCCCTCTTCGTGTGTTTCTATTTTAGGCAGAAATGGACCTTAAACGACTGAGAGACCCGTTACAAGTACATCTGCCCCTTCGACAAATTGGGGAAAAAGATTGATTTGCAGAGTCTCGGGTTCCCGGCAGAAAGAGCCCGTTTCTAACTCTTGCCTTTTTAATGAAAGCATTGCAGGTGGAAGCGAGGGGCCATGTCGGGGTAGAGAGTTTTTACCTTTAATCATAAAACAAAAACACAAAGGATCTTGGGGGGGGAAAGGAAATGTTAAAATCTGAGGATCAGGTATTGTGGACTATAAGCTCCAAGGGCTTAGTAAAATAATGTCTTAATCAAGCATCTCAGTTTCTGGATGAAAGTGATGCCGTTACACAATTGAGAGATTCATAAAGAGAAAATGCTGCTGGGGTGTGTATTTCTTGCATCTTTGCAGGGTCAGCAAAACAGTAACACACCAGCACCCTACTCTAATTTTGTTTTTTATTTAAGTTTTCTTATTTTGACATAGGAGTAAATAAGTTATCAGAAATGCAAATCCTTGTGGTACATGGGTAGTAAACAGAGCCAGAGCCCGTATCATTAGCCTCCATTTCAGACGGACCCAGGCTCTGTCAGGTTACCAGGGAATGTTGCCCACCTCAGCCCCTTTTCTGACCACCTACCTATTCCTGTTGGTGACACTAATTTTATGCACGTGATCATTAGGATTGATATGTTGGATTATCCCTTAATACCTTCTTCAGTGTCAATGTGTCCTGGTTCTCTGGATCGGTCTTTAGAAATCAATGGTAACACTGCATGAGGGTTTGGCTTTGCCCTTTTTTTTTTTAACCTGGTTAGTCTTTGAGAGGAAGGAAAATTTCTTTTCTTTCTGGACTCTTCCCCTGGTATTTCCAAGTCCCTCCCCTGCTCAGAGCAAAGGAGGGGTGCTCAGCTATCTTACCAAATCAGGAAGATGTTGTAAGGTTAACAAATTGGCTAGAAATCATGGCTTTGTATAGCCATTTCAGAACCCAAAGAATGTCCCTGCTGTTGGTATGCTTGTGGCACTGTTCCAGGCCACCTGGCTGTCCCCGCCTGGCCTGGAGGCTTGGGAAGTCACCAAGGCAGTAAGCACACTGGTACCTGCGCTGATGGGGAGCCCACCTCCAGTCCAGCAAGCAAGGGTGGGGACCTCAAAGGTGCAACTTTACACAGAAAAACACATTTCTATGGCTTCCTACCCTCTGCACCCTATTTTTTTTCCTTATCTTAAATTGCAAGAAAGAAGAATTAATCTTACAAGTCTCAATGAGTTTTCTGCTTCTTTGCGAATGTGCACTTGCAGAGCCAGGTGGAATCCTGTCCAGTGGTCTGCCTGTGACTGCCGTGGGGCGGGGTGGCAGTGGTGGCAGGGGCCTGCCACGCGGCCGGCTGCATCTTGTCTTCCTCCCGCCTCATTGTGGCAAAGGGGTTTCCCTTCTCCCCTTCCTGCTTCAGGATCATTGTGTATGAAAAGAAAACCTCGGACCCCAGGTGCCTGGCAGAGGTGGAAGACCAAGCCAGGCCTGCTGCTCCCACCGCCTGCCGCTGCCACTGCCGCCACCTCCAGGCAGGACTGAGAGGATGCATGCCTCCCCACATTTCCCCCTCCCACTTCCTGCCCCCTTTCTTTTTGTTAAATCGTACCAATTATTTTTAATACCATTTCTCCTGTTTGTGCCAAGGGTTTTAAAGAAGGAAACAGCCGAGTGCAATGCACAGATCCTTGTGGGATATGTGGGAGGCAAGGGAAGGAGAATGGGAGAAAGGTCCTGTAAAGAAATACCAAAACACGGAACAGTGTACAATCCTGTATCATTTATGAAATATGTATAAAACGCAACGTACCTTCCGGAACAATAAATACTTATTCAATTTTTGAAACAAAGCTTCTTATTCTTTAAAACATTTATATACAAAACTTTCTTCCTAGGACCTGTTATTCACTTATTTGTTTAATGTGAAAGGCACAGACAGACATCAACAGAGATCTCCCATCCACTGGTGTCATTCTCAAAAGGCAGAGCTTGGCCACCCACTGCCAGGAGCAGGAGCTCGATCCGGACACCCATGTGTGAGGCAGGAACCCAGCTTGCTGAGCCATCACCAGCAACCCCCTCAGTGTGCGTCAGTGCACAGCTGGGATCAGAGCGGTGAGAGGACGCACGCCCGGCTGCTTTGACAAGGGATGAGGCGTGCCAAACAGCATGATAGCCACTGTCCCCAACACCCTCCCTAAAATCTATGTTTGTTAAAAAACAAGTGGTGGTACTTCTTCCTCAGTCCATGATGGTGAATATTTTCCACAGTCACTGAGAGAGGGAGGAATGTCTGTGACCATCAGTGAAGTCAGTGACCACGATGAGACTGATATCCTCAACTCCCAAGTCTCAGAAGAAAGCCTTCATTATGTCAGGACCACCTTCACAGTCCAGTGCGGGCTCCTGGACTCCAGAATGTTGTTCAAGACCAAACTAAATTGGGTGTCGACAGTTCTAAGAAGTTGTGTCCAGTTTGACATGATCTCCAACAGGAAGATCCTACAGTAGGCTGCCATGCTTATCCAAGGCATATGGAAAATAGGCATTTAAAGCTGAGTGCTTTCATGCCGTGGAGGGCGACCTTCCTAACTCTGTTCCTGCCTGCTGATGGAGCAGCATAGTCTAACACAGGCAGCCACAACCACGTCAGGGCTACGAAAATCAAGAATGCTAAACTGTTGTCACAGTCAGCAAATGACATCTACATGCCCCACACATTCCAGGCTTTGCAAATTTTTTTAAAATAAAAATGTTGTTCCTGCATCTCAGGAGCTTGCCACTTCATTTAACTTTGAAGCATAGAGAAACCAAAGCAGAAAATGCAACAGATGTTGGTGAGAAGTTGGAGAGATTGGAGCCCTTTTCATTGTTGATGGAGATATAAAGTGTGCATCACCTATCAAAAGCAGTGTGATAGTTCCTCAGGAAGTGAAACAGGATTTGTATGTCCTAGCAGTTCCACTTCAGGTTTATGCCCCCCCAAACAGCTAAAAACGGAGACTCGAATATTTGTACACATGTTCTTAGGAGCATTATCCTATGGCCAAAAGGCGGATCTGAAATCCAAGGCACCATCAGCAGGTGAGTGGATAAATAAAATATGGCTGGTGCAAGACACAGCAATATTATTAAACTGTAGAAGAGTCATAGTTGAAGCATGCTATAACATGGATGAACCTCAAAGACATGCCAGTGGCAAGCACTTGGCATATAGGTTATGCTGCTTGGAACACTCATATTCTATATCAAGGTACCAGGATTCAACTTATTACTCCACTTCCAATTCCAGCTTCCTGCTCATGTGCATCCTGGGAGGTGACAAGGGGTGACTCAGTGTTTGGGTCTCTGCCCTCTTGCATGAGAGGTCTGGCTGGCTTAAGTGCCTAGCTCCTGGCCTCTGGCTGGCCTGATTATGACTGTCGGGAGGGTCTGGATAGTAAACTAGGCAGATGGGAGATCTTCCTGTTTCTCTCTGATCTCTGCCTTACAAATGCATAAAACTTTTGGGAAACTTTCAGTTGTTATAAGAAAGTGTTAACTTTAAGACAAAAGATTTTAAAAACATGCCAAGTGAAATAAACCAGTCACACAGGAAAAATACTGTAAGCTGCCACTATTTGGGCTCTGCTGCTGAAACTGAGTCAACAAGTATGATAGGGCCAGCTGTGGGCCTTTAAGAAGATCTCTTGGTGCGCCCACCACAGTAGCCTAGTGGCTAAAGTTCTTGCCTCGCATGAGACAGGATCCCATATAGGTGCCGGTTCTTATCCCGTTGCCCCACCTCCCATCCAGCTCCCTGCTCATGGCCTGGGAAAGCAGTCAAGGACGGCCCAAAGCCTTGAAACACTGCACCTGCATGGGAGACCTGGAAGAAGCTCCTGGCTTCAGATTGGCTCAGCTATGGCTGTTGCAGCAACTTGGGGAGTGAATCAGCAGAGGGAAGATCTTCCTCTCTGTCTCTCCTCCTCTCTGTAAACCTGACTTTCCAAAAAAAAAAAATAAATTTTAAAAATCTTACCAAGAAGAAGAAGCCCTCTTGGTGGTTGATGCATGCTGATCCACTCAGACCACCTCTGTAAGAGGAAGGAAATCGAGGACTGCAGTGACCTTGACTTATGACTCCAAAGTGAATCCTTTGATCAAATATCAGAGTGATAGAGCATTGGTGAGTCCTGATAAGTATGGTAGACAGAAAAGATATAGCCAGAGCTACTGCCACATGGTTTGTGGTGTCTGCTTGTCAGTCTGTTTAAAAACTAAGAGACCAAGGGAAAGCTGCCCCTTAAACATCAACATCCTACGTCAGAGTGCCAGCTTCCAGCTGCTCTGTTCCCAATCCTGCTTCCTGCTACTGCATCCTGTAAGCTAACAGGGTTGGTTCTGTCGCCCACCTGGGAGACTCCTGTGGAGTTCCTGGCACCTTGCTCAGCCCTAACTGTCATAGGCATTTGGACAGTAAACCAGCAGATGGAAGATTGTGTGTGTGTGTGTGTGTGTGTGTGTGTATGCATGTTGCCCTGCCTTTCGAGTAGTTGAGAAATAAACATTTGTTTAGAAATGGAAATAGGTAGAATTTTAATCTACCTGGAAGGATTTCATAAAGAAATGTAACTTCTTATATTTTGGAACTGAATTTCACCCAAACTGTAGATGTTAATTCATTTTTTCCCACTGCCAATAACATTTACCTCTTTTTATCTCCATCCAAGCTTGTCTTCGATGTTGAATTTCATTAGGACAAATGGATAGGTTATTCCCATCTACTGGTTAATTCCCAGTAAGTGGCTACCATGGCCAAGGTTGAATGTGGGAGCCAAGAACTCAGTCCTCATCCCCCATGTGAGTAGCAGGTACCCAGTTATTGGAACAGTCATCACTGCCTGCTTGGGTCTGTCCCATCAGGCAGCTGGAGTCAGGAGTGGGAGCTGAAAATCAGACCCCTGGTACTCCAAGGAAGGATGCAGGCACACTGCCCTCTCGTGGACAGGCTAGCTTTACAAACCCTACTGAACATAAAATCACCCAAGCATAAATTTTCCTTTCCGCATGTGTAAACAACGCAGTGAGCAGCCCATCCCCCTTGTAACTGTCCTCAACTCTCACGCGTCCACAGCCAGAGCTGCTCCGGTCAAGTCCATCTCCCTGGCCGCATCTACTTCTCTGCCTACATCTTTGGTGTGAGCCTCCTCAGACTTCCTTCCTGGATCCCACAGCCCATGGGTACTCTCACCCAATCCCCAAATTTCACTTACCAGTTATGTGTGCAGTTCTCAGGTGGTTCTGAGCTGTCCCGCAAACCAATCTGTGTGCCTCCCAACTAATCTAGCATTATATTCCTTTTGTATCACCAGCATCTTCATTTTTTAATTCTAGTGTGATACACTGTAGAGAAACTGGGAAGAGAACAGGCATCGATGTTAAATATGAGGGAGGAGAGGCTGGATGAGATGACGGACACTGCAAAGAAACAGTGAGCCAAACACAAGGTATGAGATATTCCATAGGGCAAATGATTGCGTTTCTTCAGCAAATATGACAGATGAGAAAAAACACAAGTGACTCCACCAAACTTAATTTATACCTTGTTTGAATTTTGATTCCAACCAACAATAAAAGGAAGTACTTGAAATTTTTAGGGAAACTTAAATATGTGCTGTATATAAAACTTAAGGAATATTACTCAACTTTCATCAGTATAGTGAAGGCTTTGTATTTTATTGCAAACAAGAAAGATAGACCAAAAATACATGCTGGTAGAGAAATGATGGATAAATGTTAGTTGTTATTGCATTTTGCTGTTCATTAATCTTTCTGCTTTTGTATATGTACATGTGAAAGTTAACAATGAAAAAGCAGGTCAACTAAAAAGGAAAAAATAGAAATGAGAAGGAAAATCCTACTGGCCTGACACTTCTTGTTTGTGGATCCTGAAGGCTATCTGGTAGAAGTCCTTGACCCCACAGTTCATCCTGGCAGGCCGCAACCCTGGCTTTATCTCACACACATTCCCCTGCTTCTCGTAACACACAGGGGGACATTCAGATGGCAACTCAGGGACAGGAAACTGGGGGAGGGTGGACTCTGTTACCAGCACTGACATAGGGCAACCTTAGAACAGGGCTGCCCCAAGATTACCCACGACTGCCATCACACTGATTTAATAAGCTGATGAGCGCATCATTTGAGTTCCACTGGTGTTACTGACCAAGTCACTAACTGCAGTTTTAGGTCATTGGAAACCCTTGGCTCAGCTGTAAACTCAGCTCATAGCAGATAACAGTGACTGTGGTCCCTGTCCAAGGCCACAGCCCTCATGAAATCAGGGGGAAGGCCGGTCTCCCAAGTCAGCGGTCCTTCCCCAGTCACTGACAGGACACGTGGAAGAGAGGGAGCACCTGGAGTAAAAGGCCTCAAGCCACTGCTTGGGATGCCAGCTTTCCCTAGGGTGTCCAGGGTCAAGTCCCACCTCCACTTCGCATCCAGCAACCTGCTAACGCACCTGGCAGGCAGCAGATGCTAGCCCAAGTGTTTAGGCCTCTGCCACCCACGTGGGAGGCTATGTGTAGTTCCTGGTCCCTGGCTGTAGCCTTACCCACCCCTGGCTGGTATTGGGAAAGTGATTAGTCAGTGGATGAAATATCTCTCTCTCTCAGTCTCTCTTTCAAATAAATCAGTTTTTATAAAGAAGCTCAAAACACTACAAATGTAGAGTGAGGAAAGAAAGTATTTGTTTGCTTCAGATTTGTGCTTACTTTATAAAACAACCACCACCGCTCCACCACAATCCTTTTCTCTACCTACCCTTCTTCCCACCATTTCGGGCATCTACAATGTTACAGACAACCAAGGAGCTGCAAACTCCAAACCTAAAATCTCTAAGGGGATTTGAGAAACAGACACATGTATATGTATATTTGTATATATATATAGGTCCTGTGTTTTTTGCTGCTTTTGTCTAGCAGGGAAAGCTCAATAAACTGTGACATTGAACTTTCCACACGTTTTGTCAACCTGGTGAGTAGTTCCTTGATTTTAAATCCCAACCATTATTCCTATCCTGAAAATAGATGAAACAAATAATAACTAAAACCACTGAAAATTTTGGTAGAAAGACACTCTACAACCAGGAAATGTTACTGCTTGAATTAGTTAAAAAAAAAAAAAAATCACAACTTAAGCCTGGTTTCTATAGGAAGTTTGGGGAGTGAAGATAATGATAAGGCAGACATGGCTTGTCTCAGGAGGATCTCCTCCCCAGCCCCAGTCTGTTCTTCCTGCTTTATGTTTTCCAGCCTTTCGTCACCACCTGGCCATCTGACCAGATCCTACAATGTGGCTTACCTCCGGCTCCTTTAAAGTGCAGTGCTAGGAAATCAGTTCCTCGAAGTCACAAAACAGGATTCCCGATAAGATACTGGAAGTTCCACTGCAGGGAATTCTTGAGAGAGAACAATAGAAGCATGAGGAACGCTGAAGGTTGTTCCCTATAGGGGGAAAAATCAGTAAAATAACCCTGTTGACAGTGCAAAGCAGTGCTTCCATCCGAGGTCAAGGCTGGAATGATGCACACCGCACCCCCTCATCCTCTTCCTCCGATAAAGCCCCAGCCTGGGCTGCTGATAAAGTTTTTCTCCATAACAACCTTGTGGGACTTTTTTTTAAGGCTTTGTTTAAGTGATAACACAAACCTGGTGTTGACAGGATTTGCCAGTCTGTCTTTGGCGTTCAGTGCGAGCAAGCTATGCGACAGCTCCTGCTCCTCACCTGCCTCTTGGTCATGGTCACCTGGGTGTCGCTAACAGGTGAGTCTCACCTCAAAGAGCTGGGCACGCTGTGCCTTGCGCTGTTGCACTTTGCTGTTTGTGCAGATGGCTAAGAGCAGGATTCTAGTCCCTGGATGCTGGTTACCCAGTGGTGTCAGGCAAGTCCCTAGCAAACTAGGAAAATAGATTTGCAGAGCTTTTCTGTGCCGTGTTTCTTTGACCCTCTTGCCCAGGAGGGAAATGTTTTGTGGATCTGCCATACGCAGTGTTCCTTGGATCTTCTGTAAAAATGGATCTGAATGTTTTCTGTGTTCTGGCCACTTTTATGGCTAGCTCATCCATCTGCTGGTTCATTCCCAAAGTGGCCACAATGGCCAGATTGGAGCTAAGCCAATCTGAAGCCAGGAACCAGGAGCTTCTTCTGGGTCTCCCACTCAGGTCCAGGGTCCCAAGGCTTTGGGCCACCCTCGACTGCTTTCCCAGGCCTCAGGTATGGAGCTGGATGGGAAATGGTATTGCCAGGATTAGAACTGGCACTCATATGGGATTCCGGTGAGTGCAAGGCAAGGACCCCAGCCACTAGGCTACCAAGTGGACCCTTTTTTTAAAAAAAAAAAATGAATGCAAAGCACTGTAAGCTCTGTCCCTGTGGAGGGAGGGCACAGATCTGGAGAAAGCAAGCTGGCTAGGCTTGTCCTCTGCAAACAAGGCTCTTGGCAGAGACAGTGCCGTCAGCCACCCTCAGCTTCCTCAGGCTTGGCCAACCAGGTGAACCATACTTCAATTCCTGCTGAGAGGATTTGCCTCCCACTTTTTTTCCCAACAGCATAGCAGTCCTAGCCCTGGGAAAAGGGCCATGGAGTGGGACAGAGAGCCCTTATCACTGGCCCTTTTGAGGAGCTCAGTGTTAGACCCTGCCTTGTTCCTTGACCCTCAGCAATTTGAAAATTAGGCCTGAGCCCCTGAGGAGACCTGACAGGTCCTGTGGTGGACTGGTTGGGGTCTGGGAATAGAAGAAGGTGTAGGTCAAACCCATGGAGGTCTCAGCAGGCTATGAACTTAGCAACCACAGTGGGTCAGGAACCGTGGCTGTGGTAGGACACACCACACTGTGTGGGACTCCCAGGACCCCTCTGTGCACCTGCAGCTGTTGAGAGCTTGGCCTTGAGTGCCCTGTCCTTGCTCACTTTAGGATCAGGCAACAAGGACCACGCTCCTACCCAGCAGCTTTGGCTCTGCTCTTCCCCCTCCCCCACTCACTCCAACGCCACCTGGCTGCCCGCACCTGCACCTGTGCCTCTCCCCTCTACTTGCCCCCCAAACGTCTGGGATGTGCAACTCAAAGCCATAAGCAAGTCCAGGGGCGACTTTGGGGCTCTGAGAGTATTGGCCCTTGGGGGGCAGGAGGACAGGGAGGATACTGAAGGAGAAGCAGGAGTTGGTGGAGAATCCCTTCCAGACTGAGAGCAGGTGTGGGCCTGCCTGACGCCCAGGGCTGGGGGAATGTTGAGGAGAATTCCACGAGCACACAAATGTCTGCACAAAGTTCCCCACAGCTGCTGCGAGCCCAGCATGTAACTGAACGATTCTAGAGTGCTGAGGGCTTCCCCACTGCCTGAGCTGTGGGAGAATGACCGGGTGGTTCTTCTACTGAGGGTCAGGATCAGATTGAGCAAGCCTGAATGCAGCATGAAAATCAGTGAGTAACATTAGGAAAGGGCAAAATTAATGCCTTAAGAGGAAATGGGTCAAAATGGGGGCATTTAATGTTAGAAAATAGTGAGTGTTACTATCAATTATTTTACAGGAGACGAGGAATAGAGTTTTCCTCTCCAGGCCATAGCTATGAATTTTTGGGAAAACTCTAACTCATGGAATGGTGTAAGGAGGGTGGGTGGTCTTAGAGTTGCTTTGGAAGTCATTAAGAGCTAGCATTCATCTTCTTCTTAGGAAATTAGTGTCAGGAGGCGATCCACATGCTTCTGTGAATTCCCAACCAACCCTGAATGAAACCCTGCTTGGGGGATGTCCCCACTGGGAGGGCCCAGGCTGGACTTCCTGCCTTTAGGGAGGGGATGGAGCGCTTGAGAGAGCGTGAACAAGCATGAATTGCTCCTGCCCCCTACACTGCCCAGGAGCGATTTCCAGAACACTCTGTGTCCCACCTGCCTCTGGGCCCAGCCACACCTGCATCTTTGTACTGTGAAATTCCTTGCTGAGCACCCATGGTGGGGCAGGGGTGAGATCTTTGACTTTTCCCTGCAGTGTTGATATATCCGTCTCCCCATCCATGGCAATCCCACATATATTCTCTCCAAGTGGCCATCCAGCTGTTTCCTGGAAACTTTCCAGAGATGAGGCCGGTGTGCAGTGGCGCCTCACCCCAGGTGAATGGCTGGGCTGCAGTGCACTTTCCTATAGCAACGGGGTCCTGGAATGGAATTGCCAAACCCTCTACCACTGCCTGCTTGGGGGTCTGAACACAGAATAGCTATCTCGGGTCTTTGGTCTCTGTTTCTTTCTCTTTCTCTTTCTCTTCCCAAACCTATAGCTCTTAGCCATGTCTCAATGGAAGACACCCATTCTAAGTTAGACCAACTTTCTGCAGACATGATTGTCAATGAATTCCAGATAGGATCACAGGACTCTCCTGTGGCCTGCCCAGAGCAGTGTGCAGTGGGTTTCTTCAGACACCTGCTTACCAAGGGCTCACTAGGGAGAAAAATACCTCAGTCCAATGCTAGCACTAGATCTTAACAGGTTTGGAGTAAGTTTATAAAGGGCACTTAGGAAGCATATTTAATTCATGTTGCAGAGACTTTTTAATACTGTAGATCGTTGCTTTCTTGAACTCTACCCAAAGCCATGTGGGGAGAGGTGGGGTCCAGGCCCTGTGAACTGAGGCCCCTGCGTCACCCTTCCCCGCTCCAGCCCTAGACCCGTGCTCCGCCTACATCAGCCTGAACGAGCCCTGGAGGAACACGGAGCACCGCTTGGATGAGTCCCAGGATCCACCTCTGTGCGACAACCATGTGGATGGGGAGTGGTACCGCTTCACCGGCATGGCGGGTGACGCCATGCCCACCTTCTGCATCCCAGAAAACCACTGCGGGACCCACGCGCCAGTCTGGCTGAATGGCAGCCACCCCCTGGAAGCCGATGGCATTGTGCAACGGCAGGCCTGTGCTAGCTTCAAGGGCAACTGTTGCCTGTGGAACACCACGCTGGAGGTCAAGGCTTGCCCTGGTGGCTACTACGTGTATCGCCTGACCAAGCCCAGTGTCTGCTACCATGTCTATTGCGGCCGTGAGTAACAGTCCCCATCCTCCAAGGCCCCCATTTCCACCCTCTACCCTGCCCAACACACACTCTGCACCCTAAGCCTTTTTTTTTTTCAAGAAATATTTTATTTTTGTTGGAAAGTCAGATATATAAAGAGGAGGAGAGACAGGAAGATATTCTGTCAGCTGATTCACTCGCAAGTGGCTGCAATTGCTGGAGCTATGCCAATCCAAATCTAGGAGCCAAGAGCCTCCTCCAGGTCTCCCACGTGGGTGCAGAGTCCCAAGACTTTAGGCCGTCCTCAACTGCTGTGCCAGACCACAAATGGAGAGCTGGATGGGAAGTGGGGCAACCGGGATTAGAGCTGTCGCCATATAGGATTCTGGCATGTGCAAGGCGAGGACCCTGCCACTAGGCTACTGCACCAGCCCCCTCCCTAAGCCTTTTTAAAAACAGCAATAAGTAGGGAGGTAGAGAGATGATGGAGAGACCATCAGGCATCCATATGATAGCATTGTGCTTAGTATCCATTGACTGTTAAAGATGCCATACAATGGGAAGTAGCTAACTGGGGCGAGTGATACTTGAATTTTGGGTTACCAATCTCATGAATATCTGTACACCCTTAGAGAGTGCTTTGCAGGATAGAACGACAGTCTGTCTATGTTGGGAGAAACCCCATGAGACTGGAAATCAGTAATGTGAGTGGCAGAGGATGCCCCTGACAGCTGATGTCTTCCTGCTGTGTGGTATGAACCCAGAGCAGTATTCTGGCAGTAGCTTGGGGCTCATCCCCCTGCTGCGCTCAGAGACCCCTTAGGATCCTCACTTCCCACCCCCCCACCATAGACTTCTATGACATCTGCGAGGAGGACTGTCATGGCAGCTGCGCGAGCGCTGGCCAGTGCACCTGCTCTCCAGGGACCGTGCTGGGCCCAGATGGGCAGACCTGCTTGGGTAAGGAGCCAGCCCTGGGGAGGGGAACAGGCTGGGAGTGTCGGAGGAGTACGTCTGAAACTCAGCCTTGGAGCTCAGACACTGCCCCAGCTCGTGTCCCAGAGCCCTTGCAATGCTGTTGGCCTCTGGAGTGGATGGCTACAGCCCCAAGTGTCTGCCACGATGGAGGGCTTCCAGGGTTGTGTTGTGTGGCTCTAGTAGCCACTGACCACACCAGACTGTGGAGCATTCCAAGCGTGACTCTGATGACTGAAAAATTGAATTTTCTCTTCATTTTAAAGCTGATGCTCGATTTTGTCACTGAAAAACTGAAAATATCAGAGAAATCTTGAGTAACTACTGATTTCATGACTTGAGACACACCTCCAGGACTTCCGATGACAGTGTGGTATCCAAATGGAGATGTACTAAAGACCAATTTTAAACATTTTCAAAATATACACCCGAAGTCGAAGATCACTAAAGAGGTTGTAATCGGTGGAAACCGTGCGGGTTCTCTCCTGCAGATGAAAACGAGTGTGAGCAGAACAACGGGGGCTGCAGTGAGATCTGTGTGAACCTCAAAAACTCCTATCGCTGCGAGTGTGGGGTGGGCCGCGTGCTCAAGAAGGATGGCAAGACTTGCGAAGGTGATGGGGTCGGGCAGGGAGGGAGAGCTGCCTGCCACTGGGTCAGCGTGGGGTGCGCTCATAAGCAGCAGTGCACCTAGGCCGAACAGGAGGGGGATTTGCAAGAAGCAGAAAAGCACACTTTTTATTAAGGAAATAACAACAGTGCATTGTGTGTCTCTCAAGCTTCAGCCACTTGAGACCTTGTTACAGTGCAGATTCTGGCTCAGTCGGTCTGGGATCAGGAGCCAAATACTGTGTTTGCAGTAACCCCTGGATGACTGCAAAGCCTCAGGTCCCGGGAGCACAGCTGGACCAGGGGAGGGGGACAGAGGCTGCCGGGTGAACAGGGGTCAAGCCTGACTCCTCAGCCTTCCTGCTACTGAGAGGCACTGGAATTTGATTTCAGTGGAGCTTTAATGGAGCCGTGTATGTGTGTGTGTGTGTGTGTGTGTGTGTGTGTGTGTGTGTAATGACCCATTTGTTGTGTAATTGATGTTGTCCACAGCACATTAAGCCATCTATAATACTGGCATTCCATATGGCACTGGTTTGTGTCCTGGCTGCTCCATTTCACATCCACCCCCCTGCTATTGTGCCTGGGAAAGCACAATAAGTATGGACCAACTGAAGCCAAAGATTTATTTGAAAGCAGGAGACAGAGAGAGAAATCTTTCATGTGCCAGTTCACTCCCCCAAATGCCTGCAACACCTGAGATGGAGTCAAGCCAAAGCCAGGAACTGGGAACTCCACCTGGGTCTCCTGTGTGGATGGCAGGGACCCACATACTTCAGGCGTCATCTGTTAACTTCCAGACACATGAGCAAGGAGCTGGTACACAGCTTGGGATGCAGGCCCTGTGTTATGGGTATGGATGTCCAGGTGGTGGCTTAACCCCCAATGCCACAATGCCCGCCTCAGACGCTGCATGCTTAACAAGTTCTCTCCAAGGGGAATTGGTTGTGATATGGAAGTTGGGGCAACTGGTCTACCTGAAGCCATTTTTTTTTTAATCTCCTGTATACTTTATATTCACTGGAAATTAATACTTTCTTTGGTAATTCGCTAAAATGATCTATTTTATTTGTCTATTTTTATCTATTTTTAGTAACAGAGATGCTATATGTATTTTATGAGTCAATAACAAAAAATAATAATGCCTGCAAATTTTCTGCTATTATTCTTGTCTTCAGTTTTTCAATTGCCACATAGTAATTGTTCATATTTCTGTAGTCCTATGTGATGTAATAGTCAGCAAAAGGATATTAACGATATCCTTATTAATTTAGATAATGGAGCTAGTCTAAGGCACAATTACTCTTGCAAATTAGGACAAATAAGGTTTCATCACTTCCACTTTAATAAGTCTGAGTTCTTATGACCCTGTAGATTTTATAGAGAGATGAATGGTGTAATTATTTACAGAGGACATACAATTTGTCTCACAGGTTAATTAAGGTTGTGAGATAAATAGAGCTGTATTTCTGTTCACAGGAATTCACTGTTTTTGTTGTATCTAAAATAATAAAACACTTACTCAAAAGGAAAAAAAATATGACTAGTGCCCACAACTTCTTCCATGTAACCAACTTTGCATTGTTAACTGATCACCAGAATATTAAACTGCTCTCTCTTACAAGCAAATGCAATTTAGATTTTTTTTTTGAATTGGGTACTACCTTGAACCCTGCTTAAATCTTATTGTGTGCAGTAGTCTTTGAATATTAATGAACCATTCCACGAGGAACATTTGCACTTATTCATGAATATTTTATTGAAACCATTAAAGTAATCCTCACACAACCTTAAAACCTAATAACCATAACTAAAAAGTATTTTAGCAGCAGATAATAAGCTATATAGGAGTTTTGCTTTAGGTATCAACATTCCTATTTATAATCCTTAAATTGTATTGGTAATCCAAACATAATATATTTCTTTAGAAGGCTTTTATAGCTTTTTTAAAATAAATATATGCAACTGTTTTTAATTAGTAAGTAATGGGCATTGGTTTTATTTTAAAAGTTAAGAAGAAAGTATGAGGGAGTGAAAGGAATATTGTTAAGATGACTTCTACCGGATGTTTCCATTCTAAGTGCTTTTACGTGTTCTCCTGGGAGACACACATCTTTGGAGGCAATTCAGATTGTCAGTTTATTTTATGCTGTGTATTTTTGGACCTGGAAATACCTTGAGTGAACATGTATTACAGCCCTTTTACTTTGCAGATATTGTGACTCCGTGGACCTCAGAGGAAGGTCATCTTTAAGAAAAGATATTTCCCATTAATGTTGATGTCAGCATTTTCCTCCACACGTTACACAGGTTAAGGATCTGTGTCCGAAGTGCTAGGGATGAGAGTGTTTTGGATTTTGTAATCTTCCCACAGACACAGAGAAATATCACGGGGATGGACCCTAATGTAATTATAAAATCCATTTATGTTTCATATGCACCATGCATCTGGCCAGCAGGTGATTTCATGCAAGATGTGCACCTGCAACCCGTGACCTAACACATGCTGTCAGGAAAGTGCCACTTGGGGCGCCATGTTGTCACACCTGTTGACTAGGGAGTCCCATTTCTGACTATTGTAAAAGCCTATAGGTGTGCTTTCATCTTTTGAAAATATACATATTTCCAAACAGGTGATTCTAATCTCTTCAATTTTGGAAAAAAAATATGTTCATTATAATTTTATTCTTTCTGCACAGTTCATTAAAGTCAATCTATCCCAAGTTAATTTGCATGGGCTCCAAATAACTTCCTATTCTTCTTGAACTAGGAGAGCTATTGCTGAACCTCCAGTCAGCTTCTGTCTTTCTCTGCTAATATGAAAACATCTCCTTCCCTAGGCTAACCCTACGACATGGGTCAGCTAGATTTTCCTGTAAAGGCCAGCAAGTAAATAATTTAGATCTTGTGGACAACAGGCAATCACTTGAAAGCACTCAGCTCTGCCGTTGACCTGAGACAGCAGCCATAGAAAATAGGTGAATGAGGGTGTGTGGCCCCGAGCCTTGAAACTTTAAAATGTGTGACTCTGACCCAGAAGCCACCACCAGTGCATTTTTTTAATAAAGTTTGAAATCACATGGTAGTTTCTTCCATTTTCAGTGGAATACATTTTCTTTTCACATACTTGATTGCTTTTTTAAGATTGCAGACTACTAAAGAGAGGAAACTTTTGAACGTTGCCTCTTAAAAGTCACCAAAAGCTTGGTGGAATGGACTGAGTGCTGCCCAGGCCGCGAGTTGGCAGTACCCTTGGCCCTAGGCCCAGGGGCACCTGCCCTGGTTCCTAGAGATTCAAGGAGAGAGGTGCAGATCTGCACGATTTTTCGTGACCCTGACCCATCCAGCCAATCAAGTTGGATTTCACTGTGTCAGCTCATTTTGGTCAGTCATGTTTTGTAAACTTTCAAAGTAGATGAAATACCACAGCAATTAAGAAATGGTTCTTGAGTAAGCTCTTAAAAAAGACCATAGCTCAGTCTAACCATGAGAAAAGATGTAAGTCAAACCCAAATGAAAGGACCCTCATGTTAGAACAGGACTGACTGGCCTCAGTGGACAGAGAGGCAGAGGATGAGCAGTTGCTCTGGGTGGTTGGCATGTTTCAGAATCCTCTTATGGGTACATACCTCCGTGTCTGTGTCACTGGGCAGGTCCCCAGGGACCCTGTGCGAGTGGAGCCTAATCCCTGCTGCTGTTCTTGAGGGACAGGGCTGGGCTGTGACGACTCCTCCTTGTCTCCTTCCCACTGCAGACATTGAAGGATGCCACAATAACAATGGCGGCTGCAGCCATTCCTGCGTCGGGCTGGAGAAGGGCTACCAATGCGAGTGTCCCCGGGGCTTGGTGCTGGCTGAAGACAACCACACTTGCCAAGGTAGCCCCGGGACAGGCCGGGTCATGGTTCTCCTGGCCACTTCCACAGTCCACACACTTCCTGCCTTCTTCCCTTGGGATAGCAAACCATCACTGCAGGCTCACTCAAAAGAGCAGAGCTCAGGCCCGGTGGCGTGGCTTAGCAGCTAAAGTCCTCGCCTTGAACACACCCCCGGGATCCCATATGGGCGCCGGTTCTAATCCCGGCAGCTCCACTTCCCATCCAGCTCCCTGCTTGTGGCCTGGGAAAGCAGTCGAGGACAGCTCAAGGCTTTGGGACCCTGCACCCGCGTGGGAGACCTGGAAGAGGTTCCAGGTTCCCGGCATCGGATCAGTGCACCGGCCCGTTGCGGCTCACTTGGGGAGTGAATCATCCGACGGAAGATCTTCCTTTCTGTCTGTCCTCTCTGTATATCTGACTTTGTAATAAAAGAAATAAATCTTTAAAAAAAAAAAAAAGAGCAGAGCTCTAACATGCCCCAAAGCTAGCTTTCCCTGGCCATTTGCCTTTGCTCTCCCCTCTGCCCCCATTTCTGGGTCTATGTGTATACCTAGGACTCCATTTGGAGGTATTAGACAATAATGCAATTATTTTCTTGTTTACCAGATTAATTGAATTGAAACCAGGTGAAACTAAATTGAAAGTCCTAGGAAATGGCTTCTATCCCCCCTAGCCTTACAATTTGAGCATCTACCATCCTCCAAGAACTGTTTTCTGGAAATCTAGATCTGATGTCCCAAAAAGTATTCATCCAGTCAGCAAATACTTAATGAATACCTATTTACCATTGTTTCATTGCGCCATTGGTATGCCATGTCTTCATGTATTAGAGTCCAACAGTAGCCACGTCTTTGTTTTGAGGTGTTTGTCATCTAAAGAAGCAAATATGAGAATGTAAAGGAAAAGCAATATTTGTTACATTAAGTTTATTATTTTTATGAATTTATTTTGCAAAGATTTGTTTGAAAGGCAAAGTTACAGGGAAAGAGGGAGAGAGACAGAGAAATCAAGCTCCCATTTCTGGTTTACTCCCCAAATAGCCTCAATGGGCAGAGCTGGGCCAGGCTATAGCCAGGAGATTCTTCCAGGTCTCCCTTGTGGGTACAGGGGCCCAAGCACTTGAGCCATCCTCCACTGCTCTTCCAGGCCATTAGCAGGGAGCTGGATCAGAAGTAGAGCAGCCAGGACTCAAATCGATTCCCATATGGGATGTTGGTGCCACAGCTTCACCTACTACACCACAGCGCCAGTCCCTGCATTAATTGGGATTTATATTAACAGTTTATGGTTTGCCAAGCAACGCAAGGCTGATTTGGAAGCTGTTCCCTGGAGCACTAACACTTTTTTTATGCCTTCCCCTTTATGGGCGGTAATTAATGGCATCGTTACAGCAGCACCATGTGAAATGTAAGCTTCTGGCCAAACAGCATTTTCCTGCCTGGACAATAAATTGTGTTTGTGCTGGAAGTCGGCCCTGTATGGGGTCTCTGCTCCTGACACAACTCAAGCCAGCTTTGAAGCAGCTGTGGCTCACTGAACCCAAACACAAACTCAGTGTTTCCTAAGTGGATGAGTAGGGAACCTGAGGAACATTATTCCACCATGACCTTGGGGGTTCAGAATCCCAGCCAGTCTGGTTTTGGGGTCCCATCAGTTTCCCAGAGAACAAACACTTCTAGTTACACCAGGATGCACTGGTTTCTCCCGGGAGCCCTCTCTCACATTAGCCTAGCGGCACGTCCTAGTTCTAACACATGCCCCTTGTCCTGCAGTCCCTGTGGTGTGTAAGTCAGACGCTATCGAGGTGAGCGTGCCCCGCGAGCTGGTGGGTGGCCTGGAGCTCTTTCTGACCAACAGCTCCTGCCGAGGTGTGTCCAATGGCACCCACATCAATCTCCTCTTCTCCCTCAAGACCTGTGGCACCGTGGTCGAGGTAAGTTCCTAGAGGGTGGGGCGCTGGGGGAAGAACCAAAAGCCAGGGACTCAAGTACTGTTTGGCAGAGGTGTGTGCTGTGGCTGGGTCATTGGTGAATGACCCAGAGACTCAAACCTAAAGCATCTGGTGTTATTCAGGGGGCAAGTGTGTTATAGACCGACTGTCATGGGCTGCCCACTAAGGACAGGGACCAAGAGCAACTCTACTGTTTCTGCTGTCTGTGAGCCCATGCATGTGACCTGGGCGTGGGAACTGGGACTCCCACCTTCAGAGCTCACAGCGCAGGTGACAGCCGGCAGGTGTAAGGGGCATGAGCAGCAGTTGTGGGTCCCATGCCCAGGCCTGGAGGAGCCAAAAGGGACAAGTGGGACTTGACTGGTGCTGGATCGGTGTGTGTGTGACATGTGACTGGCACAAGCAGAGAAAAAAAAAGAAAGGACTTTTTAGATGGGAAACAAATGTGGCCTCAGAGCGAGGCATGCAAGCAGGGATGAGGGTGAGATCTGTTGCCTGTCGCAAGAGTGCAAGGTGGCAGAACCGCGGAAAGCCTTCCAGGACCATTCGGTCACCTGGATGTGGACGCATGACTCAACGAATCAGGCTTGGGGAGAGGCCCATGATGCCCGTGCAGCCACAGGCCTCCTCCCTGGCCGCAGTCACTGCCGGAAGCTGTGCTCGGCTAAAACACACAAGCCTTGACCCTGCTGCCTCTTTCTAGACCAGGCTTTCTGGGCTACCCAGCCAAGGGCTGTGCGGGTGGCCCTGGGGCATCCTGCTTACAAAGAGCAGCGCCTAGGCCCACACATTCTCCAGTGCCCTCCGAAATAAATAGGTGTTGGCGGAATGCTGAGGTGCTGCTGATGGAGGGAGTCTTTTTTCCTTCCTGCACGGGGTCTCTGTGGGGCAGGTGGTGAATGACAAGATTGTGGCCAGCAACCTGGTGACTGGGCTGCCCAAGCAGACGCCAGGCAGCAGCGGCGACATCATCCTGCGCACGAGCAAGCTGCTCATCCCCGTCACCTGCGAGTTCCCGCGCCTGTACACCATCTCCGAAGGCTACGTGCCCCACCTCCGCAACTCCCCGCTGGAGATCGCAGGCCGCAACCACGGCGTCTTCCCTTTCACGCTCGAGATCTTCAAGGACCGTGGGTTCGAGGAGCCCTACCGCGAGACCCTGCCCACCCTGAAGCTCCGCGACTCGCTCTACTTCGGCATCGAGCCCCTGGTGCACGTCAGCGGCCTGCAGAGCCTGGTGGAGAGCTGCTTCGCTACGCCCACCGCCAAGATCGACGAGATCCTCAAGTACTACCTCATCCGAGATGGGTACGCGGGTGCAGCTCGGCGGGTGGTGCGGGGGCCTGGAGCGCACAGGGTCGCAGAGGGTTCCCGAGGGCGCGGCTGCTTTGAGGATTATCATGTTCTCGATGTCTGCCACCTGCCTGGATAACCTGTCCCGGAGAAGGGCGGGGCGAGGAGGGGGTGCGGGCAGCAGGTGTAGACCCTCGGTTCATTAGCTGGGAGGTGAAGGACATAGAACCTGGTGGGTTTCAGGGGGTGACAGGCAAGTGATCTCCGTGATAGTTCCTAGGGAGCGACCCCCAAACAGAACCACCCTCCCCCAGCGTGGGGGGTGTCAGCTCACTGATGTTGGAGTGCTGCTCTAACTGCACAGCAAGCAGAGGGGCTAGGCAGCCATAGCTCTCTACCCAGGCACCCAGGGACCCTGGACTGAGGGTTCTTCCGGAGGGAAGTCAGGACCGAAAGGGGCATGTTCAGTACATGTCCAGGCTTCTGGCCGGTCCGTGGGGCTCTATGGCCTGCTTTGCATTGGCCAGCAGCAGGTAGGGAATTTCCCAGAGGGCCAGGTGGGCTTGGGTCAGCCTGGGAGACAGTGGGTAGGGAAGGCGGCTTCCTGCCCAGGATCTGGAGACAGCGCTGAGCCTCAGGATGTTGTTAGCTGGTGGAGACACATGGGACCTCGCTCTTGGCCACTGTTGAGTTCCTGTGAGTGCTGGTTGGGTAGGGAAACTGCAAGGAGAGAGCCGGGGGCCCAGGGATGGGCTCCGAAGTGACAGCCACTGTCTTCATCCCTGAGAAGTTGACAATGGGATGCTGGGGCTGCTGCTCCATTCTACACAAGGGTGGGAGTGCATCTGAGGTAGGGGCAGGAACTGGGCCTCTGTGAAAGGTAGTGGCCAAGGTTCCCCCCACCCACAGTGCTTGCTAGTAGGCTGCAGGCTCTGAGAAGCTGGGCTTGGCTTTCACTCCTTGTGGCACGCCAGGCAGCCTTCCCCTGCTGCAGCTGGGCTCTTGCACAGTGACTTTCAACCCCCTGATGTTTGTTCAGATAAACTGAGAAGCTTTTTGAAAAGCTAGTTCTTTATCTCTTTTTCCCCCTCTCCCTCCCTCCTTTCCTCTTACCTCTGATCTTTTCTCTAAGTAAATAAAGTATTTTTTTAAGCAGCGGGTGTTTGGGCTAATGATGCAAAACCCAATAAGACACCCACCTCCCATGTCACAGTGCCTGGCTTTAATACCTGCCTCTGGCTGCTGACTCTGGCTTCCTGCTCCTGTGCACCCTGGGAGGCAGCAAATGGCTGGAGCTGTTAGGATCCCTGCCTCCTGTTTAGTCCCAGTCTCTCTGTTTTGGCCCCGGCCATTTGTGGGAGTGAACCAGTGAGTGGAAGATTGGCCTCTCAAATAGATCAATGCAAAATTTTTAAAAAGCAGCGCCCCAAACCCCATGTCCCAGTCCTCTCCACTCACATTTCTAAATTGTTTATAATTTTCTTTCCCAAAGATTCCATTCATGTATGTATTTGAAAGCAGAGCAACAGAAAGGGAGAGACCGAGATATCTTTCAACCACCTGCTCACTCCCCAAATGTCTACATCAGCCAGGATTGGGTCAGCCAGCATGGATGGTCAGTGAGGTGTGCCAGCCCAGGGGAGCTTTAAGCAGTGGGTTTGGGATGCAGACAGAAGCCCTAGTGGACTGCAACTTAGCCTTGCTTTGAGGAAGAGGGGAATGAAATGATTGGAACGAAATGACTTTCCCACAGTGCAACCGGATTTCCTCCAAGAAATGTGGATTCCTGTGCAGCTCGTGATGGGGAAATTGTGATTTGTTCCCCTGTGCACCTGTTCAGTGTGAACTGTCCAGTATTCATTAAAGTCCACAAAAGTTGGTTCAGCCTTCCCAGCCCAGCAGTAAATGTGTGAGGGCAGCCTCCCTTCACTGGATTTGAAACTGGTAGGCAGCTTTCCCAGCGGAAGGCTGATTTGCAATAGGTGGCACTGTGACTCACTCAGCACCCGGTCAACCTATGGGGAAGTCCTTAGGCCCAGTTTGTGGGGACAGCAGGAAGTGGACTGACAGGTCAGGCACCCTTAGAGAGCAGGGCTGTGTCTGGAGCTGCCCTCCCAGGCAGAAAGCTGCATGGGTCCTCCGTTTCCCCAGAGTTTGAGTGTGGCCCAGGCTGCTCTACACAGCTTCCCTGCCACGGGGCAGCCTCACTAGCCTGGCTGGGGTGCCACCTGCACCGAAGCCACACAGTCTGATGCACTTTCTGCTTGTTTCAGCTGTGTCTCTGATGATTCCGTAAAGCAGTACACATCCCGGGATCACCTAGCAAAGCACTTCCAAGTGCCCGTCTTCAAGTTTGTGGGCAAGGACCACAAGGTGAGCCCCGCATCTTTACCTTGTTAGCTCAGTGTCTGAGACCTGCTTCCTCTTGGTGTGTCTGTGTGTGTCCCTGTGTATGTTGGACACTCTCATGACCCAGGGTTAGAGTCTGCATAAGCCTGGGGCAAAATACAATAACCATGACCACCCCAGTAGCTTGACTCCGTCTGATGTTACCTGCTCCCCACATACCCCTGTAATGGTGCTGTTCAGAGAAAACCTGGTGCAATTCTAAGTTAAAATTTTATAGGTTGGGCATGGTTTAAAAAGCCAGTGTTGGTGGCTGGTCACTCAGCAGAAGCTGTGGAGGGGAAATGTACAGAAAAAAATGAATAGTGAAATGATCAATAAAAACAGAAAAATGGCAACCAAAATGATGATACCATTTGATGCATATTGAATTTATAAAAGTTATACATTATAACACAAGATCCAAGGGAGAAATTTACAATTGCAGTATAAATTGGTACATTTCAGGAAGGCTGTCTGATGATATGTAACAATAAGCAAAAACACCCTATTCTTTCATGTAAGCATTCCAGGTCTGGCAGTTTTCTTGAAAACAATACGAGATGTGCCAGAAGTGTTTGTGGAGCATTATTATAATAGGGTGGTGAGGGGGAGCTCCCAAACAGGGCTGAGGCAGCAAAGCAGACGGGAGGACCCTGTTGTCACAGCTCTGTACCTGCCTGGGCTGCACTTTCAAAGCTGGTGATCATGTGGAGGGAAGTACCAAGAGAGCAGATGGAACCGGCTGTGGGAGAGAAGGTGGTGTTTTTGCCATGGCTATGGTGGGGCTTGTATGGCGGCTGCAGGACGTCAGGGGAGCCAGCATTTTGTCGCAAGGACACTTCCTTTCTCCCCCGCGGAGTGCTGGGCCAGCGCCACTCCTGACCATGACAGGCTCTTCGTGACTCCCTTCCTCCACGAGGCACCCAGCGTTGGGTGGTCACGGAGACACGTGGAAGAAGCGCTTGGTTTACAGCAGAAACAGGTGGGGGCCAGTGCAACCTGCGGGTCTTGGGGTTGCACAGCCGTGACGTCAGTGTCATCAGACAGGGGCTTCCCACACAAGTCCAACCCCGGCACCCGCAGATGTGTGTGAGGAGTTTCTCCCATGCCAGCTCTGCCGCAAGACTCAGTGCGGGTGTGTGAGCGGGCTCTTGTACCTCGCTGAGCCTCAGTTTCCTCAGCTGTCTCACAGAGCTGACCACGGCCACCCCAGCCAGAGGCCTGCCTGGAACTGTCCCTCCTGTCAGGGTTCTGCTCAGGGCCACGGTAGTGTGGCCTCTGCTAACAGTCCTGTCCCCACCCCCTTGCAGGAGGTGTTCCTGCACTGTCGGGTGCTGGTCTGTGGGGTGCTGGACGAGCAGTCGCGCTGTGCCCAGGGCTGCCACCGGCGCATGCGGCGCAAGGCAGGGGAAGGAGGCGACGCCCTGGGGCTACGGAGCCACGTGTTGACCGGCGGCCCCATCATCATCGACTGGGGGAAGTAGCCATTTGCCAGCAGAGCTGTGGCTTCCCGTCTCTAGGACATCAGCCACCCTCCCAGGACCCCCGACTCTGACCCCGGGCGTCCCCACATGTCAAAGTGCCACCCACCACTTGGCCTGGGCCAGGCTGGCCTTGCTGCACCCATTCACACAGATGATGCTGACGCCATGTGCCCCCTGTCCTTCCTACAATTTAATACCTCGTGTGTGACTCAGGAGGACCGCCCACATCAGAAGCTGGGTCAGTTATTTCAGGCTAGAAAGTGGAAGAAAAAAGTTATAAAATTCTGGATCAATAGTGATTCCTTAAATGTAGAAATAATAATGATAGCCTGAAATTATAATTCAAACACTCAACAAATTTGAATGTGTATCAACAAAACACTATGAAATAAAAAATACGACTTGGTTTCTTTCTTGCATAATATTTTGATATTTTTATTGCTTTCATAGAACTTTTTTCCATTAGTAAATATTAACAAATTCATCAAAATGCATGGATTTAAGGGATTCGGTGCCTGAGCTAGAAACAAAATTTGGTGTCCTGAGGCCTGTTCACTGGAATTCTGTGCCTGCAGGTGGGCACAGAAGACAATAGAAGAAGGTATGGAGTTATACCATATTCTGTTTTATTAGACCATGATCAATTGTGTTGAAATAAATATTATAAACTAAGAGATAAATTTTATGTGGAAGTAAATCCAGCTTTTTAACCTGCCAATTTTATGACTACGTAGTGTTAGAAAAGTTTTCCTACTTGTTCTTTTAAGAAATGGATAGAAATCTGGTGCCCGGGACCCTGGCACATCTCCCGCTTCCTGCCAGTGCACACTTGAGACAGCAGAGGATGGCTCCAGTGCTTGGCTGCCCCTGCTGCCCACATGGAAGCCCAGGATGGAGCTCCTGGCTTTGGCCTGGTCCAGCCCTAACTGCTGCTGCCATCCGGGGAGTGAGCCAGTGGATGGAAGATTTATCTACCTTTCAGATAAAATGAAAACATTTTTTCTTAAGTGAGTACAATCAACAATGCTTAGGATCAGTGAAATGAACAAAAAGGAAAAATGATTTCAATTGGAGGTCGGCGAGCTTTTCTGTAGAATGCCCAGTGGTAAATGTTTTAGGCTTTCCGGGGGTTGCTGCGCCTGAGCAACGCCCAAGCAGCCGTGGGCAGCGCGAGAACAAGCCCGAGTGTGGCTGAGCTGCTGGGAAAGGAAACGGAAACGGGTTCTCGGCCAGGCTGGCCAATCCCTGATCCGGAGGGGCACGAGGCCCGTGTGAGGGCCGGCCTGGGGGGTGCTGGACAGAACACCTGCACACAGGCCCCTCCCCAGAAGTTCCTCATTGGCTGGTTTCCAATGGCCCTCAGCTGGTTCCAATCCACAGTTCGTGCTGGGACGTGCTTCTCTCGCCCAGGGGGGCTGCTGGGCGCTTCTTAGCAGTCTCCACCAGCAGCCCCAACACCATTCTGGAGCTGGAAATGCCCACGGGAGGAACTCCGGAGCTCTAGTTCCACCTGACTCGACGGCCGTGGCCTTTCCCAGGTAAGACTGCCCTGTGCACCAGCTTGTCTGTGGCCTCGTGAGCACCGCTGTGGTCAGCAGCAGGATTACCAGGTGGACTTCTGTTTTCTTCCAAGTCACATGGAAACATTCTGGAGATAATGGAATGCATTCATGTCTTTCCAAATGTTCTGAAAAGTACACTTTATTGAATGTGAGATGCTTACTGGCGACCCCAGGGCCCAAGGGAAGTCACTGCGTTCCAAATGGCTGGGCTCCCCAACCTTCCACTTGGTAACCTCACTCCCCATCAGGTCCTGGAACGGCAGGGGCAGCTAGTGGTTTAGTCCGCAAGTTTCCAGGTAGGAGCAGCTGGGGTAGGCAGAGCAGCACTAGAGAACAGCTTTCAAGTCACTTCACAGCTTTTTTTGTCAATTTCCCCTCTAAAGGACGTTCCGACAGCCCTTCCGGTCTCTTGTCTTGTGGCATCCAAATGGCAGGAAGATACCAGGGCACACCTGCCAGGCTGTCGGCTCCATGGCTGACAGCGGAGAACCCCCGAAAGGGGCCGCCTGGTCCTCACAACTCCTCTTTCTCCTCTTCGGTACAAATGCACGCTGCCCGCTGGCTGTTCATGAAGGGCCGGCAGCCCAGGGTCCACACAGTGTTGAACACGGTGTCGGCCAGGGAGTCACAGGCTGCTTGAGAAAAAGGGAGAGAAAGGTCAGGGTTAACCAGAAGGCTGACCCCAGGATTCCGAGAGCTCTTGAAGAAGCAGCGCAGATCCCAGGAGGGCATGATCCCTGCCAGGGCGGGGCGGATCTGAGCCAGGGAGGGGCAGGCGCTCTGTGCCGCTGCAGCACTGTTGCGCTCTAGCCAGTTTGTCCAATGCGGAGCAGGAGCCCAGGAACCTTCACCATCAAGGCTTCCTCCTAGCCTGTGCTTCAGAAGGAAGCCAGAGTCGGGAGGCACAGTGGGTATTGGACCCAGGTAGTCTGATCTGGGATGCAGGTGTCTTAAGCATCAGGCTAAATGTCTGCCCCCAATTTATCTTTAAATCTTACTTTGATGCGCACTTGTTGCTGCCTCCTCCTACCACTCAGCCAAAGAAAGGGAGGCGATTCCAATATATTCCTCAACAGGAATACTCCTTGCTCGGTGACAGAAATGAGTCCTAGAAGACTGCACATGGTGTAACACCATGTATATGAAATGCCCTGAATGGGTAAAGCTGTAACGATAGAAAGTGGTTGTTGACTCAAGCTGGACAGGGAGACTTGGGGAGTGGCTGCTGATGGCTAGGGGTTTCCTCATTGGGATGGTGAAAATGTCTTCAAATGGATTGTGAAGTTCCTTGCATAATTTTGTTACCATATTTCTAAAAAGCATTTTGATTAGTGAATAGGATGTGGACTGTAGCTTCATTAAATTGACCCATCAACCAAAAGTGAACAATCGGAGGGTTCCCAGGGACAGAAAGGAGTGAGTCAGCAACCCAACCAGGAGATGAATCAGGAGCATCCAAGGGAATGCTGGAGACATAGGCCAGCACTGAGCCACCAGACGCCGTGTATGTCACCAAGACATTTGTATTGAATAATTAAGGGGGAGGAATTTTCAAATGACTTAGACTCTAAGTGGAGGTGGTTCAGTCTGCGTGATATAAAAGTCGGCCTGGAGGAGGGGCATTTGGGGCAGTGGTGCAGCCATCACTTGGGATGCCTGCATCTCATGTCAGGGAGCCTGGTTCAGGCTCCGACTCCTCCACGTCTGCTCCAGCTTCCTGTCAGTGTTCCCCCTGGCAGGCAGCAAGTGACAGCTCAAGTACTCTGGTCTCTACCAGCGCTTGGCTCAGTGATGGCTACTGGGAAGTGAACCAGCAGGTAGAAAATCCATCACTGTCTCTCTCTCTCCCTGGCATTCAAAAAAATAAAAAAAAAAATGTGTGTGTGTGTGTGTGTATCCAACAGGAAAACAGATTGGTGGGACACAGAGAATAGGTTAATCCACACTAACCAGGCAAGTGTGATATTAGAGACATTGAAGAAAAAGACTAAACAGACATTGCTGGGAGGACATGACCTTGGCCCCAGATAACTGCAGGCACTCGGTCACTCACTGGAGATGGAGAATTGAGTGATACTTGCTTTATCGGGGCCCGTCTCAGTATTCATGTCTGTTCACCCTGGAACACTTGCTCTGGGACTACACCCCAGACACGGAGCTGGGAGCAAGATCCGGGGATCCTCCCATTGCCAGCCTGGCCCGCCTCCTTAGACACCTGAATTTCAACCTTTGCCATCTAAAATGAGGCTAAAAGGCTATTAAAGTTTTGGCTTCAGAAGCTTAAAGGTGAAGACCTGTCCTGTGGTAAATTAGGAAAAAAAGAAATTACAGAGCAAGTACTAGAAGAAGGGTGGGTAGGCAGTGTTTAAGAACTTATATTTGCATGATATATACATACATTTACATGAAAAATTTTTAAGTTTATCCTGAGGAGAAATTAAAAAAAAAACACACAAAAATAGAGGCTTACATCAAAGCCTAGGTGTTCTACTCAGATTATTCTGAATATGGAAAACGATTTAATAATGGAATGGATCACCCTAGTCAGCTGGGCAAGTTTTCCTCCAGTATTTAAGGACAGAATTTTCTTTTCCTGGCAAAGCTTTGACACAGTCCCTGCCATCAGGAGTCAGGCCAACAGCTCATGGGCAGGACAGCAAGAATTCTGGGGCAGAAGCTCTTTGCTAGCCCCTTCTGCCCTGGAAAGAATGTTCTAGAAAAGTAGAACAGGTTCCTTCCAAGCCTTTAAGTGCAGGGGCTCTGGCTACATCTCCATGCTACAACAGGAACAGAACTCCTGGCCCTGAAGGTGCCTACCTTCCACCTTGGAGACGAAGCCCAGACTGCGCTTGAGGTCAGAGCAGATGGAGTGGAGGCACCAGCGGAATTTGGCGTCACAGCGATACTTGTTGGCGCCACAGGTGTCATAGCAGACATCCAGCTGGTTGCAGCACTTGGTCATCGCTGGAATGCCCAGGTCCATCTGAGGAGAGTTGAAGGGAGGAGAAAGAAGGAAATGGATGCCACGTCTACCCCAAGGACCTCAGGCAACCCTGCCTGCCTTGTTTCCTAACTCCTGCTCCAGGTTCAGGTCAGCCAGGCACAGCAGCTACTGAGAGTCACAGTGTGGGTTTTGTGATTTACTGAATAATTCAACAAAGGGCTCTGACTTTTTTTTTGCCCTCTTTTATTATTATTATCATTATTATTATTAGATTTTAGGGATTTTCAAATTCACAGAGTACTGCAGTGATGAAAATAGAGATCAAAAGATTAGTCCAATGATCACCACCATGCTGGGCCCAAAAGGTAGACCATTGAGCAGACCTCCAGGACTTCCGCAGGCAATTGGAATTAATATTTCCATATGAGAGTTTGCTGGAGCCCAGACTCCAAGAATAAAAAGTTTAGGAAATGCAGCCTCAGTTCTGCAGGGGAATTCCAGCATTTCTCAAGGATGCTGCCATCCAGCACTGTCTTCAGGGTGCATGGGTGTGTGTGTGTGTGTGTAGTGTATGTGTGTGTCTTCAGGGTGCATGGGCGTGTGTGTGTGATATGTGTATGTGTCTTCAAGGCACATGGTATGTGTGTGTGGTGTGTGTTTCTAGCTGTTTGACCGTATTGGGGAGAGACTGGTGTTATGGTGCCTTTGGTTGAGCCACCTCCTATGACGACATTCTATATGAGACCTGCTCAAGGCCCAGCTGCTCTACTTCTGATCCAGCTCCCTGTTAACGTGCCTGGGAAGGCAGTGGAGATGGACCAAGTGCTTGGGCCCTGCCACCCACGTAGAAAATCCAGATGAAGTTCCAGTTCCAGATTGTGGCCTGGCCCAACCCTGACCTTTGCAGTTATTTGCAGAATGAACCAGTAATGCAAAAATCTCTCTCCCACTACCTGCTTTAATTCTTTCAAGCAAATAAATAAATCTTAAAAAGCTTCCAAGGCAGTCATTTGACTCATCAGTTACGTTATCACATGGGGAACTAGCATTTCACATTGGAGTGGCTGGCTGAAGTCCTCACTGCACTTTCTTTTTTTTAAGATTTATTAAATAATTGTTTTAAGATTTTTTTTTTATTGAAAAGTCATACATACAGAGAGGAAGAGAGACAGAGAAGCAGCTCCTCCATCTGCTAATTCACTCTCCAAGATGCCGCAATGGCCGGAGCTGAGCCAATCCAAAGCCAGGAGCCAGGAGCCCCTTCCAGGTCTCTCACGTGGGTGCAGGGTGTGCAAGGCATGTGCAAGGCAAGGAGTTTTGCCGCTAGGCTATTGTGTCAGGCCCCCTTGCTGCACTTTCAGTCCAGCTCCTGGTAGCAGTGGATGATGGCTGAAGCACGTAAGTCCCTGCTTCCACGTCGCTGGAGGCCCTAACTGAGGTCTGAGTCTTTGCTCTGGCCCTTTGCTTGATGCTGCAGGTATTTGGGGAGTGGACCAGTGGATGGAGGAACCGTCTCTGCTTTTCAGATAAAACGAAAACAATATATATTGTATTAAATTTGACCTATTTACATTTAAAAGTTCTATTTGATAACTGTGTGTGGCATTACATTAGTTGAGTTACTCAAGTTGTACCACAGTTTCATTGCTTATAGAATTGCATTGTTCAGGGGTCCTTAGCAGTTCTCATATTTGAACTTTCCTCCTAAGATCACCTAAAGCAAAGCAAGAGCATTCTTAGTTTAAACACTATAGTCGATTCCATGAAGAGATAAAAAGCCTTTTGCTCTGTGACTCAGGGCGAATCCCACCGTCCCACACCTGAAGTGAACTGTGGCACCTGCCTCTTGGCCTCTGCTGCAGGGAATTCATCACAGCACGGGCAGCCCTGATTGGCTGCCACTCAGTTGGCAGACCCTGGACATTGTGGAACGGGTACTAAATGAGAGTGGGCAGACCTTTTCTCTAACTCTTAGCCAATTTAAAGTAAAATACTTGTCAGCCAAACACAGGTGTTCTCCGTAATAGAGTATGGATTTGCAAAAATAGCCTTCCTTCTATGTTCATGTTGATGTTTGGGGGCAAGGCCAGGTACACAGCCACACAGTGCCCAAGAGCATATTTAAGGGGATTCCTTCCCCCATGAAATAAGAGATTCATATTTTTTTTAAATCCAGCTAAAGGCGTGTTTTTCTAACAAAATTAATATATTAAGACTCTAAAATGCCACAGAGGTATTCGAAGGAGGCCAATTGTTTGGCAAAGTCAGTGTGATGTGGTGGAGCTAGGTGAGGGGGGGAGTCAATAAGCCCGGGAGACCTTGTTCCCACCTCTTCTGTCTCTGCAGCCCTGCACAGTCACTCTAGCCCTGGAGAGCAGGTACACATGTCCAACAAGTGTGCCAACTTCCCCTGTATTGGCAACTCATTTGGGACTAGCAAGGAGGAGATGCCATGATGGCTGTATGGGAATTAAACTACATGTGGAGACACCAGGAAGCCTCACACACACCAAATCCTAGCCAAACTGCACGCCATTTGTAAACAGGGGTCACCTCCTACCTCCTAAAGGGAACTTCAGCCCATGGAGCGGCTTGCTCTCTTCCCTACCTCTACCCACCCCGTTTTCTCCCTGCAGGCATCTCTCTGGCCTCTGATGGGGGTGTCTCACCCCAAGTGAATACATTCTCTTGTCTTTAAGTAAATCTTGCTCTCCTTGTCACACTGTAATTATGCCTCCACTAATTAGACATACAAGTGGGATGGAGTCTGGGTAAAGTTTAATGTGTGTGAGGTTTTCTGGGAGCTGCCTGGCACCTCCAGGTGGCCCTTACAGGTGACCACAGTTCATCAGGTCACTGATGAAGTGCAAGTACATCCTGGGCCAGTGGGCAAATTGAAGTGACATGCCAGGGGGTGGAGTTACCTGTGTGGCTGCAAAGAGAGGAGGTTGTGGGACACCCTTCCATTTTTTTTATCCCTGGCTAAACTCCCACCATACCAAGTGGAGGATAAGTGGGCAGCCGTGTGTGACATAAGCCTTCCCTTCCCACCTGCGGAAGTCAGGATGCTGCAACCATGGCTCCTGAGGGCCAGGCCAAGCCTGCACCAGCCCAGCCCTGGACTGGCCCACTTATTTAAAGAATGAAGTTGTATTCTAATCTCTTACGGCTCAACCAAGGTTTGCAGTGGTGATGTCACCATTTTGATTCAATATCAGAGGCTTAGCGAAGGAATGGGTATCTTCTTTGAAAATCCTCTCCCTTCCTTCATGTTCACTTTAAACTGCCAAGACTGGTGGCTCATCCAAACCCCATAAATGGTCACCACCATCACTGGGGACTCAAGTGACTCTTAGAAGCAGCCAACCAGGAGGACAGTGAGGCCATGCATACACTTTCTGGTACCTTGAGACCCAGGAAATGGGAGCTGCAGCCGTTGGGCTCCTGAGGCTTGTAGCCCGGTCTGGGCATCGGTGCCTTTCCTAGCAGGGAGGAAGAGAGGGAAGAAGCAGGAAGTGGGGTTAGAGATGGAGCATCTTGGGAACATACATACAATGAAAACTGGCTAAAAGCATTGTGCGTTCCCTCATCAGATAGTCACATCCAAATGATGCGGTCACAATGATGACCTCATAAAAGCATCATAACTTGCCTGCCATTTTGACACTTGTAGTCACAAAGGCCTTCTTGAGCACTTAGGTCCTAACAGTTCCAACACTGTGTAAGTACATCCTCTTGAAGATCAGGCCCATGGAAAACTGCACTGCGGCTCACCGTTTCTTAGTCCTCCCAGTACTTGAGGGCCACCCAGCACCCACAGAACAAGCAGACCTCCACCTGGTCACATGCTGCAGGAACTAGAGTCGTAACAGCACTACAGCAGTGCTCAGCCTGGACCGGAAGGAATGTTAGCAAGATTCTGTAGAAGCAGATGAAGGCCTGTCTACCAAAGAAGCAAAGCAAGATCCTGGTGAAACTTTTAGGCTTCTGTATCATAGAACCAAGCGGAAACTGTCGGAAAAGCTTTGAATGACATGGTTGCTCCCGTGTAGCTTTTGAGTTATTTTTAGGAGCTTGCCACTGTGTGGAGAGTGATGTCAGCTGTTATCAAGACAACCTTAGGACACAGATCTGCAGGAGGGGGCATTTGAGTTTTTCTTTTTTTTTAGATTTATTTATTTGAGGGGCTGGCACAGTGCCTCAATAGTAATCTTCCACCTTCAAGTGCTGGTATCCCATATGGGCACTAGTTCACGTTCCAGTTCACCTTTCGATTCAGCTCTGTGCCTATGGCCTGGGAAAATAGTGGAGGAAGGCTCAAGTGTTTGGGGCTCTGTGCTGGCATGGAAGACCCAGAACTAGTTCTTGGCTCCTGGCTTTGGATTGACTTGGCTCTGACTTGTTGGTGGCTATCTGGGAAATGAACCATTCGATGGAAGATCTTTCGTCTCGTCTCTCTATAAATCTGCCTTTCCAATACAAAGTAAAATAAATCTCTTAAAATATTCGTATATTTGAAAGGTGGAGTAACAGAGAAAGAGGAATACAGAGAAAAATCTTTCATGCTTGTTCACTCCCCAAATGTCTACAGGAGCCAGCGCTGGTCAAAGCAGGAGCCAGGACCCACATCCCAGGCCCTGCCCATCACCTGCTATCCCCCAGGCTCCCAGCAGCAACCTGGGGCATAAGCACAGTGCCGTAGGAACCTGAACTGCAACTCCAGCCACCTGCCCCATGCCACAGGTGGTTCATCCCTTTATCCAGATGCAAGGGACAAAGAGAGGTTGCAGGACTTGCCAAAGGTCACGCAGGAAGTGAGGGAAGCAGAGTAGCCATTCAGACCTCCTGTTTGTCTCCAGAGCTCGGGCCTTTTTCCACTTCCCCATCTCTTGAGAACACGGATGACCTAGCACCATGATTGAATAAACATGCTGAGAATCGAGCCTCAGGAGAGGTGCTGCAAATTCTTTTTTCTTCCTTTAATCTTATACCAGGTATTTATTTTTAATTATTTTATATGAAATATTTGAAAATGGAGGAAAGCAAACACCCAGGTACCTACTACTCAAACATACCAAATGCTAACATTTGCCAAACTTTCCAGCAATATTTTTTGTGTGTACTGAACCTTCAAGCACAGAGCTCCTTTGCACTGCCTCATTCTGTTCCTTAGAATGCTCAGTCCTCCCGCCCACCCCCACCCCACCTCCAGAACCCAGGCATAGGCCAGATCTCACGTATTTAGGTCTTCCTTTATGGCCGTTAAGGGAGTCATTTTTCCCATGCAAGTATTATATCTCCTATAAATCTGTTACTTCTTTTTTTTTTTTTCTAAAGATTTATTATAAAGTCAGATATACAGAGAGGAGAGACAGAGAGGAAGATCTTCCATCCGATGATTCACTCCCCAAGTGAGCCGCAACGGGCCGGTGCTGTGCCGATCCAAAGCCAGGAACCAGGAACCTCTTCCGGGTCTCCCACGCGGGTGCAGGGTCCCAGTGCATTGGGCCGTCCTCAACTGCTTTCCCAGGCCACAGGCAGGGAGCTGGATGGGAAGTGGAGCTGCCGGGATTAGAACCGGCGCCCATACGGGATCCCGGGGCGTTCAAAGCGAGGACTTAAGCTGTTAGACCACTGTGTTGGGCCCTAAATCTGTTACTTCTATCTTGTTTGCCAAGTTAGACTGTCTCCTAAGACCACAAACATAAGCATCACGAAGCTGTTATGGTAAGCCTCCACTTCTCTGGAACACAATCTGGTTTGGGCTTCTTGCCCTGCCAACACAAGGGTGTGGCGCTGGCTCTGGTAGTCCATGATGGCCTGCAGCATGGGTGGAAGGAGTTATTCCATCTGTCACTTCTTACTTGCTGGGCAAGAAGGCGAAGGTGTTACTCCCTGGGGGCAGCCAGGCACGTGGCTGAAAGCTGAGAGGAGGGGCTTAGCACTGAGCAGGAGTGGAAGGGAGGAGAAAGGCCATTTGCTGGTGTGCCCTACGTGTGGTCCGGGAGCACCCAGGACTCTTTCCTCCTGGTATCCAGCCTGTGTCCCACAATATCAGCTCCAACTGTTCTGAGTGACCCAGAGGCTGTGGTGGGAGTGGAGCTGAGTTACCTGCCCAGTTTAACCAGCAGACATCTGTCTGGGCCCTCCCTCTCTCTCCTCTCACTCCCTTTGGGGGACACTGGAACCTGGGCAGCCCGTGGAGAGGTATCTGCCGGAGCCGCGTGCATGGAACACTCACATCTTCTGGGGTGGCAGGTCCACGGCTGTGGGGGGACCATGGCCTCAGGAGAAACCTGAGCCCGGAAATGGTGTGATACAATGTGTACAATGTGTGTCATGTTACGCTTTGGAGTAACTTGTTTTTTAGTCAACATATAACTATGCCAGTTGCCATTATAACTTGGATATCCCCTGCTCTCTCTCTTTAAAAATTTTCTTCCTTTTGTTTGTTTATTTGAAAGTCAGAATTATAGAAGAAAGGAGAAACAGAGAGAAAACCTCCAATAGCTGGTTTGCTCCCCAAATAGCTACAATGGCCAGAGCTGAGCCAATCCAAAGCCCATCCTCATCCAAGGCAGGAACTTCTTCTGGGTCTCCCACATGGGTGTAGGGGCCACAGCTTTCCCAGGCCATAACAGAGGGCTGGCTGGGAAGTGGAGCAGCTGGGACTCAAATTATGCCCACATGGTGGCCGGCACTAAAGGTGGAGACTTAGCATACTAAGCTGCCCTGGCACCATGGCCCCTCTCCCCCCATCCCTTGCTCCCTCTCTCAATTGCGTTTGACAGGCAGAAAGACACAGACACTGGGCATCTGATCCTTGCCCGTCTCAGGAAACTCCCAGCAGGCCACACCCCTGCGGTGCGGGAATTCCCATCCCTTACCTGTGGCAGGGAGGGCCTGGAGCAAGGATTACTTCCAAAGTGTTCCCTGCTCCCTCTGCAGCCCCAAGTAACAGTCATCTGACTCCCTAGGAATGTCGGGTGGAGTGTTGCTGTACTCCTTCCCCACACGCTAGGAAGCTCACTGGGCTCTAAGCTTTATGCAGGTGGTTTGGTTACAGCCCAGTTCTTCTCTGTGTGTGAACACTGTGTGCTTTTTGTGGCACAGCAGGCTAAGCCACCTTCTGGGACAACCACATCCCATATGCGAGTGGCTGACCTTGAGCCCTGCCTCAACTTCCAACCCAGCTCTAACGCACATGCTGGGAGGTGGCAGGTGATGATCCAAGGATTTGGGTCCCTGCAACCCACAGGGGAACCAGGAGGGAGCACCTGGCTTCTTGGATTTGGGCAAGTACAGCCTGAGTACTGGACATATTTGGAGAATGAACCAGAAGATAGAAGCGCACGCTCTCGCTCTTGCTCTCTCTCATACACACACATAGCTTTTCAGATTAAAAAAAAAAAAAAAAAAAAAAAAAAACTTTAAAAATAAACAAAACCCATTCCTCAGTCCCTGGAGATTCCACATATCCCAAAGTCAAACTAACGCCTACTCTTCACTTGGGATTTGAAATTCTTCATTTTGTGGAACTTGAAGTCTTCTGTTGTCAGTAGCTGGCCCCTCCTCTCTGCCCCACCCCCCTCCACCACACATCCTATCCAAGGTTTATCATTTATTGGTTCAAGGTGTCTAGACTGTGGTCCTGCATGGTCTAGAAATACTGAATGGAAAATCCCAGAAGCATACGATTTCTGAGTTTTCAGTGGTGAGTTGCCTGAGCAGTGTGAAGTGATCTTGTGCCATCTGGCCCTGCCCAGGCCAGGTGTGACTCAACCTTAGGATCCACATTGTGCGTGGCAGCCACCCAGGAGTCAGCTAGTGGCCGCTCTGCTTATCAGCGGGACGGCCTCGGTGCTGCGGGCGGGGCTCTTCCATGGGTTCTGCAGTATCCACTGAGGGTGCAGGAATGGGTCCCCTGTGGATAGTGGACAAACTGACATATTTCACTCTAGCGTGTATGTATGTGTGTGTGTGTGTGTGTGTGTATAAAAGTTGTTTTCTTTCCCCTCAATTGATCTTGTTATTTGTAATGGGGAGACATTGTGTCTATTTTATGGAGTCTGATTCTTGAGAATTATGGCTTATAATTGATGCTCTACTAACCTGTGGTGTGTGTGTGAGTGAGTGAGAGAGAGAGAGAGAGAGAGAGAGAGAGGCTAGGACTGGGAAATAGGTAGAGTGTATTAGAGATGTACACATATGAAGATGACCGCACTATGCCATGTGATTAAATGCCTCTTAGAGGTCTTACTGATGGTGGGCTTTTCCCTTTGTGCTATAAATATTCTACCTACGCTACATTCATGGAGATCTGCAAAAAGATTTGACTGAAGCCCAGGGCATCAGGTTTGCTGATCTTTTTAACACTTTGCTGGCGAGGCATCTGCAGCTGTGTCCGTGTGCTTTCCTGGGTCACCCTCTGTTGTTTTGGCACTTCCCAACTCCCAGGAGAAAAAACTAATATTTTAGCTGATCAGTGGAATTTCCTATCCAATCTACTGTTGGGGATGCTTTAAAAAATTTACATCTTAATTTATATGGACACATTAAGAATTGTGCATTCTTATAAGGTGTACAGGATAAAGGAGGGTTTTTTTTTTAAATACCATAGTCAATTTTTTTGAATATTCATAGGAAATGACATTTGAATTGTTCACTTATTAGAAAAAAGGTGTGAGAGTGTGCATCTGGGCAGTCTACAGCCTCAGCTCGGAGGGGAGCAGTTTATAGGCTGGGGTTTAAGTCTGGCCCGAAGCACCTTCCTAAACCTACAGATGGGTTTTACTTCCAGGCTGGTGCTGTTGGGAGGAGAGGGGGTTGATGACTAGATCTTGGGCCCCAGGGTCTGACAGCAATGGCCCCGGAGCCACGTCCCACTGCCCATGTGCTGCGTGTAGCCTGCCAGCTAAAAATGGTTTTTATATTTCTCAGTGGTTATTATCCAGGATGACGATAATATTTATAACATGTGAAAATTTTATGAAAGTCAAATTTCAGCATCCACAAAAAAATCCGTATGGAATCAAGCCATAGTCATTTATTATGTGTTAACTCTAACTGCTTTCCCAGACCAAGTAGCTGAATGTTGTCAGTATCATGATGGAAGAATGGTTTTCTAATCAAGACATAAAATCCAGAAGCCATAAAGAGACTGACAGATTTGATCTTATAAAATGTAGGACCTTCTGGATAAAATGCAGTAGTATCAACACAGAAAAGCGAAAAGAGAGAGGAACGACTTAGCCATGAAACTCAAGACTCAACCCTCCAGCCACGGGTGGCACCCAGCCTCTGGCCCTCTCTAGGGTTTGCCACTGAAGGCACCGCCTAGCTCTGTGCCCGAGGTCAAAGGGCTCCCTGCAGGGTGCGTCCATCCTCCCTACCCGGAGGGCTCCTCCAGGGTGCTGAGAGTCAGCGAACTGGGCTGGAGACATGTCTCTGGCTCCTTCCAGAAACTCAGACCCCACATCTGAAACATGTCAGCAGAGCCCAGCGGACCCAGCAACTCACCCATGGCAATGAACTCTGATTCAGTTGCTAAAACAGACTTGACTGCATGGGCTGAGGGATCCACTTGTTCTGGTTTACCTGACACTGTCCCTTTGTTAGTTCTCAAAGTCCCACTACTCTCGAACCCATCTCTCCTGCTTCAGACATAGGAGGTGGGAGCTTTGTCACTCCAGCAGAGAACCAATCTATAGGCTTCTAAGTCCATGGCTCTTTTTTTTTTTTTTTTCTCTCCCAGTGGGTCATGGATTGCCTTAAAGATCTGAGGGAGGCTGTGAAATCTCTCCTTCAGAAAAATACAAACTCCAATATTCACAACATCTTGCTCTAAATTTTTAAGTGAATAACCCCCCCACATTCTACTTTTTTTTAATGTAAAAAAATGTGACAGATATGTTAACAATCAGCCTATTCTAAAAAATCTGGACAAGAGATAGGATTCGATCATACTAATGAGCATGTCTGCCACCCAGGCCCTTCTATTAGCAAAGCACACATCCCTTAAGGAGTGGATATTCAGAAGCAGATAAGGAACTTAACTCAATAGCAAGAAAGCAGGCAGCATGATTTTCACGTGGCCCAAGGACCTCAAAGAGAGAGGAATGCGGACAGATGCATGAGCACGGGTCAGCGTCTTTAGTCACCAGCCAAATGCAAAGCCATGCTGCATGAGCTCTCGCCTCACACCAATTAGAAAAGCTATGGCCTAGCGGCTGAAGTCCTCGCCTTGAACACACCCCCGAGATCCCATATGGGTGCCGGTTCTAATCCTGGCAGCTCCGCTTCCCATCCTGCTCCCTGCTTGTGGCCTGGGAAAGCAGTCGAGGACGGCCCAATGCTTTGGGACCCTGCACCCACATGGGAGATCTGGAGGAGGTTTCTGGCTCCTGGCTTCGCTTCGGTGCAGCACCCGCCATTGCGGTCACTTGGGGAGTGAATCAATGGATGGAAGATCTTCCTCTCTGTCTCTCCTCCTCTCTGTATATCTGTCTGACTTTGTAATAAAAATAAAATCTAAAAAAAAAAAAGTTTTTAATTTAAAAGGCAGAGTTACAGAGAGGAGAGACAGATTCTCCACCTGTTGGCCTCAAATGGCTGCAATGGCCAGAATGAGGCTAATCTGAAGCCAGGAGCCAGGAGCTTCCTCCAGGTCTCCCATGTGGATGCAGGGGCCAAGCACCTGCTTTCCCAGGCACATTAGCAGGGACCCAGGTTGCAAGTGGAGCAACTGAGACTTATATTGGTACCGATAATGGACTTCAGCACTGCAGATGGAGGCCCAGTTTGCCATGCCAAAGTGCCGGTCCCTAAAAAGGCTATTTTCAAAAAGACAAAAATAAGAGATGTTGGAAAAAACATGAAGAAAAATCCTTGCACACTGGATGGAAATGTAAATGAGAACAGCCATTTTGGGAAACAGTGTAGCAGTTCCTAAAAAGAAAAAAAGAAAAGAAAAAGAAAAGAAAAATGAGAACCACCACGGACCCAGCAGTCTCACTGTTGCACCACTGCATGCATTTTCGAAGGAATTGAAGCTGTGTGTTGAAGGGGCGCCTGCACTCTCCTCCCACCTAACAGCCGTGTCATGGAACCCCCTATCAACTGATGCTGGAATAAAGAAGATGGGAACTGAGACACGATGGAATTCTAAGCCACAAAAGATTGAAATCCTGTCATGTGCTGCACAGTGGTTTAACTGGAGGGCATTGTTCTAAACGAAGTAAACTAGAAAGACAAATACTGTATGATCTCACTTATGCATAAGATCTAAGCAAGTGGACTTGATGGAAAGGGTAGGCAGGTGGTTACCGGGGCGGGGAGCAGATGGGGAGATGCTGGGCTAAGAGCTGAAGGTCTCCATCAGCCTGGAGCAGGTCTTAGTGTACTGGTGCATAGTGATCACAGTTAATAATGTAATGGGTGCTTCAAAACGGCTGAAGGAAGAGATTCTGAAATTCCTGGCTATAGGAAAACGGGCTGGGCGCTGCTGGGAAAGCCTGGGGTCACGTTCCTGCTCTGCTCTGGATTCTGGTATCCTGCCAACGTGAGCTGGCGGGCAACAGGTGCCAACGCGAGTAGCTGAGCCCCCGCCACCCATGTAGGAGACCTAGACTCAGTTCCCAGCTCCCAACGGATTCCCTTCTCTGTCTGTACTTGGTGTTTTTCTTTCATGGGTGGTCGGTAAATCTAACACTCTTTCTGGCTGTCGCTTGTAAAAGCATGCCAGTTGGTGATGATGGAAATGCTCATTAGCGCAATTAATCTTATTTGCCCACTCAGATTTTTAAAAACAGGCTGATAATTAAGGTATCTGTAAAGTGCATTTTTTTCTCACAACTAAACTCTGTTCCCCAAAGCACAGAGTGTGCTCACCAGCCCTGGGGGTGCCAGCGTTTCCTCTAAAGTTGAAAAAGATACAGAAGACCATACACTGTACTGGCCAGTTGGCCAGGCTGTAAAGCAAACTGGCTCCAGGTCACCCCTAGCCAGCAAGATTGTCCCCAGACTCAAACCCCACTCCCCACCCCCCGTTTCCGGTGATCCCAAACTCCCACAGCCTGGTCAAAGTGCACCTGCCTGGAGCGCGGCTGAGGGGACAGCACAGCTCCAGGCCCAGCTCGTGCTTGGCGGCGGGAGGTGGCGGCGTGCCTAGATGCTCCTTTCCTGAACCCTGTCCTGTTCCCAGCCCACCCTCTGGATACTGCAGGTTTTGAACATCGCCATCAGAATCTCAACCAACTACAGGTGGACCAGCATTTGTGCTGGTAGGAATTGTGGCAGGCTGAACACAACTGTAGACCCCTTTTAGTATCCCCTCAATGACACAGCCTCGCCACCACTAGCCTAGCAGATACGTTGTGTCTGGCGTGACAAGCCACTAGGGGTGACACGCACTCTAGGCAGAGAACATGGCTGCACTGTAGGTAAGGGACCTCCTGGGGATTCCTAGCACTTGCTCCCTGGTGGACCCTCAGGGCGCATGGTAGTGGGCAGCAAGAGTCAGGCCTTTTCCTAGTTCGTATATGCCACATTCTTGCAAACGGGAAGAGCTTTTTCTCCAACTACGGCTGCTTCACCCCAGCCTCCACTTTCACGCCAGCCCCCAGCTTCAGTTGCAGAGCCACCTGATGCATATTCTTCGAAATGCAAATTTTGACTCCACCCCCTAGACCTGCCAATCAGAAACCCTTGGGGGTGGCACCTGCAATCTGTTTTAATTGAAGAAGACCTGTGCAGCCCCAGCCTCACGCCCAGCATGAGCTACACAGCCAAGAGCAGACACACTTACTGGTGGGGTCCGCGTTCTGAGTTGGCCTGAGAAGACACTGGCTTGGTGTGGGAAGGGCCTCCAGGCTCTCTGGGAGCCACAGGTAATGAGACCTATCCCCCCCGCACTTCTCCTGCAGGTTCCCAGACCCCTTAGGCATCCCAGGGACAGTAGTTATTTGCGTTTTGTTGCTCTGTTGACCAGCGCCTCCCCCAACTGCCCGCCAGGCCTTGCAGCTACAATTTGCACAAATCTTTACTCAGAAGGGGAGGGTTTAATCTCTGATTTTTTTTTTTTTGTTTAAAAAAGGGAAAAATCCCTGCTGTTGACTGTTGGCAAAACCACAGGTATTAGTCATGTAGCCTTAGCAAAGAAAAGACACCTGTGACCATTCAACACCTGCCACTGAGGTAAACCACTTCTCTGCCCATCCGTGCAAACTGGGATATAGGGGTCTACACTGAGCCCACCCACCCTGGACAATCTCGTGGCTCCGGGGACCCAGGGCGAGGGGGCCTTTGTTAACGGATTGTCTACCAGGCTTTTACAGGGAGGGGAGTATGGTTTTCCATGTGTCCTATGCGGTCTTAGAGCCATGTGGTTTACTGCTATCTCCCAGTCGCCCTTCTGTGTCCACCCACACCGTCCCCTGTGTGTAAAGGGGACTCTTTCCCTCTTCAAAGAGTAAAAGGGGGAAGGGGTGGCAGGTGCATGGCTCTCATGGGTCCCACAGCTGAGTGTGTTGAAAAAGTGCCTCTCAGGGGCTCACCTGGCTCGCCCTGTGTCATGGGGAAAAGTGGGAGAAGGCAGCCCCACCTCCCGTGCTGGTGGGTCTGAGCTGTGGCAGCGTGGCCCCCACAGGAGCCCAGCAGGGAGAGAAGCCCCAGGGGCTTGGAGGTGGGGGGCTGTGCTTTCCCAGGGGCAGCGCTCGAATCAGCCCACCACTCCACAGCTGTTCCCATCCACATCTGGAGTGCAGGTTGGCGGGTGGCTTCAGGGGACCTTAGCAGGCAACAAGCGGCCCGGCCAAGTTGATGCCCCTCAGAGGCCCAGGGGGCCAGGGGGCGCTGGGAGCACTCAGTGTGACCCTGGCAGGCCAAGTGTGGGGAGCCACTGCAGAAGGTTCCTCTTGGTTTCAAACCCCGGTGGCCACCCAGAACTCCTCCAGGCCCTCTACCACCTCCCGTGGGGCTGCTGCCCCCGCGCCTGCTTCCCCCGCGCCTGCTTCCCCCAGCACCCTCAGGTGCACGGCCTCTCAAAGGTTCCTCCTGGGCCACATAGAGGCAGCCAGGAGGCATCTGAGTTGGTTGTGACAAATAAGCCACATCCCAGATACTCCATGAGATCCACCTGTCCCCACACCTCTGCGGTTGCTTCCCGGAGCCTCAGGTTCGCCTGGGCACCCCAACAGTGTGTTACAGCCCTGGGTAACCGGTGGTGACCCGGGCCCCGCCCCACCCCGCGTCCTCCGCTGGAGGGGGACTGCACTCACCGTACCGGCACCGGTACTGACAGATGCCATTCTTCCCCCCCAGCAGCTCCAGAAAGGAGTCGAAGTAGCTGTTGACGGACTCGAAGCCGCCCCGGAGGTGCCGCAGGCCCCAGTCCGAATAGGATTCCTCGGCGGCCTCCTCGGGGCCCGGAGGAACCTGCCCTCCGCCCAGGCCGAGCCACAGCAACAAGCAGCCCGCGGCCAGCCTCATCGTGCCGCCGCGTCGTCGGGTAGGTGCCCAGTGCCCAGTGCCCTGGGCGTCGTCCTCGTCCAGGGGCGGTGGGGAAGGGCGGCCGCCGCAGGTGTCGCCAGAAGTGTGGGTTGGGGGACACAGCCCACCGGGCGGATGTGGGACGGCCCGGGGCAGGGATTATCGGGGCCCAGCTCAGCCCGTGCGTTCCCACAGGTGGACTTTAAACGCGGCTCAGGAGGCCAGGGTGAGGTCACAGCGATTACACAGGGGGCAAAGGTGAGGCGGTGGGGAGGGGGCGCTTCCTTCCTCAGGCAGCAGCGACAGGCGCAGGCCTATGGGAGGCCACCTGCACTGGCCCCAGACCCCGCAGCTGGTTCCCCTTGTTCCAGCCACACCTCTCTGGTCCTGGCACCTGGGGCAGGCTCAGCAAGTGTGCGTGAAGGCCTAGGGCAGCCCCAGCTGTGGGGGTCGCAGGGCCACTCTGACCCACAGTCCCAGAGCCCTGTGGTACATACATGTGTGTGACTTGGAAAGTCAGGCTTCAGGCCCAGCGCATGCCCAGCGTCCCTGCTCGGCCCTCACACACTTAGATGCCCTTGAACGTGGCAGTGCTGACACTGCTTGGCCCTGGGTTCTGGAGGGTCTCTGGGGCTCAGAGCGGCCTAGGGTCTTGAGGTCGCAGGGAGGAGAGAGAGTGTTCAGGTTTCAAGGTTGTTGATTCTGGTCTGGAGCGCTGGCCTCACTTGTGGTTGGTAGTTGGTTTTTACCCTGCTGACGGGGTGCCATCAGGAACATGGTACCCCTTCACCTTAATGACACACACACACACACACACACACACACACACACATCTGGTGCTTCACTTCTGCAGATTCCCACGAGAGCCAGCCCTGGGCTGGACCAAAGCCCAGTGAGGCAGGAACTGGGTCCCAAGCTTCCCTTTCCCCACCTTAACCAGAGGGTGATGCCTGCAGCTGCTGGGGCTCCCCAGCGTGCATATCAACAGGAACCCCTCACCTCCCTTAGCCCCACCCCTGTGGTTCTACCGAGCATGCAGGCCACTAGGCCATGCACCTGCTCCTGGATGAGAGATGTGCTCTCTGAAGATGGTGAGTCCACAAAGGACTGTCGTCGGTGCCCCAGGAGTTTTTGCAGACTGCTTGCACACCCACGCATGTTCGCGTTCACACACACACACACACACATAATCTCTACATCAGTTGGACATAGCAGGAGATAATTCCCATTGCTGTTGCCTCACTGACTGGAGGGAAGTGAACAGGCTGGAACGTTCAGCAGGGAGGACCCGGGGGGAGGTTCAGGCTGCAGGAACCAGGAGGTTTCTTTGCAACCACAGGGGAGAAGCGAGGTTGTAGACACTGGCTAGCAGGCTGGAGCCCTGCAGGGAACTTTCCTCTGTAAGGGGGGAATAGTGAAGCCTAAGTAACAAAAGCCTACATTTTCCTATTGCTGACACTTCATGTGGTACTATACGCCATCTCCCACTTGGGCCTAAGGTTTTTCTGACTCACCTGTGGATATATTGATGAGGTCATCAGAGTTCATAATTCAGTCAAGCTGATCTGAAGTGAGGTCACTTGCTCTTGGCAAATAAATACAAGGTGGCAAGTCATGTTTGATCCCGTTTAGTTTCAGAAGGAACTTTTTGCTGATGTGATAGCTTCTGGGATTATTAATACTGTTTTCACCCCATTTCTTACATACTTGAAAATTTTGTTTTTGCGGTGAAACATGTATTTGCTTTTGTGGCCGTCTTTTGGTACAGTGTGTGGGTGTTAAGCACAGTTATACAGGGTGGTACAGCTATAACCCCCACCCCAAGACACAGTCGTCATCTCAAGCTGCAGTCACATTCCTAACAGTAATTCTTCCTCCTCCCTCCCATGGATCCTGATAACTGTTATTATGCTTTTTTTTCTCATCATAATTCATATTTATTGGGAAAGCAGAAAGAGATGTCCCCTGTGTTGATTGCCTCCCCCAGTGTCCCCAAAGAGCCAGGGCTAAGCTGGACTGAAGCCAGGAGCTGGTGATGCCCTCTGGGGTCTCCCAGTGGGTAACAGGCACCCAAGTACTTGCACAATTGCCTATGGCTTCCCGGGGTGTAGCAGGAAGCTGGGATGGGAAATGCAGCTGGGCCTTGTGATCTGGCTGCAGCTGTCCCTAGGTCACAGCTGGGCCTTGAACCCATGGCACTGTGGTCCGGCTGCAGGTGTCCCCATGCTGCAGCCTGACCTTGAACCCGTGGCACTATGGTCCAGCTGCAGGTGTCCCCAGGCCACAGCCGGGCCTTGAACCCATGGCACTGTGGTCCGGCTGCAGGTGTCCCCAGGCCACAGCCGGGCCTTGAACCCATGGCACTATGGTCCAGCTGCAGGTGTCCCCAGGCCACAGCCGGGCCTTGAACCCATGGCACTGTGGTCCGGCTGCAGGTGTCTCCAGGCCACAGCCGGGCCTTGAACCCATGACACTGTGGTCCGGCTGCAGGTGTCTCCAGGCCGCAGCTGAGCTCCTGGGCCAAGTTCTGCTGCTCTCTGTGCCGTGAGTTTGTCCCAGGTTCATCAACCAAGTGGCTCCTAGAGCAAGTGTCCTTTGGTGTCAGGTTTCCTGGTACACCCTGACTGGGGCTGCTGTGATGGTGCAAACACCTGCGCAAGCCCAGCTCTCAATTCCCAGAGGTTTCTTCCTGGGACTGGCTTGGCTGGATCCTACTGTAGGTGTGCCTCGCAGGGGGCTGCCTCCTGTGCACACCTGGCAGGAATGTACTAGGGTCCCAGTTGCTCATGTCTTTGTCGACCCTTCGCTATTAGTTATTTATATTTGCCTGGAAGTCTGAGTCAGAGAGGAAGGGGGATGGCGATACAGATCTGTCTGTTGGTTCACTCCCCACATGGCTGGCTACAACAGCCGGAGCTGAGCTGATCTGGAGCTAGAAGCTTCCTTCAGATTTCCCACATACCAGGGTGCAGGGTGCCAAGACTTTGCACCATCCTCTGCAACTTTCCTAGGCCATAGCAGGAAGCTGGATTGAAAGTGGGGCAGCCGGCACTCAACCTGGCACTCTTGTGGGGTGCTGGTGCTGCAGGTAGAGGATTAGCTTGCTAGGCCACTGTGCTGTACCCAACACTTATTCTTTTAGATTCTATTCCTGGTGGGTTGGGTAGTATCTGGCTGTCTCGCTGGTTTTCACTTACACCTCCTAGTGGTCATGCTGGGCGTTGCTTCCTATGCTTTGTGCTCCCCCCGCCCCCACCCCCATGTCATCAGTGGATCATGCTTTGTGTTCTTTGCCCATGTCTTTGGGTTTTTGGGTGACTGTTGTGGTTTAGAAGTTTTGTACCCTGATAAGCCCAATATTCAGGCTTCCCTGACTCTGATTGGGCTGAAAGGCTCTCCAGTGCAGTGCTGGGGGAGCTGTGCGCGGTTTTCCTCGCTCTGGGGTCTGCAATCAAGCATTCCACCTATATCCTAAGCCTGCCTGAAATACAACTGCTCTGAAAGTACTGTTTCTCACTAAACCACTAAACCATGGGCCCTGCTTTTGGTCCAGGGAAACAACATTGTTTTTCCTAGATTGTAATCTCTTATCTTCTCATAGCCTGTGGCTGGCTTTTTATCTTCTTGCTAGTGTTCTTTGCACCTGTCTTTTTTTTTTTTTTTCAAGATTTATTTCTATTTGAAAGGCTAATTTCTAGAGCAAGAACTCTTTCTTGCAGGTCCACTCTCTAAAGGGCCAAAACAAATCTTGAAGTTTTTGTTTTAAAGATTTATTTATTTTTATTGCAAAGTCAGATGTACAGAGAGGAGGAGAGACAAAGAGGAAGATCTCCTGTCCAATGATTCATTCCCCAAGTGAGCGCAACGGCCGGTGCTGAGCCGATCCGATGCCATGAACCAGGAACCTCTTCCAGGTCTCCCACACGGGTGCAGTGTCCCAAGGCTTTGGGCTGTCCTCAACTTCTTTCCCAGGCCACAAGCAGGGAGCTGGATGGGAAGTGGAGCTGCCGGGATTAGAACCGGCGCCCATATGGGATCCCGGTGTGTTCAAGGCGAGGACCTTAACCTCTATACTATCGCGCCGGGCCCTTAAAGTTTTATTTGAGTTACAGAGTGATTGGGATGGCCAGAGCTTCCATCGCTGGCTGTCCCAGGAAGCAGAGTTCCCATCCTGCAATGGCTGGTGACCCAGTCCTTGTCCCCAGCATGGGCAGCGGAATCCAGTCACTTGAGCCGTCTCTTCACCTGCCGGGCTGTGTGAAGACACTTGAATGCAGGAGGCTGGTGTCTTAACAGCTAAGCCAATGTCTATTTGAAGTACACAAAAGTTTAATTCTAAAACTTTCTTGGCACTGGTGTGGTATCTTCGCAGTGCAGGCATCCCATATGGGTACCAGTTTGAGTCCAGGCTGCTCCACTTTTAATCCAGTTCCCTTCTAATACACCTGAGAAAGCAGCCAATGATGGTTTGAGTCCTTGGGCACCTGCACCCGTGTGGGAGACCTGAAAGAAGCTGCTGGCTCCCAGCTTTGAACTGGCTCCTCTCCGGCTGTTGTGGCCATTTCAAGAGTGAACCAATGGATGAAAGATCTTTCTTTTTCTCTGTGTAAATCTGCCTTTCAAATAAAAATGAATACATCTTTAAAAACGCTTTTCTGACACATTAAATTATACATATTCACAGGGTACCTATAATATTTTGAAACATGTATGTGTTGCGTAGTGTCCAAATCAGAGCAAACATGTCCCCACAAACATTAAACACTGCATGATACAAACATGCAGTCCTTTCTGACAGCTTTTTGTGTTAATATGGTTTGTTTTCACTGTAGTCGCCCTACTGTGCGTCGGAAGGCCGGACCTTCTTACTCCTTATCCCGGGGGGCGGCCCTTTCCTCACTCCCCTCTCTTGCCAGCCTCTGCTAACCTCGTCATCCACTCCACCTCTATCAGACGGTGTTGTGGGTTCTGAGCTTTGTGGTGGATTTTGAAATCAGGTAGTATAATGCCTGCTGCTTTCTGTTAGCTCAGAATCAACAGCTTTGGCTGTTAATTAACTAGCTTTAGCTAGTTGGAGTTTTTTTGGTGGTTCCATACGAAATTTTAGTAGTCTCCTTTGTTTTGTTAATTTGTAGTTCTGTGGAGAATGTCGTGGCTATCTTGAAAGTGTGGCACTGAATCTGTAAATAGCTCTAGGTGGTATGGCTATTTCAATAACTGATGCATTGATGACCATAGGGTGCCTTTCCATATCTTTAAATCCTGTACAGTTTCATTTGTCAACATTTGCATTTTTCACTGTAGGGATCTTTGTATCTTTGGTTAACTTCTCCGTATCTATTTGTTGTGGCTATTGGCAGTTGCCTCCTGGGTTGCTGTTTGGACAACACAGTTGGCGTGGGAGGGGCTGCTGGCTTGTCTTTGCCCGTTGCCTTCTGATCCCACAGTAGTGCTGAGTCTGTTTCCCAGTGTTTGGCTGGAGTCTTGGGGTTGTCCGTGTGTCAGCTCCCCTCACCTGCACACAGTGACTGTGGGGCTTCACCCCTGCCTCACAGACACCCTCGTATCCTCCTCTTTCTTCCTAACTCCTGCTAGGATTTCCGATCACTTGGTGAATGAAAGCAGTGGATATGGGCATCCTTATGACCTGGCGGGTCTCAGAAAGCCTTCCGCTTTTCCCCACTGGTGATGCTGTTGGTTTGTGACCTCTGTTTTACCTTTTGTAGAGTCTCTTTAAGCATGAAGGAGTATTGGATTTTATCCAAAGTGAAGATGTTCCTCGGGTTTTCATCTTTGATTCTGTTGACAGGGCTAATTGTGTCTGTTGATATGTGCACACTGAGCCATCCTTGCAAGAATTTGCCCAACTTCTACTTTTTGTAATTTAGAAGAATTTGCATGAGTAGAATCAGCAATGAAGCCCTCAGATTGTGACTTTGCTTCGACAGACTTTTTATTACTGATCCAAACTCATTGTTCCTCATTGATCCGTTACAGGCATTCTGTTTCCTCTTGATTCAGCCTTGATGAGGTGCCTGTGTCTCTGGAAACTGTCCACATTGTCTGGGTTGTCACATGTGTTGGCATGCAGTTGTTGCTAATAATCTCCGGAAATCTTTGGTGTTTCTGAGGTGTCAGTTGCCATGACTCCTTTTTTTAATCTCATTTTGAATTTTCTCCTTGTGTAGTCACACTGAGGTTTTCTCAAACTTTTTTTTTAAGAAGCAGTTACTTGAGAGGCAGAGTGATGAGGGGACGGGAGGGAGGGAGGAAGCACGCTCCCACCCACTGGTTCACGTTGTACCTGCCACAGTTGCTGAGAGCCAGCAGGGCCCGAGCTGTGAGCCAGGAACTCCCTCTAGACTCCCCCGGGTGGGTGGCAGGGACCCAGTTGCTGGCTGTATCCCTGCAGGTTCCCAGGGTCGGCATTAGCAGGGAGCTGGGGCTGGTGTGGACTCTACGACTCAGCCGAGCAATGGAAGCATTGAAACCGCTAGGCCAGGGCTGCCCAGCTCACCCCCTTAAGGGCCAGATCTTCATTTAGTTGACCTTTTTAGAAAACAAAAACATAAATGTGTTTCTAGTGTTCTTTTTTTTTTAAATGTTATTTATTTGAAAGTCAGATTTAGAAACCCAGAGCCACTTTCCCTTGGCTGGTTGACTCCCCGTATGCCCACCTCAGCCAGGGCTGGGCCAGCCCTAAGTTGGGAACCAGGAGCTTCTTACAGCTCTCCCCCATGAGTGATATTTTTTCAGAAAGTTTTTTTTTTTCTTGGAAAGCAGATTTGCTATAGTAAAGGAGAGATGGAGAGATCTTCCATCTGTTGGTTCACTCCCCAAATGGCTTCAGAGGCTAGACCTGAGCTGATCTGAAGCCAGTAGCTTCTTCCAGATCTCCCAAGTGGCTGCAGGGAGCACAACCATTTGGGCCATCATCCGTTGCCTTCCCAGTCCATGAGCAGCAAACTGGATTGGAAATGGAATGGCTGGCCTTGAACTGCTGCCTGTATGGGATGCTAGTGCCTCAGGTGGAGGCCTAACATGCCACGCCAAGGCACCAGCCCCTCTTCTTGATTTTTAGAAATAGGAGCCATTATGATGGTATAGCAGGCTAATCTGCCCTGTGGTGCTGGCATTCTGTGTGGGTACCAGCTTGTATCCCAACTACTCCACATGTGATATAGCTTCCTACTTATAGCTTGGAAAAGCAACAGAGGATGGTCCAAAGCCTTGGAACCCTGCACCCTCATGGGAGACCCGGAAGAAATTACTGCCTTCGGTTCAGCTCAGCTCTGGCCAGTGCAGCCAATTGGGGAGTTGAACCAACAAATGGAAGATCTCTGTCTCTCCTTCTCTCTGGAAAAATCAGCCTTTAAAATAAAAATAAGTGTTTAAAAATTATTTCTATCTCTGTTTCTTCCCTCTCTTACAGTATTGTTTCTCTTTTTTAAAGGTTTGTTATTATTTGAAAGTCAGAATTACAGAAAGACAAAGATCCGCTGATTCACTCTGCAAATATCTGCAAGAGCACGCTGTGGCCTGAGCCGAGCCAGGTGCTGGGAGCTCTGTGCGCATCTCCCACGCGGGTGCAGGGACCCAAGGCTGTGTGCCATCTCCCACGCGGGTGCAGGGACCCAAGGCTGTGTGCCACCTCCCACGCGGGTGCAGGGACCCAAGGCTGTGTGCCACCTCCCACGCGGGTGCAGGGACCCAAGGCTGTGTGCCATCTCCCACGCGGGTGCAGGGACCCAAGGCTGTGTGCCATCTCCCACGCGGGTGCAGGGACCCAAGGCTGTGTGCCATCTCCCACGCGGGTGCAGGGACCCAAGGCTGTGTGCCGTGCTAGACTGCTTTCCCAGGTGCATAGGCAAGTGCTGGGTGGGGAGGGGAGCAGCCAGAGCGTGGCCCGGCGCCCGTGGGGGGCTTGTGCTGCAGCTTATACTATAGCGCCGGTCCCTTTTTTTTTTTTTTTCCATTTTCTTTATATTTTCTCAAGAATTCCCTTGAAACAACTATTTTGAATTCTGCATCTGGTAGTTTAGATTCCAGACGCTGGATCATCTGAACTTGGAGCTTTATTTATTAAGTTAGGCGAAGTTATATGTCTCTGAAAGATTTGTGTGACTTTTAGTATTAATTTGTTTGAAAAGCAGTAGGATAAAGAGAAGGTCCATTCACTGGTCCAGTTCCCAAATTTTCGTCCTGACTGGGGCTGGGCCACAGTCCTAGGAGCCAGGAACTCAACCCAGGCCTCCCACGGGAGTGACAGGGACCCGAGGACTTGAGCCATCTGCTGCTTCCTGCAAAGGTGTGCTGAGGCAGGAAGCGTGTACTGGGAGCAGAGCCAGAACTCTGGGCCAGGCCCTGCAGAATGGGACGCTGCGTCCTAAGCCAGCTTTGCTTGTGACTGTCCTTCCTCAGACTCCATCAGCTAGCTTTGTCTGAGCCCACAGACACTGCTATGCCCTCAGCTCTGGATGGGGCCCTAAGTGGAGGTTTGCAGTGTTGATATGCCAGTGTGGCAGCTCTGGGGTTACCCCAGTCCAGGAGTGTTGATTCAGACTGAGACAGGGAAGTGTCTACAAATGGCTGGTCTCTCCCCACAAGCCTCGGGCTGGGATAGGCCCGGAAACCTTGTGCAAGCCCCCATACACACGACAATGGCACTGGGTCTCCTCCAGGACCTAGGTTATGCAGGTGGTTGTGTGGCCTGAACCCTTTGCCGCCAGCTGCAGGCAATGCTGCTTCTGATGGAGGTGCCATCACCTGGGCCACAGGTCTCCAGGTGGCCTGGGGCAGACTCAGATGCCTGACTGTGGGTGCTAGCTTGGGGACAGGGACCCTCAGGGTCTGCACAGCCTGGCCTGAGTCTCAAGGTGCATTTCTGAGCTCAGCGTTGGGCCCTGTCCCCCTGGGCTTGATAGCTGGGCCTTCCCCATCACCCCAAGCTGGGGACCAAGGTGATGACGGAGCCTGTTCATGGCCTCGCAAGCCAAGTGCTAAGCTAGGTCACAACTGGTCCTGAAGCCAGGTCTGAGTCGAGCGAGGCCAGCAGTGACATGGGCCCTCGTGTGCTCAATGCCCTGGGTGCTGTGATGGTGCTGGGGTGGGGAGTGGGCACAGGCCTGTGGACAGAGGCTCCTGGGTCTCCACATGGTGGCCTGGTGCTGGCCTCTCTGACTCCTGCGAATTGCTCCTGCCATGTGGGCCACTTCTCCGCTGTCTACTGGGGGCTCGGGAGGTGGTGACGGAGGCAGCTCCTTGGCTGTCAGGCTGAGTCTATAAACTCAGGCTTAGCCTACAGCTAGAAGCCTTTGGCCCCGTCCAGCGCTTGATCTTCACACTGGAATTCAAGGCTGCGGTCTGAACGCAAGTCCTCCTCCTCTCCCAAAGCAGAACAGGGCCTCTCTCCCACACCGCCGGCTCAAATCTTTCCTGCTTCCTTCTGTGTGTCTCCTCTGGCTATTCTGAGACCAGGCACTGTAGTCCTGCCCTGGAGCATGTTGTTGGGGTGAAGGTCAAGGGGGTGTGTTTTCAGCTGTTGAGTTTGGTGTCTCTGTGGGAAGATGACAGCCGCAACGTCTCACCCAGCATCCAGCCCACTCCTCCAGCGCCCGATGTTAGATTTTGATGAAGTCCAGATCACTTATTTGCTCAACTATTTATGTATTGAAAAGCAGAGCAGTCCAGAGACAGGGAAGGAGAGAGATTTTCCACCTGCTGGTTCACTGCCCGGGCTGGCCATGGCGACTGGGACAGGGTCAGGCTGGAGCCAAGAGGGGGACGCTCTGACTGGGCCTTCCATGATGACGGGCACAGCTGCTGTCCGCTGTTTCCAGTGCACTTGCTGAGAGCTGCATTGCAAGCAGAGCAGCCCATCTCCAGCAGGTGCTGCAGTACAGAATGCAGGCAGCCCCAATCAATAGCCTAACCCACTGTGGTTTTTTTTTTTTTTTTTTCTTTTCTTGCCTCTGCCTTTGGCATCATAACCAAGACAGCATTGTCAAATACAAGATGTTAAAGGTTCCCGCATTGTTTTCTTGAACAAGAGGAGTGGTGTGCCTTTAGTTCTTTATAGGTCATTGATCCATTTTGAGAAAACTGAACAGTTTTATTCATGTGACTAGAATTAAATTCTGACTAGCTTGCTTCAGATTATGGATTCTCTGGGTTTTTAGAAGTACTGAAGTTTATCTTGTCCACGGCTTTTTTTTTTTTTAAAAGATTTTTATTGGAAAGGCAGATATACAGAAAGAAGGAGATACAGAGAATGATCTTCCATCCACTGGTTCACTACCCAAGTGGCTACAGTGGCTGGAGCCGAGCCAATTAAAGCCAGAAGCCAGGAGCTTTTTCCGGGTCTCCCATGCGGGTGCAGGGTGCCAAGGCTTTGGGTCATCCTCTACTGTTTTCCTAGGCTGTAAACAGGGAACAGGATGTAAGGCAGAGCAGCGAAATATCAATTGGCACCCTTAGGGGATCCTGGCGTTTGATGGGGGAGGGTTAGCCAATTGAGCCATTGTACCAGTCCCAAGTCTCCTTTCTATGGAAAAAAAATTCTGGGCAGTTGAGGACAACCCAAGGCCTTCAGACCTGCACCCACATGGGAGACCTGGAGAAAGTTCCTGGCTCTTGGCTTTGGATTGGCTCAGCTCTGGCTGTTGCAGTCACTTGGAGAGTGAATCAACAGATGGAAGATCTTCCTCTCTGGCTCTCCTCTCTGTATATCTGATTTTCCAATAAAAATAAATCAATTAAAAAAAATTTTTTTGCTTTCATTTATTTGAAATACTGAAAGGGAGAGATGGAGATCTTCTCCCCAGTGGCTCATTCTCCAGACGACTCTGAAGTTCCTACAGGGTTGGGCCGGGCCATTGCCAGTGAGCCTGGGATTCTTCTTTCAAATTTGAAAGGCAGAGTTACCGAGACAGACAGGAGGGAGACGCACACACACACTCATGGAGAGCGTGAACACGAGGTCTTGTTTTGTTGTCGTTCCCCAAATGGCTTCAATAGCCAGAGCTGAGCTGATCCGAAACTAGGACCTTGTTCCAGGTCTCTGAAGTGGGTACAGGGTTCCAAGGACTTGGGCTGTTTTCCCAGGCCACAAGTAGGGAGCTGGATCAGATATGGAGCAGTTGATACTTGAATCGGCACCCATTTAGGATATAGGCACCTCAGGTGGAAGCTTAGCCACCACACCATGGCACCGGCCCCAAGCCTGAAATTTTGTCTAGGTCTCTAAGTGCTCCTCAGGGGTCGTGAACCCTCGGAGTGCCCTAGTCTTCAGGAAGGCCTGGAGGCAGGCCCACCAATGCCCCCCTCCTAGCAGTGCTGCCTAGGAGACAGGCTCTGCACCAGGACTCCGGCCCACTCTCCCCTATGCTTGCCTTTATTAGGAAACAACTGCAGCTTAGGACCTAGAAAAAGAAAACAAGATCATGAGAACTAGGAAGCGCTTCAGAAGAGTTGTATAAACTGCCTTGCATGTTTCTATGTTATGGTGTAAAGTGTGTCTCACTGACAGGTGTCCGGGTAGCCAAAATATTCCCGGGATTGTCTGTCCTGGAAGGCTGCTTAGAGACCCACGTAGAACGGACAGAAGGGAAACTTGCAGTCAGCTTTTTGCCTTGGTCCCCTGTATCGTTGTAGTATAACCGTGCTGTCACATCCCAAGCCCCAAGATCCAAAGAGACGCACAGAGTATAGTGTAATGCTTTCTTTTCTGGCTTTTGTCTTATTCTGAAGTTTGGCTTCTGTGATTGTGAACACACTGTTGTTATTTTTTATAATACGAGAAAGTTTTTAAGATTTATTTTTATTGGAAAGTCAGATATGCAGAGAGGAGGAGAGACAGAGAGGAAGATCTTCCATCCGATGTTTCACTCCCCAAGTGGCCTCAATGGCCGGAACTGTGCCGATCGGAGCCAGAAGCCTCTACTGGGTGTCTCATGTTGATGCAGGGTCCCAAGGCTTTGGGCCATCCTTGACTGCCTTCTCAGGCCACAAGCAAGGAGCTGGATGGGAAGTGGGGCCACCGGGATATGAACCAGCACCTGTATAGGATTCTGGCACATGCAAGGCGAGGACTTTAGCTGCTAGGCCACAGCACCGGGCCTAGCAGTTAAAGTTAAGTTCTTAAAAAAAAAAAAAAAGGCAAGAAATAAAAGGTCATTGTTGCAGCAGCTAAGGAAAACTTAGGCCTGTGATTTACAAAAGGCTTTTCTCTCCATGACAACCGCATTCGCTAGCGAAATTTATAGCATGTTGTAGAAAACAGCCTTTCTGTCCCATGATTATTTGACCTCAACGTGCTGGGAAGAAATTGAGTGAAAATGCCTGAGTATTTCTAAAGGCCGGGTTTCCAGAGCTCTCCTTCCATTTTCCGCCAGTCAGTCAGATTCTTCTCCCCTTGTCTGCTTCCAGCACGCAGTGTGCAGAAACTCCCAGGCATCGATGAGCCAACAGTGAGTCAGGAACCAGGGTGACGAACCTGTGTTCTCTGTTGAATGGCTGCTTTTCCCCGTGAGTGAACTTGGGACCCCCAGCAGGCCTTCCACCATTGGGCACTGCTAAAAGCATCCCAGAGGTCTGTTTCTGACCACTGTTCGCCAACCAGTGGAACTACATCTGTGGTTCTCCACTTGGTTTCACTCGGAGAGCTTTGAACGTGTGACCACCAGGGCCCCGCCCTGGAGATCCTGATGACGCAGTGGGGTTTCGCTCCTTCGGGAGCTGACTTCTGTCTGTGGCGTGTAAGGCAGGGGATCAAGCTGATTGTTCTGTGCGGGGGTGGGGTGGGGTGGGGGCGTGTCCTCAGTATGCTGTGAAGAGATCACCCTTCCCAGCACGAATGGTCTGGGCGCCCCCGGCAGGCTCACATGCCTGTTGTTTGAGCTCTGTTGAGCTCATGTCAGTCCTGGTGCTGAGACACTGTGCTACTAGTGCATTTCACCATGTTCTGCTTGACCATGTTGCTTTATTTTTCCATTGTTTCTTTTCCTATACTGCGTTGTTGTCAGTGTTAACTGCTCACGGTCCCCAGCTTGACATCTCTCCCGCCTTCCCTTCAGTCCCCAAGGCCTGTCTACACGCTGAGCATCAGCTGTTCAGGGCCTCCTTCGCCCCGTCCACAGCCCTGCCTCTCACCACCACTGGGCCCTCAAAGCTAGAAATGTTCTTGGTCCTCTGAATGCCTCTATCTACAGTCGTGGATATTTGTGCATCATGTTGCTAAATGTTCCTCCATACACAGTTGTATGCTTTGCAAATGAATAGGTTTAGCTTCCTCCCCCCACCCCAATTGATGTTCTTTCCCTTGGTCAAAGCTTTTAGCTGCCCATAATGCTTCAAGCAAAAAAGCAGTATGCTGAGCATGATTAAATTAGACCGTGAAGTCTGGGCAACGGGGGTTGGGAGGGAAGGTGACTGAACAAACAAAGGGCCCAGGCAACCCCTGCTGACATTCAGTGTTGGTGAAACTTACCGACAGGATGCCAGCAACCCAGCTCCTGGAGCCCTGGGTGACCCAGGTGCCTCCACAGGGAGGCTTCCCAGACTCCTGCTGGCCCAGGCGCACCTGCTGCCTTGTGTTGCTCCCAAGTGCATTTTTCTGAGGAAGCCTGGGCCCGTGTGTACCTGCAGGGAGGTGTAGCTGTCTGCCTGCTTGGTCTAGGAAAGCAAGAATTGGGAAGAACAGAGAGAACCTCTGCTGGTAACCCTCCACACTCCTGTTTTCTTTTTGTTCCTGCATTTGCCGCTGCTGTGTGCATCACTGCTCTAAGTGGAAGGCGTGCTAGCTAGCAAGCAGAATGACTGCTTTGTTGTATTAAACAGAAAGCTTCAGAATTGACCAGGGGGATATTTATGCAATGTTTATGATAGACACCACTAATCAGGTTTAGAAGCTTCTCGCTACCAGCTGTCAGGAGAGTGGTGGATTTTTTTTTTTAAAGATTTATTCATTTTTTATTACAGCCAGATATACAGAGAGGAGGAGAGACAGAGAGGAAGATCTTCCATCCGATGATTCACTCCCCAAGTGAGCCACAACGGGCCGATCCGTGCCGATCCGAAGCCAGGAACCTGGAACCTCTTCCGGGTCTCCCACGTGGGTGCAGGGTCCCAACGCATTGGGCCGTCCTCAACTGCTTTCCCAGGCCACAGGCAGGGAGCTGGATGGGAAGTGGAGCTGCCGGGATTAGAACCGGCGCCCATATGGGATCCCGGGGCTTTCAAGGTGAGGACTTTAGCCACTAGGCCACTGTGCCAGGCCCGAGTGGTGGATTTTTTTAAAATATATTATTTTACTTGGAAAATAATAGTTACATGTAGAGAGGGAGAGAGGAAGGGAAAGAGAGAGAGAGAAATAGAGACCATCTGCTGGTTCACTCCCCAAGTGGCCGCAATTGCTGGAGCTGAAGCCAGGTGTCCGGAGCCTCTTCCAGGTCTCTCACACAGATGCTGGGTCCCAAAACTTTAGGCCGTCCTCTGCTTTACCAGACCATGAGCAGGGAGCTGGATTGGAAGTGGAGCAGCTGGGACTTGAACCAGCCCCCACATGGAATGCTGGTGCCACATGTTGGTTAGCCTGATCCACCGTCATGTTGGCCCCTGCACACACTTTAAATACAGCAGGAGGTACATTTTGGCTGGTGTGCATATCTAGTAACTGCTAGGATGTAAACACTACCCTCACCCCCAAATATCCCTGGTGCACCTTGCATACAGTTCTTACCCCAACCCTATCTCCGTGTTGTCCCTGGTGAATAGTGATCCACTCTTCTATTGTAGACTGAATTTCTTTCCTTCAATGTCATAAACACAATTCTAGAATATTTACCATTCTGTGTCTACCTTGATTTACTGAACATGTTTTCCAGATAATTACATAGCATTGCTTATGTCACTAGTTCACTTGATTTTATTGATAAGAAATGGTTCATTGAGTGAATACGTCAGTTTACCCATTTCATTAAGGGTAGAAATTTGGGATGGTTATACTTCTGATTTGTTAAAAGTAACGCTATTATGAACATTCTTCTATGAGTCTTTGATATGTTTATATGTTGGCATATGCTTTAGCTGAGTAGGTGTCTGAGTGGAGTTAATGGATGTGTGCTCAGTGTACGTGTAAGTTTACAAGAAACTGCAAAACAACTTGCCAAAGTAGTTATACTATTACATTTCCCCCAGTAGTGTGAATTCCAGCGGTTCTACATCCTCATCAATACTTGCAGCATTGTGAATACTTTGGAAAAAGGTTTATTTACAGGTGCCAGAGGGAGAGATAACAGGAGAGATTTTCCGTCTGCTGGTTTACTCTCCACATAGCTGTAACGGCCCTCCAAGGTTGGGCCAGCTCAAAGCCAGGAGCTTGGAATCTCACCTAGGTCTTCTGTGTTTGCAGCAGGGGCCCAAACACTTGGACCATCCTCTGCTGATTTCCTAGACACATTGGCAGGGCAGCCAGGACTTGAACCAGTACTTTGTAGGATGCCAACAAAGCAAGATGTGACAGACAGCATCTGCTTTGCCAGGACCCGCCCCCAGGCTTGGGTGTCAGAGTTGTTCATTGTAGCTGTTCCAGTGGGTGAGCAGTAGCCTCCTACTGTGATTCTACTGGGCACTTCCCACATGCCTGAGAACCTGAAGCTGTGTTCATGTGCTTCGTGGCCACTCCACGTCTGTCTGGAAGCACCGACATCCTCTGCCCTGTGTCAGCTGGGATGTCATGTGACTCTCAAGCAGGTCCCTTCTAGGAGCTGTAAACGTCCTGTGAATATTTACTTCCGACATGTGTCTGCAGTTTGCTCAAAAAGCAGCAGTTCTAAATATTGGGGAAGTCTATCATATTGCTTCATGGCCAATGTTTTGTGTGTTGTAAGACATTATTGGTGATGTTATTGACATCACTGATGCCACAAGGATATTCTGCTGTGTTTTCTTTAAATCTTCATAATCTTACCTTTCACGCTGATGGATGGGGTCCATCTGAAGATAACTCTTGGGTAAGGTATGAAGTCAAAATTGTGGCTTGAGATACCTAAGTGGGTAGGTGGTGGACAAACGCACAGCTGCTGGAGCCGCACTCAAAGAGGTTCCCACGCCTGCTGAGTCTCCTTGTCCCCTTGGAGAATCAGGGGGTAGCACATGGGTGTGTCTGCTTCTTGTTTCTCTGTTCAGTTTCTTTTTCTTTCTTTCTTCCTTTTTTTATAATCTTACATAGTTGTTTAGGGTGCAAAGGGTCAAGGGCTACAGGAAAGTGGGTAAGACCATTGTTTCCACACGAATATCCATTTTCCCCCCTGTATCTGGGGTTGGGGGAGAAACAAAGGGAGAAGCGCCACCCAGCCTCCCACCCATCCCAGGTCCCCCATGTGGGGCATGCTCCCAGGATCCTGCTCAAACAGTTTTGATAGTTCAACAGTTCTGAATTGCTGCCAACCTTGCCTTCCCAAGCACGATGAAATCTATTCAGAATCCACTGGCTGACCTAGTCCCTTCATGGTTGGGGTTCTGAGACCAGCAGTTCAGTTAGAGGGGTCTCCAAGAAACTTCATCTGAGGTTCACCTGATTCTTGTGTGTGCTTGCCATTACAGGGTCTGGCACCATCCCTTGCCCCAATCAGCTTATGCACATGTTGGTCATTGCAATTGCTGGGTCAGTTCTGTCTTCCACACTAACCAATGGGTGTGCAGTCCAGCCTGATCCTGCCTACTTCATACCTGGCCCTCATGCAAACCAGTGGGAGCTGCAGCCCAGTTGGGGCGACTCCCCATAACTCCCACCAGGCCTGCCCCCTACCCTGGTTCCCATGCTTGCCACTATGTACCACACACTTGTTCAGTCTGTCCCACATCCCATTTAGCACTCATACATGTCAATGAGCATTGAATCCTAGTTCAACCCAACCAACCCTACTAACCCACACACATACTGGCAGGTGCCTTTCTGTCTAGCCACCCCAGTCCCTGTCCTGGTTTTCATGCTCTCCAGTGGAAGTGGTAACCCAAGAGGGAAGTGCCCACTATTTTCCTACTAGGCCACTCCCACTCCCTGATTAGGCACTCTCCAGGTGGTTCTGGAGTTTAGTTTGACAGATTTAGCCCCCAGTGCCAGTCTCTGCCAGCTGATGCTGTGGCAAAGCCCAACCAATCCTCACCCACTCTAATTTTTGCTTGCACCAGTCAGAACAGTCGTCCCAGCCTGGCTTTTCCCTGATCTGGCTCACATGAGGCCCACAGGTGTTGTAGCCCTGCCTGGTCTGGTCTGCCCCCATCCCAACTCACACTCTCCAGTGTGAGTGGTTGTCCAGCAGGGGATCCCACATTCCCCCTACCAGCTTTGCCCCTCCCTCCCTGGTTCTCTCGTGTGCTGTTTGGGCGCTGCGGCTACATCTGGTACGGCTCACCTCACCTTGGCATTCCATGATGTGTACTGGTTTGTGTCACGACTGAACCTGGCCCAACCCACACTCTGTTCTGGTGCTCGGATTTGCCAGTGTTTGATGTGAACTAGTTCAGCCTGGTCTGCCCCCGACCTATGCCAAATGTATGCTGGTGGGTATCTTTGGCCTGGTCTGGGTTTCTCACTATTGTGATTCTTGCGCTCACCTGGGACTGTGTCTCAACAGAGGAGTTTCCCAAGCCCCTGCATCAGAACCTCTCCCAATGCCAGATTTTGCGCATACTGGTGGGTCCATTGGCCAGGCCCTGCTTAATCCACCTCCTGTCCTGGTAGGAACAGTAGCCTTTCCTTGCTGGCCTTCAATCCATTCCAGTTCTTACTGTTGGATGTTTTAAGGCTCGTCCATACCCAGACACTGCTCACACATGGCTTGGTAGGGACAGAGACCTAGCCTAGTCCGTTCTACATCTACCCTGGTCCTCCAGAGCACCAGATGGTGCTGGCATGTAGCCCAGTTAGGTGTAGCCAGCCCCAGTCCACACTTGTGCCAAGGGAGACTGCAGCCATATCCAGACCAGAATACACCCCCTACTCCGGCCCCTGCACTCTCCCGTGGGAACCCCAACCCAGCAAGGGTGTACTCTCACAGCTCCCCAACTGAGCCTATTCCCAGCCCTACATTACGCGCATGCCAGTGGTTGCTCTGACCCAGTTGGCTTAGCCCCTCATCTCTCTCAGCCTTTGCCTTCGATGCTGTGGCCTAGTATCCCTGGCTCATGCAGACCGGTTGGTGTAAGAGCTTAGTTCGGCATGATCTGTGCTCCATTCCTGATTTTAGCTCTTCCCTGTGAGTTGAGGTTTGCTTGGCCTTTCCCAGTCCACCCCCTTCCAGTTGCAGCTTGGCCCACCAACAACCTATTTTAGGATGCACATTCAGGTGCTGCTGTCTTGACCTGCCCAGACTGTTGTTGGTTGCTTTACCCAGAAGTGATGGCAGGTTTCATGGTCACACCTAGCTCAGCCCATTGGCACCCCAGCTCAGGAGCTAGCCAGCAGGACTTGTATTTCCACAGGGTTTGGCCCACACTCCCCCACAGAATCTACCCCTGTACCTGGTTCTCTCACGTGCTGGTTAGTGTCTTGACCGTGCCAAGTGTGGCCAGTCCACTGTTTTACCACCCAGTCAGGTACTGGTACTTAGCCCTGACAGACAGGCCCCCGTCCATAGTTTTGGTGTGGACTGGTGTGTGGCAGTCAGTGATGCTCTATGCTGACAGCCCATCTCAGGATTCCCACTTAGGCTGGAGAATCAGTCCGACCCAAATAGATCTTATGGACTCCTCTAAACCATCATGTCTCAGTCCCCATGCTTGCCAGAAAGTTTTGTGACCCCATTGCTGGGAATCACTCAGGATTCATCCCTCACCTATCCATGGATGTCCCTAGGCAGCAATTACATATCTTAAAAACCCCAGAGCTTACCACCAAGTGGCCAGCAGGCAAAGCCTGGTGCCCAATGGGCATACTTGCCACCCAAAGTCTAGGACTCGGTCACCACCTGGTGGCAGCGACTTTGGCTTGAGTCCCCAGCATTGGGTCCCGCCTGGCTGGGCACCCCCCACAACCACCACACTGCTATGGGATCCTTTTGCCCCAACCCCATGGCCAAACACTGCCCCTCTCTATTCAGTTTCACGGGTCTTTCTGTTTATTCTTATTAAAACATGACACTGTCTTGATGGCCAGGGTTTTAAACTCTTTAAATCAGGTCTTAGAAATTTTTCAACTTTATACCTATCATCTCAGATTGTTCTCCATCCTTTGTAGTTCCATGTGTATTTTAAAAAAGATGATTCGAAAGGCAGAGTGTGTATATATATTTTATATATAATATATACATATATGTGAGTATATATATGGGGAGAAAGGGAAAGAAAGAAAAGGAAAGAAGGAAGGAAGAAAAACTTCATTTACCGATTCTATCCCCAAATAGCCACAATGGCCAGGAGCCTGGAACTCTTGGGTGGGCACGTGGGCTGCAGCAGTCCAAGTCCTTGGGGCATCTTCATCTGCTCTCCCAGGCACATTTGCAGGGCACTGGCTCAGAATTGGAGCAGCTGGGACTAGGACTGCTGCTCAGATGGGGTTCTGGCATCGCAGAAAGCAGCTGAAGTCGTGCTACAATACCAGCCTCCATGCATGCAGATGTTTGAGGTAGTTTGTGAGAAGGATCCACGAGGGGGAGATTTATAGACAGAAAGCTCCAGCCACTGGCTCACTCCCCGGATATCTGCCATGAACATGGCTGCTGCAGGCTGAACGCAGAAGCTGGAAGCTCACTCCGGATCTCCCTCGGGTGGCAGGGAACCAAGTCCTGCTCTCTTGCTGTGCCTCTCCAAGTAAAATTTTAAAACAAAAACTTTGCTTTTAAAAAGAATTAACTTATTTTTGCTTGAGACAGAGACAAAAGAGAGAGTGAGTGATACCTTCCACCTGCTGCTTCACTTCCCAAATGGCCACAGTGGCCAGAGCTGAGCCAGTTGGAAGCCAGGAGGTGGGAACATCTTCAGGTCTCCCATAGGGGTGCAGGCACCTAAAAAAACTGAGACATCCTCTGCTACTTTCAGTCAGCAGGGAGCTGGATCAGAAGTGCAGCAGCCAGGACTTGAACCTGTGCCCTACGTGGCATGCCAGTGCTGCAGCTGGAGGCTTACCCTGATAACCACAGTGCTGGCCCCTCTTTTTGATTTTTAAAAATGATTTCCATCTCTGTTATTTCCCTCTGTTAAAATATTGAATTTTCTTCTTTCCTAAAGATTTATTCATTGTTATTTGAAAGGCAGAATTACAGCGAGGAGAGACATAGAGATCATCCAACCTATGGTTCACTCCCAAATGGCCACCACAACCAGATCTGGGCAGGGCTGAAGCCAGGAGCTGGGAGACCCTTCTGGGTCTCACATGTGAGTGCAGTGGTCCAAGGACTTGAACCATCCCTCCACTGCTTCCCAGGTGCATTGGCAGGCAGCTAGTTCGTAAGTGAAGCATCTGGGACTTGTATCAGTACCTGTATGGGATGGTAGCACTGCAAGTGGCGGTTTTTTGTACTGCGCCACCACACCAGCCCCATCAACCTCACTTTTTTTTTTTTTTAATTTATTTTCATCAGAAATACAGATTTGCAGAGAGGAGAGAAAAAAGTTCTTCCAGCTGCTGGTTCACTCTACAAATGGCCTCAACAGCCAGAGCTGAGCTGATCCAAAGCCAGGAGCCTCCTGTGGGTGTCCCACATGGGAGTAGGGTCTCAAGGCATTGGACCATCCTCTGCTGCTTTCCCAGGCTACAAACAGGGAGCTGGATGGGATGTGGAACAGCTAGGAGTCTGATACCCCTATGGGATACCAGCACTGCAGGAGTAGGTTTAGTCTGATCTGCCACCACACCAGCCTCAATTTTTTTTTTAAGATTTTATTTATTTTTATTGCAAACTCAGATATACAGAGAGGAGAGACAGATAGGAAGATCTTTTGTCCGATGATTCACTCCCCAAGTGACTGCAACAGCTAGAGCTGCACCGATCCGAAGCTGGGAACCTGGAACCTCTTCCGGGTCTCCCACATGGGTGCAGGGTTCCAAGGCTTTAGGCTGTCCTCAACTGCTTTCCCAGGCCACAAGCAGGGAGCTGGATGGGAAGTGGAGGCGCCGGGATTAGAACCGGCGCCCATATGGGATCCCGGAGTGTTCAAGGCGAGGACTTTAGCTGCTAGGCCACTGTGCCGGGCCCCCAGCCTCAACTTTTAATTCTACTTTTCATGGTCTTATTATATAAAAATCGACTACAAATTGAGTTTTAAATGTATATAATAGTATAAAATGTTGGACTTAGAATTCAATTTAGCAATATGTGTGCAAGAGCTGAGCATTGAAAGATAAGAGGAGACTTCATAAAGTTCATGGGATTAAAATTATTTTGGTACAAGAAGCAATTGAAGTTTGGTTTATAGTGTTTTCACAATTGTCCTAGCCCCCGGGTGTGCGCTCAGCGTCTGCTCTCTTGGCCTCTGTTAGCTTGTGAAAGCCTCTGTGTAGGTTCCTTTGGGTGTTCTCTGCACATGCGAACATGGCGCGTGTAAATAAAGATGGCCTTCCATTGCCTGCGGTGTGGCCTTGCCTGCCTTCCCCAGTGCCCTGCCCTGGCCCTCCTGCCCCGTGATCAGAGGGAGGGGACAGAAGTGACCTCGTTGCCCTGTTGAAAACTTGGAGCTCTGTGTGCTGGCGAAGGAGGCTGTTAGTGTGTCTGCTCAAGGGGAAGGCTTTCCCTGCCTCCTTCTAAAAATCGAGAATGGCTGGGATTTTGTCACGTGCTTTATATTCAGCTGATAAAGTGACTGATTTATTCTCATTCTGTGATAGATGACATAGGTTGAGCGTTAAGTTAAAGCCACCTGATATCCCTGAGATAAATATGATGTGGTTGTTTATTGTGGGATAGGACTTACACATTTTTTTTTTGAAGATTGATTTATTTGGAAAATCAGAGCTGGAAGGAGATGGGGGAGGAGACGAGGAGAGATCTTCCTTCTGTCAGTTCTCTCCCCAGATGGCCACGGTGAGCTGAGCCAGAGCTCCACCCCAGTCTCGTCTCCCACATGGGTGTGCAGGGACTAAAGCACTGGGTCACCTCTTGGTCTTCCCAGGCCATTAGCAGGGCGCTGGAGTAGACGTGGAGCAGTCAGGACTTGAAACAGCACCCACAAGGGATTTTAGTGTCACAGTTAATAGCTTTTTACCCACTATGCCAACAGTGCCATGCCTGGACTTGTAACCCTTTGATAATAAGGTGTTTTGCATTTATGTTTATGTGAGAGGTTGACCAGTTGTTTGCTGCCTTTGATTGTCATCTGCTTTGGGTACCAGAGTGATGTTGATCTCTTGAGATAAATTCGAATTCCCTGGCCTTGGCCCACAGGTGTCTGTGAAAGACTGGTGTTGTCTCAGGCAAGTTGGATAACATCTACCTAATAGATGTCCTCCTCTCAAGGGTGAAAACTGGCGAATCTGACAAAGTCACAAGTGCGGATCACGTTAATTCCATTTTCTCAGGCATACAACGAGATCTTTCCATGACAAGTATTCGGTATTTGCATTTTAAGTTTTTGAGTAAAAAACAAAACTTTTGAGAGGCAGTGAGCATGAGAGATAAGAGCAAGAAAGGGCGTTTCCACCAACTCACTCGTGCCCCCTATGTCCTCCGTGGCCAAGGTGAGGATGGCCAAAGTCGAGCCTGGCAGGTCCATCCAGCTCTCCCATGGGTGGTGGGCACCCGGCTCTCAGCCATCCCCACTGCCTCTCGGGCTGCGTCAGCAGCGGGCGGATGTAGACCCACTAATGCAGGACACCCGCTCCATCACCACTAGACGAAACGCCTGTTCTCTTGGTTTTGGTTTGGGATTCCTAGTTTGTATATACTAAATCTTGTCCATTTTCATGTTTCTCTCACTTTCTCTTGTTCAATTTTTAAATTTCTTATTTAAAAAGCATTGTTCCATGGAGACAATCATGCCTATCTGTCTGTCCTTCCTTCCTGGTAAAATCAGTTTCTTTGGCAGCGGGGATGAGGGGACAGTTTCCCATTCTTGGAGTAGCTCCCCAGATTCCTGCAGTGGTCAGACTGGGAAATGCCGCCACAACAACCTGGAACACGCCCCACTTGGGTGGGAGGGACCCGGTGCTTACCCAGACTTTACCTGCTGGAATTGGAGATAGAGCTGGGACCCAAACAGGCATTCCAATATGGGATTGGGGGTCCCAAGCAGCACCTTCACTGCCACGCCAGCTCCCCACCTGCATTTTAAAGGCTCTTGTTTAGGAATTTACTCTGTCAGGTGCACGTTTGGCTAGCAGTAAAGATGTGCACAGCCTACTTTGGGATACCTGAGTTTGGGTCTGGGGAACAGCTCCCAAGCCCTCCCCCCGCTTTTTTTAAGATTTGTTTATTTTTTATTGGAAAATCAGATATACAAAGAGGAAGAGAGACAGAGAAAGGTAGATCTTCTGACTGCTGATTCACTCCCCAAGTGAGTGCAGTGGCTGGAACTGAGCCAATCCAAAGCCAGGAGCCAGGAACTTCTTTCTGGGTCTCCCACTTGGGTGCAGGGTTCCAAGGCTTTGGGCCATCTTCAGCTGCTTTCCCAGGTCACAAACAGGGTGCTAGATGGGAAATGGGGCCACTGGGACACAAACCAGCACCCATGTGGGATCCTGGGATGTGCAAAGCAAAAACTTTAGCCACCTGGCTACCATCCTGGGCCTGCAGCTCCCAATTCTAGCTTCCTCCTAAGGGACACCCTGGGAGGCAGGGTGGTGTTCTAAAGAATGCGGGCTCTGACCACCACTGTGGGAGACCTGGATTGACTTTTCTTTTTTTTTTTTTTTAAAAGATTTATTTATTTTTATTACAAACTCAGATATACAGAGGAGGAGAGACAGAGGAAGATCTTCCGTCCGATGATTCACTCCCCAAGTGAGCCGCAATGGCCGGTGCTGTGCCGATCCGAAGCCAGGAACCAGGAAACTCGTCTGGGTCTCCCACCTGGGTGCAGGGTCCCAAGGCTTTGGGCTGTCCTCAACTGCTTTCCCAGGCCACAAGCAGGGAGCTGGATGGGAAGTGGAGCTGCTGGGATTAGAACCGGCACCCATATGGGATCCCAGAGTGTTCAAGGCGAGGACTTTAGCTGCTAGGCCACGTCGCTGGGCCCTGGATTGATTTTTCAATTGCCATTTTTAGCCTGTCCCCGCCCTGCTCATTGTGGTGGGCAGTGAAGCAGTGGATGGGAGCTCTGTGTGTATGTCTTTCTCTGCCTCTTAAATAATAATAGTAATAATAATGTTATCCTGCTCTTCCCTACATGAACTTAGGTGTTTGAGGAGCAGACAGATCTGTCATCTGCTGGTTTAGTCCCCACATGCACCCAACAGCTGGGACTGGATCAGTCATAAGCCAGTAGTTCACAGTTCAGTTCTGTCTCCCCATGGTGGGAGTGGTAGGGATCCTCAGGTGCGCATTAGCACACGGCTGCAGGGGAACGTAAAGCTGGGACTTCAGCCTACGGGCTCCACTCTGTGGCCATCGGTGCCACCTGATCCTTTCACCTTTGATGTCTGGTTTATCCATCCGCCTGCGGACGGGTGTTCGGGTTGCCTTCACCCCTGGCTGTGGACAGCACTGTTATGAGCACAGGGTACCCGGGTGTCTGCACACCCCTGCTCCTCCTGTCCTCCATCTACTGTGGAGCAGAATGGCCAACCACAGGATGATCTGTGTCATTTGTTCCACCTTTTAAAAAATTCTGATAAAATGTAACAAACCTTAACCATTGCATGGCAAGGTTTAGTGGCATTGAGTCTGTTCACAAATGTTTCTACCCTTCTGCCTCCAGAAATCAGTTTCCCCAGCTGAAATTCTGTCCCTGTGAAATGCCAACTGCCAATGCCCAGCACCACGGAACCTGGGCTGCTATGACTTTATCCATGAAGGCAATGACTGTAGGTAGCTCATACAAGTGGAATTGCAGGGTACTTTATTTGTGCCTTGTTTATTGTACTTAGCACAAAGTCTTCGAGGTTCATCCATGTTGAGCCTGGGTCTGAGTTTCGTTTTCACCAGAATACTGCCTACTGGCTATGTGTACCACGTTTTGCATATCCAGTTGTCTTATGCACACTTCAGTTGCTTCCATTTCGTGACGATGGTGAATAATATCCTGCAGTGAGCTCGGACTATGAATCTCTCTTCAAGCACTTGCGTTCATTTTTTTGAGTTTACACCCAGGAGGACTGTTGGCTTTTGTGTTAACTCTGATTCTTTAAGGAATTATCTTGTTTCACCTCCACTGCTTTTCCAGGCCATTAGTGGGGAGCTGGATTGGAAGTGGGGCAGCTGGGACATGAACTGGTACCCATATGGGATGTTGGCACTGTTAGAGGAGTAGTCCGTTGTCACCACATTGGCCTGTCACTTTTTAAGATTTGCATATTTATTTCGAAAGTCAGGGAGAAACAGAAATCTTGTATCCACTGGAATGTCTCTTCAAGTCCTTTGTCTTGGAAAAATTGGTTTTTCAGGAACCTTTATTAATTTTAGGATAGATTTCTGTATCTGTAAAAACTCTTATTGGAATTTAATAGAGAAGGTTTTTTTTAATCCACTTTCAACATACAGGTACTTAATCTAATGCATTTTTTTCCTTATAAGATTTATTTCCTGGAAAAGCAAAATTAGAGAGGAGGACACAGATTTTTCCATCTGCAGGGTCAGTGCATTCACAAATAGCCCTCAGGCCCTGAACTGGGCCAGGCCAAAGCTGAGAACCCGGAACTCCAGCCAGGTTTCGCACGTGGAAGGCAGGGGCTCAAGCAACTAGCCCTCTTTGCCTTCTTTGCTTGGCACATTAGCAGGGAGCCAGACTGGAAATGGAGCAGCCTGGACAGGAACTGGTGTCAACATGGGCCACCAGTGCTACAAGTGACTTAATCTACTGGGCTACAATGCCAGTCCCTCCAAAGTGTTACTTCTAGACAGAATAAAGTGGGATCTGGAATGTTTTTTTCTGATGTTATGTCACTGTATTTCAAATGGAGATTTTATTCCTTTACATTCGAAGATAATAGGAAAGGGGCTTCCTTGGCATTTTGTTTTCTCTGTGTCTCAGTTTTTCCTGGGCCTGCCTTTCTTCCTTGACTGACTTCTTCCCTTGTAGTCTTAGTTATTTATTGCTAGGTAACCGTCTTTCCTTTTTGGATATTCTGGATCTTGCGCTCTTTACGTGTTATTACATGTAACATCCCTGTATTGTAGTGCTCTCATTTCACGTCTAGCTTGCTGTTGAACTATTTTGATTTTCCTGTGGTTACTTTTACAACACCGTTTGATTCCTTTTATGTAGTTTCTTCCTTAATATTCTCAGTTGGTTTATGTGATTTTCTTGACTTCCTTTAATGTATTTTAAACTGACTTATTTGAGCAAAGGAGAAAAACAGTGAAAAGAGATTTTACTCACTGCTTCACTCCCACATGTGCAGAGCAGCCTGGACTGGGCCAAAGGCAGAAGTCAGGCACTCGGCTCGCGTGCCAGAGGCCCAAGTAGCTGAGCGGTGAGCCTGCTCCGCGGGCTGTGCGGTTAGCAGGAAGCTGGGGAACAAGCCCTGCTGAGTCATAGCCTGTGCAACAGCAGGCACACCAACAATTCCACCACTATTACTACCTGGATGTATACATTCTGCCATAGGTACAGATAACAAAAAGCACAGGAAACAGGCTGTGGTACTATCCGTGGTTCCAGGCATCCGCTGTGGGTCTTGGAATGCAGCTCTTGAGGTGAGGGGGGCAGTGCTGGAAGGCCTGTGCTTACGTGATGCACTGTGACCTAAGCACCTTATCCCATTGAGAGTGCTTTAGAAAGTGCAGGTAAGCTTCCCACAAGCTACACTGCACACTGCGTGCTGTCAGCCACACCATAGACAAACATCCTCAATGTTACAGAAATAGAGTGTGGGAAAGGGAACACTAATTACTCTTAGTAAGGGCTGCTTTTCTCTCTCATGGTAAAAGTCTAAAAAGGGTAGTCATAGAATCTTAGTATTTTGCCTTTTAAAAAGTTCTTGTGGACTTCGGTGAATGCCTTTCCTAAACAAAAGGGCCCAAGTGCAGTTGAGACCACACCCTTCTCCCCTGCAGATCACTGATGCACCAGTGTGTGTCACTCAAGATTCAAATATCACCTCCCGAACCCTACATAGCCGGCAGATTTGTTAGAAACAAGCCTTATTATAAAACTGGAAAAACAATGATGTTGCACCTTTCATATTTTTTAAAACCGATTTCATCTGTGGTTATCTTGCTTTGCAAAACCTCGAAAGGGAATCAGTGTTCCACTCCTTCACAGTAACAAAGTCATCTTAAACATACAAGCCCAGGCTGTTCGAACCATCAGTCTTCACGTGTCAAGACAGTTAAGCAAAGGCTGCATTGACACAAGGTGAACTTTAAAGTCCCCAGAAGAGAATGTAGCCAAGAGCTGTGCTGGTCCTAGATGTGTGTAAGTTTCTAAGATATTAGTAAGGTGGAATCACTTTATTCTGATAAATGTGGCACATGCGATCCCACAGTGTCATTTGTGACTTTTCCTTTGCTCCTGCTAAGTCTTTAGCCAAACGGGAAGTCGTTCTGCAAGGGGAGATATGGTTCCTGGGTTGCTCACCCCCAGCGCTGGCTGTCCTCTGCCCCTTCAACGTGCTCCCAGCCAACTCTGTTTCTCCTCAGGTGACGGTGACTGTGTGTGATTTCTCGTTATCTCAATGTTTATGCCCCTGCACTGAAGCTGTCCCTTTCTTTTTTTTTTTTTTTTAAGATTTATTTATTTTTATTACAAAATTAGATATACAGAGAGGAGGAGAGACAGAGAGGAAGATCTTCCGTCCATTGATTCACTCCCCAAGTGAGCCGCAACGGCTGGTGCTGTGCCGATCTGGAGTCAGGAGCCTCTTCCAGGTCTCCCACATGGGTGCAGGGTCCCAAGGCTTTGGGCCATCGCCATCCTTGACTGCTTTCCCAGGCCACAAGCAGGGAGCTGGATGGGAAGTGGAGCTGCCGGGATTAGAACCGGCACCCATATGGGATCTGGGCCCGTTCAAGGTGAGGACTTTAGCTGCTAGGCCACGTTGCCAGGCCCTGAAGCTGTCCCTTTCGTGGCTTTGTACCCTGGAGTGGGCACTTGGTATAGGACTGTGACTAGCAGACAAGAGATGGCTAGGTAAGACCCCCAGTAGCAACAAGACCGCACCTATAGACACACTTCAGACTGGTGACAGAAAATGTGAACTGTGACAATGTATGCACGGATTTCTAAATTTGTAGGCATGTGTTAAGACTATCTCTACACAAACACTGGTTCACAGCATGTATTGCATATGTATGTTATTTTACCACTTAAAACTTCTCAACCTTCTCACACTGCAATAACCACTTTATCTTTACTGAAGTAGGTGGACTACCACATTGTTACTGTATTTACCATTTAGCATCTCCAAGACTCAACCTGCTTGTTACTGCTGCGACTGTGTGAGGTTCTCGCCCAGATGCCAGACTGGGGATCCTTCGGTAAGCTCCATGTTGGAGGTAACTCCACATTTGAAGTTAGTGAATGAGGAAACTTTCAGTCTTCTAAGAAAAGCTTAGTGCTGTTGAGGTACCCATAATTTACGTATTTCCCAGGATACTTCAGGCCTCATTTCTTTAAAAGATCAGCATAAAATAAAGGATTATGAAGACAGGTGGACCTAAAGCTTCCCGTTGGCTCTCCTCCCCCTTGGCACGTGTGCAAAGCTGAGGTGTTCTGTAAGCTCTAGCTCTGAGAAGTTCATCAGTTGGCAGCAGCCATGGGGTGATGCAGTTAGAGCCCTCATCCGTGCCAGCTCCAGGCTCTGGGATCGAGCTTCCAGAACCGTGAACTGGATAATGACCCTCTGAAATGTTAGCAGACGGGAAAGGACCACAGCGGCAGTAAGCTGGACCTTCCTTTCTGTGTTTGGTTTCTTACTTCTAGCACTTATTTTTCTTAAAGTTGGTGATCAAGTTCACCACTTTATATAAATATTCTTACTAAATACTTGAAGTGGAACCAAATGTAGTGGGAAAAACAAACTTCATAGTTCATTAAAAAATACATTATCTACCTTCTTAGAGAATTAACCATATTCTCCTTCAAATATTTGGACAGTGTATACAGGATAGAGTCCTAGTGTGACGATGAGAAATGTAAAATTAGAGGACCTGCGGCCACACCTCACTAAATTCACAGCTTCCTAGTACCACACTGCATTTTCAAAGGGAGAAAGCCTTGAGCGCCAACGCTGGTGGTCACCCCACAAGCCTAGGAAGGTGTGCACTTCCCCACAATTGTAATGTGATGTTAGCCTGAGAACCAAGAGTGTGTGCTTAAGTCCTGTGTCTTAAAGAAATAATGTAACAATAAGCCTGTTACTGCTCTATCATACAATCATATTTAAATATGAAAAATACACAGAAAACACATTTTTAAAAAAGGTTTAAGATCATAAATAGGTCATTGTTGTCACAACACATTTCAAAGTTTTTAAAAAACAAACATTTTGGCTTTCCAAGAAAAATTACTTTAAAAAAATCAATTCCCTCATCATTGAAAGGACTTGTACAATTTTAAGCTCCCAGTCTCCTAAGGCACGGTATTTGTTGAATCAGAAGGCCAAGGTCACCGCCCACTGCTGCAGGAGTAAGAGGCAAAGCACGGACAGCAAACCCCTGCCACAGGCGCAGCTCATTCTAGAAGAAACAAACTTGGTGAGCGTTCCTGTGAAAAAGGCCCAGTGTTATGGCAGGATGTTGTTTCAACAAGCTTTTTGGCTGAAGCAGTTTAATTCACCACATGGGCAATGGGAGAAGAGGGGGACCAGCAAAATCCAGGGTGAGGTCTGTGAGGAGGGCGGAGGGGAGGCAGCCAGCCGGGCCGGGCCGGGCTCGAGCCCTCGTTTGTCCCAGGTCTCTGCGCAGACCCCGCCCGCCGAGACGTCGGGGAACACTAACGCTGACTCTGCCGTTCCAATCCAAACTTTTTTTTAAACAAAATTGAAAATGCCTTATTTTTAACTCTGCCTATTTTATATGTACAATGTAGTGATTCACTTTGATAAGGAAAAACAAACCCCACAATGTGACTGTCCACAGATGAATCACAGCTGAGGTTCACGACTGAATCAATCATGGAGTGTTCATCAGTTGTAAAGGAGAGCAGGAGAGCGAGGGAAGCCGGTCTGTCATTCCAATTCTGACAAAGTGCAAGGTCTTCGGAACTCTTGTCCACGTTCATGCAGCCATTTATTGGATACTGTGAGAAAAAAAGATTTAACAAGTTATTTCAACAGAAGCTAAAAGCCAAAAACAGACAAAACCAAATGTTTGTGTCCTGGAGGCGTGCATACATTTGAAAGTCTGTGCCTTTCCTGAAGTTTGCAATACCCTGGTGAGGCCTGAAGTGAAACCAGCCAGAACACTGTGACCTTCAAAATAGACATCTTTTTTTTGTTGTTGTTGTTAAGATTTATTTTTATTGCAAAGTCAGATATATATAGGGAAGAAGATCTTCTGTCCATTGATTCACTCCCCAAGCAACCGCAATGGCCCGAGCTGTGCTGATCCGAAGTCAGGAGCCAGGAACCTCCTCCAGGTCTCCCATGTGGGTGCAGGGTCCCAAGGCTTTAGATGGGAAGTGGGACTGCCGGGATTAGAACTGGCGCGTTCAAGGTGAGGACTTTAGCAACTAGGCTACGGCACTAGGCCCAAAAATACAAACATCTTAATGATGAACTCAGCCTCACCAGAGGAATGTATGTGATGAACTATCATGTGCTCATTGTCTCCTTGTTTCCTAGATGCTTAAAAATATTTATTCAAAAGGTGGGGTGGCAGAGGGGGATCCTTTGTCCACCAGCTCATTCCCCAAATGGCCGCAACATCTGAGGCCAAGCTTGCATGGAAGGCAGAAACAGAACTCCACCAGCAACCCAGAGAGGTAAGAGACCCAAATAGCAACCACCATGTGCCCTTTCAGGGAGCAGGAAGTTGGACTAAATAGGGCCACAAGGGCCAGGGTTGTGGCATATGGATTAAGCTGCTACTGGCATCCCACACAAGCACAAGTTTGGGTCCCAGCTGCTCCACGTCCAATCTAGCTCTCTGCTAATGCCCCTGGGAAGGCAGTGGGAGATGGCCCAAGTGTGGTGAGCCCGTTCCCATGTGGGATACCCAGAAAAACCCCTGTTTCAGCTTGGCCTCACTCTGGCAAGTAAACCAACAGTAGGAAAATCTATCTTCTCCACTCTCTGAAACCCTTTCAAATAAACTTGCCTTTCATCTCTAAAATGCACTAAGCTCTCTTGCTGCTCCAATCCAGGTTCCCTCACCAGCTGCTGAAGACCGGACAACTCTGTCAACCCATGCCCCCACCTCGCCTCTTCTCAGTGAAGCCCACCACCTGCCAAACATGGTAACGACTTTCAACCATGATGATCAGGTATGGTCAATCTTGCTATGCCCTTACAGTAACCAGCAGACATTTGTTAATTAAGGTGTCATAGTGACAGTAAAATTATTCAACTTTTTATACTGATTGCGGTACATCCTCATCCTGCATGACCATGAAAGTGAAGACGTTCAGTCTTCTCTGAAAATTTTTCATTTGAAGTAAGAGATTGCTAGGAGGAGGAGAGAAGGGGCAGGGGCAGAGAATCTATCTGCTGGTTCACTCCCCAGATGAATGAAACAGCCGGGACTCTGGCTGAAGCCAGGAGCTTCCCTCGAGTGTTCTAAATGGGTGCAGGGCCCAAGTACTTGAGTTATCTTCCACTGCTTTCCTGGGCCTTATCAGGGAGCTGGATAAGAACTGGAGCAGCAGGGATACACATTGGTGCCCATGTGGGATATCAGTTCTTCAGATGGAATATTTGCTATGCTACCACATAGGCCACATGAGGCTGTCTTTAAAGCTGCTACTCTAGCCTTCCATGAGCCCAGGTTTGAAGATGGTGTCCCAACTTAGGCAGTCATCAACTTCAACTTACTTTTACTCATCAACACATCTCAGATTATGAACTCCTTGAAAGGAGTTTTGGTTAAGCCTCTTGTATCAGTACCAGTTCAAGTCCCAGTTACTCCACTTACAATCCAGCACCCTATTAATATGCCTGGAAATCAGGAAAAGATGACCCAAATGTGATTCCTATCACCCACAGGGGAGACCCAGATGGAAATCTTAGCTTAGGCCTGATGCAGCCACTGGGTGAACCAGCAGATGGAAGTACACTGTAGCATTAACTTTGAAATAAGCCACTCTCTGAAAACATTACGACCAAGAATGTGTCTTGCCCTGTTGAGGTCATACTAGGGTGGGCAAATGTGCGGAGGCTTTTAAGATGTTGACGAATATAGCTTCAAGAAATGAGACAAAAGTATTTTCAGAGCAAACAGCAAGCACTTACCCCATTTGTTTCCCACCAGCACCGGGCAGGCCGCATGCCGTGTACTGTAATCTCCTTCTCCGCTGGCAAACAAATTATACCAGAAAACAGCGGTGCCCTGTAGGAACATCACGTTACTCCCTGGGCCAGGAATGACAGGTAAGGACTACCTCAACGAAAGCACTACATCTGGCTCGAATGTATTTCTGAAAACACACTACTTTCACATAATTGAACAAAGTTTTTAAAGTTAACATCACAAAGCTGCCCCTGACAAGGAGTATGTGCCAAAGTCAGCAAACTGTACACTATGGAGGGGCAAACATACCTGTAACAATTTCAGAAATGAAAACTGGTCAAGTAGAAATACCTGGGGGATTGTTATCTCTAGGTACTCTTACTAGATTGTTCCACAAAGATACTAGAAATGTTGTCTAGCAATAAATAACACAGCACTTATGCTGCCTTGAAAATGTAATACAGTACTTAGAAAAACCACTTACTTTTTTGGGCCATACGCTAGCTCCTACTTCAGGAAAAACAGTGGCTCCTCCTGCGGACACATCGCTCATCTGTAAGGGACAAGGGGGCATGCTTAGCAAGTGTGAGGTGCCAGCTGAGTCAGCTGCTCTCCCGGCAGCACAGCCTTGGGGCACCCAACCACCTTCATGAGGTGGGGAGCCAGCTGCCCTGAGGCTGGCACTGCTCCCCAGCTCCTGCTTAGAGGGCGGGAGAATGACATCCAGACCAGAGAGCCAGCATCAGGCACCACTGCAGGCTGAGGACCAGTTGACTGATTCTCCCTCCGACTCTGGCAGGCAAGAGTAAGATGGTAATCCTTGGATAGTAGGAGTCCAGGGGAGGATTCCTGCAGTGAGCACGAGAGCACACATAGACCCCTGTCCCTGGAGCCCAGTGCTTGCTGGGGGAACTGCTCAACCTGCCCTGGCCTCAGGTGACCTCTGACCAAACAGGAAGGACTCTGCTGGGCCTGAACCACTGCCAGCCACAGGCAAGCTTGGCGCACAGACCTATTCAGCGCTGAGAACGAGGTAACAACCCAGTTTAGCACCAACCTTAGTGGACATGGGACTTCCCCCATCGTATCTCCCGCCCCTAGGGAGCAGGGCAAGAGAGAATAGGTCTGGGAACTCAGTGCCAGGTGATACAATCCTATAGTTCCTGGCTCTAGGTCAGCGCCAGTGGATAGAACCTGCAGGTTCACCTGTGTGGTGACTGGTCACCTGAGTGGACATGTATTGCAGCCAGCATCCCCCTGGGCTGGCAGCGTGGTGTTGCTCCTAGCAATGTGTTACACGGCCTGTGCAGGCAGTGGAGTTGGTGGCCACGAAATTAGCTACCCCACTGCTCCCCTACTCTGCACAGCATCAAATCCGTGGTGAGAGTACTGGCAACTTGAGGGAAGAAAATGAAGATTCACAAGTAATTACACAGGAGCTTGGTGCTGGTTCTCCTCACCGAGAGCACAGTGGGGCTGGACCCCCGGCACCTGACCATGAACATGGGAGAACATGATACATTTTGGGAACACTTCTCAGTAAATTTAGAGACAGACACAACTGCAGATTTTGGATAAATTTGGGCTTTGAATGCCCTCTACTGCTGGAACAGTGATGCTATGCCAACATAGGAGTCATGGCAAACGTGAACCTAGGACACCAATTAATGCTGGAACAGCCCAAGTGTCCACAAGCTGAGAGAGGCATGAGTAGACCACTTAGTAAACACAAAAGGCAGGTAATTAGAATGAACACCTCCTTCAAGGTGCAGATGTCAACAAGCACCAAAAACTGAGGGGACTGTGACCTCCTCAGATGAATAAAGTGTCCGCCCCTGACCATTTAGCAATTAGTGCCTTTAAACCTGCACAGAAATCCAAGTACTCATGTTAACGACTCAGTTGCAAGCAACAGGAACTTATTTGATATTCTAACAGAGAAAGTTAATTCAAATATTTTTAGCTGAATAAATACAATACTAACAGGTAAGCACATACCAACTGAAGCCTGCATTTAAGAAAGAACTTGGGCCCGGCATGGTAGCCTAGTGGTTAAAGTCTTTGCCTTGCACATGGTGAGATTCCATATGGGTGCAGGTTTGTATCCTGGCTGCTCTGCTTCCCATCCAGCTCCCAGCCTGTGGCCTGGGAAAGCAGAGGATGCCCCAAAGCCTTGGGATCCTATATGCACATGGGAGACCCAGAAGAAGTGTCTAGTTTCAGATTGGCTCAGCTCCAGCCATTGTGGCCACTTGTGGGGTGAACCTGCAAATGGAAGATCTTTGTCTCTCCTTCTCTCTGTAGTTCGGACTCTCCACTAAACAATAAATCTAAAAAAATTACTGCAGGGCTCGGCAGCGTGGCCTAGTGGCTAAGTTCCTCGCCTTGATCCCATATGGCCGCTGGTTCTAATCCCGGCAGCTCCACTTCCTCTCTATATCTCCTCCTCTCAGTATATCTGACTTTGTAATAAAAATAAAATAAATCTAAAAAAAAAAAAAAAATTACTGCACTTCAACAGAGAGAAACAACAGAAAAGAACAGTAAAGGCCACAGCAGAAATGAAACAGAGAAACTTAGATGACAACAGATCAATGAAATTAAAGCTGGTTCGTCAGACACAGAAAAAACTGACAAACCTCCAGTGAGAAAGACGAAGAAAAAAGGCCAACCTACTAATTGCAGAGATGTGAAGGGGACATTACAGATCAAAGTAGAGAAAAGTATCAGTGTTGTTAGCTACAGGCCAAAAAGCTCCACAACTTCAAAGAAACGGACAGATTCCTAACCCGCCAAGACCAAAACATCAAGAACTACAATACCTGAATAGACGGGAAAAGAGTTCATAGCCTACTTTTTTTTATTGGAAAGGCAGCTCTACAGAGAGAAGGAGAGACAGATCTTCCGTCTGATGATTGACTTCCCAAGTGACCGCAACAGCCAGTGCTGCGCCGATCAGGAGCCAGGAGCTCCTCCGGGTCTCCCACGCAGGTTACAGGTCCCAAACCTTTGGGCAGTCCTCAACTGCTTTCTCACGCCACAAGCAGGGAGCTGGACAGGAGGCGGGGCCACCAGGATTAAAACCAGTGCCCATATAGGATCCCGGAGCATTTAAGGCGAGGACTTTAGCCACTAGGCCACGGCGCCAGGCCCCGGGTTAATAAATCTGAAACATCACTGTAAAATGTAGGATGTAAACTGATAAAACCTCTACCGTGCGCTTACCTCCAGAAAACATAAGCCCCAAGAGCATAAATTTGTATTCTACAACCCTCAGTGCTGGTCTTCCCTGTGATGTTTCTCACTTAGGCAGAGGAGGCTAGCACAAACGCTTAGGACCCTGCTACCCCATGATGCAGACAAGGATGAGTTCCAGATCCTGGCTTCAAGCACACCCCAGTCCTGGCTGCAGGGACCATTTAGGAAATGAACCAGCAGAACAAATTCTTGCTACTTTCCAAATAAAAGTCACATATGTATGTTCCAATGTGTCTTGTCTTACATGCTCTTCAGTGGCAGGATTTATGTTCCTCCTCTTGAAGCTAGACAGATCCTGTTCATTGCCTCACTTGATACAATACAGCAGGTGTTACCAATGTAGGACTTCTGAGTGTGGACCCTAACAATGCCTTTGACTTGGAGAGTTTCAGATCTGGTCTCATAAGGTGAGGTAGCCTGGGGGACATGAATGAGTCTGCACTGCAGCCATGCCAGTGCAGGGCCAGCCTCAACCTTAACACTGACCAACAGCCAGACCTATACCCACCACAGGTCTGGAGCAGGACACGTAGTTCAATCCAGGCAACTGCACAACTGTGAGAGCGGATAATGAAACTGTCACTGTTTTAAACAATTCAGTCTTGCTATGATCAAAACTCTTCCCATATGTATGAATACTATCTAAAAATTAAGGTAATACTGCTGAAACTTTAAACTTTATGACAGCTGTTACCCTTGATAAGGCTTCCTGGGTGCTGTCATATGCTACTGCTTGACCTTGGTGCTGATTATACCAAATGTGTTCTCTTCATAAAAAACCTATGGAAGGGGGCCCAGTGTGTGGTGGCCTAGTGGCTGAAGTCCTCACATTGAATGCGCCAGGATCCCATATGGGCACCAGTTCTAATCTCAGCAGCCCTGTTTCCCATCCAGCTCCTTGCTTTTGGCCTGGGAAAGCAGTCAGGGATGGCCCAAAGCCTTGGGACCCTGCACCCATGTGGAAGACCTGGAAGAGGCTCCTGGCTTCAGATAGGCTCAGTTCCAGCCTTTGCACTCGGGGAGTGAATCACTGGACAGAAGATCTTCCTCTGTCTTTCCTCCTGACTTTGCAATGAAAATAAATAAATCTTTTTAAAAAAACTTGTGGAAGTTATGCATTAATGAATTGCACATCCTTCTATATAATAGTGTGTCATACATTTATGAAAATATGTATACATATAGAAATTGGGAGATTGCTGTGTGTGTTTATATTACAGATAAATAAATGGATAAATATTTTGGTCTATGGAATATCTCCAAAAAGTAGCACCATCCAGATTTTACTTTTCTTCATCACAGGTTTTGTGTGTATGTATAAAGTTTTATTTTTATATGTGAAGGGCAGATAGAGGGAGATAAAGAGAAAGATCTTTTATTTGTTAGTTCACTCCCCAAATGGCTGCAACAACCAGGTTGGGCCAGGTCAAACCCAGCAGCCAAGAATTTCTTCCAGGTTTTCCACATGAGCGGCACGAGCCATAAACATCTGGTCCATCTTCCACTGTTTTGTAGGCCAGTCTTAAGGAGCCAGATTGGAGGTGCAGCAGCCAGGACTTGAACTGGTGCCCGTAAAGGATGCTGGTGTGGCAGGTAAAGATTTAACAATGCCAGCTCCCTTCTTGTTTTTTGAAAAGTTTCCACAATTAACATCTACACTACCATTTGAAAAAAGTTGCAAATGCAACAAAATTCTTAACTCTTTTAACTTAGTTATAAAAACTTTAAGCTACCTACTTAAAAGAATTATGCAGAACAAACAGATCAAAATCAGTTATGCAATTAAGTCTCAAAATATAAAAACCTTAACTTACATAAAACAGCCATGTGGCAATTCTATTTCCTGTTCCCAGCTCTTTGAAAGCATCTGGTTCATCTTTCTGTGAATAAAACAGCAAATCCAATGGCATAAAATTTCTCAATATAAATTATCAAGTGGCAACTACACATCAATAGTAACATGCTAAAAAATATGCAAAAAAACAAGCCCCCAAAGTTCCTTGATAATGTCCTATGCACTGTACACACCAGGCATTCAAATGCTTACTGATTGTCGAGTCAGTTCCTACGCACTAGATACGTTTGGCAAGACCAAGGCAGGGAAACATATTTTCAAATCTCTGCTAACTACAGATTATTTAAGAAGTCAAAGACTGTAATCTTACCTTCCAGAAAAATAAGACCTGAGAGCCATTTCTTAGCTACACTCATGAAACCAACTTCCATTCATTGGGTAAAAAGATTTTGAGATTTACCTTCAACTCATGACCCTCTCAAATACTAACTCCAATTACGGCTGTCATCCTCTTAAGAGAGTCGGCTCTTTAATCAGGCTGGAAAATTCATGTTTAGCTATTTAAACCTAAATATAAAGAGCAATATAATCTTTTTGCATTTATCCTAGAAAAATGAAAAAATTCTTCACATGAAAATTTATACACATTCTTAGCTGTGAAAACAAGAACAGTAAAGTACCCTAATGTTCTTCAAAGGGTGATGGATAAATTGTTAAATCCATGGAACACTATACTGCAATAAAGAAAAATCCAATATTGCCATAAAGGAGAGGTTTTATGTGGTACTGAAAGGCATATAGAGATCTTCCATCTGCTAATTTGTCCCCTAAATGCCTGCAATAGTCAGACTGCCATGTGACTGACTGGAACCCAACGACTTAAGCCACCCTCTGCCTCCAAGTTTGCACTTTAGGAGGCTGGCTCATAATTGGAACAGCCAGGATTTGAACCAGGCTCTCAGATATGGGATACAGTATGCCAGGGGCAACCTAACTGCTATCAAATGCATTGCCCCTTTTTAATTTTCTTAAAAATGTACTGGGGGCCGGCACCATGGTATAGTGGGTGAAGCTTCCACTTGTAAAGCTGGCAACCATACAGGGGCCAGATCAAGTCCTAGTCGTTCCACTTCCAATCCAGATTCCTGCTAATGACCTTAAGCAGCAGCATAGCATGGGCCAAGTGCTTGGGTCCCTCCCACCTATGTATGGCCTTAGGCTGGTTCAGCTCCAGCTACTGTATCACCATTTGGGGAGTCAAACAGTGTTTGTAAGATCTTTCTCTCTCTCTGAAACTCTGCCTTTCAAATAAGTAATTTTTTAAGGATTTATTTTTTTTTTTATTGGAATCAGATTTATACAGAGAGAGGAGAGACAAAGATCTTATCTGCTGGTTCACTCACCAAGTAACTGCAACAGCCAAAGCTGAGCTGATCTGAAGCCAGGAGCCAGGAGCAGCTTCTAGGTCTTTTGGGTCTCCCACATGGGTGCAGTGTCTTCAACAGTTTTCCCAGGCCACAAGCAGGGAGCTGGATGGGAAGCTGGCCTGCCAGGATTAGAACTGGCACCCATATGGGATCCCGGGTGTGCAAGGCGAGGATTTTAGCCACTAGGCTACTGGGCCAGCACCATGGGGTAGTGGGTAAAGCTTCCACTTGTAAAGCTGGCAACCATACAGGGGCCAGATCAAGTCCTAGCCATTCCACTTCCAATCCAGATTAAATAAAATTTTTACGAATTTATCTGATAGACACAAGGAAAAAGCTGTCATCTATTGGTTTACTTCCCCAGATGTCTGCAACAGCCAAGGTTGAGCTAGGCAGAAGCTTAAAACCAGAAACTCATCAGGTCTTCCACACAGGTGACATGAGTCATCGTCACCTATACTCTCCAGCGTCTGCATTAGCAAGAAGCAGCATCAGGAATCAGATTCAGGCACTCCAGCGTGCGACACAGGCATCTGGCCAGCAAAGTTCAATGTCTGCCCCAGCACACATTAATGATACTACATACAGGAACTTGGATGTGGGACGGAAATTTGCCTTAGCAGTTAAAAAAACAATGCTTAAAAGGCTGGCATTGCAGTACAATGAATTAAGTCATTGCTTGCAATGCCAGCAGCCCATATGAGTACCAGGACTGGCTGGCTCTCCTTACAATCCAGCTCCCTGCTCGTGTGCTTGGGAAAGCATCCAACATTCCTGCTCATGTGCACCCTAAGAAGCAGCCACTGATAGGGGCTCCAGCACTGGGTTCCTGCCGTCCTCGTGGGAGCCCAACACTGAGCTTTGGACTCCTGGCTTTGGCATGGGTTAGCTCTGCCTGTTTCTGGCATTTGGGAAATAATTCAGCATGTGGAAGATTGTTCTGTCTCTGCCTTTAAAATAAAGTGAAAAATAATTAAAAACAAAAATACTTAGAGGCTGGCACTGTGGCACAGCAAGTTAGTCTGCTGTCTACAGTGCCAGTATCCCATATGGGCACTAATTCAACACCAGCCACTCCACTTCTGACCCAGCTCCCTACTAATGGCCTGAGAAAGCAATGGATGATACCCCACGTGCTTGGGCCCCTGTGCCCATGTGGGAGAACCTAAGGAGCTCCTGGCTTTGGCCTGACCCTGGACACTGCAGCTGTTTGGGGAACAACTTAGCAAATGGAAAATCTCTATCTCCTCTGTAACTCTGCCTTTCAAATAAATAAGATACTTTCTTTTAAAAAAAAGAGAGAACTTAGAGGCTGGCATTGTGTCACAGTAGGTTAAGCTGTTGCTTATGTTGCAACATCCTGTATCAGAATGTAGTTCAAGTCCCAGCTATTTAGCAAGGATCCACGCCCTTGCTAATGTGCCCGAGAAAGTGGCAGCAGATGCCCCACAGCCCTATACTTCTACTACCCATGTGTGGGGTCAGGATGGGGTTCCTGGTTCCTAGCTTTAACCTGACCTGGTTGCAGCTATTGAACTATCCGAGGAATAAATTAGCAGATGCATAATCTCTCTCTTTGTCTCTCCCTGAAACTGTCTTTCAAATAAAAATAAATCTTAAAAAAACACTTAGGTGTACATCAGTGGAACTATACTTAGTGAAAAAAAAAGATGCATATTTTAGGATTTCATGTATATAGCCTTGATTTGCTTAGAAGAGATTTTGGTTACAGCAGCTGGGGAGGGAGGCAGGAAGGACGGGCACAGCTGCAGAGCAGCAGGAGAGGGAGTCTGGTGCCAGGTGTCCTGTCTGCATCAGGCTGTGCCGCACAAAGCTGCACATGTGACACGACTCACACAGCCACACATGGTAACGAGTGAGCAGCTTAGCTTGAATCAGCTCTATGAACTGTGCCAGGGCCAATTCCTGGCTTTGACAGTATCCTCTAGTCTCATGGGCATCAGCATTTGTAGAAAGCCGAGTGAAGGGTACATGGGACCTATCCTCTAAGCTTTGTATTCTTCCAAATTCTTTCAGATTGATTTTTTTTATTTGAAAGGCATTTACAGAGAGAGGGTACACTACCCAAGTGGCCACAAGAGCCAGGCGTGGCCAGGCAAAAGGCAGGAGCTAAGAACCGCAGCCCAATCTTCCACATGGGCGTCAAGGGGCCACGTAGTTGGACCATCTTCCACTGCATCCCCAGGTACATGAACATGAAGCTGGACTGGAAGCAGAGCAGCTGGGACTGGAACCAGTGCTCTGGTAAGGGATGCTGGCACAGCAGGTGGAAGCCTAAAGCAGCACCACAAGGCCAGCCCGTATTTTTCAGTCTGTTCACATCTGTTTTTATTTTCCCATGTGTCAAAATGCTTTTTTATAAACTCTTCAGAGCTAATGGTCAATTAATTTGCTTAATCTGTTTTTAATCCATCTCTTAATTTTTAATTCAGACTAGATTTTAAATTTTTACAATTCCTTTTTTTCTGCCTACTACTAGCTATGCTTATTTGTTAAATTTCCAAATCATTTGGAGAAGTTTCTTTTGTTTCTTCTTTTCACTTTTTAATATGAGCAGTTACTACATATTTTGTATCTGAGAATTCTATCTAAAATCCTGGGGATGTCTGAATCTATTCATCACTTTGGTCTCACTGATCAGTTCCAGGTGCATACTGCAGCGCAACACACTAAGCTGCTGCTTGGGATGCCTGTCTTACATCAGAGTGCCTGGTTCCAGTCCCAGGTCCTCATCGATTCCCATCCAGTGTCCTGCTAAGGTGCCCAGGAGGTGGCAGAGAGAGAGCCATGCGCTCAGGTTCATAATACCTGGGTGGGAAATCGAGATGGAATCCCTGGCTCCTGGCTCCGGCCTGACTGCTGGAGGTATTTGGGCAGTAAATCAGAGAAAGAAGATCCATCTCTCTTTCCTAGTCTCTCCTTTCCCACCCCCTGGCTCTGTCACTCTGCCTTTCAAATAAAAATAACACCTAAATAAAAAAAGGAGGGTTCCTTTTTAGCTGCAGTGATAGAACGAGGCTGCTTATCTCCAGAGAAAATATCGGTTTCTGCCAGCTATCAAGGAACACTAGCCAACTGAGAAACTTTCATTTTTCCTCTTCCCCAGTAGGAAAAAGTCAAACAGATTTATGGGAGGGCAGGTCTGTGCAATAAAATGTCCAGAGCAGCCACAGCCAGGCAGGATGGAGACCGACAGCATTTCCCACGGCTCCTCTTCCACAGACTCTTCCGCTGATGCTCTGGCTACAAGTAGACTCCACCTGCTCACACTCGGGCTTCTGCAGCCCCACTGTGCAGCTCCTCTCACAGAGCTGCTCACCCATGGCTGAGGCCTCGGCTTTTGGCTCCCTTTTTGTTATCCAATTTTAGCTCCAGGTTTTCTTTCTTTCTTTTTTCACTTTAGCTTTAGAAATATCTTTGATGTTCTTAAGGATCACCAATACATTCCAAAGCATCTAAAATGTTTTTACTGGGTATCTATGTTGCTTTCTAAAAGGCTTCATTAGAAGATCTATTCTGGGCCTGGCAGCGTGGCCTAGCGGCTAAAGTCCTCACCTTGAACGCACTGGGATCCCATGTGGGCGCCAGTTCTGATCCCGGCAGCTCCACTTCCCTTCCAGCTCCCTGCTTGTGGCCTGGGAAAGCAGTTGAGGACGGCCCAAAGCCTTGGGACCCTGCACCCGTGTGGGAGACCCGGAAGAGTTTCCTGGTTCATGGCTTCGGATCAGTGCAGCACCAGCCGTTGCGGCTCACTTGGGGAGTGAATCATCGGACGGAAGATCTTCTTCTCTGTCTCTCCTCCTCTCTGTATATCTGACCTTGTAATAAAAATAAATCTTAAAAAAAAAAAATCTATTCTACCACATTTCCAACGAATTGCAATAGGCCCTGAATGTTCAATTTAAAAATAAACACACTGACCAAGATTTTCCCCTTAACAAAATTCTACTCAGGCCCCTCTGAACTCTCAACTAGGTCCTGACTTCTGGACTTCCATGATTGTATCTACATTGTCAAACTTTAACAAGAGTCCTGCAAAGTTAGTTTAGCCAAAAATTGCCACACCTCCCACATCTAACTCCTTCAATATAATTGCTTCCTCATCCTCTATTGTCCCTTAGGGAATGTCTGATCATCTCATGCTGACTTCATCAAGAATCTCACGGCTGGATTAGGCATAATCCAAACTTACCATGTATAGTCCCATCTCTCCTTGGTAATTTTCCTTAGTATATCCCGAGTTGAGCTTTCTCTCACACTGTAAAACCCACTGAGAGGTCCCGACACCTACAACAGCTCTCCCTTGAATACAGGCTGCTATCTCCAACAAGTGCTTCATCAGCAGTGTTTTCTTTAAACACAGTGAGTATACTTCAGCAGATTTCTTACATTTTTCTATTTTTGCTTTAACTTACCCGTGCAAAGTCAAAGTGCGGTTCATACTGTCCTCCAACTCCGTAATTTGCTACCTGAAGGAAAGAAAAGCATAAATGAAGAAGCATCAAGAGAACTACTGTTCCTATGTCACAGTTAAGTCTGTACAAAAAAGCAAAGTGTTTAAGCAACGGGAGGGCCAGTATTGTGCTGCAGCCAGGTAAGCCACTGTCTGCAATGCCAGAGTGCTGCTTGGAGAACACAGCTTCTGCTAGGACACCAGGGAGGGCAGCAGACGGTGACCCAGAGCTTAGGCTCCTTGCCACGCAAGTGAGAGCCAAGCTGTTGGTTTCAGCCTGTCCAGTCACACCACTGTGGTCATCTAGGAAGGGAAACAGCAAATCAAGATCTGTCTCTCCCTGTCATTTTGCCTTTCAAATAAACATCTTACAATTATATTTTCGAACAATAAATCAGAATTATCAAAAAAGCTTAGTGTGCTCTTTTAGAATCTAAGTTAACACATTTTTAATTTATATAAACGAAGGTTTATTTATTTGAAAGGAAGAATTACAGATAGATCTTCATTTATGGATTACTCCACAAATGACCACAATAGCTGAGGCAGGGCCAGGCTCAAGCCAGGAGCTTCATCGGTTTCCCACACGGGGGCAGGTACCCAAGACCTCAGGCCATCGCCTGCTGCTTTCCCAGGCACATTGTCAGGGAACTAGATCAGAAATGAAGCAGCTACGACTCAAACTAGCATCCATGTGGAGCTGGCGCTGGCAGGCTCAGCTGCTGCCTCCAGTGCCCCAGCACCAACCCCACTCAGTGTGCTCTTCTTCAAATGTTTGGGGGACATTTTTTACCTAACTTTAAATAAAAATTTTGATATTTCTACTGTTTATTTTCACTACATATTTTCCACTGGAATTTAAAATATTCCTCCCAAATGCTGGTGAATTTTCAATATATGTTAGTTTCAAAATCCTCTTCTTTTCCCGCTAATGAAAATTGGCGAAAAAATTCACATCAGCTTAATTATTGTTGGTGAAAGACTTGTTAGGGTCAGTTTGCTATGGGCATGTCCCCATGCGAGACGGGGTGGGGGAGGGGACAAACCAACCCAGAAAAGAAAGGGGAACACTTGGTCAGAACTTAAGTTCCAGGGCCCGGCGACGTGGCCTAGCGGCTAAAGTCCTCGTCTTGAACGCCCCGGGAACCGGTTCTAATCCCGGCAGCTCCACTTCCCATCCAGCTCCCTGCTTGTGGCCTGGGAAAGCAGTTGAGGATGGCCCAAAGCCTTGGGACCCTGCACCCGCGTGGGAGACCCGGAAGAGGTTCCTGGTTCCCTGTTTCGGATCAGCGCAGCTCTAGCTGTTGTGGTCACTTCGGGAGTGAATCATCAGATGGAAGAAATTCCTCTCTGTCTCTCCTCCTCTCTGTATATCTGACTTTGTAATAAAATAAATAAATCTTAAAAAAAAAAAAAAAGAACTTAAGTTCCAGATCTCAGTAACATGTTACGGCTCTTGGTACAATGTCAGTGTTCCTATTTGTAAAATGAGAATGCATCCTTCCTCAATCTGTTCCCTTTATCACAAGATGACAAAATGAAGCAACAATGTATCTAGGAGAACTCAGCTTACAACATGGGAGGACGGTGTTGCACACGGCCCAAGTCAGTCATTACAAGTACTCTGGATAGTTCACATTTTATATTATAGACAGTGTTGGATAAGATTAGTATATAAAAATGTATTAATTGGCCTCAAAGCCCTTGTGAAGATCAGGGAAGAAAAAGACAAATTTTTTGCAAGGTTTTTATTTGATTTATTTGAAAGTCAGGTGCAGAGAGAGACATCCTGAGATCTTCCTTCTGCTGACACACACCCCAGATGGTCACAATGGCCATGGCAGGACCAGGCCAAAGCCAATACCTTCACTTGGGTCTCTAATGTGGATGCCATTGGCCCAAATACTTGAGCTACCTTCCACTGATTTTCCCAGGACATTAACAGGAAGCTGGGATCAGAAGTGGAAAAACTGGGAAAACAAACTGGTGCCCATGTTGGATGCCAGTGTCAAAGGCAGCAGCATTATCTGCAACACCACACCACTAGCCCCACGAGCTTTCAAAAATCATCAGGTAAATACCATGGACGTTGTAGATTACTACACAATAAAGACAACATAATTAAGGAAATTTAAAAACAGGCAGTTCTGCAGTTCTGTTCTGTACTCTTATAATATGTACAAATCGTAGTTACCATGAGATATTAACTATGAGGAACTGCATGAAGCATACACTTTTCTATTTCTTCAGTCCACAACTAAGCACCATGACCAGTGGCCAACAACATCCCCTCCTGCAGTCAGCCGGCCACTGTCAGCGTCTCAGCTCATGCGCAGTTGTGCTGCCTCCTTAACTCCCAGTGATAAGCCTTGGATCAATCCACTTCAGATCTCTCACAGACACTTCACAACATTAAACCACAGATGATGACCATCCGCAAAGCACAATGAAGAGGCTCAAAGTTACATAAAAGGAAAAGTTTTGCTTAAACTACTCTTGTGTTTAGGAAGAAATAATCTCAATATACTTTAATCTCAATATTTTTAACTCCCAAGATAAGTTTCATATAACTGTCAGGACAATTCAGTTGGCAGAATGGTCTTCAGCAGCTATCCCAATAGTGAAGATGAGCCCATTTCATACGATATGCAAAAGTTAAAATGGATTAAAGCCCTGAATATCACAGCCACCTTCTTAGAACAAATCACAAGTATAAAATCTTTGTGAGCTTGGTCAAGGCAATGTCTTCTTAACTAGTTAAACTCAAGCAACCAAAAACAAATCAGACTTCATCACAATGCAAAAGTTTTGTGACAAAGAACACCATAAGGAAAGTGCAAAGACAAAGAATGAAAGAAAAAAATCATAACTCGTGTGCTTTTTAAGGATGCAGTAAAGAGAATACTCAAAAACACTCATTGGAGCAGGTGATGTGGCGCAGTGCGTTACACCACCACCTGACATCAGCACTGCATATGTGTGCCAGTTTGAGTCTTGGCAGCTCCACTTCTCAGCCAGCTCTCACTGAAACTGGAAAAGACAGTAGATAATGGTCCAAGGACCTGGGTCCTGCACCTGCATGGGAGTCCCCAAGGCAGAGCCTGCTCTAGCTACTTCGATCATTTGAGAAGTCAAATACTAGATGGAAGATCTCCAACTCTGCCTTTTCCAATGTTAAAAATGAGCCATACTGACAAGGCTGTGAAGGAATTGAAATCCTCGTATATACTACTGGATCATAAGATGGTACCAGGATAAAAGTTTGGTAGTTCCACAAACGCTAAACAGCAATTCCACTTCTACATATACAAGGCTACTTTGGAAAGTTAAAGGAAAAATAAAATTAGAAGTTAATGTGAATTTTCCATGGACTTTACGAAGTACCTTTAGTTATTCAAGAGAAATTTAAACGTTGCTCACATAAAAACACATACATGGGCCCGGCGTGGCCGAGCGGCTAAAGTCCTCACCTTGAACGCACTGGGATCCCATGTGGGCGCCGGTTCTGATCCCGGCAGCTCCACTTCCCTTCCAGCTCCCTACTTATGGCCTGGGAAAGCAGTTGAGGACGGCCCAAAGCCTTGGGACCCTGCACCCGTCTGGGAGACCCGGAAGAGGCTCAGGGCTCCTGGTTTCAGATCAGCACAGCTCCAGTCATTGTGGCCACTTGGAGAGTGAATCCTTGCACGGAAGATCTTCCTCTCTGTCTCTCCTCCTCTCTGTATATCTGACTTTGTAATAAAATAAATAAATCTTTAAAAAAAAAAAGGAAAACCATACAACTGTGTAATGCAGAATTATGCCTAAGCCAAATATGTAAAAACTCAAATCTATCAGCAGATGAACAGATAAGTAAGTGGACATCCACAAAATAGGGTATTCCTGTCCATGAGAAAGAATGCAATCGAGCCCGGCGTGGTAGCCTAGTAGCTAAATTACATGCATTGAACGTACTGGGATCCCAGTTATAATCCTGGCAGCCCTACTTTCCATCTAGTTCTCTGCTTGTGACCTGGGAAAGCAGTTGCGGATGGCCCAAAGCCTTGGGACCCTGCACTCACATAGGAGACGTGGAGGAAGCTCCTGGCTTCGGATCTGCTCAGCTCTGGCCATTGCGTGCACTTGGGGAATGAATTGACAGATGGAGGATCTTCCTGTCTGTCTGTCTGTCTGTCCTTTCTGTATATCTGACTTTCCAATAAACAGAAAACAAATCTTAAAAAGGGAGATGCAAGAGAGAAGTGGGCATACCCTGAAAACACCAGAAGTAAATGAAGTCAGAACCAAAGATCACACATGTATTACTGCATTAAATCAAATATCCAGAATAAGCTGATTGACACAGAGAAGAGTAGAGTAGTGGTTACCAGGGGTTTAATGAGATGGTTGGGAAATTACTGCTTGATAGACATGGAAAGTGGTTAGTGTTCAGGTACAGAAAGTTAAGCCACAGCTTGATACCCATATTCCATTTTTAAAAGATTTATTTTTATTGCAAAGTCAGATACACAGAGAGGAGAGGAGACAGAGAGGAAGATCTTCTGTCCAATGATGCACTCCCCAAGTGACCGCAATGGCTGGTGCTGCGCTGATCCTAAGCCAGGAGCCAGGAACCTCCTCCAGGTCTCCCGCATGGGTGCAATGTCCCAAGGCTTTGGGCCATCCTCGACTGCTTTCCCAGGCCACAAGAACGGAGCTGGATGGGAAGCAGGGCTGCCAGGATTAGAACCGGTGCTCATATGGAATCCCGGCGTGTTCAAGGAAAGGACTTTAGCTGCTAAGCCACCGCGCCGGGCCCAACCATATTCCATTTTAAAGCACCGCTTCAAGTTGGCTGTTGTACTTCCGACTCAGTCCCCTGCTAATGCATCTATCTGGGCAGGCAGTGGATGACAGTCGAAGTACCCATGTGAGAGACCCAGATGGGGCTTCTGACTTCAGCATGGCCCGGATCTGAATGTGGAAGCCATTTAGGGGAGTGAACCAGTGTACAGAAATTTTTTTCACTCTGTGTGTCACATAAATTAAAAAAAAAAAAAAATTTATTTTTATTGGAAATGCAGATTTATGGACAGAGAGAAAGATCTACCATTTGCTAGTTCACTCTCCAAATGGCTGAGATGGCCAAAGCTGACCCGATCTGAAGCCAGGAGCCAGAAGTATGTTCCAGGTCTCCGATGTGCGTGCAGAGTCCCAAGGCTTTGGGCTGTCCCCTACTGCTTTCCCAGGCCACAAGCATGGAGCTGGATGGGGAGTGGAGCAACCAGGTCATGAACCAGTGCCTACATGGGATCCCAGCCCACACTTGGAAAGGGCCTAATATAGAAATCATGTAATAGAAGATATAAATAGAGGTTTTCTTGGTGGTTATGAAAATGTCTGGGTCTGGTGCAGTAGTGTAGCGGCTAAAGTCCTTGCCTTGAAAGCTCCAGGAATCCACATGGGCGCCGTTTCCAATCCCAGCAGCTCCACTCCCCATCCAGCTCCCTGCTTGGGGCCTGGGAAAGCAGTTGAGGACGGCCCAAAGCTTTGGGACCCTGCACCTGCGTGGAAGACCTGGAAAAAGGCTCCTGAGTCCTGGCTTTGGATTGGCTCAGCTCTGGTTGATGTGGGCCCCTTGAGGAGTGAATCACTAGAGGGAACATCTCGGTCTGTCCTCCTCTTTGACTTTGTAATAAAAATAAATAAATCTTTTTTTTAAAAAAAAGAAAGAAAATGTCTGAAATTAGACTATGGTGATGCTTTTCTAATTGTACCACTACAATTTAAAACTAAGATTAATTTTAAGGTATGTGAATTATACCTGAATTTTAAAAAGGAAAAAATTATTTTTAAAAATTCATCCTGATCACCCAACAGACTTTGGTCTAGAAAATGAAGAAAAAAAAATTACAGTGTCATTAAATATATTTTTCATTTCCCTATATATTTATGCCCCATAAAATTTTTTGACAAAACTATATAAAAGTGTAAAGTCATTTGCCTGGTTTTAGCTTCATTCAAATGAAGGATCAAAAGTTCAGTGCCAGGAAGTCTCAGCTGAAGCACTTCCTGAAGAAGTGTTAAGAGCCCCTTGCAGCTAATGTGATCCATGATCCATCAGGAATTACTTACCTGTAATTCCTCAGCTGTGGAAACGTCTAGGCCCGTGAGATCCTGTATTCTCATGTTAATGCGAGATACTACAGGGTCTTCATAGCCGGAAAGCCAGGCACTGAGAATGACAAGAAAACACTACTTTTACTGGTGCTTCATTTTTTTTTTTAAGATTTTATTTATTTTCATTACAAAGTCAGATACACAGAGAGGAGGAGAGAGAGAGGAAGAGCTTCCGTCCGATGATTCACTCCCCAAGTGAGCGCAATGGCCGGTGCTGTGGCTATCCGGAGCCAAGAAACTCCTCCAGGTCTCCCACACGGGTGCAGGAACCCAAGGCTTTGGGCCGTCCTCAACTGCTTTCCCAGGCCACAAGTAGGGAGCTGGATGGGAAGTGGAGCTGCCGGGATTAGAACCAGTGTCCATATGGGATCCCGGCACGTTCAAGGTGAGGACTTTAGCCACTAGGCCACGCCTCCGGGCCCTACTGGTGCTTCATTACATGAAGGCCACAGCTGTGACTTTTACTACTGAATATTGTCATTTTTTCTTCTAGATGTCACATTCTAGCTAGAGGTTGGAAAGGCCAAAAAAAAAGAAGCCAGCCTCATTTACTACTGTGTTTGTATGAAAACAGCCCGATGAATGTAAGGAGCCCATTTATGGTTTGCTGTATTGAGATTTCCTAAAAACTCTGGAAACACATATGAAACTAAAGATAAGCATGCCTTCTAAGTGAGGTTTAGGAACTGACTAGGTTAAGAATCACAGCGTCTTCAGCCTGGATCTAAATAATGCTAATATTTTATAGGGGAAAAATACTAATGTATTATTTAAGTAAAAATAATTTTTAAACACACCCACTAAAGTGGCTATAATAAAAAAGATGGACAAATACAAGTGCTGGTGAGGATGTGAAGAGACTGGAATCTTCAAACATAACTGGTGAGAACATATTGTGGCATACCCACTTCAGAAAATTTCCCTAAAATTAGCATTACCAAGGCACCAGTGCCATTTCCAGGGGTATATCCAAGAGAAATTAAGTTGTGTGCATACACAAAAACTTGTTCAGAAATGTTCACAGAGGCATAATAAGAACCCCAAAATGTAAACCTAAATATACATCAACTCAAGAGCAGACACATAAAATGTGGAATATGCGTAGATTATTACTGTGTCACAAAAAGCAACAGATACATGCTACAGCATAGATAGAACCTTAAAAATATTACATTTAAGTTACTACACATTACATGAAGGCCACATATTACAGGAAATAAATATGATAGGGGAGCTAATAACTATATAAGATAAACTGTGGAGAGTAGGTTTGGAGTCAGCAGGCAATGAGGAATGGCTCACAATGCGTACAGGACGTCTTTGTGGGGTGACAAAAAGTTCTAGAATTAGTGGTGATTGTGGCAAAACTGAGAAGACTAAAACTCACTGAAACATGTGCTTCAGCATTAAGGCTTAGGTCCTGGTGTGGTAGCCTGGTGGCTAAAGTCCTCGCCTTGCATGCACCAGGATCCCATATAGGCTCCACTTGGTATCCCAGATGCTTCACTTCCCATCCAGCTCCCTGCTTGTGGCCTGAGAAAGCAGTCAAGCTCAGCCCAAAGCCTTGGGACTCTGTACCCACATGGAGACCTGGAAGAGGCTCCAGGCTCCTGGCTTCAGATTGGCTCAGCTCTGGTCGACATGGGCCCCTTAGGAGAGAATCAACAGATGGAAGATCTTCCTCTCTGTCTCTCCTTCTTTCTGTATATCTCACTTTCCGATAAAAATGAGTAAATCTTTAAAAAATCGTAGTTTATATGAGAACTACATTTCAATTTAAAAGGGCACTCTGTTGTAAATGCTTTTCCCCAGTCTATCAGCCCTTTTCTACCTTCATTTTTCTCACTAAGTTTTGACTCTCAGGCTCATGACTTTAACAGTTATTGCCAAAAGCCTATATTCAACTATCTGGAAGACGCACTCCTGAATGATTTGCTCCTTCAACTTTATACTGTCCCAATCTACTGGGAGAGTCATGCAGTCAGTTCCAGTGGATCCTCCCTCCCTTACACTAAGCCTAACCCCATCAGCGGGCCCCACACCCAGCAGACAGCATGTGCATCACTCTCCTAGTTCTCTCGAGTTACTGCAGCAGCCAAGAGTAATCCTCTGTCCTACGGTCTGTTAAGTCCCGCCATCCCAGGGATCATACTCGCCAATTAGCCCTTCACACTCCTACATGATCAATTTTCTCCAGTTTTGCATTTATTTATTTTTTAAGATGTATTTTATTTGTGGCTGGCACAGTGGGTACAGCAAGCTAATCCTTCTCCTGCAGTGCCAGTATCCCATATGGGTACCAGTTCTAGTCCAGGCCACTCCACTTCCAATCCTGCTCTCTGTTTATAGCCTGAGAAGTAGCAGAGGATGGCGCAGGGCCTTGGGCCCCTGCACCCACATGGAAAACCTGGAAGAAACTCCTGGCTTCTGTTTTCAGACCAGCTCACCTCTGGCCATTGCAGTCATTTGGGGAGTGAACCAGTGGATGGAAGATCATGGAAGATCTCGCTCTCCCTGCCCATTCTCCCTTTTTGTAACTCTGACTTTGAAGTAAAAAAAAAAAATTTTAAATAAAAGATTTATTTGAAAGGTAGAGCTACAGGGCCCGGCGGCGTCGCCTAGTGGCTAAAGTCCTCGCCTTGAAAGCCCCGGGATCCCATATGGGTGCCAGTTCTAATCCCGGCAGCTCCACTTCCCATCTAGCTCCCTGCTTGTGGCCTGGGAAAGCAGTTGAGGACGGCCCAATGCACTGGGACCCTGCACCCGCGTGGGAGACCCGGAAGAGGTTCCAGATTCCCGGCTTCGGATCGGCGCGCATTGGCCCGTTGTGGCTCACTTGGGGAGTGAATCATCAGACGGAATATCTTCCTCTCTGTCTCTCCTCCTCTGTGTATATCTGGCTGTAATAAAAATGAATAAATCTTTAAAAAAAAAAAAAAGAAAGGTAGAGCTACAGATAAACAGGGTCAGAGAGAGAGAAATATCTTCCATCCACTGTTCACTCTCCAAGTGGCAACAATGGCCCAGGACTGTGGCCCAGGCCAAAGCCAGGAGTCAGGAGATTCTGCCAGGCCTCCTACATGGGTACAGGGGCCCAAGCATGTGAGCCATCCTCCACTGACTCCCAGGTGCATTACCAGGCAGCTAGACTGGAAGTGAAATAGGGTCTTGAACTGCTATCCATAGGGGATGCAGGCACTGCTGGCAGCAGCTTAGCCAACTACACACAATACCATCCCCAACTTTCTCCTCTTGACAATTCTTCCCATTGACATCCCATATGGGTATCAGAGCATGTCCTAGCTGCTCCACTTCTGTTCCAGCTCTCTGCTAATGGCCTAGGAAAAGCAGCAAAGGTTGGCTGAAGAACTGGGCCCTGTCACCCATATGGAGCTCCTGGTTTCAGCATAGGCCAGGCCTGGACACTATGACCATCTGAGGAATAAACCAGTGCACAGAAGAGCTTTCTGAAACTATGCCTTTTAATAAATAAATCATAAAGGAAATTCTTCCCATAGCTTTTTAATTGGCTGTAAGGCTCTCCTTTTACTGGATAAAAATTAATTCTTTCCCTCAATTACCTCCTTTGTGGTGCCACTCTCTACTTCCTCTTCAAGTCACCTTCCTCCCACACTCCTCATTTCTGAACCAATTCTAATCTAACTTTAGTCTCTCATCGCCATCATCACAATGATTTTTTTTTTTTTTAAAGATTTATTATTATTGGAAAGCCGGATATACAGAGAGGAGGAGAGACAGAGAGGAAGATCCTCCATCCGATGTTTCACTCCCTAAGTGAGCCGCAACGGGCCAGTGCACGCCGATCCGAAGCCGGGACCAGGAACCTCTTCCAGGTCTCCCATGCGGGTTCAGGGTCCCAGTGCATTGGGCCGTCCTCAACTGCTTTCCCAGGCCACAAGCAGGGAGCTGGATGGGAAGTGGAGCTGCCGGGATTAGAACCGGTGCCCATATGGGATCCCGGGGCGTTCAAGGCGAGGACTTTAGCCGCTAGGCCACATCGCCGGGCCCACAGTGATTCTTGAGGTCTCGCATTGTAGCATAGCAGGTGAAGCCATGGCCTCCAAAGCCAGCATCCCATATGGAATCGAGTACCTGCTAATGCACAAAGCGCTCATGTGTTTGGGCCTCTGTACCCATGTGGGAGATACAGATAAAACTCCCAGACCCAAACTTTGGCCTCACACAGCCCTGGTTATTTCAGCCATTTAGGGAGTGAGCCAGCAGATGGAAATTCCCTTCTGGGTCTGTTTCTCCTCTCTAACTCTGCCTTTCTAATAAAACTTTAAAGCACAGTGACTCTTATCAGTGCTCCCCATAGCCCTACTGCACTACTATAGCTAACGGCATTTTCCAATTCTCATTGGATTGCTCCTTCACTAATAACATTCCAGCTTCTGGCAACTCTCTTTGCGAAGAGTAAACTCTAGATATTCTTTCATGGTCTCTGGCCTTCATCTCGGCTTCTGTGATGGCCCTCCCCACTGTATTCGGCCTCTTTTCCACAGCATAAGCAAGGTTCCCCCCAGAATGAGTTCCCCCCAGCGCTAAATCTAGTGCACAGGGGCCTCATCTCCACACAGAGGATTCTCTCCCACACGGAGTGACAGCCCAGGACACTCAGTAAGTCCTTGCAGACCCCTTCCCTGACCTGAGTCCAAGCTTCACCAGGGGGAGCTTTCTAATCACAATGATAACTAGACATGACATATTAGAATTAAAGTGATCCACAACACTACTACTAAACACTCTTACATCTACTTCAGAGGGAAATAATATATTTGGGCTGTTTTGGTCTTATGGAGTGATTTCAGTAAAAAGCAATTTAAAAACATTAAGTAGCTATTAACATACTTGTATCTGCTCATACTGCATTGTCAGAAAGGAATAGAACATTTACACTGATCACAAATAGTAAGATCAGGACTGCTTTCTCTGCATTGAGAAGCACACAGCTTGGGGCTGGCATTGATGCGTAAAAACATCTCTCCCTCTAACTCTGCCTTTCAAATGATACATTTTTTGAAAAAGCATCTCTCTTTTATTATACTGATATTTATTTGAAAGTCAAGAGACAGAGAATTCTTTCATCATCTAGCTTACTCCCCAAATGCCCAAAACGGTCACAACAAAGCCGGAAACCCAGAACTCACTTTAGATCTCACACATGGGTGGCAGAGACCCAGGCATGCAAGTCAAGTACCTTCTGCCTTTCAGGGAAGCTGCAAAAGGAAGCCAAAGTGGGTCTTGCAGCCAGGCCCTCTGATATGGGAAGTGGGCATCCTAAGTGGCGCCTTAACCACTGTGCCAAACGCTTGCCCCTCACATTTCTGTGTAGCTGATGCGCCAGAGTAACCTCTTCCTCAGCAAGACAATGGTCTGCTGTGGATACCATGACGACTCACAAGCTGCTTCTTACTTCCTACGTATCAAAATGTTTAAGACTGAAACGAGGGATCAGTGTTGTGTAGCACTCGCACTTCACTGTGTCCAGCATGAATAGCAATATAATCATCAGTAAGGTTATCTCTGTGTAGAATGCTGAAATTCAATTTTCTGTGCCTTTACATGGCTGAGGAATGCATGCCCTCCCTCCAGGTATTCTCCTGAGCACTGCAACTATGCCTTCCAAGACCCCTGCTTCATGGGCATCACTGCGCATGCTGCTTTCCACACAGCCCTGCAGCTAGTTCATCACCAGGCTGTAGCGGTCACTCCATCCACTGCAGTCCAACTCACACACTCATTCCCAAAATGAGGGCTCAGAGCAATCCCGGCCAGATGGGAATCTTAAGCCTTTTCCCCTAATGAACTAATGTACTGGAAGCACTCCCATTCTTTGCTCTTTTACTGCAGATATAAAGAACTATTTTTTGATAAAAGAAAATGAGATGTTCTTCATGAAGACAATCAAGCAATGTCCTCAAGAAGTAGCAGAATTGCACGTTGGCATCTGCCAGATACTAAGGAAATCACCTAGTGGTCAGGAGGGGGAAGGATGAAGGCAGCAGCCCCCAGAAGGGTCCTGAGCTTCCCTCAGCATTGGAACAATCTCAAAGCTGGCATGGCCTGTCACCTGGGGCACATCAGGACAAGGAAATGGAGAAGGAAATTGAATACACTTTCTGTAGTATTATGCATTCTTTGTAGCATTTATTTCAGTAATAATTTTGTCTTTATTTGTTGCCTAAAGAAACACCTTAATTTCACTGCTAGTTCCAAATACATATAAATTCTACCTTTCTATAGTAATAAACCCACAGAACCTGTAGTCCTCATCACATCATAGATGGTCAATGAATTTCTGCTGGAAGTTATGAATGAATCCTCAAGACTTCTGAGAAGTCTTCTAAGGTTTATCCAATTTTACCAAAATTATTTTCCTGCTGTCAGGATAGGCTAAGTAGAATTCCTCAGCTCAGTAGAAATTGAAGACTCAAATAACTTTAAGATCATAAACATAGCTAGCGAATAAACTAAGAACTTACGTCTCCCAGTTCTGACCAAGTACCCAGTAGACTAATGCTGTCTGCCAATGAACCTCTTTTTTGCCTGGCAGCAATTCGGTAGAATTTTGAACTTTATAAACAACCACCTACTGACTTTAGTTTGTCCAACTGCGAAGGATGACTGCTAAGTGTTCTATAAAGCTGCAAACAAAACAGATGTTGACAACTGCTTCTAGCCCATCCTGGGAACTGCTCTCTGCCTCTGAATCCTCTTCACTTGCTACTACCACCCTCTCACACACTGGTGGAATCACTGTCCTTCACTTACAGAGGCACACTTCTTCTGCCTTGAAACCACCTCTTCTAACTCTGCATGCTGTTCTCAAGTAGTTACCACTTTCCTTTTAATTATTTTCTTTAATACTTATTTTAAAAGTAACAGAGTGAGGGAGAGATGAGGATAAGATCTCCCATCTGCTGGTTAACTCAGATGGCTGCAATGGCCAATGCTAATCCATGCGGAAGCCAGGAGCCAAGAGCTTCTTCTGGGCCTCCCGTGGCAGTGTCAGGGGTCCAAGCTCTTGGTGCAATAAGCTAAGCTTCCGCCTGTAGCACTGGCATACCATATGAGCACCAATTCGTATTCTCACTGTTCCATTTCTGATCTTACTCCCTGCCTATGGCAGAGGATGGCTCAAGTCCTTGGGCTCCTGCATCCTTGTGGGAGACATGGAGGAGGCTCCTGGTCCTGGCTTTAGATCAGCCTGTTTCAGCCACTGTGGCCATCTGGGAAGTACACCAACAGGAGTCATTCATTCATCCTCTATCCTTCTCTTCCAAATACAAATAAAATAAATATAAATATATTTTTAAAAAGTGAAGCAGCTAGGTGTGACAGGCAGCAGTTTTGCTACATCACAATGCTGTCCCACCTACCACCTTGGCTCATTCTTTTCCTCCTTGCCAATGCTTATTTATTACTATTTAGCCTAAAATAACACACAACAAAGAAAAATACCTCAACCTTTGGCATTTTAGTAAATAACCATTCCAACCTTCTACTGTACTATTAAAATTTTTTTTAAATTTCAAGAAATGCAAAGGAAGTCGGACTTTCACCTCACTGTGTATTTTTAAAAATTATTCAACATGACTCAAAGGCCTACATATGAAGTCTGAAAACAAAATCTTAGAAGTTTTACGCAGATGTAAACCTTTGTGACCTCAGATTAAACAGTGATTTAGCTGTGACATCATAACTAAAAGCATCAAAATCAGGTAGGCATTTTGGCACAGAAAATAAACTACAGCCTGAAACATCTGCATCCTGTTTCAAAGAGCTCATTTCAAACTCTTCCACTTCCAATCCAGCTTCCTGCTAATGTGCCTGAAAAAGTGTTAGAGTGTGGGTAAAATGTTATTGTTGGGCAGTGTGAGATTCCTTTGTACTGAACAACTGCTACTTTGCTAGGCCAGGAGGTGCCTGGACTTTGGGAGGATTCCGCTTTAGCGATAAATCTGTTCTTTGCTGCCCTGCAACTTTGTGAAGGCACGGGCACAGTTCTTCTCCGATCCCAAAAACAGGAGGAAGATAAGAGTATGAGAATGGGATGAGCCATAAAGATAGTGGGTACGGGAACAGAACAGGCTCCATGTGCCTGAAGGCCCTAAAACAATGAACATGTCTAAGATTGTTACTTTTGATGTATTTCCCAGCCCCAAAGGGCCTATATAAGCTACTGTCTTGGGCTGTTCGGGGTCCGACCGCCCTGCTTGGCTGGCTGCGTGCCCCAAGTGCAGTCTGACCCCAGCATGCTGGCGCAATAAACTCTGTTTGCTGTTTGCATTACCAGTGAGATTCTTTGTTGTTCTCTGGGGGTTGACTAGCTCACACCCTGACGTCCGGGGGCTTTGGCTCAGACTCTAACAAAAGTAGATGACAATTCTGGTATTCTTGTCCCTGCAACCCAGGCAGGAGCCCAGATGGAGTTCCAGCTTTCTGCCTTCAGCTGGGTCCAGCCCAGGATGTCGTGGGAGTGGAGAGCAAACAGGTGTCATTCTCAGTCACCCTAATAAATAAATGAAAGTTTTTGTTCTGCCTCTAATCTGGTTCTCTGCTGACGTTCCTGGGAAAGCAGCAGAAGATGGTCCAAGTACGTGGGCCCCTGCAACCCAAGGGGGAGACCTAGAAGCAGCTTCTGGCTTTAACCCAGTTCTGGCCACTGGAGCCATCTGGTGAGTGAAGCAACAGATGGAAATTTTTGTCTCTGTACAATCAGCTTTTCAGATAAATAAATCTTTACACATACATAAAATGAGATACCACTTCACCATACTAGGATGGTTATAAGCAATGTTCCAAAACAATGGGAATATCCAGTGTTGGCAGGACCTAAAGAATTTGAAATCTGAATTCACTGGTGATGGGAATGTAAAATGGAATAACCACATTATAAAAACGTTTTGGGGATTCCTCAAAATGTTAAAAGTTATTTCTAACTTCTCTCCATTATTTCTATTATTATTATTATTATTTCTATTATTACGCTACTATTATTTCTAACTTCTATTTGAAGGGGGTCAACTCAGTGGCAGTGGGCAGAGCCACCATGTACAGTGGCAACATCCCACATAGGTGCCAGTCAGATCCCTGGCTGCTGAACTTCTGATCCAGCTCCCTGCTAATGTAGCTGAGAAAGGAGAGAAAGATGGCCCAAGTGCTTGGGCCTTGAACTCATGTAGAGACCTGGAAGAAGCTTATGAATCCTGGGCTTCTGCCTGGCCCAAGTGTGGCCACTGCAGACATTAGGGAGTGAATCAGCAGATGGAAGAACTCTATCTCACTCTTGCTCTAACTTTGCCTTTCAAATGCATAAATAAATCTTAAAAAAAATTTTTTTAAAGATTTATTTTTTTATTGGAAAGGCAGATATACAGAGAGGAAATCTTCCCTCCAATGGTTCACTTCCCAAGTGACCACAAGGGCTGGAGCTGAGCCAATCCGAAGCCAGGACCCAGGAGCCATTCTGGGTCTCCCACGCGGGTGCAGAGTCCCAAAGTCTTGGGCCGTCCTTGACTGCTTTCCCAGGCCACATGCAGGGAGCTGGATGGGAAGCAGGGCCGCCAGGACTAGAACCGGCGAACATATGGGATCCCGGCGCGTGCAAGGCGAGGACTTAAACCACTACGCTATCACACCGGGCCCTAAAATTTTCTAATAGGAGGCAGATAAACAGAGATCCCTCTTACCTACAATGGCTCTTGGTCAGGAGACCAGGAATCAGAAACTCAACCCTACTCTCTGCGGCAGGTGGCAGGAACCTAGTCACCCACTGCCCAGGATTTGCACAGCAGGAAACTGCAAGCGAGAGTCAGTGCTGAGCAACAAACCTCGGTGCTCCACCTGCTAGGCTAAATGCCCACTCCTGCTTGGTTTTAGCATTGGAAAAGTCATAGACGGAGCGCCAAAGGATGGAACATGAATACATATTTTCTAGTTTTTCTTTTCAAACAGTGAAAGATTCCCACACATATTTTGACAGATTCTTAATTCTGCTTGCCAGAATGCTAGAACAAATTTTTGCTTCCCCTGAAGACAATACATGCATTCAGAAATTTTTCAAAGCACAGATGCTTGAAATTCACTTCCTAAACTTCCAAAACACAGATGGTCCCAGAGCAAAGAGGATTAAATTAACTGAAATCAAAACGCATATTTTCTAGCATTTTTGCATTTGAGGTGCCTGTTTCTTATAATGTATCTTATATTTCCTATAGGAAAAATAAAACATTCATTTAATACACTTTGAAGAGTCTCCAAAACTCCTATTTGCAGTGATGGGTAAGAAATGTTTCAATATAGTGCTCCCTTCTGCAGCACATATACTAAAGAAATTTTTCAATATAGCTATTACATCCTCAAAATAGCAAAACCTTTTTATGTGTTAAAATATAAAGTATAGAGGTATTTCAAACAACTCATAGAAAATGGACATATTTTTAGTGTAAAAGAAAACCTTAAAATCCATGCATACTTTACCTTAATACACACTGCCCATGAACTTTATGAAAACCTTACGTACATAAAACTTCCAAAAACTTTCACAGCAAAGTATCTTTTAATTTCATTTTTCCAAAAATGTTTTAATGTACCCTCTACATGACTCTGGCATTCAAACAAAATAAATATTAAAAAAAAAGGGGGGGGGGGAAACATTTGCCTGTCAATGTATTTTTTTTTTAAAGAATTGAAAAGGCCAAAGCAATAGCTCAACTGGCTAACCCTCCAGTTGCAAGTGCCAGCATCTTATATGGGTGCCAGTTCATGTCCTTGCTGCTCCACTTCCCATTCAGCTCCATGCTTGTAGCCTGGGAAAGCAGGGGAAGACAACCCAAGTCCTTGGAACCCTGCACCTGTGTGGGAGACCCGGAAGGGAGCTCTTGGCTCTGGATCAGCTCAGCTATGAGCACTGTGGGCATTTGGAGAGTGAACCCCAGTGGATGGAAGATTGTCTTGTCTCTCCTCTCTGTATATCTGCCTTTCCAATAAAAATAAACCTTTAAAATAAAAAAAAAGGACAAATCTCCTCAGAAGTGAAAATACTGAAGTCACAGTGCTACAGAACTCCTTTTCCACTAAGTTTAGACGCACATGCAGTACATCCCACTAAGAGCAAAGGAACACTGCTGACAGTCTCCTAAAGCCACTGCCTAACTGCCGCCTATCAATAGCATTACATACCACAGTACATTTAATAAGTATCACCATGGCTTTCTTGAAATTTCAATGAAATTGCCTTTCAGAGCTACAGAAGAATACCTTCAAAGTAAGTTTGAAATGCTTTAGAAATATTTAGTTTGTGAGGGGGAACAATGTTTGGAGATCATTTTCCAAAACATTTTGACTTGCTGGCAAGAGCCACAATGACTCTGGGATGAATATTTCTTCTAAGATAGAATATTTCCCCAAAAGTCTTCTAACACACTGAATTCATTAAATTTCATTTATTATGCTTCCTAGAGGCAGTCAAATCTTGGGAATCCACAAACTATATGACAGTTAAAACATATAAAATCATGCAATAACCTTTGCCCAAATAATGACAGCATGTATTTTTCTTAAAAGATTTGAATGAGTTACAGAGACAGAGAAAGATCTTCCCTGCTAGTTCACTCCTCAAACAGCTGCAACAGCCAGGGCTGAGCTGGACACTGGGAACTCTAGTCAGATCTCCCTGCTGGACAGCAGGTGCACAGACACTCGGGCCATCTTCTGATGCTTTCCCAGGTACAGCAGTAGGGAGGTGGATTGGAAAGAGGAGCAGCTGGGACTCAAACCTGAGTACAGGTGGGATGAGTGTCACAGACGGCATCTTGCTGAGCCTCTATTCTTGCCCCCATGTCTTTTTTTCAAGTTTCACTTTTATAAATGTGAAGATTCTTTAGTTCAACAGAAGAGTAATATAAAATCATGTCTTAAAATACATTGATTTAAACTGGAAAATCCTCTCCATCTACTAGTATTACTTAAGCTTAATTACTCTTATGATTACAGCAAATTTGAATTTTCTTCATGTTTTCAGATTCATTTGAGGACACCCTACCCCAAAACGAGGCCTTTCGGCATCTGAGGCAACAAAGCAGGAAGGTCTGCTGAACTCACCACAGTAGGCCATGAAAGAATCACACTGCAGTAGGCCACGAAAGAATCCTGAACCCCTCTCTGCAGTAGAACACATCAGGGAAGAAAGGGATGACACTTTGTGCAGGAGCTAAGCTGCTGGGGGTTGGGAGCTGAGGCTGCTAGGAGCTGATGCTGGGCATAGTGGACTAAGCCACCACCTGCAATAACAGCATTCCATATAGAGTGCTGCTTCATATCCCAGCTGCTCTACTTCCAATCCAACTCCCTGCTAATGTGCCCAGGAAATCAGCAAAAGATGGCCAAGTGCTCAGGCCCCTGAATCCACATGAAAGATTGGGAAGAAGCTCCTGGCTCCTAGCTTCAGCCTGGTCTAGATCTGGCCATTGTATTCATTTGGGAAGTAAACCATAGGATGGAAAATCTCTGTCTTTCCCTTTATGTCTGTAACTGCCTTTCAAATCAATCAACCAACCAATCAATCAAAGAGAGAAGGATCAACCAATGGAGAGACTGCATAGCTTGGAATGTCCACATCCCATGCTGGACTGAGTTTGAGTCTTGGATCCTTCTCTTAAGATCCTACTTCCTGCTGAGGAACACCCTAAAAGTTAGTAGGTGATGCCTCAAGTACTTGGATCTCTGCCACCCACAAGGGAGTTCTGAGCTCCTGGCATGGGCATGGCCAAGCCCCAACCAAAACAGCCACTGGAGGAATCAACCAGCAGATACATCATGTCTCTGCCTTTCAAATAAAATTATATAAATTAAACATAAAGTGGATCATGTAGCAAGCATTTGGCACAACTGTTAAACCATTGGTTGGGCCATCGACATCCCTTGGTGAGTGCCTGAGTCAAAGTCCAAGTTCTGTGCTGGACTCCAGCTCCCATGAGTGTCCACCCTTGAGAGACAGCAGGTGATGGCTCGGTGACTGAATCCCTACCATCCCTACCACCCACCTAGACAGACTTTCCAGCTCTGACCAGGCCCACCCCTAATTACCACCCACTCTGACTGCCCAGCTCCCAGCTCCAACCAGGTCCATTCCTACTTTTGGGCAGGCAACCAGTGAATGAAAACTCAAGCTCAAAAAAAAGAAAAAAAATTAATGTTTATTTTTATTTATTTTTTAAAGATTTACAGAGAGGAGGAAAAACAGAGAAAGAGATTTCCATCTGCTGGTTCACTACCCCAATAGCCTGAGCTGAGCCTATCCAAAGCCAGGAGCTTCTTCTGGATTTCCAACATAGGTGTAGGGGCTCAAGGACTTCAATCATTCTCCATCACCTTCCCAAGCCACAAGCAGGGAGCTAGACAGGAAGTAGAGTAGCCAGGACTTGAACTGGCACCCATATGAGATGTTGGAACCATAGGTAGAGGATTATAACATGCAATGCCACATGTTGGCCCCAAAGAAAACTTTAAAAACACAGTAGGTCATAAAGTACCTTTCCTAGCCCCCAAAGAAAAGGAACATATTTATTCTTGAAAATGCAAGAATGTCTTATTAAGTTCCATCTTCCATATACTAAGTTCTGAACACTCATACTTCCACATGACTGATCACTGTTTACCAAACAGTAAAAAGGACAGTATTTCCTGTTTCTTTCAATCATTTCTGTAAATGTAAAAGAGTAAATATGTCATGTAAAACAATAAATAGATTTGCATGACAGGGATCTTAGCCATGAAACTACTGAGGAATGAGGAAAAAAAACCTCTTCTCTATACTTACTGGGGCTGGTGGGCAGGTGGTGGCACAGGGCAGCTGTAATTAGGAAACTAGAATATGTGTATAACAATAATTGAACATGGCTTTCCCCAAAGACAAAAAAGGAAGTGTAGAATCAATACATTCTATCCAGGCTTCACAGTGCTTTTGGTATGACTTACTGTAGTCATCTTTAAATTGTTTCTAGCTCCTAAAACAGTTGTTATAACCTATTACTCCTTTGCACAATTTTTAGTTGAAAAGGAGAATTTCACAACTTCATTAAACAGTATAAAATATGTAACTGTCATACTGAAAGTAATAATAACTTGAGGAAAATAATTACTTTAAAAATTCTATAACCTCCATGATCCACAGGTCGCTTGGCCTGGGTCCCGGGGCCTGCCTGCGAGGTAGGTTCTGGGCTTATGAGCCCCAGGGGTGGGGGATCCGGAAGGGCTTGGGTTGCCTGGCCTGAGTCCTGGGGCACACCTACTAAGTGGATGCCGGGTTCGTGAGCTCCAGGGGTGGGGATCTAGTGGGGCATGTGATGCCTGGCCTGGTTCCTTGGACTCACCTGCAAGAACATATCCTACTTAATGAAAAAGGCAGAGGAGTGGACACAGATCCTGTTGTGAAAGAATATGGCAGCTCACTTGGTGCCATAGCAGAACAACAGAACTGAGTAACTATCCCCAAAAAACAATGACAGCAAAAAATCTCAGTGAATGGAGCCAATGGACATTGGGAACGTGACATCATCCTTGGATCAGTGAAATAGGCAGCATTTCAGAACTGTCCAAGCCACCTGGACAGAACCCTTGGAATACGTACACATTGAGACTCTGGGTTGATATGAGGTGGCGGTTCCTCATCCCCAGGTACTGGGACATGTGGAAAGTCATGAGTAGTTTCCCCTTTTGTCTCTTCCCTCCCCCCAGAAACAAGAAGAAATGGCAAATTTGGAAAGCAATGAGTTCACCCAATTTTCCCTAAATCTCGATCTTTCCCACCCTGATCCACCATGTAATCACTATAAAAAGTAAAATCAAAAATAAATATTTTAAAAATAAAATTTATAAAATAATAATAATAATATAACAGGGGCCAGCACTGTGGCACCATGGGTAAAGCCTCTGCCTGCAGCGCCAGCATCCCATATGGCTGCTCTACTTCCAATCCAGCTTCCTGATAATGGCCTGGGAAAACAGCAGAAGATTCAACTCCTTGGGCTCCTATATTCACGTGGGAGACACAGAGGAAGCTCCTGGCTTCAGATTGCTCCAGCTCCCGCCATTGTGGTCATGTGGGATATGAACCAATGCAGAGAAGACTCTCTCCCTATCTCTCCTTCTCTAGCTCCACCTTTCAAATAAATATTTTTAAATAAAATATTAATACTGCAAATTTTATATCGTGCTTTTTCCATCCTGGAGAGATGGAGTCCCTGTGGGTAGGAGCAAAGATTTTGACGCTAGAGAGACATTAAGCCATGTCTAGAAACATTTTCAACTGTCGTAATTGGAGAAAGAGTGCAATAGCTACCTAGTGGGTGCCAGAGACAACGCTAACAACTCAAAGCTCAGGGCAGCGTCCCACAATAACGACTACCTGACTTCCAGTGCTGACAATGCTGAGGCAGAGAGACCGTGCTGATAAAGCAGGGGCAGGAGAATTTCCTTTCTTCCAAGGCCACATGGGTATTTATAACTTCATGCATGGGAAACACCCAAGTATTAACTTTAAAGTCAACCTGCTACAGATTTGCTAAATTCCTGGTCTCCACCTGCAGCTGCTTTGGCAGGGCCAGACCACAAGACTCTGCCACTGCCAGAGGGCCAGATGTGCCCCACCTGTTTAAAAATGACACATGATTGCAGCTGAACATCTTTCACTCATCACATTATACTTCTCTATTTGTAATTGACAAAAGCAACTTTCCTCTAACAACCATAACTGTGTTTGTACTTTACTGCACGTAACACCAAACAATCGTTATGCAGTACACTAAGTAGATACATTAAGACATTTGAATGAGATGGATGGGGCTGTTATTCTGGTTACTGTTACTATGGATAAATATTACTTATTGTTAGAATGAGAGAATTCAGCACAATGATATTTCTAAGAAAGATTCTTCACATTAATAAAGAAATGAAAAAGGAGTTATGTTGGAGAGTTCCAATTGATATACCTAAAACTCATTTAGATTATCCTTAAAACATTGTTCAAAGATTTACAAATATTTGATTGGTTTACAAATATTTTGTTATGTAATCATTCAAAGCATTTACTTTTCCATACCTACACCCAGAGGGTGACTCAGGGATTCAGAAACTGCTTTTCACAACAAGGTCCAAATTAGGCCTCATTTTACAAACAATACTCGGAACTCTTCCTAATTCAATATGATAATATATCACTTATCAGTTACAGCTGTGAACCTGACCAGACACTTCATAATCTAATAAGATAATTTAAAAACCTCTATCAATTGATCCATACCATCTGTTCATTAGTCTTGTCAAGAAAATTCACGGGTATTATCAAATATCTATACCTAACAGCCTTGCTCTTAGACCCCGTATCACGAGTTTTGTAAAAACCAGATTCTCAAGAAAGAAAATAGTCCGATTATGACTAGAATTCTCTGCATTGCTCCCTTACCTCTTAGATACTCTGTACTGTGCTGTGGTCAATTTTCCAGTCTCAGGGTCATGTACTGTAGCTCGGCTTAGCTACGAAAAAAAAAAGAGAAAGGACAAGGACTTACTCTAGTAGCAGGCAATTTGGGTTTTTGGTGGTTTTGTTTTGCCAAGCCACAGGTGATTGGAAGGGTTCAGATTGGTCTGGATAGAAATGGTTTCACATCAGTAAAATGTGGAGAGGGATGGCATTAATAGCCACTTCCAAATCAAGAGAAAAATGGGTTAACAGATTTTGTAGATTTATTGTCCTTTCACTTTTTTTAAATATCATTTGAAGCTTTATAAAAATGATTTGTAGCAATGAGTTTCCCAGGTGCTTTCACAGACCTAGAAGTTTCATGTTCTTCACATATTTTGGGGAAGAAAAACCAGTGCTTTCAATTCAGTTTTTAATCCTCTCTTGCAGAGGAAACAATCTTTTGGTCATCCTGGCAAATTTAAAGTTCACAAGCAATTTTTAGGAGACAGAGCTCAGAAGCACAATTCTGTAGTTTCCATTGCAATTTCTGAGTAAGGTTTTTAAAATAAATTTTACAGATTATTCCACAACAGTATTTTATAACACATATAAATGCCAGCACAATCAGCATGAAAGCTGCTGTGAATAACTACAGTTAGGGACATGAGCCATGTGCACTGGCCCGCTCCCAGATTCACCAGTCTCCTTTTTATTACTTTCCCCTGTGGCTACAAAAGGGCCAAAGGAAACTACATCAGGCTATTTTTGGAATGTTCAATACTTGATCTGAAGGAAGATACTGAGCATATTAATTCTCCAAAAATAAGAGACCAATTATAATTAAAGACAAAACTTCTAGTTAAAGAGAAAGACCTGTGAGACACAAAGTTCATCCATGCCTTATCCTGTGTTTATAAAGTGATGACTTGAGCTGGAGACTGAAAATGACCTATTTCCCTACATGACTATTAATTCCTGTAAGGTGTATAAAACACTTATTAGAGGTCAAAATATGCAGCTTACACATCTCTTACCTTTTGCTAATTCTGTAATGTACCGTCTCCAAGTCTCCTGTTATTGGATTTGAAATGGTGGCTCGCCTCAGCTGTGAAGCCAACCATCAAAATAGTTGCATTACAAGACAAAAAATGAATCACATTAATCCAACCAGTCAGAATTCTGGGATTTTTTACAAAGGAAAATGGAAAGAGAAAATAACTCCATACACTTCCAGTCACCTTGTGTTGAGCCTTGAAAGCCAGCTGGTTTTTCAGGTTTTTTATTTTCCAGCAACTTATTTTGCTTAACATGGATGAAAGATCCATAAACAAGAGATTTGAAATCAAAATTTTTCAATGATTAGGAGATATAAAAGTGAAGAAAAAAACCTGTTTAAACTTGATCTATGGCTAGAATAATTTTTTTAGTGATGGAACTGTTTGTAAAAGTTAATATTGTATAAAATTCATTTCAAGGGCAATCTTCCATCAGCATAGCCATTCAGTGAGATATATAGTAAAAAAATCTTGGAATGAGCACAGAGGCACATGAAAAGAACTCATTAAAAAACAGTGACAAAGATGACAGCCAAGATAATGACAAACCAAAAAAAGGTGGGGGGAGGAGGATTTTGAGGTTAACAAGGGTATGAAACCTTATTATCATGACTTTACTGACCAGAAACAATTCAACTGAGGACTCGCCTTTAAGGGTAGGGCCTTCAAACCAGAGACCCAAGAGCTCATCTGTAACTCCAAGGTAAACAATTCTAACTGAATAGTCTACCAGCACATTGTGGTTGACAGGTTTACTGACCACAGATAAAGGACCAAAATAAAATTCAAAGGAGAATCTCAGAGTATTATGTAATTATATGCAGCATTTAGCTTGGCAGATTTAGAAAAACCCACATTGGAGAGCACTCTGACATATTAATACTAAAGCATTTATTTGTTTAATAAAAAATTTTGGAAACAAATTGGTGAAGTAGTAAAACTTGAAAAATTTTAAGTTTATTTTACAACACAGAAATCCAGATAATTCGAACCTTTAGGATATAACAAGGATGAACAAATTCACAGGCTGAGTTCAGCTGCCTTAAAAATGAAATTTACTGGCCCGGCACGGTAGCCTAGCGGCTAGTCCTTGCCTTGCACGCCCAGGATCCTATATGGGCACCACTTCGTATCCCAGCGGCCCCCATCCAGCTCCCTGCATAGGGCCTGGGAAAGCCATCCAGCATGAACCAAAGCCTTGGGACCCTGCAACCACATGGAGACCCGCAAGAGGCTCCTGGCTCCTGGCTTCAGATTGGCTCAGCGCCAGCCGCTGTTGGCTCCTTGGGGAGTGAATCATTACACAGAAGATCTTCCTGTCTGTCTCTCCTTTCTGTATATCTGACTTTCCAATAAAAATAAATAAATCTTTTTTAAAAATGAAATTTGCTGGAATATAATCGCTCTCATTTTCATATTTTCTTTGGCTGTTTTTGCACTAAAATGTCAGAGTAAGCTGTGACACACACCGTATGGCCTACAGAGCCTAAGAAGTTTTTACTAACTTGACTGTTACAGAACACATTTTGCCAAGAACTGTGCAATAGAAAATAGAAGAGTTTCCTTGCTAAACCCTCAAGTTTATAGTACTGGGCTAAACACAAAGATTTCATGTTTTATTTTGTTTTACTGTGAGGCAAACAAAACTATGATGTCACTATTTCAGATTAGTATCATGCCCATTCTAATTTTATTTTCCTAATAATAATGTGCCTAAAAAGGAATAAAAATACTTCCAAGTATCCTTTTGGATAAAAATATAGAAAATGCAAAAAAGTAAATTTTTTTATTGGTCTCTAGAAGTAAGGCTCAAAAATAAACTGAAAAGTCTTTCAGAAAGATGGTAAAGCACAAAATTGCCAAGTATGAATAAAAATCCCATCCATAATTTTCATAAATTAGTTCTTAAAACTAATTGGAGAGTATATTATTTGTTATGGCAACCAACTGAAAAACAAAACAAAAAAAAATGGCATAGTGTTTAGAGTATCTGTGGTATTAGTCACAGCAGCTGCCACTTTAATTACTTTCCAAAGCAAAAATCAGTACACATGCATTGTAAATTGAAGGGGAGGAAAAACAAAACAATTATTTACCCTTGGTTTTGCTAGATCTTTGACAATTTCAATTTCTGCGTCAGAAATAATATCGTGGAAGCGAATAATACGAGGCTTGTCCCACTCATCCTCCTGCTTGGCTGGAGCCAGGATAAATTTAGGATTCCGGTTTCCATCATGGTAGCGGCAAAAGAGCTTTTTCTGTCGCCGAGGAGTCTAAAAACAGAATATGATAAAACCATCAGGGTATTAATATTTTAAGTACCTATTCCTGCGCAAATAGGAAATATTCATACTTGCAGATGACATTAGACGTAGAGAGTAACTCTTCAAGAATATATGAAAGAAGCAGTACTCTGCAAATAACCTCTACCCAACAGTACCTCTGTTTTAAAATTTTTATTAATGATTACTTCTGGGATGAGCAGAAACCTTAAATTGAAAAAAAAGTAGGTTTCTGTTTTAAACCTTTTTCTAATAATTATAAAGTACAAATAATATGACAATGAAATATTTGTGAAAATATGAAATGAACACTTGGCATTGCTCCAACAAAAAAAACTAAGGAACCACCTGTGACACCAGCATTCCATATGGGCACTGGCTCAAGACCTAGCTATTACACTTTCAATCCAACTCCTTGCTAATGAAGCCTGGGAAGAGAGCAAAAGATGATCCATGGGCTGGGGCTGCTGCCCCCACGGCAGATCAGGGGAAGAAGTTCAAGGCTGCGAGCCCATGGATCAATCATCTGTCTACCCTCCCTCCCCCTCCTCTTTTTTTTTCCCCTTCTTTCCTTCTTTTCTTCTCTGTAACTCTGCCTTTCAAATAAATAAATCTTTGGAATAAAAGTTCCATGATAAATTAGTACTTGGAAACAATGCATATCATGTCAACATAAAAAGGCTCTGAGAAGTCCCGAGGTTAAACGAGAACCTACAGTCAAGTGTGTCAATCAAATGCTCCTCAGATATGTAGTGTTTATGATTTTGGTCTACTATCTATTAAAATCCAGAGGAACTGGTATTACATATGTCACTATAAATTTGTAATAAACAAAGGGATTGTTATATAGGTACATTTTGATATTTAAAGAATATCAAAATCTGTTGAAACCCTTTCTGCATGTTGAGTAGTACTTCGACGAAAACATTCACTAACAATGTTAAGAATGGGAGAGGAAGCACAAAACATGACAATGTAAAAGAATTCATGATGTCTCATAAGATGGGCTACTTAAGATAGCTGAAAATAAGACTACTCAAATCTGTTTTGTATTAAATATGATTACCACTAAAACTATATTGAATTCTTCACCCTTGTTTTAGATCCATGAAAAATACATATAATGGTTTCATAAGCCTATTTTAAATCTGTTTTACTAACAAAAGGATCATATTCAGATACTGACAATGACTCGTGTGACATGCATTTTATATAATCATGCTAATTTTCAGTAATAAAGCCTTAAATATGAAGAACTCTGGTTCTCTCTAGAACTATGTGCAAACAGATACATAAACATTCACACGCATGATTGGCTTTTCCACTTTACCATTTTGACACCCTCCCCACGGCACAGCATTTCGTACTTCTGTCTCTCGGGCAGGTAATCCACAGCAACCCCTCTTCTCCTCGGCGTGACTTTCTGATCAGACTGGCCATCTGAAGCAGACTGATTTGTATCTTTTTCTTTAGCCATTATATACTCAAAATATTTTAAGTTACCGTTAGCTCTCTGATGTTCAGGATCTATTTACAGAGGAAGAAAGCATGTCGATAGGTAAGTTTACAGTTGTTTAAGAATCAAAATACAGTAGTATTAAAACAGGGAGCCACCTAAGTTATTTTCCAAATCAGGATACTTTTAAGAATGAAATGGCTAACAAAAATTATTATACCAAAGCAACATCTGTAAACTAATACTGTCCTAAGTAAATCAGAGCATATAGCCACTCTACACATAAACAGGAGACAAAAACAGCTACTTATTTCAAGTAGCAATTACTGCTTCTATTTTGAGAACCTACTAATCAAACCAAGGAATTACTTTCAATTTGATGTCAAATTAATTTTAAATTCTTATCCGTCCTACTAATTTTAAGCAATGGAAGATTTTGGAGGGACTTATAAGTATCTTCCATGGGGAAGATAAGATATAGACATTTCAAAATCAGCCTTTGCTAAAGATACACTACAAAAACAGAACATGTACTAAAGAATTCTAAAAGCTAAGCAGATTTCTGCCCAACATTTCTAAATCAGGGAAAGAGAAACTAAGACACAATTTCCAAATAAGCCATAATCCATCACTACCTCAGAATTGCTAGTCACAATTTTTAGCCTTCTTTTAGTGAGGGAAAAGACCACACTGCCCATCTGGGAGAAACAAATGGTCAAACCAACCACATATACACAACACACATGTACAAAAGTAGAAACACACGTGGGAACATCACCCGTGGCAGTAACCAGTGCTTCTAGATTGTGAAAGATTTCTTGTCCTTCAGAAACTGCCCACAGCCTATGTTATGATACATAATATAAGCCTAGCTTTAAAAAGTGGAAGGAAATGAGTGTGGACAGGGAGGAGGCATATACCATAAAGACACAAATTTCTGTGGACAGCTTTGGGCGACTGGCTTGTGAATGATTCTGACATCTCTGTTTCAGTAAACTTTTCACAATGAGTAAGAATTACATTTTAAATCTGGATGGATAAAAATGAGAGAAAAAATTGCATGAACTAGTACTTCTATTTACTAACTCAAACAATAACCCAATTACCACAAGTTTATTTTCAGATTCTTATAAGCTGTTTGACTCTTCTAACAAAAAATGTAGTTTCCTATTTCTAATTACTTTCTTAAAAAGTTTCACTATGTCCAAATGTTACCTAAATTTATTATTGCGTAGATACTGGACTCCATATCTAGAAATTATGGTTTAGCAGATCTTAGGTAAAGATCAAAGAATCTCCATTTGTAACAAGTGTCTGATCTGATGCCCAGGGTCCTTGGACAATACTTAAACAGTGTATCTCTGTTCAAAGTACTAGTGGCAAAATCCTCAATAGCTGACACAATTTTCTGGCAGTTTTAAACACAACAAACATGTTTTTAGTCCTTTTATCTCAGATCACTTATTTTAATATGAAATTTAAAAACAAAAAACATCCTTCAAAGAAAGCTGGTTAATACTTAACATGGTAATATTGTAAACATTTTTGACCAAGTCAGCTGAATTAGATCCAACTTTAAACTTCCTGACGAACCAGGAATGGAAAAATGCAGCCAGCATTGTGGTTAGAAAATCAGTTATTTACTCTGAAAACATTCAAAGAGAAGAACAAGTATGCCCGACAGCTAAGGCGCATACAAAGTACCAAAGATGGGTGAGTGCACAGATGGATAAGTTGGGTAGAATAAACAGATGTCCTAAATAGAATTATAACCTTAAATTTGACTCAGATAACCTACCTAGTTCCAAAAGCTTCTTTGTCAGCGCAAGTGCCTTATCCAGATCTCCTTGCTGGTACACTGCGTAGCTCAAATAATCTAGAACAGAGACTTTATCAATGGTGGAGACCTCGCCGTCCTCCAGCTGCTTCAGTGCCTGCTCCATCCACAGCTCTGTGTGATAATAATCGGCTTCTGTGTAGGCCACTTTGCCCAACTCAAAACAGTCCTCAGCTGTTAGAAAAGCTTTGTGTCTTACACCTAGCAAAAGAGAACAGAGAGAACTTCAGGAATCTTACCACTGCTATGCATTTACTCAGTTAGCTTTCCAAGTGCTATCTCACATTTTACCTTCACAGCAATTATCTGAGGAAGGAAAAAGCAGAAAAATATCCTAACTTTAAAAACAAATACTCTACAAAGTAATGCAGCATGACAAGAATCACATGGCTGTTAATACAGGACACAGAACCTGGAGACCCCAAGACTTAAATGGCCAGCCATCATACCCATCACTAATGAAGAAATGCACTCTAGCATAACAGCAGAAATTACCCCATGAGACAGCTGCACCTTACACCTAACCACCCATATGCACAAGAACCAGATGTAAAGGAATACAGAAAAACCTGTCAACCACTGTCATTCTTCCTTCCCTTCTCTCCTTAAAAGGTTTTTATGATATTTATTTTGAATACCATAAACTTTATTTAAAAATCGTAATACCTGTTAGTATATTACAGGATTTCAAAAAGTTAATGAAACAGCAGGCATCTGGCATAGCAGTTAGACCCTGCTTGTGACTCCTACAGCTCATATCGACACGCCTGGGTTCAAATTCAGATCCTGCTGCACTCTCGATTTCAGCTTCCTGCTCATGAGCACTCCGGGAAGCAGCAGCAGTGGGTCAAATGGCTGGGTGCCTGACACTCACATGGGAGATCTGGAATGAGTTCCTGGTTCCTGCCTTTGGCCTGACCCAGCCATAGCTGTTATAGGCATATGGAGACTGGACTAGTGGGTGGGAGGTCTGTCTCTTTCAAATAAAAATAAATGTATGATGTAGGACTTCAGGGAAACTGTATTGAAAGATATGGGGCCCGGCAAGGTAGCCTAGTGACTCAAGTTCTCGCCTTGCATGTGCTGGGATCCCACATGGGCACTGGTTCATGTCCCGGATAATCCACTTCCCATCCAGCTCCCTGCTTGTGGCCTGGGAAATAAGTCAAGGACCGCCCAGTGCCTTTGGACCCTGCACCTGCGTGGGAGACCAGAAAGAAGCTCCAGGCTCCTGGCTTTGGATCAGCTCAGCTCCAGCAACTGTGGCCACATGGAGAGTGAACCAGCAGATGGAGGATCTTCCTGTCTCTCCTCCCTGCGTATCTGCCTTTCCAATAAAAATAAACCAATCTTAAAAAAAAAAAAACAAAGAATTTTCCATTGAAAGCAACTCTCATATTTACAAAGTAGTGCGATTAACACCGTGATCTAATCTCATGTTCAACAGGCCAACAAGGAACCCTGAAAACTTCAGCAGTCACTGTTCCCTTTCATCCCCCAGAACTACACACACACTCACCTACTTTCTATCTCTACACATTTGCTGATTCTAGACATTTCATGTGGAGAAAATCAGACAACATATGATCTGTGACTTTTCATTTGTATGTTTTTCAGGGTCATACATTTGGTAGCATCTTTTTTACCTTCATAATATTAGTCTATGGGTCTGGGGTACGTCAAATTGGGCTAGACTCCAGCACCCACTGGTGCTCATGAGAGCCAGAGTGGGTGTATAACATGCTAGACTAGGTTTTGGCTCCCACCAGACCATGTGAGAGGTGTCAGAACATGGACTAGGTGTGGCTGGTTTGTAACACCTAACAGTAAGAACCAGACTGGGTATGGGCCAGGTGGGCAAGGCTACTGTTCCTGCCAGGACAGAAGGTGGACTAAGTCAGCCTGTGCCAATGACCCCTGGTGTGTGCGAGATCTGCCACTGGGAGGAGACCCAGTAAGAAGCTTGGGGAATTCCTTTGTCAAGACGCAGCCTCTACAGGTGAACACAAGAACCAAGGCAAGAAACAGCCCAGCCCAGACCAGGTTACAGTACTTGCCAGCATACCTGTGGGTTAGGTTCAGGGGTGGGCCTGGCTGGGCCAGTTCATAACACCCACTGGCGGATCTGAGAACCAGGATGGGATGCAGAACAGGCTGGGTCTGGCCACATCACCATCCAGTTCACATTAGGGCCAGGACTCGGGGCTGACTGTGCTGGGCTGGGCTGGGCAGCAGCACCTGCCAGCAAGAGCTGCAACAGGGGCAAACCAGGCTGGCCAGGCTACAGCATCTGCCGGTAAATGCCAGGGTGAGATGGGCCATGCCAGACTGGCACACAGCATCCATCAGCATATGCAAGACAGGGGGAGGTGTGCAAGCCAGGTAAGGGAGTGGGGGGAACTCTCCTGCTGGGCCACTGCTACTGCTGGTGAGTGTGAGAGCTGGGATGGGGGGAGACTAGGCAGGGCAGGGCTACAACACCTTCTGGACTACATGTGAACTGGGTTAGGGGGACAGCCGGGCTTGGGTAACCGATTGTATACAGGTACAGGCATAAGCAAGAGTAAGGGCAGGCAGGTTGGGCTTTGCAGCAGCAACACCTGGCAAATGCTGGAAATGGGGTCAAGTCCTGCCAAGCTACATTGCAGAACTACCTGGAGTGTTCAACATCCCGGGAAGAGAGTGGGTCCGTTGGGACACTGTGGGTACCTCTCTGAGAGGCTGCAACTCCCACTGGTGAGCAAAAGAATCAGGACGGGGGACAGGCCTGGCTGGACAGGTGATGGCACCCAATAGCATGAGTGTGGGTTAGCGGGTGGAGTCAACTGGGTCGAGTTAGGCAATGCCCAGTGATATGTATGAGCGCTGAATATGTGGGACATACTGGACCAGTCCACTGCACATGCCACAGGCACAGGAACCAGAGCTGGGGGCTAGTCCAGTGGGGGTTACTGAGGGGTCACTGACTGGACTTCAGCTTCCCCTGGTGTACAGCAGAGCCCAAACGTGTGGTGGGCAGGGCTGGACTGGGCCACAGCATTCACTGGCTTGCAGAAGAAGGGCAGAACAAACTAATCAGCTAGCACAGTGAAACTTGACAGCAACTTCTGGGTGAATGGAGACTGAGGTGGACTAATCAGCCAATTGACTTTGAAAGGATTTCCTCATCCTTGGAGCAGTGATACTATCTCAGAACTACAAAAACCACTTGGGCAAAACCCTCAGAACATGCCCCACAACAGGGACCCTGGGATGACATCAGGTACTGGGAAGGCTGGGTGTTGTCTCTCCCATTGTATCCTCCCCGCTCCCAGCTACAGGAAGAAGCAAAAGAAAATGTGTAAAAAATGGTCTTGCCCACTTTCCCCTAATCCTTGACCCTTCCCACCCTGATAAACTATGTAAACATCATCAAAAATCAAATTAGGGGAGCAGTGGCCAGGGTGCCGGCCGAGAGGCGCGGATTGCGGGGGTCCTGCACCCCAGCCACATGGATGAGATTTTGCTCATGGTGTGCCCTGGATCGAGGTGTCCATGACGGTATTACCCGAGGAGGAGGAAATCTGATCCTGGATAAAAAACATCACAGTTCTTAGCAGAGAAGATGACGTAATCTACACTACGCTCCCAGAGCTTGAAGACATGACAGCTAAGGAACACATGTGAACTTGGGACACATGGAAATGTGTGCACAGAAAAAGGAAATCAGTCATTCCTTAGAAGTAGGAAGGCTTTCCTTCCTGCCAAAATGGGGACATTCTGCTCGGTCATCAAGTTTGAAAATCTCCAAGAACTGAAGAGACTGCGTCACTGGGCCCGTCATCGCCCTCGGGGTTACAGCGATCTGCTCTGCCATGGCCATGATCGACTCTGTGCCATGGTATTGGCCCTTACGTACCACGGGAGGAAGTGTGAATTTTACCATGTTGATCAATTGGACTTCAATGCCATGTTTGTTGGTTCTGGCTTTGTCCCTCTGGGGTGGAAACTGGAAAATTCTCAGGACACCATGTATCTCGAATATTGTAAAGTCTGCCAGGCTTACAAAGCACCACGTTCCCATCACTGCCGGAAGTGCAACGGATGTGCAGTGAAGATGGATCATCATTGTTGTGGTTACCAAAATCATGCTTCCTTCACACTGTTTCTCCTGTTAGCACCACTGGGTTGTATCCATGCTGCTTTCACTTTTGTTATGACCATGCACACATAGCTTTATAATCAGCTCTCCTTTGGGTCGAACACAGTCAGGACTGACATGAGTGTAGCCCGGAGAGATCCTGTGCCAACTGTCCCCTTTGGATTAGTTGCATCTGCTGCCACTTTGTTTGCCTTGGGATTAGCTCTAGGAACTACAGCAGTTATGATGTTGTTTTTTATGCAGATGAAAATAATTCTCAGAAGCAAAACTTCCATTGAGTCATGGATTGAAGAGAAGGCTAAAGATCTAATTCGGTGTTATCAGCTAGATGAAGTTTTTGTTTTTCCTTATGATTTGGGAGATAGATGGAAGAACTTTAAACAGGTGTTTACGTGGTCTGGGTTTCCCGAAGGAGGGCCACTCCTTGAGTGGCCCGTAAGAGGAGGCTGTCACCAGCACAGCTTAACAGTTTGCAACAAAGTAACAGATGATTATAGCTGCCTGCTGTCCTCTGCATAAAGGAATCAGAAGCTCTTCACAAGCCCCTGCACTGAAGGGCTTCGAACACAGCTACGAAAGGGGAGTTCATCTGGGCCACAAGAGGTTTACAATCCAGGTTATATGGAGACAAAATTCTTGATGATGCCTTTGTGGAAGCTGCCTCAAGAATCAAAGGCGGGTTCCCGAGAACCGTGGAAGAGTGTCCCTGTGACGCAGAGGCCAATCCCGCCCCGGAGGGCGAGAAGGAAGACAGACAACCCCCATCTGCCCACCCCATTCACTGGAGTGAAGCTATTCTTTCAGGCCACTTCAATACTTGAAAATTGTACATAATTTTTTTTTAAACATTATATTATTATTGGAAAGCCGGATATACAGAGAGGAGGAGAGACACAGAGGAAGATCTTCTGTCCAATGATTCACTCCCCAAGTGAGCCGCAACGGGCCGGTGCGCGCCAATCTGATGCCGGGACCTGGAACCTCTTCCAGGTCTCCCACATGGGTGCAGGGTCCCAATGCATTGGGCCGTCCTCGACTGCTTTCCCAGGCCACAAGCAGGGAGCTGGATGGGAAGCGGAGCTGCCGGGATTAGAACCGGCGCCCATATGGGATCCCGGGGCATTCAAGGCGAGGACTTTAGCCGCTAGGCCACGCCGCCAAGCCCAAAAATTGTACATAATTATTCAACAATTATACAATGGCCTACCATGGTGAGGGTTTTCTTTTCCTCAAAGGTGCCCTAGTGCCATGATTAAATATTTTTGCGACCATTTTGAACTGGAGAAGCCATTCTGCATATGCCTTGGAATCCTACTTCTTGTCACCACCTTTTCTTCCCCCAAAAGAGAAAAAAAAAAATGTCACTGCATAAGTCAAAACTGCATTTTCTCGAGGATTTTTTGATGTACCGCACACCCTGAAGCTTGCCTGCCACCGGGGCTCCCTTTGGCCAGGAGCACCTGCAGGTCACACTGCTATTCCCCCTCTGAGGAGATATTTTTTGAATAATATTCTAGATACTGTAGATCTTAAATCCGTCAGATTCAATATAAGCCTAGATTTGTTACCTGCCTTTTAATAATGCAGATTTTGTCAAGTCAAAGATTATTGGAGCCTGGTGCGGAAGCGTAGTGGTTGCACGAACTGGGATCCCATATGATCACCGGTTCTAATCCCGGTGGCTCCACTTCCCATCCAGCTCCCTGCTTGTGGCCTGGGAAAGCAGTCAAGGACGGCCCAACGCTTTGGGACCCTGTACCCACGTGGGAGACCCAGAAGAGCTCCTATCTCCTGGCTTCGGATGGCTCAGTTCTAGCCGTTGTAGCCGCTTGGGGAGTGAACCATCAGACAGAAGATCTTCCTCTCTGTCTCTCCTCCTCTCTGTATATCCACCTTCCCAATAAAAATAAATATTTTTTAAAAAAGGTTAATGGACATTCTGTTTTTTAAAATGAGAGCCCAGTGCAGTAGCCTAGTGGCTCAAGTCCTCACCTTGCACATGCCAGGACCCCATATGGGTGCTGGTTCACAATCTGGCAGCCCTGCTTCCCATCCAGCTCCCTGCTTGTGGCCTGGGAAAGCAGTCGAGGATGGCCCAAAGCCTTGGGACCCTGTACCTGTGTGGGAGACAAGAAGCTCCTGGCTTCAGATTGGCTCAGTGTCAGCCATTGCAACTGCCTGGGGAGTGAATCAGCGGACATAAAATCTTTCTCTGTCTCTCCTCCCTTCTGTATATCTGACTTTCCAATAAAAATAGATCTTTAAAAAAATGTTAGTAAAATAAAAATTTTTAAAAATAATACTCCAATGTATGTATAGGTCACATTTTGTTATCAGCTAATAGACATCTGGGTTGTTTTCTTTTTGGGGAAGGTGATCATAAGGCCACCATGAACATTTGTATATAAACTTCTGAGCAGATACATGTTTTCATTTTTTAGCACATATGTAACATGGAACCCTGGCATCTGTACGCTCAACACTGTAAAGAACTGTCAAGTTACTTCCCAATGTGACTATACACCATCTTCCATTCCAGCACAATTCCAATCTCTTCAAAACCTTGCCAGTACTTGTTATTGTCCTTTTTTGAAATAATTTGGGGCTGATGCTATGACATAGAGAGTAAGCTGCGCCATGGTGCCAGCATCCCATATGGGCACTGGTTCAAGTTCCAGCTGTTCCACTTAGGATCCAGTTCCCTGCTAATGTGCCTGGGAGGGCAGTGGAAGATGGCCCAACTCTTTGGGCCCCGCATCCACCTTGGACACTCACAAGTTCCTGTCTGCTGACTTCAGACTTTATGGCCATTTGGGGAGTGAACCAGAGAATTCAAGATCTCCGTCTCTCCCCTCCTCTCTCCGTAACTTTGCCTTTCAAATAAACAATTCTTTTAAAAGTAATACTAAATTAACTTGTGTGACAAACAGGATTTCCTCATGTACTGAATTACTCAAAATGCCAGGGCAACACCAGCAGCTGGGAACACAATCCATGTACACCATGTGGGTGACAGGAACCCAACTCCCCGAGTCATCACCTGCTTCCTCCCAATGTGCGCATTATCAAAAAAACGGAATCTGGAGTAGCGCCCGAATCTGAAGCCAGGCACTCCCATATGACGATCTTCACTGCTGGGCCAGCCACCGATCCCAGACTCTGTGCATCTTTATTATGGACGTTTTGTGGATCGGAAACAGTATTTCACTGTGCCTTTAATTTACATTTTCCTAGTAACTAACGAAGCTGAGCATCTTTTCACGTGCTTATTTTCCATTTGTGTATCCTCTCTGGAAAAAAAAATTGAATCTTCTATTCATGTAAAACATTTGGCTGCCTTTTTACTACAAACTTAGGAGTTCTCCACAAATCCTACACACAAGGTCCTTACCAGGTGTGCCATGTCTCCTTCACTGAGCTGCCTTTTCACTTTCTTGGCAATATACTTCGGCATACAAAATTATGGTCATTAATCATGACAGTTAAACCTACTAACCTTTCCATCCACCTACGCTTTTAGTGGTAGTAGTCAAGTGGTTTTGAGGTGACACTTCTACCTTAAAGAAATATTTGGGCTTGGCGGCATGGCCTAGCGGCTAAAGTCCTCGCCTTGAATGCCCCGGGATCCCATATGGGCGCCGGTTCTAATCTCGGCAGCTCCACTTCCCATCCAGCTCCCTGCTTGTGGCCTGGGAAAGCAGTCGAGGACGGCCCAATGCATTGGGACCCTGCACCCGCGTGGGAGACCCGGAAGAGGTTCCAGGTTCCCGGCATCGGATTGGCGCAGCATCGGCCCGTTGCGGCTCACTTGGGGAGTGAATCATTGGACAGAAGATCCTCCTCTCTGTCTCTCCTCCTCTCTGTATATCTGGCTGTAATAAAATGAATAAATCTTTAAAAAAAATAAAAAAGAAATATTTGATATTTTGCATGAGATAAATTATAAACTGAAAATCAAAAACAGTTGAGAAAAGTCTCATTAATCATAAACGAAATACAAAATTAAAACAATCATGAAGAAAAATACTTTTAAATAATGATGTCTTGCTAAATGTCAGGCATCTGTCACTTCAGTAAGCTTCAAAGCAATCCTCTCACAGATGAAATAAGCAACAACTTCTATACACGGGGCCGGTGCGGTGGTGCAGCACTGGCACCCCAGATGGGCTCTGGTTGCTGTCCCAGCTGTCCCACTGCCCCTCCAGCTCCCTTACAGACTAGGAAGGAGCACAGGATGGCCCTTAGTCTTTGGGCCCCTACACCCACGTGGGAAACCCAGCAGCTGCTTCTGACTTCAAATTGGCTCAGCTCCAGCCATTGGGGCCATTTGGGGAATGAATCAGCAGATGGAAGGCCTCTTTAATATCTGCCTTTGAAATAAAAATAAATTTAAGAGTCAGAACTGGATTTGTTCAATAGGACTCTATTATTTTGTGTTCCTGACAGTATACCATTAAATAGCAAAATTAAAAATCAACCCAAGGACCCCGATGTGGCACATGCTCCAAGGGTTCTGCCCAAGTGATTTTGATAGTTCTGAAATGCATTCGATCTTGCTGGTCCAAGAATGAGGAACTCCTTCCAATGTTCATTGGCTGACCTAGTCTCCATTCGCCCAAATAACAAACTATTTAAAATCCTAAAAGAGGGCCTAGCTTTGTGGCAAAGTAGTTAAATGACAGCCTGTAATGCCTGCATACAGGGGCTGGTCCTCTTCCAATCCAGCTGCCTGCTAATGCACCTGAGAAAGCAGAAGATGACCCAAGTGCTTGGAACCCCCGCCATCCATGTGGGAGACGCACATGGAAACCCAGCGCTTCACATTCAGCACAGCACAGCACAGCACAACACTGGTCACTTTGGGGAGTGACCCAGCAGATGAAGCTCTTTCTCTCCTCCTCTCTGTAATTCTGCTTTTCAAGTTAATAAACACCAGCTTCCTTTAAAAAGACAAACATCTTTTTCTTTATACTTACATTGTCCCAATGGGCTCAATTTTGAAGACAGCAGCCACGGTATTTTACATACTGCAAGAATTATCTTACCTGGAAGATTCCCCTTTGATATGGTATCTGTATCCAAATTGTAGGTATCCTGGAGACGCAGCAGAGCTTTGGCTGCCCCAACCTGATCTTCGTCATTAGGGAAATACTGCCTCTGGATGGTTAGGTTAGAAATAAAGCCTGACACAGGAAGAAAAAAAAAGCAGTACTGTAGAGTCTCATGTGTTTCCAAAACATAATCTTTATAAAGATCTTTTTAAAATCCATGGATTACCATTTTCCATTATATGAAGTTCCACATCACTAAGAAAAATATTAACTTATTAACCTTCCTAAATTCTTGCTATTATTGCCTAAGTAATCTGAGTTGATTATAATAAATTAGATCTGTCGTCTTAGGGTAACACTGAGTTTTTAGTTACGTCATAATAGAACATAAACCTCAGTGCCTCTTCTAGGCTGCAGGAATGAACATATTTATGATTTGAAGGTGCCATTCAGCAGCAACAAGTTACACCTTCAGATGACAGACGGCAAGTGAAATCTGTGCTCTTAAAGAGTCTGTTTCCTTTTTCTATGTACCACACATTATACAAACAGGTGTATACACGAAGCTTGGTGAAATTCTTTGCATGGAAGGAAGATATACTAATTAGATATTTAAGAAAAAGAAATAAAGTTAGATCTAACCATCATATGTAATGTTCATCAGTCCAGATCTGCTATAGATAAAAATGTCTTGAGGCCAGTGTTGTGGCGAGTGTTACACTGCCAGCAGAGCACCGGTTTGTGTCTGGGCTACTCTGCTCCCTATCTTTTCCCCTCTCAGGTACAGGGGAAAAAATCCAGCAGACGATGGCCCAACGACCTGGGTTCCTGCCACCCCTGAAAACCCTGCCAGGGTCCCAGGACCCCAGCTGCGCCCAGCTCTAGGGACTTTAAAGCACCTGGAGAGCAAAGCAGTGGATGGAACGTCTGTTCCTTTCTGTTATTCTTCCTTTTAAATAAACAAAACAAATTTTAAGACTAAAGATGTACATCACAGAAAAAAAACTACTGACCAATTATATAACCCTTAAGCATGGATGCTAAATCCTCCTTTAAAAATAAGTTTTTTTAGGGCCCGGCGGCGTGGCCTAGCGGCTAAAGTCCTCGCCTTGAACGCTCCCAGGATCCCATATGGGCGCCGGTTCTAATCCCGGCAGCTCCACTTCCCATCCAGCTCCCTGCTTGTGGCCTGGGAAAGCAGTCGAGGACGGCCCAAAGCTTTGGGACACTGCACCCGCGTGGGAGACCCGGAAGAGGTTCCTGGTTCCCGGCTTCGGATCGGCGTGCACCGGCCCGTTGCGGCTCACTTGGGGAGTGAAACATCGGATGGAAGATCTTCCTGTCTGTCTCTCCTCCTCTCTGTATATCCGGCTTTCCAATAACAATAAAATCTTTAAAAAAAAAAAATAATAATAAGTTTTTAAAAACTCAGAAGTAGTTTAAAATTTTAATAACACAGGTGTCAAAATTTGCAAAAAAAATAGGTATGACATTTTCCTCTCTTCTCAGTTACAGTCAGCCCCAAAAGACAAGTATTTTTATGTAAATGGAAATGTACAAATGAACAACTAGCCAAAGAAGGTGAAAGTTCATATCAAGCATATTTTTCACTTTTAAGACCAACTCTCAGTAGCAGTCTACATGGAATTTTCTGCAAATTTTTTCAGAAAACAATGCTATTTCTTATACACCATAACAAAATCCAAAAAGTAGTTTAAATCCTGTCTAATATGGGAAAAACATATACATAAAGTCACTATGGGACAACGACCACAGATTAAAACATCAGAGTCTCAAGATTAACATAAGGAATTATTCCAACTTATTACTTCAGATTAAACATACACACCCATTTTCATAAGAATCTGCTCAGAGTATTTTATAGAGAAACTGATCACAAACTTTCTTTCAGAACAAACCTAAAAGCACAAATAGTGAACTATTCTTTCAGGATTTCCTGTCCCATTCATAATAGCTTACTGCACTGCTCTAAGACACTGCCAAGCAGTCCTAGAATGTTTCATCCATGTAGTTCACTCAGCACGTGCACTGGTATGCTCTCTTCTACTTTTTCTTTCTTTGCCATTCTCATTCAACAAATGCTGGAGTCTTTACTGTGTACTAAGCATAATCCTTTCCTCCTTAAACTCTAGACTTAGTTTTCTGTGTCTATTACTGAGATACTAAAAACTCACTCCAACTATGATTTTGTTTTTCTTTTAGGCACATGAACTCATCCCTATTGCTTACAGTATGTTTTTCAACGTGTTATCAGTATCAAGAGGAGCACTTCACCTGTTCATAGAGCTGTGGGGTACTGCTGTGGCACAGTGGGTAAACTGTGTCCTAGGCCAAGCATCCTATAGCAGAGTGCCTGGGATGAGACCTGCCTGCTTCTGCTTCAGATCCAGGTTCCTGTGTCACACAGGGGAGGCAGCACATGACTCAAGTGCTGAGTCCTGCCACCCACTGTGAAACCCTTGTTGATGGCCTTGCCTAATCAAGCTCTAGCTACTGTGAACCAGCACATGGAAGATGTTTCTATAACCCAATATTCATTTATTTTTATTGGAAAGTCAGAGATTCAGAAAGGAGGAGATATACAGAGAGGAACATCTTCCATCCGATGATTCACTCCCCAAGCGGCCACAATGGCTGGAGCTGAGCCGATTCAAAGCCAGAACCAGGAGTCTTTTCTGGGTCTTCCACAGGGGTGCAGCGTCCCAAAGTTTTGGACTGTCCTCGACTGCTTTCCCAGGCCACAAGCAGGGAGCTGGATAAGAAACAGGGCCACTGGGACACCAACTGGTGTCCATACAGGATCCTGGCATGCGCAAGCCAATGACTTTAGCCACTAGGCTACCGCACCAGGCCAAATCAATAGCTTTTAAAAGGTGAGTTTACCCCAGGCATTATGATGGCTATGTTCTACCCCACATGTCTGGAGTCCACCTCCAGCTCCTGTCCCTCGCTTGTTACAGCCCATAGCCTGGGAGGTTCTGGTGAATGCTCAATTAAATGGGTTACTTTTAATCATGTGGGAAATTTGGATTAAGTTCCTGGCTCTAAACCTCAGCCCTGGACCTGGGCAGTTACAGGCATTGGGGAATAAACCAATCAATGGAAGCTCTCCTTGGCTGCCTCTCCACTCCTCAAAATTCTAAAAAGCATTAAAAACAAGTTTACTTTGCTGCAAAAATGTTTTAAATCCATGTATGTTTTTTCCTAATATGTATTTTTCCATGAACTTTTTGAAGAACTCATGTAAAACAAACCTAATTCATAACACTAAGGAAAACACAACTAACTCTTTATCATATCACTGAATTATTTTAAAACTTGCACATAAATTCTTCAAGCTTGAAGGTAGTGGAAAAATAAAAATTACTTAAGAAATGAAAGTAAAATCAAGCTATAGGCCAAAAAATCTGTACACTCTTACTCTCTATTAAAAGTCTTAGCTACTAACAGCATAAAACATTTTTTAATCAAAGAATTAAAGAAACTGACTAAACTAACTCTAATCAAAACCAATGCACCCAAGCAATAATTCACTTACAATACTGAATACGATGCCCGAGAACCACGTTTATCATTCATTTCAGCATTTCTTTTTTTAGTTTTAGCATTTCTAAGAACACTAAGCGCACTGTCTTGCTCCCCCCAGCCTCACTGCTCCCCTCAGGCTTACCGTCAGACATGTCCTTCAGGACGAGATTCTCCAGCTCACTCCACTCAGTGTTCAGGCGCTTCACCAACTTGAATGCATTCACAGGATGCCCAACGAATCCTTCGGGATCTTCCGTTGCTGTGCTGGTGAGCAGATCTAATTTCTCTGCCCATCTACAGATAAAAGACATAAAAATGCAGTAGACACATATTTAATACATACAAAATTGCAATTAGTAACTTGTTAGAAAAAAACTACTTTAGATGTTTCTAAATTAAATAATACCTACAACTTCTTCTCACAGTAAAATTATAAAGGTCCTTTAAAAATCAAGGTCCTCCTTGGAACGCACCTCACATCGGGGACCTGGAATGGGAGAGGCTGGGTGGGGCTTCTACCTTTATTTCTCCCCTGACCCCAGACACAGGGAAAAAAGAATGATGATATTAGTGTGAAAACAATGGTATTACCCTCTTTCCTGTAGCCCTTGACCCTTTGTGTCCTAAGTAACTAAGTTTTATCAAAAAAAATAAAGTAAAATTTAAAAAAATCAAGGTCCTCTTACAAACAAAATCTAACTTTGCAGATAATAAGACTTTTTATTTCTGCTTCTATCAAATTTATAGGTACTATCTTATTAAAAGTTGTCATAGGATCCTTCTAAATAAAATCTAAAAATTTATTTACTCATTACAGCCAAATAACTGATTATTACTCTATGTAATACAAATTAACGACACAAAATCAGTGGATGTTAGTTTTAACCAGATCTTTACATCCAATAATATCTAGAAATTATACTTGCATTTTAAAACAAAAACTGGATACCTGGCTACTTACTAAGACATAGGTTATTAGGATTATCATCAACCTGAGTCAATGAAACAAACTAGCATTTGAAAAAAAATATGAAGTAAGTAATACTAACCATACTTATTCTAAAACATCTACAAGGGAACCTTAGGAGTGAAATACAAACACAACTGGAAAACCAGGTGAGCAGCAGCCTGACTGCGATCACCAGCAGCAGCACCACTGGCAACAATCCAGCCAGTTCCCCAAGCCAGCCCTGTCTCCACCTCAACCCCTCTTCTTCCACATAAAACTGGGACCAGGCCTAATTTGCATTCTATGCTTTTAGTCATTTCAACCAATTAGGATAAGACTAACAGCTCTAACTTCTACTCAAACAATATTTAACTCAGAAAAGAAAACATTAAGGTAGACTCAGTCACAGTAAATAAAACTCTCGCTTACTTTTTTATCTGCTCTAACTTGTCCTCTTCTGCCTTAATGTAATCTTTCAGAGAAGTCACCAGATCTTTCTCGGTATAGATCAAGTCAGTCATCTGACCTAGAAGAGACAGAGAGGAAGGAAGTTATCAAATACATTCATCTACACAAGTATTACACAATGCTTTAAGAATGATCAGGAATGCTCAGGTATGTTGGAGACAATTATCTTTTTGTCACCTTTTTTCTACTAGATAAATCAAAGTCAAAAACTTTTCTAATCAAGAATTCTAATTCGATTTTCAAGCTACTTAATTTTGTAAGCTTGGACAATGCTGACGGATTGTCTTTTCTTCCCGTAAGTGTAGTTCTAAATTAAAAACACTACTGGGACCGACACAATGGCTCATTGGCTAAATCCTCACCTTACAAGTGCTAGGATTCCCACATGGGCGCTGGTTCATGTCCCAGCTGCTCCACTTCCCACCAAGCTCCCTGCTTGTGGCCTGGGAGAGCACTAGAGGATGGGCCAAAGCCTTGGAATTCTACACCCCCATAGGAGACCTGGAAGCAGCTCCTAGCTCCTAGCTCCTGGCTTTGGATCGGTTCACCTCTAGCAACTGCAGCCACTTGTGGAATGAGCAAGCGGATAGAAGATATCTGTTTCTCCTTCTCATCATAAATCTGATCTAGCTTACCAGTAAAAATTAAAACCCTAAAAAAGCCTAAAAAAAAAAACAAACCAAAAAAACAAAAACTCTACTTCCTAAAGACCAGTTTTTTCACTATTTCATTTCTACCCTCTCTTTTGTTTTTAAAAGTAATTTTCATAAACAAAAACTATATCAAAAAGTTTTAAATAACATATTTAGTCATTTAGAATGAATTAAAAGAATTTAACATTTTAAATCCTGAAATCAAGTGTCATAAATACATAACACTCATGATTTAGTTAGCACAACAATAAAATCAGGCAACAAAATGAAGAAAATGTCTCATTCAAGACAAAGTATACCTTAAAGAAACAACTATATGCATCAAACTATAAGGAATATTTTAGGAGCAAGAGAACATAAGGAGGTCTTATATTCTACCTACTGTGTTTTTATTTTTTCCTCATTATTTTTTAAGGATTTATTTATTTTTATTGGCAGTCAGATCTATAGACAGAAGGAGAAACAGACAGAAAGATCCTCCATCCTCTGGCTCACTCTTCAAGTGGCTGCATCAGCTGCAGCTGAGCTGATCCGAAGCCAGGAACTTCTTCCTGGTCTCCCACGCGGGTGCAGGGTCCCAAGGCTTTGGGCTGTCTTCCACTGCTTTCCCAGGCCACAAGCAGGGAGCTGGATGGGAAGTGGAGCAGCCAGGACATGAACTGGTGTCCATATGGGATTCCGCCACTTGCAGGGAAAGGATTAGCCAATTGAGCCATCATGTCGGGCCCTTTTTCTTCCCCTTATATCAACATGCTATTTTTGTTAAGCTTTCAAGGATTTTCAAAAGTTATGACATAGGAAATGGTAACTTAAAATTCACAGCAAACTGTGAAGGGAAAAAAGTAAGGTAGAAAATAAATGTACATTATTTGAATATTTGTATACTGAAATTATACTATATATAAGCATTAAATGATATGCTGGTGAGACTCATAAGAGGTAATTATCTTTTATACTCTTCTCTAAATTTTCACCAGCTTTTAAGCTGAGTATTATTTTTTTTTTTACAGATTTACTTATTTATTTTATTATAAAGTCAGATATACAGAGAGGAGGAGAAACACAGAGGAAGATCTTCCGTCCAATGATTCACTCCCCAAGTGAACGAAACGGGCCAGTGCGCGCAGATCGGATGCCAGGAACCAGGAACCTCTTCCAGGTCTCCCATGCGGGTGCAGTGTCCCAATGCATTGGGCCATCCCCGACTGCTTTCCCAGGCCACAAGCAGGGAGCTGGATGGGAAGTGGAGCTGCTGGGATTAGAACCGGCGCCCATATGGGATCCCAGGGCATTCCAGGCGAGGACTTTAGCCACTAGGCCACGCTGCTGGGCCCTTAAAGATTAATTTTTATTGGAAAGGCAGATATACAGATAGAGGAGAGAGGAGAGACAGAGAGGAAGATCTTCCATCCACTGGCTCACTCCCCAAGCAGCCACAATAGCCGTAGTTGAGTCATTCTAAAGCACAGAATCTCTTCCGGGTCTCCCACACAGGCGCAGAGTTCCAAGGTCTTTGGGCTGTCCTTCACTGTTTTCCAGATTACAAGCAGGAAGCTGGATGGGATGTGGGACCACCGGAATTAGAACTGGCGTCCATATGGGATCCCAGCATGTGCAAAACAAGGACTTTAGCCATTAGGCTACCACATTGGTTAAAGGTTTGGTTTTTTTTTCCCAGATAAGATCTTTTAGAATGCAGGAAGTAAAAATGCTTTAACTTTGTGAACATGATATTTGCTTTTATTTATTTAAAAATATTTTTAAAAAGTACATGTTAAATGTAAAATAAGTCAAAAATTAAGACTCACCTATTGATGTAAAAAACCCTGGATGAGCCGAAGATGGAGGAAGTAGAATCCCTGCTATTAAAATACACCAGATCATCTTGGAAGACTTAGTTACACAGGCTCACACACCTACAAGAGAGATGCAATCATCAATAAAAACAAATCCACAGGAAACCTCCCTTACCGATTCTGTCCATACATAAAAGTCAAAGTCCAAGTCTAGCTACAGAATTAATGTTAATTTATTACTATCATGATTCATGTTACCTTGACATTTCAAGAAAAACATAAATGTTCACTATATGATTAATAATTCAACCCAATTACTTTTGTAACTGGAGTAATTGAACAACAGTGTTTTTTTTTTAAGATTTATTTATTTTTATTACAATGTCAGAGATAGAGAGGAGGAGAGACAGAGAGGAAGATCTTCCGTCCGATGTTTCACTCCCCAAGTGAGCCACAACGACCAGTGCTGCGCCGATCCGAAGCCGGGAACCAGGAACCTCTTCTGGGTCTCCCACATGGGTGCAGTGTCCCAAAGCCTTGGGCCTTCCTCGACTGCTTTCCCAGGCCACAAGCAGGGAGCTGGATGGGAAGTGGAGCTGCTGGGATTAGAACCGGAGCCCATATGGGATCCCGGGGCGTTCAAGGTGAGGACTTTAGCCACTAGGCCACGCTGCCGGGCCCACAACAGTGTTTTGACATAGCCTAAAAAGTAAGTTTTCCTAAAGCATTTCCCATAAAATGAGAGAATCTTGCATTAAAATAATTTTGGTGTCAGCATAATCGCTTAGCAAGTTAATCCAATACATGTGGCCAGCAACCCATATGCGTACTGGTTCAAGTCTCAGCTACCCCACTTATGACCCAGCTCCCTGGAAATGACCTGGGAAGCAGTGGAGGATGGCCCATGTCCTTGAGGCCCTACACCCTGTGGGACACTCAACAGCAGCTCCTGATCCCAAAGCTTCAAACCTGCCCAGCCCTAGCCTCAGTGACAATTTGGGGAGGAAACCAGCAGATTGAATATCTGTCTCTCCTCTCTCTTTCTTTTTTTTTATGTTTAAGAATAGAAATCATTTATTCAAATGTTTTGCAGAAAAATTAGAAAATAAATATTTTTTGAGGATACAACATCAACCCAGCAAAACCCTTTCCTTTACCTTATAATACTGATGTTATTTTAATAATTTCTCTGCAGTTTTTTTTTATTAGTTGCGTTGCATTATGTGACAGTTTCATAGGCTCTGGGATTCCCCCAACCCCTCCTGGTGCCCTCCCCCCTCTCTCATTCTTTTAAGTAAATAAATTTTTAGGAAAAAAAATTGCTTAACTTAAATATTACCAATTCCTTTTTAAAAATTAGCAATTGTTTTACAGAAAACAGAGCTGTTCTTAAAATTACTAATTTGTCTTTTTCCATCAATACTTCAAATTCTAAAATAAATATAAATAAAATGGGACTGGCACCATGCATAGTAGACTAAGCCTCCATCTGCAGCACTGGTATTCCATACGGGTGCCGATTCATGCTCCAACTTCCCCACTTCCAATCCAGCTCCTTGCTTATGGAATGGGAAATTACCATAAGATGGCCCTAGTCCTTGGGCCTCTGCACTCACATAGGAGACCCAAAAGAAGCTCCTGGCTTCAGCTTTGCCAGCTTGAGCCCTTTGTGGCTATTTGGGGAGCAAATCAGCTGACAAATGACACTCTATTTAGTTGTCATAAATAAATAAATCTAAATAATCAATGTAGAATTTTATTGTTGATATGTGAAAGGGGGTGTCAGGTGGAAAGGGGGTGTAGCAAGTTAAGTTTCTATCTGCAGTACCAGTATCCTATAGGGAACAGTGGGAGTCCTGGAGGCTCTACTTCCAATTCAGCTCCCTGCTAATACACCTGGGACAGCAGAAGATGACCTAAGTTTTGGGCCCCTGCCTCCCACATGGGAGATCCAGAAGCAGCTCCTGATTCCAGCCTGGCCCAGCCCTGTTCACTGAGGTCGTTTCTAGAGTGTCTCTCCCTCTAATTCCATTCAAGCTAGGCAAGTGTTATACTGCTGCTGGGAGAAAAAGTAGCCAATAGCTGGCAGGCATTCTAGACCTGGATAATGTCAAATTTGTGTTATCTATTCCAGTGTGCCAGTATAGATGCCTATATTTTTTTTAATTAACAAATAATTTTTAAAGATTGATGGGGAATTCAACTCAGGGTCCTTGTTGCTGCCACTACCCCTGGGCCCAGAATAGGGATAGGGGAATGTGTGGGCGTGGGGCTGCTGAGAGAGTATTTTACAGGTGTGGAATGACTTCTTGGGGCTTCCAAGGACTGGGCCACTGTACTCCCAGGTAAACAAGGGAGCGGAGATTGGGTGGTTTAGAGGGGAAAACTGGGGGGGGGGGGGGCACGTCTGGAACAGAACAACACTTCCATCCACATGGGAGACCTGATGGGAGACCTGGGCTGGGCTTGTTGGCATCACCCACTACCTGCCAGCCCACACCAAAACTAGGGCTGGCAGGCATGTCTGGCAGGGATAGGCCACAGTAGCCACCAGTGAGTGTCAAGGCAGGGGAGAGGCCACCAAGTATAGGCCATGGCAGTAACTGGCATGTGAAGACCCAGGTCTGGGGACAGATTTTGTAGCAGACATGTGGGTTCACCTCCATGGGTCTGCAGTACCTACTGGTTTGCACGGGAGCTGGGGAGGGTGACCAGCCAGGCTAAACGTGACCATGCACTCTCCAACACTCATGGTAACTGGGGTGGGAGCAGGTAGGGCTGGAGAGAGAACCAGCATGTGGACATCACTTGTTCACTCTCAAGCTTTCAAAATAAATCAATCAAAAAAGAGGGATGTTCTTCTAAAACTGACTACAGTGATTTATGGTGGGATAACCGTAACACACTGACTTCATCTAATACAAAACAAAAATGAATGTTAAATGGGTAAATGGTGTGGTGTATGAATTACATCTTAATGGTACTAGTGAGTTTTACAGTTTTATTTATTTTGTTCAAGGGACAGAGAGACAAAAAGAGCTCCTCGCCACTGGTGCACTCTTCAAATGCTCACATCTGCTGGGGTGGAGCTGAGAATGGATTCAGGTGCTAGGAACTTGGTCCAGGACTCCCACGCGGAAGGCAGGAAAGCAACTATGTGAGCGTCTCTCTGGGTCTGCACTGGTAGGCAGCTGCAGCGAGAATCAGACACAGTGTGGGCATCATAACCCCTCAACCAAATGCCCACCCAGTTTCTGTTTTTGAGTTATAGTGACCCAAAAAGAATAAACAGCCCTATTTAACCATATGTTCCCTCTAAAGACCCAGTGTTAAGTGTTCTGGATTGTGTTAAAATTTTTTAAATCTTTAAGACTTATTTTATTGAAAAGGAAGATACAGATAGAGGAGAGACAGAGAGGAAGATCTTTCATCTGCTGGTTCACTCCCTAAATGGCTACAATGGCTGGAGTTGAGCCAATCTGAACCCAGGAGCTTCTTCTGAGCCTCCCACATAGGTGCAGAGTCCTCCACTGCTTTCCCAGGCCATAAGCTCAGAGCTGCCTTGGAAGCGAAACAGCTGGGACAGGAACTGGCGCCCATATGGGATAATGCCACTTGCAGGTAGAGGATTAGTCAAGTAAGCCATTGTGCCAGCCCCTCAAAATAAAACATCTTAACCTGCCACACATCGATGGCTTTTCCCCCTTCTAAACCTAGCATAATGCTCTGTCTTTTCTCTCTGTGGCACTGACTTCTAAAGGGAAAGGTATCAACTAACCAACAGAAAGACTTCACCTTGCTTTCCCAGACACTCTGTCAGCCTTCTTCAACTGCTCATTCATAATGTTCAATAGTGGACATTAACTTAACATCTCAGTGTGTCTGCCCCATCCCAGGTTGCCCTTGGTTACTAGAACTAGTCAGTTACCCTATTCCTTTTGTGCCGGCACCTCTTATTCCTTCCTGGGTGACTTCACCTATGGCTCAAGTCCACAGAGAAAGCTCTCTATTCCACAAAAGCTAGAAAAGAACACCACTTGAAACTTAATAAAAACATATCATCACAAAAACTACATTCTCAAAGTGCTTCTAAATCTCCTCCCTCAAAGTTGCTACAAACTTCCAGATTCTTCCAGAAACACACAGCAGTGAGACACACTGCTTTATTGGCTGCCTTACAGTGATTTGGGGAAAGCAGATGCAAACACTTCCTTTCCTGGGCTCCTGCCAAAGCACAAGGCTTTTTCCAAATTCTGGCAGTCTGAAAAGTCTAGAATATTCTCACTGATTAAAAACATTGTAATAGGTTCCTCTGTTTAAAAAAAACAATATTTCCAGAATATACAAATGCTTTCACTTTTCTAATGATATGCCAGTCATAAATATTGTCTCAACCTTTAACTGAATTTATATTTGCCAGATAAAAAGTCATTTTTCACTGTTAAAATATAAGCTGTCACTATGGCTTCCTTTTAATCTCTCTTTGTATTTAAACTTCACTGTGAATCAACAACCATCAGCCTGCAGAAATAAAAGGAAGCTTAAGATGGCATTTTTCTCCAAACAACAGCATGAAAATTATATTGTAGCAATGATAAGTAGAGTTTAGCTACAAACTCAAAGTACTGCTCATCAAGCATAAGCTTGTAACTTGTACCACGATTCAAAATAAATTATAGGTGGATTAATCGGTCATAATCAATAAGACAAATGTTACAAAAACTCTGAAAGCAGAGAACTTTAAACTGAAAAATGAAACTATCAAAGCTATATGGGTTTCACACACACAAAATAACTTTTTTTTAAAGATTTATTCATTTTTATTACAGCCAGAGGAGGCTGTACACAGAGGAGGAGAGACAGAGAGGAAGATCTTCCGTCCAATGATTCACTCCCCAAGTGAGCCGCAACGGCCGGTGCTACGCCGATCCGAAGCCGGGAACCAGGAACCTCTTCTAGGTCTCCCACGCGGGTGCAGTGTCCCAATGCATTGGGCCGTCCTCAACTGCTTTCCCAGGCCACAAGCAGGGAGCTGGATGGGAAGTGGAGCTGCCGGGATTAGAATCGGCGCCCGTATGGGATCCTGGGCGCGTTCAAGGCGAGGACTTTAGCCGCTAGGCCATGCCGCCGGGCCCGAAGTAATTTAAGTTATAGTTAAAAAAAGTATAAATTACAAATGAGGAAGCTAAAGAAAACAACCTTTTAAGGAGTTCATATAAATTAATGCAAAACCAGTATGACACTAAGGGATAAATAATTCTGAAAGTCATGAAAAAATTGGAGAAAAATTTCTATGACAAGTTAAAACAGGATACCACTTCTAACCATCCAAGCAGTAGCCAAATTCAACAATTAAAGTTATGTAATAATAGTTTTATACGTCACAAAACCTAAACAAAATCCTCTAACTTCTGAAGGTAAAGAAGTAAAACAAAATTTAAAAATCAGCATCCTGGCGCAGGAGCTGCACAGTCCAGGTCTGCTCTCCCCCGTCACAGTGCCCGGGTCTGAGTCCTGGCTTCCTGCCAGCGCAGGCACTGGGAGGCAGTGCTGGTATCTCAAGTCACTGGGTTTCTGCTGGACTAAGTTCCCAGTTCTGGCTCTGGTCTTGGCCCAGTGTTTGCCATCGTGGGCATGTGGGGAGTGAGCTTTCTCCTACTGTGTCTCACACCAATTAAAAATAAATAAATAAATAAGGAAATACTGTCTTTTTAAAACACCATGTAACCCTAGAGGAATCTGTGTTGAATCAAGTTTTCACTGATACACAACAATCAAAGCAAAGGGAAAATTTAGTATCTTAACTATACAAAAAAGAATATGCAGAACAAAATGTAGTTATCTCTGTATTGAACATTAGGTGACTTTTTTCATTACCTCTTATTTTTTATGTCCTATAATTTTCAATGACAACAAATTAACTTCATACAAAGTAAAACTAAAACATCAACTCCCATATTAAGACATACTAAACGTTTTAAGAAGTAATGAACTATTAACAAAAACACAGCTGACCAAACACACACACACTTTTGATTATATTTCACTTTCTGACTGTATAAGCTTCCAGATTTCTCTCTGCTTTAGAGACAGTTAAGCCTCCTAGAAAGCAAACCAGTTCTCCATCAATGAACGACCTTGCCAAAGTAGCACACTGTCCCAGTCCTTTCCCCTGAGAGAAACACACGAGCCAAGATAAGGCCAGTCACTGACCTGCATCTCCATGAACATGATGGCTGAAGGGTGGGATTGTGAAGGGGAGAAAGCAGCTCTCTGGCGAGTCCTGTGACCACGTTCAAAGTCATATACAGATAAGCAGGTCCAAACCCAGAGACTTGATTATTTGCAACTATTGCTTTCACTCTATGAGCTGCCCAAGATATTTTGCAACTCAGCTAACACAACCCATAAATTCCTTTTTGTTCTTCAGTTACCTGTAGTTGTATTTCTATAATTTGTCATAAAGTTCAGACCTTGTAACATTACTCCAAACTACCATGCCATCCTCTTCAAAGATAGTTAATAAAAAGGGACCTGTTTAACACCGGTCCTCAGCCTTCAGCTACATCAGAAGCAATGTACAGATCTAAGGTAGCTGGATAGTTGACAGAAGGTGATTCTGGTCTGGAATAATAGACTCATTAAAATCACACAAAAGGTATTCTGCTTTAAAATAGGTTATTCTATCGCTTCTCACTCTTTTGGCTAAGATCAAGTATAAAACAGGTTATTCTTCAGGTTGTCTTGTATAAATATATTGTTGACTTTCCAGCTCCTCTAAGAAATGGTTCCTCTAATGTTATAACACAAGGTTTCATTTGTCCACATTAACTTTTGAGTAGTACCCTATTAGTTACACCTCTTTATCAATCACAGGTCTTCAAAGTCTAATATTTTATTTACAATAAGTCTCATTTTCTCTTATTTCCACTTTAATTTGGTTAGTAGCTTACAAAGCAAATATTATACAGGGCATCTAAGATTCAAGTATCCCTGGCAATAAGGGAAATCCAAATGAGGTACCACCTAACGCCAGTAAGGATGGCACACATACAAAAACCCACCAACAACACTTGCTGGCGAGGATGTGGGGGAAAGAGAATCCTACTCCCATGCTGGTGGGACTGCAGACTTGTACAGCCTATATGGAAATCAGTATGCAGAACACTCAAACAACTGAAAATCTGTATACCACAGATCCAGCAATAGCACTCCTAGGAATATATGCAAAACACTTGCTACACGAGAAACCAACATGCACCCCTATGTTTATAGCAGCACAATCAATAATTGCAAAAACTTGGAAGCAAACGAAGTGCCCATCAACAGAAGACTGAATAAGAAAGCTATGGTTCATCTACTCCATGGAATATTACTCAGCTATTAAAAAAAAAAATGCAGTTTTTTGTGGCCAAATGGGCCCAACTGGAAACCATTATGCTAAGGGAAATGAGCCAATCCCAAAAGGTTAAATACCACATGTTTGTCTTAATATAAAAGGATGTCAATCTAGAAAATAGTACCCATGTATTGTAATATTATTTTAACTTCAAACAGCCTGTATCTAATGCATTAAGATATTGTGATGTAATCAATGAACATACAATTAATGTGAGTCAGACTGCTTATGTTCTACATCAAAGAATTGTAAAAACTAATATACTTTTAAGACCCTAAGCTACTTGGAAATGGGGTGGAAGAACAGGGAAATCTTTCGTCTCCTTAGAATGTGTGAGGAACCAATGAAAGAATGTCAACTGAATTTGAACTATGGAAATGCAACAAGGTGGAGCAATCCACCGTGGGGGGAGGGTGTGGGGAGGGGCGGGGGGAATCCCAGCGCATAAAAAAATGTATCACATAATGCAATGTAATTAGTTTTTTTGAAAAAAAAGGGAATGCAATTAAAAAAAAAGAAAGCAAAAAAAAGGCAAATACAAAAAAACCCAAAAACACACAAAAAAAGAATGTGTGAGGAAGACGTAAAGTATAACCTATCAGAAACATAATAGGTAATTCATAGACAACAGACTCGAATCACCATTAAACAACAGTTAAATTACAAAGACATATAGGGAGAATCAAGAGCGATCCTGACAACCTCTTCTTTTTTTTTTTTTAGAGATTTATTTTATTTTTATTACAAAGTCAGATACACTGAGAGGAGGAGAGATAGAGAGGAAGTGAAGCTGCCGGGATTAGAACCAGCAGCCATATGGGATCAAGGCGAGGACCTTAGCCACTAGGCCACGCTACCGAGCCCATCCTGACAACCTCTTAACAGGAAGTAATATGCACAGAGCGGGGGGGGGGGACCCCAGAGTGGAGCAAGTGGGCAGGAGGAGGCTTGTACCCCAACCCTGAAGACTCGGATCCTCAGCAAGGGCTATCAGTATGGGCACCAAGGACTACATCCCAACAGACAAGGAATACGTGGGGAACTGCAGTGCCTTCGGAGGCCGAGAACTTTGAGGTCACCCAGCCCCGTTTGGATCTACCACATGGGATGGAAGAAGCCCAAATCCTTCCTCACAGGACTCAAGGTCATCGGAACAACAGCCAGGAGTCCTGAGAGATCTGCAGAAACAGAAGAACAGCAAACTTCCTTCGGGGCTAGGGAAAGGAGCTTCTTCTGGTCCTTACTTAGTTCCAACTTTGGACCCCCACCCTCGCTTGCAATGACCATCAGGGTCGCTCCGGAGGCCCCCCCAAAAATATAATAGATAGAGAAATACAAGGAAAGCTTAGAATCAAACAGGAAACGATCAGCGTAGATCCACATATACCTTACTAGACAGGACACAAAGATTAGTTACTCCTCACTAGGGTATGGAAGATTTCTCTGCACACCTCTCCTAAAACTGTTCTGCACCTCAACTGCTGACAAAGGCCTAGTTAGATTTAAAAGCCAGTTTAAGACTATCCTAAAATCTACCAAGTTCAGCAAAATTATGCGTCAACACAATAAACAGCTAAATACTGAAATGAAAATAGACACGAGACAGCTGAATAGTACCCTATAGCCACTTTAAGGTGTATAGCAGCTGGTGCCGAGTACAAACAAAAATTTAAGGGTCAATGAAGTAATCACAGGAGGTGGTTAAGAACTTGCACTGTTATAACGTGTTGATAACTTTATACTATGTCAATTAATTTTATAATGTTGTAAATTGTTGTTGATGTTGTGTTGGGGCTTCTAATTGATCGGGACGTATTCTGCCAGCTCTACCTTCAGACCAGAGAAGGTCTCCCCAAGAAACTGTTGAATTTATCTGGACAATAAGATGCTGGACTCTATGCTTGGTATATGATTGCAATGAAAGAATCTTGACTTAATTTGAACTGTAATACTGCAACAAGGTGGAGGAATCCACCAAAGGGGGAGGGCAAGGGGAAGGGTTGGGGGAATCCCAGAGCCTATGAATCTGTGTCACATAATGCAACGTAATTAAAAAAAAAAAAAAAAGATTCAAGTATCCCAAAAAAAGACTGACTATAAAATAAGCTAAAGTAAAAAATGTCTCCTTTTTCGGGCCCGGAGCAATTCCGTAGCAGTTAAAGTCCTTACCTTGAACGCGCCAGGATCCCAGATGGTTGCCGGTTCTAATCCTGGCAGCCCCACTTCCCATCCAGCTCCCTGCTTGTGGCCTGGGAAAGCAGTCCAGGACGGCCCAAAGCCTTGGGATCCTGCACCCACATGGGAGACCTGGAAAGAAGTTCCTGGCTCCTGGCTTCGGATTGGCGCAGCCCTGGCCGTTGAGGTCGCTTGGGGAGTAGACCATTGGACAGAAGATCTTCCTGTCTCTCCTCCTCTCTGTATATCTATATCTGCCTTTCCAATAAAAATAAATAAATCTTTAAAAAAAAATCTGTTTCCAAACAATCATACAAACTAAAAAAAACTAAAATAAATAGACAAACAACAGAAAGTAGAGTTTGAAATCTGACAGGAAAGAGCTGGCGTGGATTGGCTCATGCCTCTCTGGGTGGGACACAAAGATTAGTTACTCCTCACCATGGTGTTGAGGATTTTCCTGCACACACCCCCCCCCAAAAAAAATGTGTTCTGCACCTTAAATGTCGAAAAATGTCTTGTTAGAGTTACAAGCCAGTCTAGATTATCCTAAAATCTGCCAAGATCAGCAAAATTATACTTCAACACAACAAATAGCTAAATACTAAAATGAAATAGACACGAGACAGCTGAATGGTACCTTATAGCCATTTTAAGGTATATAGCAGCTGGTCCTGAATATAAACTAAAATTGAAATGTCAATGAGCTAATCATAGGTTGTGGTTAGGGCTTGCTTTTTTTTTTTTTTTTTAACATACTGGTTACTCAAAACCATGTCAATTCCATAATATTGCAAATTGCTGTTGATGTTATACTGGGACTCTTAATTGACTGGGATGATATTCTACCAGCTCTAACTTCGGACCAGAAATGGTCTCCCCAAGAAACTGTTCAACCCATCTGGACAGTAAGTAGCTGGACTCTATGTTTGGTATACGTTTGCAAGGAAAGAATCTTGATTGAATTTGAACTGTAATACTGCATCAAGGTGGAGGAATCCACCAGGGGGGAGGGGAGGGGGAAGGGTGGGGGAATTCCCAGAGCCTATGAAACTGTCACATAATGCAAAATAATTAACAAAAAAAAAAGTCTGTTTCATTCCTTCAAATAGAATAAATAAAATTACAGGGTCAAAGTTTATAATAATCTTTAAAAATTTTTTTTTGAAATTGTTATTGGAAAGTCAGATATACAGAGAGGAAGAAAGACAGAGAGGAAGAGATTCCATCAGATGATTCACTCCCCAAATGAGCACAACAGCCACAGCTGAGCCGATCCGAAGCCAAGAACCCAGAACCTCTTCTGGGTCTCCTGCGCGGGTGCAGGGTTCCAAAGCTTCGGGCCATCCTGCTTTCCCAGGTCACAAACAGGGAGCTGGATGGGAAGTGGGGCTGCCGGGATTAGAACTGGCACACATATGGGATCCCGGCGTATGCAAGGCGAGGACTTTAGCCACTAGGCCACCGCGCTGGGTCCTGATAATCTTCTTAGAAAGACAAATATCAGGCAACATTTCTGACAGAACATGCCTTAACTTAAAAAAAATGGCAAGAGGAGGAAGGAGAAAGGAAGGGAAAAAAAGAGTCAAAGATCTAAAGACAAATTTATGCTGAAATGAAAGGGAATGTTGTAACATGATAGACAGTTACTGATATCTTGGTTCTTGGTTCATGAGTGTTTATTATAGAACTTCTTCAAAGATAGATTTTTTTATTTGAAAGGCAGCATGACAGAGAGGGAGGAACACAGAGCAGAGCATGAGAGAACTCTCCCACCTACTGGCCCATTTCCTGAATAGCCACAGCACCCTCTGCTGAGCCAGGCACTGCACCTGGCTCTCTCACATCAGTGGCAGGCACCTAAGTCTTAGGCCATCGTCCACTGCCTTCCCAGACACACGAGCAGGAAGTCCACGGCGGGAGCCGGAAGTGGGAGCTGAACTCTGGCACTCCAGTACAGCATGATAAGGGTGCCGACAGGTGTGAACTGCTAGGCCACAAGGCAGGCAGCTGTGGGGTTGATTTCTCAGCTTCTGGCATTAGCCCTGCCCCAGCTGGGACTCTGTGGGTATTTGAGAGAGTGAACCAGCCGATGCAAATGTTCTTTTTCTCAAAAAATTCTAAAAAGTAAATTCCAAAGTGAGCCATTTACCAAAACATAAAATTTCTGAACACTGTTTCTTTCGGTAAAGTCTAGTTATACTCCCAACATTTCAATCAAACCTGGGAATAGATTTTACAACAGCTGCACTACAATGTAAATATTGATGACACTGAGTTATCAGGATTCACTGAATTTTAAGTGCAAATTATTCAATGAATTATTACAGCAGGGTATCTGGCAAACAATCTTGTTAGCCTTCCAGCCTAACAGCTTTCTTGCAAGAAACTGCAAAATCCAAGAAAAAATCTATCTATCCCAGACAAATCATTTAAAAGTTAGTAAGACAGACTAAAAAATGCTTGAAATTCTAATCTAAATTTCCTCTGAAATTACAGATTTTCCATAGGGCTCCCATTACCAGCCGGACCACACCCTGCACACTTGCTCCAAACCCTCCGTCAGAGGGCTGCACGTTTCAATGGACTGTCACTCTGAGAGCGCACATCCAGCTGTTCCTCTTCCTCACATCTGCGCCAACTTTCATCTTTCTGACAGATTGCACGGTCGTCACAAGGGCCAACACGAATCCAGGCGAACACAACGTGCTCGGGATCAGGACTTGGCAGGCCGTTTCCACCCACAGAGGATGAATTTTTCCAAGACAACTAAGCATGATTACTAACACAACTAGCTGTAGTTTTGTTCTTCCTTATAACCATCATTTGTTTTAACTAAGTGAATTCCAGCCATGATTTTGCTCCCAAAGAGAGTGAGCCACAAGTCTAGAACTTAAAACACAATGAGGGGTTCGGCGGTGTGGCCTAGTGGCTAAGGTCTTCGCCTTGATCCCATATGGCCACTGGTTCTAATCCCGGCAGCTCCACTTCCTCTCTGTCTCTCCTCCTCTCAGTATATCTGACTTTGTAATGAAAATAAAATAAATCTTTAAAAAAAAAACACAATGAGTAAATGTCTAATATTACGATGACCGTGCATCAATACTCAGATGTCAGGCTACTTTTCCCCCCACCTTTCTGAAGTTGAGCAATGAACTCAGTTGTTGACCTGATGCCAGCTGAATAGTGCTTCAAGATTCATACTGGCAGTCAGCTCTGTCAAAATATTGTCTTTATCTGAAAGTACTAAGCTTTTCTTAACAAGGTTTTGTCAAAGACCCAAGTCTTCTCTTATTAAGAGACATAAATGACTTCACATGCAGATAAACACACAAAATCCAGCAATTAAAAAGCAGCCAGAGTTCAAAAGTTTAAACTCTTAAAAAACCAGCTTTGTTTTCTAATTTGGAGAGAGCTAAATCAAAGACTTCATTATGTTTTAAAGTTTATTTTTATTGCAAAAGGCAGATTAACAGACAGAGGAGAGAGTGAGAAAGCAGCATCTACTGGTTCACTTCCCAAATGGTCGCAACAGCCAGATATGAGCTGATCCAATCTAATGCCAGGCGCCTCCTCTGGGTCTCCCATGAGTGCAGGAGTCCAAGGACTTGGTCCACTCTCTTCTTTCTCAGGCCATAAGCAGAGAGCTGGATCAGAAATGCAGTAGCTGCGACACAAGCCACCTATATGGGATGCTGGTGCTTGCAGGGGCAAGATCAGCCAGTTGAGTCACCAGACCAGCTCCAACTCATTTCTATAATATAAAGATACATGCGTACGTATATTTTTAAAAATTAAAAAATTTAGGGGCCAGCACTGTGGCATAGTAGGTAAGTGTAATGTCTATGATGCAGGCATCCCTTATGGGCACTGGTAAGGCATCGGCTCTAGTCCTGACTGCTCCGCTTCCAGGAACCCAGCTCCCTGCTTATGGCCTGGGAAAGCAGTCGAGGTCAACTCTTGGACCCTGCGCCCACGTCTGAGACCAAGAAGAATATCCTGGCTCCTGGTTTCAGATCAGCTCAGCTCTGGTCACTACAGACATTCGGGGAGTAAACCAGCAGATGGAAGATTTGTCTAGCTAGAACTTCTCTCTCTGAAAATTTGTCTTTCAAAATAAAAATAATTTTAAAAATTTAAACTTTAAACACTACTTAAGAATTTTAAAATGTCCATGCTAACTTTTACTGAATTTCTAAATTTCCTTTACTTCACTGAGCTTTCTTTAGTAAGCAGTTTTAATAATAAAAAAAAAATTCTACAAACAAGATACATTTAAAAAGTAAATAAATTCAACTCATGGGCACAGTTAAAAAAAAAAATCCAATGCTAATCTCCACAGATCAACTTTACTAGCAGGCATAATGCCACCTCCAATTCCTTCTCCTTCCTAATTTCAACCAGTTTTGATTTAAACAAGTTCTGATACAAACAACTTTAGTTTCTTTACTACTGAGGATACAAGTGAAAAATTTAAAAAAGAAGAGCAGAATACCATTTCAGATTTTTCTAAATTTGAGGAATACTAGGCAAAGGCAAACAATTCCAAAAGGAAAAACAGTCAATGAAACTTTATTCATTGAAGACCGATTTTTTAAAAAGCAGCCATGTTATTTTAAATATCATTTGAAGACAAATATTCTCTTTACAAAAGGAAATTCACGGGCCCAGTGTGGTGGCCTAGTGGCCAAAGTCCTCACCTTGAGTGCACTGGGATCCCATATGGGCGCCAGTTCTAGTCCCAGCGGTCCTGCTTCCCATCCAGCTCCCTGTTTGTGCCCTGGGAGAGCAGTCGGGGACGTCACAGGGCCATAGGACCCTGCACCCGCGTGGGAGACCCGGAAGAGCTCCTGGCTCCTGGCTTCGGATAGGCACAGCACCAGCCGTTGTGGTCACTTGGGGAGTGAATCATCGGAAAGAGGATCTTTCTCTCTGTCTCTCCTCTCTGTGTGTCTGACTTTGCTATGAAAATGAATAAATTTTTTTTAAAAAAGGAAATTCACGTAAAAACCAGCCATATTAGAAAAAAAAAGTGCAATTCATCCACCATACCAACAAGTATGTTAATTCTTTGGGAATATACTTATGAAAATTTTGAGATTTACTTATTCAAAAGGTAGAGCAAGAGAGGGAAAAACAGAGCAAGCAAGTAATCCTCCCCCCATGCTACACTCCCCAAAGGCTCCAACAGCAAGGGTGGGCCAGGGTGAAGCCAGGAGCCAGGATTCCAAAGTCTCTCACAGGGGTAATACTGGTCCACATACTTAGGCCACTATCCACCAACTTCCCAAGAAGTTTAGCAAGAAATTAGGACTGAAGCACAACAGCCTGCCAGCTGGCGCTCCAATGTGGGACATTAGTATTGCAAGCAGTTGCTTGACCAGTGGCACAACACTGCGCCCTTAAGAAAATACTGAAAGTATGCACACGAGTGGACACTTGCCTGATGACTAGACACCCGTAACCCACACTGGAGCCCCCGAGTTCAGTGCTCAGTTCTGGTTGCCGCTTCCTGCTAACACTGACCTCGGAGGCATTCACAACAGCTCCAGCGGCTGGATCTGTCATCCACAGGGAGATCGGAACTGAGACTCCAGCTCCCGATGTTGGCCTCAGCCCAGCTTTGTACATTGTATATGGGCAGTGAACCAGAGAACAGGAACTCCATTCATCTCTCTCCCTCTTTGCCTCTCAAATAAAAATAAATAAATAAGAGCAAAAGATTTAAATGTTTCTCCAAAAAAAGCTTACAAAAAATTAATAAGTACATGAAAAAAAACACTAGTTTGGGGTTTCTTTTTGGAAAAATAAAAATGTACTAGTATTGATTTTAGTGATGATAAAACAACTTCACTATATACTATAAGTCATTACAATTATACTGAAAGGGCAAACTCTGTGGTACCTGAAAGACTCTTCAATAAACTTGTTAATAAAAAGAAATCAATATAAATTCTCATTTGTCTGAGAATATTCAAGAATGGTAGTGCTGGGTCATGTCACAAATTTACGTTTAGCTTTGTAAAAAGCCATCAAATGTCCTTCCACAGTAGCTAACCAAGCACATTCTCATCAGTGGCTCCACATCATCGAGATACCGCACATCATTTTCTTAATACCTTTTTTTAAAGATTTATTTATTTTTATTACAAAGTCAGATATACAGAGAGGAGGAGAGATAGAGAAGATCTTCCATCCAATGATTCACTCCCCAAGTGAGCGCAACGGCCGGTGCTGTGCCGACCCAAAGCCAGGAGCCAGGAACTTCCTCCAGGTCTCCCACACGGATGCAGGGTCCCAAGGCCTGCTTTCCCAGGCCACAAGCAGGAAGCTGGATGGGAAGTGGAGCTGCCGGAATCCGGCGCCCATCTGGGATCCTGGCGCGTTCAAGGCGAGGACTTTAGCCGCTAGGCCATGCCACCGGGCCCAGTTTTTCTTAATATCTTTAATGCATATATAATATTATTGTGATTTTACTTTGTAACCCAATAATAAATGCCCTTCAGGTTTATTTTCTGTTCAGATGCCTTCTTTAATGAAGTCTCAAAATCTTTTGTCAAGTTTCTGATTAGGCTGCAGGCAATTTTCTAAGTTCTTAAAGTCTTCCATCCTTTTTCAGGTATACACTAGAGGGTTTTCTCTCGGTCTATGGCTCATCTTCTCATTCTCTTAACTGTATGTCTTCAAGACCAGGAGTTTCTAATTTTGATGGAATCTACTCACCAATTTATTCATGTATGGATGATACTCTTGGTGTCAAATCCATGAAACCTTTGCCTGACCCAAGATCAGAAAAAAGTTCCTCCCATGCTTTCTTCCAGGCACATTATAGCTTTAGGCTTCACCTCAATGTCTGTCAAAATCTTTGAACTAATTTTTACATGAAGTGTAAAGACAGACAAGCTGACACTATAACAAAGATTTCGTTAGTTACTTTGAAGGCCAAGTTGCAGAGGAGAGACATAAAGCCCTTCCATCTTTGGTTCACTGCTCAGACCGCTCAACAGTCATGGCTGGGCCAAGCTGAAGCCAGGAGCTTTTCCCAGGTATCCCACACGGCTGGCAGGAGCCCAAGCACTTGGGCTCTCTTACACTGCCTTTCTCAGGCCATGAGCAGGGAACTGCATGGGAAGCAGAGCAGGCAGGTACTCCATACAGGATGTCAGCAGCAGAAGGTTCCATTCTAATGTTTAAGTACAACTGCTTTCAAGTTGCATCTCCTGTCCCCTTCGCTAGTACCTGGGTAAATCGGTAGTAGCCTTCTTCTTGTTTGGTGTTATCTGTTTTATCCAAACTATGTAAATCCCACACATAGAAATCAATACACAAGATACTCCCAACCACAACAAAAGCTCTTGCTTCATTCTGCACTAAACCTGAGCCCTCTGAATATGAATAAAATCTTGGCTGAGTTTAAGGGGGGTGGGGCCTTTACTGAAACAATGCAGGCACACCAAAGGTCAACAGCAGATTCTACAAGCTTTGTACACACATTGTGCATTTTTTAAGGAAAGTGAACTACATAACACTGGAGTATAAGGAAAGTCATGAAACTCATGATATTCGAACTATTTACTAAATAATGGGAAGTAAACACATAAATGTATGTAAATGTCCTTCATTCTATGTCATTTCAAACATAAGATATATATATTATTCTTCAAGGACAATGTTCAGTAGATAGTAATATTCAACAAATGCCTGGGCCCGGCGGCGTGGCCTAGCAGCTGAAGTCCTCACCTTGAAAGCCCCGGGATCCCATATGGGCGCAGGTTCTAATCCCGGCAGCTCCACTTCCCATCCAGCTCCCTGCTTGTGGCCTGGGAAAGCAGTCGAGGACGGCCCAAAGCTTTGGGACCCTGCACCCGCGCGGGAGACCCGGAGGAGGTTCCAGGTTCCCGGCTTCGGATTGGCGCATACCGGCCCGTTGCGGCTCACTTGGGGAGTGAATCATCGGACGGAGGATCTTCCTCTCTGTCTCTCCTCCTCTGTGTATATCTGGCTGTAATAAAACGAATAAATCTTTAAAAAAACAAATGCCTAATGCCTCTAATGCAGAATCAAGAATGTCTTTAGGATAATTTCATTTCTTGGAAATTAAATACTAATTCAGACTTTCTACACATTATTTTTCTTACTATTTCTTCAAAATTTCAGAAAACAGTTCACAGTTGAAATCTTGAAATCTGGGCAACAAAGTAGGTATGAAGTTAAAAAATACATATTCAGGGCCCAGTGCAGTAGCCTGGTGGCTAAAGTCCTCACCTAGCATGCGCCAGCATCCCATATGGACGCAGGATCTAATCCCAGTGGCCCTGCTTCATTTCCCATTACTGTGGCCTGGGAAAGCAGTCAAGGACAGCCCAAAGCCTTGGGACCATGCAGCCATGTGGGAGACTTAGGAAAAAAACTCCCAGCTCCTGGCTTTGGATGAGCTCAGCTCAGTCGTTACAGCCACTGAGGGAATGACCCAGCGGACGGAAGGTCTTTCTCTCTGCATCTCCTTCACTCTGTACATCTGACTTTCCAATCAAAATAAACCTTTAAAAAAAATCTTAAATGTTCAGAAAATAAATCAAAATAGACACCTTCAATTAGTGACTGAAACTTTACATATCTCCATTTTTACTATTTACTCTTGGAAACATTGCTAACAAACCTTATTCCAAAGTCTTAAAATCTTTAGAGTCCATTTCTGTCACTTGCGCAGACATACATAAGGACATTTAGCACAGTGCCCCTACCTGAGGCTTTGCTTCCCAAGACTTCAATTACTCACACTCAGCCACAGGATAAATGTACTATCACAGTGCAATGACAAACAGATATTTAGAGTACAATAGTAATGATGTAGGCAGCCTAGACGCGCCAAGGAGAAGCCACAATGAGCTTTCTTTACAGGATACTTCAAGAAGTTTACAGAATTAAAAGGCAAGTTTAGTAGCACAGTAGGTTAAGCCTCACCTGCCAACACAGCATCCCTTTATCTAAGTGGTGGTTCAAGTCCTGGTTCCTTTGTTTCCAGTTCAGCTCCCTGATGTCTGAGAACGCAGCAGAGGACGGTCCAAATACTTGGACTCCTGCCCCCACATGGGAGACGCAAAGAGAGTTCCAGGCTCCTGTGTTCAGCCCAACCCAGTCCTGACTGTTGGAACCATTTGGGAAGAGAACCAGTGAGCACTGCTCGCTCTCACACATGCTTGTTCCCTCCCTGTCTCCTAAATGTGCCTTTCAAACAAGATAATCTTTTCTTTTAAAAAGATTTAGTGCAAAAAAAAAAAAAAATTGGTGAAGAAAATGTGTAAAATCCACGCATACTTTTAAAAAGATTTATAAGAGTAGAGTTACAGAGAGAAAAAACACCCAGAGTTTTCTTGTGATGGCTCACTCCCCAGATGACTGCAATGGCAGGAGCTTCTTTGGGACTCACATGGGTGCAAGGGTCCAAGGACCTGGGCCATCCTCACGCTCCTGCACAGGCACAGAGAACTGGACTGGAAGTGGACACTGGCACCCACGCCCAAATGGGATGCAGTCATAGTGCTAGCTCCAGCATGGCTTTTATATAACTTTTTTTCATAAACTTGTGAAAATAAAGAATTCTCACACCATTAGTTTACTGCTGAATTTTTTAAATCTGAGAGGCGGTCAAGCTCCCAAGCACTGGCTCACTTTCAGATACCTACAAGAACCTCAGTCACTCGAAGTTGCAAGCGGGAAACTGACCCCAGGTCTCTCAAATGGGTGGCAAGGACCTGACCACCTTAGCCTTCAGCTGCTGCTCCCAAGGCCTGCCTTAACAGGAAGCCAAACATAGGAGCACAGCCAACTCTCAAACCTTAGCTCCCAATACAGGATGCAAGGCTCTAACCGGCATCTTGACCATCATGCCAAATGCTTGCCTCCTCCACCAACTTTCTTTTTTTTTTTTTTTTTTAATTTATTTTATTTTTATTACAAAGTCAGATATACTGAGAGGAGGAGAGATAGAGAGGAAGTGGAGCTGCCGGGATTAGAACCAGCAGCCATATGGGATCAAGGCGAGGACCTTAGCCACTAGGCCACGCTGCCAAGCCCAGCCTCCACCAACTTTCTAACGGCCACTTAACAATTTGCAAGAGACTACAATCATGTAACTATTATTAAAGTATATAATAATTGCTCTACTCTATTATTACTGTGGTTTATTACATCTAACTTATAAATCAAACTGTATACTGGATATGCCTGTATAAGAAAAACCATAGTGCACACAGTATTTGGAGCTGTCTGTGGTCTCAGGCACCCACTGGGGGTTCTAGAACATACTGTAGTTCCTATGGATAAGGTGAGACTGCTGTACACTGTGACATTTGATGAATGATACACTATTCAATGCCTTCTATTTTATAACTTGCATTTATTGGCTATTAATTTCTGGGTCTTACTGAAGTTTCTAAAATCAAAGTAACTCCGATTCCTGTAATGGAAATTTCTAGAAATGTTTCTGTGTAACTGACCACAAAGATGAACAAATGTTCATAAGGGCCTTCAGTATTACTCAAATATCATTCCTAACATAAAAGATGTTATACATTCTCTTATTTCTGAGTCAGACCAGGGCCCATGAATCTGGAGAATATTCAAAATTGTGTTAGCAGGCCCTCTAATACATGGTTATAGCTCAGAGGCCTGTGCACACTTTACAGAAGTTCATCAATGTTATTCTGCTAAAACTCCTCTGCTTTCTCTTCTCCTATGTTTAATCTTTCTAGTATTCTGTCTTTTCTACACTGGACACATTTACATGAAACACTAAGCAGGAAGAAGTTCAAAATGGAAGCAATTCATTGAAGGTGACTTTGTAAGAAACATGAATTTATATACTAAAGTTTTAGCCAATGTCCAAAATACTAATATTCACACTGAACATCTAATGAAAAAAATCAGACAGGAATGCTTAACTGTATTAAGCTCAAAAATTGCTGCAGTAATATAAGTTTTGAGGTTTATAACTTTTCATCAAGTACATTTCACTAGAGAAAACTAATGACAGCTTCAATGAACACAAACTTCAGAATAGAAGCAAAGCTTGAACTAATTTCATTCTATAGATACCCAGTTTGATTCATTTCATTTACTCATACATTTATGCACATGCACATACCTTTACAGTTTAATGATAAGATTCAAGCTCTTACTCCAAGAGCAATAATATTTAATGATAAAGGCCATAATATTTATTTTTGCTGGGTTAAGCCACTAAAAGGTGAACATCCATCAAGGATGTTCAAGTCCCGGCTGCTCCACTTCTGACCCAGCTCCCTGCTAACGATCCAGGAGAGCAGCAGATGCACCAAGTGCTTGACCCCTGCGTCCATGTGGCAGACCGGCAAGCAGCTCCTGGCTCTGGCTTCAGTCTGGCCCAGTCCTGGCTGCGGCATCTGGGAAGTGAACCAAGCAGAGAACTCTCTCCCTCTCTGCCTTTCTAATAAATACATCAAATCTTAGGAAAAAAAAATGACTTTTACCTTCAAGCCTGTTTCACTTCCAGAGTGAAAAATCAAAGATATTTATCATAATATATTGGGTGAAAGAGGTAGAATGCACCGAGTATGATGCATTTTCATTGTATATACAACTTAGCAATTCAATTCTACCAACTTTAACATTAATTAAAATTCTTTTACTTATTTATTTTTAAGATTTTTAGAAAAGATCTTCAATCCACTGGTTCACCCTCCCTGACACCTGCAACAGGCAAGGCTGGACCAAGCCTAAGCTAGAAGCCCAGAACTCAGCCTGGGTCTCCCATGCAGGTGACAGTAGCCCGAGTTCTTGAACCATCACCTGCCGCTCCCAAGGGTGCGTGTTAGAGACAAAACCTGGAGCAGAAGCAGCACTCTGACCCTGACACCAGACACAGAGGTGTCACCGACCTAATGCCCATCCCTAGTCAGTTTGACATAAAAAAGCTCATGGTAAGATTAGGGGCAGGAAATGGTTGGTGAAATTCAGGTACATGTTCATGTTTGCATCTTTTGGCCAAGGTCCACATCTTCCAAATTTTTTTTTTTTTTTAAGATTTACTTATTTTTATTGGAACATCAGATATACATGGAGGAGGAGAGAGAGAGAGGAAGATCTTCCATCTGATGATTCACTCCCCAAGTGAACGAAACGGGCCAGGGCTGCGCCGATCCAAAGCCAGGAGCCAGGAACTTCTTCCAGGTCTCCCACACAGGTACAGGGTCCCAAGGCTTTGGGTCATCCTTGACTACTTTCCTAGGCCACAAGCAGGGAGCTGGATGGGAAGTGGAGCTGCCAGGATTAGAACCAGCACCCATATGGGATCCCGGCATTTTCAAGGTGAGGACTTTAGCCACTAGGCCATGGCACCGGGTCCCCTCTTCCAAATTCTTAAAGGACTTTCTACTCTCTAAACAGGTTGCTAACCATTCCCACATATATTACAGACCAATCTAACAGCAGTGGTCACATCCCAATGGACAATTAATTGCTAAGTAAAATAAAGTATTTCTTGCACAGGGACAAAGGCTCACAAGCATTACGGCTGTCCGAACTCTGGTTGCCACTCTGGAATAAAAGCAGGAGTTTGAACTGACTTGTCCTGTGAAAAATAATGCGCCAAATCTACCACTCACTCAGCAGTAACAGGAGAGGTTAGCAGCTCCTCACCACAACGTTAGGATTCACCTGCAACTGTCTGGACTTGAATGATGTGAAACTTTTTTTTTTCAATAGTTTTTTGCATTGTCTCAGCTTTTTTGCAAAAAGAATCATTTACATTTTTCATCTGTGTTGCCCCAGGTCTCCAAGACACAAAATGGCCAACTGTAATTATCCTCTCCCTAGGGTCCTTGCTTTCAGCATTTCAAAATAACTCATTCTGAAAATGTCCATAGCAACAGCATCACCCATCTCCAAGAGATAAAGTCATCTTATTCCCAGCCAGTCCGTGGACATCTAACAAGCACTTGCTTCCAGCTATCAAAGATGCTGGCAGGAATCACAGGACAATGCTCCAAAACCAAAGCCGACCTCGTTTTTACTCAGAAAGAAAAAGGCAGAATTCAAAGTTCTTAAGATTCTGAAATAACACACCAACAAACAGGATAAAAGCCAAAGTGAAAGAGAAAAAAAAATCACAGACTGCCTATTCAAGCTTCACATCAAGGCAAACATTCAAAATCATTCCCTTTCAGCTTCTTGAGTATTTTTCCATTTCAGGTAACCATTTTCTCCAAAGAAACGTGATTTTAAAAAATTCTTTTAAAATGGTAACTTTCAATGCTCCCGCTGTGCAGACTGAATTTTTCATTTGAGTATTTCAGGAAAAGAGTAGCCTCATTCATAAGTTCCATCTAAACCTTAAAGGGGAAACACGTTTCTTGCCAGAAACGTGGGGGTGGAGAGAGATGGGGAACGGGCACCGAGTTGCTGAAAAAACGCACCAGTGCCACGTCCTCCCCCCGCCCCCGCTCACGTAGTGGCCACTGCATCCCTCCAGAGCGCATTCCAAGGGCAAGCCCCAGAGCTGCTCTCGGAGAAACGGTGAGGTGGAAATTGGCAAGTTTCTCTGGCCTTTCAGATCAACTCCTAGCAGGGTATCCAGCCGCTTCTTCATCGCTTGCCTAACAACTGCGCAAAAGCCCCACTTCGTCTAGGACACATAAAAACTTTACTGCTCACATACGAATTTTGTATTTAATAGTCATCTCTTTTTTCTTTTTTTAAAGGAAGAAATGGTCTCATTTTTATCATACCATTCCTTCCTCCCTCCCCTTTAAACAACATACATCTGGGGGCTGATCCCTTAATCCAACTTGAAATTCTCACATGGCCATGGAATTCGTTTGAACTTCTAAAACAACCTCTTACATACTCGGGGGAGCCATGACAGAGACAAGCTCGTGCGTCTTTAAATCAAGATTTATGAGGGAAGAAGAGGGAAGGAAGCAGCCCAGCTTCCCCGACAGGGTGATGTGACAGCCAACAGCCTTCTCCTCCGCGGGGACAACAGCCCCTCAGCTGGGCGCCCCGCTTAGGTCCAGCTGCTGGGCAGCCGCCCACGAGCTCGGCGACAACTTTCTGGGTAGGTACCACTTCTCCGACCAGACCCACTCTTCCACGGGGCAAAAAAAATGACCCGCAGCCCCTCAGCTTCAGCTCGTCAGCTTTAAATATCAGCGCTCCTCTGCCTTATGCTAAGCATCTGCGGCTGTGGAGGCCAAATAAAGAAGACTTCACGTCCTGCCCTCACGTTCCCCGCAGCTTTGTAGCAAGGACCAGGTGAGAGGGAAGTTTAGAGGAGAAAGAAAAAAAAAAAATCAACAGGGTGAGTCTTCCACTCTGGGAAGAACATTCAAGAAAAGTCCTGGGTCTCTGGGGCGGGGACAGACGCCGCTGCTGCAGCCACAACGGCCGGAGGCGGGATGGGGGCCGAGATGGGACAGGGCAGCGCAAGGAAGGACCAGCCGGGGGTCGCAGGAAGGACTTGGCAAGGTAAACTGCGGCGGCTGTGCTCAACTGGGGCACCCAAGCTTCCTCCCCAAGCCCTCCCCGCCAAAGGCAGGGGGAGACCGGACCGCTGCAGCCATCCCTCCCCGGGCGCCACCCGTCCCCGGGGCCCTCGGTCCTCAGCCTCCGGGGCCTACGGAGCATCTCACCTGGAAAGTGGGACGGGAGGACCGCACACGCCTGAGTTCCCGGTCGCCTGCCCCCGGGCCTAGCTCTTCCCTTGCACCGTGCCCTCAGTCCGCTGGCGGTGCGACTGGGCAGCAGAGGGAGCCAGTTAGCCCTTTTATAACCTCCAGGCCGCGCCGCGGAGGAGGCGTCCTCGGCTCTCGCTACGTGAGCCGGATCACACCAGCGCCCGTGCCACTGCGCAGGCGCCCGCCCTCCCCCACCCGTGGCCGCGGCGGGGGAGGGGCTGAGGCGAACCACCGTGGGCGGGGCCGCAGGCCGGGCGCGGAGCGCGCCTGCGCGGGCTGCTCGCCACGCCGCTGTTTCCGTGGTTACCGCGAAGGTCCCGTAGCTTCTCGCTCCCGTTCAGCGCCTTCGTTTCAGGGTCAGCCTTGAGATCCAAAGAGAGGGCTCCGGTACCAAAGAATATACTTTAAAAAGCATACGGAGAACCAGAAAGGATAGGAAGCGAAGTAGACGGGGAAACTCAACCGTGGTATTTCAGCTGGCTAGGCTCCCTGTCGCGTCATCTCAGATCTTGCAGGAATCTCTGCTCTATCACCAGGCTTTATCAGCAGATAACAGACTGAGTGCGCCGGAGTCAGATTATCGGGGTTCAGCTCCTGACCCATTCCGGTATAAAGTTGGGAGTTAACAATATCTCCACAATAACGGGCTAGTCTCTAGGCCGAGGGAGAATTCCATGAGATCATGAAGGGGTAAGAAATTGGATTCTGCTGTGATTTTAAGTGATCCGTGTAAGACATAGAATGTCGTGTTCGTTCTTAGTGTTGCCGTGTGGGCAGTATTCCTGCAATCAGCAAGCCCTACTATCAGGAGGCAGACAGTGAGGGAGATAATGCTACCTGGTCGGTGAGAGGGGCAAATGTTATTTGTGAAAAACAAACCCAAAAAAAGTGTTTCCGAAGTTAGTCATGTACTCCAAAACCCATAGCAGCAATTAACACTGAAGTCTCACCCGGAAGATGGGGTGGATTATAAAAATATGCAATTAGAGAATAGGCACTAAGTGGACCCTAGGTAACCAGAAAAATAGTGCCAAATTCATGAATCTCAAAGTTCTGTCAGGAGGCCCACAAAGTCACCACTATTTTCATACCAAAACTTCATTTGCCTTTTTCAATCTAACCTCACAATGCAAATGGTTGTTCCAGAGATTTCCATTTATCTGAGGGAATTCTTTTAAAGAGACTGGCAGAAATCTCAGGCTCTTCTATGTTCTTTGTGCTTTGGAAAATATAGTTATTTTCGTTTCACAGTTATTCATGTTAACATGTCAGTGACCATTTTTGAATGAACGAATGAATACCGTGCACGCTGAGCCCCACGCATGCCCTAAGTGTTGCCGCCCTCTACAGCCCTCAGTACCACTCAGCAGTGTGAAGTGATCAGAGCTGCCAGCCTGAGGGCAGATGAACCACGAAGCCAACCAGGCGTGCTTTAGTTCCACTGCCGCTTTCCAAGTCAGTGGCATTTGTGCAACTTGTGAAAGTAGATATTTTAACTGCAGTTTCTGGCTAGCAGTGACTTCCCTTCCGCATGTTTCCTTTTGTTTAATGGTGTTGGCATTTGAAAAATTTAGCTGAAGTTGACTCAAGGATACATTTGGTTTCAGTTTAGTGGGATATATTTTTGTAACCTATCCTCGCTTGGATGTGTGCTTAAGAAACTGCCAGCTGTCCCAGTGTGAGAGCAGCATCCCAAGAATATGCCTACCTCCCACTGTGCTGGCCCACCCAGCACTGGTGCAAACATAGGTACCGAGCATAGGTGTTCTAGCATAAAAAATATGTGGAAGGGATCCAGCGCAGTAGCCTAGTACCTAAAGTCCTCGCCTTGCACACATCGGGATCCCATACGGACAACGATTCTAATCCCAGTGGCCCCACTTTCCATCCAGCTCCCTGATTGTGGAATGGGAAAGCAGTCAAGGGCAGTCAAGGGCCGTGGGACCCTGCACTTGCATGGGAGACCCAGAAGAGGCTCCTGGATGCTGGCTTCAGAAGGGCTCAGCTTAAGGATGTTGCGGCTACTTAAGGAGTGATCTAGCAGACTGAAGATCTTCCTCTCTGTCTCTCCTCTCTATATATCTGACTTCCCTATAAAAATAAATAAATCTTAAATATATATGTGTGTGTGTGTATGGTACAAAAGAATCATGGCTAACATTTAGGGACCCTGAAGTTAGCCTGTGAGAAATTGCTGCAGGTAATGAATGTTTAAAACTTTTAGGGGCCATGTGGTAAGCTAAGCTTCCACCTGTAGTGCCAGCATCCCATATGGGTGCCAATTCATGTTCCCACTGCCCTACTTCCAATCCATATCCTTCCTGATGGCTTGGGAAAACAGTGGAAGATGGTGCAAGTGTTTGGGCCACTCTACCCACACGGGAGACGCGGAGGAGGCTGCTGGCTTCAGACAGGCTCAGCTCCAGCAGTTGCGGCCATTTGGCAAGTGAACCAATGGATGGAAGATCTCTGTGTCTGCCGCTGTCTGTCTCCTCTTCCTTCTGTAACTCTAACTTTTAAACAAAAAAGAGCTTAAAATTGTTAAAGATTTAGTTTACCAATGCTTAGACAAAAAAAGCAATTCTTCTCCGTCAGAACTTAAGATAGCATCTCCAACAAGCAAGCATCATTGGTTTATTTTTTTTTTTTTAAGATTTATTTTATTTTTATTACAAAGTCAGATATACTGAGAGGAGGAGAGATAGAGAGGAAGTGGAGCTGCCGGGATTAGAACCAGCAGCCATATGGGATCAAGGCAAGGACCTTAGCCACTAGGCCACGCTGCCAAGCCCAAGCATCATTGGTTTAAAGGAAGCTGATAACCATCAGTCAAATTTCTAAAATTTGACAAAAATCCTAAATGTATGATATTTATATGAGATTATCAACAATGAGGTTTCAGCTGAAAGACCCTTTTCTGACATCCCTCTATTGATAATCTAAAACATTTGCCTACTGGGCCTAGTGCAGTAGCCTAGTGGCTAAAGTCCTTACCTTGCACGCACCAAAATCCCATATGAGTGCCGATTCTAATCCTAGCAGTCCTGTTTCCCATCCAGCTCTCTGCTTGTGGAACAGGAAAGCAGTCAAGGACAGCCCAAAGCCTTGGTGCTCTGCACCTGTGTGGGAGACACAGAAGAGCCTCCAGGCTCTTGACTTCGGATTCTCTCAGCTCCAGCCATTGTGGCCACTTGGGGAGTGAATCAGTGGAAGATCTCTCCTTTCTGTCTCTCCGCCTCTCTGTATACCTGACTTTGCAATAAAAATAAAAATAAATAAATCTTTAAAAAAAGAGAGACCGGGCCCGGCGGCATGGCCTAGCGGCTAAAGTCCTCGCCTTGAAAGCCCCGGGATCCCATATGGGCGCCGGTTCTAATCCCGGCAGCTCCACTTCCCATCCAGCTCCCTGCTTGTGGCCTGGGAAAGCAGTGGAGGACGGCCAAATGCATTGGGACACTGCACCCGCATGGAAGACCTGGAAGAGGTTACAGGTTCCTGGCATCGGATCGGCGCGCATCAGCCCGTTGCGGCTCACTTGGGGAGTGAATCATCAGACGGAAGATCTTCCTCTCTGTCTCTCCTCCTCTGTGTATATCTGGCTGTAATAAAATGAATAAATCTTAAAAAAAAAAAAAGAGAGAGAGAGAGAGAGGCCTAAAAAATGTAAAGAAAAGCAATATAGGGCTTGGTGGCGTGGCCTAGCGGCTAAAGTCTTCACCTTGAAAGCCCCGGGATCCCATATGGGCGCCGGTTCTAATCCTGGCAGCTCCACTTCCCATCCAGCTCCCTGCTTGTGGCCTGGGAAAGCAGTCGAGGACAACCCAATGCTTTGGGACCCTGCACCCGCATGGGAGACCTGGAGGAAGTTCCCGGCTCCTGGCTCTGGACTGGCACAGCACCAGCCATTGCGCTAACTTGGGGAGTGAATCATCAGATGGAAGATCTTCCTCTCTATCTCTCTTCCTCTCTGTATATCTGACTTTGTAATAAAATAAATAAATCTTAAAAAAAATCTGTGTTCAGCTATTCAACTTAATCATTCCTGCTAGATTATGATGAAAATGAGAAGCAAGTTGAAAAGTACAAAGAGAATAATATCAGTCCCCTTAGAATAGCATTTCTTTAAACCCTTAATGAGTGTCTCTTGTATCTGGAAAAGGTGAATGTGTTTATCAACTAATATTTGTTGGGATGAGTATTGTGGTACAGTGTGTTAAGCCACTACTTGGGACATGCACAGTCCACATCAGAGTGCCTGCATTGAAATCCCATCTGTATTATTTATCCAGTTTCCTCTTAGGGCACTCCCTGGAAGGCAGAAGAGGAGTTGGGTCCCTGCCACCCACGTGGAAGACCCAGATGGAGTTCCTGGCTGGTCCCTGCCTGTTACAGGCATTTAGGGAGGGAAATGGCAGATGAAAGATCTCAGTTTCTCTCTCCCTGTTGCTATTTCAAATAGATAAACATTTTAGTAGCTATGGTAACAACAAACAATGGCACTCAATGAATAAGCCTCTAAAAAAAAAAAAAACCAGAGACAGGCAATCTAGCCCCCCAACTAAGGCACCACATCCCAAGTTGAATTACTCAGGCTTGATTCCTGCTTCCAGCTCCTGATCACAGCAGACCCTGGAAGTAGGGTTAACGGCTCAAGTGGCTGGGTCCCTTCTACCCATGCGGGAGACCTGATACACATTCCTAGATCCTGGCATTGGCCCTAACCCAGTCCTGGATATTTGAAGCATTTGATAATTGAACCAGCACATTAACTCACTCTCTGTCTCTCTCTATATATATGTGTGTGTGTGTGTGTGTGCATGTACATGTGCTAGGGCCCGTGCAGTGGATGTGGAGAACACGAAGGTGTGAAGAGAACTGTTCCATTGCAAGCATGGCCGCAAGGAATTTCCCATTGCATGGCAAGGCCTGGTGGATGTCTCTGCAACCACCTGAGGTGGTTCCACCTCCCTTTGCATGGACACCGGATCACCCCCTGAGAATTCTGTAATCTATTCAGGCATTGTTTGCTGCTGTGGAGTTGGTGTTTACTATCAATGTGAGCTTCGAAGTTGATGTTGCTGATAAGTCTTGCCAAACAGCCTTTTACAATTCATGGTGTCTCTGTCTCTGTCTCTATTGATCATCCTTGATCTTAAACTCCTTCCTTCTGTAAAACATTTCCTCCCTTAACTGATTCAAGATTAAGTTGTAGAATGAGGACTGTAGTAGGAATGTGTTACTGATTGATATGCATGTCTATTGAGAGACTTAAGGTGAAATTCTACTTTAACCAGAATTATCCTTGGAAACATCCACTTGACCATGACATAAAAAGTCTGTGCCAGAGTTTGTGATTGTTTCTTGTATAAATAAAGGGGACAGGGCTCGGCGGCGTGGCCTGGTGGCTAAGGTCCTCGCCTTGATCCCATATGGCCGCTGGTTCTGGTCCTGGCAGCTCCACCTCCTCTCTGCCTCTCCTCCTCTCAGTATATCTGACTTTGTAATAAAAAATAAAATAAATCTTTAAAAAAAAAGGGGGGGGGGACAGCTTTCTTGCACTGTCCATTATGATCCTGAATCATAGGGGTCCATTTATTTTCTCTACGCCTACTCCACACACCCTTCGAGTTCCAAACTTGGCTGGAGCTGGACTCTGGCATATATGTATATTCACACACCACAAACACATATATATAGGTATGTATATAGTGTGTGTTTTATAAAAGTTTTGTTATAAACATTTTATGGCAGGATGAGTTTAGGAGGGTTTCGGACCTTGGGGTTGGGGCAAAAGCAACTCCCTACAGTGTGGCGGCTGTGGGGGGTGCCCCAGCCAGGCCAGACCAATGCTGAGGACTAAGGACAAAGTCACTGCCGAAAGTGACTTTAGGCAGTCAGCACACCAAGTGGTGCCAGGCTCTGCCTACTGGCCGCCCAGCAGCAAACTCTGGCGTATTTAGGTTATGTAATTGCTGCCTAGGGAAACCCATGAATAAGGCCAGTGTGAGTGTAGGTGAAAGATTAATTCTGGGTGATTCCCAGCAACGGGGTCACGAAACTTTCTGGCAAGTGTGGGGACGGAGACCTGGTGGTTTGGAGGGGAGTGCCCACAAGATCTATTTGGGCCAGACTGATTCTCCAGCCTAAGTGGGAATCCTGAGATGAACTGTTAGCATAGAGCATCACTGCCTGCCACACACCAGTCCACACCAAAACTATGGACGGGGGCCTGTCTGTCAGGGCTAAGTACCAGTACCTGACTGGGTGGTAGAACAGTGGACTGGCCACACTTGGCACGGTCAAGACACTAACCAGCACGTGAGAGAACCAGGTACAGGGGTAGATTCTGTGGGGAAATGTGGGCCAAACCCTGTGGAAATACAAGTCCTGCTGGCTAGCTCCTGAGCTGGGGTGCCAATGGGCTGAGCTAGGTGTGACCATGAAACCTGCCATCACTTCTGGGTAAAGCAACCAACAACAGTCTGGGCAGGTCAAGACAGCAGCACCTGAATGTGCATCCTAAAATAGGTTGTTGGTGGGCCAAGCTGCAACTGGAAGGGGGTGGACTGGGAAAGGCCGAGCAAACCTCAACTCACAGGGAAGAGCTAAAATCAGGAATGGAGCACAGATCATGCCGAACTAAGCTCTTACACCAACCGGTCTGCATGAGCCAGGGATACTAGGCCACAGCATCGAAGGCAAAGGTTGAGAGAGATGAGGGGCTAAGCCAACTGGATCAGAGCAACCACCGGCATGCGCGTAATGTAGGGCTGGGAATAGGCTCAGTTGGGGAGCTGTGAGAGTACACCCTTGCTGGGTTGGGGTTCCCACGGGAGAGTGCAGGGGCCGGAGTAGGGGGGTGTATTCTGGTCTGGATATGGCTGCAGTCTCCCTTGGCACAAGTGTGGACTGGGGCTGGGCGCACCTAACTGGGCTACATGCCAGCACCATCTGGTGCTCTGGAGGACCAGGGTAGACGTAGAACGGACTAGGCTAGGTCTGTGCCCATGAGTGAGCAGTGTCTGTATGTACAAGCCTTGGCTGTGCTGAAACATCCAACAGTAAGAACCGGAATGGATTGAAGGCCAGCAAGGAGGCCTGGCCAATGGACCCACTGGTATGCACAAGATCTGGCACAGGGAGAGGTTCTGATGGAGGAGCTTGGGAAACTCCTCTGTTGGGACACAGTCCCTGCAGGTGACTGCAAGAACCACGATAGGGGGTCTGGCAGCGTGGCCTAGTGGCTAAAGTCCTCGCCTTGAAAGCCCCGGGATCCCATATGGTCGCTGGTTCTAATCCCGGCCGCTCCACTTCCCATCCAGCTCCCTGCTTGTGGCCTGGGAAAGCAGTCAAGGATGGCCCAAAGCCTTGGGACCCTGCACCCACGTGGGAAAACCCGGAAGAGGTTCCAGGTTCCCGGCTTCGGATCGGCGCGCACTGGCCCGTTGCGGCTCACTTGGGGAGTGAATCATTGGACGGAAGATCTTCCTCTCTGTCTCTCCTCCTCTCTGTATATCTGACTTTGTAATAAAAATAAATCTTTTAAAAAAAAAAAAAAAAAAAAGAACCACGATAGGAAGAAACCCAGACCAGGCCAAAGATACCCACCAGTATACATTTGGCATAGTTTGGGGGCAGACCAGGCTGAACCAGTTCACATCACCCACTGGTGAATCTGAGCACCAGAATAGAGTGTGGGTCGGGCCTTGTTTGGTCGCGGCACAAACCAGTACACATCATGGAATGCCAAGGTGAGGTGAGCCGTACCAGATGTGGCTGCAGCACCCAAACAGCACACGAGAGAACCAGGGAGGGAGGGGCAAAGCGGCAGGGGTAATGTGGGCTCCCCTGCTGGAAAACCACTCACACTGGAGAGTGTGAGTTGGGATGGGGGCAGACCAGACCAGGCAGGGCTACAACACCTGTGGGCCTCATGTGAGCCAGATCAGGGAAAAGCCAGGCTGACTACTCTGACTATTCTGACTGATGCAAGCAAAAATTAGAGTGGGTGAGGGTTGATTGGGCTTTGCCACAGCATCAGCTGGCAGAGACTGGCACTGGGGGCTAAATCTGTCAAGCTAAACTCCAGAACCACCTGGAAAGTGCCTAATCAGGGAGTGGGAGTGGCCTAGTAGGAGAATAGTGGGCACTTCCCTCTTGGGTTACCACTTCCACTGGAGAGCATGAAAACCAGGACAGAGGCTGGGGTGGCTAGACAGAACAGCATCCATCAGTATGTGTGTGGGCTGGATAGTAGGGTTGGGTTGGGTTGCACTAGACTTCAATGCCCATTGACATGTATGAGAGCTAAATGGGATGTGGGACAGACTGAACAAGTGTGGTACATAGTGGCAAGCATGGGAACCAGGGTAGGGGGCAGGCCTGGTGGGGGTTATGGGAGTCGCCCCAACTGGGCTGCAGCTCCCACTGGTTTGCATGAGGGCCAGGTATGAAGTAGGCAGGATTGGGCTGGACTGCACACCCATTGGTTAGTGTGGAAGACAGGGCTAGAAACAGAACTGACCCAGCAACTGCAACCACCAGCATGTGCGTAAGCTGATTGGGACAAGGGATGGTGCCTGACCCTGTACTGGCAAGCACACACCAGAATCAGGTCTGGGATCACCTCAGACAAAGTTTCTTTTGGGATCCCTCCAACTGAACTGCTGATCTCAGAACCCCAACCATGAAGGGACTATGTCAGCCAGTGGATTCTGAATAGATTTCATCATGCTTGGAAAGGCGAGATTGACAGCAATTCAGACCTGTTGAACTATCAAAACTATTTGAGCAGGACCCTTGGAGCATGCCCCATGTCAGGGACCTGGGATGGGTTGGGGGGATGGGTGGGAGGCTGGGTGGGGCTTCTCCCTTTGTTTCTCCCCCAACCCCAGATACTTGGGAAAAAATGGTGATATTAGTGTGGAAACAATGGTCTTGCCCACTTTACTGTAGCCCTTGAACCTTTTGCACCCTAAACAACTGAGATTATTAAAAAACACAACAAAAACTTTGTTATAGCCATTACATACTAAACTCTAAAACACACACACACACACACACACACACACACACACACACAACCAGCCAGTGACAAGTTTCCCACCTTCCAAAGTTAACCAAATAATAACAGCCTTACATCTGCACAGGAGTCATCATGTTTCTAAAGCTGATGGCAATGTTGGTCTCCTGCCTCCTTTGAAAATCAGGCAATCTCTTGGCCCTGGCAGGGTAGCCTGCATGTGCCAGGATCCTAAATGGGTGCCAGTTCTAATGCAGCTCTCTGCTTATGACCTGGGAAAGTAATCAAGGATGGCCCAATGTCTTGGGACCCTGCACTCGCATGGGAGACCTGGAAGAGGCTCCTGGATGTTGGATTTGATTGGCACAGCTCCGGTCACTGCGACTGCTTGGGGAGTAAATCAATGGACAGAAGATCTTCCTCTCTCTCTTCCTCTATCCTGAATCCTCCTTTCCCCAAATACTATATAAGCAGAGAGCTGTGTCAAACAAACACAGCACTTCTTTTTTTTTTTTTAAAGATTTATTTATTTTTATTGCTAACTCTGATATACAGAAAGGAGGAGACAGAGAGCAAAATCTTCCATCTGTTGATTCACTCCCCAGATGGCTGTAGTGGTCGGATCTGCTCTGATTAGAAGGCAGGAGCCAGCAGCTTCATCTGAATATCCCATGTGGGTGCAGAGTCCCAAGGCTTTGGGGCGCCCTCGATTGCTTTCCCAGGCCACAAGCAGGGAACTGGATGGGAAGCAGGGCCGCTGGGATTAGAATTGGCGCCCAAGACCCTGCGCAATAGCCTAGCGGCTAAAGTCCTTCCCTTGAACTAGCTGGGATCCCATATGGGTGCCAGTTCTCATGTGAAAGGGACTTTGTCCTAGCTGTGGAGGTGAAGAGATGAGGGATCCTAGATGACAGCTGAAACAGGAAACCATCTGAGTCACTGAGCTCCAGCCACACTGAACCTTGATGGCTGCGCCAGAGGGACCAGACTGTTGACATGGTATGACCCCAGTAGGCATCAACACTGTAGGTCTCCCCATAGATGACATCTCAGTCCCCCAAATCAGTTACCTTGTAAGACACAAGAACTTAGCTGGTGTAGTGAACTTAAGGAGCTTCAGGTGGAGATAGCCCAATCTTATTATATGAAGTTCCTTATAACTGAGAATCTGGGGTTATTGCAAAGGCTCAACAGCTAATCTTCCTTCCTGTGGTGCCAGCATCCCATATGGGCACTGGTTCATGTCCCTGCTGCTCCACTTCCAGCTTGCTGCCTATTTCCTGGGAAAAGTAGCAGAGGATGGATGGCTCAAGTCCTTGAACCCTGCACCCAGAAGAAGCTCCTGATTCCTGGCTTCAGATCGGTTCAGCTCAACTTTGCCACTTGTGGCCACTTGGGTAGTAAACCCGAAGATGGAAGATCTTCTATCTCTCCTTTCTGTAAAGGAAAGCTCCCTGCTTGTGGCCTAGGAAAGCAGTCCAGGATGGCCCAAAGTCTTGGGACCCTGCACCCATGTGGGAGAACCGGAGGAAGCTCCTGGATCCTGGCTTAGGACAAGCTCAGCTCCGGCCACTGCACCACTTGGGGAGTGAAATTAGTGGACAGAAGATCTTCTCTGTCTCGTCTCCTTTCTGTATATCTGACTTTCCAATAAAAAATAAACAAATAAATCTTTTAAAAAAAGAAAATGGAATTAAGAGATAAACTTATTTTGGTACAGAAATTTGTTTAAAAATAAGCAGGTGAGGGGTTACAAAAATTCATAGGAAATACAGATTATGAAAAAATAGTATGTATGTAATTCAACCTTGTTGAATCAAAAAACTCTTAACACCACTTCTCACAAACTTTTTCCTCTCGTCTCATATAATCTCTTATTACACCCTCAAGCAAGTAAGGCCAGCAGTGTTAGTTATGTACAAATTAAGTTAAGGTTTCTAAGCTTTGAACAGTGACAGAAGAATGATATCATAATCAATAACAGAAAGTTGGGAAGGTGGGCTAAGTCTGCAAAGAAGCTGAAGAATCTCATTTGGAATCAGTGAGTTTGAAATGAGAGGGACCTTCACCAGGTACACTTGCTCCTTTTCAATTTTTTGGCATCCTTCTTTTATACTGTATCACTTGTTGAATATAAATGGTTTGAGTGGTGAATATTAAATATTTTCAAGTTTGCACAGGATTATGCAACAACCATTCTACCAAGCATGGAAAATATTTACACATTTTAAAGGCGTTGAACTGAAAACAAGAAGTTACTTTTGAGAATAATGCTTCTATTTGTAAACAAACAGAATCTGACTTGGCTGTCTGAAGGATCCGTAGAGCTTCGCCAGTCCATGCGTTCTTCCTTCCAAATGAACTTGTCAAGTTATCAAACATGCCAGGCAAGAATGCCAGAAATCTCAGCTTTACTTGGTGAAGCAAGATTCAGCATTTAGGACCTGGAGTTCATTCAATCACAGAATCACAATTTAGTAGAAAGAATAACTCTTCACTTGGAAGGAGCAATGGCAGAAATCAGCGAATTTAGGCTGCAGTTTACTTTGTAAAAAATTTTATTGATTTATATTATTTGAAAAAGAGAGAGAGAGAAACCTACCATCTGCTGATTGATTTCCTTCCTAAATGCCTCCAACAACCAGAGCTGGAGCAAACCTGGAACTTAATCCAGGTCTCCCACAATGAGCGGCAGGGACCCAAACTGTCCACTGCTGCTCCCAGGGTGTGTATTAGCAGAAAGCTCCATGAGAAGCAGTCAGGACTCGTATCAGGAGTTCTGAGATGGATTGCAGGCATCTCAACCAGGGACTTCATCACTGCTCCAAACACCAGCCTCTAAGGAAACTTTTGTTTTAAAGATTTGTTTTATTTTTATTGCAAAGTCAGATATACAGAGAGAAGAGACAGAGAGGAAGATCATCCGGCCAACGGCTCACTCCCCAAGTGGCCACAGTGGCCAGAGCTGAGTTAATCTGAAGCCTGGAGCCAGAAGCCGCTTCTGGGTCTCCCATGCTAGTGCAGGTTTCCAAGGCTTTGGACCATCCTCTACTGCCTTCCCAGGCTACAAGCAGGGAGCTGGATGGGAAGCAGGGCCACCGGAAGTAGAACCAATGCCCATATGGGATCCTGGAACGTGCAACGTGAGGACGTTAGCCACTAGGCTACCGTGCTAGGCCTGTATCCTGTGCCTTTAACAGTCCCAGTTACATTAGGTGCTCATTAGATCAATGTTGGCTGAATGACCTTCACAACGCACTTCCCACACAAGTCAGTTACTTCTGGAATAAAAAGAAAACAAGTAGATTTGCTGGTGGCATTACTTTCAGTCACACAGAATGCCAGCTGCCTGCTTGATTGCAGACTCCACTGCAAAGCCCCATTGTTCCTAACTGGTAGAATGAGCGACAGAATGAGAGACACGGACAAGTAGAAAGGTATCTGATTCACATCCCCGTAACAGCTACTTTTGTGTCTCAAGGTAGATTTAATGGCTTCATCATTTTGTAATTTACAAATGAAGCTAATCCTCCTCTGCCTCCTCCAGTGGCACATTAGTGCCCTTGGTAACAAGATCTTGGAAGAGTTTGCTTTGGATAACAATGTCTGACTTTGCTGTTGAAGCACACAGACAGCATGCCCCAGGAGTTGAATTACGATTCCTAGAAGGCATCTCTAGGAGCAATCTGGGAAGCATGGCAGAGCCTTTTTTCCCTTGTAATACAAAGAGTAGAATTAGGTTTTGCAACTGTGGCTAACACTGGAGAGTTTGGCAGCAGGATTTGCATATTGAAAATTAAACTACATTTCCCAGAATGCATCTTGAAGAGGATTCTGGGGAGTGTGGCAGAATCAGGAAAGGTTCTTCAGAAGAAGGGAAGCGGTTTGAACGTGAAAGGCTGGAATTTCCCGGTTTCTGCTGATTCTTGAGGCCAAAAAAAGGTGCTCCCCCGAAAAAAAGATTTCAGAGTGAGTACAGCGAAACAGAATCCTGTCCAGGGTCTAAGTGGACAAAGGCTTTTGTAGGGAAGCACGGTTGCTTCTACAATTTTAGCTTAGTCTCTCTCAGGGAGAGCCGGGGAATACCCACAGCTTTCCACTAATGCAGCTGCCTCTGTAAGCACAGCTAACCATTTTCTGATCTTTCTTGGAAAGATGTGTAAATGAGAATTTCCTACCTTCACATGCTTTGCCTTAATTTTTGAATAAACAGAGAAAAATGATTCTTTAAAAAGCAGGCCATACAGCTACTCAGCAAGGCTCAAATCTGTGTCCTGGTTGTCCTTGGTGTTACACCCTTCACCCCAGGGACACATCACAGAGGACTCTCTCTTCAGGGCTGACCCGGGCCCCACCTTGCCTGACATGTGCCGGTGACCACGAAGGTACAAGATGGGCTGCTGGTCCTGCTGCTGTGTTTACAAACTAATCCTCCTGGAGAGAGGACCAGGGGCAAAGCACATGTGAATCATTTCTTAGGGAAGGTTCCGAGACACTGTCCATCGTACAGGCCTTGCCTTGTCAGTTAATAATTGTAGTAAAACTAATATTGAGCTTAAATGTAATGCAATAAAACAACATGAGCTCATTTAGATGCAGTGTTACGTTACCTTTCACCTTCATCAGTTTTTGTAGTTTCAACAACTACTTAAAGACCTCTGTGCCCATCAGCTCCTGAGTCAGCAGCCACGGTCATCCATGGTTAGCTCAGGTTAATGTGGTACCAGAAGCTGGGCCAAGAGTCTGGCAGCCAAGTCCAGCGGGTCACACACTCCAGCTGTAGTTATAACGACCACTAAATAGCCTTAGAAGAGGTATGTACACACGCTTAAAATTTTTTTTTGCAGTTCAGAAATGCATAAACTACAAATTAAATGTTAGGTATGAAAATGAATGAGTGAAATAAAAATTACAAATTCTCTTTTCAGTCCTCATCTCTGTCCCCCTCCAAAGGAGTCACTGGTAGCAGCTTGGCAGGTGCACTTCATGCGCCTGTGCCTTCCTTTACGCATTAGACTGTGTCTGCCAGACGAATATCAGCTTTTCTCCTCCAGCTTAACTAAGGTACCTCTGCAAACAACAGCTGTATCTATTCATGGTATATCAAGAGATGTTTTGATATATGTGTACATTATGAAATATAAATCATAATACATTGATCACCTCACCAACTTAGCATCTTTTGTATGTGATGAGGACATGTAAGATCTCTTAGTAATTTTCAAGCATCCAAAGAAATTATGATTCGTTATAGTTGCTATGCTGTACAACACACTGGCAGAAATTATGCATCCTAACTGAAACTTTACATCCTCTGACTAACACTACCCCTTCCCCCACTTGCTTTACTTAATACATTCTGAATATCTTTCCCTTTTACTGCATATGTATTTCTCCTGTTATAGCATTGTTTATTTCTTGTCAATAGTGGGGCATTATTCCATCTGTCATAATTATCAATTAACATTACTGTTGCCTATCCTTTCTCTCCTAGGATAATTTCCCAGGGGTGGAACCACAAGCTGAAATAGCTGCTATTTAACATTTAATCTCCAAAAATGCTGTACCTTCTTGGGAGTTTATACATGAGTCAGAAGTAGTAACCCTAAATACATTTATTCCACTCTATGATGCAAGCCCTTAGGTTATTCAAATGAGAGTTATACCTCTAATGCTGATTCACACAGTGCTTGGCAACCCAAACAGCACACACTGGCTCCTGTGCCGGTTGGTTGTCTCCTCTGCCACACTGTGGAGGGCAGGAATGTTCATTCTGTGCATTTTTGTGCTCCTTAGGGAACCCTGCATGAAGTCAATACTCAGTAAATGCTCGGTTGAATCTCATTTGCTAAATATATTTTACCCTTGGCTAGGACATAGGTTGTCGCCAAAACTATCCAAGGATTAGTCATCAGTGACTCATAATTATGCAAGTAAGAAGTAGGTCTAAACTTCTGCATTCCCTGGAGGGTTTGTAACACAGCCTGCTTCCCTAGGGAATACAGTTGAGGGTGGCTAGTGATTTAACTGTTTTTCTAATGTTTAAGTGGACTTCCTTCGCTTTTTTACTGATAGTATAAAAGGCACTTCTCATAGGGAAGAAAATGCTGACTTAGAATTTAAAAGGAACTATTTTCTGCAGGAAGGGTTTTTTGGATACAAGATTTTCTTTCCTCAATGAACTACCAAAAAAAAAAAAAAAACTTGGATCCATGTGAATTTACACAGCTGCCGTTTGAAATATTTTTCTGATGGCCATGATTTTAATTTTTTCTTATCTACAGGTTCTCATTCTTTCACCTCCAGGGGGACTTTGTTTTTTATGTATCCTGAGAAACTTGGCTCTATTACTCTGGAGATGACATAGACTTTGTGACTTGATTTAATCAGTCATGATAACACCAACTGCTGTTAACACATGAAGTTCCAGACACCAGTGGCTTAATAGGAAAGAAGTTTCTTATCGCTCACAAATAGTCCACTGCTGGGCGTCTGGTTTGGGAGTGGCTTTTCTCAGGGCAAGATCGAGCCTCGGCATCTAATAGCTTTTTCACTTTGGAGTCTTTCAAGTAGAAGGGAGAAGTGGAGAAGGCCGACCCATGTCTAACTACTCCAGCCCCAAAGAGCACCTCACCACTTCCACTCTCATGAACTCTGTCTTGTGCCTTTGCAGGTGCTAGGGAGGAGAGGCACGTAGGCCTTGGCTCTGCTGCCCCCTCCTCCAGTATGAAGGCGGAGTTCCCGTTTACTTGTGGCTAGTTAGCTGATTACTCCCTGTGGCCTTCTGCAGGTGGAACAGAAGAGCAAACAAGTGCAGAGAGGCCAACTCTGTTAGCTAGTTAGTGGTAGAAATGCAGTTTAGAAGTCACCTGAATACTACTGAGTTTCTCTTTCCTTAATCTTACAAAATGATCCTACCCTGGCTTAACATATGAATGCAGATTGTGATTTTGTTAACTTCTCTTTTCTTTAAGGGCCTGATCATGTCCCTGTTTTGTGGAGTGACTTGCAGGAGCAAATCCTTTGGGTGCTATAGGCTGCTGTCAACCTATGTCGCTAGAGCACGGTGAGTTGTGACCAACTTGAGCTCTGATTAGTGTTTCTCCTGTTAAGTTATAAAAATACAAGCATCTCAGAATCAAACTGAGGACTTCATGATGTGTGATAAAATTAACCATGACGAGGTTATTGTATAATTGTTTTTAGTTGGCGCGTTTTTCAACTAAATTTCCAACAATGTCTAAAATGTCTCAAACATGAATGTAAATTCTTGTTAAGACTTTTTTTTTCTACTATGGTACCTGTGGTGTATAAACCAGAACCTGACACATACCAGGCAATGAAATATTATTATTGAGCACATGAATGGCAGCACAAAATCCAGTCAAGTATACTCGTGATGGGATGATACTTAAAATGACATTAAGCATTTCATGAACATTTAGAAAATTAGATAACTATAATCCCACCCCCCATTTAACTAAAGACCTAAGTTAAAAGTTAAGAGTAGACTAGGAAAAAAAATCTACAGAAGATGATTCAAGAACTTTTACTGTAGCCTAGAGAAACTTGAAATCTATGAATCTGAAAACACTAACCTGTGGTGGTATAGTGGGCTAAGCCACTACCTTGATTTTGATCCAAATTTCCAGTTCCTAACTCCAACTTTTGCTAAAGCAGACCATGAAAAGCATTCACAATGGCTGAAGCATTCATGCTGCCCATTTGGGAGACCTGGATTGGGTTCACAGCTCTCAGCATTTGGGGACATAAAACAGAGGAAGGGAGCCCTCTCCCTTTTTCCATGTCTCTATGCCTTTCAAAGAAAGAAAGAAAAATCTAATAAATAAATCATTTATACCATCTCTATACTGTGGCCCAAGAACCCCCAATCTAAGAAATGAATTTCGGGACCAGTATTGTAGCATTGCAGTAAAGTCATCATAGGTTGGTTCAAGACCCAGCTGTTCCACTTCCAATTCAGCTTCCTGTTAATGCACCTGGGAAAGCAGTGGAGGATGGCCCAAGTACCTGGCACTGCACCCATGTGGGAGACCTGGATAAAGTTTCTGACTCCTCGTTCTGCCCTGAGTGTTGTGGCCACTTGGGAACTGAATCAGCAGATGGAATCAAATTCTTTCTCCCTTTCAAATAAATGAATCTTGAATGAGCAAAGAAATGAATTTAATTTGTAACCCTGAACCAATACTCACCTGGGGGCACCTTGCAAAATTTAAATGCAACTACAGTTGTCAAACCCCTTAGGAGGGATGCACTCACAGCATGGCTTCCCCCACATAAATCCTGCCAAACTCGTGTTCCCAGTGCACAGCTTTGAGGGATGTGAGCATGCAGTCCTACAAGAGCAGTAGAATTACAATGCTTGTTTGAGATACTGCTGAATATTCAAGTTGTTGGTACTTCCTCAGATGGGGATTCTAAGAACTGTAACTCTAAGAACTGTAGGATAGTCTAAGAAATTTCTGCAAGTGCTTAAATATACTGAAAAGTGAGCCAAAAGCATGTGAAAAGAATGCTAATCTATCAATAAAGAGTGTTCTTGGCTTTGAAAAGAGTATTTTTATATGTTTAAGAAAAAAAGCCAGGCCCGGTGTGGTAGCCAAGCAGCTAAAGTCGTCACCTTGCACCAGGATCCCATACGGGTGCCGGTTCTAATCCCAGGCAGCCCTGCTTTCCATCCAGCTCCCTGCTTGTGGCCTGGGAAAGCAGTCAAGGATGGCCCAAAGCTTTGGGACCTTGCACCAACGCACGTGGGAAACTCAGGAGAAGCTCCTAGCTTCATATCGGCTCAGTTTTAGCCATTTCGGCCACTTGGGGAGTGAATCAGCAGACAGAAAATCTTCCTCTCTGTCTCTCCTTCTCTCTGTCTCTCCTTCTCTCTGTGTATCTGACTTTCCAATAAAAATTAATAAATCTTAAAAAAAAAGCCTACAAATGAGTATATATGGTTAATTCTTAATATACATATACTAGTGGATAACATGAAGGTTCAAACACAGAATTAAAAACTTTTGTGTAAAATAGTTTTGTGAAATCCAAGAACATTCAGGGTCATTACAGAATTCATGAAAAATGGGTGATACAAAAAAGCTACGCAAGGCATGAATACTCTGCAGCGCCCTCCTGTGGTTGCTTTGGCGAACTGCAGAGTGCAAACAGTGGGCTTGCTGGGCATTGCCCCTTTCTCAAAAAACTGATCGTTGTCTTTTCTGATTTCTAATGAATGACTGTTTTTCTTGTTATGTAAGGAAAATCAAAGTTAACAAAGGAATCCAAATAGCTTCAGTCTTGATCATCTTCGTGTGAGTGGTTCCCATGCTGTTAGAATGGGAGTGACAATGACTTTTCCAAATGGGGCTCCTCAGCAAGAAGAGCATGAAGGGCTCTTGTTTGTGAGTCCTAGCGGGGCCCTGCCTGGGTGTGAGCCTTAACTGGGCGGAGCTCTGGGTGTTTTGCCTGAGGTCATTAGGGCAAAGCACAGGCTGTACTGCCTTAAAGGGAGCAGTGTTTGTTCTGTTTGTATTTGTGAACTTCTGAGCGGTATAGGCCTCTCCTTTAACATCTGTGAGTTTTTGCCCCGGGAAGTGAGGCGTGCAGTCATTGAGAATACATTTGCAAATATCTCGAGTCTTAGAAGATCAGGTTTCTGTTGTCTTCTGTTAATACGGAGCTCACTGTAACCCCTCTGATCATACAGTGAAGACATGCTTCTAAAGATGCCACTGAGGAGTGTTGGTCAGTTTTACTTTGTGTTTTCAAGTTGAGTCAACTTTGTTCATTGGTAATTTTCTAGATCTTACAGAAAATATCTGTAAATATACTTGACATAGTATGCTATGTACCTGTGAATCTGTTTTAGGGCTTTTGATAGGCAGAGACGGTTAACTGCAAAGTCTAGGAGAATCTGCCGGAGACCCAATGCACCTGACTCGATTCCCAAGGCTCCTTTGGAGTAACAGACTCAAGCCACGATTCATGAAGGCTCTGGAAAAATCTAGAACTTAATCCATTAGTATCTCTTTTTGAGAACTCGATCGTAGAATGTTCTTGCCACATTTTTTATTTGGTTACTGAAAATATCACCCTTATTAATACTGGTCAAGCACAGTGTTCAAACAGTGGTCCCTTCAACAGAGAGAAGCACCTGGTGGGTACCAGTGCGGCGGTTAGATCATAATGAGAGTGCACTTTATGTAAACTGTGCGCTTTACCTTCCTTAGATGGAATGAATGGGATTTACTGATACCATAGCATGTGCTCTTTGCAGTAATAAACTCTGCTTCCATCTAAATATTCTGTGGTTGATGTTTTATCATGGTATTTGTTTTTCCCTCACTCCACTACATGTAAATTCTTGCTTCACAGTGTAATATTGGCATAGTATCTTGAGGTTCAATTCAGTAAATATTTTCTGCCCTGGAAGTTAAACTCAATAAATATTTATTGAATTGAGCCATCCCATTTGCTAATTACTGAGGTACAGAGCTGTATGGGGCTAACCCTGCCTTTAAGGAGATCGTAGTCTTCCAGGGGAGACAGCTAACCCCTACAATAGTGCAGCCACAGAAATACGTGCAAGATACGTAGTAGGGCAAAGCAGGGAATAGAATAAATAATTGCTTTAATTACTTAAAAAAAATCTTTTTGGAAGGATTGCCATTTAGGATGTAAATAAAAAGTGTGGTAGGACAGAGATGCAGGAGGAGAAAATGCCAAGATACCCAGGTGGATGCAGAGGCGGGCCCAGCAGCCAAGCCACCGTATGGGATGCTTGCCTTTGGTATCCAAATGTCTGGCTTCCGGGCCTGATCGCACTCCCCTTTCCAGCTTCCTGCTCACAGCCTAGGAGGCAGCAGTTGCTGATGGTTTAAGTAGTTGGGTTCCTGCCTCTCACAGAGAGAGCTGGATCAAGTTCCCAGCTTGCAGCTCTGGCCTGACAAAGCCCCAGCTTTTGCTGGCATTTAGGGAGTGAGTCAGCAGACAGGAGCTCTCTTTTTCCTCTATGCCTCTCAAATACATACCGGTTTTGCAACAGTTTCTTTATTTCCCCAATGCAGGTATCTTTTTGAACTGAAAGAAGACGACGATGCATGTAAAAAAGCACAGCAGACCGGAGCATTTTACCTCTTCCACAACCTGGCTCCCTTGCTTCAAAGGTCAGAAAGTCATTACGTGGCCCCCCGGCTTAGCCTCAGAGGTAAGCTCCATGTAGGCCTGTGGCTTTCATGGCCACTAACTTCACACTGACTGAATCTTTCAGAAAGATTTTTTTCACATTTTTATAACATTTCTGCCAATTAGCTGCTTACTTAATGAACCCTAGCTTACCAGTTAAGTGGATTATAATATAAACCACTAATGTCTTAGCCATGGATCAATAAAACCAGTTTAATACATTTTGTTTTCAGCATCCCCATGCTCATTTATCTATATATTGCGCTGTAATGGCAGAACTGAATAGTCGTGACAAAGGCTGCACAGCTAATACATCTAAAAGCTTTAGAATAACTTTCTAGAGAAAGCTTGCTTACTTCCATGTTAGACCAGCCTCCAAGGAGTTGTACAACTGTTATATAACCTCATTTTAGCTAGAAGGGTCAAAGTTAGAAGTGAATTAAAATGAATCTGTTCCCAAAACTCTTTTACCATTTGTAAGTAGAGATATTGAAGCCATTGGCATTTGATATTCAAAATACCAGCTTTCAGGTTTTTAAAAAAATTCTTTTGTACTATGATTTTCATATGGTGGGACTTATGATTCTTTTATTGAAAGGCAGAATGACAGGCATAGAGGTGGGGAGGAAAGTGAAAAAGAGACGGATCTTCCACCTACTTGTTGCCTCATCAAATGGCCACAATAACTAGGTCTGGGTCAGGCCACAGCCCAAGTCCAGGTCTCCTATGTGGGTGGCAGGAGTCCAAATACTTGGGACACCCTCCCCTGCTTTCTTAGGCACATGAGTTAGTAGGAATACCCATGTTACAAGCAGCAGCCTGACCTACTGTGCCAGTTGCTGACCCCTAACTTTGTTTTATATGCTGTCACCATAAACTGGATGAGTTGGACTACACTGCCTAGGAGTTCCCCCCCCTTGGGTCAGATGTCAGAGTTCTTGGACAGGTAGTTTTCAGCAGTGCCAAAGGTGCTTAACTTTAGAGATGCTACAGTCTTATGCTGTATTATGAACACTGCTTCTTGCACAGAGGGACACGTTTCTTCCCTACACAGTACTTAGTTTGCACAGATTGGAACCTCAGATGTGCGTAACACTGTGACCCACAAAAACAGCACAATCTGGAGATTATAGAACTGAATTAATCTCTTCCATTTAATACTCACGGATTTCATAATCTAATCCTCACACAGCTTGTGAACTAGAGGATGTGTTCCTTCCATAAAGTCACACAGTGTTACTCAGAATTTCTCATTTAGTCAAAACTGCTTACACTGTTGAGGGAGACACTGAGGCCTGGATAGATTGGGTGATTAGATTTAGGCTCCACAGTAACTAAGTATAGGTGGTGACTTTCAGTCTAGAACAGTTGACCCTTCATATCCTCTGTCCTGCATCTATGGGTTCAACCCACTACAGACTGATGATATTTGGGGAACATATTTGGGGGTAGGCCCTTGGCACAGTGATTGAGATGTGGACAGTGTGTCATGAGTGCCTGGATTCCAGTGGCTCCACACTGGTACTAACTTCCTGCCAATGCAGCACCCCCTAGCAAAGCAGTAGCAGGTGATGGCTGAAGTACTTGAGTTACTGGAGGCTGATACTAGCATTTGGGGAGTGAACCAGCACATGGAAGATTTGGTTTTCATATCAATGAGTAAGTAAACTAGTGTGGTGTTCGCATTAAAAATTAGTAGCTTTAAGGGCCATCATTGTGACACTGTGGATTAAGTTGCCACCTGCAAAGCCACAGCATCCCATATAGGCACTCATTCAAGTCACTGCTGTTCCACTTCCAAGCCAGTTCCTTGCTAACACTCCTGGGACAGCAGCAGCAGATGGCCCAAGTCTTTGGACTCATGCACTAACATACAAGATCTAAATGAAGCTTTTAGCTTCTAGCTCCAGCCTGGTCCAGTCCTGGCTGTCATGGCCCTCTGGAGAGTGAACCAGCAGATGGAAGATCTTTCTCTGACTCTCTTCTTCCTGTAATTATGCCTTTAAAATCAAATATATCTTTTTCAAAACGGCTTTAAATGACAGGTGATTTTAAAAATTAGCAGTGTTCCTTAAAAAAAAGTCACATCTGTATGGAATATGCAGATTTTTCTAGTCATTATTTCCTGAACAAAAGAGTACAACAAACACATACCATCTACATTGTCTTAGTATAAGTAATCTAGAAATGACTTAAAGTATATGTGAGAATGTACATAAGGTACCCCAGTATTCACCAGTTTTGGTATCTAAAGGCGGTTTTGGCGTTAATCCCCCCTGGCTACCATTGAGTGATTGTATGCCTACTAAAGTATATGATTTCCTCTAAGATTATTATGGTTGTAGTGATTTAAACTCTAATCCTCATTACTGTCGTCTCTTCGCCTTTCTTAGAGCTGGAAAAGCTCCTGATGAAGTGTGGCCAGGACACACAGCGAATAGAAGATTCCGTGCTGATTGGATGCTCTGAACAGCAGGAAGCATGGTTTGCTCTGGATCTGGGACTCAATGGCTCCTCTGCCATGAGTAGTGCGTAACCGTGCTCCTCCTGGTGCAGCCCAGCAGTTCTCACTTTAGGATTTCACATAATAATTAAAAAAAAAATTGAGGAATACATAAGTGATCAACTTTTTAGTTAAGTAAGGATATAAAAATACTGTATCATGTCATCATTTAAGACATTTTAATGCTTTCTTTCTAAACTAAGTTGTGTGTACATGTTTATTATATTCTGTGCACTTTGATACATGTTGTATCTTAAATGTTTCATAGGAGATGTTTTCAAATTCATGACATCCTTTTTTTTTTTTAAATCAGTGCTGACAGATAACAGTGTTCTGGAATTATTTTTGGGTCCTCAGACCTGCATTTGGGAACCAGGTTGCTATAGGGTCATGGCTCCCCTCAGGCTTTCCTGGGGTAGTGATGTGCTAGTGAGGGCCCCTGCATCTCTTTTCCAGGGATAGAGTGTGACTCAGGCACATGTTCCGACCGCCCTCAAGAGGACCCTCAGCAACAATGTTTCCTAGACTGGCCTGAATCTAAGAATCACCTGGTGCTGGTTAAAACAATAGGTTTCGGGGCCTCATGCCATACCTGCTGCTTAGGAGTCTGCAAGGCAGAGCTTGGGAATCTGTGCACTTTTTATTTTCTCCAGGGGAGTCTTATTTGGCTGGTCTGTCTGGGAAACATGTTAGATTGGAAAACGACCTTGTGGCCAAATTTGTTTGACATTGACTTGTCTCTTTTTTCTAATTTTCTAGCCTCCTTACAGAAATCTTCAGTGGAGACAGAGCTCAAGGGGTCTTTCATGGAGCTGAGGAAGGCCCTCTCTCAGATAAGCATGAAGGACATGCCCTTGCTTTTCACGGTAGATCCTTTCTCACTTCTGTAGGAAATTTCATTGTGCTGTGTACAGGCAAGTCTGCGTGTGCGTACTCAAGGCCAAGGTGACATCTGGTTTCTTCTTTTGCAGATCATAGTTTTTGGCAGAACTGCTGTCAAGACCGTTTTCTCTCATGCACTATAGATATATGGCAAAAAGCCATGCAGGGGGCCCAGTGTGGTGGCCTACTGGTTAGAGTCCTCACCTTGAACGTACTGGGATCCCATATGGTCGCTTGTTCTAGTCCCGGCTGCTCCGCTTCCCATCCAGCTCCCTGCTTGTGGCCTGGGAAAGCAGTCCAGGACGGCCCAAAGCTTTGGGACCCTGCACCCGTGTGGGAGACCTGGAAGAGTTCCTGGCTTTGAATCAGAGCAGTACCAGCTGTTACAGTTGCTTGGGGAGTGAATTATTGGACAGAGGATATTTCTCTGTTTCTCCTCCTCTCACTATATATCTGACTTTGCAATAAAAATAAATAAATCTTAAAAAAAAAGGCCATAGAAAAATCGGCCTTATAAATGCTGTTACTGGCCCACAGCATGACATACATCAGCATGCTTTTCCTATGAGGCATAATTTTAAATTGCTTTAATGACCTCAGCTTTAGATATCATCTGCTTAAGTGTCTTGGTAATCCATTTACTTTTTTTTTTTAAGATTTAAAAATTTTTCAAATTGGAAAGTCAGATCTACAGAGAAGGAGATATGTACGCTGGTTCACTCCCCAAGTGGCTGCAATGGCCAGAACTGAGCCGATCTAAAACCAGGAGCCAGGAGCTTCTCTGGGGTCTCCCATGTGAGTGCTCCACTTCTAATCCAGCTCCCTGCTTATAACCTGGGAAAGCAGTGGAAGATGGTCCATGTCCTTGAGCCCTTATGTCTACATTGGAGACTGAGAATAAGCTCCTGTTTCCTGGCATTGATTGGCCCAGTAGCAGCCATTGAGGCCATTTGGGGGGGTGAATCAGCAGATGCAAGATCTGTCCCTCCATCTCTGTGTAAATCTGCCTAATAAAAATAAAATACAATAAAAAGTAGATGAGCTCTCAAGGCGTTGCCATCTCCCTGTGAACTGCTGTGAGTACACAGGCCTCGTGCTGTTGTGGGTGATCCCTGCAATCTTTCCGATGAAGCCAGCTCTGTCATTGTGTTTCCAGGCTCAGGCTCTTCTCAGCTGGCATGATTCTCACCAGTTCTGCAGCCGCAGTGGGCAGCCCACCAAAAAGAACATGGCAGGCAGCAAGCGTGTGTGCCCCTCCAACAACATCATCTATTATCCACAGGTAGGCACTGTTCTAAGAAGACGGTGACCCAGGAAGGGTGTGCGCCACTCTGTCCCAGGGCAAGAAGCCCACACAGCTACTGCCTGCTCTGTGTCCACCTTTCAGTTCACCAGCAGGTCCTCAGTTTCCGTTACCCTCTCCTAGATGGCTCCTGTGGTGATCACTCTGGTCTCGGACGGACCCCGATGCCTGCTGGTTCGCCAGAGCTCCTTTCCTAAGGGAATGTACTCTGCCTTGGCAGGGTTCTGTGATATAGGTAAGTCTGAGGGGCATCCACACATGGCACGAAGAACCTAAGGCCTTATTAATAGGTACTTTTGCTGTCGCCGTCATGCGTGACATCTGCGGCATAATCTTCCATACCATTCCATGGAAACTGCTGACAGAACTTTCTAATATTAGGCCAATTTCAGGCAACACAGCACAGTTGAAAGAATCACACATGATAAACACTTTTATGCTTAACACCTAGATTCCAAAATGTTTTGACTACATTTTCAAATAGCCATTCACATATTCATCTGTATTTAGTCAGCTTTTTGCTACTTTGAATACCTAAGAAGAGCTTTTTAGCAAGGGGAGTATTTCAGCTCACAGTTTGGAGGCACACAATTCAGGACTGGCAGTCCTGTCAGCGTGGAGCCTGGAGGAGGCTGGCCAGGTGGAGCGGGAACGGAGGAACTATCACATGGCCAGTCAGACAGCAGAGAGAAGCAAAGCGAATTTACTTATATAACCAACCATCTTTTGGGAACTGGGGCAAGTCCCTAGTGAGTTACAGGCTTTCCACTTGGAAGCCATAGTTAGATCAAGTCTCCACCCTTACTCCTGTGATGGCTAACAGCCTTTACACATCTGCAGGAGTTTGGGAGCCAAGTTATGTTCAATCCACAACACCTTCCATCAGTTTTTCTTGTTTTTGATGCAGATTGCAGACATCATTGCACTGCTCCCCAAATAGTTCAGCAATGTGTAATATCAAATAGATCTTAATATTTATTCATGGTTTGGTCTTTTTCTTCTGAAGATGGTGGGCAGCAGAATTTTTCGCAAGGCTGAGGGCAGTAGCCTCTCCCTCTGCCATCCTTATATACCTAGCAGGCTTAAGCACTACAGCTGAATATCCAGCTCCAGTCTGGATTTCTGTTATTGCACAGATTCAGGACACTCCCAAAGGTACCTCACTCAAATCTGAAGTCAGTTTTGCATTCCTTTCCAAATGGGGCTATCATGACATAGACACTTGATATGGCCTGTTCTGAAGTCCTCGGAATGTTGCAGGTGAAAATGTGGAAGAGGCTGTTCGTCGGGAAGTTGCTGAAGAGGTGGGACTGGAGGTGGGAGGTCTGCAGTACTCTGCCTCTCAGCACTGGCCGTTCCCTAACTGCTCTCTCATGATGGCTTGTCACACAACTGTGAAGCCAGGGCAGACGGAGGTAAGCCCTTGTTTCCCTGAGCTGGGTGCTTCTTTGGCTTTATCTTGTCTACTGGCCAGCACTCTTACATATTTCACATCCATCATGGTCTTGGTCATACAAACATACATGACGTAACTCCAAGGAATCTGCAGTGCAGTAAACAATCATCATCCTCCCCTGAACATCTTCCAAGTATGAGACTTTTTTTTAATAGATTTATTTATTTTTATTGGAAAGTCAGATATACAGAAAGGAGGAGATAAAGATCTTATATCTGCTGGTTCACTCCCCAAGTGGCCGCAACAGCCCTGAGCTGAGCCGATCTGAAGCTAGGAGTCAGGAGCTTCTTCTGAGTCTCCCGTGCAGGTGCAGGGTCCCAAAGCTTTGAGCCATCCTTGACTGCTTTCCCAGGCCACAAGCAGGGAGCTGGATGGGAAGTGGGGCTACCAGGACATGAACCAGTGCCCATATGGGATCCCAGCATGTGCTAGGCCAGGACTTTAGCCACTAGCCTACCATGCTGGTCCCAAAGTATTTTTTTTTTTAATACTTTATTGAGGGACAACTGACACACAAAACGCTGTGGTTAAGGAATGCAACTTGATGAATTTGGAGGTAAGCATACAACTATGATACCATGAAATTATCAGCATCAATGTGATATATTTATCCATTGCATCCAAGTTTCCTCTTGTTCCTTTTTTTTCCTTTTGACAATAAAATGCTTAATAGTTATCCAATTAGCAAAAGTTTATGTATATAGCAGAGCATTAATTGTAGGCCCTATGTTGTACAGATCTTGAGCATGTTTCAAATAACTGAAACTTACTGCCTTTTGAGCAACACCTCCCCTTTTGCCCTCTTCCCCTAGCTCCTGCAAATTACCACTCGACTATAATCCTATGTTTTTCACTATCCAAGATTCTACATGTGAATCCAACCAGGTTTTGTGTCTAGTTTATTTCACTTATTTTTAGGTTCACTGTCTTGTTTAAATGCAATTTTCCTCTTGGTAAAGCTGAATAATATTCCATTGTATGTATATGCCACATTTTCTTTATCCACTCATCCATGTTGGATAATTCAGGTTGTTTCCATATCTTGGAATGAACATAAGAGGATGGGAATCTCAAGTTTCAGATTTCAGTTCTTTTGTACTTATACACACAAGTGGGATTGCTGGACCATATAGTCGCTCTGCGTTTGTTTATTTATTTTCATTTATTTGAATGACAGTTATGGGGGAGAGGTGGTTCCATTCTGTGATTCACTTCCCAAATGATTGCAATGGTCAGAGCTGTTCAGGTCCTTTGCCAATTGTTAATAGTTTAGTTTTGTTTTCCTTTTTTTTTTTTAGTATTGAGTTGTAGATGTCCCTTACGTACTCTATATGTATTAATTGCTAATCAGATATATAGTCTGCAAATATTTTCTTTCATTTTGTAGACTTCTTTTTCCTGCTGTTCAATTTTTGATCTAGCTCTCTGCTGGTAGCCTGGAAAAGCTGCAGAGGATGGCTCAAGTGCCTGGGCTGCTACCCACGTGGGAGATACAGAGGAAACTCCAGGTTCCTGGCCTAGCTCTAGCTGTGGCAGCTATTTTGGGAGTGATCCAGTGGATGGATCTCTCTTGATCTCTTCCTTTCTCTGTAACTCTGCCTTTCAAACAAACAAATAAATCATATATACGTAAATACATATATGTATATATGTATTTAGGGCCTGGTGTGGTAGCCTAATGGCTAAAGTCCTCACCTTGCATGCACTGGGATACAAAATGGCCACTGGTTTGTGTCCTGGCAGTGCTGCTTCCCATCCAGCTCCCTGCTTGTGGCCTGGGAAAGCAGTTGAGGATGGCCCAAAGCCTTGGGACCCTGTACTGTGTGGGAGACCTAGAAGAAGCTCCCGGCTGCAGATCAGCTCAGGCCTTTGCAGACACTTGGGGAATGAAATCAGTGGATGGAAGATCTTTCTCTCTGTCCTTCTGTCTGTAAATCTTTTTCCTAATAAAAATATATCTTTTTAAAAATGAATTTCTTATAAATATTTTTATGTATAAATATTTAATTCTCATCTCTTAATTACATCTCTTTGGCATTTGCGTAATAACTTCTAGTTATTATCTTCTATGACTACGTAGTTCTATAGCCATTGTCTTATTAGTTTTGACTTTTAAATTCTGAAGCTCCTAACCTTCTATCTTTCCTTCCTTATATACCTTTCAGATTCGGCTGAACTTGAAAGAATTAGAGGCAGCTGCCTGGTTCAGTCGTGACGAGGTGGCTGCAGCCCTAAGGAGAAAGCACCACCATCTTGGTCGACAGAATGAGACTGTCCCATTCTGGGTGCCCCCTAAGTTTGCTATTGCCCACCAGTTGATTAAGGAATGGGTGGAAAAACAGACCTGTGCTTCCCTGCCTGTTCAGTCCAGGTGAACCTGTGTGGAAACCCTCCTTGATTTTCCCCAAGGAGATACCAGAGACTGACTGTAAAGAGGAGATGATGCAAGACCCACAAGACAGAGAAGAGGAGCCTATCAGCAGCATTAAGGAGGCAAGTTCTTACTAACAATTAAATAGGCTGGTATGGAAAGAAAAGAACAGCTCATGAGGCGTCAGCCACCCAAATCCGAGGGAAGGCTGAAGCCTTGGATTGGATGCAAATCTTGCTCACCTATTTTCTCCAAGGTTTACGAGCAAGTATCTTCAGGATGTGGCTTACTGCCAACATTTTCACGCCAACGGACAAAATATGACTGGGGGTATTTTAGGTTAAGTTTTGACCTTCGTGTTAAAAATATAATCCCCATGTCACTACCGACTTAGATTTTATCCTCACAAAAGTACAAAGTATAGAACAACCTAACATTTTTGAGTTGTGTACAGGTATATTCTTACACATAGTTAAAAAAAAAAAGCCATATTTCTTTGGGTCTTCTGAAGGGATGAGTCGAGTGGGACCTCCAGTCTTTCTCAGAGCACAAGGAATAAATCAGATGCAGTGAAGCTGTGCTTTGGCAGCCAAAGCCTGGGGGGATCAGGATGGTAAAGGCTGACTAGTTCTCAGCTTTGTCATTTCCTCAGTCTGCGACTCAGGGAAAAAACTACCACTTCACCTTGCCTGTTTTCCTAAATGCAAAACATTTAGGAAACGGCCACGGGCATTTGCTTACCCAAAGTGTTAATAAATATTAACTAAGGGAAGAATGAGAATAAACAAATGTCATAGCTGAACCACTTCTTGAGCCTCATGGGATAAAATATCATTTACATATGTCAATCCTGTCTTGTGACAATAGAGTTGAGTATATTTTGGGAAAATAAAATTTTCAAATCTTTGCTAAGATGTACTTTTCTCTGTCTTCTTATTTGAGGAAATTCTAGGAAGTCAGAATTGGAGTAGGGGCAGCAAAGATGCTTTTACTGGTGTGAGAGACATTTAAGTCCACTGTGTGGAACAACTGAGGCAACACTGTTGGAGGAAAAAGAGATCTTTGGATTACTCTCCATGCTAATTTGGGATTCAAAGACAGAAGTCCCAGGAATCCTAGGACCAGTCACACATCAGGGTGCCCTAGGGCTAAGTAAAAGACATCTAGATTTAGAAGAGTGGAAGCACTGAGGGGCAGTATCACGGTCTCTCTGGCTAAGGGCCACCTGAGACTCTGGCATCCCTATTAGAGTGCCAGTTTGCGTCCTAACTAGCTCCCTCCTAAGGCGCCTGTGAAGGCAGCAGAAGATGGCCTAGGCACTTGGGTCCCTGCTACCCATCTGGAAGACTTGGGCGGAGTTGTAGGCTCCTGGTTCCGCCTGGTTCAGACCTGGCTGTTGCTACCATTTAGGGAGTGAGCCAGCAGATAGAAGATCTGCTCTGTCACTCTGCTTTACAAATACATAAATAAATCTTAATTCTCTAAAAAAAAAAAAAAAAAAAAAGGATTGAATTATTTACTTGAAAGGCAGAATTTGGGGGAGAAAAACAGAAATCTTCCATCCACTAGTTCACTCTCTAAATGGCTGCAATGGCAGAGCTGGGCCAGTCTGGAGCCAGTAGCCAAGAACTTCTTCCTGGTCTCAGGTGGGTGCAGAGGTCCATGTAACTGGGCCACCAATGCATCAGGGAGCTGGACTGGAAGTGGAGCAGCTGGGACTCAAACTAGCATACTGCAGGTGGAGGCTTTACCCATAACACCACAGCACCAGCCCAAATATATTTTTTTTAATTGAAGCCCTAAATTTCCTTGTGATCCCAAAGAGTCATTGGCCTCTTCATAGCCAGGAAACCACCACTGCTTCAGGGAAAACCAAAGTGTTTTCATCAACAATTGCTGAGGGATGATATGTAATAGGACCTGATTGTCCTGTTATGCTGGCAGTTTGCTTTTACCTAGGTTGAACCTGGAATGTAGAAGAGAAAACAGAGGCTCTGAGATTTCTTCATATCCAGCAATAAAACAGTTCAGGGTCCATGTTATTACTGCCTGTAAACCTCCTCTACCCCTGCAGGTGTGTTTGTGAGCACATGAGTCCACGGCCAATCTGAAAATAATGATACAAAGGGGAGTGTGCAGGTTTCCTGGTTATGAGTTTCTCAAGCTCACTGTGGAGTAACTGTTTGGTTTCTGATTAATGTGGATTTCTGGAAGAGAAGACAGTGGCTAACACAGGCTCTGCAACATTGAACTTTGTTTCCCAGATGCAAGTGGGAAGAGAGCTTTGCTACTCAACTTCAAGACAGAACGCAGGGAGTAGGTACTGAAAATAGCAGAATACTAACAGAAAAGAACACAGGGCTACTTGGGCCAGGGAGTATGAATTAGTCCTTGAAAAAAGTGTGTGGACTTTAACTGGGATTAAAAAATAAGAGTTGCTTTGAGTAGAAGAAATTTTGAAAGTCATGCAGGTCTTCATAATGTACATTTTACATGCAATATATGAAGCCTCCTCCCAAAATAAACGAAAACGAATTAAAAAAAACAAAACAAAAAAACGAAACAAACAAAAACCCCACTTATTTACTTGAAATGCAGAGTTGGAGATAGGGAGAGACCAATTTCTTCCATCTGTTGGTTTACCTCCAAATGGTCACAACTGCTGGGGAAGAGCTGGGCTCAAAGTCCAGGCTCGGCTTCTGCTTCCAGCAGGTGACGGCTCCCACACACGGGTCCTTGCCACCCACACAGGTGACCTGGACGGAGTGCTTGGCTCCTGGCTCTGGCATGGCCATCCACAGCTGTTATTGGCATTTGGGATGGAACCAGTGGGTGGAACATATTTGCCTGCCTCTGTCTCTCTTTCAAATAAATGAAAATAAAATATTTAAAAGAGTAACTACCATTATTTAAACTGTGGCCCTATGAAATTTAAAATAATTTTTTTTTCTCTGACACTTTCTTAAATCAGTGTGTAACACCTTTCCTCTTGTTCTGCTCCTTCAATCAACCTCCACAAACAGAAGAGGAAGTGCTGCAGTTGGGTATAGCACAGTTGGCTTTCATTAGCTTGGGATAGCAGATTCCCATTAAAATGTCTACTATTTCATTCTCCCAAATTCTCCATGGTTGCTACAGAGGGGACATTATAAGCTGGCTCTCAATCTCTGTTGGTTCCGCATCCAGGGATTAAATCAATCATGAACAGAAACTTTTCCGAGGAAAAAACTGGATCTGTATTGACTATAGACAGTACATTTTTTCCCTTGTGATTAGTACCTTAACAATACAGTATAACAAGCAATGATACAGCATTTAACTCTTTTTTTTTAAAAGATTTATTTATGATTATTGGAAAGCCGGATATACAGAGAGGAGGAGAGACAGAGAGAAAGATCTTCCATCCGATGATTCACTCCCCAAGTGAGCCGCAATGGCCGGTGCTGTGCCGATCCGAAGCTGGGAACCAGGAACCTCTTCCGGGTCTCCCACATGGGTGCAGGGTCCCAAAGCTCTGGGCCGTCCTCGACTGCCTTCCCAGGCCACAAGCAGGGAGCTGGATGGGAAGTGGAGCTGCCGGGATTAGAACCGGCGCCCATATGGGATCCTGGGGCGTTCAAGGCGAGGACTTTAACCACTAGGCCTCGCCGCCGGGCCCAGCATTTAACTCTTACAAGACATTACAAATAATCTGGAAGGAGCATGAGCCTAGGCTAGATGCTACATTCCACAGCATCAAGGAGAGGAGGATGCTCAGATGTAGGTTTCTATTGCAGTGGGGATGGAAGTCTGGGGCCATTCCCTTCACAAGGACTCTCTGCACCTACCCTGGCAACTTGAATTCACAGGGCAAGATGCAGTAAGGGCACATGTCTGCTGCATACAGCAATAAAGCAAGCACAGAGAACGGGAACATTTGTAGATGAGACATGATACACTATTAATTTTAGGAGAAATATGATTATCACCTCTTAAGATGTCTTAAGACATTTTGGGGTCAGTGATATGGCTCAGCAAATGAAGCCACTGCCTGCAGCACCAGCACCCGTGAGTCCTGGCTGCTCTAATTTTGTGACCCAGCTCCTTGCTGACACCTGGAAAAGCAGTAGAGGATGGCCCAAGTGCTTGGGCCCTTGCACCACACAGGAGACCCCAGTAAAGCTCCAGGCTCCAGACTGGTCTGGCCCAGACCTGGCCATTAAGCTATTCAAACCAAAGGATGGAAGATCTCTTTTTCCTCTGTTTGTCTCTGTCTACCTCTCCCTCTCTGCCTTTTAAAACATATAAACAAACCTTTAAAGAAAAAATATAAATATTTCATCTTTGTAATATATCAGTTATATTAAATATAAAAATTCTATCAATTAACTTAAAGTATCAACATTTAAAATATCCAACACAGGTAAATCCAAACAAAACAACTAACAAAAGAAGGCAGGGCCCAGCACTGTAGCTTAGTGGCTCAAGTCCTTACCTTGCATGCTCTGGGATCCCAACTGGGCACTGTTTCTAATTCCAGAGGCCCCGCTTCCCATCCAGCTCCCTCCCTGTGGGCTGGGGAAGCAGTGGAGGATGGCCCAAAGCCTTGGGACTCTGCATCCACGTGGGAGACCTGGAAGAAACTTCTGGCTCTGGATTGGCACAGCTCCAGCTTTTGCAGCCGCTTGGGGAGTGAACCATCGAATGGAAGATCTTTCTCTCTGTCTCTCCTTCTCTCCGCGTATCTGTCTTTTCAAATATAAAAACAAAAACAAACAAACAAACAAACGGGCAAATCCACAGAGGCAGAAAGTAGTTTCTAGGGGCTGGGAAGGAGGGAAAGGGTTGTGATCTTTAGGGATACAAGAGTTTCTTTGGACAATAATGAAAATTTCTAGAATCCAGATAGTACTAAAGGTAACACAATTTTGTACATGTAGTAAATCCCACCAGACTGTGCAATTTATTATTATTTCGTAAAGATTTATTTATTTTTTTGGAAAGTCGGAAATGTACAGAGAGGAGGACAGACAGAAATGAAGAACTTCCACCTGCTGATTTCACTGTCCAAGTGAAACAATGATCAAAGCTGAGACAATCCAAAGCCAGGAGCCTGGAATCTCTTTTGAGTCTCCCATGTGGGTGCAGGGTCCCAAGACCTTGGGCCATCCTCAACTGCTTTCCCAGGCCACAAGCAGGGAGCTGAATGGGAAATGGGGCCTCCAGGACAAAAACTGGTACTCATATGGATCCCAGTGCATGCAAGGTCAGGACTTTAGCCACTAGGCTACCACTTCGGGTGCTACACTTAATTTTCTTTTTTTTCTTTTTTTTTTTTTTAAAGATTTTATTGTTATTGGAAAGCCGGATATACAGAGAGGAGGAGAGACAGAGAGGAAGATCTTCCATCCGATGATTCACTCCCCAAGTGAGCCGCAACGGGCCGGTGCGCACCGATCCGATGCCGGGACCTGGAACCTCTTCCGGGTCTCCCACGCGGGTGCAGTGTCCCAAAGCTTTGGGCCGTCCTCGACTGCTTCCCCAGGCCACAAGCAGGGAGCTGGATGGGAAGTAGAACGGCCGGGATACGGACCAGTGGCCATATGGGATCCCACTGCATATAAGGCAAGGACTCTAGCCACTATGCTACCGTGTTGGGCTTGTGATATGGGTTTCTTAGCCACTAGGTTACACACACAACCCAGAATTATATTTATATATATAGTCATATATATATATTATTTGTTTACATTTTAAACATTTATTTTAAAATTACAGAGAAAAAAGAGATCTTTCACATGTTTGTTTGTTCACTCCTCAGATAGTTTCAATAGATAGGACTGGGCCAGGCAGAATAGAGAAACCAAGAGCCAGAAACTTCTGCGAAGACACAATGTCAACCCAGAATTATATACTTTAAAAAATTTGAGGAAAGCACTGTGACCAGTAGTAGGTTAAGCCACCTCTTGCAACAACACTGGCATCCCACAAGAGCACCAAACCATTCAAGCCCCAGCTCCTCCATTTGTGATTCAGCTCCCTACAAACGTGCCTGGGGAAGAAGTGGAGGCTGGAACAGGCTCCAGGGCCCCTGCCACCGAAGTGGGAGATCTGGATGGAGTTCTGGGCTGCTGGATTTGGCCTGGCCTGGTCCCAGTCATCGCATCCTTTTGGGGAGTGAACATGCTGATAGATTCTCTCTCTCCTGTTATGTTTCTACTCTCTGTGAATCACCAGATGGAAGATCTTTTTTCAAATTTGGTCCTTAACATGTAAGCAGTGGGGCCCAGCGGCGTGGCCTAGCAGCTGAAGTCCTCGCCTTGAAAGCCCCGGGATCCCATATGGGCGCTGGTTCTAATCCCGGCAGCTCCACTTCCCATCCAGCTCCCTGCTTGTGGTTTGGGAAAGCAGTCGAAGATGGCCCCAAGCCTTGGGACCCTGCACCAGTGTGGGAGACCCGGAAGACATTTCTGGCTGCTGGCTTCAGATCAGCTCAGTTCCAACTGTGTGGCCACTTGGAGAGTGAGTTAGCGGAAGGAGGATCTTTCTGTCTCTCCTCTTCTGTGTATATCTGAATTTCCAATAAAATTAAACAAAAAATTTATTTATTTATTTATTTTATAGAACAGTAGCAAACTTTTTTTTTTTAAAGATTTATTCATTTTATTACAAAGTCAGATATACAGAGGAGAGACAGAGAGGAAGATCTTCCGTCCGATAATTCACTCCCCAAGTAAGCCACAACGGGCCGATGCGCGCCGATCCGAAGCCATGAACCAGGAACCTCTTCCGGGTCTCCCACGCGGGTGCAGGGTCCCAATGCATTGGGCCGTCCTCGACTGCTTTCCCAGACCACAAGCAGGGAGCTGGATGGGAAGTGGGGCACTGGCACATGAACCAGTGCCTATATGGGATCCTGGCATTTGCAAGATGAGGACTTTATAGCCGCTAGGCTACCATGCCAGGCCCAGAGTTTTTTTTTTAAATTGGAAATCATATTTCAGTGAAAATTTTTTTTAAAAGTCTGCAAGTTCTTTATCTTGATTTTATGTACATGCAAATATCCACTGATGGTTCATTTTAGATTTGTGCACTTTATGTCCTATTAAAAAGAATTAGTTGTGGCATAGTGCATAAAGACACCACTTGTAGCATTATTGCTGCCAGTTCGAGTCCCAGTTATTCCACTTCTGATCCAGCTCCCTGTTTATTTTCCTAAGAGAGCAGAAGAGGATGACCCAAGTCCTTGGATCCCTATACCTAAGTGAAAGACCCAGAAAAAGCTACTGCTCCTGGCTTTAGACTGGTCCAGCTGTGACCACTGCAGCCATTTCAAGAATGAGCTAGCAGATGGAAGAGCTCTGTCTCTTTCCCCCCTAACTCAGAGTTTCAAACAAATGAATGAAAGACTGCAAGAAAGAAAGAAAAGTTATAAAGAGTCATCAACCCAATGTGAGCACTTGGAATTTTGACCTAGGATAGCTATACTTAACAGGAAAGTTATCCAGAGCAGTACCAGGGTAAGCTGTGGTTGGGTGTGTTATTAACATGGAGCACACAACCTGCATCTTAGACACTGTCCTGGGGCTGAATCCTATTCTGCTAATCCCCAAACCTTCTGTATTTCCCAGAATCTTTGTGAGATTACAAAGACTTATTAGGCAGAGAGTTAAATTTCTGAGGCTCAGACAGAAAACCTATAACACTTACAATGAAAATGTCTAATAAATGAGTTACCTACACTAGGAATGAATACACTCAATATTTATTTAAAAAAGAAAAATAAAAAGGGAGGGAGGGAAGTTGGGGATGCTGTTAGTCCTCCGCTGGCTTACTTGCAGGCCCGTGGTCGGTGTTGTCAGGCAGCTGCACCCCCATGCTTTGCAAGAGGTTGGAAGCAGGTCCTGCCAGTCCTGCCTGGGAGCTGTAGGATTCCAGGATGTTGGAAACCAGATTCAGGTCCACATCCACTGGAGTCATGACCGATTCGCCTGCACCAGAATCTTCCTCGTCTGAGTTGTTACTAGTTTGCGATGGAGGCTCCTGGTTCAAGAAGGAAACACATTCATGAGATAATACCCTCTTGGCTGGATGTTGCATACAATAAAAAAGCTACCTTAGCAACAAGTAAGTCTGAATTCAAATTAAGGAGGAAATTTCTTATCTTTTGCGATATGAAGTGAAAATTAAGTCTAATTAACTACATGATTTAAAATACATATTAAGGGGCAGTGTCTTGGTGTAGTAGGTTAACCCTCTGCCTGCATTGTTGGTATTCCATATGAATGCTAGTGCAAGTCCCACCTCCTCCACTTATGATCCAGCACCTTGCTGGTGCTCCTAGGAAAGCAGTGGAGCATGGACCAAGTTCTTGGGTCCCTACAGCCACATGGGAAACCCAGAGGAAGCTTCAGCTGTTGCTGTTGCAGCCATCTGGGGAATGAACCAGCAGATGGAAGACCTCTTTCTCATCTCTTTTTCTCTCAAACAAAAAGATATTTTTTGATATCTTTTTTCTTAAAGATTTATTTATTTTTATTTGAAAGTTATATCTACAGAGAGCAGGCGAGACAGAGAGAAAGATCTTCCATCTGCTGGTTCACTCCTCAAGTAGCTGGAATAGCTGGAGTTCAGCTGATCTGAATCAGGAGCCAGGAGCTTGTTCTGGGTCACCCACACTGGTAGGCCTTGGGCCTTCCTCAACTGCTTTCCTAGGTCACAAGCAGGGAGCTGGAAGAGAAGTGGAGCAGCCAGGATATGAACCGGCACCTATATGAGTTTCCAGTGCATGCAAGATGAGGACTTTAGCCATTAGGACCTTAAAAATAAAACGGTTCATTCTAGAGATTACATCATGCCACATTCTAATAAAAATATCAGTTAACTGAATAATTTCATCCATGCTAATAAACAGCCCAAAGGAGGCAACTGTAATTATAGCCTGTTAAAGACTTTTTAAGGAAATTAACATAAATATGAATATTTTTAAAAGGCAACAATCAAAATTTTCTTTTACATGAAACTTCATTTCCTTTTCAGTCCCCAATGAAAAATCCTAAAGACAATCTCATCTGCTCTATTTCCAACCCAGCTCCCTGCTAAGGTGCCTGGGAAAACAGCAGCAGATGTCTCAAGTGCTAAAGCCACTGCACGCATGTGGAGACAGAGAAGAAGCTCCAGGCTCCTGGTTCTAGACTGGCTCAGCTCTGGCTGCTGCAGCCCTCTAGGGAGTGAACCAGTGGATGAAGATCTCCCTGTCTTTCCAATAAATAAAATAAATCTTATTTAAGTATGCAATCATACACTAATTAGAGTATGTCCTATGAGTATTTTAAATCCTGATAACATAAAATATGTAATAAAATTAAGCTTATTTTTAGAAAATAAAAATCTGATATTTTGTTCTTCTATGGGGAAAAATAGCTTTCTTACTTATTTATTCAAATATCATAAATTTTAAAAAATAAGATAAAAAACACGATTTAAGAACTATCCTGTAAAACATTCATACAGATAAATCAAGTTAAAACCACACATACTGCTTGTTTCCGGGTGGTGAAGCTTTTGCCAATGTTGGTGTGAGCCAGTTCCCGGTCCATCTGGGCCATGTATAACCTGAGATGATCCAGCGATCCTTTCAGAGAGGCCTCTTCCCCAGACTCCTGCAGCCCAAGGTCCAAGTCGTCATCGCTGTCTAAGCATTCCTCATCTTCCTCCTCCAGATCATCAGAGTCTGACTCGGGAGGCCTTGGTCCTACACACAGCACGACACCAAAAGAGCCACTTGATGAAACACTTATTGATTAAATCTCTCCAATTAAGAATGTTATACACAGAAAAGCAGCATTAAACACAGCCAAGTTACCTTACAAAAATCTTCCACAAATGGTAATGCTGGCAGATACAGGAAAGTATACAAGCTGAGCCAAAGGATTTTGCTTTTTTTTTTTTTTTTTTAACATTTGTTTATTTTTATTGCAAAGTCAGATATATAGAGAAGAGGAAAGACAGAGAGGAAGATCTTCCATCTGATGATTCACTCTCTAAGTGAGTACAATGGCCGGTGCTGAGCTGATCCAAAGCCAGGATCCAGGAACTTCCTCCAGGTCTCCCACGCGGGTGCAAGATCCCAAAGCACTGGGCCGTCCTCAACTGCTTTCCCAGGCCACAAGCAGGGAGCTGGATGGGAAGTGGAGCAGCCAGGATTAGAACCAGCACCCACATGGGATCCTGGTGCGTTCAAGTCAAGGACTTTAGCTGCTAGGCCACCGGGCTGGACCCGGGATTTAGCTTTTTAAAAGTGAATTTCAATCACCAAAATATTTTTTCTTAAAAAAAATCTAAAACTACATAGTATAAAAATATTGATTCAAGTCATACAGAAATACTGTCATATTTCACGACCTTCTCAGAAATAGGTATATTTTTAAACAGTTAGGCAGATTTTCAGACATCTTGCAGCTGTATATACACACTAATATAAGTACATAGGTTTGCTTTATACACAGATTTATCACAGTGTTCATACTGAATTATTTCTTCTTCCATTTATTTATATGTCTTAGACATTTTTCTGACTGAATACAGATATAGACCTTATCTGAATTACAGCTGTGCAGATTTCATAATTTTGAAGCAAAATGACTTATTTAAATCTCTTGGCAAATGTTTAGGATATTTCGGCTTTTTGCAGTTAAAATTCTATAATGCCTGTCCTAGTACATATAAAATAACTGCAAACAGTTTATGGACAAATGGAATCAGGGACAGGCATTTGGCACAGTGGCTAAGTAATCACCTACAACCCACAAGGAGTTCCTAGTTTAAGTACTTGGGCCCTTGGCAACTATGTGGTTGATGTGGTGGAGCACCAGGCTCCTGGCTTCAGCCTGGCCTTGCAATTGCTCTTGCAGGTATTTGAGAAATGAACAAACAGATGGAAGTTCTTTCTCTGTTTCTCTTTCAGATAAAATTAAAACAAATAGATAAAAATTTTACAATTGAAATAAGTGTATAAGTCAGTATTTAGCCTACTGGCTAAGATGTCACATCCCACATCTGAGTTGGTGGCTTTGACTTCAAGTCCTGTCATCTAAAGGTAGCTTCCTGCCAGTTTAGATCCTGGGAGGCAGCACTGGCTCAGGAACTGAGCTCTTGCTACCCTATGAGACCTGGATTGCATTCCAGACTCCCAGGGTTAGTTCTGGAAGACTTCAGGATGTACGCGGTGAACCAGCAGATGGGATAACTTTCAGGCAAACAAAATTTTGAAAGAGCGATAAATTTATATTGGACACAAATATCTGAAATACACATCAACTTTCCTCATAATAAACATTTCCATATTTTTTTTTTGCAAATTTCTCATATGCAACAATTTCTATTTTGGGGAGCAAAATAACAAGCATCTTTTAATTCCATTCTCTATGAACTGTTTTGAAACATATTCATGTGTCTTTTTCTGGGTAAATCCAAAGAAGTCAAAGTGCAAAATCACTAGGTATGAAAAATCTAGTAGGAAACTGCTCTGTGGAAATACAACACTCACTTCAACAACACTCAGCTTCCGTGCTCATTTTCCTCAGTCCTTAAAAATACCAATTATGAATCTATAAATTTTTTCCAATATGATGGACAGTTAATCTGTATTAGGTATTTACTTATTTATTAGCAATAGTTAATTATTCCAAATAGTGACTATTTATACTTCTTTAGTGCAGTGCCTGTTCATATCCTGTACTGATGTTCTTACTGGCCCAGTTTTCTTTTTTTTTTTAATTGACTATCAAATATATTAAGTCTAAAAGAGAATAGACTGTGGCAGCCAATGCAATACTGTCTCTCAACAAATCACACTCATTCACCCAGCCTTCTCTTGAGCAGCAACCCTGGTTAGCCTCTGCACAATCACGTCTTAGGGCAGTAATTCACGGTTCGGAGAAACTCAAAGCAGATTTTGTGTTTTCTGACAGATCTAATGCTCTCATGCTCCATGAACAGCCACAGGATTTTATAGCTGCAGAATCAAAGTAAATATTTTGATAAACTTACCTAAGATCTTATCAAAATAATTAAGAAAAGAATCTTCATCAAAAGTGACTGGAGCCTCACAAGGTTTTCTGCAAAATTAAAGCAAAAGGACAATTAAAATATGGCCAACGTGACTCTCTGATACCTTTCAAAAGCACTGCCATTCTTAGGAAAACTGCAAAGACATAACCTCAAAATGGAGACAGCAGGGAAGATTGCAATTAAAATTTTTTTTAAGATTTATTTATTTTTATTGGACCAGATATATAGAGAGGAGGAGAGACAGAGAGGAAGATCTTCCATCCGATGGTTCACTGCTCAAGTGAGCGTAATGGCTGGAGCTGAGCCAAATCGAAGCTAGGAGCCTATTCCAGGTCTCCCATGTGGATATAGGATCCCAAAGCTTTGGGCCGTCCCCAACTGCATTCCCAGGCCACAGTCAGGTAGCTGGATGGGAAGCGGGGCTGCTGGGATTAGAACCGGAGCCCATATGGGATCCTGGCACATTCAAGGTGAGGACTTTAGCCACTATGCTATCACGCCAGGCCCCGGAATTAAAATTTTAAAATCCTCACACTTAATGCTCTTGCAAAGGCACAGAAATAAGAAAGGCTGAGAAAGAAAAAGAAAACGTATTCATGCACACTGAGCCTGGTACTCACCTTGTACCTCCCACAAGACTTTGTATGTAGAGTTAGCCACAAAGGTCACTTACCTGAGTTCATCTAAATCAGGGTGGGGAACCAGACCCCTACCCACCCCCCCAAGAAACATCTGGAAATTCAAAAGCATCACTCATTGGCCACACAAAAGTACTAACATAAAAATTTGCCTGCTTTGGACTTGTTGGATTTCATATCCCACCTGCAACTGCCTTGGCAGGGCCAGACTAAACTATTTTGGGGGCTTATATAGTCCCAGGTCAGACATTTTCCACCCATGAATTAAATAAAGTTTATTCCTTTACGCAGAATTTAAGAAATAATTAACATAACTTTTGTTATCTCTGATTTCTTAAGGAGAGAAACATGACTTTAAACATCATTTTCATGAGGCTCAAAAGCATCAGATCAACAGATACATTTTTAGGCAGCATCAAGTCTAACCCATCCTTTCCCCTGTTACTTGTCTAGTGTAATTTCACATTTCTTCAGATAATTTCTGCCTCTTATAAAAGACTCTTTATCCCCTTCTTTTAAATTTGCAGATTCCAAATTTGCTACAGAATGGGAATGAGAAATCTGAGCTTACTGAGACCAAGTTTTTAAAAAATTTTTAAAGATTAATTTATTTGCAAGCAGAATTATAAACAGAGGGACAGAGAGATGAAGACAGAGGGTGAAAGACCTTTTACCTACTGGTTCACCCCTAACTCGCCACAATCACCAGGACTGGACCAGGCCAAAGCCAGGAACAGGAGCATCATCTTCCTGTCTCCCACATGCGTGCAGGAGTCCAAGGCCTGGACCATCTTCTGCAAATCAGCAAGTAGCTGCACTGACAGCAGAACAGCTGGAACTGGAAGCAGAGCCCATATGGGATGCTAATACTTCATGTAGCAGTGTAGCCTGCTGCAGCCCCAGCATTGGTCCTAGAGCTAAATATTTTTACTTTAAAAAAAAAAAAGTATTTTTTTGGAGGTAGAGAGGGAGAAAGCAAGAAACAATCAAGTGCTAACATATGTTGGTTCATTGCCCAAATGCCTGCAAAAGCCAGGGCTAGGCCAGAGCTGGCGTCGGGGACTGGGAACACAATCCAAGCTCCCAAATGGGTGGCAGTTATTCAATTACTAGAGCATTCTTGGGAAGCAGGAGTCAGGAGTTGGAACTGGGCCTTGAACTCCAGTTTGGGAAAGGGCACCTTAACCATAAGGTTAAACCCTGCTCAGATGTTCAGAGTCCATAAAGCATGTGATTTTCCTGCATACTTCTAGTTGGTGCCTTCTAAATCTGTGGAGTAGTTTTTCTGTCTTCCTGCAAGAATTATAAAGAATCAGACTCCTGGACACCTTATTGCAGGGAGGGAGGGAAGGAGGGAAGGAGGGAGGGAAGAAAGGAGGGAGGGAGGGAGGGAGGGAGAGAGGGAGAGAGAGAGAGAGAGAGAGAGAGAAAGAAATACAAATGGAAATGGCTATGACGGATGACTTCAACATGTGGGTTATCAAAGTATCTATACTTTAACCAAGTTACCGAGGCAGCTCTGCTCCCTTGTGGGTTGAGACTTTGGATATGAAAGCTCTCATGCTCTGTGACACTTGATTCAAGTCATAGTTCTGCTGCTCTTCCTCCTTGGAAACAACCTGTGGCTCTTTTTTGCCACTGGCTTCCTGCAGTAGCTGATCCAACTGATCTGGTGAGAGATCTAACCATTTATCATCTGAAAAAGAAGAAAAGCATGATATAACCAGTCAGGTCCTCTCAAGAAAGGATCATATGAAACCTACTGGAATACTTTCATTCCTAGCAATGCTTTCCCTCTGGCCCATCACTTACCATCCTCTGGGGGAAGATGAGCCTCTTCTTTCCTAAGCTCCTCTATTTCAAATGGTATCGTCTGCAATAAGCTTAAGATTTCTTCACCTGGACTCATGGCAAGGGAGCTATAAAAAATAAAAGATGATTGAAAAACATTGAGCATGGATGTTAAATATTTTCCCCACAAAAATGACAACCATGTGAGGTATGTTTTAATCTTTAAACAATTTAGATAGATACCAAAACGTTTTGTAGAGAAATGTACAATCTTACGTTGATTTTAAATAAATAAAATATAAGGTTGTAAAAAATATACTATAGCTCATTTACCCACTAGTGATGGACATTCCAGTTGCTTATAACTTTTTATTATTAAAATCTTTAGGAAATGGGACCAGGGCTGTGGCCTAGGTTAGAGCACTGCCTATGGTGCTGGCATCCCACACGGATACCAATTTAAGTACCAGCTGCTCCATGCTCTACTGCTGATCCAGCTCTATTTATGGCCTGGGAAAGCAGCAGAGGATGGCTCAGGTCCTTGGGACCCTTTATCCAATTGGAAGATCCAAGAGAAGCCAGGGCTCCTAGCTTCAGATGGGCTCAGATCTGGGTATTGCAGCCTTCTAGCGAGTGAACCAGAGGATAGAAGATCTCTCTATCTCTCTTTCCCTCTCTGTAAAATGTGGTTTTCAAATAAAAATAAACTAAAAAAAAAAAAAAAGGCTTATCTGCCTCTATAAAAACAAAACAAAACAAAACAAAACAAAAAAACAAATACACCACTCAATAGTGTAGCGAGTTAAGTGCTATAGCAGTGGCAGCATTCCAAAACTGGATGACAGTTTAAGTCCCCGCATTTCCCTGCTAATCTGCCTTGACAAGCAACAGAAGTAGGCCTGAGTACTTGGGCACCTGTACCCACAGGAAACCTGAAGAAGCTCCTGGCTTCAATTTGATCCAGCCCCAGCTACTATGGTCATTTGGGGAGTGAACCACTAGATGGAAGTTCTCTCTCTCTCTTTCTCTCTCTCTCATAATGCCACCTTTCAAATAAATACATAAATAAATAATCTTTAATTGCTTTTAGAAGAAGGGAGATGCAGAGATACATATTTTTTTTACAAAAATATTAATTAGGAAGATAAAGTGACAGAGAGAAAGAGATCATCCACTCACTGGTTCACTTCCCAAGTCATCTCAATAGCTGATCCTGAGCCAGGCTGAGACGCAGAGCCAGGAACCCCAACCGAGCCTTCTGTGTACATGGTACGGGGGCCAGCGCATGAGCCACCGTAGGGAGGCACATTGTAGGGAACTGGATCAGAATTAGAGCAACTGCATTGGCATCATGTAACATCATAACCATAACTCACCTTTCTGGCCTGTTTACTGACAGCTGGAAGTAGTTCTTTGCCATTTCGAGTCTTTCCTGGTACTTAGCAGAACCTTCAATCAATTCCTTAAAAAAATGAATAATACTCTATGAGATAATTATTTAGAGGGTGTCATTAAAATAATCTAAATAATCTCTTCAGCAGTGACTTTCAGGATAGCAGTCTATGACATATTGCTCAGGAATCAAGATAACTAGTCCCTGAATTGTCAGTAGTGTACCTGTTTGGGTTCCAGCTTCTCCAGGTGAAGAGACTAGGCTAGATGTAAGTGGTTCCTAATCCTTTTCATTATTTAGGGTCTCCAGTTTGAAAGGTTTTCTACTATCTTCTGTTGCTTACTCACTTATTAAGATAAAATTAACTGGCAGTCAATAAATTACAGGTAATGTGCCAAATGGAACCAAAAGTATCCTAATTTCATCATAATGATTTTTCTACATGCATATTTTATTGGTATTAATACTCTATATTGTATTCATTTTTTAAACTCATTTTTACAGGGAAGGAGACACAGAGACATACATACAGAGATCTCCCATTACTGGTTCATTCCCTAAATGCCAACAGCAGCAGGGACTAAGGCCAGCAAAACCCAGGAGCCTGGAACTCAATCCCAGGCCACCCATGTGCTTAGCAAGGATCTAACAGCTTGAACCGTCACCTGCTGCCTCCTACGTAAGTGTGAGTGGGGAGCTTGAATTGACAGTGGAGCTAGGACATGAACCTAGGTATTCAGATAGGAATCTGGGTGTCCCTAGCAGCATCTTAAGCACTATGCCAAACAGCCACCCCTTAATATTTTACATAATTTTTCTCAAATGATTTATTTATTTATTTGAAAATCAGAATCACAGAGATAAAAGAATAAACCAAGGGGTGTGGGCAATTTTTCATCCACTGGTTCACTCCCCAAAAGGCCACACAGACAGAGTTGAGCCAAGCCAAGGCCAGAAGCCAGGAGCTTCATCTAGGACTCCCATGCAGGTACAGAGACCCAAGGCTTTGGGCTGTTCTTCACTGCTTTTCCTGGCCATTAGAAGGGAGCTGGATGGGAAGTGGAGCAGCCAGAATTCGAACCAGCCCCCATACGGGATCCAGGCACTTTAAGGGGGGAGGATTAGCCAACTGAGTCATTGTGCTGGGCCCATGAGGCTGAATATTTAAAGAGAAATTTCCTAGCTGTCTTTGTAATTTTTACTCATTTTTCTGCTTAATGTCCTATCTAGAATCTTCACATTTACATTCTAAATTTTTATAAGCTGCTCATCTGGCCACACAATAATTTATGTCACCTACTACAAATTATCATTTATTGTCAACAAATAGTTAATAGTATCCTCATTATCACCTTTCAAAATCTTGAACAGCACTGAGCCAGAGAGGTTTCTGTTCATGCTGGCTTCTACAGCTATGCTACACATTTAATGCAGACCAATGGACTTTAAAATCACTAGAATGAATTTCCCTGGTTTATATACTTTAAAAAATACATTGCAAATCTCACCTTAAAGTAATCATTCTTTTTCAGACTTTCAAGGAAGCTGGCCCAGAGTGGTGAGGTAGTCATGAAGGTCTTTTTGGAGTTGGAAAAATGTGGACTACATTTGGAGCATAAGATCTCAAATCCATGAGCCTACATCAGACAGAATTTTGATGATTAAATGCTTCCTTTAAAAGTGTCATCTTTCATTTCCTTTCCATTCAGCCATACTCAGTGACGGGGCACATGTGCGCGTGGACAGCCATCACACTTAGAATTTTATGAAAATGTGAGTTTATTTCCAAGTTTTCTAATTTCTATTAAATACTAAACATCAAAAATGAAATGAAAATGACACAAAACAAAGATCCCATAGATCCAAAGATCCAATATGGGACGCAGGCATCCTAAGTGGCATTTTAATTATTCCAAATGCCTGCTTCGATTTTTTTTTTTGGTAATTCTGCCTTGCATGTCTTTGATTATAGCAATGTTCAATATTGTTATATTGAACTAAAAGTCATTGTATTACTTCTTCTGTGGATTGCTTGGTCATAGTTTCTGAACATTTCTAAAAAATTCTTTTTTTTTGAAAGAGGAAGAGACAGAGCTCCCTCCTGCTGGTACACTCACCAAAAGGTCACAACAGCCAGGGCAAGGTCAAGGCCAAATGTAGTCAAGTTCCCTGGGTAACAAGAACTCAGTTACTCCAGCAAGCACTGCTGCCTTCCAGAGTCTTCATTAGCAGGCAGCTGGAGTCAGAAACCCGAGGCGCCACTCCAACGCAGATACTCTGAGACAGCACCTGGGCATCCCAGCTAGCCACGCGCCTGCTAAGCCAAATGCCAGTGCTATTTCACGTAAAGAACGAAGGTTTGCTGTCTTCTGGCTTTAATGAGGTTTTTCTTTTCCACACTTAATTTTGACATAATCGATTTTATCAATCTTTTTTTAAAATGGCTTCCAAATTTCAAGCCAAGTCAGGTTATAATAAATTCTCTTGTGTTTTCTCTCAAATTTAATTTCTACATTTAAGCACTTGAACCCACTGGAACTTATTTCGTTCTAGGTATGGCAGAATTAGCCCTAACTTTGCAGATGGCTTCACAGCTATCCCATCACCAACTACTCATTAATCAACTGCTTACTTTTCACTTAAAATGTCACATTCTACAATATTTGCACATAAATAAGGTAGATTTCAGATTCCTATACTGTGTTATTATTATACAAACTGTTTCATATGGAGCTTAAAAATAATATTTTTTAGTTCAACCTTACCAACTTCATGCCCAATTCATGGGCTCGGTACTGGGGATGAGATGGAGGAGGCAGTGTGTACCCACTCCGCCGGTCAGGCAGAAACCTCTGTTGTACCAACTGTGCATACAGACATTTCGTGAAAGTGACCTGGGCATTGAGACACAAAACACATGAAAAGCTCAACATCATTTCATAGCTAAAATGTAACAATAAATCCATTCATGAGCATCTCATTGATATGAAATATAAAGACAACCCAATCAATTCAATGCCTACTTGTTTTCAATAATTTTTGTAAACATAACACATAAAATTTACCTTACAGCTAACTTGTTAGTTATTATTTATTATTAATTACATTATGTGACAGGTTTGTAGGAGAAATGAACTTATTGTTAAAAAGGAAATAATTACAGGAAAAGGAAACAGAGATACAAAATGGGGAGTCTGGTGTCTTGTAAGCTTTTCTCCACAGCACAGAGAAAAAGAAAAATATGTACACTAACTTGTTATGAGGAAAACAAGTCTTTCCAATTTTTTTAAAGACAACCAAAATAACTTAACTTTTTTGGCAGTGAGAAAAACTAAACCAAGAGGGATATCTCACCAATGTCATTACTCGTGTTTCAGGTAAGAAGGTCTTAAAAACCCGACAGGCTCGCAGATCAATGGGGTCCCGTAGGTAGAAGGCTTGGACTGCCGCAGCCACCAGCCTGGGGCGCTGCCTCAGCACTGCCGCAATGCCCGCTGGGAGGAAGCAGTGCGCTCGGTGAAGGGAGGCTTCCAGCTTCCCTGGGTACCTAGACAGGTAACACAGTTACTTTGCTTTTACAATATGCATATATCTAGAATTCTTATAACATTCACCTCCCTATTAAGACCTTATCTGGTACTGGTTCATTCAGACTGAGATTTAGAGAGTGCCAAGAAAGGTAAAACCAAGACTGTATATATTTAAGACTATAGGAAAGCAAAGATGGCAAAAAAATGTGGATGAAATGGAAACAAAGGTAAAGGGTTATGGCATCTCAATAAAAAACAAATGAAAAACTATTACCACAAGCATTTTGGAATAAGGATAAAATCAGAATCTTTTCTTCTAAAAGAAGTAGCACAAAGTATACTAAATCAAAGTTGGGAGAGTTTTTAAATTATTATTATGATCTGAATTATCATAATAATATAATTATAATATGAGCTAAACATAAGAGGCATTTAAACTTGAACAGCTAATATATCGGGCAAGGATGCTGTCTTCTGAATAAAGCCTGAAGCGCTGCAGATGGGCTAAGGAATCCCACATATGGGGGCATGCCTGGCTGGGTTAGGACGCAGCAACACCCCCTTCCTGGCTCTGCTGTGGCACTGCAGCACCCACCAGTTTGCATGAGAACTAGGGATGGTGACAGGCCCAGCCAGGCTGAACCACGGAACTAACCAACACTCACAGGAGCTAGGGCTGGGAAGAGGCTGGGCTGTATCTGGCTGCAACACCCACCAGCACATATAAAGGCAAGGACAGAGGGTGGACCACGCCAGCAGGACCGTGGCATGCACTGGCACATAGAAGATCCAGATCTGGGAGTGAGCCTGGTTGAGGAACTTGGAGAACTCCCTGCTAGGCTATAGCTCCTGCTGGGGAGCACAAAAGCCAGGGTTGGAGGCAAGCCAGGCCAGACCGCATCAAGCTGCAGCACCTAAGGCACACTCGAGAGCTATAAAGGGATATGGGTCACACCAGGCTGGGCTGGGCTGTAACACCTACCAGCGAGAGCTGAGACTGGTGGTGGGCCATGCCAGCCTGGGTCAAAGTATCTGCCAGCACATGCAAGATCTGGAGCTGGGATGGGTCTGGAGCTTGGGGGAACTCCCTTGTACATGTAGATGAAGGAACTGCTGAGCTAGACCAGCCCGGGGGAATTCCCTTGTAAGGCTACAGCTTCCACTGGCGAATACAAGAGCCAAGGCTATGGACTATATGGGCTGGGCAAGGCTATAGCACCTGTTGGCATGCATGTGGGCTTGGTCTGGGGTCAGACCAGACTGGGCTAGGCCCCAGCACCTATTGGCACTCTCCAGAGTGGGTGTGGGGTGGGCTGGGCTAGGTTACACCATCTACTGGGTCACAGGTGAGTTGGGTCTGGGAATGAACCAGGCTGGGGATGGGCTAGGCTACAACACCCATTGGTAAGAGCCAGAATAGGTGCAGGCTGGTCAAGCTAGGCTATAGTACCTGTCTGTGAGTGCCAGGCCGGGGGCGGTTTGTGTCAGGCTGGCCATAGCACCTGTCAGCACACTCAGATCCAGGGCTGGGAGTGGAACTTGGAGAACTCCCCTACTAGGTCACAGCTCCCTCTGGCGAGTATGGGAACTGGGGCTGAGGGCAGCCCAGGCCAGGCTGGACTGTAGCACCTGTTGGCATATGTGTGGGCTGGGTCTAGGGGTGGGCTGGGCTAGGCCAGTCCATAGCACACACTGGAATGAATGAAAGCCAGGACAGGGTGCAGACTAGGCTGGGTTAGCCTACAACATCTGCCAGTTCACATGAGCGCTAGGGCTGGGGGGGTGGGTCAGGCTTGGGTATGCTGCTTGGGCTCTGGGCTCTGGTAACTCCCTGCCTGCCTGAAACTTTGTACTGCGTAGCTTCAATCTGATTGGAGGATGAGAGCTTAAAAAACCCTGACTTTGTCAGCTAGGCACAGTGGCTCCTGGAGTGAGTATAGCAGGAGCTGCTGTCACCAAGCTTGGGCAATAAAGACTCCTCCTAATATCCTCCACTTGGGTCCAGTGTGATCTCTCTCAAACTCTGCAACACAGTCAGCCAATACACTTTGGAAAGTTTTTTCTCAATCCTGGTGCAAAGAACCAATGATTCTGAACTATCAAAACCATTCAAGTAACATCCTTGGAACATTCTTTCCCACATCAGGGTCACTAAGTCATCACCCATTAACCATATCCCCTTCCCTGGTGCTGATGTAGTTTGAACGGACCCCTCCTCCCACCTTGCAGACACTGGAGGAAAAAAAAAAACAGAAAAGCTGAAACATTTGTCCTATCCACCTCCTCCATATCTTAATCCTCCACATTCTAACTGGAAGCCCACATGGGTATGCATCCCTCTCAACTATGCAATAGTACTAAAAATTAAATTAAAAATTATATCTAAAAAAGAATCCAATGTACAACCCAAGAGCCATGGAAACACCTGGGAATACTGTGTTTCTTTCTGCACACTTTCAAATGTGTATTTATTTATTTGTTTATTTATATTGGAAAGACAGATTTACAGAGAGGAGAAACAGAAAGATCTTCCCTCCACTGGTTCATTTCCCACAGGGCTGCAACAGCCGGAGCTAATTCAACAGCTGGAGCTGATCCGATCTGAACCCTGGAGCCAAGAGCCCATTGTGGGTCTCCCCAAACAGATGCAGGGTCCCAAGACTTTGGGCCATCCTCTGCTGCCTTCCCAGGCTACAAGCAGGGAGATGGATGGAAACAGACCAGCTGGGGTTAGAACCAGAACTCATGTGAGATGCTGGTGCTTGCATTTAGAGGATTAGCCATTGAGCCATTGTACTGGCCTCTTAAGCTTTTTGTTATTTCTTTGACTCAGAGAGGAAGTGAGAGCCAGTCCCAAGTTCCAACTTTCAATCCATAGATACAAACAATACTGCACCACCACTTAATAGTTAGATTCAACTACAACACTTTTGCTTTTTTAAGCTTTCAAATCTGTAGGTTGGTTCATCAATTTCACGAAAAGAGACAGATGAAATGAAAACTAGCATTAATCTACGCAAAGACTTGACCTGCACTAAAACCAAAGTCCCTTCATCAGCAACACAGCAGGGTTTTTCTTACCCTCTGATGCGTCTATTTATAGCAGCTTGTATGGCTTCAGAGGCCACAACTTTTTCCAGATGTGTTGAGATTATATCCAGTGCCTGTGGGATTGTTGGTGGTGTGGCAGATACCCAGGGTTCTGCTCTAGGTTTCCTTGGTGCAGGAATAATACATAATTCACCTTGGCAGAAAAACACCTGGAAAATGACACATTTTTACTTTTACGATGGGTACCAGCACAATCTTACAGTGTTACAACATGTTTTCTAAACATAGATACACTTACCCTATTGGCACTGTTATCAGGATCTAACCATTTAGGGAGGAAGTCGGCAGCTTCTATTAACAAGAACTCACCATCATTGTCTTCAATCCTGTAACACAAGACACGTTCCAATTTGACATTCAAAAAGAACATACCTGCTAGTAAACGAGACAGTTCCCCTTCATCTTAAATATTTGAGAACAAACTATGTACAGATTGCACTACAAAAGCAAAATATTTAGAAAATCACCATGAAGCCCTCAAGATACTCTAAGATATTATGGAAAAGGTGGACATTCAGCCTACAGGTGAAGAATACTGGTGAAATGTCCCACATTTCATATCTGAATCCCTGGGTCCAGTTCTTGACTGCAATTTCCTTCTAACGCAGAACAGGGAGGTAAAGGTAATGGTTCCAGAAACTGGGCTGCTGCCCCCTGCAGGAGAGACCTGAATCGGCTCCAGCTCTGGCTTGGCCCACACCCCGCTGGTGTGAGCACTGGGGGGAGGGGGAATCTTTAGTTGGGAGCTTTATCTGTGTGTACCTTGGCCTCTCAAATAAATAAATGAACACATTTCTATAAAAAAGATTATAAGGAGAGGTTGAATAAAGATGGTAAGAAAATAAAGAAAGTACAGTCTCCTAAATAACATCTGATGAACATGAGAAAACCTACAAGGCATTTTTATAGGGTTCCAAAACAAACAAACAAAAAAAACCGAAACAAAAAAAATCAACAAATATTCAGAAAACTTCTACCTAAGATGTATCATTTGGGCTTAAAGAGATTCTCTTTTCACTTGTATCGCTTTTATGTTTTTGAATACATAATATATTTACGTGATCAAAATATTTTTAAAACACATAGAATGTTACAGAACAAAAAAATTTCGACACTACTTTTGTCCCTATTCCTAAATCCCTCACTGCTAGTTCTTGCATACGCTTGTTATCTGCTTATGTAAGCTTAGCTAACAGAAAAATATATTAATTTTTTTTAATTAAAAAGTTTTCATGGGGCTGGTGTGATGTCTCAACTGGCTAATCTTCTACCTTAGAGCACGAGGAACTCATATGGCCACTGGTTCATATCCCAGATGCTCCATTTCCCATCCAGCATGTGGCCTGGGAAGGCAGTAGAGGATGGTCCAAAGCCTTAGAATCCCACACCCATGTGGGAGACCAAGAAGGAAACTCCTGGCTCCTGGCTTCAAACCAGCTAAGCTTCAGCCACTGTGGCCATCTGGTGAGTGAGGCAGCAGATGAGAGATCTTTCTATCATTCCTTCTCTGTGATTGTGCATTTCCAATTAAAAAAAAAAAAAGGAGTGAGATACAGAGATCTTGAACCCATTGGTAAATTCAAGTACCTCTACATCGGGGACCGGGCCAAGCAGAAGCCAAAGCCAGGAGCAAGAAACTCAATCTGAGTCCCCCAGTTGGGTGGCAGGGCCCAAGCACCTGAACCATCACCTGGTGTTTCCCAGGTATGCAATGGCAGGAAGTTGTAATTGGGAACAAGGCCAGGGCTAAAAACAAAAACTCCAATATGGCACATAGGCATCCTAAGCAACATCAACTGCTATGCCAAATGCCCACACCAAAAACGTATATTCAGGGCATTCAAGGTGAGGACCTTAGCCACTAGGCCATGCCGCCGGGCTCCATAATTAGACTTTAAAATCTAAGACAAGTAGGTTTCGTTTGAAATCTTTCGTGAAATGAAGTCTCTCCAAAACAATTTTTTATTGGAAAGGCAGATATACACAGAGAGGAGGAGAGACAGACAGGAAGATCTTCCGTCTGACGGTTCACTCCCCAAGTGAGCCAATGGCAGGAGCTGAGCCAATCCGAAGCCAGGAGCCAGGAGCTCTTCCGTATCTCCTACAGGGGTGCAGGGTCCCAAGGCTTTGGGATGTCCTCAACTGCTGTCCCAGGCCACAAGCAGGGAGCTGGATGGGAAGCAGGGCTGCCAGGATTAGAACTGGCGCCCATATGGGATCCCGGTGTATGCAAGGCGAGGACTTAAACCACTACGCTATCGCTGGGCCCCTCTCCATAACATTTTAATTATTTTTTTAAGACAAAGAAGTCTCAAGAGAAAAAATACAAGTAAAATCTGCACCAATTTATACAGTTTTCATCAGATTACAGAAAAAAAAAAACATGGATAGAAAAGTAGTCACTTATATCCAATAACACAATTCCTTTAGAATAATTTTTTAAACTACAATACCTTGCTACTAGTTCTGGAAATTCCTTTGTAATCTGCTTTATTAAATAAACAATGAACCATTCATCCTCAATGTTATCCCCAAACTTTGTCACACCAAACATATGAGCAGGAACATTTCCTAAAAACAAAAGAAAAGTCACCATGTAATTACATAAATTCATCTCTGCAAATAAAAACACATTTGATTATGCATCTGAAAAAAAAAAGACTCACTCACTGACTGTGCCCCAAGTACTATCCTGGGAGCTGGGGCTGCAATCCTGAACAAGATATAAGATGCTGACTCTTGAGGAGTTAAGGTCTAAAACAGACAATGAAACCATCTTAAAACAAAGCCAGGAAATCTAGAACAAAGAATGCATAACAGGCTACAGGAGTATAAGGGAGGTGACATCTGAGCCAGGTTCTCCCGAAGCAATGACAGAGCTGAGTTTCCAGGAAAAGCCACTGTGCTGAGGCACACAGGTACAATAGACAATCAGATATCCCGGGAACCCTGGAAGCTACAGTTAAACAGAACACAAGTTTTCAAACAAGTGTACCATCCACAAATACGCAGACATTAACCAACACAATTTAGACAAGTGAGTCCAAAAAGAAATCACAAAACCAAGCAAAAAATATCTTGAGACAAACAAACAAAAATGAAAGCACAAAATTTCAAAATTCAAGAAATCCAACGGAGGCCATGCGAAGACACAAGTACATAGTTGCAAAAGCTCTCATATCAACAACTTAATTTTGCACCTTAAGGAATTGGAAAAAGAACAAACAAAATGTAAAATTATCAGATGAATGAAATAATAAAGATTACAGAAGATAAATGAAACAGAACATAAAAATCATAGCAACAAAGTTGAGAGTTTTTATTTAGAAGATCAACAAAATAGACAAACTGTTAATTAGATTAACTAAAAACAACAAAGACTCCAATAACTAAAACCAGAAGCGAAAGATGGGACACTACAACCTATGCCACAGAAACAAAAAGAATTATAAGAAATTATGATCAAATACGCTGACAAATTGGATAACTGTTCTAAAAACACACAAGCAATCAAATCTGGATCATGAAGAAACAAAACTAAACAGAACTGTAACTAGGAGGAGATAAATTAAAAACCTTCTAACAAATAAAAGCCACAGACCAAATGGCTCCCCTGGAGAATTCTACTAAAGAATTGGGGGGAGCCCAGCGTGGTAGCCTAGCAGCTAAAGTCCTCATCTTGCACGTGCCCGAATCCTATATGGGTGTTGATTCTAATCCTGGCTGCCCTACTTTCCATCCAGCTCCCTGCCTGTGGCTTGGAAGAGTAATCGAGGACAGCCCAAAGCCTTGGGACCCTGTACCCACATGGGAGATTGAGAAGAGGCTCTGGGCTACTGGCTTCATAGCAGCACAGTTCCAGCTGCTGCGGTCACTTGGGGAGTGAATCAATGGATACAAGATCTTCCTCTCTGTCTCTCCTCTCTGTGTATCTGACTTTCCAATAAAAAACAAATCTTAAAAAAAAAAAAAAATCAAAAAAAATTTAAGGATTTATTTTTCATTGGAAAGTCAGATTTACAAAAGAGACGATACTTTTGTCACTAGGCTACCACGCCAGGTCCAATAGTTAAAGAATTTAACACCAATCTTCTTCAGTTTCCAGAAAAATGAAGAGGAGGGAACATTTTAAACTATTTCTATGAAGCTAGTCCTACCCTAATACCGAAATAAAAAACACTACAAGAAAACTGCAGAGCACATCCTTGACAGATATCCATGCAGAAACACTTGACAGAACCATGAAACAGAATCCAATAGTACATTAAAAGTACTGCACACCGGAGAACAGGGAAACTACTACTAATATGCAAGCACTGTTCAACATGTGAAAATCAACCAACACAGTAAACCACCTTAAAAGAATGAAGGTCTAATAAATGTGTTGCCAAGTATCTGAAAGCTGCCTTGGCTAAAAGCAGAGGAAAAAATACCTCTTCCCCCTACTCAGAGATCCCAATTCTCCTCAACTGGAAAAGCTTCCATTAAAACCCCCATCATGATCATGTTAAAATTCAATTTCATTTTGAAATAATGGGAAACTTGTTCAAGCATGGCACAATCAAACGCATATCACACATAGCTAAGTGGCAACAGTGGAGAGAGTATAACCAGAGAAGTATGTTGTCATCTACTAGGAACTAAACTGCAGCCAGAGACGCAGAGAGGTCAGATTTTAGAAATCACTGCACTGGCAATTACTGCTAGAATGAACATAGGTTTGGCTTTTTTATTTTTTTTTAAAGATTTATTCATTTTATTACAGCCAGATATACACAGAGGAGGAGAGACAGACAGGAAGATCTTCCGTCTGATGATTCACTCCCCAAGTGAGCCGCAACGGGCTGATGCGCGCCAATCCAAAGCCAGGAACCTGGAACCTCTTCCGGGTCTCCCACGCAGGAGCAGGGTCCCAAAGCCTTGGGCCATCTTTGACTGCTTTCCCAGGCCACAAGCAGGGAGCTAGATGGGAAGCAGGGCCGCCAGGATTAGAACCGGCGCCCATATGGGATCCCGGGGTTTTCAAGGTGAGGACTTTAGCTGCTAGGCCACGCCGCCAGGCCCAGGTTTGGCTTTTTTTAAAAAATTATTTATTTTTATTGGAAAGGTAGATACACAGAGAGGAGGAGAGGCAGAGAGGAAGATCTTCCATTCGATGATTCACTCCCCAAGTGGCCGCCAACAGCTGGAGTTGAGCCAATATGAAGCCAGGAGTCAGGAGCTTCTTCTGGGTCTCCCACACGGGTGCAGGGTCCCAAAACTTTGGGCTATCTTTGACAGCTTTCCCAGGCCACAGGCAGGGAGCTGGATGGGAAGCAGGGTCACCGGGATTAGAACCAGCGTCCATATGGGATCCTTGAGTGTTCAAGGTAAGGACTTTAGCGCTACACTATCGCGCCGGGCCCTGAATGTTTTTTGTTTTTGTTTTTAAGATGTATTTCATCTTTTGAAAGGCAGTGCTAGAGAGAGACAGAAGGAAAGACAGAGAGGTCTTCCATCTGCTGGTTAACTCTCTAGATGGCTGTAACTGCTGCGGCCGGGCCAGGCTGAAGACAGGAGCCTCTTCTGGGTCTCCCCATGTGCAGGGGCCCAGGCATTTGCATCATCCCTTGCTGCTTTCCCAGCCATATCAGCAGGGAGCTGGATTAGAAGGGGAGCAGTCAGGACTTGAACAGGTGTTCTTTTGGGATGCTGGCACTGTAGGCAGCTGCTTAACTTGAAATGCCACAGCTCAGTGCTTGAACATAGTGAAGTGAGAAGGTGAATATGATTCTAAATTATTAAAGAGGTTGGATAAGGAAACTGATGGCAATGCTATTACTGGGATCAGAGATCATGGGATAAAATGGTTTTCTAGAGGAAATACAAGGGGTTGGCTTTGACATGCTGCACTAACGTGACAGTGTAAATGCCAACAGAGTAACCCATGCGTTTCAATGAGGAGGAGTTTGATAAAAATTAACATGTGAGGGCTGGTGCTGCAGAGCAGCTGTGCCAGCCGTGCCTTGTGATGTGTGCACCCCATGTCGGAATGCCAGCTTGAGCTACAGCTGGTGCACTTTCTGCTAATGCACCTGAAATGGCAATGGAAGACGGCCCAAAGAACTGGATGGAATACTGGGCTCCAGACACCAGCCTGGCACAGAACTGGCTCTTAAAGCCACTTGGGGGCCCAGCGTGGTGGCCTAGTGACTAAAGTCCTAGCCTTGAATGCGCCGGGATCCCATATGGGCACTGGTTCTAATCCCGGCAGCCCCGCTTTCCCATCCTGCTCCTGCTTATGCCCTGGGAGAGCAGTCGAGGATGGCCCAAAGCCTTGGGACCTTGCACCTGCCTGGGAGACCTGGAGGAAGTTCTTGGATCCTGGCTTTGGATTGGCTCAGCTCCAGCCATTGTGGGGAGTGAATTATCACACGGAAGATCTTCCTCTCTGTCTCTCCTCCTCTCTGTATATCTGACTTGGTAATAAAAAGAAATAAATCTCTAAAAAAAAAAGCCACTTGGGGAGTGAACCCGTGGATGGCAGATGATACCTCTCCATCTTTCCCTCTCTGACACTCTGCCTTTCAAATCCATAAATCTTAAAAAGCAAGACAAAACAAAAGGAAAATGTTTCTCAAATAAAGAAAAGTAACAACATTTAGGAAAAAAGGAATAGTGTGGAAGACACCTAGAAACATCGAGCTGGAAGATAACAGATCTGCATCTAAATCAGAGGCCAGGATCAGGAACCTGGGGTTCCCAAAGCAGATTCCATATGGCCCTATGTGAGTACAGCCCTGGCCCCTAAGCACTGTTTACTCTCACAAAGCTGTAAGAGGGAAGGGGACAGAGTCCTATGTTTCGTGAGGCACTGGATCTTAGACACCAACTACTCAGGGCAGCAGAAAAGGAAACTCAGCATGCTCCCTCATAAAGAGAGGGCTCCAAAGGCACACCTGCTTCCCACTGTAAGGCAGGGAGAGTTGCTCAGACCCTCACCAAAGCCAGCACACGAACAAGGTGGCCTCGTCAGTGCTTCGTCATGCTACGGGACACTCAGGACCACCAAGAGCCCCAAGGAAGCCCAATGTCTGAGCCCAATTCATTTGAGTCCTTAAGATATGAATGAAGTTAAGGCATAAGGACAGGATTTTCAAAACAGCGGCCACAGACGTAATGCTCAGCACAGATTAACTCCTAAGGTAATAACTACTCCAAAGTTTCCGTCAATAGGAAAGAAAAAACCAAAATGTCTCAGCTTAAAGGCTTAACATGCATAAGCAAGCATCATTAATCTACAACATTAAGGATATAAATTTCTTCTTGCTAACACTGAATGAAGTATGTATTTTTTTCCTTACCTTTCCCAGGTTTATATCTGAGATTAAAAGGCTGATTCTGCCAGATATAGGTGACGAGCATAGGCGCAAACTGGGTCATAATTCTTTCAATGTACTTCTGAAGAATCTCTCTGTGTTTTTCTGGATCCCTTGGTTCATCTGGTATCAGGAACAGGCAGTACTCAACAGTGTCTTCCACAGTAGCAAATTTCATATTTTCCTCCATTTTTTGAAAACTATGTATAAAGTTTCAGTAATGTAAATCACAAAGAACGATGCAGAAAAAACGCCCCATCACTAAATCATGCGACTCACCATTCCTGTTACCCCACAAGCCCCATCACTGTAGCTCTGGCTTGACCATGCTCCACCTCTGGTACCATTCATGGAGTGCCATGATGTCAGTGATGTTTTTTACACTTAGAACTATGTTCTTCACACGTAAGTGGATGTTGAAATGAAATTTTTCTAAAATCCAATGGGCAGAAACCTAGGGTCACATTCCCCAATCGACAGTGTGTGACAACACTGAGAACTGCCAGTGTTCCCATTACAACCTGGAATTCCAACCCTGTCTCTGAGCAGTTGCATGACTTGGAGGCCTTCAATTTCCTTCCTGGACGTGTGTGTTCTGGGGGTGGGGTGGGGGAGCTTTGACTTGCGGATGAGCATGTGGATCTAGCATCTCTAAAACTCGTTCTCACCTTACAACTCAAACTCTCCCTACAACTCACACCTCTCCCCAGCAGCAATATTGTGTGGCACAGAAAAAGTCAGAGCTACACAACATCCCTGTAGCATGATGCTTCTTCATTCTACACCGTCCATCCTACACCCTTTTCAAGTCCAGAGGGTACAGCCTGGGGCAGGTGGCAGGTTATTAATTTGCTCACAAACCAGAGGCCATGCACTGGAGGCAGCACGCTACCGCAGTGAGGGACTGTCACCCTCATTCGGCTTCCAGTCTGAAGAACCCAGGCGCCTACCAGCGCAGCCAGTCCCGACAATCCCGCACACCCACTCGGGAACACCCAACAACCCCGTTACTCGGAACTCAGGGAGTCCGAACCAGAACAGACTTGGGGTCCCTGAGACGACACACCACTGTATAATAAACGAGAAAGCCGCGAGCCCGGGAAGAGAGGCGACCGGGCAGCGGCCCGACCTACTGACCAGCACTCTTTTCTTCCACCTGACACAAGGAACGTAATTCCGCTCACGGTTCTTCAGGGCCCCTTCGGTACCGTCGGTGCCGTGGGCCCCTTCCCTCGGCCGGCGTGAGCGGGCTCGGGACGCTGCCCCTCGGGCGCCGCAAACTGGCCCTCGCTCGGCCTGGACTCCCAGACTCCAGAAAACCGATTCGAGAAAAAGTCGCGCAGGCTCACGCCCCTGAACCTCGGCCGGCCGGCGTCACCGGCGCGCGTCGTCGGGAGCCTTTGGCAGGTACTACGTCACTTCCGCTCGCTCCCGGGGCTTCTGGGAGGCCCGCGGACTGAGGAGGAAGGGGATCCTGGAGGGGGAGGTGGCCGTCCGGAATCTAGGCGACGGGGCGAGACGGGGTCGGTAGGTGGCGGGAGGGGGCCGGGCCGGAGCCGGCGGGAGGGCCAGGCCCGGAGGCCCCCCCCCTGGCGTGCCCGCCCCGGCCGCGGCTGAGGAGGAGGATGTCCAGATACACTCGGAAGGCCGTGCCACAGAGCTTGGAGCTGTGAGTGCACTGCTCAGCCACCCCAGCCGGGGCCGGGGGAGGCTGAGGCGGACCGCGGGCGCTTCGGGGTCCCTTCCTGGCCAGGCCCGCGCTCCTTTCCTTTTCCGAGGCTTGTGGGAGAAAATTCTCTTTGGAATTCGCTTCTGCCTCCTTCTCCAGCTGGAGGGCTGGCCGCCTGCGGTTGGGCTCATGGACTGGAAAGCCAGGATGAGGGGAGTGAGTTTCCGAGGGCGGTAGGTAGTCTCCGCGGTGCTTTAGGCTCCTCGGTCGGTGGCCCCGGGCAGCTCAAAAGTCATTATTGATAGCTGAGTGCTACAATAAAGTTAAATGCATTTGGTGCCAGGCACCGTGCAGAAGCTGTCTGCGTGCGTTAGTTCACTCAATCCTGCCCACGAAGATGCTAGCTGGGGGTGCCATTAGGGTGCACATTCTTCAGAGAAAGATCCCAGAGGTCCAAGGTCGGAGCCTGCCAGGGACAACACCTGCTGGAGCCCGGGGTCCGAACCGGGACGTGTGCACCCCACCGCTGCAGCCAGGAGCTTGCCAGACTTGAGGAAGCCAGTGTTTGTGGCCTGCAGACCCAGGCCTCCCACTAGCGAAGGGTAGCAAGTAATCAGTGTCTTAGATCCATTCATGCTTTCCCTTTGAAAAAGAAGCACCACTTTTTGATCCATATAATGTTGGGGTGAAATAGGCAACGGTTATATTCTGCTTTTCAGGAAATATTATATCAGAAAAGCTATACGCACTGTAATATATATATAACCCAACAGTTTATATTTTTTTAACCCCAAATCCCATTTTCCCCCTTTACTGAGTTACATAGTTATGTTTTAAAAAATTTTTATTTCTATTGAAAAGGCAGATTTACACAGAAGGAAAGATCTTCTGTCCACTGGTTCATTCACCAACGGCCTCAATGGCCAGAACTGAGCCAATGTGAAGCCAGGAGTTTCTTCCAGGTCTTCCATGCGGGTGCAGGGTCCCAAGGCTTTGGGCCGTCCTCTACTGCTTTCCTAATCCACAAGCAGGGAGCTGGATGGGAAGTGCAGCGGCTGGGATACGAACCAGCACCATATGGGATCCTGGTGCATGCAAGGCGAGGACTTTAGACACTAGGCTACTGTGCTGGACTCTGACCTATTTAATTTTATCCACCATACTTTATTTTTTTTAAGGAATTTATTTGTTTGAAAGGCAGAATGTTAGAGATTTACCCACTGGTTCACAACCCAAATGCCCTCAGTGCCAGGGCTGGACCAAGCCGCCGCCAGGAGCTAGGGCTTCATTGGCAGTCCACGGGTGGGCCATCCTCTGCGGCTTCCCGGATACGTTAGTGGGAAGCTGGATGGGAAGCAAGGGTGGGACTTCATGCTGGACGCCGTGGGGTGGGATGTGGCCATCCGGAGCCACGGGATGTCGCGGCCTCCTTACATTTCTCACACAGTAACAGGATGGGGTTGTAATGAGCAAAACGCTGCACTTCTGGCTGGGCTCTTCTAACCAGCTAGCTTCCAGGCAGAGTCCTTAAAGCTGAGCATTCATTTCTGCCCTGTGAGAGCAGGATCCTGAAATGAATGGATCCCACTTGACACCTGGTGGGCCGCAGGAAATGGAGGTTTTATTTCCTCGCCCCTTCCTACCTTTACTTGCAACAGTAGATGTGTAATAGATGAATAAAAAAAACAAATATGAAGTCTCCTTGCCTTTCAGAAGCCTGTTGTCAAGGAATACGATTTCTATGCCACATGAATGCAGGAAAAAGAAAAAACTCCTTTTATATTTAATTTCCGCCGATTGGACAGTACAAAATCAAGAATGGAAACAAAACAATAGGTCAGAATTGTTGACCCAGTCGAGTTCCACGGTCTTGAGTGCTGATTCATACTCGATAGATAACAGTCCCAAAAGGATTCTCTAGCTGGAGTCACGATGAAGTAAACAATGAGGATAAAATGTACACAAATGGAGTAAATTGGGGCCGCATGTGGTATAGTTGATTCAGTCTCTGACTGCAATACTGGCCTCCTGGGCAACCGGTTTGAGTCTAACCTTCTCGACTTCTTACCCAACTCCGTACAACTGAGGCTGGGAAAGCAGAAGATGCCCCAAGTGTTTGGGCCCCTGCACCCATGTGGGAGACACAGAAGAAGCTCCTGGCTTTAGCCTGGCCCAACCTTGGCCATTGTGGCCATTTGGGGAGTGAACCAGCAGATGGAACATCAACGTCTCTCTGTAACCCTGCCTTTCAAATAAGTACAGAATAAGTCTTTTCAAAAAATTAAGTGAATTAGAAGCAGTTCTTATTTTAGCTATTATGATCTATTTTGAAACAGTGACTTTAGTTTTCTCACATTATAAAACTTAGAGAAGATTTTTCAACTGCTTAACATTTTTTAATAAAGTTTCAAACATGAATAGAAAATAATCAGTTATCACTCCCCCACATACGGATTTATCGATGTTTTAATACATCTGATTCATCTGTCTTTACCCTTTTTATGGAAGCCTCTGTAAAGTAAGGAAAATAAAATCTTAAAGACTTCATTTTATGCCTGTATATATCAGCATGCCTATCCAAAAATTAATATTTTTTTTAAGATTTATTTATTTTCATTACAAAGTCAGATATACAGAGAGGAGGAGAGACAGAGAGGAAGATCTTCCGTCCGATGATTCACTCCCCAAGTGAGCCGCAACGGCTAGTGCTGAGCCAATCCAAAGCCGGGAACCTGGAACCTCTTCCGGGTCTCCCACGTGGGTGCAGAGTCCCAAAGCTTTGGGGGCCGTCCTTGACTGCTTTCCCAGGCCACAAGCAGGGAGCTGGATGGGAAGTGGGGCTGCTGGGATTAGAACCAGCGGCCATATGGGATCCCGGCGCATTCAAGCCTGGGACCCTAGCTGCCAGGCCCTAAAAATTAATGATATTTTCTTATGTAATCACAATGCTACCATCAAATAGTATCTCATATTATTATCTCATTGTCACTTCATATGTAACTGTCACTTCAGTACGTAATTGTCATTTCATGTTAGATTTCATAGCTGAAATCCAGATTTTGATCCCTGTATTTTCTTGGAGACAAGATGCTGGTTGTAGGAACAATGAATGAGAGGGCTCCCCACCAATCCATTTCTGCCTTGAGAGAAATCATCACAGCCCTGCCACCTGTGCCTTTAGCATTATTTACAGAAATGGAACCAAAATCTCACTAGTCATTTCCTCTGAAAAGCCCGGGAGCCAAACTACTTGCATTCGAATCTGATTCCATCACTTTGCAGGATACTTGATCTCTGTACTTCAGTTTTCTTTCCTGTGAGACAAGAATAGTAAGAGATTTGTACTTCGTACTTGCCATATTAAAGACGCCAGGCATGGGTCAATGCTATGTAACAGCAACCTAATCCTCCACCTGTGGTGCCAGCATCCCATATCAATGCTGGTTTGAGTTTCGGCCGTTCCACTTCCAATCCAGCTCCCTGCTTATCGTCTGGAAAAGCAGCAGCAAATGGTTCTAGTCCTTGGGCCTCTTCACCGGCATGGGAGCTTGAAAAGAAACTCCTAGCTCACTGTTTTGCACGAGCCCATTGTCGTTGTGGCCATTTGGGGAGTGAAGGAACAGATGGAAGATCTGTCTCTCCTCTCTTTCTGTAACTCTGCCTCTCGGACAAATAAGTACATCATTTAAAACGAGACTCCAGAGAGATCTTTTGTAAAGAAATTTTTATAACTTTGTTTACCAATCATGTTGCCTACATTTGAATACAGAAATCTGTGAGGAAGAAAAATCTCTAATTGATTATGACCAGAAAATATAATAATTGATCCCCTAGGATATTTCAGTATACATGTTGAACTTTTTAATTGATCTATTTACTTGAAAGGCAGACGGGGCTCTTCTATCTGCTGGCTGTGTCCCCAGAAACCCAGGTAGATGGGTGGGCCAGGTCTGAGGCTGTAGACAGGAACTGTCCCTGTCTCCCTCCTGGGTGACAAGGACCATGCTGCTTGAGATAGCCCAGGATGCATATTAACAGAAAGTTGGACTAGAAACAGAGTTGGGACTCTGACCTGGGCCACAGGCTTCCTAACTGGTGTGCCAGAGGCCTGCCTCTCCTGAACTCTTTACAGCAGCCATTGGACAATAGGAATGTCATGTAAGCCACAGAGAATTTAAAATTCAGGTGGTGTTGGGCCCGGCGGCATGGCCTAGCAGCTAAAGTCCTCACCTTGAATGCACCAGGGATCCCATATGGCCGCCGATTCTAATCCCGGCAGCTCCACTTCCCATCCAGCTCCCTGCTTGTGGCCTGGGAAAGCAGTCGAGGACGGTCCAAAGCCTTGGGACTCTGCACCCACGTGGGAGACCCGGAAGAGGTTCCAGGTTTCCGGCTTTGGATCGGCGCGCATCGGCCCGTTGCGGCTCACTTGGGGAGTGAATCATTGGACGGAAGATCTTCCTGTCTCTCCTCCTCTCTGTATATCTGACTTTGTAATGAAAATAAAATAAATCTTTTTAAAAAAATAAAATTCAGGTGGTGACATGAAAATAAAAACAGGTAAATAACAATTGCCTTCTTACTTTGAAATAATTATAGAAACACAGGAAGTTGAAAAGATGTTACATAGAGGTCCATGAGTCTCCTGGCTTCCCCTCAGGATGACCTCTTAGGTAACCAGTGTGATTTCAAAGTCAAGACTAACACTGATTCAATACTGTAGACATTATCCATCCACTCCTGCATGTATGCATATCTTCACAGTCCTGTGCAGTCTAGTCCCACTCTCCGATGGCTGTTAGAATCCACATACAGCTGTTTTTATTTGCACAGAGGAACCTCCTTGAGTACTGTTTATGACCACTTTCACTCCTGTCTATCCTGGCAACCACTAATCTGTTCCCCTTTTGTCATGAGTGAATAGTATACAATTGGAATCATGTGAGGGTACTTCAAAAAGCTTCATGAACACACGGATTTAAAACAGGGAGATGCATTGGGCCTAGCAGCCAAGATGCCAATTAAAGAGTGTATACCATAATGGAGTGCCAGGATTGACACCTACCTCCAGCTCCTCGCTCCATCTTCCTGCTCACGCAGACCATGGGAAACAGGTGTCTCTGTCACCCACATAGGAGACCTGGATTGTGTTTCTGGCTCTCAGCTCCAAGCTCCAGGCTCCAGCCTATCCCCTGCAGGCACAGGCATTCAGAGAGTTTAATAGCAGGTGGAAGGTATCTCTGTCTTCTTTTCAAATGAATATTTTTTATAAAATTAAGTTATCTTGATGCAAATAAGATTTCTGAAATCCATGCTTAATATATATTTTCCATGAACTTTTTGAAGACACTCCTCCCACCCCACACCCACACAGCGTATGTAACATTTTACAACTAGTCTCACTTTTTATTAAGCAGAATGCCCTGGAGATCATGCAGGTTACTGCAACTATGAGTAGTTCATGTCATTTTGATGCTGAATAATATTCCATTATATGGCTAAAGAGAATTTGTTTTCATGTTGTATTTTTTCCAGTTGTTTTCAGTTATGATAAAGTTGTGGTAAACATTTGTATTCAGATTTTTTGTTGAAAACTTAAGTGTTCATTCTCTAAGGCTCAAATGTCCAGGAGTGCAGTCACTAGGTATTTTGATAAATAAACATGTTTCAGTTTCTAAGGACTGTGAAACTGCTGTAGAGTGGCTGTACTATATTTTCACCAGCAACATGAGACATTTGGTTTTTATACATCCTTATCTGCATATGATGTTACCACTCTTTAATTTTAGCTGTTCTGATGGCCTTGGGGTAATAGCCTAATCCTTTCAATATTCAGTGAAATTATTATCTTTTCTTTTAAGATTTATTGTATTTATTTGAAATGCAGAGAGACAGAGAGAGAGGTCTTCCATCTGCTAATTCATTCCCCATAAGGCCACAACAGCTGGGGCTGGGCTGGCCAAAACCAGGGGCTTCTTTTAGGTCTCCCATCTGGATGCAGGGGCCCAAGGACTTGAGCCATCCTCTGCTGCTCTCCCAGGCACATGAGCAAGGAGGTGGATGAAAAGGGAAGTAACCGTGACATATGGTGCTGCAGATAACAGCTTAACCTGTCATAGTGCTGGCCCACAGTGAAATTAATTTTTTTAAAGATTTTTTTTTATTGAAAGGCAGATACACAGAGAGGAGGAGAGACAGAGGAAGATCTTCCATCCGATGAGTCACTCCCCAAGTGAGCCGCAGTGGCTGGAGCTGAGCCAATCCAAAGCCAGGAGCCAGGATCCTACATACATTTTCTTCTGTACTGAGACTTCAGAAGCACAACTGAGGGCCCGGTGCCGTGGCCTAGTGGCTAAAGTCCCCATCTTGAATGTGCCGGGATCCCATATGGGCACTGATTCTAATCCCGGCAGCTCCACTTCCCATCCAGCTCCCTGCTTGTGGCCTGGGAAAGCAGTCGAGGACGGCCCAAAGCCTTGGGACCCTGCACCCACGTGGGAGACCTGGAGGAAGTTCCTGGCTCCTGGCTTCAGATCAGCGCAGTACCGCCTGTTGCGCTCACTTGGGAGTGAATCATTGGACAGAAGATCTGTCTCTCCTCTCTGTATATCTGACTTTGTAATGAAAATAAAATAAATCTTTTTTAAAAAAAGAAACACAGTTGATTCTAATGAGGCACACTGTAACTACTGGTGGCTACCATTCAGGAAAGCGCAGTCACAGAGCAGCCAAAAGTAGGTGGCTCACCTGTAGATCTCATTCCTGCAAGCTGCTTTTTTCCTTATAGGATATACCTTTGTCTTATCGTTTGCAGGAAAAGAATAACAAAACACGCTGTAAATCATCACCCCCTTCCAGAGCAGCTGGATGACATCATCCCTACCAATGGCAGCCATGAGAAAGACACCAGTTCTCAAAGGTAATGATACAAAGTAGACTTCTGTTGGCTTATTCCACTGGCTGATGGCAATGGTTGTTTCTGTTATTGAACCTGGCTAATGAAACAAGCCAAGAACTCTTGTCATCTGTACTTGGTACCATTGAGGTTTCATTCTGGAACAGGTTGTTGCTTAATGGCAACAGCTGACTATTGTACTACCTTGAAGAAGTAGTATAATGAAGTTTTGTAAGCACAGGGACTCAGGGGGAGCCTACATTTAATTTTTAGTCCTCATCCTGATCCTTATTAGCCAAGTATGATTGGACAAGTGACTTATCTGTGTGAAGGTAAGGTAAACCACACAAAGTATGCAGAACTTGGCACACTGTTCGGTATACTGAAAACACTAAATAAACATGAGACCATAAGTTTAAAGAAGGTTCTGAGAGGCAATTTATTATTGAAAAAAAAAATTCAAAGTCATGAAGCCTAGTTTTAAAACCAAGAACTAGCTTCAGATTCTTTAGTTTTTAAAATAGGATTGAGTTCTGTGGCACCAGGTTGTCACTAGGATAAAATGAAGTTATCTGTTTTAAAAAAAAAGATATTAAAGTGCCACACAAGTACAGATACTACTGTTAGCGTTTCTGAAATGTCTTTCACAGTAAAGAGTAAAAGTGGAATATTAGAGTAGTTTTGTAAAGTGTGACTAGAACTATTTGAAATGGCTTTTTAGTGATGTTTGAATTTCCAGCAATGCATTTATTTTGCCTCTGTGGCATGCCCGTTCCATGATAAGGTTCTGAGAAGTTATATATAAACTGGAGAAATGTGAGAGTTTTTCTCTTTTCTCTCTTCACAAATTGTGCATGTAGTGAATCTGACTTCACACAAGAATCACCTTCTACATCATCTGACACTGGGAATTCCACGTCTGCTTTTCCAAGTTACACAGGCACAGGGATCTCTACTGAAGGCAGCTCGGACTTCTCCTGGGGATTTGGTGTGAGTTGTGTGTTAGCCCTCTGATGGAGTATTTCGGAAACTTCTCTGGGAGTTAGTATTTGTTGGTATATTTCATTCCTTCACTGTCCTGCATTATTTCTTTACATTGTAGTACATAGATTATCCACATTTTAAGTCCTAACACTAAGAATATTTATCCAAAATGTTATTCATTTGTTATTAATCAAGTGATGAGATAATGAGTGATTTTTATTTATTTTTGGCTAAATCCCATTAAAAATGTAATTTTTTTAAAAGGCCAATAATCTTGAAATTCAAAAGACAGATTTTACATATAATTCTATCACCTTGATGTAATAGATATTTTTATTTCTGTCTTCTTTCAATATACATTTAGCTTTGCTAGTTATATTCATGATATACCTAAATATTATACTCTTATTTTGCAAGCACTTTCCACAGTACTGAATTTATAAATATTATTATTAGCAGCTTGATTTCTTTACAAAAAGCCTGCTAATTATTAGACTATAATTACCATAAATTATTTCCCAGTCATTATATGTATATGGTTCCTTAAATGATTGTAGGATATATGTGCATAATGTCCTGTGACCTGTTTTTTCCATTTGCCATTATCTCATGTGGGCATTTTCTTTACTACTTCATATCTGTCAGAATAGCATTGTAGTTATACTGCTCAGTTATGGAGCCCGGTAGTAAAATGTAGTTGCAGTTTTGCTATATCTGATAACTGAGGTTTTAGTTTGTTTTTTTAATTCACTCAACAAATATTTACTGAACATATTTGTTGCTACTGTACTTTAGCCATGGGAGAGTGAAGTGAGATTTACATGATTCAGTAGACTAATGAGGGAAGTTGATAAATGCAAATAAATGCAAAAAAAGATAAGGAATATCACCGGGTGCTGTGCACTGTAAAGGGGATTCACTTAAAATAGGTTTGTGCAGTAAGAGAGCTCTGGGACTTCAGAACTGGAGAGAGAACCATCTGAAGTGAAGAAAAGCTTTAAGCCAGGTAACCAGCAGCTTGTGCAAAACACATAGAATAGAGCTTTGTATTTCCAAGGGAAATGTGTGGTGTGTGCTTGGAACTGCACAAAGCTCAGGGCGGCTGGGGGTGCTGAATCAGAAGAGGAAAGCAGAAATGAGCTCCAAGAGGTCAGGCAGCCTAGGAAAGAAGCTAAATGACAAGATCTAAGAGGCTGAGCAGCCTGCAGGAAAGAATCTAAAGCTGGGTCCTTTGGGTATTTATTGCATAACAGATATTTTGTACAAAAAAGTTTATTTATTTGAAAGACAGAGTTCCAGAGACACCTCCATCCTCTGGCTCACTTCCTAAGTGGCCCCAGTGGTTTGGGCTGGGCTGGGCTGGGCTGGGCCAGGAGCCAAGACCTTTACCTACAACTTCCAGGTGAGTGGCAGGGGCCCAAGCACCTGGTCCTTCCTCTGCTGTCTTTCTGAGTACACCAGCAGGGAGCTTAATTGGAATCAGAATAATCAGGACTTCAGCCAGTACCCATGTATAATACTGGCATTGCAAATGGCACTGACCTTCACGTAACAGATTATAAAAAAAACTCAAAATCATCTCACTTTTGAACCAACTTCTACACTAATCAAGATATTATTTTTTAGAAAACTGGAATGTTGGGGTCAGCATTGTGGTCTAGTGGGATAAGCCACGCCTGCAGTGGCAGTACCCCATACAGAACTGGTCCACATTCTGATTGGTCCACATCTAATTCTGCTCACTGCTAACACACCCAGGAAAGCAGGGGAAGATACCTAGAGGCCTTGGGTCCCTGTACCTATGTGAGAGACCTAGATGAACCTCCTGGCTCCTGGTTTCATCCTGGCCCACACCTAGCCATTGTAGCCATTTTGGGGAGAGAACTAGCAGATAGAAGATATTTCTCCATCTGTATCTGTATAATTCTGCCTTTCAAATAAATAAATGAACTTTTTTTGGAAAAACAAATGTTTTAATACCCTTTTCATAACTTTTGAACAGAATTTTTAACTTGGACTTTGTTTTCTAAGTTTTATGTATTTATTTATTTGAAACTAGACCTACAGAGAGGGGAGAAACAGAGACAGAGACACACAGAGAGAGAAGCAGAAGTCTGTAGTATTATGATGGCAAATGCTCTTCCCCAAAAGTACCAAAACAAACAAACAAATAAACAAAAAAGGATAAAATGGTCAAGAGCAGTGACTGAGGGCTCTGAAAACTGACCACAAGCATAACAGAGAACTTCAAAGAGTCTGTGGGGAAAAAAGGAATTAATGCAAAAACCCACTCTGAAATCAATGCATTGTTTTTTCATAATACAGATTTTCCATAATTTTTGAAGACTCTTGTACAACAACAACAAAAGAAGTAATTGTCCATGAAAATCCATAGTACTCTGCATACAGGACAGTGAGTCTGTTCTTCGAAGGTACAAGCCGTGTTGCTGGAGAGGGCTCAGCAGATCCGGATGGATGTTGGACACTTTGCCCTAGCCTGACATTTACAGTAGCAAACCTGGTAGAAAAATAATGGCCCAGAGAGCCTAAAGTTTCAGGCCTGGCTAAGACAAAGAGGAGACTGGCAGCTTATCCAGGAATTTATAAGTGATCTAGGAGGTAAGATGTTATGGAGACCTTGATAAGATCTCCGGAAAACATTCCTGGAAGGAGCCCAAGCTGTCTCCTCATGGCTGCCCATGAGTCAGAATGCAAGTATGGAAGTTAAAAGGCAGGCAGAGTTAAAAAGGACTCACTATGGAAAACAAAAAGGCTCAGTTCAGATTAATTCAACAATTAGAAACGTATAGACACCTAACAACTGAGCTGAAGCAAAGCTGATATGAAGCAAACAACTGACAAAGTGGAAAGGACAAACAGCATGGCAGTCACAGTTGGCCACTTCAGGACTGTGCTCTTGAGCATCAGTGAGAACACTGAACACTTGAACAACACCTTCAGCTAACTTAACCTTATATTCCACCCAGTTAGAGCAGCGTGTGCTTCAATGACACCTGAAACAATTCTCATACAACTAAAAGGATTTGAATTATGCAAAGCATATTCTCTAACCACACTGTGATTAAATTAGAAATCAACAACAGAAATGTAAGTTATCTTCAACTATTGGGTGGGTAAACAACACTCTTGCAAATGACTGTGACTAAGTGCCTGTGTCTCCTAACCCAGTGGCTGAGTTCCTTTCTGGGCTGGAGCTCCACCTCCCTGCTCATGTGGAACCTGGGAGACAGTGGTAATGGTCATGGGCCGAGTGCCTGCATCCCTGCCACCTTCATCGGGGCCTGGATTGGACTCCCAGCCCCTGACTCAGCCAGGCCCCGCCCTGGCCTTCGTATCCACTGGGAGAATGAACTGGCAGATGGGACCCGCTCTATCGATTCTCTGCCTCTAATAAATAAAAATAAATAACTGTAGATTGAAAATAAATCTACAAGGGAAATATAAAAATACTTTCAACTGAATTAAATAAGAACATTTATTAGAGCTGAATTAAAGGGAAAAACGAAACTTCTCAGAGGCAGCTAAAATAGTAATTAGAAGGAAATTAACAGCTTCAAATGGGCACAGAAAAAGAGGGTCTCAAATCAATAATACGTTTCCATCTTAGGAAACTAAAAGAGAACACACTAAATCCAAAGCAAAGAAAAGGAAAAAATAACCTATGTTAGAATGAGAATCAATGAAACAGAGTAACAGTAGAGAGCATCCACTAAGTCGAAAGTTGCTATTTGGGCCCTGCGTGACAGCCTAGTGGCTTAAGTCCTCGCCTTGAACGCCCCGGGATCCCATATGGGTACCAGTTCTAATCCCGGCTGCTCCACTTCCCATCCAACTCCCTGTCTGTGGCCTGGGAATGTGGTGGAGGACGGCCCAAAGCCTTGGGACACTGCACCCGCGTGGGAGACATGGAAGAAGCTCCTGGCTCCTGAGTTCAGACTGGCTCAGCTCCAGCCGTTGCGGTCACTTGGGGAGTGAATCATCGGATGGAAGATCTTCCTCTGTCTCTCCTCCTCTCTCTATATCTGCCTTTCCAATTAAAAAAAGAAAAAAAGTCGCTATTTAAAGTCAGTGAAAGTGGCAAGTCTTTACGTGGTTTGACGAAGAGTATAGATGACAACATGGGGAATCACAGAAGCTATATAACTGACCCTCTGGAGATCTAAGGAACTACAGTAAGCAACTTTATGCCAGAAAATTATATCTTAGGTATAATAAATTAAAAGCACAGATTATAAAACTGACTCAACTAGCAATTAAAAACCCAAGTCAATCTATACTAAGAAATTCAGATGGTAATCAAAAATCTTCCCACAAAGGCAAACATGTGGTGTAGTACTTGAGAAGAGCTTGGGTCACCTGACTCCCCCTTAGCAGCAGGTCAGAGGTTGAGGTCCATAGCCACCCTAGGGAGTACCAGGTGATAGCACCAGTGGTTGGGGGAGACGTGGATGGACTTCCCGGTTCCTGACTACAGCCTGGCCCAGTCCTAGCTTTGTGGACTTTTGGGGAGTGACGCAGCAGATGGAAGATCTGTTTTCTCTGCCTTCCAAGTAAATACGTTTAAAAGTTATTTCCATACACCAAAAACAAAACAAACAGCAACAACAAAAAACACCACTTAGGACAGATATGCTGGTAAATTCTATCCTATATATTGAAATAATTAAATCATTTTATTGACTGAAATATATCCTTGTGCTTTCCCTGTTGAATAAAAGATAATTTTTTAAAGATTTATTTATTTTTATTGAAAGGCAGATATACAGAGAGGTTGAGAGACAGAAAGGCTGATGGCTTCCACCTGATGGCTCACACCCCAAGTGGCCGCAACGGCTGGAGCTGAGCCAATCCAAAGCCAAGAGCCAGGAGCTCCTCTGGGTCTCCCATGCGGGTGCAGGGTCCCAAGGCTTTGGGCCATCCTCGACTGCTTTCCCAGGCCACAAGCAGGGAGCTGGATGGGAAGTAGGGCTGCCAGGATTAAACTGGTGCCCATATGGGATCCCGGCACGTGCAAGGCAAGGACTTTAACCTACGCTATCGCACCAGGCCCTAAAAGATAATTTCTTAAAATGTCCTTTCCTCGTTTAAATGCACACGTTCAGTGTGAGTGACTGACACTAGGTATTTTCTTACAGGAACTCGACCAAAATGCCACAGAGAAGGTCCAGGCGATGTTCACAGCCATCGACGAGCTCTTGTACGAGCAGAAGCTGAGTGTGCACACCAGGAGTCTACAGGAAGAGTGCCAACAGTGGGCAGCTAGCTTTCCTCACCTCAGGTATCATAGCTACAGCTGAGATGTTACAAGGGATCTTCAGAAAGTTCATGCAAAGCGCATATGCTGAAAATTATGCATGATTTCCAGCTTTTATGCACCAAAATGAACTTTTAATTCCATTTCCATGAGTTTTCAAAGTACTTTCATAATCATGGCTGATTTTAAAGTTTAAAAAGTGGATTTTCAGGCGCAACAGCTGGGTCTAATAATTGCTCAGACTTACGCTGTGACACTTGCATCCCATATTGGAGGGTCTGAGTTTCAGTCCAAGCTCTGTTCTCAGATCCAGCTTCATACTCCTGTGTGCCCTCCAAGGCAGCAGGTGAGAGTTCAAGTAGCTGGGTCCCCCACAACCATGTGGGCCATCTGCACTATGCCCCCAGCCCCCGGGTGCAGCCTGGCCCTGCCCTCCACCCCAGCTACAGTGGACATTTGGCAAGTGAACTGGCAGATGAGAGCTCGCTGTCTTTCTATCTCACTCTTAAATAAATTTTAAAAATTATAAAAAGTAGATTTGAAAAAATTAAAAAAGCTGTATTCTGAGATATTTGCCAGGTTAATTTCATGAGTGTATGTAAGGTCATGTGGTATAAAAGCTCAGCTGAGGGGTTCCTCCAGTTTTTCTCATTCCAACTTGTTATCCTAATCAAGTAAAACAGCTTGTGTACCACAGAGGATTGAGCATCTCGACTGTCTGGAGAGTCCTTGGGAACAGTGTTTGTTTCCACTGTTGTCTTTAAGTCAGTTCTCACAGGCCTGGGCAGCTCAGAAACTGCCTGAACATCACAAAGCTTGCTCTTCGTATGAGCATGACTCGTAGCTTCAGCTAATGTGCCTGGATCTCTGTCCTGTTTTGGTTGACCTGATGCGGATTATTACAGATGAAGGGCAAATTAAAACTGTTGGCTGAGTTTTCTTTTTTAACTCCTAAATCATGACTTTTATCTTTGCCATCTTCATTCTAGAGAGCTTTACCTGTAGCAAAGATGTCGATGCCCGTTTCCTCTCAAGACTCACTCTGAATCAGGATCAGACCAAGTGTGTTCTGCACTCCATGTAGGGCCTTTAGCTTTGCTCCCCAAGGACTCAGCTCACAGGGTCTGACTGTATGTGTGTTTCTTTACCCTGAAGGATCCTGGGTAGGCAGCTCATCACGCCAAGTGAAGAGGGCAGCCTGTACTCCAGATTCCCCTCCGTTACTTCAGCTTCACGCGAGGCATCCTTGCCTCAAGAAAGAGATTCGACTATGTAAGTGTTTTTCTGTACATTCTAATACACAAGCATGATATGCAATGTGCATACATTCAACAAGTATTATATATCTTACTTGATAATTAGTAAAACACAGCAAGTTCTGGAAGAACTTATTTATTTATTTAGTATATTTTATTTATTTATTAATTTATTTATTTAGTATATTAAAGTTGAGGTATGAGGGCCAGTGTTGTACTATAGTAGATGAAGCTTCTGCCTGAGGTGCTGTCCTTTCATATGGGCACCAGTTCAAGTCCCAACTGCTCCACTTCCCATCTAGCTTCCTGCTAATGTGCCTAGCAATGCAGCAAAAGATTGTCCAAGTATTTACCCTGCACCCGTGTGGGAGACCTGGAAGAAGCTCCTGGCTCTAGGCTTTGGCTTTGAATTGGCTCAACTTCATTTGTTGCAGCCATTTGGGGAATAAGCCAGTAAATGGAAGATATTTTTCTGTCTTTCTCTCCAAATCTGTGTTTCAAAACAAATAAATAAACAAACAAAAAAAACCCAAAAAACAATTTTTAGGCATGGGAAAATTTTTTTGGATAAAATTGAGCTGCATTTTTTTGTTCAAAAGTAAGCTTTTTCCTGGAATTAAGGATGTTCATGTTTTTCAGATATGTATAGATAGATATGTGGTTATATAGACGTGTACATACAGGTATGTGTGTGTGTATACACATGCACAATGTATATAGACACAATATGAACAGACACAATGGTTTATACAAATCTCGGGGTATGGGTGTTTATCACAGCACCTGTCTTCGAGTGCCTAGTTGAAGTCCCAGTTCCTGGGCTCCGTTACTCCTCTGCACCTGATCCAGCTTCCTGCTATGGCCCAAGTCCCTGAGGCCCTGCCATCCATGTGGGAATCTCATGTGGGCTCCAGGCGCCTGGCTTTGGCCTGGCCACAAGGTGTTGCAGCATTTGGGGAATCAACCAGAGGATAAAAGACATGGCTGCCTGTCTGTTTCTACCTCGGTTTTTCTCTTTGTGGTTTTTAATTAAGAGGAAAGTAGTAGGGATCTAAGAAAGGGATACGAATTTTTTTTTTAATTTAGAAAGTAATTTTGAAAACATGGAACAATAATTATGGCTTTACAGAAGATAAACTTCAAAACACTCTCCAAATGGCTGAATATTTTAAATATCTTTTTAAACTTGAAACAGTGGCAAAATATACCCAAATAGTATTATTTCAAAATCTATTCTTACACTTAAACCTATTTTAAAATATAATAGTATAATTGTAATTCTTTTAAAAATTGTCCACGGGGCCCGGTGGCATGGCCTAGCAGCTAAAGTCCTCGCCTTGAACGCCCCGGGATCCCATATGGGCGCCGGCTCTAATCCCGGCAGCTCCACTTCCCATCCAGCTCCCTGCTTGTGGCCTGGGAAAGCAGTTGAGGATGGCCCAATGCATTGGGACACTGCACCCGCGTGGGAGACCTGGAAGAGGTTCCTGGTTCCCGGCATTGGATCGGCGCGCATCGGCCCGTTGTGGCTCACTTGGGAGTGAATCATCGGACGGAAGATCTTCCTCTCTGTCTCTCCTCCTCTCTGTATATCTGACTTTGTAATGAAAAAATAAATCTTAAAAAAAAAAATGTCCCCGTATATTTTTTTAAGGCTGAAGTTTTTCTGAACTGATTTTTTCCAAGAGTTGGCTCTTATACTTCTGTTGTCTTTTGGGGTTTATGGTTATCTTACCAGATCACACAGTAAAACATTAAAACATTTCTGTCTGTAGCTAGTTACAGTTTGGGGATGTTTTATCAAGTGCTTTTTAGTCAGAGAATGGGATTTATTTGCTTTTTCAAAGTGATTTAAACTCAGGAATCTAGCTCTTTTTAAATGTAAACTTCAGTTTTTTTTTTTTAAACATTTATTTTTATTACAAAGTCAGATACACAGAGAGGAGGAGAGACAGAGAGGAAGATCTTCCGTCCAATGATTCACTCCCCAAGTGAGCTGCAACGGCCTTGAGCTGAGCCAATCAGAAGCCGGGAACCAGGAACCTCTTCCGGTTCTCCCATGCAGGTGCAGAGTCCCAAAGCTTTGGGCCGTCCTCAACTGCTTTCCCAGGCCACAAGCAGGGAGCTGGATGGGAAGTGGGGCTGCTGGGATTAGAACTGGCGCCCATATGGGATCCCGGGGCGTTCAAGGCGAGGACTTTAGCTGCTAGGCCACACCGCCGGGCCCTAAACTTCAGTTTTATCAGTTTTATCAGTGGGGAATATCCAGCCTGGAGGCAGTGTGAGACCTGCCAAATCATTTGGACTGGCTCTGCCAAGGCAATCACAGGAAGGACTTGAAGTTCAGTAATGAAATTCAGAGTTTCTGAGAGAGGGAGAGACACAAAGGTCTTCCATCTGCTGGTTCACTTCCTAAATAGCCCACAATGGCCGAGTGGAATCAAGCCAAAGCCAGGAGTTAGGAGCTGCATCCAGGTCCCCACGCAGGGAGGAGGGGAAGGGGAACACAGGATCACAGGCACTTGGGCCATCTTTCACTGTTCTTCCCAGGCCCTTAGCAGGCCGCTGGATCAGAAGTGGAACAGCCAGGACACAAACTGGCACCGATGTAGGATGCCTTACCCACTATATAGCAACCACACAGGCTACCTTTTCAGTGGATAATTTTGAATGGCCCTGTAGAAATAATTTGTTTATGTGTCAGTGCTTAATGGAAATGCCAACAAATGAAACCAATGAATTAAAACATGTTTATTTTAAGGCTTCTAATAGAAATCTCCAGAATGTTTCCTAGTAATATTTGCTCAACAGCCTCACTGAAAAATATTATTCTTTTCTCCTTTTAATAAAAGCAATCATGAAAAAGTACACAGATAATGCATACAAGGCTTAAATTGGTTGTATTTAATATTTGCTTGAACTGAGAGCCATTTGTAGAAACAGTGCTCAGATTTGACTGATTTTCCCTAGAGTGAACCTGCTTAAATGAATGAGTTTATCACACATTTATTGAATGTCTTGATATGAAGAAAAATTTAAACATTAGTAAAATTCTAGCCTTAATGAACAAAGCTGATGTAAGAATATAACCGCCTCAAAAATATAATACCTTGGGGCCAGTGCTGTAGCAAATCAGGTTAAGCCACTGCCTGCAGCGCTGGCATTCCCATTGAGTTCTGCCTGTTCCGCTTCCAGTAAGTCTCCCTGCTAATGTGCTGGGAAAGCAGTGGAGGATGGCTTAAGTGCTTGGGACTCTGTACCCGCATGGAAAACCTGGAAGAAGTTCTTGGCTCCTGGAAGTGACTTGGCCTAACCTCAACCACTGTGAAAAACTCCCTCTCTCTGTAACTCTCTCTTTCAAATTAACACAAAAACAACAATAACAACAACAACAATAAAACTTTAGGCCCATTGTGGTAGCTTAGTGGCTAAAATCCTTACCTTGCATATGCTGGGATCCCATATAGTTGCCAGTTCATGTCCCAGCTGCTCCACTTCCCATCCAGCTCCCTGCTTGTGGCCTGGGAAAGCAGTTGAGGACGGCCCAATGCCTTGGGGACCCTGAACTTGCATGTGAGACCTAGGGTAGGCTCCTGGCTTCAGGTTGGCTCAGCAGTGGCCGTTGTAGCCCCATGGGGAGTAAACCAATGGATGGAAGATCTTTCACTCTGTCTCTCCTTCTCTCTGGAAATCTTTCTGATAAAAATAAATAAATCTGAAAAAAAAAAAAAAGTCAAGGAAGTCATTACTTAGAGGGCAAGGGCTGGGTAGTTTGGAGCCAAAAGTCATGGGACTGTGCTGCTATGAGAATTGTTTGTTACACATAATAAGTAGCTGCTATTTTTTCTTCTCTTAGATTTGGCATAAGAGGAAAGAAGTTAAATTTTTCATCTTCTTGTGCTCCTAAAGCATCTTCCATTGCCAAATCTAGCACGCGTGCTTCAGAAAGAGAAGAGGAAGACTGTATAATCTTCTCGGAGGGAATCATTGAAGAATACCTCGCATTTGACCGCACAGATCTGTGAGTATTCTTTTTTTTTTAAAGATTGGCTTATTTATTTGAAGTGCAGAATTATACAGAGAAAGTGGAAGAGACAAAGAGAGCTCTTTCACTTGTTGGTTCACTCACCAAATGGCCACAATGGCCAGAGCTATGCCACAGCACCAGCCCCCATAAGTATAATTATTTTAAGTTTTACTTCCCTCATTTTTTTCTAAACCATGTTATCAAAATTACATATAACTAAACCTGTGCCAGTATGTGTTACTCAACAAGTGGCGTAACAGGTTAGTCTTCCACCTGGAACCCAGGCATCGCGTATGGATGCCAGTTCCAGTCTCAGCTGCCCCACTCTCAAGCCAGCCTGTTAATGCACCTGGGAAAGCAGTGGAAGACGTTGTGGTCATTTGGGAAGGGAACTAGAGGGTAGAAATTCTGTCTATCTCCTTCTAACTTTGCCTTTCAAAAAAGGGAAACGAGCTGCACTAGGTCAAAACCAGGAGCCAGGAACTTCATCCAGGTCTCCCATGTTGGTGGCAGGGGTCCCAACATTTGGACCATCTACTGCTTTTCCAAGGCTCTTAGCAGAGAGATGGTTTGGAAGTAAAGCAGTAAGAATATGAACCCACATCCACAAGGGTTGTCAGTATTACAGGAAGTGGCTCTTTACCACTACACAACACCAGCCCCTTTAGTTCTGTTTTTTTGTTTTGTTTTTCTTTAAGAATTATTTATTTTTATTGAAAAGTCAGATACACAGAGAGGAAGATCTTCCATCTGCTGATTCACTCCCCAGGTGGCCGCAATAGCCTTGAGCTGAGCCAATCCGAAGCCAGGAGCGAGGAGCCTCTTCCAGGTCTCCTGCATAGGTGCAGGGTCCCAAGGCTTTGGGCTGTCCTCGACTGCTTTCCCAGGCCACAAGCAGGGAGCTGGATGGGAAGCTGGGTCGGCAGGATTAGAACCGGCACCCATACGGTATCCTGGCGCGTGCAAGACAAGGACTTTAGCCACTAGATTACTGTGCCGGGCCCTGTAGTTCTGTTTTAAGAAATGTAATAATACGTTTGATAGGGATCAAGTGCCAAGTAAAATTGTGAAGTATTAAATTATATACTGCAATACAATAATAATGCAGCTCTTTCTCTGGAACATTGTAAATGTATGCTATGTGCTTCTGGAGTCGAGCTCTGGGGGACAGAGATGTAGGGAACCCCCCTTTCCACTGTTTTTCTTTACAATTTGATTTTTTTCATCACATGAATGCGTCATCTCTTCAAAAAACAAGTGTAAAGTTAAACATAAGTCAAGTTACTCTGTGTCCTCCCCCTCAGTGCCACGCCAGCCCTTCTTGGGCAGCACAGGAGGCATCCAGAGCTATCCGCTGTAAGCTCTCTGCTTCTTTCTTTCCCGACTACAGCTTCTTATTGAATTCCTGAGGACCTCTGCCTTCCCCAGGGGTAACTTCCACTGAAGAAACTTAGAGGTGTTCTCTCCCTGTCCCAAGCAAGTGGCAGAATTTTCTTTATTTTGATTTATATTGGGTCTGTTGTGGGTTTCATGACTTCCCACTGGAATCTCAGGGCTGGCAGTGTTTCCTGTCAGAGAAGCAGAGGCACACATGGTTACCTGGGAGTTTCTGGGCTATGGATACCAGGGAGTGCAGAAGAGCCTTGCAAAGCACCAGGAATGTTTAGCCCCTTTCCTTTTGAACAGAGTACAGGGACCCGGTGGGAAATAAACAGAAAATGGCGTCCTCTCCTGTTGAGAGGTCTCTCGGTTCCTGAGGCAGCCTCATATGTGTGCTACCCATGCTGGGCAAGAAGGAAGGGCAAGGCTGATGGGTAGGGGCCAGTCAGGATGCCAAGGGGCACGGCGGGGGGGCATGGTACCCACAAAGACTCCTCTGAAGCCTTTCCCTCCCGCTTCTGTTACAGGGAGGAGGGATGTGATGGAGAGGGCTCAGGAGGAGCTGCAGAGAAGCAGAGACTAGGGTACCCTCCCGTTGCCCCGCTGCACTGCATGAGAGACGATGTGCTTGCTCACGTGTTTGACAGCGCGTGGAGCAAGGTTGTGGGCTGCGTGGAGCAGCTGACACGGACTCACTGGGAGGGCTTTGCTTCTGGTAAGGATCTTCGTGAAAACCACCCCCAAAAATTGTCAATGATTCCCAAACCCTAAAGAGCAAACTGGATTATCTGTTTCATTAGTAAAAACCAAAGTGTGTTTTCCTACTCTCACACACCACAAGATCTCCCACCTAACAAGAATTCCGATACCAGATTTTCTCCAGCAAACTGCACCCTGGGTAGGCTGTAGTTCAGTTCTACAAATCAAAGCTCCCATCACCACCCCCACCCACCTTGGCTTCAGGTAGTTTGTTAAGACAGTTCACAGCATCTTTTCTTTACCAGTTGATCATAAAGGCTATTACAGAGGGTACAGAGGAGCAGATGCACAAGGAGGTGGGAGGGAAAGGAGTGTGGAGCTTCTGTGCCCACCCGGGCGCAGCACCCGCCAGGCACCCCACACTGGTTGGCTATGTGGAAGCTCTCAGAACCCATTCCTTTTGGATTTTAAACACAGATATGATGGATTATATCATTGCCAAATGGTGACGTCCTAACCCTTTAGCCCTTTTCTCTTTCTAGAGAAGTGAAATGGGGCCGAAATTTTAATCTTTTAATTGCATAGTTGGTTCCCCTGGCAGTCAGCCCCCATCCTAAGACTGTTCAGCGCCCCAGCCACCTGTCATCTTATTACCATATAAAAGACTATTTTGGAGGTTCCAAGAGATTTGGGAGCAATGTGCCGAAAACCAGAGGCCAAATATGTATGTATTATTATATCACAGTGTATATTATGACATAATGTTTATATTTTCCACACAAACATAATTAATAAACATGCAAAAATGTATAGGTAAACAACAAGGCCTAGTCTGTGGTAACTGCACAAAGTTTGTACTTTTTCTTTGAATAGAATTTGTAAGAAAAACCCATGTGCAATTGGCATGTACATTTTAAACTGCCTAATTAAAGATTATTAGAAACTGTACAAATTTAAATTGCACTTTGATCACTTCTGACCTGTCTATACTCCATGAAACCACCTTTCCAGTCTGTTTAGTAACCATATCCATCACCCCCCAAAAATTCATGCCCTTTGTAACCCTCCCTCCCTTCTGCCCAGCCCCTTATTCCCAAGTGATCATTACACTGAGTGAAGGAGGCCTGACAAGAAGAGTGGTCCGCCTCCTGTCACCACAGGGCAGTCTGCCTTTCGTAGGATGCAGTGGTCTGACATGTCATCTTTTGGACTCACTCCTTTCACTCAAGCATAGTGAGTTTAAGCTTCTTTGTGTATTGATAATTTACTCCCTTTTTTGAGAACTAAATTTCATTACAGCAGAATTTATTTATCCATTCGTTTGTGGATGGACATCAGCTTTAGGCTATTACATGTAAAGTGCTTTGAATATTAATGGTTAAAAATTTGGAGCACATATTTCTTTTTCTCTCAGGTAAAATGCTAGTCTCTATTTGGTTAGATGTATATAAAACTGATTTATAAGCTTTTCTATGCTACTCAACAAATTATCACAAACTTAGTGGCTTCAAACAAGCTAGATTTATTATCTCACACATGTGTGAGTCAGATGTCCAAGAACAACTTAGCCAATTTTCTGCTTTCAGTGTTTTGGATTTTTTTTAACCAAGCCGTGTGATGAAGGTGTTGGCTAAGGCTGGGTTCTTATGCTGAAGCCCAGTGAAATAGCAAGACCAAAGATGACCTATTATGACGTGATCAGAGAGATGGTATCCCATCACCTTTTCCATTATCTACTGGTCTGCAGCAAGTTCCAATTCCTGCCCACTCTCTAAGGGTAGGGGATTACAGCAAGATGTGAATGAGACTGGGGTCGGCCATAGTCCACATTTTGCCCCTTTTCTCACATGCAAATACATGTATGTCCCTCACAACAAGACTTTCTAAGAGTCCAAGCCTACTAGAGCATCAGCTCAGAAGTCCACAGTTTTATCATCTACAACTGGTCCTGGAGTGGACGATGCTCCTAGAAATGACCAATTCAGTACGGTGTCTGAATTGAAACCCTACCTCTGTATACTTAATGAAATTAAACAGAAGCTGCCTGACCCTAACACACCCAACATCCAGTCGTGGGACAGGCAAAAGATAGGTTGTAAACTGCAGTTCAAGGAGGAGGACCCATGGCACCTGTGAAGTCCAGCTGAGTCAATAGTGGGAGTTCCTTGACTAAATTCCAAGGCCTGGGAATCATCCTAAGCTGCTCTCTGCTCCATCGATACATGTTTGCAGCTAGGTAACTTGATCACACTGCTTCTTGCCAGTGGCATCCTGGGTCAACAGCTGTTTCACTTGGTCATCAAGTTGTCCCTAGGTCCAAGCTGGTTGTGTTTCTGTTGCAGTAAGTTTCTCAGGAAGCTTGTGTTTCCCGTGAGCATCAGTGAGGTTCACATGCTTTTTACCAGGCACACTCATCCCTTCTCTACCGAGCACTTTTGCAAAGGGAGAATGGGACAGTCCTTCTCACCTTCTTACTGATTCTGTGTTCTCGTTAATATGGTCCATGAGCTATACCCTTAATGATTTGGAAGAGCCCTTGGTCTGAGTGAATACTTAGCCTTTTAATTGCTCTGACATACTAGTAGGAGATTGTGTGGTCACATTCTGTTGCTTTATATTACTCTATATAATATTAGCATCTTTTGCCCTTTAGAGGAACATAATTTTCAAAGTCATCAACTCCTAGTGTCTCTATCAGCCTTCCCCTTAATATGTCTTTCTCATCATGCACATTGTTCTAAGCAGCAAGAAAGAAAAGGATCAGGCCTCATCTTCCACATGTTGGAAGAGGATTCCTGGTGCCAACACAATGACTCAGCTGGCTACTCCTCCACCTCCAAGTGTCAGCATCCCATATGTGTGCTGGTTTCTATCCTGGCTGCTGCACTTCCCATCCAGCTCCCTGCTTGTGGCCTAGGAAAGCAACAGAGGCTGGCTCAAGTCCTTGGGACCCTGCACCCACGTGGGACACCCAGAAGAAGCTCCTGTCTCCTGTCTTCGGATCGACTCAGTTCTGGCCATTGGCAGCCATTTGGAGAGTGAGCCAGCAGTTGGAAGAGCTCTCTCTATGTCTCTTTTAATCTCTGAATCTGCCTTTCCAATGAAAATAAATAAATTAAAAAAAAAAAGAAGACCATCCCTTACATCATTTCACTAAGCTTTCTGCTATCAAAAACAAGCACCTTCCTTCCTCTAGTCTTCAGTAACATATTTCCCCCTTCCTTCTGAGCCTTCTCCTGCAGCATCCTCCACAGCCAGATTTCTGCTCTCACTTTGTCTTCTGCATAATGTCTCAAAAATTCTTCTACCCTCTACCAAACAGTTCAAATAATTAACAGTTAATTTACAACAGCAACAAGAATAAAATATGTAAAATAATTTTAGTTAAGAAAGTGCAACACAGTATTCTGAAAACCATAAAACAGAAAGAAACTAGACAAGACCTAAGGAAATGGAGATACAGCCTGCACTCAAGGATTAAATGACTTAGTATTGTTAAGATGGCGGTAGTCTCAGGTTCAATGAAATACAACTGCCTTTATTGCGGATTTCAAGAGTTAATCCGACAATTCAAATGGAAATGAAAGGACCCAGAAAAAGCAAAATAAAGTTGAAAAAAGACAAACTTAGAGGGCTCATACTTCCTAATTTAAAAACTTAACTACAGGGGCCAGCACCATGGTGTAGTAGGCCGATCCTCAGCCTTTATAACTGGCATCCCATATGGGTGTCAGTTTGAGTTCCAGTTGCTCCACTTCCTATCCACCTTCCTGCTGCTGACCTGGGAAAGCAACAGAGGATGGCCTAAGTCTTTGGGCCCCTGTACCCACCTGGGAGATCCAGGAGAAGTTCCTGGTGCAGTTATTTGGGGAGTGAACCAGCTGATGGAAGATATCTCTCCATCTCTGTCTCTCCTTCTGTATCTGTAATTCTGCCTTTCAAATAAAAATGTAAAAACCACAAAGCCACAGTAATTAAAACTGAAATTAATATGAGAACAGACAGATCAGTGATATTAGAGCAAAAGTCCAGAGATAAATTTATACATCGGTAGCCAACTGATTTTCAACAAGGGTACAAAGATCCATTCTATGAGGAAAGAAGTTACTGCAACTAATGGTGCTAGATGTCCTCTTGGGAATGAATGAAGTTAGATTCTGACCTCATACCATCTACAAAAATCAACTCAAAGTGCAGTTTTTTTTTTTTAAGGGAAAATAAGCAAGTATTGGTGACGATGTGGAGAAATTAGGACCCTCAGGTTTTGCTGGTGGGAATGTAAGATGATGCAGCTGTTGAGAAAAGTTTGGCAACTTCTCAGAATATCAATACAAAATTACTGTATGACACAGAATATTCTACTTATGGGTAGGTAACCAAAAGACAGGAAAAAAGATATTCACCAAAAAATTGTACACAAATATTCATAGCAGCTGTATTTATAGTAGCTGAAAAGCACAACAACCCGTAGGTCTGCCGACCGACAAATGGATCAAGTTTAGTATATTCATGTGTGACAGACTCTTCCCCTGATATGGATATGTTGAAGCCATATCTCCTGAGGCAACCATATTTGGAGACGGGGCCTTCAGGAGGCTGTTACAGTGAGATCATGAGACAGGTGTCCTGTACCAGTGGGGCTGCTTTCCTAAGAAGAGAGTCACCAGAGATCTCCCTTTGCCCGTTCACACAGCTTGGGTGCGGAGGTGAGCACACAGGAAGAGAGACCTCACCAGGAACCAACCCTGACTTCCAGAACGACTCCAGATGGTGAGAAAGATCCATGTCCGCTGTGTCAGTCTGGCATTTTGGTATGGAAGCTCCAGCAAACTGATACCCCATAAATCAGATATGATTCAGCCACAAAATGGAATCACTGTTCAACATTCATCTGTTACTGCATGCTTTCAACTTGGAAATGCTGCATTAAATGTAAGAAGCCAGACACAAGAGGCCACATATGGTTTGATTTCATTCATGTGGAATGTTCGGGGTAGGAAGAGACAGACAGGAGTTGAGTGGCTATCAGGGGATTGATAGCCATTTCATTCATGGATGAAAGTTTTTAAAAATTACATGATGGTGATGATCGCCAAACATTGTGATTATACTACAAAGCATGAAAATGTACATTATTTTAAAATGGAAAATTCTGTTACTAAATCATTCATTTAAAAAACTTCATTTTTCAGTCTGAAGAATGTACTTTAACGTTTATGTTTCTGCTGGTTTTGTAGTCATGAACATTCCTTTATTTTGCTGTTGTTTACTGTAAGATAAATTCTGTATTGATAATTTGTCTCCTAGTAATCTTCAATGTCTGCATGGGATCCTGGCACATACAAGACACGGACTTTAGCCACTAGGTTACCGCAAAGGGCCCTTATCTGGGGTTTTGAGCAATATTTATGAGTATTTACTTGTCTATTTTTTGAAAAACTTGAAAACTAGAGAGAGAGAAAAAAATTTCCATTCCCTGGTTTACTCACCAAAGGCCTGCGACAGGCGCTCGGGTAAGGGAGGCAGCTATCTGAAGCTCAGCGTGCTGCACTACAGTGCCTACCACTGGAGCAATTTTTAAATTTTAGTATCTATCTTTTTGAGAGGCAGGTACAGAGAGCTTCCATCTGCTGCCTCTTCCCCCAGAATCCCACAAGAGCGAGAACTTCTGCGCATCCCTCATAGGTGGCAGGGCCCTTGGACCAACAACAGGGATGCTGAATTCAAAACGAAGCAGCCAGGTCAGAAACCAGCACCCATATGGGCTGCTGGCATCACAGGTGCCAGTTTTACCTATTATGCCATAACGGCCAGTCCTGACAGATTGTCATTTTTTTTTTTTAGGTTTATCAACTATAACCCAAAAAAAGTATAAAACTTGATAAATAAAATCATTGGTCTATCTGCATAATAATTTATAATCATTTCATTTCAACTTTTAATCAAGACACCTTTAAATCTAAATTATAGGGGTCAGCATCATGTCATAGTAGACTAAGATGCCACATGACACTGGCATTCCATATGGGCACCTGTTCATGTGCCAGCTGCTACACTTCCAATGCAGCTCCCTGCTTATGACCTGGAAAAGCAGCAGAAAATGGCCCAAAGCCTTGGGACCTGCACTTATGTGGGAGACCCAGAAGAAGTTCCTAACACCTGGCTTCAGATCAGCTCAGCTCTGGCCATTGCAGCTATTTTGGGAGTCAACCAGCAAATGGAAGACCTCTCTCTGTTTCTTCTCTCTGTAACTCCACCTTTCAAATCAAAATGAATCTTAAAGCCTTCTCTTTTAAAAAAAATTATTTATTTTTACTGCAAAGGTATTTATAGAGAGGAGAGACAGAAAGGAAGATCTTCCATCCGTTGACACACTCCGGCTGTTGAAGCCACTTGGGGATTGAACCAGTGTGTGGAAGATATTTTCTGTTTCTCTCCTCCTGTCTGCAAACCTACCTTTCCATGATATGAACTGTTAACCTGCTGCCATGGTATGAACCGGCATCCATATGAGATCCTGGTGCATGCAAGGCAAAGATTTTAGCCACTAGCTAGTGCGCCAGGCCCTGTTTTTACTTTTTTTTTTTTTAATTTATTTTCACCACTAGTTCATTCCCTAAGTGGCCATAATGGCTGGAGCTGAGCCAATCCAAGCCAGGAGCTTCTTCCTAGTCTCCCACATGCATGCAGGGTCCCAAGGCTTTGGACCATCCTCCGCCGTTTTCCCAGGCCACAAGAAGGGAGCTGGGTGGGAAGTGGAGCAGCTGGGATATAAACTGCCACCCATGTGCAATGCCAGCTCTTGCAGTTAGAAAACTGGCCCCTGCATATTTATTTATTTTAAAATATTTATTTTATTGGAAAAGATCTACAGAGTAAAGGAGAGACAGAAAGATCTTCCATCTGCTGATTCACTCCCAAAATGGCTGCAACAGCCAGAGGTGAGGCAATCTAGCCAGGAGCTTCTTCCACGTCCCCCACGCGGGTGCAGGGACCCAAGGTTTTGGGCTGTTCTCTACTGCTTTCCCAGGCCATAAGCAGGGAGCTTGAAGGGAAATGGAACAGCCAGGATACAAACTGGTGCCCATATGTGTTTGCAAGTGTACAGGGCAAGGACTTTAACCACCAGGCTACAGTGCCAGGCCCCTGCATATTTATTTTTGCAATGTTTTTGCTTATTTGTATTTTCATCTGCTTCTTTTTACATTCTGCACTTAATATGAGTTTCTAAAGTGTTTAGTGATTTGTTATGCATTACACTATTTTTAATAGTGACTTCTAATTGTGTAATTTTTACTTGTGAGAACTAAAGTCTGGATTAATCTGAAGGTTCACTTGGAGCTACACTGTCCACCAAAGCTGTCCCTAATGTGACTATTTCATTATCACATGAACCTTAAATTTCACTCCCTGATTCATGCTAGCTACAATTTAAGTGCTCCATAGCTCCCTGTGTTGAGTGTGGCTACCCTACTGTGTAGTACAAATATAAGACATTTCCATCAACTTCCACAGTTCTCTTCTCAGCTTTACTTTAGAGATCTTTGGTTTTTCTTCTGCCAAGTACCAGGAAAACCAACCTGGGAAAACCACTGTAACTCAGCTCTTCGTGGTGGCATATGGAATTGGGCTGCAAAAGATGAGGGAAGCTAGGAGCTTATGAATTTGCCTTTTTCCATAGTATTGTGTGTGGGCCAAAAGACATCCATGGATGACAGCCTCTGTTCCTTTGCTCAGATGATGACAGTAATGTTGCAGTCACCAGACTGGACTCTGAAAGTCCCTGTGTGCTGAGTCAGCTGCAGCCTTTGGTGTTACCTCGCATGCCACAGTGTAAGAGACAGTCCGTCACTTCCAATGCGGTAAGCCCCACAGGGGGACACAGCCAGGACCTTGCCAGAGGATGTGTGTCCAGAAGTATCCACCTTAATTTTATTCCTGATGACTCAGTGCTTTTTGGTACAATTGCCATAATCCAGTGGCTCTTTGCAGTTATAAAATCAGCGAGCTGGTGTTGAAAATTCCCAGTGCTATTACAGCAGCCTTTTTTCGGTCTAGAATAGTATTGTGCTCTGCCCAGGTCTGCTGTGGGAAACATGAAAGCTCTCGTTAGGATGATTGAGACTAATTTCATGTTCTTTGTGGCTTTGATCTTTTTTTTTTTTTTAAAAGATTTACTTTATTTTTATTACAAAGTCAGATATACTGAGAGGAGGAGAGATAGAAAGGAAGTGGAGCTGCCGGGATTAGAACCAGCGGCCATATGGGATCAAGGCGAGGACCTTAGCCACTAGGCCACACTGCCAAGCCCGGCTTTGATCTTTTTAAGATTTGTTTATTTTTATTTGAAAAGCAGATTTACCAAGAGAATGAGAGATAAAGAAAGGAGGTTTTCTACCCACTGGCTCAATCCCTAAGTGGCCTCAGCAGCCATAGCTGAGCTAATCCACAGCCAAGAGCCAGGAGCCTCTTCTTGTCTCCCATGTGGGTGCAGGATGCAAAGCTTTGAGCCATCCTTCACTGCTTTCTCTGGCCAAAAGGGAACTGGATTGGAAATGGAGCAGCTGGGACATGAACCGGTGCCCGTACGATTTGCTGGCGCCATAGGGTGGAGGATTAGCCTGTTAAGCCAAGGTGCCAGCCCCTTTGACTCCTTTCTTACTACACCCCTTCCTTTTTTTTTTTTTAAGATGATTTTTATTGGAAAGCCAGATTTACAGAGAGATGGAAGTATCTTCTGCCTGCTGGTTCATCCCCCAAGTGGCCACAACAGCTGGAGCTGAGCTGATCCAAAGCCAGCAGCCTGTTCCTGGTCTGCCAAATACACAGGGGCACAAGGCTTTGGGCTATCATCTGTTGTTTTCCCAGGCCACAGGCAGGGAGTTGGATGGGAAGTGGTGTAGCAGGACACAAACCAACACCCATATGGGATCCTGGTGTTTGCAAGGCAAGGATTTAGCCACTAGGTTATCGCACCAGGCCCAACCCTCTCCCTTTTTTTCTTTCAATTTAGCCTACCCTATTTTTGAACATTTATCTTTATTTATTTAATTTTAATTTATTCAACAGAGAGAGCTCCTATATGGCTCATCCCCTAAATGTTTTCAACAGCTGGGACTGGCCTAGGCCAAAGCTGGGAGCTGTGAACTCATCCAGGTCTTCAATATGGATGACAGGACCCCAACCACCTGGAAGGGAAGTGGGCATATTAACCACAATTTTTTGTTTTAAGATTTATTTATTTAAAAAGCAGAGTTTGGGGCCTGGTGCAGTGGTCTAGTGGCTAAAGTCCTTGCCTTTCACACACCAGCATCCCACATGGGTACCTGTTCAAATCCTGGAGGCCCTGCTTCCCATCCAGCTCCCTGCTTGTGGCCTGGGAAAGCAATTGAGGCTTTCCATCCGGCGACCATATGGGATCCCAGTGCATGCAAAGTGAGGATTTTAACCACTACACTATCGTGCCAGGCCCAGATTTATTTTATTTTTATTGCAAAGTCATATACAGAGAGGTTGAGAGACAGAAAGGAAGATCTTCCATCTGATAATTCACTCCCCAAGTGACCACAACGGCCGGTGCTGAGCCGATCTGAAGCCAGGATCCAGGAACTTCCTCCAGGTCTCCCACGTGGGTACAGGGTCCCAAGGCTTTGGGCCATCCTCGACTGCTTTCCCAGGCTACAAGCAGGGAGCTGGATGGGAAGTGGAGCTGCCGGGATTAGAACCAGTGCCCATATGGGATCTTGGGTCATTCAAAGTGAGGACTTTAGTAGCTAGGCCAAGCCGCCGGGCCCTTAAAGGTTTTCAAGGCTGACAATTCACTGCATCCCGATATGAACCACTAAACTAATATTGCTTTAGTGGTGATCAAGTGTTTTGCATGTTGAACTGCTCTGGCTAAACCCTGAATGGTTAGAAAGTCCAAATGACAAAAGGAAGAATGGTTAAAACAAATGTTCTTGAAGAAGGAAAATAAACTCATTCTGTGGTAGAGGATGAGATGGCCAGAAAGGGCCGCTGCACTGATGACCTGAGAAACAACAAGCAGGGCTCGGGTGTAGCCACGCCAGCTCAGTAAGATGAAATCCTACTAGCATTAGAACAAATAAGGTTAACTCTGGACATACAGTCTGCTCCACAATTTAGGTTCTCATTTGATGAGAGCTGACTGTTCCAGGAATGGGAAAGGACTGGTTTGTGCAGAGCCCAGGACTGAGTGATGGTGAAAGCATTAGAATTCACCTTCCTTTTTCTATTATTTTTCATGGGAAGATTTTTTCTTCTATAATGTAGATAATGATAAGCTTCCCCCAGCCTTAAGAGCGTGGCTGCTCACTGCCTTCATCTAAGTTAGCAGGCTTTCCTTACCTGCTGCTGTTTAGAAATGGAAAGAAAGGCCCTAGTCATTTTGACAGGAACTCAGAGTCCCAGCTAGGGGCTGAAATGTTACAAAATGCACAAGGGAAAATGTATAAGTTTTTCCATTGGAAATACTAACTTTTGGCAAAGATGGGAGGCCTAGTAGGTATCTTCACCAACTGCTAACAAGCAAAATCTTGTTTTGACCTGCAGACGAGTCTCTGTCAAGCAAGTGGTTATCAGCCAAATGTGAATGGGCTCTTGGTTCACGGGATGCCTCTACAGCCAAGAAATCTATCCCTGATTGACAAGCTCCTGTAAGAAGTACAACATTTTCATCCACTATAATTTGAATAGATCCCTGAGAATTAAAGGGAAAACAAAGTCAGTTAGCACAGATGCACTATCTAAGTTAATGTTGGGATCAGACAGGAAGGTTTTGAATGGCTTGAGGGTTGCCTATGACTGTCTCTATTCCATCATAAGTACATCACCACGTGCCTGCCTATTCTCCTGATAATTAACAGTTGAGTTGATCCTCGGTGGGGGCTGTTACACATAAAGGCCTTTAGAGATCTTTTGCATAGGCCTTTTAGCATATTGTCCCATTTCTTGACGTATCTATGTGGCAGTAGGAAACTGCCAGATTTCCTATATGTTTAAATCTGAAATTTGAAAGATGAATTTCAGAGTCTTAGAACAAACAGTGGAGCTGGGGTGACTGAAGGTGATGAGACTCTGAGGCGGCAGCTGAAGCATGGAAGAGCTGCTGCGGGCGTCTGTTCAGCGCAGCAAGGAAGGAAGGAAGGCAGGAAACACAATTCCATCCACATAGAGGAATCCAAGTGAATTCTGAGATTTCAAGCCTAAGGGAAGCTTCTCTTTGCAGGAAATAAATTTCTTTCAGGGTGTGTTCAGCTTACAATGATGCGGGGAGGGAGGGGTGTCTTATTGGAAATATGAAAAGAGATCCAATATGGAGACTGATCAAAAGTCACCTGGCTGCTGGAGCATTAGGAATGAGGAGTTCCCAATAAAACAAGAGGGACTGCCAAAGCCTTCTGGAATTACAAAGCAGGGAGGGCGTGTGAAAACAATTCAGAGAGTGATCTGGGAAGCAACACTCAAGGCTTAGCCCTCTTCCTTTGTTTTTTTCTCTTCACAGTCTTTCAAACACTGTGACAAGTTCCACATGAGGGGACACTCCAGGTGGCTTGGAGACTAAGAAATCTGCTGAAAGCCACAGGGCCAAGTGGCAGAGCTGAGCTTTTTTCTTCCCCCCTGTTCGTTTCTTTGTACAAAGATTGACTTTTCACAGCCTTGAAATACCCAAATGTCCTCTCATCTGGTTTACAAAGCAAAAGCAGAGAAAATCCCTAAATCTTGGAGGGCAGAATGGTTTAGGCATGACATTTATCAGAAGGCTTACTGTTCCAGTTGTCCCAGGCAGCACGAGTTGCTGGCCAGCTTCTGTGCCAAGCGTCCGGGAAGCGCCTTAGAGAAGGAACGCTTTGGCCGTGCCTTTGCTAGTGACTGAACAGGTGGCTGTGATAGCAGGTGAATAATGTCCCAAATTTCCAGTCTAATAAATTGTAAATGAGGTAATGTCCTCTTTTTCTTAAGAGTCTCATGTCACATTGTCTCCTGAAAACTAGGTGGTTTATTGAAAAGTCTTTAATTTTGTTTTTTCTTCTGTTTTTCTCCTGAGTGCAATTTAATGCCTTTTATCCCATGAGTCTCGTCTTGCCTTCCTGTACAGTGCAGTGCGATCTTTATTTTCTTGTGGGTTTCTGATTTGGTCCCTAGAGATCTTGATGACAAGCTACTTACGAGGCCTGGGTCCAGTACCATCCTTTCCATCCGAAACTGGCCAAATCGATCCATGGAGCTTAGTACGTCTTATCTGTCCTACACAGTGCAGTCTGCCAGGAGACGTCACCCCCCGCCTCGCACCCTTCATCCCATCAGCACAAGCCATTCATGCACCGGGACTCCAAAACCTGCGGAGGAAGTCTTCAGAGGATCCTGGGTGTAGGTTTCAAAAGCAGAATTTCTGGAATGTGATAAAAACTAAGCAATTTTACACAGGGAATTAATTTTATTTATTTATATTTGAAAGACAGAGCTCTTCCATCTGGTGGTTCTCCCCTCAAATGTCTGCAACAGCTGGGGCTAGGCCAGTCTGAACTCACGAGCATCAAACTCAGTCCAGGTCTCCCACTTGGGTGGTAGTGACCCAACTCCTTGAACCATCACCTGCTGCCTCCCAGGGTATGCATCTGCCGGAAGTTAGATTAGTACCAGAGTCAGGACTTGACCCCAGGCACTTAGATCCGGGATGTGGGAACACAAAGCAGCATCTTCATTACTGTGCCATACAGCCACCCCAGGCACTACACACGGTAATGGCAGATTGCCCAGACCAATGGATTGGTCTGAAACCATTACAGAAATTTTGAGTTTAACTTTAATGTACTACAGATAGATCTTTCCATTGATTTAGCTAAAGATTTCTTAAACAAAATAAAATTAGCTGAACCACAGTAGGATTTACAGAAAGAAAATAGTATGTATGTATTTTACTAAACATTTCCCTTGGTGGAACATACTCACCAAAATGTTCCTAAAATTCCCCTTCAAGCTTTTCCGTGCCACTAATACCTGTTTATTCTATATTTTATTGACAATGAAAACTTTGTAAGCCTCAGATTAACTGCTTATAAGGGAAAACAATCCATTAGTCCTGTTAGTACTCCTAGGAAGTATACTAAAATATTCCCCTTCCTTTTTCCACCCTCCACTCACTACATAATGCATCATTGTGCAAAACAAAAAAATCTAGAAGCCACCTTTTAAGTAGAATTCTTTTATTAGTTGTCAGTTCACAAAATACTTTAGGAAAATTGATTTCTAGGATTGAAATCAACGGTGTAGATATTGAGGCCACAACTGTATTCTCAATTCAGCCCCTAAGTTAAGCATGCGTCACTGTGCTTCTTAGTGTTTTTTTTTTTTAATTACTATTATTTATTTCAAATACAAACTGAAAGAGACAGAGAGCTCTTCTGTCCACTGGCTCCCTCCCTAAATGGCCAAAATGGCAGGGCTGGTCCAGGCTGAAGCCAGGAGCGCAGAACTCCACTGCCATCTCCCACACAAGTGGCAGGGGACCCATCTTCTGCTGCTTTTCCAGGCACATTAGCTGGGAGCTGGGTTAGAAGCAGAGCAGCTAGGACCCCAACTGGTACTTGGATATAGGATGCAGACATTTCAAGCAGTGGCTTAGCCCACTATACAAATACAGCCAACCCATTATTTTAGTTTTTCCATTTATTAGAACTCATTCCAAAAGATCAACCAAAACAAATGCTCCAAACCACAAAAAACTGTTTTAGTTTACCAGTGTTCTCCATACCTACTTTACTATGTGAAAGTATGGACTTGGCTACATCTAACCTAAGCCATAAATCCACTCATTTGGGGAATGAGTAGTCTTGATGTGTAATCTCTTATTCTGACAATACTTTGATTTCAAAGTTATAAAATAAGCTGCTTTGTTATTTTGGTAACATTGTTATCATTTGGTTTCATTATGATCTGGAATGAGTACATGTAATCCTGCAGGCTGCCGCATATCCCACAGGATATGCGAACTTTACCTGAGAATGAAAACAAGAAAGTTGGTAACTGCAGAGAATTCCTTCCAATATGGATTTTTAAAGACATTTTTGTTTGGGGACTTTTTTTAAATTTTGAGTTTTATGGTATAATTCCAAAGGGTCTGGGATTTCTACCCCCTCCCCCCAATTTCCACCCACTGACTGATTTTCCTCAATTTATCACAATACTATAGTCCTTCATAAGCAGTCATAATTCCATCAGTCTGTTATTTAAGTGTGCCCCGACATTGCTGGTACAGACAATGTCAGACAGTCCAGCATCCCGTTGTCTAGATATGTCCAATAGTTTCATTGGCACTCCATCTTTGATTAGGAAGTAGGGATGGGTACTGCATTGTAACTTCGCATCTGAATATGACAGTTTCTATTACATCATCACTATACATTCCCTTAAATGAGAAACCACGAAACAAATATGGATTTTTAATTCCATAACTGGCAGACAAATTTAATTCCAGGGAGAACTGTTTTATCATTGCAGTTAACATGTGAAAAAAGGGGTCAACTTCTAGTCTGGGTCCAGGATAAAGCTTTAAATGATATAAAATACTAAAAATTATTCTCCACAATCAGTGAGATCTCTTTTAGAAGCAGCTTAACGCTTAATGCTTCCTCATTTACCTTGTTTCTGATCCATTTGCTTATATTATTTCCTGCTCTCACATCTTGGTGTCTGTTCAACGCTGGCGGGATCTGCAGCCCCATGGCGGCCGACTCACTCTCCTCACCCTCGCCACTACCCCTCAGTCGAAATAATCTGCTGCCACCTATCGGCACCTCTGAGGTGGAACATCTGAGCCCAATGGGGTCACAAACGCCAACGGTAGGTCTCAGCGCCCTTCCCTGTGCTTCTCACAAAACTTCCCCACCAGGGATTCCACAGGATTTGCGCACTCATCCTGAGGTATACTATATTCAGTTAAAAACTGAATTCTAATTTGTGACACTGGAATTGGAGTTGGTTGGCTTCTAGTTGATTAGTTTGTAGGGTGAACAGATGTAGAACACATGCAGCTCACACTACAAATAGTTGCAGCTTTTAATTTTCTTTTTGTTTGAAAGGCAAAGATAGAAATATCTTCAATCTGTTGGTCTACTCCCCAAATTTCCACAACAGCCAGGACTGGGCCACAGTCCTGGCCAGAATGCAATTTGGGTCTTCCACACGGGTGCAGAGACTAACTCCTTAAGGCAGCTCCTGCTGCCTCCTAGGGTGGACATGACCTACAAGTTGGAATTAGAAGCAGAGCTAGGATCTGAACCCAGGGACTTGGATGTGAATGAATGCATCCCAAATGCCACCCTGACTACTTTCCCAAACGCACACCGCTCAACTGTCCTTTACCTCTTGTGTCCTCTACAGAAACCCCTTGGTGATTCAAATCGAGCTCGAAGTGCAGTGGTGGATGAACCCAACCATCAGCAGCCCCAGGAGAGGCTCCTTTTACCTGACTACTTCTCCAGGCCCAACACAACCCAGTCATTTTTGGTACAGTGATGTGTACTTCCTATATGTGCTCCCCCCCCCAAGATTTATGTGTTTTTACTGGAAGGCAGATTTTACAGAGGAGAAAGACCTTCCCTCCGCTGGTTTATTCCCTAAGTGGCTGCAACGGCTGGAGCTGAGCCAATCTGAAGCCAGGAACCAAAAGCTTCTTCTAGGTCTTCTACATGGGTACAGGGCCTCAACAAAGGGAATTGGATTGGAAGTGTAACAGCCGGGACGCAAACTGGCACCCATATGGGATGCCAGCAATTACATGTGGAGTAGAGAGCTGAGCCAATGTGTCAATCCCTTATATGTGCTTTTTAAAGATTTATTTGAAAGTCAGAATTAAAGAGGTATCTTTCATCCACCGGTTCATTTCCCAAATGACCACAAATTGAGTGGCTTAAAAGAACAGCCATGTATTTTCTCAGCTCCAGATGCTACAAATACAAAATCCCCTGCAGGGGGCAGAAACTCTTCCCCACCAATCCTTGTGTGCCTTGGCTTGTACCCAACTCATTCCTTAGGCCCTCATCTTCACAGTGACCTTCCTCCTTCCGAGTCCACAATCCCTCTGCTTAGGGAGACACAGTCACTCCAAGAACTTCACCTGAACTTCACTGTTATCTGCTAGAGCTGTATTTCCAAATATGGCCACATTCATAAGTCCCAAGTGGGCACGAATTTTTGGGGGGACTTGAGGGTGGGACCCTATTCAACCCACTATGACACTTCAGAAAACAGTTCACCGAAAACTAAGGCAAAAATGTAATGTGAGCATTTCTGATACTCGAGGTTCAATGTGAACATCAAAGTTTGAGAACCTCTGAAATGTTTTCTCAGAATATGACCATTATAACAACTGTGAAGTAGTGTTTAATGATATCCTCCTATCTTTTCTATCAAAACTTAAACTGACTGCCTCAGCACATGAAAGCATTTCTATTTCTCTTTGAGAAAGCACTAGGTGCCTAGTTCCGAGTCCTGGGCCTGGTGCTGTCTGCCCTGCGCTCGGCCTCCCTGGGGTTCTCGAGCACCAAGGTCAGCAAACCCCAGGCTGTGTGGCCTACTGCCTGTTTTGTAGGTTTATCGGAGTCCCCAGTCATCTGCACAGTGATCCTCAGGCAGCTTTGGCAACACAGTTGCCAAGCAAAACTAGCTGCTCCAACAACCATGTGGCCCACAGTGCCCAAGACACTAACCATGTGGCTCTTGCCAGGAACTGTGCTTGCCGACTCCAGTCTCTATGAGATGTGGACTGTACCCACCAGCACCTTCCTTCTCCCCCCAAATTCCTTCAAATCTCTCAATTCCAGTGCTGGCAGGGAACTGGGGGAGGGTTTAATCCAGATGCCCTAGTAGGTTGACATTCACAGTGTGAAAGATTTGTTAGTAGTTTAGTCCTATCTTGATCTTTTAAAAGTCCTTGGGGGTAGTTTTGAAATGCTTAAGTTTCATTAAGCTAAGCTACAGAATAACAGTTACATTGTAGCATGGTGATGCATGAGGCTGAAATGGCTGCAACAGAAGCAGATACACACTCCCTTGGATGCTCACTGAACTATTAAGCCATGTGGACCATTTATAAATGCTAGCATTCTGTTAAAGCATGTGAATCAGTTTTGTTTATAAATTTAATGAATGGCATTATGGCTATCTGGCCCGATATTCCCGGCGTTCAGGACTGTGTCCGCAGCCGGCTGTCCCCTCAGATGTTCCCTAGTAAGTGTGCCCAGGTGTGGCTCAGGAGAGACCGCATCGTGACCAGAGTCTCACCCCTTCTCTTTTAGCCAGACACGCAGTACTGTCGCTCGTTTGCAATCGAGTACCCTCACAGAGCCCGACCTGGCCGGGGATCTGCAGGTGAGGCCCCAGTACTCATGTTATTACTGTAGGGAAATGAGAAGACCCTGCCTTTTCTTATTTTTCCTTCCTCCAGATGTCTTATTTTCCTAAGCTATGTTGTTCAGAGGCAAGGTTCCACATTGCTGTTTTCTTCACACGATGTGAAGTAATCCCACTATGCTCATAAAATACTGTTTTCATAACAAAGTGTTCTTTAAAAACACAGCATGTCATTATTATTATCATGTAGACAAAATTTCTTCCTACAGACTACAGATATTCAGTCGGTTAACTCATTAAACAGGCCCAAAATAAGAATTTTGCAAAACATCAGGATGTGAGGAATCTGACTGTATCCTCGTAACTTTTTTTAAACTCTAAATTATGCTCTGCAAACAAAAAAATGATGTTCTGCAGAGTGTCCACAGATACTTCAGTTTACAGAAATGGGATTAAGAGCTAATTTTGATGCAAGAAGTTCTGAAAATAACGAGGCTCTTTTTATAACACACATTTTACATGAATTTTTAAAAGATTTTATTTATTTTTATTGGGAAGGCAGATTTATAGAGAGAAGGGGAGACAAAGATCTTTCATCCACTGGTTCACTTCCCAAGTGGCCTCAACAGCCAGAGTTGAGCCGATCGTAAGCCAGGAGTCAGGAGCTTCTTCCAGGTCTCCCACGGGGGTGCAGGGTCCCAAGGCTTTGAGCCGTCTTCCACTACTTTCCCAGGCCACAGGCAGGGGGCTGGAAGGGAAGTGGAGCAGCCAGGACACAAACTGGTGCCCATAGGAGATCCCGATGCATGCAAGGTGAGGATTTAGCCGTTAGGATATTGCACTGGCCCTTTCATAAATTTTTTGAAAGTTTTTTTGTATTAACAAAGTGATGGGAAGAAATGTGAGAATGTTTTAATTCTTCCTATGACATCATCTCACCACTATCAGGTCATTCTCATTCTGTGCTCGGTGAAAATTAGAAGTACTTGGCAGCTGAAGTATTTCCGGTTCATGATGAATACACTGAAACCTCTCCAATCATCTTGGTGGTCCAGGGGCTTTCCGTAGCTCAGCCCCTAGCAGCACAATGGCCACCTTGAATGCTGTCCTCGGTGCTTGTTGAGAAGCATGAGAGCCCCTGGGCCACTCTGATGGCCAGAGACCATTCTGACACAATGCCCATCAAGTGTGACACTTGGCAAGGCAGTGAGACACACATCTTCGTCTTTTTAAATCTGTGGGCTGATTTTTAGCAAAGTCGGGTTACTGCTTGTATGACTTAAGAATCCAGTTTTACAGGATAAAATGTATAAACATGAGTTTTTATTATCTTGATATGAACTTTACTACTCAGCCCCTATCTGCAAATACAAAGTACAGTGGTAACTGGTGCACGAAAGTCCTGAGAAATGAGTGCTGATGTTCAAGAGCAGATCTATTGACTGTATGATGTCATTTGTGTCTGACAGGGCCTCAGCTGCATGAATCCACAAAATCTCAGAGCAGAGGTGGAGCTGTCCCCAGAACCAGACAGGGACCCTAGGACCCACGAGAGGAACCACCCGGCCATGGGACACGTGGAGGGAAGCTTTCAGGAGTCAGTGTTCAGTCACCGAGTGACGCAGAGCTCACAAGATCAATCCCAACAATCAGAAGAGCTATTTTGGAGGACTGAGAAAAATACAAGATTATCTGCCAAAGATTATGTGGGTATTGTTTCTATCTCCAGTTTCTATTTCCTTTTCAGCCTAAGTAAATCCATTCCTATAGATAATAAAGTTTGTACCCAAAGATGTCATGAGCAGTTACCCCTGAATTACGGCTCAGGTTATGTGTTAAGAATGAGCAAGTTCTCTCATAAATGAAAGGCGACAATACAAAATCAACAACAGGAAGAAAAAGAGAAATTTACAACACCATGAATTTCTCAAGAGGTTTTGATAGTTCAGCAGTCCTGAATTGCTGGCGAACCTGCCACTCCAATCACGATGAAATCTCTCCTGAATCCACTGGCTGCTATAGTCCACCTTATTGTCTCCATCTGCCCAGATCTTCAGTGCCAATGATTGGCTGCAGTAGTTGATCAATTTGTTTTGTCCTCTGACCTCTGCAGTGGTACCAGGTGTCCTCTGGAGGTTCCAATGTACTGCCATATCCTCCATTTACATTTGGATATGCTGCCCACTGTTCCGTCTGAGCCAGTGAGGAGATCCAGCTCTGACACATGCGCTCTACAGTCAGACCATGGGTCCTGCAATTCTCTCCATGGGTAGCGTTCCAAGTCCAGCATTTCAGTTGGTAGGGAATCGCCAAAGAAACCTCATCTGAGGCCAGCCCAGACCTGATTCTTGTGTGTTTGCCAATACAAGGTACAGCACAGTCTGTCACCCAAATCAGCCTATGCACACACTCATAGTTGCAATTGCTGGGTCAGTTCTCTCTCCAGCCCCGTGTTTTATGCAACCCAATGGTGTTGGAGCCCAGCCTGATCCTGCCCACCACACGCTTGGCCTTCATGTAAACCAATGGAAACTGCAGTCTAGTCGGAGCGACCCACAAAAACCCCCATCAGGCCCACCCCTGCCCTGGTTCCTGTGATTGCCAGTATGTACAGCAGACTGGTCCCGTCTGTCCCACATCCCATTAAGCTCTCATACATGCTGACGGGTACTGAAGCCCAGTTTGTCCAAACCAGTCCCACTATCCATTCCACACTGGTGCCAGCGGGTGCCACCATTTGTCTAAGCCATGCCTGCGCCTCACAGAATTTGGCCCCTGTGCCAGCATCTGCTGATGCTGATCAGCATGAGCTGATGCTATGGCAAAGCTCAATCAATCCACACCAACACTGGCTTATACAAGTACCAGAAGGTACAGTCAGCCCAGCCTGGCTTTTTCCTGATCCAGCTCTCTTGTAGGCCAACAGATGTGGCCCTATCCGGCCTGGTCTGCCCCCATCCCAGCTCTCATGCTCACCAGTAGGAGTGGTGGCCCAGCAGGAGTGCCCTTGCAGCCCCCTCACTGGGGCCATTCCTACCACCCCCTGTGTTTCACATGTACTGGTTAGGTGCTGTGGTCCAGTCTGGCATAACCCCCTCACCTTGCATTTGCCAGACCTACCCAGAATTCCAACTCATGCTGCTGAGGTCTACAGCCTAGCCCAGCCCTGCCAGCCCCCAGTCCCAGCCCTCATGTGGACTGGCTGGTATTGTGCCCTGACCTGGCCTGACCCACACTCCATTCTGGCACTCGGACTCACCAGTTGGTGATATGGACTGACCCAGCCTGTCCTCCCTCTGACCTGCGCCAAATGTATGCCAGTGGTACCATATTTTGGCCTGGTCTGGGCTGTTCCCCATCTTGGTTCTTGCACTCACCTTCAGGGTGTGCGTCTTAACAGAGTTCAATTTCACTACCAATCTTTATCGTACTAGTATTAGATCTCATTTTTCAGAATAGAAGTTTTCGATCTATTGATTGAAAATTGAGGTGACTTTTACATCACACCAAGGTGTTCTAATGCTATCATATGAAGACAGATGCTTCAGATAACCTATAATTATATTTTTAATCCAGTTATAGTACTTAACCTGCTTATATTAAAAAAACAATCATATTTAACTTAAATAGAATATAATATGTAACAATAGTACATCCAACTTATGTAAGTCTGAATCTGCACTGTTCTCACAGACCAAAGCCGCGACTTCACCATCACAGACAACTGTGACCACAGCTTGTCAACTCGGCGCCTCTAAGTTACTCAGCCCAGTTCTCTCACATAGGGGAATCAGCTTTTACCTTCCTGGACATTTCTAACATACACCATTTAGTGAGTGTGGCCCTCTCTTTTATAGATGAACAAGTTCAGACAAGCTCAGTAAACCAGGTTGCCTGTTACAGGTCAGTTTTCCCACACCCTTCTCTTATCAAACCTAAACATCACTCACCTTTTTTTTCCTAGGGCACATTTTAAATGACTGCTAGGATCATTTAAAAAGCCACCCCAGAACTTCATCATTTTTCATGTGTTTATTTAATCACATACAATTTTTAAAAACACACACACAGTAATTTTAACACCTTTCTCACAGACGTCCAAGGAATAACCCAGACTAAGTAAAACAAGTAGGAGAGAAGGCGAGTTCAAAATCACTACACACAGAAGCAAAGCAGCAGCTATTTGGAAATGTGTTGTTCAGCAGTGGCCTGACTTGGTTCTACTCAGGTACAGTGCCAGCTGACAGGTGACATCACTGAGCAGTGCGCACAGATGCATGCTCTAGCCAGAAGGCCCGGCAGCACAGAAGCCCTTGAAGCAGTGCTGTTAGGAACCAGCCTCCCTCCCAACCATCACCAAAGTCCTGCACGTAAGCTCCTCCCGCAACATCCAGTGCCTTCTAGGAAACACTGTCCTGTTCTTGTTAGTAAGAATAATTGAGGCTCGCAAGAAAATTTCTCTCAAGGGTTTCACTTTTGCCTTCAAACTTTGACTACCGTGCCTGCGGGGACACCCAGGTAGGTAATGCCAGAAGCAGATCTAAAGAGAAACAAGCCCCTATTTCTTGTCTTTCTTGAGAGCTGTTTTTTTCCCTCCTTTAGGTTTGCAGTACTTTGCCTCCATCTGAGCCAGAAAGTTGTCCATTTCCTTTTGCCGATCCTTTTGTCTGCTCTGTTAAAGTTAAAACACAAGCTTTCAAAAGGCAGCCCTACCCAGGGGCAGGAAACACACAGCAGGAGCCCGGGCCCAGAAAGGGAGCACGGGGGTACTGAATGTGAGAGGGGCTCCTTGTGGAGTGGTAAAAGCACTGCTGGATGAGTGTAGGGATGAGTGTGACTGCCCTAAGAACTGCTGAACCGAACACTGTGGCAACAACCAGAGCTCGTGTCTTGAAGCAAACACCATACCACAGCGCCACACAGAAAATGCTGGCAAATGGGAATCAGCACATGAAGGAAGCAGTGGCCGCCCTGTTTACCTGAATGAGTGCTTTCAGGTTACACACGCCTTCTTCCAGCCCCAGCTCCTTCCTGCTCTTCTCGGCTTCTTTAGCTTCTTCCTGAGCCTGAAAGCACAAACTCTTGTGAAGGCCACTCTGCTGAAAGCAAGCTAGTAACCTCTTCCCGTCCCCACTTCCACTAACCAGAGGCAAAGCTCTGGCATCAGCACCCACGCATGCACAGAAAGGAACGAAACAGGAAGGCACAGTGGGAGATCCCTCAGCCAGGGTGTTCCCCAAAGGGATGGCAGGACACAGGTCCTTCAGGAATCTTCTCTGAAACCCAGCACACCACACGGGATTAACAGCAGCACTGTGAACCCCTTTGCTTGAAATTTTCTGATGAGTAGTCTGGAGAAATATTAGCAAATCCAGCTTTAATCTTACCAGATTTCAGGGCTGCCTTCATGAGCCAAATTTTTCAAAATACTCCAAGAATACTTCAGTGCAGCAATAATCGCTATAATGAGTCCCAACTTTTGGTGAGCCAAGTAGCAAATAATACTATTAATACTTGGGCCCAGCGTGGTAGCCTAGTAGCTAAAATCCTTGCCTTGCGTGTACCAGGATCCCATGTGGGCACCAGTTCGTGTCCTGGTGGCCCAGCTTCCCATCCAGCTCCCTGCATGTGACTGGGAAAGCAGTTAAGGATGGGCCAATGCCTTGGGACCCTGCACCCGTGTGGGAGACCAAGAAATAGTGGCCACTTGGAGAGTGAATCAACAGACGGAAGATCTTCCTGTCTCTCCCCTTCTCTCTATATCTGCCTTTCCAATATTAATAAATAAATCTTAAAAAAAAAATACTGTTAATACTGGCAATAATGATGATACATTAGGAGCATGCTATCCAAATAATAACAAGATAGTGTTAGGGAACCAGCACTGTGGTATAGCAAGCTAAGCAGCTGCCTGTGGTGCCAGCATTCCATATGGGTGCCAATTCAAGTCCTGGGTGCTCCACCACTGATCCAGCTCCCAGGATGGCCCAAGTAATCGGGCCCCTGCCCCATGTGGGAAACCCAGAAGCAGCTCCTGGCTTCAAGTTGGCGTAGTGCTGGGCATTACAGGAATGAACCAGCGGATGGAAGGTATCTCTCTAATCGTTTCTCTGTAACTCTGCTTTTCAAATAAGTAAAATGAAATAAAGACACCTAGATTTTTTTGTATGCAAATCATTTGTCAACTCTACATCCCCATTGTGCCAAGTTTGCTAGACAGCCACTCACAATGCCTTCTCCCCCTCAAGTCTATGGAAGGTTCTTAAACTAATTATCTTCATTGCTGAAAATGGCCAAGCTCAGTTTCACCTGACAAAAAGCTTGGGTCTCAACACATTTAGCCTGGGCTAGCATTGTGGTGTACCACATAAAGCCCTTGTGACACAGGCATCGCATACAGGTGCTGGTTGGAGTCCTGGCTGCTCCACTTCTTGTCCAGCTCCCTGTTAACTGTCTGGGATAAGCAGTGGAAGACGACCCAAGTGTCGGGGTCTCTGCCACCCACAAGGAGACCTGGCAGAAGCCTAGCCCCCCTACCCCCGACCGTTACGGCCATCTGGGAAGCGAGCCAGATCTGTCCAACAACCTCAACTCTGACTTTCAAATAAATACATATTAAATAACAACAACAGCAAAATCCCTGAGCCAAATGACTAGCTTGCTATTCCACTTCTCGGTTCAGCTCACCAGAGAGCAGAGCCTTGTAGCCAACATGCTTCCTCATGTACTTTGCATCTAAAAGCTACAGCTCTCTTCCTGGCCCAGCTCATTCTCAGCTCACCCACACAAAATTAAGGCTCCTGAACACCTAAAATCTTCCTTATGTAGTCTCCATAGAATCCCTGTTGAAAATCATATTGTGGGCCCAGCACAAAAAACTGTCTAATATTCCCCTTGCAAGTGCCGGGATCCCATATGGGCACCGGTTTGTGTTCTGACTGCTCCACTTCCCATCCAGCTCCCTGCTTCTGGTCTGGGAAAGCAGAGGATGGCCCAAAATCTTAGGACCCTGCACCCACTTGGGGCGGAGGGGGCTCCTGGTTCCTGACTTTGGATTGGCTCAACTCTAGCTGTTGCAGCCACATGGGGAATGAATCAGTGAATGAAAGCTCTTTGTCTATCTCCCCTTCTCTTCGTAAATCTGCCTTCCCAATAAAAATAAATCTTTAAAAACAAAAAACCCACATTGTGGCGATGGCTCCTTTGGTACCAGTCCAAGGTAACTGTTGTAAAAAGAGCAAAACACGTCTGGTATCCTGCATCCTTTCCACATACTCCACCTGTCCAAGCATCCTTCTTCCACCAGTATGTCCACTCCTCCCCTCGCTTAACAGGGGCTTAAAGACACAAAGGAAGTCATCTTTCATTCCTGACAAAGTTTGGTTTGGAGGATACATAAAATCATGTATTTTAAAAATACATATTCTGGGCCCGGTGGCGTGGCCTAGCAGCTAAAGTCCTCACCTTGAACGCCCCGGGATCCCATATGGGCACTGATTTTAATCCCGGCAGCCCCACTTCCCATGCAGCTCCCCGCTTGTGGCCTGGGAAAGCAGTTGAGGACGGCCCAGTGCTTTGGGACCCTGCACCCGCGTGGGAGACCTGGAAGAGGTTCTTGGTTCCTGGCTTCGGATCGGCGCAGCACTGGCTGTTGTGCTCACTTCCTCTCTGTCTCTCCTCCTCTCTGTATATCTGACGTTGTAATAAAAATAAATAGATCTTAAAACAAACAAAAAAAATACATATTCTGGATCCCGCCTTAGGATTCATCTCTCAGCAAAGGCCCAATCCTGTGCATTAGCCATGGCGGCAGGTGCCCTGGGAAAGTCTGTGTCATCTACCTGCTTGGAGTCTCCTCCTTTTATGCACTGAGTCCCCAACAGGCCCCCGTGAAAAGTACTTCCACACTTCAGACACTGCCATTTAACCAATCCACGCAGAAAACACCCCCCAAGGGAAAATCATCAGAAAGATTTGCAAGCAGCCCACAAGCCCAGTAAATGAGATGGCAGGGATGGAGCCAGTGGCTTGAGCAGCCAGGGGATAAAGCCATGTGTTGCAAATACCCTCGGGTCCTTTCCGGAAGTCATCAACATCTATGAAATCAGCAGTACGCAGAACATTACCCTTCTTTTCCTGGCATTCATCTTTTGCTTCGATTCCTTGACAAAGGCCTTGTAGGCTGGGACCTCTCCAGCATCGATGGCCTGCTGAATGACGTCCCGTATCCTGGGCTCCTCTGAGTACTGCACGCAGAGAACCGACTCCAGGATCCGGTCCATGTCACCCTGGAAGTCCAGGTAGGCCTGCTTGATGTCTGCCAGCTCTTCCTCCGAGCCTTTGTACGTCTTTTCGAAAGCCTGGATGTCCTCTAAGGATATCTGCGAACAAGGGAGAAACGCTGTAGCGGCGAATTTTTAGTTAAAAAAATAAAGCAAACATGGGTAAAACAGGAGATTCAAGTATCCAATGCCTCTTCCCCAGGCGCACCAGTCACCTGAGTTGCTGTGGCAAGGGACCGGATCTCCTCCGTGGGACCTAACCCAGCTCTCCCAGCTGCTACACCTCCCACCCGAGGGAAGGGACCCAAGCGTGTACACACACATGTAAAATTAAGCACATCCCATCAGATCAATCCCAGGCCTTGTCAGTGCAAACGCCACATCATACCTACTCGCAGCTCAATTTGCTAACTGCGTTCCTACTTCAAATTCCCACAAAATTCACGGCCTCAGAGGCACTGGATCAATGTCTGTCACTCAACACACGCCCCTCGCCCCACTCCGACCCCGCAACTCCCCAGGAGCCCCCCGCACCTTTTTAAAGAGCAACCTCCAGTACGACTCCCAGTCCCGGTCCTGGCTGAGCACGGTCGAGTCTTCGTCCACGGTCCCCTGTTCATCGTACACCGCTCTCTGCTCTTTGTCGCTCAGCACGGAGTAAACTCTCCCCAGGATCTGACGGGGGAAATGAGCGTCCCACGTTCATCCCCGCACTCCCACAGGTAAGAAAACGCCAGGCCGAGGCCAGCCAACTCCCCTACCGCCACCCGGGCGGGGGCTGAATGCCAGGGCCTGGCCGGTCGCCGCGGGCCGGAGACCTGCATACCTGGAAGCGGCGGGTGGCGTCCTCCTTATCACCCTCGCCCACCCGGTCGGGGTGCACTTGCAGGGACACCTTGTGGTAACCGCGCCGGATCTCGCCGTCCGAGGCCTCGCGCCGCACGCCCAGCACCCGGTACAGGTCAGCGGTCCCGAACACTTGCTCGCACAGCTCCAGGAGTGCCATAGCAGGGCGCGGTGGGCGGACTGGGCGACCTCGGCCAACAGGGAGCTACAGCGGCCGCCGCTCCACCCGGGCGCTCGCTTTTTCCCGCCCAAAAACCCGAGGGCGCCTGCGTCACAAGCGGCGCCGCGCAGCCGCGCTTTACGACGGCCGCCCTACGGGGCGTGGGCGGGGCCGAGGCCGGGGCCTCCGCGGGAACCTGGGTGGGAGCAGGTGTCAGGTGCGCGGTGAGCCGTGCGGGCTTGGGAGGCAGGCTCTGCTAATTGCACTCCATGGCAGCAGCAGGTGATGGCTCAAGCGCTTGGGGTGCTGCCACCCACTCAGGGCACCTGGCTGCAGGCTGGCCCTGGGCCTACGGCATCTCAGCTATTTGGGGAGTGAAGCAGCAGATGGCTTCTTCTCTCTGCCTTCAAAATGATTTTCTAAGAAACTTCCATGGTAGTGGAGGTTTCATGACTCAAACCCTCCCCTTCATAAAGTGCTAAAGCATAAGATTGTTTTATTTGGGTTATGGCAGGCTGCCTGCTAGGTGCTAGCAGGGCCAACAAGCCTGGAGAACACTGGGGAAGGTCCAGGAGAGGGAGAGCTGCTGGGAAAGATGTGTGAGCAGAGCCAAACCAGAATTCCAGATGAATCCCTGAGTGGGCAGAAAATGAGTGGGAAAAACAAACACCTCAAAACCAGGAGTGTGTGTGGTGTCAAGCCAGGACAGGGCAAGAGGTCTCCTCTGCTGGTTCACTCCCCAAGTGCCTGTGACAGTGAAGGTTGAGCCTGACCCAAGTCACAAGTCGGGCACTGCATCAGGATTGCCCATGTGGGCAGGCCCGGCTCCTGGGAACAACAGCTGCTGCCTCTCTGGGTGTACCCCGGCAGGACGCTAGCCTCAAGGGACTCAAACCCAGGCGCTCAAGTAAGGTTGAAGGCATCGTACGCACTAGGCCAAACACCCACCCCATATTAACAGCGCTGATGCTTCTCAGAATTGCCAGCATTTTTAAAATGTTTCTCCTTCCCAGATCTAAGGTCCAACCCAGCTACAGTCAGTTCTTTTCCACCTGCCCCGGCCTCAACATCCCCTTAACTCAAACCTGTTGGCCACAACTCCGGGCAGGCAGCAGTGACCCCAGTACCTGTGGCAGCTAGCAAGTGCCCACAGAGCACAAGGACCCAAGGGGTGAGGTGGCACATGGACAGGGCTAAGAACTTTTCTGTGAATTTCCTGCACCTGAAGTCTGTGTTTGATTTCCACAGAGTGTGCACTAAAGGCAGCTCCAGTGCACGGGGGCAGAGCACGGCAGCTCTGCAGGAGCAGCCACTGGCACAGCTTTGGCACAATTGGTCATCTGCCTCGACACCATTCCGCCAGTGACCTTCCGCTTGGATTGCTTACAAGCTCTCACCTGGATCGTTTTTCTTCTCCAAGCAGAGAAGTCAGAAAGGACTTGGCAGGTAGGCATGTGACAGTTCACATCGGGCATCCCTGGGCATGCTTGCAGCGCTGACCCTAAGCCTTCTCACCTGTATCCATGGAGATAACTCTTCCTTATCTTCCTGCTCCTGTAGAATCCTCCCGAACATAGAGTGCACACAGGTGCTGCCTGAGGGACACTCTCCTGCAGGTTCTCATTCTGACAGTGAGGCTGTTACAGCCTGAAAGGCTATGTTCATACCCAGTCTTATAAATTTGAAATCGTGTGTTGGGTAAGATGATATAAATCTCCAATTACAAAAACAATAAGCAAGGTATCTGTTTCCTTATGTATTGGTGCAATAAGGAAGGCATGAGTCTGCCTGATTAAGGAAGGATTTGTACATGCCACAAAAATGCTGACAGGAGGGCATGAAGCAGGGATGTCATGGAGGGCCCCAGCTAGACACACTGGCTGGCCAGCAGCCCCAGGGCGCAACCCCGAGGTACCACCCCCCCTTGCCAGCCTTTCTCACGACACAGGCCCAAAAAGCTAGACTCTGCTGTGCAGGACAGGAACAGATCTCTGGCCCTTCTTGGGCCAGAAACTTCATTTATTGACCTCCAAATGCCACCAGGAGGTGTGCCTATGAGTTTGTTAGAGAGCTGTGCCCTCATTCCCACTGCTCGGCTCACTGCAGACCGCTCTCTTCTGTCTCGTCACCCTTGGCATCTGCTTTCTGAGATGCTAAGAGGACTTCCTGTGCCCGTTTCCTCCGCAGTCTCTCAGCATTTGTGACTATCATGGGGTGCAGAGGGAAAAAGCCAGCAAGACCTAAAAAAGCAACACATTGTGTGTTTAGTGGAACCCAGAGCCCACAAGCCAGCGAAGGCCTGGAACTCTGCCCCTACCCCACTCTCAGCACTGAGAGTGTTCAAACACCTGCTTCTCCCTCTCCTGGGACTACCTCTTCCGCCCCCCCTCCTCTCTGCAGAGTTTACCCCCTGCTTGAATGAAAGGCCAGTGGACAGATGGCCACTGGAGACACACAATGACCCTCCCCCGACTTTTTTTTTTTTTTAAGATTTTAATGCATAAAACTCCAGTCGCCAATAAAGTCACAAGGACATACCAATGGCAACTCAGAGCATAACCCGGGCTCCCATTTGATCCCAGTAGCCTGGAGAGCTGACCTCACTGTCCAACCCCCTCGGTGGGCGCCAAGGCCAGGGCCCAGTTACCCAGCAGCTTTTCCACAGGCTTGGAGAGGTGGGCCCCGCAACCGATCCAGTGCCGGATCCTGTCCAGGTTGAGGGCGACAAGCTTTTCTCCGTGGCTGTTGGGCAGTGGGTCGTAGGAGCCCAGCTGCTCCACGAAGCGGCCATCCCTCGGGCACTTGTTGTGCGCGGCTACGATGCGGTAGAATGGGCGGTTGGTGCAGCCACCCAAGGCCAGGCGGATGGTTAAGTGTCCCCCGCGGTAGGCCTTGCAGAGCGGGGCGGCTGTCGGGACACAAGCAGTGAGGGTGTCGGGGAAACGAAGCAGGTGCGACAGGCCAGGGGCGCACCTCCACTCCGATCTTGCAGTGTGCTTCTCGGCCCAGAGGAGATCCCCCTCAGCCCACCCGCACCCCGCATTCGCCCGCCCTTTACCAGCCGTGACCGCGCCGGGCCTCAGCTGCCCATCTGTGCAATGGCACAGGACATCAAGTGGGAAGACTAGTAAGAGGAGTCTGTTTCGGGTTCGGGGGAACCTCGGGGCCGACAGGGAGCACAGCTCCATCGGGTTCCGCACGCCTCAGGCCCCCGCCCCGCGATCGCCAGGACGGCCTCAGGCGGCCCGGCTCACTCACTCAAGTGGACCATGGCGCGTCGCTCCTCAGGTGGGCGCGTCGCCTGCACCAGCCGGACCCCGCTGTCAGGGAGCGGATCCACACGCTCCCCTTTCCCCCATCTATCCCGACAGCCCCGCTGCCGGAAGCCGAGGGTCCCCGAGCTCCACCTCTTCCTTCTTTCGTCTTTTTCCCACAGCGCCGCTTGGTGCTTTAAGCTGCGGCGGAAGCGGCGTTTTTCCAGTTGGCGTTCCGGACGGGAGAGGTCCCATTCGGGAGCTGGGCTTGTGAGATGGCGAGGGTGCAGGGACACGTTTCTGCAACCCGTTTCTGCAATGAGGGACGCGGCGCAGTGTGGTGGGAAGACGGGGCCCATGCGGGAACTAACCTGGTCGTTCCTCGGGGGAAACCTAACGAGATTCGAAGTTAACTTCTCTGTTCAGCTTTGCCTCTCAGAAGCAATCACGCCTTTCCATAAAGGAACGAATCATTCAGACCCTTTAATTCCGGTAGTCCAGGAGTGCAGGGGCGCGGTGCAGGGCCTCGGGGTGCGCGTCTGAGGGCACCCTGTTGGTCACGGGCAGCCAGGAGCTCTGGCTGCAGGGAGGTCGTGCCCCATTCATCGCTCTGTTGCTTGGAGCTCCCAGAAGGGCGCTTCCCCAGCTGACAGGCCCCGTGCCTGAAGCAGTGACCAGTCTTAGCAGCTTCAAGGAACGCTCATGTGGAGATGTCTTCAATTCCAAATTGCAGAAGCCCAAATAATGACCCCACTATGCCTTAATTTATACACATAACTGTATAAATAGTATGTCATTTTACTAATATAAAATTATCTGTGACTTCAATATAAACTCCAGAACCACGCTGATGAATTTTGAACTTTCTTCCACTTTTTATTGTAATTTCGTTTATTCTTAATAAATAAAGCATCCAGTAACAGCCAGAGGCCGAAACATGTGGATGGGTCTCTGTGGTTAATGCTGCTTCTCCGGCTCCGTGCTTCACATGGTGAAAACTTTTTCTGGGAAGGAATGAGCTCGAGTCCATGTAGAAAATTCTAGAGTTGCACAGGTTATCAGAAAGATGGATTCCCAAAGCCAACTGTCTCCTGCACCGTGTGGATCTCTTCAAGCAGTCCCTCGTCTTTCAGTTTCAGCTATAAGAAGGAAGAGAATACATGGCATACCTGCATGGCTTAGGAGGCCTCTCATTTGTGAAACCACAACTACAGAACATAGTTCCCTGACATGGAATTATCTCTTTATATATTCCCAATGTAATGGAAATTCCATTAAAGGATTTTAGTGTTGTGCTGGTGATGTGGCTAGGTTTATTTTGTGAAAATTCATCAAGCACTAGGAACATTCATGATTTGCCTAATTATTTTGCCAGAAAAAGTGCAGGGTTTTACTGCAAATCTAGCAGCTCCCAGAGAATATTAAAGGTGCTAAAAACAGCCTCCAGGAACATGTGTCCTGGAATGCTCCCAATCCTGAACTAAGCCTGCACGTTCCTGCTTCCCAGTGCAGGCAAATGAGAGAGGCATTCGTGTCAGACCTTTATTGTGTACTTGTAGGCCTGCTCAGCTTCCAGTTGCCGTCCAGCCTGGAAAAAAAAAAAAAAAAGAAGTGTAGAAATGATAATGACGTTATGTCATTAACATGGTGGGGAAAGTGCCTGATGTAGTTTTCTAAGGCAGAGGATACTAAACTCTTCCCAGTTAACAGCTTCTAAATTCAAAGAGGAAGCAAGAAAATGAAAGTGGAAGGTAAAATATTAATGTGTGTGTTTCTAAAGGCTTGAAAACAACTGCTCTCTCATCTTTTCTGAAGCAGTGTGATTCATTCAGTCGGCTTGGAAGTGAAGCCATTCTGTTCAAAATAGTTAACATTCATAATGCATATGAGGTGAATTATAGTTTTCATTGTTGATCTTTTTTAAAAAAATTTATTTATTTGGAAGGCAAAACTAGAGAGAGAGAGAAAGAGAAATGTCCATCCACTTGTTCACTCCCCAAATGACAGCAATGGTCAGGACTGGGCTGAGCCAAAGACAGAAGCCAGAAGCTTCACCTGTGTCTGATGTGGGTGCAGCAGCCCAGGCACTTGGATCATCTTCCATTGCTTTCCCAGGTGCATTAGGAGGGAGTAGATTGGATGTGGTGCAGCTAGGATTTGAACCTATGTCCATATGGCATGTGCTGCAGAGGACAGCTTAATCCCATTTAATGCTAACCTCCTGTTGGCCTTAATTTTAAATGCTTTACTTGCATTCATTCTTAATTCTCAAGATCTAGGTGACAATAGCTGTTCTTTACCACTTCTGATTTACAGAGAGAACCTAGGCACAAAGAATAAATAACTTGCTAAGGTCTTAAGCTAATAAGTGGAAAAGTCAGGCTTTATTTTACATGTATTTTAAATAATTTTCAAGCTGCATTGAAAAGCAAACAACAACAGAGATCTTCTATCCACTGGTCCACACAGCAGGGAATGGACCAGACCAAAACCAGATTAACTCAGCCTGGGGTCTTTCATGGGGTGGCAGGGACCCAAGTACTTGTTTTTAGTCAATCTCTTTCAGTCACCTACTCGGGGTTCAACAAATGCCCAAACACAATACAGTCAGATGTCATTTAATGATGGGACTATGTGCCAAGAAGTTATTAGATGGTTTCAGGGTTGTGAATATTATAAAGTGTGCCCAGGCAAATTAAGATGGTTTCATCAATCACCAGGTAATACAACCATATGGGATCATTTTTGTGATACTATGCAGCATATGATTATATATTATTTCTGAAAATTCCTTAGGGAAGCTAGACTGTTCTTAGACTGATCTTTCTGTTAGGTCACTTATGCAGCTGGAGTCATGACTCTTGCAAGGAATGGTGGGTGAAAGCCTTTTTCCAAACAGCTGGTGGTTCATCAGTTCTCTTCCATGTGGACTTCAAGCCTTGTAAAGGCTAAACTGGGCTTCTCCACGTTACAGTGTCCCAGAACTTCAACAGAGCAAGAGCAATAGCTGCAGTAAAGGCCTAGCCTTGGAGAACTCACACAATGTGATTTGCACCCTATTCTACCACAGGAAGTCACTAGCTCAACCAAAATTCAGGTGCAGAGAAATGAAAAAGTCCCCATTTCTTCAAGAACAGAGTGTCAACATCACATTGCAAACTATGGATTTCAAAGTACAATTAATCAGGGTTCTTCATTATAAAAATCTACTACAAGTAATTTTTCTATTTTTATGTACTGACTTACCACACTTAGAATCTTAAAACTATCCTGTCACCTAGGTCAGATGGCTGGCATTGCTCAGAGTCTTCTGAGGCTAACATCAGGGCTTATCTAGCTGGGCTTTTATGTCCAGGTTCTGCAGAAGCAGCCACCTCAGAGCTCCCTCAGGCTGCTGGTGGAATTCAGCTCCTTACACTTCCTCAACGAAGGTCCCCATGGCCTTGCTGGTTTCAGTGGAGACTGCTGTTAGCTTCTAGAGGCCACTCACATTGGTTGTCATCCTCAAGTTAGTGACAATGTGTGGATTTCTTCCTGGGATTCAGCTCTGTCTGACTTCCCTTTCTACCCCTGCGAGAGAAAACTTAACTTTTAGAAGATTACTAGACTGGCTGTTAGATAATATTTATATTTTACGGCCAACTAGTTTGGCACTTTAATCTTTAAAATCCTTTACACTAGGACCTCAATAAGTACTTGAATAATCTTGGGGAAGACAAGAATCTTTAGGATTCTAGCTACCATGAGACCTCATAGTTGAAACTGTCATATGACTTCCTCTTTGACCCATAAATTAAATCCAAGCAAGTTTTATGTTCCCATGTATACATGTGTGTGTATGTGTGCATGTCTTTGGCTTATAGTTACACTGTGTTTTTATCTTATTCTAGCATGTATTTGTTAAACCTTTCTTGTGGTTTAGCATGTGGCCAACTTTTACGAATAACTTATTTGTGCTTAAAAAGAATTCAGATTTTCTCATTGGTGTTGAACTCAATTCAGTAAACTGGGTTATATAGTTTCAACACATTTTTTCCCTATTTGAACCATCAGTTTCAGAGAAATACATTAGGATCTTTCATACTGAGTGTTGGACATGTGGACTGGCGGTTGAGACACTTACTGTGATGCCCACATTCCACAGCAGAGTATCTGGTTTCAAGTCTTGGCTCTGCTCTCAATTGCTCCTCCCTGATGATGCAGACAATGGGAGACAGCAGGTGACAGCCCCAGTAGTCAGGTCCCTGGCACCCAACAAGTGAGGGACCAGCCTGGGCTCCTGGCTCGCAGATGCAGGCTTTCGGCCCCAGCTAATGTGGGCATTTGGGGGTGAACCAGCGGATGGGAACTCACCTCTGCTTTCTGTTTCTTATAAACATTTATAACTTCTTTAAAACATTTGTTGCTTTCAAGATTTTTTATACTAACCTTTTTGGTTTAAAGATGAGGAAACTAAGGCCCAGAAGGCTGATGTGCTGTGGATCCTATATCTAGTTAAAGTAGAACTGAGGTAAGAATTCAAAAATTGTGCCAGCAATGTAGCACAGCACGTTGAGCCACCACTTGAAATGCCAGCATCTGATGTTAGAGTGCCAGTTCAATTCCTGGCTACCCCACTCCCCATTCAGCTTCTTTAAGAACGAACACCTTTGGACAGTAGTTCAAGAAAAAAAGAAAGAAAGAAAGAAAGAAAGAAAGAAAGAAAGAAAGAAAGAAAGAAAGGAAGGAAGGAAGGAAGGAAGGAAGGAAGGAAGGAAGGAAGGAAGGAAGGAAGGAAGGAAGGAAGGAAGGAAGGAAGGAAGGAAGGAAGAAAGAAAGAAAGAAAGAAAGAAAGAAAGAAAGAAAAAGAAAGAAAGAAAACAGACTAGTAAGGCATCCCTTTAGCACATCCTTCACCTGGTTTACATTCTGATCCATTATTGCTTCCATTTTTGGAATGTCCAGTCCAGCAAAACACCTGAATATAGGATTTTAAAGCACAATGCAAGTAGAAGCTGCCCAACCTTGGCCCTTCGTTTATCATCAGTATAAAGACCAAATCTAGACTTCATCAAACTTCAACTGTCATTCTTAAGTTGTCCTCTCACTGATGCTTGCTAATTTGGTCCCTCATCTTGTTCTCTAAGGGGATACTGTGAAAGGATAATAAACACTGACTTCCACTAGAAATTGTTTATTTTCCCTCAATTTGTGCAGAACATAGTTTTCTTCTTAATTGCTTTAACTGAATAAGGCTCAATGAATAACTGTAATTCAAAATATATTTTAAACCTCTGATAAACTTATAAAAATGATTGTAAACTGTATCATTCCTGATTAGACAGAACTTTGTGAACGGCTTGAAATACATTTTCTACTTCTATTTTGAAGGAAACAAGCAAAAGAAAATACTCACTTTCAGGCAGACCAGAGCCAGATACGCCCATACTTCAGCATTGTAGTTGTTCAAGGCATTGGCTTCAGAGAGCGCGTCCTCAGCCTCTGTGAGCTCCTCCAGCTAGACCAAAGGGGACAAGGGAGAGGGGTTTTCACTCATGCCAGCTGGGGTCAGCTTAGAGGAGACCACTACCTCCAGGGACCATCAGAGCCTGTGACTCATACCAACAGTTTCTGATTTTTTTATATTTTGGCATCCTAATTCTTGTTTTAAATGAAATCATGTGTGGTTGCGTGATATCAGAAACAAAAGTAGCACTATTTTGATGGAAAAGTCTAATGGGGTGATCTGGAGGGCTGTATCCAGGCTCTTGTCTCACACTTTTCCTTGCCCCTCCTGGCAGACCTTTCAGGGCATCTGTGAACCATGAAATGCAGGTGGCAGTGTTGGAAGCCAAAAGTATTTACTATCCTGTGCTCTTCATTCAGCACTTAACATAATAGGCTCTCACACACAAATTTAGTTTTTTCTTTACAATATGCATCCCTTTCTTGAAGTTAAAGTTCTACCATTTCTTCAGTGACACATTGGTCATTCAGTAGCACATCATTAACTTCAAGTTGTTGTAAATTTTCTAGTTTTCTTCCTGTTGTTGATTTTGTTGTATGGCTTTTCATTTAATGGAAGGTATAGTAAGTGTGTAATAGGGACTATCATATCTAGATGTGAAGGTACAATGCAGTATATGTCTTCCAAATCAAAGATGGACTCCCAATGAAACTGTTCAATATATCTTGAAAATAGGATTCTGGACTCTGTGAAGGATTACACCACTATAATAATATGGGGGAAATCAGTTGGGGGAAGGGAATTTGAAGAGGGCAAAAGGGAAATCCCGGAGCCTATGGAATTGTATCCTAAAATAATAATAATTTTAAAAATAAAAAAATATTTAAAATAAATTTAAAAGTAATAATTTTAAAAATAAATTTAAAATAAAAATTGTTAATGATTTAAAAATAATTTTTAAATTTGTCAAAACACTATTTTCTAGAAACACTCCTTTTTCTTAGTATCAGTGTCTCACAGCGCAGTCATGAGCATTCAATGCTGTATGCAGAAAGTCTAGGGTGCACTCATGCTCCAGGCCTACAGACATTATCACTACATCCTAAAATTGCTGGTGTGCTTTGTAAAATCTTCCAACAGGCCAACTGAAGACAGAACAGGTCTTTCTCAAAAGTATCTTATCATTTATTTTATTTTATTTGTTTTTTAAGATTTATTAATTTTATTTGAAAGAGTTAAAAAGAGAGATCTTCCATCTGCTAGTTAACTCTCCAAGTGGTGGCCACAATGGCTGGAGTTCAATCCACCCACAGTTGGGAGCCTTGAGCTTCCTCTGGGTCTCCAGCATGGGTGCAGGGTCCCAAGGTACTGGGCCATCCTCTGCTTTCTTAGGCCACTAGCAGGGAGCTAGATCACAAGTGGAGCACCTGGAACTAGAATTGGTGCAGCAGACAGAGAGTTAGCCTGGTATGCCACTGTGCCAGCTCCCATTTTCTCCGTTTTAAAAGAGGGGAACAGGAGCTAGCCTGCTGATGCAGAAGGTTAAGCCGCTGCCTATGATGCCGGCATCCCTACTGGGGCAACAGTTCTAGTCCCAACTATTCTACTTTCAATCCAGCTCCCTGCAAATGTGCCTGGAAAGCAGTGAAGTGTGGCTTGAATGCTTGCAATCCTGCCACTCTTGTGAGAGACCTGGGTGGAGTTCCAGGTTTCTGGCTTTAGTCTGACCCAGCCCAGTCACTGCAGCCTCTGGGCAGTGAACTAACGAACGGAAGATCACTCTCCTACACTCTCTGACTCCCCCTCTCTCTGTAACTCTTTCAAGTATAACAGAATAAATCTTTTAAGAATGGATGGAAAATCAAATTTCAACCATGCCCATACTTAGGCTCACAATGTGGATGTTACTGAGACACCGAATCCACCTACATTTGCTGAGGAACTACTCTGTGCCAGGCAGCATGCTAGATTCTGAGATTAAAAGAAAATACAATACAATCCCTGCCTCCCATGAATCCACTGAAAGATAAGAAAAAAAGTGACAGGAGAAAAGGGCTGCCTACAGCACCCAGGAGGATCCAGCAACTGTGGTGGGACGGAGGGGAGGAGCAAGAGAAGAGGTAAGACTTGGAGAGAAAGGGGCAGAACCACTGTGGGAGCCCGGGAAAGCGGAGCTTGAGGAGGGATGTGAGCCACAGAGTGAGTGCTAAGGTGACTTCTGAGGGCCCCTGCATTTGGCAATTTGCAAATTCTTGTAGCAAAGTATCAGCTAAGTGCCAAGCTGTGATAATGTGCATTGTTGATAAGTTAAAATACTTTCCGGCAGAGTACAGGTGAAAATACAGCCTCTCTAGGAGGCACGTTAACATCATCATTTAAAGACTAAAAACAGGTTTAGGAATGTATCCTAAGGTATTAGTGAGAGTTAAGTACAATGATTCATGTCCAAGAATATTTATCCTAACTTTATGTTGAGAATAGTATAATTGTGCAAATAAACATCAAAGTTCAATTAGTGATTGATCAAATAAATCACGATATATACACATAGATATTTGTGCAGTGTGTAACTAAACACACTGATGAGGCAAAGATTACTTTGATAACTTTATAATGTTTAATGGAAGTGTTTTGGCTTTTATTTCTATCCCAATGAAAATATTTTTGTTATTGTCTTCTTTTTTTATTTTATTTTTGATGATTTAGATATAGTTGATTAGGATGCAAAGGGCTAGAGGAAAGTGGGTAAAACCATTGTTTCCACATTCTCTTTTTTCCTTCCTTTATCTGGGGGGACAGGAGGAGATAAGAAGCCACACCCTGCCTACCAAGAAAATGTTTTTTATAATGTTCAAAATAAAAGTCTGGCTAATCCCAAATAGTTGGTATAGTTGGTTTCTTGCACTTTTGCCAGTGCTGCCATGTTTCTAATAGATAGAGAGGTATAAAAATATAAATCAAGGAGATAGTAAAACTTAAAAGAGTAAGGTATTCAGAGGAAAGGAATCATGTGGGATCAAAAACACACAAGAAATTGGGCAGGAACAGCAGGATGTTTGCATCTGTGGAGGACAGGGAAGAAAGGAAGGGGGTGTGGGGACCTTCCAGGGGTATGCACTGACGCTACCCCCTGAACCTGCAGCAGTTCCTCCTGCCTTTCAAAGGGCTACTGTGCCTAATAATCACCCATCCCTGGGAGCAGACTCATCTCTCATAGCACCCTTTTCTCACAATCACATCACAAAGTGTCTGTAACCAAATAACACTAGGATTTAAAAACTGAGGGTGACAACTATGGGACCTCTGACAGCTGCACCCCCAGCACACGGTCGGCTGTCTGCCTTCAGCTTCTTACCCGGTAGCAGGCGATCCCCAGGCCCAGCCAGGTGAGGCACGAAGGTGATCTTTTACAGACCTGCAGGTAGGTTTTCTTAGCCTTTTCGTACTGTAGAAAGAAAGCACCACTAAGCTACTGTTATTCTGAAGGCCTCAAACACTAGGATTTAAAAAATACTGATGGGACCTCTGATAATTGTATTCCAGAACAGTCTAAATTTTTTCCAAGACTGGTTTATTTATTTGTTTATTAGAAAGGCAGATTGAGAAGGGACACAGAGAAAGATCTTCCATCTGCTGGTTCACTCCCCGAACAACTGCAACAGCCAGGTCAGGCCAAAGCCAGGAGCCAGGAGCTCCATCCTGGTCTCTTACATGGGTGGCAGCGGCCCAAGGACTTGGGTCATCTTCCCACTGCTCTCCCAGGTACATTAGCAGGGAGCTGAATGGGAAGTGGACCATTCAGATGCACTAATATGTGACGCTGGTATCATAAATGGCAGCTTAACTTGCTGTGCCACAACACTGGTCCCCAGAACGAGCTGAGTTACCTGAGTAATGTATTGTTACATCTACTTTCAGAGAACACACACCAGAAGACCAAGTAGAAGAGATGGACCGATCAATACATTGAGGTAAGGAATTAGTGTTTTGCAAGTTCTAGGCAACCACAGTGATTATCCCAATTCCACAACTGCTTCACAGACCAGGTTTCTCTCCTCAAAAGCGACCTCATGTGGCATTATGCTAGACACACACCCTACACTGAGTCTCTTCCTTGGAGATAGAAGTTTAGTCTCAGTGGGGCATTCATTCCTGTATTATACTCCAACGTGAGAGATGGCTCCACAGCAAAACCTGACCAAATAGGTCAGAACCTACTTGCCTATTAGACTGCTTAAGCCAGAAGAAACGTGAGGTTGCAGCTTTCAATCAACACCAGAAAGAAAAGCTTCTCTTATCTTCTTTACTGCAGAGCGGTAGCAATTTCTCTCAGGCCTTTCCACCAACATATTATAAAACACTGCACATGCTTAGTGTCATTGTTGATTTACATGAAAAAGAAAGAAAACTAGGGCTTCTGGGATAGGAGGATTAAATGCAGTCAAATGAGAAGCTGGGAGCCAACAGGCCTTTTGGAGAATGCTGGTAAAAAGCATCTACAGTGGTCTGAGTCCATGATGGTTTACTCTACTATCCAGTTTTACTTTGAAAATTTCCACAATGGAAAGTTCTTTTTATTTTATTTGTTTTCTTTTTTTTTAAGTTTTGAGGTATCCCTAAAATATGGAATATCAGGTGAAGGTACCCTTTGAAGTGCAATTAGCAAGATTAAATAAACCTTTGTTGTTGATGAAGTCTGGAGAACTCCCTTTGAGGCTATGACACTTAGTTAAGCTCAGAATGTTTCTATTATGGCAAATTAAGTTGTGGCCAAAATAGCATTTGCTGAATTCTTAATTTTCAGTAGTGTAATGGGTAAAACCAGACTATTCTCTCTCTCTCTATTTTAATTTTGATAATCTTTAAATAGTTGATTAGGGCACAAATGTTTAAGGGCTAGAGGAAAGTGGGTAAGACCATTGTTTCCACATTATTATTATTATTATTGTTATTTTCTGTATCTGGGGTAAGGGATTTGATAAAGGGAGAAGCCTACCCATCCCCCACCCATCCCAGATCCCTGATGTGGGGCATGCTCCGAGGGTTCTACTCAAGTGAAAACCAGATTATTTTTTAACAGTCTGGGTTTGAGTCCTGTTTCCACTGATTACTAATTATCTGAGATCAGGCCAGTCAACTGACCTTTGGATGTGAAAGGGTTATTATCCTATTGCTCTTTGTAGTCCACACACATGGATGTGAACACTAGAATGATCATCAGGTTGCAGACCATGGCCCAAAGGACAGACACTTCCCCTCCCTCATCCCTCACCTCTTTCTCTTCCAGGTAGATGAGCCCTAGGCGCAGGAAGATGAAGTGCATCTCAGCAGCATCTACCACGAAGCTAATGGTGCGCTCGTAGCAGGCTTTGGCTTCCCCGTGGCTCCCACTCAGAAAATAGAGGTGGCCCTTCAAGCCCCAGACATTAGGGTTCTGAGAAAGGGAAGAACAAGCAGTGCTCAGGCTGAGGCACCTTAATGATGTCTGCTTAGCACTGATGGTTCATTTATTTCCTTTCTCCAATTGCATCCAGGAAGAATCCCATTCAGAGGCATGGAAGGTGCTTCTATAGGACTGTCTTCTCATTTCTTTCACATACTCCTCAAGGCCATCTTGTCTTAAGAAAAACACGGGGTTCACACAGAGAAAACAGAAGTCTAAAAGCCTGAAATAACATCCTTCTTTCTCTGCCCTTTGCAAAACTCAAGATTACTGAAGAAAAGCCAATGGAAAGGTATAGATTGATGAGTTTACTTGCAGCTGATGAGCCCCAACCCTCAGATCACAAAACTTCCCCTATGACATGCCATCTCTACCTCTAATACTGCCTGCTCCTCCCTTCCTTAGACTCACGAGACCGTAGCAGAAGTCATTACCAGGTAGTCCATCTGGGCTGCTAGTTGAAGATATTCCTCTGTCTTGGCAAAGTCCTTCTTCAGAAGGTGTGTCTGGGCCAGCACCAAGTAGTACTCACAGCTGGGGCCTCCTTGAGGGCATAACACCTCATGGGCAAGTGCTCTGTGCATATACTGCAAGGGAAAATCAGATTCTAAGAAATCTTGTAGTAAGGCCCTCTGAAGGGATTTGTGGAAAGTGGTTCGTATTTGGATATTCTTCCCGTTGGGGTTAGGTTGAGCTCTCAAAAGCATGTTTGGGTCCCTAATGTGTCAATAAAGGTAATAGTGGTATTAAAAAAAAAAAGCATATTTGGGGCCCGATATGGTAGCCTAGTGACTAAAGCCCTCGCCTTGCATGTGCCAGGATCCCTAATGGACACTAGTTTGTGTCTCAGGACTCCATTTCCCTTCCAGCTCCCTGCCTGTGGCCTGGGAAAGCAATAGAGGATGGCCCCAAAGCCTTGAGACCCTGGAAGAAGCTCCTGGCTCCTGGCTTTAGATTGGCTCAGCCTGGCCATTGTCACTTGGGGAGTGAATCCGCGAATGAAAGATCTTTCTCTCTGTCTCTCCTCCTCTCTGTATATCTGACTTTCCAATAAAAATAAATAAATCTTTAAAAACAAACAAATGTGGTTTCTGTTTTGCATGCATTTAAGCTTGTAGAGATAAACCAACATGGACAGAATAAGTTGTTCATATTTCCAGATACTCTGACCTGCACAGCATTGACTTTTAGCAAGAAGCGAATGGTCTCCATGAAGATGGTGGTGGGTGTTTGGGAAACACCAAAAGGGCTGGGATGCAGAAAGGCTGATGATTCTTGACATTTTGAGGCTTCTGAAAATATTACATTTGAAAGACAGAAGGTTAGATGTGAAGAGAAATAGCAAAAATTCAGAAACACAAATGCAACCAGCAGGGTATTCTGATGTCACACATGAGATGGACCATGATCTGGAAAGCTTAAATATCTCCAACAATAGTCCACCAGAAGCAGAACTCAAGACACTGACAAAGTGAAATGGCTGGCGGTTCACAGTAAGGTTGCAAACAAATGAAGGGTTTTTCAAAAGTATTCACATCTCTTTGAATGTGAAACAATCTGCAGATACACTGAAGACAAAGGATCATTAGGAAAGGTGCGGGCCCCCGGCGTGATGGCTCAATAGCTAAATTCTCACCTTGTGAGCGCTGGGATCCCATATGGGCACCGGTTCATGTACTGGCTGCTCCACTTCCCTTCCAGATCTCTACTCATGTCCTGGGAAATCAGTAGAGAATAACCCAAAGCCTTGGTATTCTGTGCCCATGTGGGAGACCCAGAAGAAGCTCCTGGCTCCTGGCTTCAGATTGGCTCAGCTCTGGTTGTTGCGGCCACTTGGGGAATGAACCAGTGGATAGAGGATCTTTTTCTCTACTATCTGCAAATCCGATCTGCTTTTCCAATAAAAATAAATAAATCTTTAAAATAAAAAGTTCTTGGCCGTAACTGGCTTTTCTCTGAGTTAAATAAAAAAATCTATGTTTATTCACTTTATTGTTGAATGTGGTTTTCAGAGACCAGAACAATGAAAGAAACACAGGCAACAGGACAGATTAATCAGTTTCAAACAACCTGTATAATTTCTTTATACCCTTCTTTAAACTAGAAATCTTTATTCAAATTTACCTTTTTTCTCTGATACTTCTTTAAGAAATGTATTGGATGGCTTTAGGCCCACATTTGGATCCTGAGGTTGTGCAGCCAAAATGGGTTCTTGTGGTTCAGCCTGCAGTTTGGAGGATTCTTCAAGAAATTCATCAAGAATGGATAGTGTAGTTCCTGGAGCTGAAAGGATTAAATTATAACTTAGAATTACAGGAGGTCAAAATTACAAGGCATGAGAAATATATTCCTTAAATAGTACATGAATGATGCAGATTTTTTGATAAACATGTTTCTGAATAATTTAAGGAGAACAAACCATAAACTCAAGACAGAGTTTCTGTCACTAGATGCCCCTGCACCCATCCAATCCCAGTGCGCAGCCCAAGTCATGAGACTGTCTATCAGATCCCTAGTGTACAAGTTACTTCCTAAAGCCAGGATCTCAAGAACCTGCATGGCAAAATTCACACAGTTTTAGAAAACAGTGCAGCCACTACAGGAACTCCATCACCTTCTCTCTGTGGTCAAATACTACCCAGGGAGCCAGTGACTGGAAGGTGTCTCACTGTCTCTGCCTCTTTCTCTGCTTCTCTACCTTCCAAATGCATAAAATCAAAAATCTTAAAAAGAAAAAAAACCTGATGGGGGGGTGGTTGAAGGATAAAGGAAGGTTAGATAAACTGCTAGGAATTTTCTCCACAAACCCATACACCAGATTGCAGCGAGTCACACGGGGGGTCTTTATTTGAGCAGAGAAAGATGGCCTTGGGGAAGAGAGAGGGAGAGAAAGCATGAGGGGGTGTACTTTTACAGCAAGGGACGGGCATCAGGGATACACTACCACTAGGGATTGGTGTATAGGGCCGTAGGATACAGGGATTGGTGCAGAACAGAGTTGTTTTCCTTTTTTGGAAACTTTGCAATGGATCAGGAGCTATCTAATGAGACTTAAATACACAAAGCCTAAAAAATGCGGAACTGGTGCAGGGTCTAAAATGATCTTCAGGGCTGACACTGGAGTCACTCCTCACATAAACAATACCAAAGACACAGGAAGTAATAGTTTCCAGAGTTCTGTAACATTATTGTGAACTGTAGTCACCAGTGCAGGAAAGCAGGGATGCTGAAAGGCTGATTTAATCATTTCACACTGTATGCACTGGTTGAAACACATGCTAATCAAAACTATTTTAAAGTAAACAGAGAAAAGCACCAAATTGTTACGTTAAATATGTTCAGCTCATGAAATGTCAATTTCATCTAAAAAAGTTCCTATAGCTGTCATGTAGAATTAAGACAATTAAAAATGTGTGTAACCAACATATGGGGGAGACAGATGCTAAAAGATACAAGGAAATCCCTCTCTAACTGAGGTTTACTATTTTGGGATATGACTCCAATTGGACCTTATGCCAGCACAATAATAAAAGATTACGTCTTGTTGGGTGTCTCCTCTCTGTTCACAAATCCCACTGTCTCACATTCACTGAGAATATTCACAGCAGCTATCATAGATATTCAGGCAGGTATCCACCAATGGATGAATGAATAAAAAAATGTGATATGTATACACAATTGGATATTATCCAACCAAAAATATTGAAATTTTGGCATTTGTGGTAAAATGTATGAAACAGGGGGTTGTTATGTTAAGTGGAATAAACCAGACACAGGAAGACGAATGTTGGATGTGCTTTTTTCCTGTCATCTGGGCTTAGGAGAGTGATTACTGGCCACTGAGAAGAGTTGGAGGAAGGGATGAGAAAGACAGAAGCAAGGATAGCAAAGAGTACACTCCCCTTTGCCTAACAGCAAGCTTCCCTTAGCTGCCAAACATACTAGCATCCTGTAATTGTTGTTTGCCTGTCTGTGGCATAGTAACTTGCTAAGCCCACACTGTAATCATTGCTAAAAATCTTACTTTTTTGCACTTTGGGATAAACCTAGACAGAACCGTTTGCAGGCAAACTCATGCCTGGAGACTGCACAGAGCAATTCCGAATGCGCTGCAGAAACCCTAGGCTGATCTCCCCGCTAACCAACACGCCTTGGAGGACTTCCCAGCAGCAGCCCTGCTTGGATACCCACTGCACTTCTGTAGTGGCTCCTTTGTTAGTGTGAATGTCCAAAGGGCTCTCCCTCCCCTTCCTTCCGCATCTGTTCTCTCACTGTGTTTATGTCTCATTTATACTAACTCCATAAATTCCCAAGCCCCTTTCCCAACGGGAAGACAGATTTGGGTTTTGTTGCACCTCTATCCCCCATCTTCTCACAGGCCTTCAGTAAAGCTTCTCTTTCAAGGACTGCGTAGCACCTGGTATTCTTTTGTTATTGTTATTTTATCATATAGTTTCACAGGCTCTGGGATTGCCCATCTTCCTCCTCAAGTCTCCTCACCCCCTACTTCCATCATTGAAGTGTTTCCTGGCATTGTAGGCACGGACAATGTTAGCAGGTACATGGTATCCTTCTAAGGGTATGGTGCAGGTAGGGTGAGTAGGTTGCAGGCTAGCTGGCAGGCATTAACAGAATAACAGGAGGTAGGTTTTCGTGTCCCACAGCATGGTGGGACAACTAGAGTTCCCAGGAACGCCTGGCATACGCATAAGAAGTTGGAAGGGAGGTGGTGGTAGGTGCAAAAAATAAACAAAAGGAAATGAAATGGAAATGTTATCTGCTTGATTGGGTCAATTCAGATGTATTAAAATATCACTGTGGGGCCCGGCGGCGTGGCCTAGCGGCTTAAGTCCTTGCCTTGAAAGCCCCAGGATCCCATATGGGCGCCGGTTCTAATCCCGGCAGCTCTACTTCCCATCCAGCTCCCTGCTTGTGGCCTGGGAAAGCAGTTGAGGACGGCCCAATGCATTGGGACACTGCACCCGTGTGGGAGACCCGGGAGAGGTTCCTGGTTCCTGGCTTAGGATCGGCGCGCATCGGCCCGTTGCGGCTCACTTGGGGAGTGAATCATCGGATGGAAGATCTTCCTCTCTGTCTCTCCTCCTCTCTGTATATCTGACTTTGTAATAAAGTGAATAAATCTTTAAAAAAAAATTTAAAAAATATCACTGTGTACAGCACAAAAATTTACAAGTATTACATGGGAGTACTTTTTTAAACAGCACACAAAATAATAATGAAGGCAAGCAAAACAAAACAAAACACTATTTAATACATTAGAATGGTCTGATTTCCAAAATTGGAGGAAAAGAGTTGATTACGAGGAAAAGAGCGATTAGGAGTTGACACGGGCTGGCATTGTGGTGTAGCAGGTTAAATTGGCATATGAGATTCCAGCCTCCCATAAGGACCCCTGTTCAAGTCCCGGTTGCTCCACTTCTGACCCAGCTCCCTGCTTATGTGCCTAGGAAAGCTGCAGAAGATGGGCCAAGTTCTTGGGCCCCTGCAGCTACTTGGGAGACCTGGAAGAAGCTCCTAGTTTCTGGTTTTGGATAAGTCCAGCTCGGCTCTGGCAGCCTCATGCAGAGTGAACCAACAGAAGAAATATTCTGTCTCCCCAATTCTGTCTTTCAAATATTTGTCTTTTTTTTAAATAAAGGGATAAACAGAGTACAAAAGTGAAACAAATACAAAAAATATATAGAGAAATTTTTCATGGTAGAAATCTACATGAGAGGAGAGTGGGAGGAAAAAGCAAAACATTTACTCAGCTAGAATGGTATGTCTTAATAGGGATACCGAGGGTACAGTAATTCCCAAAAAAGATGAATCTCAATAGCAGAAGCTCTGACTACCAGCAGTAACAAACATTTAGAAGGGCTTCTCTTGTCATCCTGAAATAACTCAAAATTCCACATACTTGTGGCCAGTGCAACGGTGTGGCAAGCTAATCCTTTGCCCACTGGGTGCCAGTTTTGAATTCCAGCTGTTCCACCTCTGTTTCAGTACCCTGCTAGTGACCTGGGAAAACAGAGGAGGATAGCTCAAATGCTTGGGCTTCTGCATCTACTTGGGAGAAACAGAAGTTCCTGGCTGCTGGCTTCAGATTGGCTCAGCTCCAGCTGTTGTGGCCATTTGAGGAGTGAGCCAGTGGATGGAAGATTCTCTCTCTTTCTCTCTTCCAACCTTCACCACCCACTCTATAACTCTTCCAAGTAAAGTAAATCTTAAAAAAAAAAACACTAACATACTCATTTAGAGAACAATTATTTACTGAGTGCTTGCTATCTGACAACTTGTTCACCACTCTGCAGCACCATGCTCTGGCCTTACCTGCTGGGGCTTCTGTCTTGAATGCCACTGTAGAACCACTTGTGGCTGCCCAAGGACTCAAGACGGATTCTATTTTCTTTCCTTCTTCGGTGTACTCTACAGTACCAACACTCTTTTGCTTTGATACTTGTGCCTGAACCATTCGTGCCTGAAGCTGTTTGGAGGCCTCATGAAATGCCATTTCCATTCGAATATCATTATTCTGAATTTCATAGTACAAGCCTGCGTAAAGAAAGATGTTGACATTTATATGATGGATTTTCTAAGACAATATGATAAAGAATTTAATGTTTCTACATTATGAGCCACTGAAGAAAAAGAAAGCATCTTAAAATGGATCACAGGAAAACACTATACCAAGCAAAGTCCAGGCTATGACATTGGTGGGTTCCAAGCAGGTGGCATCCTCAAAAAAAATTTCTGCTTGCTCGTAGTTCTCCATCATGACCGCCAGGACACCACACAGCAACAAGCTGAGAAGAGACCACTGATAGGGTGAACATGGACCCGGGCCACACTGTGGGAGCAGGGCAATCCCACGCAGACGTTCATCTAGCATCCCATTGCCCTCCCACCCATACCTCTGGATGTGACTTTCGTTGAGTGACAGGGCTTTTCGAAAACACTCCTGGGCTTTGATGTTGTCCTCAGTTAGCAGACAGAAGGCACCATAATCTATCCAGTGATCCAGGTTCTGGGGCTCACGGACTAACCTCTAGGCAAGTAAAATATTATGAGCACCATGGCTACTGTGACTCTGTGACCTGTTTTTTTTCTTTTTTTAATTCATGTAACACCAAAAACACTCCACAAATACTATAAATCCTATGAAAACAGAAACCATGTATTTCCCATTGAGTCCCAAATGCTTACCACAATCATTTACTTTTGCTTTTAGGATGGGGGAAAGGGTCAAAGACAATTTTTAAGAAACAATTTAAAAATTGAATCTTTGGGCCCGGCGGCGTGGCCTAGCAGCTAAAGTCTTCGCCTTGAACGCCCCGGGATCCCATATCGGCGCCGGTTCTAATCCCGGCAGCTCCACTTCCCATCTAGCTCCCTGCCTGTGGCCTGGGAAAGCAGTTGAGGACGGTCCAAAGCTGTGGGACCCTGCACCCGCGTGGGAGACCCGGAAGAGGCTCCTGGCTCCTGGCTTTGGATCGGCGCGCACCGGCCGTTGCGGCTCACTTGGGGAGTGAATCATCGGACGGAAGATCTTCCTCTCTGTCTCCCCTCCTCTCTGTATATCTGACTTTGTAATAAAGTGAATAAATCTTTAAAAAAAATTGAATCCTCAAACCATTTCTTCCTAGTGTATATTACCTATACTTCCTAGTGTATACCAAACTAATACAATACTTCAAAGACATAAAGCTTCACTTTATATAGTTAATCAACTAAATATAATCATTTCTTCCATACTCTTGAGATGGCAATTAAAATTTATCTGTAAAGCCAAAAAAAAACCCTGCTTACATATAAATAAGTGGAAAGACATTCCTCATTCATAGATTTGAAGATTTATATTATTAAGATGTCAATACTATACAAAGCAATCTACAGATACAGTCCATATCAAAATTCTTAAAAAGTTAAACATGGAGTTGCTATATGTCCCTACAATTTTGTTCTTGAGTGCACTGCAAAAATAATTTAAAAACAAGTACTCAAAATATGCTCATATGAAAGTGTTACTGAATTTTGGGAGTTTTGAATATTCTAAATATAAATCCTTCATCAGGATTTGGGGAAATTTTCTCTTGATTTGTGTGTGTTTTCTTTTTTTTTCATTTCTTTCACAGAACAAAAGTTTTGAATTTTGAGTAAGGTCCATCTATCACATTGTAATGTGTCTCATGGTGCTTTGATGTCACACCTAAGAAATCTTTGCCTAACTTCAGGTCAAGATTTCACCCCTGTCTCTTCTAAAACTTTGTTAGTCTCGGAGCTGACTTTTCTGAAATGTTTAAGGCTTAAATCAAGGTTCATTTTAAAATGATACATGGATTATCGATTATTCTAACATTATTTTTCCCATTGACTAAATTACATCTTTGTAAAATAATCAAATGATCTTTCTCATGTGGGCATGTTTTTTGACTTTCTGTTTTAGTGATCTAACGTCTACTCTTTCACCAATCAAGTTTTAAACAATCAGTTACTATTTATGCCTATAATTTACAAATAATAGTAACAATCTCTAGGAAGATGTTTGATCACCTCTTCATAATACACCGCTGCCATTTCGAAGTTCTCATTGACTTCTGCTTCAAATGCAAAGAGTCGAAGCTGGTCGCTGCTTGTGGGAATGTTTGAGACAGTGCCTTGGACATCATCTGGCATGATCTTGAAAACATCAAGATGTTAAGCAGACAAAACGAAGCAGTTATAAGTAAATTCTAAAAACTGGATGTGGCAGAGTGGACATCTCTCCTAGCAGCTGTGATGCCTCCAGCCTGCATCTGGACACTCGGGTTCAACTCACAAGCACTCTGCCTCCTGACCCCAACCTCCTGCCAGGGCAGACCCTCGCAGGCAGCAGTGCTGGCTCAAGTAGTTGGATTCCTGCTAAGCACATGGGAGACCTGGATTACAGTCCTGTTGCCAGTATCTGGAGAATGAAACAGTGGAGGGGAGCTCTGCGTGTGTATGCGTCTATCTCTCGCTGTCTCTCAGTTTCATACATAATTTTTTTTTTAATTTAGAGGCAAGGGTCTGGCATGGCACAGCAAGTTAAGCTGCTGCTTCCTGACAGCAGCATCACAGATCAGAGGGCCAGCTGGACATACTGATTCCTGTCCAGCTTCCTGATGATGTGCCTTGGTAGGCAGAGGAAGATGGCCCAAGTTCCAGGCCTCTGTTACCCATGTGGGACATCACAATTGAGTTCCTGGTTCCCAGCTTCAGCTTGGCCAAGACCTGGCTACAGTGAGCATTTGGGGAGTAAACCAGCAACCGAGAGATCTCTGTCTCTGCTTCTCTGTCACTCTTTTTAAGTAAACAAATAATCCTTTTTTAAAAAATCAAGAGATCCAGTTATGACATATAAAGTGACACAGTTTTCTTCAGTCTTGCCAATACAGAAAAGGAGTAAGAGTGAACCAAGAGGGAAATTATCAAGGTGAAATAGCTGACAGAGGATATATGCAAAGAGAATATATTGTTTTTCTGATTTTTCCAGATATGTCTAATGCATCCAGACTAGGAGAATTGGTCTGGTATAATTCATGATCCCTTGGGTAAGAAGTGTAACAAGGGAAGACACTGGTTCCCTCTAACCTCTGCCATCATAAATCAGTGACTAACAAAGTTTCTAAGAAATGTGGAGTAAACCCAGGCGGTCACAGGTCTTTTACGCGTTCATCACCTTTACCAGCCAGATGGTTGGCGCACAGCTTGGGTGTTTCCATGCACCCAGTGAGACTCAGGCCCTGGGAGGGAAGAAGACCCGACAAAAAAAAAAAAAAAAAAAAAAAAAAAAAAAGAAATGTGGAGTAAAGCCAAATTTGAGACTAGTCAGAATTTCTGATTCCTGGCTAAAGTCTCCATCCTTTGTTCTTTCCAGTTTTGATGAACTTGACCTCCAAACTTCTTTAGCAATACACTTCTCTACCCTACACTGACAGTTTACACGTCTGCTATCCCACTTCCAGAAACTACCTCCCAAGCCTTCCACCTTTTCTCCCCTACTTGGTCTGTTTAAGACTGCTGACTTCATTTCATTCATTTCTAATAAGCCCATCATTTCTCCTCAGCTGATCATCCTGAAACCTATTATATTCATCCATAATGTCCTCTCACCAGTGCATTCACATCTCAGGCATCACTGGTTTCTTTCCTGCATTTGTTCTGAAAAACTCCCAAATTGCCACAGTCATACAATCTGACTTCTTCATTCTTACATTTAGTTGAAGCAGTTAACTGGTCCTCAGAAAAGCCAGATAGATAAAGAGCCTCCTGTAATATTCAGCCTTAGCTGAGAACATTTAATTGCTATAATAGTAATAATAATCTTCATCACCTATGTATTTATTTTAACAACAAATTTAACATTTAGCAACATACTCCACAAAGTAATGCAGTATCTAAGTTTTTCTTTCCTTAAGTTGTCCTTTCAACTTTTACCCCCTTCGTTTTCAGAAAATACCTTACTCTACAGATATAACAAAAATCATTAAGAAACACTCTTTTTACCTCACCTCTATGTTGGTGATTTTTGCAAATTACACATTTGCTTTCAGCATAAAAGGAAGAGGCACTGAAACCTTCTGTTTTGAAGAAAATAATTCCATTTAAAGTCTTGCTCCTTTCCCAGCTGTATACCCTAGGATTGATATCAATCACCCATTTTGGTTCCTCAATTTTCTTTTTTTTTTTTTTAAGATTTATTTTCTTTATCGTAAAGACAGATTTACACAGAGAAGAGAAACAGAAAAAGATCTTCTGTCTACTGGTTCACTCCCCAGATGGCCACAACAGCAGGTGCTAAGCCAATCTGAAGCCAGAAGTCAGGAACTTCTTTGGACTACCAACACAAGTGCAGAGTCCCAAGGATCTGGCCCATCCTCCATTGCTTTCCCAGGCCAGAAGCAGGGAGCTGGATGGGAAGTGGAGCAGCCGGGATATGAACTAGTGCCCATATGGGATCCTGGTGGTTGAAAGGTGAGGCTTTGGCCACTCGGCACTAAACTGGGCCCTAGTTCCTCAATTTTTAACTCCCAAGAAGCCAACTGCTTTTGCCAAAGCAGCAGATATGATCAAATATTTTTCATCTTTAAAGATTTATGTCTGGAAAAGCAGAATTACAGAGAGGAAGAAAGAGAGAGAAAGAGAGAGAGAAAGAGAGACAGACAGACAATCTTTATCTGCCGGCTCACTTCCCCAAATAGCCACAATGGCCAGGGCTGGGCCAGGCCAAAGCCAGGAGCCTAAAGCTTCTTCAGGGTATGCCCAAACACTAAAACCTGCCCTCCCAGGCATGCTAGCAAGGGATCTGGATGGGGAGTAGAACAGCCAGGATCGAAACCAGTGTCCAGGGCCTGGCACAACAACCTCGTGGACAAAGTCCTAGCCTTGCATGTGCAGGGATCCCATATTGGCACCAGTTTATATTCCAGTTGTTCCACTTCCCTTCCAGCTTCCTGCCTGTGGCCTGGGAAAACAGTCAAGGAAAGCAGTCAAGGATAGCCCAAAGTCTTGGGATCTTGCACCCACGTGGGAGACCCAGAGGAAGCTCTTGGCTCCTGACTTCTGATCGGCTCAGCTCTGGCTGTTGCAGCCACTTGGGGAGTAAACCAGTGGATGGAAGATCTTTCTCTCTGTCTCTCCTTCTCTCTATAAATCTGACTTTCCAATAAAAAAAAAAGAAAGAAAGAAACTAGTGGCCATATGGGATGCTGGTATTGCATACGGGGGTTTAATTGGCTATGCCACAACACTAACCTGCTTTTTTCATCTTTAAAAGAACACTTCTATAACTTACAGCCACTTTCCCACTTTTTTCCTTCATCTTCCAACTTCCTGAATTTATGTTCATCTTGTTTCCCAATCCCTGGCTTACTCTTCAATTCACTGCTATTTGAATGGATTCCATTTGCCCAATGAAAGTGCTATGTGAAGGTTAACAACAATCTCCTTATTTCTGAATCCCAACAAAAATTTGTCATATTTGTTACTATTGAATTCCTAGATGTAACTAATGATGGCAATCACTTTTTCTTAATATCTTCTTAAAATTATTTTTCCGTGACTGCTGTAACATCATTGTCTTCTGCTTCCTTCATCTCCTGAACACTTTTACTTGTTTTTTGTCAGTGCTTTCACTCATTCACTCCTTAACTGTTGGTGTTTGTTAGAGTTCTCTCCTCTCTCTTCACACACAAGCAGTCTCATCTATGATCATGACAGCTATGTATCATGGCTCCCCAAACCTCATCTCCTGAATTTAAAACCAAAAGTCATAATCTGAAGATAAGAAAGAGAGTTGAAACGTAGTACAGTTATGGTGCTCAGGAGGTAAGCCTGGTGAGATGGCATTCGGTCCCCCGGGGGCAGCCTTGGAAGGGAGTTGTCTCAAAGGATGGGTTTAAAAGCTGAGTTGGACTAGATACACTTTCTGCTTGCCCATTATTCATGTGATTCTTCTGCACACATTCAGTCACTGCCATCTACCAGCCTCCACAGACAAATGGATGGAATTCAGCCAATCTTAGACTGTCAACCTCCAAAACCATGTGTCAAAATAAACCTCTTTACTTCCTAAATGGTTTGTCTCTAGTGTTCAGTTTAATGAACAAAAACCTGACCAATACAGAGCTCTCTCTTGAACAAAACACTACTGCAGCAAATATTCAAATCTGAATTCAACATTACTTGCCTCCCACCAGATGTAGTCATGTTGTATTCCTTGTCCTGGACAATGTTAGTATCAATTATTTAGTCATAAGTCTTAAATGGAAGAATCTATGATTTTCCTTCCTCTGTCTTATGCAATAACCTGAAAATATCACCAATTTCACAATTTCTAATTCATTCACCATATTGCTATCCTAGTATTTTTTTTACAAAATGTAAACATAATCATACTATACTCCAGCATAATTTTCTCATTGCTTCTACCTGTGAATGAGGAAAAAGTCAAAACTTCTTTGTATAGCATACAAGTCTCTCTCCATACTCCCAACTCCCCCCAACAGGAAGTGACTGCTAGCCTCATCTCTTGTTTCTCTACACTGGACCCACTGCTCTTGAACTACAGCCACAATTTCTGAATATGCAATATTCTTCCAAATTCCAGTGTGTTCCATGTGTCCCAATGCTCTGAAACATCCACCTAAATAACTTTTCAGCCTTCAGGACCCAAATAGACAGTTTCTCTACAAGCCCTTCTTAGGATAAAGTCACTCTCACATCAAGCATCCCTAACTCACTCTTTGACAGCCACATCTCTAGCACAGAACTCACCTCACCCAGTTCTTTGGATTTTGTGCTTGTCTCTTCAACTACACAGAGGCTGCTTAGGAACAGAAGGCAGCTGCAACTCCCAACGTTCAATTTTCAATTGTTTTCCAAACAAAATCATTCAGATCTACACCTAAAACAGGACTCTTTTCTTAATCCTATGATACCGAACATTCCTGTTCTATCTCTTCCAGGATGGATGAGTAAAGCAAAAGAAAAGGTGACAGTGCTAGAAAAGGAAAATCATGAGGGAAGGAACAAATAGAACAGGGACTTTGTAAAGCCCTAGCTGCTTAGAGACAACCAGAGCCACAGAAAGACTCTGATCCTTTCATTCTCCCCGCCACCAGCAAATGAAAAGGAAATACATGGAAATGAGCAAATGAAGGAAGGATGCAACCTATAAAAATATAAACATAAAGGTTAAGTGAATGAGAGGGCAGATTACTAGTTAAACAGAAAAGGCATGTTTGAAATGTGTCATGTGGTATAATGTCTGGAAACTTAGTTTTGTTTTGTTTTGATCCTATTGAAGAAAAACTGAGAATTTCATAGTCAAAATGGTAATTTTGTTCCACAATTTGCATACTCTGCTTTATCTGCTTTTGGCAGTTTCATCACACTTTGGATATTACCAAATTTTTTTTTCTAGGAAACTAAAGAAGTCTATCCCCTGTTCTCCCCACACTCAGGCTTATAAATTACACAGCTTCTTATTCATCTTTGTGTTTCTAGGGTTTAGCGCTAAACACACATCTCAATAAATGTATCTGGAAGAAAGGAAGGAGAGATGCCAAGAGAGAATGAAAAGAGAAAGGAAGGAAGGAAGGAAGGGAAGTTAGAACTGGAGGGCTTAATGTTCCACAGAGGAAAGGGAAAAGCTTTCAGTTCTAGGTACCAACCTGGTTTAGGGCCACATGCATCTGGTCTACCAAAAACACATACAGCTCACTTATAAATGTCTGCAGTTCCTCCTGGCTTTCAAATGATGTTGTCTTCAAGTATTTCTCTCTCACAATCTTTACCACAGCATGCTGCAAGACACATATCATGCATTCCATAACTCAGTCCAGTACCATGCTGAGAGCACAGGATTCATTAGTGCTTCTAGTCTAAGGTCCATCAAAGCATTAGAACGTGACTGATTCCTCCCTTGGTGACGTTTAGTATACGTGCTGCTGAAGCAAGCACCCTTTGTGACATTTGGACTATGAGCTCTCATTTCCCCCAGTCAACATGCTCTGGATGACTTCATTCCTTGGCATCACCATCATCATCACAAAGAGGCAATGCAAGAGTCAGATTACTTAGTATGTAAAGAGTCATAAAACTGAAGAAAACCTTAATGATATATAAACCTGGGCTAATGCATTACATCTTTCATGGTGGTCACAGAATCCAAGGGAAAAAGTCTGATCTGAAAGTCCAAAAATTGAAATTCTGGTTCTAATACTGTCTTGTGCAACTTCATGAACTGCTGTAGACTCTGGTGCCATTTCTTCATTTATTAAGTGAATATGTAGCTCTGATATTATTATATCTTAAAAGATAACTGAGATATTAAAGAAAGAAAGAAACAACATGGAGGTAGAAACTTCAAATGCTATATACTCAAATAAATACAGTGCCTCCTATATTTATCCTATTTTTATGACTCAGTTATTCATAGTCCACTACAGCTTAATACCATGAAATGGAAAATTATAGAAATAAGCAATTCTTAAGTTTTAAATTATACATCATTCTGAATGCTGTCCCAATCTTTCCTGTCTGGCATGCAAATCATCCCTTTGCCAAGAATACCCACAATTCATGTTCTACCTATCTGTCTATCAATTATTAGTAACTATCTTGGTTAACAGACTGACTGCCATGGCGTCATGGAGTTCATGTCAGCATCCCTATTTTACTTACTAATGGTCCCAAGACACCATTAGTACAGTGCTTTCTTTAAATGGAAAAGTTAGTTTACCATAGATGTGTATGCACAGGAAAAACACTGCCAATGGTTTTATATATCTACTGGGAGTCTAAGAATATATGCTCATAGATGAAAGATTACTGTATAAACACAGCATGTGCTGTGGCTAGTACAGGTTTTTTTCATTTTCCTTACTAAGGTAACACTGTCACCAGTTTTTTATGTCAGGTACCTTCCATGTGCCATATTTATTTAATCTTCATATCTTCCCCATGTGATGATATTTTTAAAGATTTACTATTTATTCAAAAGTTAGGGTTACACAGAGAGAGGCAGAGACAGAGCTTCCACTGGGTCTTTCATACAGCTGGGGCTGCACTATGCCAAAGTGCCAGGAGCCTCATCCAGGTCTCCCACTTGAGTTTCAGGGTCCCAAGTATTTGGACCATTCTCCACTCTTTTCTCAGGCTATTAGCCAAGAGCTGGATTCAAAGTAGAGCAGCAGAGAATGAGCTGGTGCCCACATGGGATGCTGACATTGCAGGTAGCAGCTTCACCTTCTATGCCACAATGCTAGCTCCACCATGATAATACTAACATCGTGCCTCCCTATTAAGTCATGAATTTCAGGAACAGAGACGGCAGTCAGGTGTGCAAGGTTGCTCAGGTAAGAAAAAAGCAAGAATCGGGAATCTCAACTGAACTTGAGCTGTGGTTATGCAACAAGGTGGAGGAATCCACCATGGTGGGAGGGTTTGGGGAGGGGTGGGGAGAACCCAAGTATCTATGTAACCGTGTCACATAATACAATGTAATTAATGAAGTTAAATAATAAATAATTTTAAAAAAAGACAAAAAAACCGACAAAAAAAAAAAGCAAGAATCAATCCAATTTACAGGATGGGCATTTGGCATAGTGGCTAAGTTGCCATTGGGGCACCCAAATGCCAGCTCAGAGTGCCTGTTCTCCAGTCTTGGTCTTGGCTCCACTCCTAGTTGCCGCTTCCTGCTAAGGCAGACCCAAGGAGGCAGAGGCAGCCCAACTTACTTACTTCTTCATAGGAGATCTAAATTGTGTGTCTGGCTCCTGGCTTCAGCTACTCTGAGCATTTGAAGAGTGAAGCAGAGGACAGGATCTGTCACTCTAACTCCCTGTCTCTTTGCCATCTCTCAAATAAATAAACTGACTTAATTAAACCATGACTATACCACTTCTTGCCTCTATGAGCATTAGTTGTTTTTTACTTGATTGGTTTCCATGTGTTTTCTGCACCTATTTTTTTTTCATGCAGGACATGTGGTAAACGAGCACAGAGAGGCAATGTGGTATAGCAATGAAGAACATGAACTGTAAAGGCCAGCATTGTGGAGTAACAGGTTAACCCACATATGCGATGCTGGCATCCCATGTGGGTGCCAATTTGATCCCCAGCTGCTTCACTTCCTCTCTGGCTCCCTGCTAATGTGCCTCAGAAAGCTGGGGAGGTTGGCCCAAGTGTTTGAGCCTTTGTACCCAATAGGTCACCTGGAAGAAGTTCTGGGCTTCTGGCTTCAGCCTGGCCTAGTCCCAGCCACTGCAGTCATTTGGGAAGTGAAGTTGCAGATGGAAGCTCTCTCTTACCCTCTCTCAGTATCTCTGCCTTTCTCATAAATAAAATAAATCTGTGAAAAAGAAAGAAAAGGAAGGAAGGAAGGAAGGAAGGAAGAGAGAGAGAGAGAGAGAAAGAAAAGAAAAAGAAAAGAAAAGAAAAGAAAAGAAAAGAAAAGAAAAGAAAAGAAAAGAAAAGAAAAGAAAAGAGTGAGCGAGCCAGAGTTGTGGAGTCAAACTACATGAAGTAAATCTCATCTTTGGCCTCTACCATTTCTGCGACCATGGGTGAATAACCAATTGAGGATGTATTTTCTCATCTGTAAGATGGAGAGTATCCAGCTCATGGGACTACTGTGAGAATTAAATTAGTGATATATCAGACATTTAGAAGTTACTCGTACATGGCAAATACTAAATGTTAGTTATTATCATTCCAGATACTTTTACTGAATAACTTCTTCTCAAATCTTAGTGATTCTAGGACTAGGGAGAAATTTGAATGGGAAGCAAAGAAATAGCTATGGATTCATTACTAGATATAAAGTTTCTATCTCCATGAGCAACATGAAATCTGGTACAAAATATAGCTTTGACTAAAGAATGAATGTGTTTAAAGCTCACATTTTGGATGGGCACTTGGCATGTTGATTAAGACGCTGCATGGGATCCCTGCATACACGGGTATTGCAGGATACACAGGTATCACAATACCTGGATGCAAGCCTAGCTGCATGTTCAGGTCTAGCTTTCCACTACTGTGCACCCAGCGAGGCAGCAGGTGATGGACCAAGTACTGACATGTAGGGGAGCTGCACTGACTCTGGACTCTTAGTTAGGGCCTGGCCTAAATGGTGCAGGTATTGAACTGAGGGGAGGAGAATCTTTCTTCCTCTCTCTCTTAAACAAAGAAAAACACCTCATACTCAAGAATGTATGCTAAACCATTCCAAGATGCTGCAGTAGTAGATGGGCCTTCCCTGAACATTCCAAAATAGAGAACTTAACTCACTGCATCAATACCAATAAACATGGGAGCACAGTTGAAAAAAATATTAACTGGATACACAGTAAAGGTTCTCCATGAAAAATGAAACATGGAATAATTGAATGAAATTTTACCTTAAGTTGTTCTTTGAAAGCAAAGTACTTTCCAGAGCAATTCAGCTCATAGTTGAGTTGGCACTTCTGTTCCTCTAAAGTTTCACTATCTATATCACTTCCAAGTTTGGTCACTTGTTTGCCAAACATTCTGTGGTACTCATCCAGAATGGATCTAGAAATATTTTTGATCTGCGCATGGTAGTCACTCACAGCCTAGGGGGAAAAAAAAACAAACATCCAACAAAGAGGCCTCTAAGAGGAACAGATCATGGACTGTTGCCTAAAACTAGGCTGAGTTTTACATATAATAATATTTTAGATACCAACTTTCCTTTTCTTTGTCAGAGACCATCAATCAAAGATTAAATATTGTATGTTCTTCACTGTATGTTAACAATCACAAATGAACCAGGAAAGAAAATATGTGAAGCTTCAAACAAGTACCTATCCCTTCTGGAAGAATCCATGCCAGTTTCACTCAACACTTTCTTACCTACAGGTTCCCCTTGGCTTGGACACTTGCCTTTTGAGCACCTCCTGTCCGACGGGTAAGAGGGGGCCTTGGAGGAACCATTTCTTTGACCCTGTATCAAGGAAAAAACAAACAAAACACATCATAGTCTGCAGAATTATATTATCTTATATCCCACCTCCAAAGAATCAGGATGGGAGAAGTCTGAGATCTGTTCTTCAAAGGAACTTGAACATTGTGCCACCTTCTCTCATGTAAAACCACAGATGTGGGCCCAGAACAGCCCAGGTTACCGACTAGAAAGAAAGACAGAAGCAGCTGCTCAAGTGGGCTACCTAAGTTATATTTTTGGTTAATTCAAGCCCTGTTTTTATTCATACACATTTTAAAAAAATGTATGCTATGCACAAGAGATTATCTAGGGGATTGATGAGAAATTAGATACCATGATTTTAAGGGCATTCATGAGGTACAAATATTTGGAAATCCAATGGTACAGGCAAGAGAAATCTTTATATTCTCCCATCTTAAAAAAAAATAGGGTATACATGGGGCCAACATGGTGACACATGAGACTAATCCTCTGCCCTGTGGCGCCAGAAAGCCATCTGGGCACTAGTTCTTGTCCCAGCTGTTCTACTTCTGATCCAGCTCTAAATGGTGAAACCTTCAAAGGGGGAGCCATTGGAGGCACTGTTTTGGGAGGGGCTCGTGGTGGTCAGTCTGAATCAGTGAAGTGCTCACGAGAGAGGGCTGTAATGAGGGGAGGCAAGCCCTTCTGTGTGTGTCCCCCTCTGCATGGCACTGCTCCCCTTACTGCATCTCTGCAACATGTGACACTGCAAGGGTGGCTTTCCCCCAAGGAGGGATGCATGGGGCTACACAATCTCAGACTTCAAGTCTCCAGAACTCTGCACTAAATCAATGTCTTTTCCTTTGCACTCAGCTCAGGCATCTTATTACAGGAAGCAAACTACACAGGGACAGAGGGACTGTCACCTGTGCCTTAAATGCTTGTGCAGAACAAGTGTAAGAACCACGGCTACCTACCGCCTGGCCAGCTCCTCTGGCATGCGTTTTGGCACCAAGGCTTTGTCCAGCTCGATCTCCAGCACAATGTACGTCCCCGCTTCCACATATTGCTGTAAAGATAGTTTTCCTCATTTACCACTTCCCAAAAAAGTTTGAAAATTTTAAGTAATAAAAGAAAAAGTTTAAAATGTTTATGTGAAAAATGCTCATACATAACTAGTGGAATCTTAATTGTTAAAATGCTTTTACATGGAAAAGTAATGGGGAAGAAACACAGCAACAGAAGTTATCTCTTGGAGGAAAAGGCTTCCAATCATGCTCCTGGAAACTGCTGCTTCAGCTGATGCCCCATTGGACCTTGTCTGTAACACTCTTCTTGGAGTTGTTTCAACTGAAGGTCAATTTATCTAGAAACCCACTTTCAAGGATACTATAAAAGGATTCTCTTCATAATTTCTTACATTCTCACTAACCATCTCCCTGCCAACACCTGCCAACTTTGAATGCTGCATCTATGTAGCTTTTGGAAAGCATTCTCTATTCAACACATTACAAACTGAACTTACCATGTCCCACATAACAATCTTTGTTTTGGCTTTTCTTATAAAGAAATTGTCACTCTTTGAGAAAACTGGACTTGAAATATGAGTTACCTTTAATTTTTCTTCATCAATCCCTCCAAAGCTTCCAAGTTCTACACCCTATGTCTCAGCTGGTTAATGTACTTTCTTAACAACTGCTACCTTGAGTCAAGTTTTGCCCACTATCACTATACTACCAAAAATCCCTACCTCACTTGAATTCCTACTCTGCTTTCAGTCGCTCTTTTTCATACCTATGCAAGAATTCTGACACTAAACACATATGAGATCTTATTTCTGTGTGACTTAAAAACTGTTCAGCTCAGTCTCCAAGATGAAGTTCAAGAGGTTTGTGTATCACTTACAGAATAAAGAACAAACTGTTTAGCAAGGCTTTCGAGTCTTCACACAAGCTGGCTCAGTTTCTTTCCTCTTATCTCTTCTTTTCATTCACCCTTTTCTACTATATGTAGGATTAACTAATGTACCCTAAATGCTGATCTCCTAATTTTATACTGTGCTTTAATTCAAATTTTTTCCTGTCCCTGAAATGCTGGCAAAAGTTCTTTACTCTTTCACTACTTTGTTTGGATACTGCCTCCTCAGCAAAGTCTTCCCAAGACTGCCCCATTCTAAATGATAATAATCTTTGTCTCCTTTGAGCCCACATGGAACTGTTTTTGATGCCTCTACTATAGCACTCATCAAAATCACATACTACAATTAGTTATGTATAGTCTGATTGTCCCACAAGAAACCTGAGCAGCCCGAGGGTAGATGAATTGACACTGAAAGCGATGCATCACTGTATTTCTTACAATGCTTAACACAGTAAAATTAATGGAAGACATAAAACTTTAATTCTAGAAACTGCCCTAAAGTCAGTCTGGTTGCCAACTAATTTTACATAGTCTCCATAAAGAAATTTTCATGAGGTTATAAAATTTAGTTCTGGACAAATATAGAACGCTAACTCAGATATCCCGCCGTAAGGTATCCTTTACTATCGATGTCTTGCTCATTAGATGTCTGATGACTTTTAACTTAATTTTCCAAAACTTAAAAAGTATATATTTAGTTATTTGAGAGAGAAAGAGAGCCCATCGCATCTGCTGGTTCACTCTCCAAATGCCCTCAATCGCAGGGGCTGGGCCTGGCCAAAGCCAGGACACAGAAATTCAATCCAGCTTTCCCATGTAGGTGGCAGAAACCCAATTTCTGCAGCCATCGCTACAGTCTCCCAGGGTCTGAATTAGCAACAAGCCAAAATCAGGAGCTAGAGCTGGGTATCCAACCCGGGGACTTCCATGTGGGAGGTAGGCTTCTTACTGATGTCCTAACCACTAAATACCCATCTCCTGCAAGACTTTACACACAGTACCTGTCCTTCCAGATTGTGGCTGAGAGGGGGTTCACCTTCCAAAGGAGTATCTGAGCTCTGTGATTTTATACTAGGTGCTTGCTGAAAGAAAACAAACAAACAAATACACCTCTAAAGCAGAATGTTCACATGGTCTTCATGATAAAAATAATGATTGCTGCATTGCATCAAAATGAAAATTATATTGACACAATTTGCACAAATGTGAGATCAGTGTAAGCCTGTGGAATATAATAAAACAGACAAAATTACCACTTTATTCACATCTGCATCTGTAGGCTTAAACTTCCCATCTATGTCCTTCTCTTTGACTGTTTTATCTTCTTTTAGGTTCTTAGAGACAACTGCTTTGGCCAATGGAGAATTAATTCCTCCTATTTTATTATTCTGAATCAAATGATGGGCAGTATCCCGGAACAAACTAGATAAACACTTGGTCTGAAAAGAACAAGAAAAATGTAAGGAATCATAATTGAGTAAGACAAACTTGAAAGAAATTCACATTATATTTTAACATCACTCAGTCTTCCAGATAAATTCAACATGCAGAATAGAGAAGATTCCTAGAAACTTCACTGCATTTCTCTACCAAGTAAAACAGGTAAAACCACCACACAAAGGTAGCTGTCTATTCTATTATTTAAGAACTCGAGACCTGATAATCTGGCTTAGTTCTGATGTCTCATTGTTCTTGCTGTGAAAATCTTTGATACATAATTTTAAATTAACTTTAAGTGTTATAATTCATTTCAACAAAAGTAGATTCTGCCCTATGAATATTAATTGGAAAAACAGGACAACTTGAGAGATCAAAATAAAATTTTTGTATGAAAAGATCCAAACTACAGATGACTGAAAGGAAATGTTACTTTTAAAAACAAAATGACATGAGTAATTCTCAAAATAACCTTCACAAACTAAAAAAGAATCATGAAATTAGGAGAGAGAATACCATCCAGAATTGGGAGAAAGCTTGAGAAACCCTGGGGCCCTCCGCATATACTCCTTATCTTGACTTCAGTTACAGTTTCACACATATATAGGTTTTCTTCTTTTTTTAAAGATTCTTTATTTTTATGGGAAAGGCAAATTAACAGAAAGAAGGGGAGACAGGAAGATCTTTTGTCTGTTAGTTCACTCCCAAAGTAGCTACAACGGCCAGAGCTGGGCCCATCTGAAGCCAGGAGCTTCTTCCAGTCTCCGACATTGGTTTGGGTCATTCTCTGCTGCTTTCCCAGGCCACAGGCAGGGAGCTGAATAGGAAGTGAAGTAGCCGGGAAACGAACCGATGCCCATATGGGATTCCAGCACATGCAAAGCAAGGATTAAGCCACTGAGCCATCATGCTAGGCCCAGATGTATAGGTTTTCAAGCTTAAAGTTTCAGACTTTAAATACATGTACTTTAGTATTTGTCAGTTATACCCTAGTAAAGCTGTTACAGAGTAAAATAAATTTAAAAATTGAAGTACTAACATTCACAATTGTATAATTTGTACCATAACTACTGTATTTCATTAGTTGAAAGACATAAACTGTTCTCTGGGAAATGCAGTACAGTGAGACTGCTTCTACCTAAATAGCATCATTAATATTTTTTGTCTTAAAGTTTATTTTATCTCAGAGTAATATAATCACTCAACGCCATTACAGTTTCTGTTTGTTTAGGAAAAGAGGCTTCAAAAAGTTCACGGAGGAGCTAGCACTGTGGAATAGCAAGTAAAACTGTTGCTGCCAGCATCCCACATGGGCACTGGTTAGAGTCTTGGCTATTCTAGTTCCAATCTAGCTCCTTGCTAATCTCCTGGGTCAGCAATGGAAGATGGTCCAAGTGCTTGGGCCCTTATACACATATATGAGATCTTGAAGAAGCTCCTGGCTCCTGGCTTTGACCCACCTTGGCCTTTGTGGCCATTTGGGAAGTGAACCAGTTAAATGGAAGATCTCTCTCTCTCTGTAACATTTTCAGGCAAATGAATCTTTTAAAATAAAGATTTATTTTTATCGGAAAGTCAGATTTACAGAGTGAAGGAGAGACAAAGATCTTCCATCCACTGGTTTACTCCTTAAGTGACTGCAACAGCCAGAGATGAGCCGATCCAAAGCCAGGAGCCTGGAGCTTCTTCTGGGTCTCCCACGTGGGTGAGGGTCTAAAGACGATGGGCCATCTTCTACTGCTTTCCGAGGCCATAAGCAGGGAGCTGGATAAAAATTAGAGCAGCCGGGACATGAACCGGTTACCCACATGGGATCCCCGGCACATGTAAAGCAAGAATCTAGCCATTAGACTATGGCACTGGGCCCAAAAATATATTTTTAATTGCCTTGTCAGGTGCCAGCACAATAGTTTAACGGATTAATCCTTAATCTACAAGTGTTGGTATCCCATATAAGTGCTGGTTCAAGTCCAGGCCACTCCACTTCTGATTCAGTTCCCTTGGTGATGTCCTAGAAAAGCAGTGGAGGATGGCCTTAATCCTTGGAACCCCGTACCCATGTAGGGGACTGGAAGAGGTTCCTGATTCCTAGCTTTGTATCATTTCAGCTCCGGCCATGGCAGCCATTTGGAGAGTGAACCAGTGGCAATAAGATCTTTCTGTCTCTCCTTCTCTCTGTAAATCTACTTTCGCAACAAAAATAAAAAAATCTTTTTTTTAATTGCATTTGTATTGAACATGTACAGACTTTAAAAAAATCTTAATATCTTGCAACAATATAAGAACTATTTATATACCATTCACATTACATTAGGTATTATAATTCATTTAGAAACAGCTGCATAGGAAATATATGTTATTTTAAGTGACAAAATTTATTTAAACGGCAAAGTTAAAGAGAGATAGAGATAGCAAGCCTATTGGCTTACTCCCCAAATGGCTACAATGGCTGGGACTATGCCAAGCTGAAACCAGCATCCTGAATCTCCTCCCAGGTCTCCCACATGAGTGCTGGGGGCCCAGGCTCTTTGCATTTCTTACCTGGGTACATGGGCAGAGAATTGGATTGGAAGTGGGGCACCTGGGCCTCAAACCAAAGTCCTTCTGGGATGTTGGCATCACAGGTGGGGACTTAACTTGCTATGCCACAATGCTTGCCCCTATACGTCCTTTCATATAAAATATTGAGCATCCAATCATTTTATGCCCAGGTTGTACTAACACCAATCCCTCATGGAAACAGAATGTGTGTGTGTGTGTGTGTTCAAGCAAAGGCAGCTTCTTAAAATAAAGTGAGATTTTGAAAACATAACAATAGAAACATTACTTTATCATTATTAGGATTAGGTATTTTCTAACAATAGCATCATGAAAGACCATCACTATCTGCACACCAAACAGGAAATTCTTGCTATACAAGAATGCTTTGAATCAGAATCACACTTACAGGAATTTCTCTTAAAGAAATATTGTAACAGAATCATAAACCTTATACTCATGAAAACTCCTACGGATCTATAATAGGGGAAAACCCTAGAATGAAGATTTTAAAAACACCTAACAATACAGACTTAGTAGTGGCAGGTGTGGTGGTATGGCAGGTAGACCTGCCACCTACAGTGCTGGTGTCTCATATGAGCACCGATTCAAGTCCCAGCTGTCCTACCTCTGATTGAACTCCCTGTCACTGTGCCTAGGAAAGCAGTAGCAGATGGCTAAAGCCCTTGGGCCCCTGCATCCATTGGGAGACAAAAATGAAGCTCCTGGCTCCTGCCTCCTGGCTTCAGCCCAGTCCTGGCCATTGCAGCTAGCCATCTGGGATGAACCTGTGGATAGAATCAATCTTTTTCTCTCTCTCTGCCTCTGCTTTTCCTTTGTAACTCTGCCTTTCAAAGAAATAAATATTTCAAAATCAAAAAGACGTTAAACTAAGATAAAATGATGGAGTATGTAGCCTTTAAATACTTATCAATACTTTGTAGATAGATGGGAAAAATACAGACTGTGACATATGGCACAGACTAAAATACATTACAAATACAAAGTAAGTTAAGTGTGGAGAACTATAAATACATTACTAGCTATTAATTAAAGATATATGTTAAGGGAAGATTTCCTACACTTAAAAGCAATGAAAGATATACATATATATATAAAATATACATTTACCAAAAATAAAAAACTTGTAAAATAAACCATGTCTTCTGTATAGAAGACACCATCACCGAAAATAGGGGAAATACATGAATATATTCCAGAAAGTTAGCTACTACCTATCACAGCACTCCTCAATCTAAAGAAAAAGACACCAACTTCCTGATAGGCAAAGTATATGAACTAGCAGTTCACAAAAGACATGCCTGTGGACAACAAATGTAAGAAGGTACATTTAGCCTTATTTAGAAATTAAATATAGATTTAAGCAATAATGATATCCTGAGATTCATGTTAGTTCTATTTTGCACATTAGTGATTTTTTGTTTTCTAACCCCATTTCTGATTCTTATTTTGCAAAATTTCCACCCACTCTTCTAATTATCTATTGAAAAAACAGGTATGTTAAGAATATAAGTAAATACTCACATATAGGATAAATTAGGATTTTTCCTTACCTTTTCATAAACTGTACTGTCTAGGTAAGGGTGAACATGAAAAGCTCCCCGGATTCTCTTCACACCTGGATACAGCAGTGGCACCATGTTAACATACGCCACACCATGAAATGAAGGCTGACTCTCATCCTCAATCTAAAGGAATAAAACCATAACACTGTTAGTATAATAAAGCAATACAGCGTAAGATACAGAGCTCACGGAGCCAGTACTATGACATAAGGAATTAAGCCCCATTTTGTGTCCTGGCTACATCACTTCCAATCCAGCTCCTGTTAATGCAAAGCAATAGTAAGTTCTTGTACCCATGTCGGAAACCTGGATCAAACTCCTGGCTCCTGGCTTCAGTCTGGCCCAGCACCGGCTGTTGCAGCTATCTGGGAAGTGGATAAGATATGTCTCTCTCTGTGTTTGTCTCTCCCTCTCCGACTTGGTAACTCTACCTTTCAAACGGATAAACTAATATATAGAGAGAGCTCTGACTCAGGAATTCAAAAGACTGAATTTTAGGAACTAATTCAACTTTGGGTAGATACTTTGGGCTTTGGTTTGTCTTTAAAACAAACCAAATAGATAATTCTATGATCAATGAGATAATGCATATATACAACATTAATGAATAGTAAGTGGAGTAACTGAATCAATACATACTCAAATCAACTGATAGTAGATATAATCAGCCAAAATGTCAATTTGGGGAGAAAGAAAGTTTTAGAAAGGCAAAAAAAAAGGACTGTTTATTAATAAAAACTTTCAGAGTCTAGCTTTTCACTTTAGCTCACAGATTTCTCTGATCTGATCAGCGACAACAGACCTTCGCTCAGGCTAAGTCCTCCTCAGCTGGAGGGAGGGCTTTGGCATGCTTTGCTGAGTGTTTTGCTGTATTTATCTGGGTGCAAGAGGGAAGAATTCTTTCTGCCAAGGACAAAGGAGGACAAGGGACAGTCTCCTATCAAGTATTTTCCACACCTGATTACATCTGAACTAGAATGCAAAGGCAAAAAACATGCACATCATTTTCAACAGTTGTATTCTTTTGCCATAGAAAATTTTTATATGAAAAAACCCAGCTTTGCAAAACAAAATACACACAATCCAAGTTTAAAATCTTAAAATTTTGCTAAATTGATTAAAATAATAATTAGAAACCTGATTTAAAGGTCTTGGGTTCATGTGATAACATTAGGTACTTTGGAAATCTAAAGGAAGTTAACCAACATAAACTATACGATACAAAGGGAGAAATGGTTATGGTGATAACATTTTTGTTAAACAAAAAAAATCCATTTAAAATCAGTCAATTTAGATACCTGCTACATGTTATGCTTGACGCTAGGTATCATGAGGATACAAAGAAGGCTGACCCTTCCTTTCAGAGAGTTTACAAAATAAGCAGAAGATAGCTGACAGGTAGGTAAGACAACAGGAAACATGTTTTAGGCATAGCAAAGCTGCATAGTGTCCGAATAGTCAAACACCTATGAACTGTATTAATGTATTGTTGCTGTGGTAATATTGCATTATTTATCAGCATAAAACATTTTAAGTACATAAGTCTAAAAGAAATTCAGGGGACTGGCATGGTAGCCTAGTGGCTGAAGTCCTCGCCTTGAACATGCTAGGATTCCATATGGGCGCTGGTTCATATCTCGGTGGCCCCATTTCCCATCCAGCTCCCTGCTTGTGGCCTGGGTGGACAGTCAAGGACGGCCTAAGCCTTGGAACCCTGCGCCCATGTGGGACATCCGGAAGAAGCTCTTGCCTCCTCATTTCCGATGGGCTCAGCTTCAGCAATTGCGGCTGCTTGGGGAGCGAATCATCGGACAGATCTTCCTCTCTGTCTCTCTTCCTCTCTGTATGTCTGACTTTCCAATAAAAATAAACAGATCTTTAAAAAAAAAAAAAGAAATTCAGAAAAGTGAATTTAATTGAACCATATTACTAGGATTTGGTTACGTTTACCTATGGCCAAGCTATAAGCGGCTGAAAGGAAATTGGATCTGTGGGAATAAAACCTGATGAGTCATGAGTGAACAATAAGAAACAAGGTTGGGCAATTCCCCCCATTTTCCCAGGATGGATGGGGTCTGCTGGATGAGAGTTTCTGGGTTCACGGTAGGAAAAGGAGAAGGAGATGGCAGGTTGAGTCTGGTCTAACATCTCTGACACAAATGCACATGAGACAACAACCTTACCTTATCTGACTTGCCGGCCTTCCCTTTAGGCGCAGCAACCAGAGGCACTCTTGTGATCTCTACAGGCCAAAGCCGACAATCTCCAATTCGTTTCTGGAAACTGTAAAGCCAAGAATCAACTTAGTGGCATGCTATGCAAACATGGGATCACATAATTTAGATGAAAAAAAAATCCCTCTCTTTCGTAAAGTCACGGAATAGTCAGGCTTATAAAAAAATATTAATGAAGTCAGTGTGCTTTAAACATTTCCAAATCTATAATTTTTTTTTAGAGTTCACACATAAATTTATTCAACAACAACAAAAAGCATAGAACTCAAATACAAGCCAGGGTGTCATGCAGTTCAGTTTCTGTGTTCTGGGTTGAAGTGCATAGCAATCCTAGCCCCAGTACTCCAGACACGACTTTATTTGGAAGTTGGGTCACTGCAGACAGAAAAAGATGACAGCATGGCAGAGGAAGATGTTCTCTCCTGAAGAGGACTGCGGTCCTTACCAAAGGGGCAGGTGTGGGCACAGCCCTGCACACAGGCAATGCCCTCTGGATGAGAAGACGGCCACTGACCAGCTCAGAGGGCCTGCCAGGCAGCAGTCTCCAGAACAGGGACAAGATCAATGTTGCTGCGGCAGCCTCAGCAAGCCTAGGGACTCTGAATGACAGCAGGCAATGGGGCGTCTTCATCAACATCCCTCCTGGAACCCGGCAAGGGCTGCACCCACAGCCCACAGCGGCACGCTGCACATCATCCTTCCTGCTGCCCTCATTCTCCAGCCACAGCAAACTCAGCAGTTTGACGCCCCAACCTTCACTGGCCCGCCCACTCTCCATCCCAATAATAAAAAAAAGTTTTAACTTTGAAAATAAACGGCCCAGCATAACAGCCTAGTGCTTAAGATCGACCTCAAAGAACTGAAAAGCCTGATATGCTTTTAATACCCTATGTTATTCCGCAATGGGTCGGTAGAGCAGAGAAATCTTCCACCTTCTTAGAGTGTGTGAGCATGAGGTTAGTATAACTTATCAGGATTATAACAGGTAACTTACAGACAGCAGACTCGAGTCTGCATTAGACATTAGCAAAAACTATAAAGACATACAGTGGGATCCAACAGCGATCCTGACAGCTTCTTAACAAGAAGTCATATGCACAGAGCAGGGGGAGACCCCAGAGCGGAGCAGGAGGACAGGAGGAGGCTTGTATCCTAACCCTGGAGACTCCCGGATCCTCACCAAGGACTATCAGTACAGGCACCAAGTACTATATGCCAACTGCCAAGGAGACCACGGGGAATTGGAGTGCCCTCATAGGCTGAGAACTCTGAGGTCATCTATACCCTATCAGATCTCCCACACGGGATGGAGGTACCCCAGATCCTTCCTTACAGTGACTAATGTCATCAGAACAACAGCCAGGAGCCCTGAGCGGTCCTCAGAAACAGAAGAACAGTAAGCTTCCTTCAGGACTCGGGAGGGGAGCTTTCTCTGGTCCTTACTTAGCTCCAGCTTTGGATTCCCACCCTCTCTTGCAATGACCATCAGGGTCTCTCCAGAGTCCCCCAAAATATTAGAACAGATAGACAAAGATCAATAAGGAAAGCTTAGAACAGAGAGGAAACAGTCAGCTTGGACTCACATCTACCTTACCAGGTAGGACACAAAGATTAGTTACTCCTCACTAAGGTATTGAAGATTTCTCTGCACACCCCTCTTAAAACTGTTCGGCGCCTCAAGTGTTAACATGCCTTGTTAGAGTTATAAGCCTGTTTGGACTATCTTAAAATTCACCAAGTTCAGTAAAAATTACACTTCAGTACTATAAGCTGCTAAATATAAAAATGAAAATAGACACAAGACATCTTTATAGTACCCTATTACCATTTCAAGGTGTATAGCAGCTGGTTGTGTGTAAACTAAAATTTAAATGTCAATGAAGTAGTCACAGGATGTGGTTGAGAACTTGCCTTTTCTAACATATTGGTTACTCAATACCATGTCAATTAACACCATGATTGTATAAATTGTGTTGTGGCTTTACATTGGAGGGATGATATTCTGCCAGCTATACTTTCAGACCGGGGATGGTCTCCCAATGAAACTGTTAAATTTATCTGGACAATAGGACACTGGATTCTATGCATGGTACATGCCCACAGCGAAAAAGTCATGACTGGATATGAACTGTTCCACTGCAACAATGTGGAAGAATCTAACATGGGGAGAGGGTTTTGGGGAGGGGTTGGGGGAATCCCAGAGCCTATGAAATGTCATAAAACAAAATGTTAAAAAGTAAAAATAAATAAATAAGTTAAGCTTGGCTTTCCCTTCCAAAAAAAAAATACTTTGAAAATAAAGGACTCAGTGCGATAGCCTAGTGGCAGAAGTCCTCACTTTGCACACCCAGGATTCCACATGGGTGCTGGTTCCTATCCCAGCTGCTCCACTTCCCATCCAGCTTCCTGCTTGTGGCCTGGGAAAGCAGTCGAGGACGGCCCAATGCATTGGGACCCTGCACCCACGTGGGAGACCCGGAAGAGGTTCTTGGTTCCCGGCTTCGGATCAGCGCGCACTGGCCGTTGCGGCTCACTTGGGGAGTGAATCATCGGACAGAAGATCTTCCTCTCTGTCTCTCCTCCTCTGTGTATATCTGGCTGTAATAAAATGAATAAATCTTAAAAAAAATGTACATTTTAAAAAAGATTTATTTATTTTTATTGGAAAGGCAGATACACAAAGAGGAGGATAGAGAGGAAGATCTTCCATCCGATGATTTACTCCCCAAGTGACCGCCAATGGCTGGAGCTGAGCTGATCTAAGTCAGGAGCCTGGAGCTTCTTCCAGGTGTTCCACATGGGTACAGGGTCCCAAGACCTTGGGCTGTCATCAGCTGCTTTCCCAGGCCACAAGCAGGGAGCTGGATGGGAAGTAGAGCTGCCGGGATTAGAACCGGCGCCCATATGGGATCCCGGGGCTTTCAAGGTGAGGACTTTAGCTGCTAGGCCACGCCGCCAGGCCCAAAATGTACATTTCTTATACCAGGAAACCTAAGTTAGCTTTTTGGCTCCTACTGCTGACTCCCACTTCCTGCAGATGCAAACCCAGGAAGGCAGCAGATGGGAACTCATTCTGTCTTATCTTCTCTTCCTTTCTTCCTCTCCATTTCACGTGCTCCCTCTTTTTTTCTCTCTCTTTCTCTCTGTCTCACACACACACACTCACACACACACACTCAAACAAGGAAACAAAAAGTATAATACCACTAATGAAACTGAAGAATTCATTTTATGGGGTTATGCAATAAACCAGACATGCCTGAGGAAAGAATCGGTGAGCTTGAAGATGTATCAATGGAAACTTCTGAAATCGGAATACAAAGGGGAGTGATGGAAAAACAATTCTAACCAGAATGTATCAGAACCACGAAAAAATTACGAAAGATAAGCATAGCAAGAATATTAGAAGCAGTAGAAGGAGAAAAGAAGGAAAGAAAGGGGAAAGGAAGGAAGGCAGAGCTAGAAAACTCCTAAAGCAAAAATGTCCATAAATGAATTACAGATGCCAAAGCAGATTTGGGAACCCTGAGAACACCAAGCAGAACAAATACTCAGCATCCTGTACCCAGGCCAGTGATAGTCATGCTGCAGAGAAGAAAGGACGGAGAACATCATGAAAGAAACCAGAGAGGAGGAACAAGGATAAACACACGGACCTTCTCTTCGGAAACCATGCAAGAAGACAACGGAGTAAAATACTGAACGTTTTGAAAGAAAAAGCCACCAGCTTAGATTCTGTATCAACTGGAATTATCCTTCAAAAATGAAAGAGAAAAAATCTTTTCCAGACGCCCCCCCCGCCCAAAAAATGGAGAAAAATGGAGAGGGTTTATGGGCAGTAGACTTGTCTTGCAAGAAATGCTAAAAGTTGATTAAAGAGAAGGAAATGTTACGGGTAAGAAATTCAGACCTATATGGCTAAAGAAGAACATCAGAAAATATCATAAACGAAAGTAAATGTAAAAATGATCCTTTTTAAAAAAGATTTATGACTTATTTGAAAGGCAAAGTTATAAAGAGACAGAGACAGGGCCTGGCGCTGTACTCTAGTGGCTAAAGTTCTCACCTTACATGCAGTATCCCTTATGGGTGCTGGTTCATGTCCCAGCTGCTCCACTTCCTTTCCAGGTTCCTACTTGTTACCTGCAAAAGCAGTACGGGACAGCGCAGGGCCCACAGACCCTGCACCTGTGTACGAGGCCCAGAAAAGCTCCCGGCTCCTGGTTTTGGATTAGCTCAACTCCAGCTGCTGCAACCACTTGGGGAGTAGGCCAGTAGATGTAAGATCTTTCTCTCTGTCTCACTTTTTCTCTATAAATCTGTCTTTCCAATAAATAATAAATACGTCTTAAAAAAAAAACAGAGAAATTTTCCATCTTCTTCACTTGTAAAATGGCTACCTAGTAGGTGCAGTTAAGCCAGGCAGAAGCCAGGCGCCTGGAACTCTACCCAGATGTCCCACCTGACTGGCAGGTGCCATCACTGGCTGCTTTTTCAGGGATGTTAGTAGGATGCTAGATCAGAAGCAGAGCAGATGGAGCTCAAACCAGCATCTGATATGGGAAGCCAGTGTCAGCAGCCTGACTTGCTGCATTACAGCTATGACTCCTGTTTTATTCTGAATGGGTCTGGGGGGTAACTGCTCCAAATATCAGAAATAGTTTATCCTCAGTTAAATATTAGCAAGTAAAATCCAACAGTATAGTAGTATGTATTATGGTATGGTGGCTTAACTGGCTGCTGGGGCACCCCACCTCCCACACATGCTAGAGAGTCTGTGATGGAGCTCTGTCACTGCTTTCAATCCAGCTTCCTGCTGGTGCACACCATGGCAGCTGCAGATGATAGTTCAGGAGCTTGGGTCCCTGCCACCCAGTTGGGAGATCTCATTGGAGTCCGTGATTCCTGGCTGTGGCCTGGCCCAGCCACAGCTTCCCAATGTTGCAAGCATTTGGAGATTAAACTAGAAGATTGAAGATTCTTTTTTTTTAAAGATTTATTTTTATTGGAAAGGTAGATTTACAGAGAAAAGCAGAGCCAGAGAGAGAGAGAGAGAGACAGAGAGAAAGTTAAAGAGAAAGAGAATGAGAAAGAGAGAGATATCTTCCATCCACTGGTTTGCTGCTCAGACAGCTCTGATGCTCAGACCTGAACTGATCAGAAGCTCGCAGCCAGGAGCTTCTTCCCATCTCTCATGTGGGTGCAGGGTCCCAAGCACTTAGGCCATCCTCTGCTGTTTTCCCAGGCCGCAGGCAGGCAGCTGGATGAGGCTGAGTATTTAACACAAACCAATGCCCAGTTGGGATGCTAGAACTAGAAGGTGGAGGCTCAGTCTCTTGAACTACAGCACCACTCCCAATTAAGATTTCTGTCTCTCTGCTGCTCTTTCAATTAAACATACACTTAAGGTTTTTTTTTAATTTAACAATCCAGAAATATACAAAAAGAATCATTAGAAGTAGATTTAAATTACTTAAAATATTTGACCAATTTTTAAATAAATCTAAAATTATTAGAGAAAAAAATCCAACTGATCAGTCGTCTTAGGTCAGACTTATTCCTTCAGATTGTACATGTTATCTGTAATGCTCTGACATCTCTCCCTAATCACCAGGTCACTGTGACAGAAACTGACAGTAGTCACCTACATCATAACAAATGCCTTGTTCTTTAGTAAATCCTGCTTTAGTCTGAGTGACAATGTGTGCAACTAAAACAGTTTATTCTCTAGGCTTCCCGGTATCTATCCAAACAGAGTCAATGAAACAGAAAGAGAGGTTGTGAGGCTCTTGGAAGGTTCCACAGGAGAAGTTAAGACAGCCAGCATGTAGCTAATTTTAACCATAACAAACTCCTCTTTCAACCTCCTGCCAGGAATGTGAATACACAGGCTGGAGTCCTAGCACTCATATGAAACCACCTGTGGGTGGAGGGAACATGTTAAAGAAAGTAGACTACAAAGAAAGAAGGGCCTGGACACCTGATAACACCTTGGTACCACAATACTCACGGGCACTGTTTTAATATGAGAAAGACTTAGTTTGGTTAGGATTCCAGCAGTAGATGCCTCTGTTATGAGCAGATGAACACATAACTGATACAGATGTGGTTAAAAGAAATAAAGTCAAAATTACCTTAATTCAAACGTAAATTTCCCTACCTACGCTCATCGTTTGTCAATTTTTTTTCCTTTCCTACCTGACCACTGCAGAAGGATCCAGGTAGCAGCGACTTTCCAAGTCCCAGATAATCCTTTTCTTCAGGCATTCTGCGTGGTTTCTAAATTCCCTGTCCTGTAAAATAACAAAGTACAGACTTCTGCTCTCTGTGTGTGACTTAAGTTTCATCCTGCTCAATCTTTGGCGTACTGTTTAAAGATTTATTCATTTATTTTATTTGAAGAGAGACAGAAAGAGCTCTTCCATCCACTGGTTCACTCACTGAGCAGTCAAAACAGAGAGGTTTGGGACAGCCAGGAGCCAGCCAGGGACTCCATCCTGCTCTCCCAGTGGGCATGGGGGCCCAAGTACTTGGGCAGTCTTGCACTGCCCTTCCAGGCAGACGAGCAGGGAAACAGACTTGAACCAGCACTCTGATATGGGACACCAAAGTTGCTGTGCCTAAACGCTGTCCCGGGGGCATTCTTTTAATAAATTTGAACACAATATTTTCATTACTATACTACTGTAAGGATGATTATTACTGCATTTACTAATATTTTTCTAAAAGTACAAGTACTTTATTAATAAAATCTATAAGCTACTTATGTAATCCCCAAACCAATCTGATGCTAAATACCAAATATTCATTTCACATAACCTCAATCAGTGACTCTCAACCTTAGATGAATATAAAAAAAGATCTAGGGACTCTGAAAAAAAATCAATATCTGAGAATTAGTATTATTTTAAAAGCAAATTCATATATACTTCATCATCAAGGTTTTGTTTTTTGTTTTAAAAATCATCACTTACTAGGTTATTCTAATGTGCAATCACAGTTCAGGACTAGTGACTAAAACTAAAATATAAAATATACATATATGAAATAGAATATATAAAATAAAATCCTTCATATAAATTAAGACATAAATCTAAAGTAAGCAAGAATTGTCACCAATTATCATAATGAGAAAAGATAACGCAGAATGTTATCCAAATACTGTTAACATTATCTCTACTCTTTTAAATATTCAAGTCAGATAATAAAAAGAATTCCACCATCCTTGCTTATAAACATTCCACTAATGAATATCAGCTAGTCCTAGAAACATTTACAAATTTAAATCATTTTATGTGTGCTTGACAAACATGTGCTGATACAATAGGTCTAAAAAGGAAGATCAATTTCAAAAACCAAAATGTTCACCAGTAGGAGACTGGCTAATTAAATTAGCAAATGTCCATATAGTGTCACAACATGTAGCAAGTACATGAAGAAAAGGAATGCTCTTCACAAAGTATCATGAGGAAATCTCTAAGATTTACTATAAAGTTAAATAAAACAATTTGCTTAACAGTTTGTATAAACAGACATACCTTTCATTTGGGTAAAAATATTACAGAAAGAAAAAAAAATGTTAAAGAAAGAACATTGTGTGTGTGTGACACATATTCCCTTGTTCCCAACATGATTAAAAACTTCACGAACCAAGCTCTTTTAAAAAGCAAAAACACTATATACCCCAAGATAAAACAAAAATAGCAGCGCCTTCCAGATAAGTTCTAGTTCTAAAAATAACAAGACTTTGAATAGTTCAAGTAAATTTGGACTCCCCAAAGAAAAACAATTTCACTCCCGATGTCTGTGCTGATGTGTGGAGAGAGGCGCTTTTAAATCTGAGAATTAAACTTTTAAAAATTACAATTTCCCCAACAGGAATAGACTAATGCAATTGTGGTAACTCTTGTTAATGTTCTTTTTTTCTTATAAGCACTTGCTTTTTGTTTGATGAGCCAGTCAACTTCAAGTCTTGACTCCATTTTGTTCTCTGCAAGGAAACTATTTTTTTTGCTTCTTTCAAGATGCTTCTGTCTTAACCAAATATATTTATTTTTAAATTTCTTTCTTTCTTTCTTTTTTTAACTAGGTAGGACAGGCATTTGATCTATCAGTTAAGGTGCCCATGTACTGGGTTGGAAAGCCTAGGTTCAATGCCTGACTTTAGCTCCTCACCCCAACTCTGCCGATGCAGACCCTAGGAAGCAGTGGCACTTGACCAAGTGATTGAGTTCTCAGTTTCCCGCTCTGGCCGTGGCCCAGCCATGGACATTGTAGGCATTTGGGAAATGAACTAATGGATAGAAGCTGTGTCTGTCTGTGCCCCTCTGCTTCAACTAAATAAATAAATGATTTTTAAAAAATGGATCTGAAAAGAAACAAAGATTACTACTAGGAGAATAAAATGGGAAGAATTTAGGATTCAGAAACAGAAAAACTTTCACTGCATATATTTTCTTTTTTTTTACTTTGAACTGTAATGGTAGTATTACATAGTGAAAAATAAATTTAAAATAGATAAAGAACATATTTGATTTAAATCATTTTGTTTGCTGGACTTCAAGAGACATTTTCATCAGAATTAGATGTGTGTTTTCTTTTGACTTGTAATTGTTTCATTATTTTGACAGATGCATGTAAATCACAATGATTCACAAAAGGCTTATCATCTGTCAATGCACTGACTTTATTATAAAACCTCCAAAATTTAGGTTCTCTCACCTCAGGGTGGTTGAGTTCTCCTTCTTCCTCCTCATAGGGACCACCAACAATGAACGCATCCGGAATATTATTAGCCCCTGGAGCCAAAATATTGGCAATAGGCCATTTTTTGGGCCGAGGAACAGGTTCTTTTTCCCCTCCAAGCTTCAGAATTCCATTCTTGAATAAAATAGGATAATCTTTCTGCAAAAATAAATAATGTATATTAGAAAAAGTGTATATATTTTGAAATAAAAAGATTACTGAAGTGTTATTAGTGGAATGCTTGGTATTTTTAAGTTATTTTTATTTGAAAGGCAGATTTACAGAGAGGCAGAACAGATATACATGTATATCTGTATCTGTATGTGTATATATATATATATAGAGAGAGAGAGAGAGAGAGAGAGACAGAGACAGAGAGAGGGAGGGAGGGAGAATCTTGCATCTGGTGGTTTACCTCCCAGATGGACACAATGACAGGAGCTAAGCCCATCTGAAGCCAGGAGCCAAGAGCTTCATCTGGGTCTCCCACATGGGTACAGGGCTCAAAGACTTGGGCTTTCCTCCTCTGCCTTCCCAATTCATAAGCAGGGAATTGGATCAGAGTGGAGTAGATGGGGCATAAACCACTGTCCATATGGGATGCTAGCACTATAGGTGGAAGATTAGTGTGCTACACCACCATGCCAACTCATGAATGCTTGGTGTTGTCAAACACACAGGCTGCCTACTCATGGTCTGGTAAAAGCTGCAAAAGCTGATCCAAGTGCATGGACCACCCACATGGGTGACCCGGTTGAAGCTCCCGGCTCCTGATTACAGCCTGGCTCGTTCTGGCTACTGTGGCCATCTACAGAGTGATTCAGCAGATGAAGATGCTTCTTTCTCCCTCCCTCTTTGTAACTCTGACCTTTAAAAAAATAAATTGAAAGAGAAAGAAAAACGGCAAAGAGCACAAAACAAAAAAACTAAGAAAACTTCTATAATAAAGTACTGTACAAAATTCAGTTCTACATGCACAGAAATAATGAATCCAAACTGAAAACTTGACAACTTGAAATGTCCTATATTTTCTACCTTAAGTGTGCATTAATAGAAATTATATGTAATATATACTATGTACATAATAAACATAGTATAGATATATATTAGCAGAGCAACACTTTGCATGAATTCTTGGTAGGTGAGGAAGAGATGATTGTATGAATGCAAACATGCCTGAATCCAGATAACCATGTGAAAGTAGAACGTTACCTCTCCAACGGATGGCACTTGCAGACCAACCATGTAGTTTTGCAGAGGCCCTAGGGGAATGAAGGACTCCGGTACGGAGTAGGCAGCCTCCAGGGTGACCTTCAGCAGGTTGCCCCCTAAGATCTGAGCTGTGGTCAGCAAGGGCTCCGCCACGAACACCTTAACTGCCAGACTGCACTGCTGGAACAGAACAAAAGGAAGCAGCATTTTGAAAGCTGCCAGAAGCCCTCCTTTTTCCACATCATCTCATTTGCATTTCGAGTCATTGCTGAAGACACGTAATCCATACAGAGAACAAAAGTAACTTTCTCCAGGGCCTGGGAGTTGGAGTCAGAGTACACAAAGAATTTTCTTCACTAGAGACCCTCCCATTCCATGATACTGAGGTAAAGTGTGCATACAAATACATATGGAAGAGGAATTGGAAGGTTCTAATGTAAAAATATCAATGGCAGTTGCACAGGGGTAAGCGAGACTGGGTACTTTCATTGTTATTCCATATATTATGATTCTTTTTGTGACTTAAACGTGGTACTTTGTCATAAGAAAATATGCTTTCAAATATGTTTATAGCTGTATGTATAGACATTTTACATATGTGTATATGTATGTGTAGCTCTTACATTTCACACAGGATATATACAAAGGAGTTTTCAAATGTATATTGACTGCTAATTACATGCAAATTACTGTAGCTCTAGGCATATACAGATGAAGATGACATGCTTTCTTTCACCTTGAAATTCATGTTCTAGTTCCATGTTTAATGACAAACACTGTAATAGAGATGTGTACAAAAAGGAAGTAATAAGTTGTCAGGTTGCAGAGGATTAAAAGATGGTGACATGAGTCGACTTTCACAAAAGTGGAGAAGTTAGCAAAATGGAGAAGCAGAAGGAAAGAGAAAATAATATTGCATAAAAGGGGGGACTGAAATAGTATGGGGTCTGTGTTGTGGTGCACTAGCCTAAGCGGTGGCCTGCAGCGCCAGCATCCCACATCACAGCACAATTCAGTTCTGGTGGTCCTCCACCTCCGATGCAGTTTCCCACTCATGCACGGGGGAAAGCCAAGTGTATGGGCCCCTGCCACCTGCATGGGAGTCTTAGATGGTGTTCTGAGATCCTGGCTCCAACCTGGCTGATGTGCTTATTCAAGGAGTGAAAAAGCAGATAGATGCTATCTCTCACTCTCTCTTTCTCTGTATTTCTCTCTCTTTTCTCTCAGTCATCTTTCAAAAAAATACATAAGTGAAATCTTTTTAAAAACAAAATAGCAATGAATAAAAAAAAAACCAGTATGGAGATTTTCCAGAAAACTAAAAATGTATTTACTATGTTTCCCATCTAAAAAAAAAAACACAAAAATAAATAAAAACATTAGGGGAAAAAACAAACAAACAAACAAAAAAATCAAAATAGCATATTCAGTTCAGGTATGGGTAAATAGTTTAGAATTCTAGAATATGAAAAGAAAAAAGAGTAGTGCATAGAGATGGGGGTGAAGAAGTGGACGGCTCCCCATTACAAAGGAGGGTAAAGAATTTGGTCCTTAATATGTAAGCAGTGGGGCCCGGCGGCGTGGCCTAGCGGCTAAAGTCCTCGCCTTGAAAGCCCCAGGATCCCATATGGGCGCCGGTTCTAATCCCGGCAGCTCCACTTCCCATCCAGCTCCCTGCTTGTGGCCTGGGAAAGCAGTTGAGGACAGCCCAATGCATTGGGACACTACACCCGCATGGGAGACCCGGAAGAGGTTCCTGGTTCCCGGCATCGGATCGGCGTGCATCCGCCGTTGCGGCTCACTTGGGGAGTGAATCATCAGACGGAAGATCTTCCTGTCTCTCCTCCTCTCTGTATATCTGACTTTGTAATAAAAATAAATCTTTAAAAAAAAACATGTAAGCAGTGAATAAATCCACAAACCACACCATACTAAATAGAGGAACAGATATGGTAAGTTTCACATTTAAATTATAGAACAAGCAGTGGATAGGCTCAACTGGAAGAGGAGGCTTCATCAATGATCCAGCAGAGGGCCAACACTTGGGAGTGGTGGCTTAAGCCACTGCCTATGATGCCAGCATCCCATATGGGTACTAGTTTGAGTCCCGGAGACTCTAGCACCAATCTAGCTCCCTGTTAATGCACCTGGGAGAGCAGCAGAAGATAGTCCAAGTGCTTGGGCCCCTCTAATCATGTGGGAGACCCAGATGAAACTCCTGTCTTTGTTTCAGCCTGGCCCAGCTCCAGCTGTTTCCAGTCTGTTGGGGAGTAATCAGTGGATAGATCTATCTGTCCCTCCCTCTATCTCTGTAACTCTACCTTTCAAATAAACATAAAAAAACTATGATTTTTTTAAAAAGATTTATTCATTTTATTACAGCCAGATATACAGAGAGGAGGAGGATCTTCCGTCCGATGATTCACTCCCCAAGTGAGCCGCAACGGCCAGTGCGCGCCGATCCGATGCCGGGAACCAAGAACCTCTTCCGGGTCTCCCACACGGGTGCAGTGTCCCAATGCATTGGGCTGTCCTCAACTGCTTTCCCAGGCCACAAGCAGGAAGCTGGATGGGAAGTGGAGCCACCGGGATTAAAACCAGCGCCCATATGGGATCCCGGGGCTTTCAAGGCAAGGACTTTAGCCGCTAGGCCACACCGCCAGGCCCCAAAAAACTATGATTTAAAAAGCTAAGTAGGTTTGAGGAAAGATTCTGAGTTCAGTTTGGAAATACTGAGTTTTAGGTGCTAGTGGCGTATTGTTACAGATAAATCCATAAGGCAGCTGTAAAATCTGAAATTCAGGAGAGGGCTCTGATCTGAAGGTGTTGAATTAGAAGTCTTCAACCCAGGCAGGCTACCATGCCTGTAAGTGTGTTAGACACCTTCATGGACTATTTAGTTCACCAGGACACAGCTCAGAAGACATTCCCGTGGTTAAAGCTTTAACACAACTACCCTGAGCAAAGGAACCTATGCCTGCTGTAAGCCCAGATGTCCCACACACCACCAACATTTTATCACACCAGGTTATAATTCATGGTATGTATATTGTAAATTCTGTAAGTGTGGGACTCAGCCTTACTTAATCTCCTAGAATCCAGCACTAAATGTATTACAAAAAGATCCCCAGTGAACAAGCTTCAGTTAAATTTAACCTTAACAGCAGACAGACTTGTTGGAATAAATGGTAGATTGAAATGCTGAGGGTGAAAACTCTGATTACCTTAACACCTGGTCGAAGATTTTCTAAGGGTGAGCCCAGAACCGGATGCAATGGAACCTTCAGTTCAAACGAACTCTCTCCTGCAGAGCAAACAACAAGGGAAGCAAAGGAAGACAAAGACAAATGTGTTCATTGTCGCCTAGAGTCCTTCAAATAAGAGGCTAATTTTTGCATTTTTCTGGATCTAAACTATATCCTTTCTTGGTATTTCTCTTTTGGGCAACTCACATATCTAACCTTCTAGCAAAGGAAGAAGATCCACCACCGCTTGGCCAAGAACCAAGGTCTTCTCATCTTTCTGTTTCTTTTCCTTTGGCAAAACTTCATTCATGGTTACTAGAAAAGTCAAAACAAAGACAATGGACAGTCCTAACTCATCCATTAGATAATCAAAGTGCAGCATGCGCTGCACTGACAAAGACATTTAAGAAAAATGAACTTTAAATGAGACAAGGTACCAGCACAATGAATTGTGGTGGAAGATATTAAACCACCCAGCCAGTAAGTTTTAAGAAAAACTGGACTATATGTCATAATCACATGTATGCACATATGTGATAAATGTGATTATATAAAAGATTCATAGTAAGAATAATCTTCACTATCTTAAAACGCTTAGGTATTTTCTATTCTATCCAATATAGAATCAAAATTACTGATATATTTGATATAGAAAAAAATTACTGGTCATGATTTTCCTCAATTCCAGAATGACTGAAGAATCATAATCTTGAGTTTGGAGACACTGTTCTGGATCTTTGCTGTTTACAGTCCTCGGAGTGCCCCTCAGACAATCCAGATATACAAGAGGTTTCTCACAATAGCATTACTGTTGATGCTTAACGCTCATTAAAATTTTTTAAATACAGAAAAAGTGAAATTGTGTAATGAATACTCATGAAACTACCACCTAGATTCAACAACTGTTAACCATGCTATTATAATTTTTAAGGATACCTATATCCAAAATCTGTTTCTGCTTCTGCTTTTCATTTTTTCCTAATCTTGGTAATGGTAATACCGACATAAAGAGGCGATGCCGCCAGCTCAGGGCAGGGGATAAAGGCTAAGTGCTCAGTCATGTATCAAAAGGTCTTTGACAAAAACAGGTAAAATTAGCATGTAACGGTGACTCTGGCAGGAGCAGGTAGGAGCAAGGACACTGCACTATGCCTATGGGATGGAGGTAAATTCTGGGTGGGTACCCAACATCATCTACTACACACCTCAGAAGCCCCTCCTAACAGGTCCTGTATCCTGTTGAGAAACACAGGTACTTACAGAACACAGGCTTGTGGGCGATGTCATCTAAAGTGATCCCCCCTTCAGGATTAAACTCAAAACTGCTGGTGAAGTTGTATTTTGCAGTTCCTTCTGGAGAAACGGTTATTTTGGCAGAGTCTCCCAGAACCACCTGATTGAATTCCGCACGAATAAAGGTAACTGGAGTTTCTCCTTTAAAGCCTTTCTGTTGGCAGAGATACAGCACGTCACAATCAGAGTTGGAATTTTCCCGCACAGCTGGGGCTCTGTCTTGATTTGAGCTAAATAAAAAGCGTTACCTACTTGTTCACATCGTACATACAAAATGGGCAAATAGATGCCATAAGCCGGAGGTGTGAAAAAGGAACGTGCAATACGTTTTACCCGATAATAACAACATGTGCTGGAACATTCAAACAACTGAGAAAATCATACATTTTGAAACAAAGCGGAGCTCATTAATTTTATATGCTTCCAGAATGAGCTTTTTAGAGCCCCATAATACTGAACACTTTGCCATCTAATTATTCTCCTAACTCAGAAGCTACACTACATGACTATTTTATCAGTTAAATTCATCTAATGAAATTAACCACAGGAGAAACTGGTAATTCACATCCTTCTCAGAAGAAAGGGAGAAAAGAAAATTACATATGAACTGCTGCTGTCCAGGAAAACTAAATCCTCTTCTTCACTGGTTATACTTGGCACTCAAATTTCTAGGTATTTTAGACACACAGTAATGTGACTGATTGTGGACCAACAATACGATACTGAGGATCAAAGTCGATAACCCACTGATGCCTCCACACCAGGGGCTTTGAAGGCTTCCCAAAGCAACGTTACCACATCATATCCATCGGCCACAGTGATCTGCACGAGTCTGCCTGTGGCTGGCACCTGCTCCATATCAGCAATTGGGCAAAGTCCTTCTGGTTTTCCTTGGTCTCTGTTAAGACAATGAATCTGATTGCTCATGTACCAAAGACACAAAAACACCCACATTATACCACAAATAACCAGCCCCAGGACAGAACCTAGAAAACTCCAGGCCCAGGATTTTTTTTAACCCTTTTCCAACCTCGGCTGCTGGACAGACAGAGTTTTAGGATCTACTTACAAGGATAATTCCATGGGATAGTGCCAAGAAGATTCTTATACATGCAATTAACCACTAAGCACAAAATTACTGCAAGACAGAGAGAAGGAACACCATCACCCCAGCCTCACATACCTCACAAATGTTTTTTGGTGACAAGTTTTTTAAATCTCCAAAGCTCCTTTAAGATATTCCTTAATGTCTGTTTTACAAAAATGTTTTCTGAAAGCAATTAGGATGGTAGTACTTTGGAAAACAAGCCCTGACAGACTTTTTAAATTAAAGATTTATTTATTTTCCTTGGAAAGGTAGATCAGATTTACAGAGAAGAAGAGACAAGATTTTCCATTGGCTGGTTTAAACCCCAAATGGCCACAATGGTCAGAGCTGAGCTGATCCAAAGTCAGGAGCCAGAAGCCTCCTCTGGGTCCCCCACGTGGGTGCAGGGTCCCAAGGCTCTGGGCCATCCTCCACTGCTTTTCCAGGCCTATCATAAGCAGGGAGCTGGATTGTATGTAGAGTAGCTGGAACACAACCTGGAGACCATATGGGATCCTGGCCCTTGCAAGTTACGGATTTAGTCATTAAGCCATCGCACTGGGCCCATGACAAATCTTTTTGTTTGTTTGTTTGAAAATCACAATTACAGGGCCTGGCAGCATGGCCTAGCGGCTAAAGTCCTCGCCTTGAAAGCCCTGGGATCCCATATGGGCGCCGGTTCTAATCCCGGCAGCCCTACTTCCCATCCAGCTCCCTGCTTGTGCCCTGGGAAAGCAGTTGAGGACAGCCCAATGCACTGGGACACTGCACCCGCGTGGGAGACCCGGAAGAGGTTCCTGGTTCCCGGCATCGGATCGGCGCGCACTGGCCGTTGTGGCTCACTTGGGGAGTGAGTCATCAGACAGAAGATCTTTCTCTCTGTCTCTTCTCCTCTGTGTATATCTGAGTTTGTAATAAAAATGAATAAATCTTTTTAAAAAAATCACAATTACAGAGAGAGGAGACATGGAAATCTTTCACCTGCTGGTTCACTCCCCAGATGGCTGCAATGGTGGGGCTGGACTAGGCCAAAGCAAGGAGTCAGGAACTTCTTCTGGATCTCTCACTTGAGTGCAGGGGTCCAAGCATGTGGGCTACGCTCCATGGCTTGTCCAGGCTCATCAGCAGGAAGCTGGCCCAGATGTGGAGCAGCCAGCACATAAAACAGTACTCATACAAGATGGCAGCACTGCAGGCATAGGCTTAACAGACGCGCTATACCACAGCCCAGACTCCGGATATGTTTTTAGTCAGATGTAACTGTCTAGTTACAACACTAAAGACACAGAATTTCAAAATTGTGTTTGTGTTTTTTCAAAAGGTTCTGTTTTCTGACTCAATTCAAAGTAAAATTTGGTTATACAACTCAAACATTTAATGAGAACATGCTATACATTACACTCTACAACCTTCTGATTCTATTTATTCTGCCTCTTAGCAGGCACTCTGTCATTTCTCTCACCTCAAACCTCCAACTCACTTGTTCAAAAAATCATATCCCTGGGCTTTTCCAGAACCTACATGGTACTGCAAGCTCCCTTGTCAAGTGTACATCTGAAGTGCCCCTTTGTTGTCATATTCTCTCTTTTAACCATTATTGCACAAATTAGGCCTTTGCTATCCTTCTGCTGTACTCTAACAAATGCATTCTGTCCTGCCAACTCCAGTTTCTTAATTCTAATCCACTCTACTTCTGTCACAATTGTTCCTTGCAGGCTAGTGCTGTGGCACAATGAGCTAAACATCTGCCTATGGCACTGATAACCCACATGGGCACCAGGTTGGAGTCCTGGCTGCTGCACTTCTGATCCATCCCTCTGCCAATGGCTTGGGAGGGAAGCATAGGATGGCCGAGGTGTTTGGACGCCTGCACCCATGTGGGAGAGCAGAAAAGCTCCTTGGCACCTGGCTTCCTGGCCCCTGTGTCCGCCATTGCAGCCATATGGGAAGTGAGCTAGTGGATGCAAAACCTCTAACTCTTCCTTTCAAACAAAAATAAATCTTTTAAAAAAAGAATTGTCCATTTAACTAATGTTCATTAAGGCAAGTATGAGGGTACAAGAAATAAAATGTAATCGCTGTAACCTCAAGAAATGTAAAATCTAGAAGAAAGAATTCTGTATAGACTAGGAGTTCTATCATCTGTGGGATGGATGCTCTGACGGTGTGCCATAGCTTCCCACATGTTATATGCATAAACCCTTCCAGATGACTCCTTCATCTCCATTTCAGTGAGAAAGGACACACGTTCAGAGAAGACTGTCATTTTATGATTAGCCTTACAGCAAGGAAGTGCTGAGGTGGGGACCTAAAACCCATGGGAGGCAACCTGGAGCTAATAATGCAACACACAAAAGGGAATCATGCTACAGGTAGAAGCGAGAGTGTAAAAGGCTGTGGGGAAGAGAGTGCTGGGAGGCAAGCCAAGCAGCTCGGTGGGTTTAGAGTACAGTGTGGGAATAAAGAGGAGAATGGAAAGAGAGGCTGGTAGATACCGTAATAACGTACAAACTTCACTAACGTCCCATTCCATATCCTCTGAAACCTGGACAGCCTTGCCCCATCACCCAGCCCGAGTTCGTTATTTAAGATTCCAACATCTAGTCAATGTTATACGTCAGCATTAGTTCTTCCCCTTGAAATTCCTCCTCCTTCCCCCGCAACCCCATCGTGACTAGAGGAACGCTATTGACCCACTTCAAATGCCTCCTTGTCTAGGTTTCCCGGTCGGGAGCACCTAACGCCTCACCTTCGAACGACAGCAACACTTTATATTTCTGTGGTCTTTTACCAAAAGCTGTCTTATTTACAGTATTAGGAGTTCAAAATTCCGTCGGAGGGCTGCCGGGCAGAAAGAACCACAGAGTAGGCTCACGCAGGCCTCAGCGTGACGAGCCCCGCGCTGACAGGAAAGCCAGAGGCGGGCTGAGGGGCTTTCGGGTGGGACCTAGTCCGCTGCCTGGTGTTGGGGTGACGGGGTGCGGTGTGGCCGCGGGGCTGAGGTGGGGGAGGCCAGGAAGACAGTTTTCGAGGAGGGATAAACTGTCTTACCCACGGCGGCCGCAGTTAAGTTTTTCGTATCTATGGCAACCTACTCACTCTCGCGAGAACTTACTTTCCACAATCACCGCGAGCTTGAGCCTAGACTCGCCCGCGCCTTGGAAACGGCGCGAGAGCCGCCGCCCCCGCAACGCTGATGGCGGTTGCTCTCACTGAAGTGCGTTTTTCTGCGGTTCGATTGTGAATTCACTCGTATTTGTGTGAATTCCTCCATGATCAGGAGGAGAAAAGACCAACTAGTAAATGTATGTATAGAAAAGAGCCTTTAATAAAACCCCTTTGATAAAGGAATTTGAAGAATAATTAAACGAAAAATGACAACATGACAGTGTATTTTTAAGGGCCTCACATTGTTGGTTATCTAAAGTCAGGAACTTCTTCCAGTTCTCCCACGTGGGTGCAGGGACACAGGAGGACCCAAGGACCCAAGGACCCAAGAACCCCAGGACCTGAGCCATCCTCTACTCTCCCAGGCCACAAGCAGGGAGCTGGATGGGAAGTGGAGCAGCCTGACACAGTGCAAAGATTTAGCGACTAGGCTATTGAGTCAGGCCCTCAGGAAACACTTTTTTGAATCATAGGATGCTGACTCAAGGTGTTAATCCACTCAAAACTGAACATTCAAGCGTTGGAATAGCAATATGCTATTGATGATATGATTTTGGAATTCCTCACCATGGGCCAAGGGGTAACAGTGAACAGTGTGACCTGGGAAGTGTGATTAACACCATCAGACTTTTGGAGAGGACTCTGTGGGGTAGCTTCCACTCAGACACTCTGGGGACAGCAAACATCCTAGACAATACCAGCCCTGTGTTCCTGCACTGTCAGACACAGAAGCCAGTAAACTGTTCCAGGTTCAAAGAGATTAAAGATAGATGACATCTAAATGCAATATGGATTTCACTGTAGCTTTGGGAACCAGAGGACACTGCTAGGTTGCCAGACTGTTAACGGGTTCTGTGCACTGGCTGGCAGTAAGATTTGCTACTATGGAAGGCTATTTGATGTTATTTAGGTGATTGTCCATTTTAGGGCAAACACACTGCAGTATTTAGGATAAGGCATCATGTCTTGATCATCTTCTCCGCTTGCGCAGAATGATGGCACACTTGAGTAAGGCATCTTGGTTCTTCTCTCCAAGTAAGGGTTAGAGGTGAATTTGCACTAAGCCCCACCACTTTGTATGATCACCAGGCAGGTTAGAGTGAAGTCATGCACAGAGAACTATTCCAGAAATTACTTGTGCTGTTGCTCTACTTATTATTTGCTTTGAAACTTTAAGGCGGTGCTACTTCCTAAAGCCTAACTAATCCCCATTAGGCTCTCAGGTGACTGAAAGCAAGAACTGTATATTAACAGTTGTTCTGTGTCCCTGGGGTGCAGAAGGCCTGAGTTTTAATTCAGTAGTAGCTTTGACACACCCCCCAACAATAGCTATCCTATGGACTCCATAGGATTTTTGGAAGGCAGAGCTTTGTGCAAAATCTTTTAAGATTTATAATTTTTTTCTTTATTTATGCAAAACCATGGGACCAGATTTAACCAGTTACCATATAATGAAAGCTGTCTTCTGTGGGATCTTTGCTGATCATGTTTAATGTGACTGGTTTTCTACAATGCAGTTTTATAAATTAGCAAAATTAATATTTTGAAGATCTTTATACATACTATACACATATGCCAGTTTAAAGTAATACATCATGGTTGTGAAATCAAAATGGTAGCTGACACCTAAATGTAATTTGGAGAAAATAACAGAAAAATAAGAGACTGGAGGCCATAAGGCAATGGCATTAAAAGTCTTTATTATATAACAAGGCAGCAATCACATAAAGCCCTTCATAAGTAGAGACTGGAATAGCTCATAAAGAGCAACAGAGTTCTGAAAAGAAGGCAGAAGAGAAGACAGAAGTTTACCTAAAGATTCAAGGTGATTTTTCAGAGTGGGCATGTGGCACAGCAATGAAGACAGAACTCGGACACCTGCATCCTGCACTGGAGGGCTTGGTTCAAGTCTGTGTGTCCCAATGCAGATTCCTGCTTCTGTGCACCCTGGGAGGCAGCTCAGAGTGAGGCTGGACACACACAGGAGATCCAGAGTCCTAGCAGTCGGGGATATTTGGGGAGTAAACCAATGGATGGAAGACCTTTCTGGCTGTATGACTTTCAGATGAAGTGGAAATACATTTTAAAACTTAAAAAAATTTTTTTTTAATTTGAAAGGCAGAGTGACAGAGCAAAGAGAGAAATCTTCCATCCCCTGGCTCACTCTCCAAATGGCTGCAATAGCTGGAGCCAATCCAAAGCCAGGAGCTTCCTCTGGGCCTGTTATACAAGTGCAGGGCTCCAGGACCTGAGCCTTGCTCCACTGCTTTGCCAAGCTATAAGTAGGGAGACGGATTGGGAAGTGGAGAAGCCAGGATACTGACCGACACCCATATGGGATACCAGCATTACAGGCAAAGGTTTATTTTGCTATGCCACCACCAAGAGGTAATTATTTCTCCCCTTTGACCTTAAACACATAAGATGGTTGTTGCTTCTTCCATGTCCTGTGGAATCTATACGGAGTATAGAAATAATCAGATGCCCACCCAGATTTTAAAGGTTAGGGTTGATACAGGGGGAGGAGACAATAAGATTCTTATTCAGCTCCTGAAAGCCAGTTAAGAGCACTTGGGTAACCAAAATAATATACTTAGCACTTTATACTGGAATCTCATTTGTTTAGAATGCTGCTGCCTGCACAGCTCACACAGTACCACACAGTGCTCACTGGGGGTTACTACCACACCGCATGGAATCACAATAAAGTCAGCTTTGGGATTGAAAACCAGAGTCACAAGCACACCAGCAAGGATCCGTAATCTCCAAATAGCTTATGGTCTGCTCAAGTTTCAGGTGAACTGTTCTTGTCTATCTGGGCAAACTTCACACTGTTTTAAAAATTTTTAACTTTTAAATAAAGTACAATATAGACCTAGGTTCAGATGTTTAAAAAAAATGATAAAGAGATAACCAGTCATCACAGGCTGGAAGCTGTTACAGGCGCTTCATTCCCCTCCTGCTGCTGAACTGGCAATCACGTTTTCAAACCCAGCCGGCTGGAGTCCAGATCAGTGTTTCTTTTTAACAGCGCCTATTCCTTGTGTTTTACACTAACCAGGTAAAGGTGATGAGCAACCTTTGTAAAAATTACTCAATTATTTTACAAGGGATTATATTGCTGTGATTTTATTCATTTTAACACCTTAACTGTAGTGACAGCAGTAAGAATCAAGACTTAAGGTTACAAAATTTCTATTCCCTGTTATGGTTTACGATGATTATACATAAAGAAAACAACATTCAAATTAAGGCAACGACATGTGCACATCAAGCACACTACCCCAGCGCAGTCCTTGGTGAAAGCTCTTTTGGTCAGGTGACAGCAGGTATTGCCGCATGCAGCTCTGTCGTGGCTTTGTCCCTCCTACTGGCCTGCAATGGCCAGAAGCAACTTCCGGTAATCTCCGCTCGTGTCACCAGCGATCGCAGTGCCCAGAGTCTTTTGATACATCTGCGTGAACATCTGTTTTATCTGTACAAGATCGATCTGTGTGAGGAATGACATTTCTGATGTTAGACAAAAATGTTCAAAGGTAACTGGCATGTATTATAATTATTTTTTAAATAATGATGAGGCGCTGGTGCAGTGGCAGAGTGAGTAAGACCACCACCTCTAATGCCAACATGCCAACATGCCATAGGAGGGCTAGTTTAAGTCCTGGCTGCTCTAACTCCTGTCTGATCCAACTGCTTGCCAATGTGACCGGGAAAGCAGTGGAAGATGACCCAAATACTTGGGTCTTGCCTCCAACGTGGGAAGCTCAAATGGAGCTTCAGGTTCCTGGCTTCAGCGTGGCCCAGGCCCAGTCCTTGAGGTCATTTGGAGACTGAACCAATGATGGGAGATCTATCTCTGTCCCTCTGGCTCTCTCGCATCTTCTTTGACTGCTGTTCAAAATGAATAAATCTTTAAATAATAAAGATAGTATGTTAAATCAAAGCAAAGAGGGGACAAAAGCAATAATCAATGACTGACATTTGACAGGTAGCAGGTACACCCTCAGGGAAGAGGTGACTCACTGCTCTGTGAAATAGTAGAGAAAGCTGGTAATGTTTTGTCTATTACCCCCCAAAATATTAATCACTTCAAAAACTGATAGGACCTAGATCAAAAACAAAGAACACACAAAATGTTGGCGAGGATGTCAAGAGATGGGAACGCAGGTACACTGCTTGTGGGGATGTAAAACAGTAGTGACTTCTGAAAACAATATAAACCAGAATAGGACTCCACAGAATTACAGGATGATCTACATAGGCCTTTCATTCAATTTTACACAGTACAAACTGAAAAACAGGAGTTGTCTCCTCCTGCACCATTACTTTCCACAGTCCCTTTCCAGGGAGGAGCACCCCCAGGCGTGGTCTCCCAGGAGGCCGGACTGCACTAACGCAAGCCCCTCTGCAGAACGTGTGGTCAAGCCTTCAGCTTCAGCTTGCTGCTGTGGCGGCGACAGAGGGCGCTCTCCTTAACGTCATTCCTCAAGGACAGACGACAGCCTTCTGAGGACCTTCTGAGGACAGTCTACATCCAGCGCCGTGGCCTAGCGGCTAAAGTTCTCGCCTTGAACGCCCCAGGATCCCATATGGCCGCCGGTTCTAATTCCGGCAGCTCCACTTCCCATCCAGCTCCCTGCTTGTGGCCTGGGAAAGCAGTTGAGGATGGCCCAAAGCTTTGGGACCCTGCACCCGTGTGGGAGACCCGGAAGAGGTTCCTGGTTCCCGGCATCGGATCGGGGCATACCGGCCCGTTGCGGCTCACTTGGGGAGTGAAACATCGGATGGAAGATCTTCCTCTCTGTCTCTCCTCCTTTCTGTATATCCAGCTTTCCAATAATAATAAAATCTTTAAAAAAAAAAAAAAAAAAAGAAATCTACATCCAGAAGCAAGCAGCCAAAAAGAGCAGGCCTCTCCTCACCTCACTCCGAGTGACCACGATCCTGACCAGGGTGGAGTCGTCGGTGCCGGCCCCTTTCATGGCGTGGTACAGCCTCTCAGCGAAGAAGGCGGGCCGGTTCTGCGCGCACTTCACTGCAAGGCAGAGATGCTGAAGTTACCCCCGGGCTGCTTTGACTGCTGCCAGCCTGTGTCTGATTGTCCTCTGAACGCTCCTCAGAAAACTGAGGTGAGCTGCAGATGGGGTCAGGCTCGCCTCGATTGTCTCACTGTCTTTCCAGCTGCATCACACAGGCTGCCTTCTACTCCAGATTCGGGGGGCAGGGGGAAGTTTACCCCTTAAAGTGTGAAAAGCCATGGCCACAGTGCTCTACCAATATCATACTAAGGACAAAATCCTGAATTCTAGAAGTCAAGCCTATTTTATGGGGCCCGGCGCAACAGCGTAGTGGTTAAGGTCCTCTCCTTGAAAGTGCCAGGTTCCCAGATGGGCGCTGGGTCTAATCCCGGTGGCCCAACTTCCCATTCAGCTCCCTGCTAGTGGCCTGGGAAAGCAGTGGAGGATGACCCAAAGCTTTGGGACCCTGCACCCACGTGGGAGACTTGGAAGAGCTCCTGGCTCCTGGCTTAGGACTGGATCGGCTCCAGTCATTGCGGCCACTTGGGGAGTGAACCACTGGATGGAAGATTTTCCTGTCTCTCCTTCTTTCTGTATATCTGCCTTTCCAATAAAAATAAATCTTTTTAAAAAATAATGCTCAGAGGTTTGAGAGGCTTTCTTTTTGGAAAAATTTACTTAGCAAAATCTCCTGCAGAAGGTTAAAAAAAGTATTAACTATATCTTATTACTTTAATTACACAAATAGTATGAAAGCACTTCAAATAGTTCATGAAAGTCTGAATTAGAAGACAAGTTAACAGCATATCTGACCTAGCAATTAAGGTGCCAGCTGGGATGCTAGCAACCAAGCTGGAGTGCTGGGGTTTGAGTCCTAGCTGCACTCACTGTGCCCAGTTCTTACTAACGCGCATCCAGGGGTGCAGTTGGATCTCTACTACCCATGTGGGAGTTGTGGATTTAGTTCATGCCTCCTGGCTAGCTCTGTGAACCAGTGGATGAGAGCTCTTTCTCAAGAGAGAAAAGCATGAAAAAAAAAAAAAAAGGAATGAAAAAGTAGATTTATTTTAGCACAAAAAGTTTTGAAAGCCATGCATAGTTTTTCATGACATGTATTTCCATTACCTTTCTGCAGACTCCTCATGTACATGGATTTCAAAATCTTTTGGAACAGAATGAGCTTACCTTTTCATTTCATTTGTTCACAAACTTCCTGAAGTAACCTAATATTTGTAAAACGTGCCATTAGTATGAATGTGTTACTTTCATCCCACATGATTCAAGAGAAAGTGTTTCTCTAGTGTTTCTCTTTATGATTCATGGGAATGAAATTTCTGTTTTGTTAGACTTCTAACAGACCACCAAAAATTGGTTATTTAATTGCAAAAGAGTAATGGGTCTCACTGCACTGAGTACTTCAAAAGTGTGTTTTGTAGAAACTCAAAATTGTGTTTTCTAGAGTCACTAGCAGTTCCATAGGGCTTTTTCATTCACCGCACAAGAAATGCTAGAGCCTATAATCTTGTGCAATCCTCAAAAAAAGGCATGTAAATGAAGAACAACTAATCCTGAAACAAACCTATTTGATTACATTAACCATTTGTAGGAAACTATACAGAAAAATATAGAATGAGCTCAGCTTCTGCCCAAAAACGTACTTGCGAATCTTTCAAAGCCCGCATTCACTTAAAAACAAAATGGAGCAAAAAACCCAAGCGTCTTACAGATGGTCTTCAAGCCACTTTCAATGTATCCAGAAAATTCACTGCCCACGCTTGCTAACAAATCTCGATTAGCCATCTGCAAACAAAAATCACAGGGTTAAATATGTTCGTATCTTACAACAGAAGACAAGTCTTATAAAGAAAAGCTCCTACCCTGGCATAAGCCTCCATGGTGGCATTGAGCTGAGGAAAACTTCTCGTGGCGAGGATCATGTTAAAGCAGGATTCGTCTGTCCCTAGCTTCCCCTCCCCGGCTTGATAGAGCCGCTGCGCATCCTCCTGAGCCATCTGGTAATTTACAGTCTGGTTCTCATCTCGATTGCCCTGAGAAAGAGAAAGGCAGCAAACAGGATAAAATGCAAGTTATTAGCAATTTTCCCCCCAGGGATGGACATTCAGCCTAGAGGTTAAGATGCCCCTAAAGAGGCCCATATTTCATACTGGAGTATCTGGGGTACTCAGCACTAGTTTTGGCCACTAGCTTTAGCTTCCCAGTAAGGCAGACGCTGAGAGGGGCACAGCTTCTGCCATCCATGTCATAGACCTGGATTAAGTTCCCAGTTCCTGGCTTTGGCCCAGCCAAGTCTCTGGCTGCAGTAGGCAACTGGGAAAAGAACCAGAAAACAGGATATATTTGTCTGTGTCCCTGTCTCGCTCTGCCTCCCCTCCTCACTCCCAAGAGAGACACATGAGCTTTTATAGAAGCCATAAATAACTAAGTTTTGCTACACTGTGCCAATTTGTATACTGACCTCTTCCCTGGGGTTGGAGAAAGGGAAGGATCAACAGTGTAAGATTACACTGATATTTCGTTTCTCTCAAAAATAGAAACAGGAACGCATACACATAAAAGGCTTCCCCCCTGGAGTCTTGGAACCCAAAGAATAAATACAAACATGTTCCCTTGGGTTCTGCATGACGGCTAAACTGGCTAATCCTCTACATGCAAGCACCAGCATCCCATAAGGGTACCAGTTCATGTCCCAGGTGCTTCACTTGCCTTGCTTGTGGCCTGGGAGAGCAGCAGAGAATGGCTCAAGTCCTTGGGCCCCTGCACTTACATGGGAGACCTGGAAGAGGCTCTTGGCTTTCAACTTCAAGTAAGATCAGCTCTAGACATTGTGACCATTTGGGGAATGAACCAGTGGATAGATCTCTGTCTCTCTTTTTAAACTGACTTTCAAGTAAAAAAATAAATCTTATGAAATAAATCTTAAAATCTTAAAAATCTTTATTGGAAAGCCAGATATACAGAGAGAAGGAGAGACAGAGAAAAGTCTTCCGTCCATTGGTTCACTCTCCAAGTGGCCGCAATGGCTAGAGCTAAGCCGATCTGAAGTCAGGAGCCAGGAGCTTCTTCTGGGTCTCCCAATTGGGTGCAGAGTCCCAAGAATTTGGGCCATCCTCAACTGTTTTTCCAGGCCACAAGCAGGGAGCTAAATGGGAAGTGGGGCCAGCTGGACATGAACTGGTGCCCATATGGGATCCCAGTACATGAAAGACAAGGACTTTTGCCACTAGGCTTCCACTCTAGGCCCCCCAAAAATTAATCTTTAAAAAAAAATAACAAAGATGCTCCTTAAAGATGGGAAAGAGCATCTGGTGCACTGAATATGTAGAGGAATATTGCCATGGGTGACTACACACAGCACAACAGGCAAAGGTGTACAGGAAAATCTTCCTAGTCGATTACCTTGGGATCTACTCACATAATACATTCCATTTGCCTAGAAAACTATTCCTCTCTCAAAACCTGGTAATGGGCCCTGAATCTTACAAACAACCATCTCTTTGTACAAGCTTTTTAAAATGCTGTTCAAAAAGTTTTTATTTCTATTTGAAAGGCAGATTTACAGAGGAGAGAGAGCTCTTCCATCCATTGGTTTACTCACTAAATGGCTGCAATGACAGCAGCTAGGCCAGTCCAAAGCTAGAAGCTCAGAACTTCTGGGTCTCCCACATGGGTGCAGTGACCCAGGCACTTGAGTCAGACTTCACTGCTCTCCCAAGTGCAACAGTGGGGAGCTGGATCAGAATTAGAGCAGCCATGACCAGAACTGGAGCCCATAGAGGATGCCAGTGCTGCAGGTAAAGGATTAGCCCATTACACCACTGCATGGGCACCACTGCCCTGCTCTCTTAACAGCATGTAGGCAAATTCAATTTCCTTCAACCCATTTGATTTCTTTGCTCATTTCCACAGCAACTCACTTTAACACGTTTTGTTCATTTATGCCTCCTTCAGTTCTTAAGTATCCCTCTCTACTGTGAAGTCTTTTGGGACAGTCCAACCTTGTGTATTAGGACAGCCAATATTGAGTATTTCAGCGATATCATATTCTTTTGCATCATCTCCTTCAAAACTCCATTATCTTATTCCCAGCGTGTTTTCATATGGAGCATTTTCTATCATATCTCCAGCGCATCTGGGAAATCAGATAAGGAAGGTGCTAATCACACTGAACTCTAGCACACTTTTCTGCATATCTGGCTCTCCTCACGTAATTCTCACCTCCTCTAACACCTCTGTGACAGTTCAGGATATCTAGAGTTGATGGCCCAACATAACTGGCAGGACAGTGCTAAGCTTAAATGCACACTTTCATTGCCATCCCAGCCACACAACCTCAAGTTGGCTTCTAATTTCATACAACCTTAAATAAGTTAATTTTGGATTTCTCATAAAATTCAGATCTGAAGAAATAAATTTGAAGAGTAACAACCAGGATACCCACACACTGAATTGTAGGATTCCTCTTAAAGATGACAATACTGAAGGCAGCGAAATATTAAGAGAATTCAAGAATTCTCACTGGCATTGGACAATATATTCTCTCCCATCAACACACGAACATGCTGGACTCACCTGGCACATGGACACTAGCAAGCGCTCAAAATGCCCTGAGGTATCGGCTCTGATGTCCTTTTCAAGGTCTCGTCCAAACTCTGACTGATAACATCTGACAATTTCTTGGATTTCCTGATTTGTCCTTGTACACAGAATCTCAATCAATACACGTTCCTGAGTGCCCGCTCCCTAAATGAAACAAAAAGGGAATTACTGAAAATAATATCTCAGAAAGTGAGAATCTTACTGCCCCATCAAGTACTTTTTGGTCCTCTGGGATGGAAAAGCTCAGTATTTTCAGATGATGGGAAATAAGGTGCTTACTCAATTAATACTAGAAATTCAGAACAGTCTTTATTGATGGGTCCTTACATTTCAAATGGGACAAAACACAATACCTTCATTGCATTCCGTAAACTCCAGGCGTCATAATATGTAGGTGGCATGAACAAGGCAAGGATCAGTTCTTCCATATTTCCACTTAACTCTGACTTGAGATCTTTGATTAAATCCTGCTCAATTAAAAATGGAAGGTAAGTAATAGACATTCCAAATGTTGATATTTAAATCTTTGAAGGAAAAGATGGAAAATGATATAAAATTATTTTTATGAAAACCTCAATTATAAATCTGAACACTATACACTAAAAAATTAGTCAGTGTGTATATGTAGAGTTCACTTAGTTCAAAGAGCCATTCTATTCACTCTATCAACAATCAAGAAATTGTTATTGTGCTTCTACTGTACCAAGTACAAAGACAAGAAACACATGAAATAAAAAACAAATTAACAAGCTGATACAGACGTTAATACAACATAAGAAAACAGTTTTGATTCCATGAAGAATTACAAAATAGTCATTATCTTAAATGGAAAGATAAATATTAAAATAAGATAATACAAGGCAAGCTGCAGCCCAACCCCAGATGAGCAGCATAAAAATAACAGCAAATTTGAAACAGTAAAAGTTTGAGGTTGACTAGAGGGCTGTGGGAAGCTGGTACTCCAGCTCTTCTGAAAAGGTAAACAGTAGCAGGCAAAGAGAAGTAGAAAGGCATGTCAGTCAAGAACAAACATAGGGTATCCACCCTGTGCATTAAAATCACCTCCAGAGTTAAAAGAGAGAGAGAAAGAGAAAGAGATACCCATGACTGAACCCAGAGATTCTGTTTTTGTTTTGTTTTGTTTTGTTTTGTTTTAAATTCTAAAAGATATTATGACCTGGGCCCAGTGCGGTAACTTAGTGGCTAAAGTCCTTGCCTTGCATGCACCTGCTCCACTTCCCATCCAGCTCCCTGCTTGTGGCCTGGGAAAGCAGTGGAGGACGGCCCAAAGCCTTGGGACCCTGCACCCACGTGAAAGATCCAGAAAAACTCCTGGTTTCTGGCTTCGGATCGGCTTAGCTCTGGCTGTTGCAGCCACTTCGGGAGCGAAACAGTAGATGGAAAATCTTTCTCTCTGTCTCTGCTCTTCTCTGTAAATCTGACTTTCCAATAAAAAATAGATCTTTTTTTAATAGAGAGATTATTATCTTCAGCTAAGGCTCAGAATCTTTAGGACAGGGGCAAAAATGAACAAAATCTGCTCAATGGAACAGTAAGATACTTGGTTTGGGGAGGAAGGTTTTCATGGTCAAGAAGCAAAACAAAGTTGTAACAAAATCTTGGATTATCATCCTCATGCCAAATTACAGGATGCCAATTTAATTCCACTTGAGAGGAGTCTTGGGAAACTTTAATAACACAAGAAAATGGCTTTGATAAAGTAACAGGACATGGAATGGACTTTGACAGCTAAGAGGCTATAGAGGAGAACATTTATGCTTTTGGAGAGTAATAAAATTTGGATTTGCAATGGAAATGGGAAAGTACAAAATGGACAAATGATACATTTTTAAGAGCCATTTTAGAGAGTAGATCAACAAAACATAGCAAAGAGCCAAATGCCAGATAAAGCAGTCCTGTGCATATGACAGATACTACGTACACACTAAGAAGAAGCATATGGGGGGAGTTCGACCTTGGCGGCTTGGGTGACAACAGTGCTCGGCAGTGATGGTGACCTGCTTGTGCAGAGGAGCTGGGAGAGGTCAGACCCAATGCCCCAGACTCGACCCATGGGCACCGTTGCTACACAGTGACTGAGTCCTGGCTGCTGGGAAGCCAGAGAGAGAGAGATTTTTTCCCCCCATGGTGAGTACACCATGAGGAAATCCTGGGACAGGATTAAGGCCTCTAGACCCACCCTGCAGTCACCACCTTGTGGTAGCAGGAAACTAGGGGGTGGGAGTTCGACCTTGGCAGCTCAGGTGACAGCAGCCCTTCACAGTGGTGGCAACCCACTTGCAGAGAGTACCCGGACCAGGTTGGACCCAATGCCTGGGACTCGACCCATGGGCACCATTGCCACATGGTAACCGAGTCCTGACTGCTGGGAGGCCAGTGCACCCTTAGGCGCTGGGCTCTGCTTGCTGACTGCCCGGCAGTGAGCTCTAGGGTTCTTAGGGTATGAAACTGCTGTCTAGGGACATCCAGGGATAAGGTTAGAGTGAGTGTAGATGGTGGATGAATTGTGTGTGATTCCTAGCAATAGTGTCATGGGACTTGCTTGCAAGCCTGGGGACTGAGATTTGAGGGTTTGGAGGGGAAAGTCCATAAATTCTATTCAGGCCAGACTGATTCACCAACCCACATGGGAATCCTGAGATGGGCTGTTGGTGTAGAGCATCACTGACTGCCACACACCAGTCCACACCACACTTATGGCTGGGGGCCTGTCTGGCAGGTCTAGGTGCCAGTACCTGACCGAGTGGCAGAACAGGGGATGGGTCACACTTGGCAGAGTTAGGACACTAACCAACATGCAAGAGAACCAGGTTTGGGGGTAGATTCTCTGGGGAAGAGTGGACCCAATCCTGTGGAAATACAAGTCCTGCTGGTTAGCACAAGAGTTGGGGTGGTGATGGGCTGAGCTGGTGTGACCATGAAACCCGCCATCACTTATGGGTAAAGCAAACAACAACGGTCTGGGCAGGTCAAGGCAGCAGCACCTGAATGTGCATCCTAAAACAGGATGTGGGGTGGGCCGAGCTACAACTGGAAGGGGAGGACTGGGCAGGGTCGAGCAAACATTAAATCACAAGGAAGAACAGATATCAGGATGGAACACAGGTCATGCTGAACTGGGCTCTTACACTGACTGGTCTGCATAAGCCAGGGATACTAGGACACCACAACGAAGGCACAGGCTAAGACAGGTGAGGGGCTATGCCAAGCTGGGTCAGAGCAGACACTGGCATGCGCGTGATGTGTGGTTGGGAACAGGCCCAATTAGGGAGCTAAGAAGACACCCTTGCTGGGTTGGGGTTCACACTGGTGAGTGCAGGGGCTGAAGTGAGGGCTGTGTTCTAGTCTGGACAAGGCTGCAGTCTCCTTTGGCACAAGTGTGGACTGGGACTGAATAAACCAGGCCGGGCTAGACTCCAGCACCATCTATTGCTCTGGGGGACCAGGGTAGGTGTAGGATGGACTAGGCTAGGTCTCTGCCCCTACTGAGCCATGTGTGAGCCATGACTGGGTATGGACGAGTCTTGACTGGGCCGAAATATCCAACAGTAAGAACCAGAACAGGTTGAAGGCCACTCAGGAAAGGCTACTGTTCCTGCTAGGATAGGAGGTAGACTAAGCAGGGCTGGCTCATGGATCCAACGGTATGCGCGAGATCTGGCAATGGGAGAGGTTCTGATGGAGGAGCCTGGGAAACTCCTCTGGCAGCACACAGTCCCTGCAGGTGAGTACAAAAACCACAACAGGGAGCAGCCCAGACCAGGCCAGGGAATGGTACCCACCAGCAAACATTTGGCATAGGTCGGGGGCAGACCAGGCTGAACCAGTGCATATCACCTACTGGCAAATCCAAGCACCAGAACAGAGTGTGGGTTGGGCCAGGTGTGGTTGTAACACATACCAGTGCACATTACAGCTGGAATTGGATGTCTGGTGGGCTTGGCTAAGCTATAACCCTCACTAGCATCAGCTGGAATTGGCGGTGGGCCAGGCTACAACACCCACTGGCAAATGCCAAGATGATGTGGGCCATACCAGACTGGGTAGAAGCGCCCAACAAGCATACATGAGAACCAGGGAGGGAGGGGGCAAAGCCAGTAGGGGGAATGTGGAGGGCTCCCCTGCTGGACAGCCACTCCCACTTGAGAGCGTGAGCTGGATGGGGGCAGGCCAGACCAGGCAGGGCTATAACACATGTGGGCCTCATGTGAGCCAGATCAGGGAAAAGTCAGGCTGGGCTGATTGTTCCTACTGGTGCAAGCATAAATTAGAGTGGGTGAGGGTTAGTTGGGATTTGCTGCAGCATCAACTGGCAGAGACTGGCACTGGGGACTAAATCTGTCAAGTTAAACTCCAGAACCACCTGGAAAGTGCCTAATCAGGGAGTGGGAGTGGCCTAGAGGGAGAAATAGTGGACGCCTCCCTCTTGGGTTACAACTCCCACTAGAGAGGATGAAAACCAGGATTGGGGCAGGGGTGGCTAGACAGAACAGCACCCATTAGTATGTGTATGTGCTGGATAATAGGGCAAGTTGGGTTACACTAGGCTTCAATGCCCACTGAAATTTACGAGAGCTAAATGGGATGTGGGACAGACTGAACAAGTCTGTGGTACATATTGGCATGCATGAGAACCAGGGTAGGGGGCAGGCCTGGTGGGGGTTATGGGGAGTCACCCCAACTAGGCTGTAGCTCCCACTGGTTTGCATAAGGGCCAAGTATGAAGTGGGCAGGATCGGGCTGGACTGTAACACCCATTGGTTCACGTGGAGGACAGGGCTGGAAACAGAACTGGCCCAGCAATTGTAAACACCAGCATATGCATAAGTTGATTGAGGCGACAGACAGTGCCGGACCCTGTACTGGCAAGCACACACAAGAATCAGGCCTGGGATCGCCTCAGACGAAGTTTCTCCAGGGATCCCTCCAACTGAACTGCTGATCTCAAAACCCCAACCATGAAGAGATTATGTCAGCCAGTGGATTCTGAAGAGATTTCATCACACTTGGAGCGGTAAGACTGGCAGCAATTCAGAACTGTTGAACTATCAAAACTGCACGAGCAAGACCCTCGGAGCATGCTCCACGTCGGGGACCTGGGATGAGTGGGAGGCTGGGTGGGGCTTTTCCCTTTATTTCTTCTCTTACCCTGGATATAGAAAAAAATATTAATGTGGAAAGAATAGTCTTACCCACTTTCCTGTAGCCCTTGATCCTTTGTGCCCTAATCAACTATGTAAAGATTACAAAAAAAAGAATTTAAAAAAAACTGTAAAGTTAAAAAAAAAAAAGAATATGCGGCTGCTGTTACAACACAGTAGCTTTTAAACTACTGCCTGTGACACCAGCATCACGTGTAAGTTTAGGTTGGAGTTCTGACTGCTCACGTTCCAATCCAGCTCCCTGCCAATGTGCTTGGGAATGTAGCTAAAGACGGTCCAGGTGCTTGGGCCTCTGACCCCCAAGTGGGAGTTTCTGGCTTCAGCCTGGCTCAGCCCTGTCAGTTGCAACCCCATCTAAGGTATAAACAAGCAGACTGAAGCTCTCTTTCTTCCTCTAATTCTGCCTTTCAGATAGGTGAATATACCTTTTTTTTTTTTTCAATGTGAAGAATGAAATAAAAAATGACTCCGCAGCAGGCTCTAAGAGTCATATTTTATAATAACAGGTCAAAAGACGAAATGATTGGAAATTAAAAAAAAAACAAGGCTCAATTCAGGTTTAATACAAAAGCAACATATGAGAATATTCAAAGCAATATAACACAAGCTAAACACAAAGGAAGAAATGTATAATATGAAAAGTACCTTGGTGAGAGAAGTTGAATCTTAGGGAAACGCATGGTTTGTATAACAATAACCTGTCCTAAGACTAAAATAGCAGATCTGACCTAGATAGAGAAAGGCGGAGAGGAACGACAAGGTGAGATGATCTTAAGGGCCACTATCCCCATCTTGGGAAAAGTCAGCCAGACTCAAAGGATGTTAGGAGAATTTCACGACCGTTATTGCAATGGCAAAGCAATCTATCTAGTTGTTCCTCTTATTTCTGAGGACTAATGGTACATTTAGCCACAGAATTTTGCTTCATTATTTGTTAGCCAATCATTGCATAGTCACTAAGTAGCTACTTGTTCTGGAGAAATTGGTGGTGTAAATACAAAGAAGAAAATGGCACGGTTTGTCCTAGGTGAGCTCCCAGGGGTGCAATTGAGATGAGGGACAAGCAGAGGTTTCACAAAAGTGCTATTAGACCCAGAGGAAAAAGCAGTCAATAATTTTGCCCAGGGCAGCGAGAGAAGCGTCATGGAGTAGCTGATATTAAGACAAATCCTGAAGTTGTTTCATACGAAAAGAAAGAACTGTGTTCTAAAAAAGAAGAACAGCATGTACAAAATGTGGAAGTAGAAAAGATCATGCTTTGTTTTGTTTTTAGGTTTTATTTATTTGAAAAGTAGAGTTACAGGGCAAAAGGGACAGACCAAGAATCTTCCATCTGCTGCTTCACTTCCCAAACCGCCACAATGCCTGGGGCTAGGCCAGGCCCAAGCCAGGAGCTTCCAGTCTCCCTGGCAGGTGCTCTCCCAGACACACTAGCTGGGAGTGGCATTGGAACTGGAGCAGTCAGGTCTCAAAACAGTGCGCATAGAAGATGTTGGCATTGCGGGGAATAGTTTAACCTGGTACACCACAATGCTGGCTCCAGAAAAGATTACGATGTGTGCAGAGAAAGGGAAGTAGTTCATACAACCATTATACATAAACTGTTTACAGACAGAGAGAGAAATAGATAGTACCAAAGACCAAGAGTAAGGATATGTAGTAAGACTTGAATACTATTATAAATAGGAAGCTGAGAATCAAGGGTATAGTCATAATCTGCTTGTTAACTGAACACGTATCACAAACTTGACATGGAAGTTATAAGTATCGCAGAATAAAAAAGGTTTTTGACAGAAATAGTGAATTGATTCTTCCTAGGGTCTACCTAGTTGTCTTTCCCTTATACCACAGATACTAATAAAAACACTGTATCCAATCTGCTCTGATAAAACATCTGCTGGTACTCGCCCCCAAAAAGGAAAACAAAACATACCTTCCCATACATGGTTTTAAAAGCTGCTTTAATTTTCTGTCTCTGATCGTTGGACCGGTTGGCAACCACATCCACAATGGCCTGCTCGTCCGTTCCTGGAAGAACCACTCAGTGAGTAAGGACAGCCGGGGCTCAGTGTTCCTCAAGACAACCTGTCACAGTGCTCACACAGAAAGCACTGGGTGTCACATCCGACTAAGGCATGCACACCCAGGCTGCCACAGGGGCTGGGTTTACTTGAGAATCAGTCACTTCAGCATATTAAAAAAAAAAAGACAAAAACCATTCTCCTTACCAAATCCCTTCATTGCTTTACGGAGAATTTCTGCATCTCTCATGGCATCAAAGTTAGCAGCTGGGTAAATTGTTCCTTGAGTGCCTTGAGTCATCGCAGCAGGCTGAGACCAAAACACATATAAACAAAGTCAACGTTACCTATCGACAACAAAGCAACTTGAAGACTGCCAGATGTCGCTCTTATGCAGCAAGGCCACTTTGGGCTTCAGGTCAAGGATATGAGTATTTTGTTAACAGAGTGTATCCTAGAACAGACAGGAAAGACCTGCTGCTCCTCAGGGCAGACTAATTATCTCTTGCCAACTGACAGCCAGACACCCAACTTTCAGGAGACAAGAAAGTCTCATGAGAAAAAAAGTCACAATTTTATGCCTTTTTGGTAAAATAGAAAAGAAAAAAAAGAGAGAGATTGATCCCAAATAGTGTAACATAAATGACAATATCTGATTCAAAGAAAGAGTAGATGGCAATGGTTTTGGCAAAGTCAGTTCAAGTATCTAATGTTTTTAAATGCTGTTTTATTGATATTTATTTTATTGATGATTATTCTCTTAGTTGTTGTTTTACTAATACTTTTTCATTTCCTATAAGGATCCTGATTATCAGACATGAAATACAACATTTTATAAAATACAAAATTTAGGTGATGATTAGAGATTCTGAGAAGTACGATAGCCTTCTATTTTAAAAGGGAACAAATTAAAAGTGAATTATGGACAGTATTTTTTACTGTTCATAAAATACAACAATATTTTAAAATATTTTAAAAAAATATGCAGGAATAAAATAAAAATATGTAGAAATTTAACAATGACCATTTGGCAAATGCCACAGCAAAGTGTTTCAAGTAAGAACCATCCATGGATGCTAAAATTGCGGGGTAAAAGAATCTGGAGGACTATTCCTGAGCAGTTTCTAACATCACAGCCGAGGAACGCTGCAGGTACCATCTCAGAGAAACGGCCACAAACATCAGGCATGGAATACATGTAGTAATTTTACAGCAAGTGAATCCTGGGTAAGCATTTTTGTGGTATTCCTGCCAAAAAGGCATAACCTAAATTCGGTCTTCGGGAAACATCAACCCCAAATTAAGGAACAGTATTCAAAAAGTGTACTTTGAATGTGTCAAGCTGGCAAACAACAGAGTGAGAAACTGTTTCAGAGTAAAGCAGATTTAACAGACAAGACAAATATGATATTTTGCCCAGGATTTGCTTCAGAGACAGAAAAGGGAAATTAGAAAAAATGATGAAGAAAAAAAAAAAGCAACTGATAAAATATAATGAAGGAAAAAAACTGGTAAAATATGAATAAAGTCTGTAGATCAGACAGTGAACTTGTACTAATGCTACTTAATGATTTTGATTATTGCATTCTATTTATGTAGAGATTGACATTTGTAGAATCTGAATAAAGAGTATATAGAAATTTGTGGAACTGCTTGTAGCTGTTAAGTCTGGTATGATTTCAAAAATAAAAACTAAAAAACTTACAACTCCATGGTTTTCTTAAAACACTGAAGGCCAATTCAGGGCTTATGAAGGATGGAATGGGGCAAGATGATTCCACACAAGTTTTTAAACATTTTTAATTGTTGGGACGGACACTGGGGCACAGCAGGCCCCACTTGGGACACTCACATCCCATGTCACAGAGTGCTGGTTTCAGTCATGGCTGTTCCACTTCCAAAACAGCTTCCTGCTAATGTACCTGTGTGGTAGCAAATGATGGCTAAAGCACTTGAATCCCTGCCACACTCATAGAAGACCTGAATGGAGTTCCTGGCTTTTGAGCTTGGCCGGTATAGCTATTGTGGTCATCTGGTAAGTGAACCAGCAAACAGAAGTGCTATGTCACTATGCCTTTCAAATAAACTTTTTTTTTAAATTTAATTTAATTTTATATAACCCAGTGTCAGTAAGAGAATAAGATCATCTTTCAACAGACATTCAAAAAAAATTTTTTATGGTCAATAATTCTTCCCATTTACTTCTATTTTTACACTAACATTTAGTTCTGCTAATAAGGCTAAGCATCCATCTTCTACTAGTTTCTAAGCCAACAATCTAAGCAGGGAATCAAAAAGAATCGTCCTTCTTTTTTTTTTTTTTAGAGATTTGTTTATTTTATTTCAAAGTAAGAGTTACAGGAAGAGAGAGCTCTTTCATCCGCTGATTCACTTCCCATATAGCCACAGGGGCTACAGCTGGGCTGATTCAAAGCTGGGAGCCAGGAGTTTCTTTCGGGTCTCCCACATGAGTGCAGGGCCCAAGGATTTGGGTCATTCTCGGCTGTATAAAACTGTTTTCAATATCTTAAGTCCTCAAGGAAGTGATGAGAGACAAACACATGAGAAATTGGAAACAAATAAAGGCACATACGTGCGACCTAGTGATCAGTGAACATTCGAAAGCCTTACTCACATCACTGCTATAATCCAAAGAAACAGGAGAGAAAACAGGATAGCAAGAAAAGGACTCTGTAGTGATCTGAAAGAAGAGTGCAAAGTTACAAAGGTAAACATGGAAATCAAATCACTCTTCAGCAATCACTGCCAGAAATACCATCACCCACTCAGTCAAGTTGCTAGTTAAAAGCGCTTCATCGGAATAGAGAAGTGACAAAAGAACTAAAACTAATGCCAAGAGTACAAGTGAATCTTTAGCAAAAAGTTCCAAGTACCGTCACCTGTGAGAAGGACCTGTGACAGTGTTGTGAATGCCAGCGAGGGCAATCCTCAGGCAGGTGCAGCAAAGAGTGCAGAGGGTCCCAAGTTACACCGACCAACCGACCCTTTCCTCCACCTCATGCCCAGAGTGGGACCCTTGTCATTTTCCAGACTAAATTTAAAAGATGGGAGCCAAATTACCTGACCAGGGTAAGGAGATGGTCCTCCAGGATATTGAGATGGCATCTGTCCTCCCGGAAAGCCACCTGGATGTTAGAGAACATGTTACAAACAGATTCTACTGAATTTCTCACAACAGTGTTGATTAATGTGACTAAAATATCTCTGAGGATCTTCACACTGTGTGGTGGGTAATGATACTTAAGCTTATAAATTTACTGATTCCAAAGCCAACACAGGTCATTAGAACCTTTTTAATGGCTCATGTTCTATACTCAGATCTTAACAAATGGTACTCTTGTATTTGAACCAGATTGAATTCTGATCCCATCTGGAAGGGTTGTCAGGAGATAGTTCTGGGGGTGGTATCATCTGTGGCACATGAGTGGGCAGAGAAGTTCCTGTACGTTTTGCTTTTCAGCTTTACAACAAATTTTTTTTCATTTAAAAAATAGTCCTTATCTCCATCTTAAAAATTAAGTTTTTGTGCTGATGTATTTCAAGAAATCACATACTTAAAATTATTACTAGAGAAAAACCTGCAAATGAATACTGAGGACAATCCTAAATATAAACTAAGTTCTCTCAGGAGCAATAGAAACATTTAAAATACCACATACTGGTTTTGTCTGGGTAGCTATACCTACCAGGTAGTGGGACCTGGGCTGGGCCACCACCGTAGGATTGTGAAGGTGGCTGTGGATAGCCAGAAAAGCCTGCTCCACCTGCTGGGGCTCCAAATCCCTGGCCTGGAACAAGAGAAAGAATATTCAATAAAGTTGCAATTCTCATGACGGCTGAGACACTTTAGAAAGCGGTGTACTGTTGATAGTGGAAACAGTCCCTGTTTTTCCTTATCAGTTCCTTTTTTTTTTTTTTTTTAAATAGGGCCAGAACTGGGGACAGGGATATTGAATCACTATTTGTGATGATGGCATCCCATATCAGGATGCCAGTTTGAGTCTCAGCTGCTCTGCTTCCAACCAGCCTCCTGCCAGTGTACCCAGGGAAATGGAGGAAGATGGTTCAAATGCTTGGGCTTCTGCTGACCATGCGGAAGATCAGGGAATGGAGAGGGCTGGTGCTTGTGACATGGTTTGTTATGCTAATGCCTGCATCCCATATGGATGCCAGTTTCAAGTCTTAGCTGCTCTACTTCTGCCGTGCCCCACTTCTGTAAGATGCCTTTCAAATAAAAACCAGCAAATGGAAGATCTCCTCATCTCTATTTCTCTGCCTATCACTCCACCTTCCAAATAAATAAACCTTAAAGTTTTTTTCTAATAAATGTAGGGGCAGGCATCTCACTTAGCTAATAAGATGCCTGTGTCCTATTGTGGAGTTCCTGGATTGGATGCCTGTCTTTGGCTCCTGTTTCCAGCTTCCTGCTGATGCAGATCATGTGAGGTAGCAGCAGTAATAGTTCAAATGATTCAGTTTCTGCCATCTAAGAGGTAGACCTGGATTAACTGGGTTCTTCGCTTCTGGTTAGCCAGGGCATACTGGGCTGGTGTGGACATTTGGATATGAACTAGCAGACAGGAATACATGCTTTCTATCCTCAAATAAATTTTAAAAATTTTTTTAAAAATAAAAACATTAAAAACAAACTCCAGGGCCACTATTGTGGCACAGTAGGTAAAACTGGTGCCTATGAAATAGGCATTGCAAATGGGCACCAGTTTGTGTCATATCCACTCCATTTCCAATACAGCTGCCTGCTAATGTCCTGGAAAATACAGGGGAATCTGCTCAAGTGGTTGGACTCCTGCCTTCGGACTGCACGTGGGAAACCTGGATGAAATTCCTAGCTTCAGCCTGGCCCAGCTCCAGCTGTTGCAGCCACTTGGGGAGTAAACTAGAGGATGAAGGATCTCTGATTCTCTTGTCCTCTCTGAAACTGTGCCTTTTAAATAATTAAAGTTTAAAAATAAATAAAAGGGGGATGGTGTGATAGCTCAATTGACTAATTCTCTGCTTGCAAGCACTAGCATCCCAAATGCACACCAGTTCATGTCCGAGCTGCTCTACTTCCTTTCCAGATCTCTGCTAATGGACTGGGAAAGCAGTAGAGGATGGCCCAAAGTCCTTTGACCCTGCACCCACACAGGAGACCTGGAAGAAGCTTAGCTCCTGGCTTTGCTTCAGCTCAGCTCCAACCATTGTAGTCATTTGGGGAGTGACCCAGCGGATGGAAGATCTTTGTCTCTTCTTCTCTCTATAAATCTGCCTTTCCAAATAGTTAATAAATCTTTAAAAAATAGTAAGTACATAAATAAAAAGAATTTACTTTATTCATGGTCCTTACTAACTTAAAATACAAAAGTGCTAACTTCTGCTGTTCCATCTTTTGGTGAGGATGGGGTGGCTAAGGCTGTCCTAGAGGTCACAGACATGCTAACTATAGCATCTTAATTGGTTTTAAGGATCACAAACTATCAAGCATAGTGTCATATGCCATTTTTTTATGACCAGTAAATTCATTCCAATTCTCTTCACAATGAAATTTCTGAGATTGCTCCTAGAATCCAGGCCTTGTGAAGAACTTTTGTCCCTCTACCTTGCCAGCTAGGTCCTTACTGTCTAAGATTGGATAAGAGAATCGCTGGCATCAAACAGAACAAACAGGAATAAAGAAGGAAGAGAGAAATTTAAGAACAGTGATGGTAAATTATTACTGATTCCCCATCCCATAACTCACCTCCAGGGTAGGATGGGGCTCCGCCAGGTTGTGGGGCACCAGGATAGCCTCCAGGGGCTGGATAACCACCAGGCGCTGGGTAGCCTCCAGCTCCGGGGTAGCCACCACTTGGTGCAGGTGGGTAGGCACCTCCTCCCATTGGAGGAAAGCCACTAGGATAAGGATACTGACCCGGAGGGGGGAAAGATGACTCCTGACCTGCAGGCTGGAAAATCACAGTAATGTTCAAATGAATGTGATCATTGACAAGTATGACCCAAAGAGAAATAGTACTCATCTTAAAAGAAAAACAACACAACGAAAAATCAAGTGACTGGCACTGTGGTGTAGAGGGTTACCAGCTGCAATGCCAGCATCCATATGGATGCCAATTCATTCCCTGATCGCTCCATCTCTGATCTAGCTCCCTGCTAATGTATCTGAGAAAACAGCAGAAGATAGCCCAAGTGCCTGGGCCCCCACCTATATGGGAGAGCCAGAGAAGCTCATGGCTTCTGTCTTCAGCCTGACCTACCCATGGCTATTGTGGCCATTTGGGGACTGAACCGCCCCATCCTTCTCTCTGTAACTCTTAAAGAAATGAAGGATATATGCATATTATCCTTAACTTGTATAGGCCCCTCTATCTATTCTCCTATATCAACTGACATATAAAGGAATGCCAATTAAACTCACAGGAGACCTCTCACAGGAAACTCTACAGTTAAGAAGAGAATGGAGTGACATATTTCAGATTCTAAAAGAAAAAAATTGTTGGTCCAGGATAACATATCCAGGAAAGCTTTCTTTTGCCTTTGAAAATGAAATAAAATTCTTCCACAGTAAAGAAAAGTTAAAAGAGTATGCCTCTGGGCCCGGTGGCGTGACCTGGTGGCTGGGCTAAAGTCCTCGCCTTGAACGCCCCAGGATCCCATATGAGCGCTGGTTCTAATCCTGGCAGCTCCACTTCCCATCCACCTCCCTGCTTGTGGCCTGGGAAAGCAGTTGAGGACGGCCCAAAGCTTTGGGACCCTGCACCCGTGTGGGAGACCTGGAGGAGGTTCCTGGTTCCCGGCTACCAGCCGTTGCGCTCACTTGGGGGGTGAAACATCGGATGGAAGATCTTCCTCTCTGTCTCTCCTCCTCTCTGTATATCTGACTTTGTAATAAAAAAAAATAAATCTTAAAAAAAAAAAAAGAATATGCCTCTTCCAAAGCTGCCCTACAAAGGATACTTCAAGATGTTCTGTCGACAGAGAAGAAGAATAGCACTTACCAAAACCAAAGGCAAATGGGAAGAACATCCCAGTAAAATGACAACAGAAGACTAAATCAATGAACAACCCATTCCTAAAATGACAGGACCAAATTACCACCCACACATATTAACCCTGAAAGTAATTGGCTTAAGCTTAATCAAACTTAGTCATAGATTAGTACACTGGATTAATAAACAAAACACATCTATTTGTTGTCTAGAAGAGACATATTTCACCAACAAAAATCAGCGGAAACTATATTGCATGGATTTTGATGTTTTTGTTAGTTTCACCTCTTCAAAACAGCTTCTTGTGATTAAATATTCAGTGACTCATAGATCACACAGTAGCATCATTTTCTTCAAGAGGGTTCTTGATTTTCATTTCTTCAGCGACACATTAATCTATCAGTAACATGTTATTTAACTTCATGGTGTTGTTAATTTTTTTTCTTCCTGTTGTTGATCTTGTTTTGTGGCTTTTCATTTAAGGGGATGTATAATAGCTATGCAATTAAGACTGTCATATCTAGTACCATGTTATTTAACTTCATGGCATTGTAAATTTCTACTTTTCTTCCTATTGTTGATTTTGTATTTTGACTTTTCATTAAAGGGGATGTATAGTAACTGTGAAATAGAAACTAACATATCCAGATGTGAGGATACAATGTAGTATGCATTTCTACTTCCAGACAAAGAGGGACTTACAATGAAACTGTTTATTATATCTTGACAATAGGATGCTGGACTCTCTGCCATTGTCCATGTCTGCAATGATGGACATATGACTGTGTATAAAGAACTATACTTTAGCAATGATATAGAAGAACTAGGTGGTAGGGAGGAATTGGGGGGGTTAAGGCAAATCCCAGGAGCCTAAGGAACTGTATCATAAATTGAGAAATAATAATAATAAAACATTGTTCCTAAAAAACAAGAAGAAGAAAAAAAAAGAAGTGAAGGTGACCTGCCACTAGTCCTCCTCCCACTCTGTCTTCTCTGAACAGAAGACCTGTATTCTTGTGGTTGTATGAAGATTCTTATTTAAATAAAGAAGCAGCTTGCTTGTAAGTATAAAAAGAAAAAGATTTATTTTTACTGGAAAGTCAGATTAATAGAGAGAAGAAGAGACAGAGAGGAAGATCTCCAATCCACTGGTTCATTCCCCAAGTGGCTGCAATGGCAGAGCTAAGCTGATCCAAAACTAGAGCCAGAAGCCTCCTCTTGGTTTCCCATGTGGGCGCAGGGTCCTAAGGCTTAGGGCTGTCCTCGATTGCTTTCCCAGGACACAAGCAGGGAGCTGGAAGGAAAGCAGAGCAGGCAGGATATGAACTGGCATCTACATGGGATCCCAGGACATGCAAGGCAAAGACTTTAGACACTAGGCTACCACACTGGGCCCAGCAAGTAACGTTTTTCACATACACATTTTTAAAATTTGATCAAAATCCAGGTTTCACGTAAAATCCAAAAGTCGTAAAACTGGTAATAACTGGGTCCAGCTCAATGGCTCAACTGGTTAATCCTCTACCTTTGAGCACCAGGATCCCATACGGGCACCAGTTCATGTCCTTGCTGCTCCACTTCGCATCCAGCTCCCTGCTTGCACCTAGAAAGGCAGAGGAACATGGCCCAAAGCCTTGGGACCCTGCACCCACGTGGGAGACCTGGAAGAGGCTCCTGGCTCCTGGCTTCGGATTGGCTTAGCTCCAGCTGTTGCCGCTTGGGGAGTGAGCCAGTGGATGGAAGATCTTTGTCTTTACTCTGTGTAAATCTGCCTAATAAAAATAAACAGATCTTTTTAAGAAAACTGCAATAATCAGCAGCACAGGCCTGCTTTCCCGCACAGCCATATCCAAAATCAGCTAGAGCTGAGCAGTCAGCAGCTTTCCCCAGATGAGGTAAGTGCGGTAAGTCCGTACACTGCACCTGTCCTTACTCAGAACATCTGAGTTGTAGCATGACTTTAAGATCTATCACAGACTAGTACTATGACAGCTGTTCCGAGGACACGAACTGCTTGCAGTATTTAAGTGGCAATACTCACAGGATATGCAGGGAAAGGTGGGTAGCCACTGGGCGGATAGCTTGGGTACGACATTCTGTAACAATAAAAAAAAAAGCCTCCTGTAATTTAAGGATTAAAGCTTCTGAATACACATAGATGTACACAAACGGTTTTATGTACAACCTTCATTCTTTCCAGAGTCTAGCAGGCACTAAAATGTGGGTAATAGGGATATAAACAAAGCTTATAAAATGTTCTTTGGTTCAGCATTTGCACCAATAGAGTCAGTACAGCACACTAACGGTTCCATCTTGGTATATACATGCTATGATTCTTACCACACCTGAATTTTTTATATCTGAATTCTACCAATACTATTATTTAAGGACTATTCTATCAGCCAAATAATTTCTAAAAATGTCAAGAGTTTGGTTTATGTCACTTCACAAATGAGAGTAGATTTCTTGACACAAATATAAGGTAACACTAAAATGAATACATAACTATGAAAAAATGCAAGGCCTCCCTTGTGGTGTAATGAGTTAAGCCAGCATTTGCAAAGCTGGCAGTCCATATGAAAGCACTGTACTGTTAAAACTAATTCCCTGCTAATGCGCCAGGGAAGGCAGGGTAACCCATGTAGGAGACCAAGATGGGGTTTCTGGCCTCTGATTTAGCCTGGCTCAAACCTGGCTGTTGCACACACTTGGACAGTCAGCCAGCAGGAGGAAGATCTCTGTGTCTTTCCCTCTTTCTGGCACCTTGTCTTTCAGATGAATAAACAAATCTTCTTTTGGAAAACAAAAATGTTTTCCAGGTTCCAGAGAAATCCCCCTGAATGGAGATTAAAAACTGGTTGTGAGAAAACATTTAGCACAATCATTAAGAGTTAATTTTATAGGGTGGCTGGCACTGTGGCTCATAAGGCTAACTCTCTCTGCTTGCAAGCCCAGCTTTCCAAATGGGTATAGCCCATGCCCTGGCTACTCCATTTCTCTTCCAGCTCCTGCTTATGGACTAGGAAAGCAGTGGAGGATGGCCCAAAGCCTTGGGACTCTGCATCCACAAGGGAGACCCAGAAGAAACTCCTGGCTCTTGGTATTTGGATCGGCTCAGCTCTGGCTGTCGTGGCCTTTAGGGGAGTGAACCAGTGGCAATAAGATCTTTCTGTCTCTCCTTCTCTGTTTCTCTCTATAATTTGTTTTCCAAATAAAATAGACCCTAAAAAAAACCCTAATATTCCAGACTCACACATACACACCAGGACTAAACCCTGGATTTTTAGAAACTTGTAATTATGTAAAGCTAAATCTACTCAGTACCCTCACTCATTTCTTTTTAATTGGAAAGTCAGATATACAGAAAGGAGGAGAGACAGAGAGGAAGATTTTCAGTCCAATGATTCACTCCCTAAGTGGCTGCAACAGCCAAAGCTGAGCCGATCCGAAGCCAGGAGCCAAGAGCTTCTTCCAGATCTCCCACGTGGGTGCAGGGTCCCAATGCTCTGGATCATCTTAGACTGCTTTCCCAGGCCACAAGCAGGCAGCTGGATAGGAAGCGGGACTGCTGGCTTAGAACTGGTGCCCATATGGGATCCTGGCGTGTGCAAGACAAGGACCTTAGTCACCAGGCTACCGCACCAGGCCTCCAAGGAACATTCTTAACATTGACTGTCTCTGGTGTTCATGGCTGAGGAACAATTCTTGAAACTCCTGCTGTACTTCTTTCTTCATCTATTATCTGGTATTCTTGAGTAATTTCCCTTGTCAGATCCAGTTTTTCTCACAATACAGTTTAAGAGCAGTATGATATTTGATTTTTTCCCCTTTTAAAATTAGTTTTCAAGTAATCTAGCTGCCTAGCATGTAAAATGATCAGACTCTTTCTGTTATCAACATGAATTCAAAGACTTAAATGTATTTGCTATATTTCAATCCATTGAGTCAGAATGGTCAATCAATCCCAACCTTGACCAAACTTTGGTTTTACTGCCTCTTAATTGTTTTAACACAACCTCAGAAATCTATGGTGCTTTCTCTGCCCTTTTATATGACACAATATATTTTTTTAAGATTTATTTATTTTTATTACAAAGTCAGATATACAGAGAGGAGAGAGACAGACAGGAAGATCTTCCGTCCGATGATTCACTCCCCAAGTGAGCCGCAACAGCCGGTGCTGTGCCGATCTGGAGCCACGAGCCAGGAACTTCCTCTTCCGGGTCTCCCACACAGGTGCAGGGTCCCAAAGCATTGGGCCGTCCTCAACTGCTTTCCCAGGCCACAAGCAGGGAGCTGGATGGGAAGTGGAGCTGCCGGGATTAGAACCGGCGCCCATATGGGATCCCGGGGCGTGTTCAAGGCGAGGGCCTTAGTCACTAGGCCACACTGCCTGGCCCACAATTGCCGGAGTCCAGCTCCAGCCGAGAGTTCAGAGCTCGGGAAGGGTGCGTGAGATAGGCGTAGAAAGAAGAAGAGAGAAAGAAAAGAGAGACGGACCACTAGGATTCCTTGATGATTGTGGACATTGCGAGAAAGCTGTCCGCTTTATTTATACAGAAGCAGTACAAAGTTTTCTTTTAGGGGCATTTTGACATAGCTTCAGGGGGGCACAATTTACAACTTCTTGAGAAATGATTGAGGAAGGGTCCCACATTCCTTGCTTATCTTGGTTTGCCAGTCTTCATCCGCTCTCCTCAGGTCTGGGCTCTAACCTTGGCGCCACCTGTGACAACCAGGCCCCTACCTTGAATTATGTATGGGTTAGTAAGTCCGGGGTCTTGGTGTATGGGGATTACGGGCCATTGGCACTAAAGGCCATTAGGTCAGCAAGCTCACACAGTTTGTTATCTGAACAAGTAAAGCAAGAGTTATAACGGCGGAAAGAATTGTAATTAGCAATGAGCCAAGTTTACTCCATTTAAGTTTCAATTCTGCAATTGACAAGTGAGTGTTTCCAAAGACAATTCCACAAATTGTTTCACCTCAAGACAGGGTATTATCCATTCCAACATTGCAGCCAAGAATTTCTCAGTAGACAACACATCTTATTCAGTAATACACTCTTACTACAATTCCCATTCTACAACTTATCCATCACTTAATGGGAGAAATACATCAAAAGAGAAAAAACAAAGATCTAAGACAAAAGGTTCCAAACATTAAGTTCCTCTACAACTGCAGGTTCTACAACCTCATAAGTGATCAAACAATAATCAAAAGTATATCTTTGTGATGTTAGTGAAATCAGCCTATATTTCCTCTAGTTAGAAATTATGAAAGCAGCTAAAGCAACTATAGTTTCTATGTTCTAAAGAGTTGCAAGGACAGGCTAACCCTTAAGGTCACAGTAACTATATTTTTTGCCTTAGCAGGATAGCCTTTAGGGTCCCAGTAACACGATAGCCTTTAGGGTCACAGTAACAAGATAACTTTTAGGGTCCCAGTAACAAGATAGCTCTTAGGGTCCCAGTAGCTATATTTTTTGTCATGGCAGTTTTAACCCATACTCCCATCATTTCCATTAGTTTGTAAAATTCTTATCAAGCCATTTCCCAGAAAGCATGCTAAATGTCCGGGCCAGATTTTATGGCAATGGGTAGGTACACAATAAGGTGTCTGGAAACAGCATGGGCTTGATTGTACTCCTGTGTGCAGTTAAAGGCCCACTCACCAAGACATTATCAGTAACATTAACTCTCAAGCTGATATTACTTGCCAAAGCCATCTCACAGGGGCAAACAATGCCTCAATAGATTACAGGATTCTTAGTGGGGTGCTTGAGTGTCCATGCAAAAGGGTGGTGAGACTGCATCAAGGTGGTCAGAGAGAAATCCGCCGGGCCCTGCCAAACAGCTGGAAGCTCCCTGGGCCCTGCCATGCAGGGAGCTGTTCTCTTCACACCTTTGTGTCATTCACACCTACTGCACGGACCCTGGCACACAATATTCTTTTTTTTTAAAGATTTATTTATTTTTATTGCAAAGTCAGATATACAGAGAAGAGGAGAGACAAAGAGGAAGATCTTTCCTCCAATGGTTCACTCCCCAAGTGGCAATAACAAATGAAGCTGTGCAGATCCTAAGCCAGGAGCTTCTTCTGGGTCTCCTATTGGGTTCAGGAGAGAGAAGCAGAGACAGCATGGAAGCATGTGTTAATTCACTCCCCAAATGGCCATAACAGTCATGGTTGGGCAAGGCCAAATCAGGAACTTATTCTGGGTCTACCACATTACACAGGGGCCTAAGCACTTGCGCCATCTTCTGCTGCTTTCCCAGGCTCTTCAGCACACAGCTGGATCAGAAGTGGAGCATGTGGCTCCACATGTGGATGGCTTCATTTGATATGCCACAACACCAGTCACAAAATTATTTCTTTAGATGTGAAAATGGTTCTATGATTTCCATAAAGTATCACACTCTCAGATACACACTGAAAATTCAGAGATAAAGTATGTGTGGGACTTGATTCAAAATAATATGCAAGGTTTGTGCAGGAATACAGATTAAACAAGGTCAGGTATGAGCTGCTACCTGTTCATGAGAGATGAATATATTACCCACCTTTGTATGTATAACTTTTTCGCAAAACTTTTTTTAAAGACAGGTTATGGAAAACATAATGGGGCCCGGCACAACAGCCTAGTGGTTAAATCTTCACCATAAATGCACCAGGATCCCATATGGGTACCAGTTCATGTCCCAGCTGCTCTACTTCCCATCCAGCTCCCTGCTTGTGGCTTGAGAAAGCAGAAGAGAATGGCCCAAAGCCTTGGGACCCTGCACCTGCATGGGTGACGCAGAAGAAGCTCTGGCTCCTGGGTTTGGATCAGTTTAGCACTGGCCTTTGTCGTCACTTGGGGAGTAAACCAGTGGACAGAATATCTTTCTCTCCATCTCTCCTTCTCTCTGTAGATCTGTCTTTCCAATAAAAAGAAAAGAATCTTTAAAAAAAGAAAATATAATGGAGTTAGTGTGACCAAAACCAAACTTATTTACATAGTTTTACATTTGTAAAAACACTATTAATAAAACAATTCAAAAAAGCAATAGAAGAAAATACATTTTAAAAATACCCTTCAGGATGGGCCTTGAGGGCCAATCAGTTAAATCAGTACTTGGTACACCGACATCCCATATTTTAGTGCCAGTTCAAGTACTGGATACTCTACTCCCTCTAATGCACTTAGGAAGGCAGCAGATGATGGCCAACTACTTGGGTCCCTGGTACCTATGTGAAAAACCTGGATAGAGTTTCTGGCTATCAGTTTTGGCCTGGCCTTACCCAGGCTTTCCTGTGTCATTTGAGGAATAAACCACTGGATGAAAAACATTGGTCTTTCCCTCTCTGTCACTATGCCTTTCAAGTAAATAAATCTTTTTTAAAAAATTTATTTGTTTTTATTGGAAAGTCAGATTTACAGAGAGGAGAGTCAGAATGTTCTTCCGTCTGCTGGTTTACTCCCCAAGTGTCCGCACAGCCAGAGCTGAGCCAATTTAAAGGCAGGAGCCAGGAGCCTCTTCCAGGTTTCCTGTGTGGGTGCAGGATCCCAAGGCTTTGGGTTGTCCTTGACTGTTCAGGCCACAGGCAGGGAACAGGAAGGGAAGTGGAGCAGCTGGGATATAACTGCGCCCATATGGGATCCTGGCACATGCAAGGTAAGGACTTTAGCTGCTAGGCTACAATGCCAGGTCCTAAATCTTTGTTTTTAAAAATACTATGTATTGGGCCCGGCGGCATGGCCTAGTGGCTAAAGTCCTCGCCTTGAATGCCCCGGGATCCCATATGGGATCCGGTTCTAATCCCGGCAGCTCCACTTCCCGTCCAGCTCCCTGCTTGTGGCCTGGGAAAGCAGTCGAGGACAGCCCAATGCATTGGGACCCTGCACCTGTGTGGGAGACCCGGAAGAGGTTCCTGGTTCCCGGCATCAGATTGGCACGCATCAGCCCGTTGCGGCTCACTTGGGGAGTGAAACATCAGATGGAAGATCTTCCTCTCTGTCTCCTCCTCTCTGTATATCTGACTTTGTAATCAAATAAATAAATCTTTAAAAAAAAGTTTAAAAAAATACTATGTATTAGCCTGATGGAACATAGAATACTATTGATGATCAAATGTAATACACCTGGAAATTACTCAAATCTATACTTTTACAGAATCATTCATATTTAACATTTACTATAAAAACATTACTTTGAATAGAGTAAATGATGAACTAGATTTAAAAAGTGCTAGACAGACTGGCACCCAAAACAGAACAATATTATGTGCAAGCAAAAGGTCACATGTAACTGTGAAGCAGATCATCAACAAAAAATGAGTAAGAGGAACAGATCCAAACAGAAGTGCTCTAGGAGGCTCACTACTTCGCTGCAGTACTTGGCTCAGTGGTTTTCTACTCTTCTTTGGAAATAGCTTTTCTTAGTCCTCCCATCATTTTTACCCTCATGCTTATTCTTAGATATCATTCTGGTATATCCATTTTACTAAAATGACAGCTCCATGTACTCTCCTGCTTAAACACAATCTTTCAGTTTTTCTGGCTATTGTCAGTAGTTGAACTTTCCTAAATTACTATTCTTGCAGCATATTACTACTCACCAAAAAAAAAATCTTCAATGACTACTGCTGGAAATTTCACATGGAAATTCATTGCCCTGATATTCAGGTCTCCTTAGTACTGCCTCTGGTTTATCTACTCAATCTCTTACTACTTGCGATTTGCAATCAGAAATCTCTACCTCTTGAACCATTCCCACTAAACCTCTGCAGAAGCCACTATAACTAATTGGCCTGAATTGGTCTTGGTCACTCAACCTTCTTGCCTTTCTTCTTAGAAGAAGATAGGAGACAAACTCGGGGTTTTTCCAACTTTAATATGTATGTGCATCACCTGGGGATCTTTTTAAAGCCGAGACTGAACAGCTCCAGCCTGAGACCTGAGAGTCTGCGCAACCAATAAGACTTCTAGGTATGCAAACTCTGTCGTTCCTTGAGACACACCTGGTTCCCAGAATAGTCTGCCATCTATGTAGCACACGATTGGCTAAATCTGTAAATATGCATCTTGGAACTTCTCAGTTTGGCCATAAACGATTCCTTTCTTTCACATTCGGTGGCAAAACATACTGGACTCTATTGAACATTTTACAAAATAAGCTCTGTCCTAAGTGATGACAGAAAGGGACGGGGCAGGGAGAGGAGAGATGTTTGTTCCCAGTCTGCTCAGTAGGCAGTTTAGAAAAATGAGAAACATTTAAGTTATGACATAAACACAAGATAGAAATTAAAAATTGCTAAACTGACCATGACTGAGCATACAAAGCATCAAAGTTACATCAGTAAGAAAGATAGCAAGAAAAGTGACCTAGTCAGTTCTTGAGTCATTCAGGAACCAAAGAAATAGATGAAAACAAACAAAAAAAAGCAGCAGGCTCATCTTTTTGCTTTCTTCTCTAAGCCTGGTGGGTTTAAGGAGTAGAAGAGGCAGACACATCAGGCAAAAAATGGCACAAGGGATCAGGGTCAAAAGAAAGCAAAAACCTCAAAATAACATAAGACAAGTAATTTTAAAGAGTACTAAGAATATAAAAGAATACACAAATAGTTTACGTGTTAAAAAAAAAACTGTTCTGGTGACAGCAAAAAAATTTCGGTGAACAAAACCACTGAACATAGGGAGGGTGACATCATCTTCGGATCACTGAAATCGGCAGCACTTCAGAACCATCCAAACCACTTGGACAGAACCCTTGGAATATGTACACATTGAGACTCCGGGTTGATATAAAGCGGTGGTTCCTCATTCCTGGGTACTGGGACGTGTGGAAAGTCATGAGTGGTTTCCCCTTTGTCTCTTCCCTTTCCCCAGAAACAAAAAGAAGAAATAGCAAATTTAGAAGCAATGAGTTTACCCAATTTTCCCTAAACTCGATCCTTCCCAGCATGATCAACCATGTAATCATTATTAAAAAATAAAATTTTTAAATTAAAGAAAAAAACTGTCCTGGTGACAAAATCCTGTTTCTATATTTTTTAGCTACTCAATCTTGTTCTTAAGGGGCAAGAATTTTCACGACAGAAGAAAAATTATCTGTGTAGAAAACAAATTAATGCACTTATTACATATGTAAGACAAATTAATGCACCTTTTAAATTATATTTGAAGAATTACAGAAAGGACTAGAATGCAATTACATTTCTAGATATCAACCTTACAGAAATACCTACATAAATGTATGTATGAACAAAGCTATCCCTCACTGCATTACTTATAATAGGAAAAGGATAAAATAGCCTAGAAGTCCAAAAATTAGAGACATGGGTAACAATTTATGGATATTCATATGATGACGTGCTACATAGCTATTACAAATGAAGCAGTCTGGGCCAACATTGTGGCACAGATGGGTAAGGTGCCACTTGTAACATCAGCATCTCATATGGGCACCAGTTCAAGTCCTGGCTGTTCCACTTTCCATCCAGTCCCATGCTAATAATAAGCCTGGGAAGGCAGCAGAAGATGGTGACCACAAGTGGGTCCTTACCACCCGCTGGGGAGACTCAGATAAAATTCAGGCTTCTAGCTTTAGCCTGCTCTAGCTCTAGATGTTGTAGCCATTTGGGAAGTGAAATGGCAAATGAAAGATTCTCTCTCTCTGAAAGCCTGCCTTTCAAGTAAATAAAACTTAGAAAAATAAGCCGGGCTGGCGGCATGGCCTAGCGGCTAAAGTCCTCGCCTTAAGTGCACAGGGATCCCATTTGGGCACCAGTTCTAATCCCGGCAGCTCCACTTCCCATCCAGTTCCCTGCTTGTGGCCTGGGATAGCCCAAAGCCTTGGGACCCTTGCACCCATGTGGGAGATCCAGAAGAGGTTTCTGGCTCCTGGCTTAGGATCGGCGCGGCAGGGGAGTGAATCATCAGACGGAAGATCTTCCTCTCTGTCTCTCCTCCTCTCTGTATATTTGACTTTGCAATAAAAATAAGTAAATCTTAAAAAAAAAAAAAAAAAAGCCACGCTTGGTGCAGTAGCCTAATGGCTGACATCTTTGCCTTGCACGTACCAGGTTCCCACATGGGCACTGGTTTGTGTTCTGGATGCTCCACTTCCCATCTAGCTCCCTGCCTGTGGTCTGAGAAAGCAGTGGAGGACGACCCAAAGCCTTGGGACCGTACACCCACATGGGAAACCCACAGAAGTCTCCTAGCTTCAGACAGGCTCAGCTCAGCTCTGGCTGCTGCAGCTACTTAGGAACTGAACCAGCCAACAGATCTTTTTCTCTGTCTCCTTTCTTTTTTTTTTTTTTAATTATTTATTATTTAACTTCATTAATTACATTGTATTATGTGACACAGTTACATAGATACTTGGGTTCTCCCCACCCCTCCCCAAACCCTCCCACCATGGTGGATTCCTCCACCTTGTTGCATAACCACAGCTCAAGTTCAGTTGAGATTCCACCATTGCAAGCGTATACCAAACATAGAGTCCAACATCTTATTGTCCAGTCAAGTTCAATGGCTTCTTAGGTATACCCTCTCTGGTCTGAAGACAGAGCCAGCAGAGTATCATCCCAGTCAATTGAAAGCTCCAACATACCATCAGCAAAAATTTACATCATTATGGAATTAATTGACATAGTAATGAGTAACCAATATGTTAAAGATAAATGCGAGTTCCCAGCCACCTTCTGTGACCACCTCACCTATACTTCAATTTTAGTTTATACACAACATATATGTCTCCTTTCTATATGGATCTGCCAATCCAACAGAAATTGATAAATCTGAAAAAAAAAAGCCTTTAAAATATTTTTTTTTAATTTTATTTGAAAAGCAGAGTTCCAGTGAGAGGTCTTTCATCCATTAGTTCACTTCCCAAATGGTGAGCCACAACCACCAGAGCTGGGCTGGTACACAGGCAGGAGCCAGCAGCTTCTGTGGGTCTCCCCTGTAGGTCTCCCCTGTGGGTTTAGGGTCCCAGGCTCACAGACTGTCAGGAAAGAAGTGTCAGCAGCCTTATGAATAAAACACGACTTTACTTTCTATGAAGTGTATGTAAAGAATATTCCTGAATGGATAAGCAATGATAATCCTTTTCAATGTACCTTTATCCCTTTTAGAATTATGTATGTATCATCTATGCAAAAGGTAGATTTTAAAAAGAAACTAACCCCATGGTAACTCAACAAAACCACTTAACTTGGTCCCGTGATAAGACTCTAATGAACCTGAGCTCTTCTGTTAATATTCTCTGCCAGCAATCACTTTTTTAAAACCAGAAAATTATTGCAGCCTCTCCAAACCAATCTCCACCCTAGTGAGTGAGTCACCTGCTAAAGAGGCGGGAGCCACAATGGGCGTCTCCCAGATGGAATGAAGCCCAGGGACAGTGGCAGCTGCTGCAAATTTATGGGGGTAAGGGGGAGAAGAAGGAAAACAGGAAGAGTGACTAAAGTTTGGCAACAGTAGACCGAATTTTGCAAACTGGTCTTTAGGGCCACAAGAACCATTTAAACTGCCCAGCGAATCGTATAAATAACGTGGACAGCAGCAAGGGCCCTTGGCGTGGACAGGCAGGCAGTGGGATCTCTGATCAGTGCCCAGGAGCAGTTTTGCAGTTTGCCAGGGCAAACTCTTCTATCTGCCCATCTACAGTGCTCATCACGCCCTTCTCACCTGAGAGATCATTACTCTCATTACCTAATTAGGGTACATTACTTTATCACATCCACTCCACTCCCAATCTGCTGGCAGCAATGAGGGAGTCTGAAGGCAATAGATATCAGCCGTCTCCCTCCTCAGCCTGGTTTTCCTGTGAAACAGTTCGGCAGGTCAGGGAGCAGGACTCGAACGTGGAAAGCTATCTCCTGGAGTAGTTTCCTCGAGGCTGGCGCCCCTCTGGTCCTAGGTTCACCACGCGCAGGAACAAACGTCCTAGGTTTCCCTCAACTCTGTAGGGTCACCACAAAGCGGGAATCACCAAGCCAGACGTCATTTGCTTGCAAGGTTGCTCTCAGAATTTCCTTCCCCTTCGGCCTCCCGGGGCCAAGGCTACATAAGCAGCCACCCCCAACCGCCGCTGCTCCCCCGGCGGGGTCCACCTGAGGGCGGGACGCCCCGGGTCGCTTGGATTTGCGCGCCCCGCCCAGGGACGCCGAACACTTTCTCGTCCGTTCCGCAGACACCGCCAGCCGCCTTGGCCCTGTCCCACCGCCAACGCGCGCCCACCTCGCAGCCGTGGTCCTGAGGCGCACACCCCGAGACGCTATCCACCCAGACCCTCTCCCCTCCACCACGCCCTGACGTGGGACACACACGGAAAGCGCCATTCTCCCCTGGACGAAGGGCCCCAGAGCTTGCCGGGAGACGACGTGACCGAAGCGCGCGAGACCAGGGATGGGAAGAAGGGGCGCCATTCCTCACCTGACGGAGCCGCGGCGTCACAGCACACACAACCTGCCTGTCAGCAAGATGGAGCCGGGGCCGGCCGGGGGAGGGCGGGACGCCGGGCGGTGCGCGAGCCCGTTAACAGCGCCGCGGCGGCCGGGACCGCCCTTGAAACCCGTGCGGGCGGGCCTTTCCCTGGGCCGCGCCCCACGACCCCACCTGCTAGAGAAGTCGCTCCCTTCAGGTGGCCTGGCCGGTTTTATTGCATTTCTCAGATCCACGGAGCCTACTCCAGTCCCGGCTCTCAAGTAACTGAGAAAGTTGCCCCTGGTTCTCGTATGAGATCATGGAGCCCCTTTAGTGACAGGCGACAGAGAGGGGCTGACACAAGTTGGCCTTCTTGCCACCTCTGAAACACCTTCAGCGTTGTCTTCTGTTGGTTTATGTTTTTTTTTTGGTTGTTGTTGTTGTTTTAGTCAGCCTCCTGTGAAAAGAATTAGTATTTGCTGGTTGTTCTAGACAGCCGGAAGTGGGGATATACTAATCAAGACTACTCCATAAAGGAGTTAGGTGATTTCTTCATGGCAGCAATGAAACACACATCAGGATTATTTCAACACTTGAGGCAATTACAAGGGCTCACTCAGACCAACATCTCTTACTGCTTAAGGAATAATTTAGATTCCAGGGCAAAACCTACCCAAACCAGCGTTCACAGTGGTTTTCAGAATATGGACCCTACATTGGAAGCTGATAGAAATACAAATTCTTGGGCTACACCTCACCAGCGCCGACTCAGATCTGACCAGTTGTCTGTCTTAACAAAGCCTCTCAGGTGATCTTGAGGCATACTAAAGTTTGATAACCAAAACTTAACTTCTTTTTACATGCCTTTCTACCCCAAATCCTTCTCATGGAAGCAGAACATTGAAAAACTACTGTTAAAGTGGAAAGTACTAGAGACAAGTCACTGTCAAATTAAACAATGGTGGAGAAAGACTCTGGGTACCCTATCTTTACTTTCTCTAGCTCCGACTACTCTTTGTGCACCTGGAAATAAAAGGTTTTTTGGTCATGCCTATCCCCATAATCTTCCAGAATTTAAGCATTGTCTGAGAAGCCTATACTACTCCTATGCTTACAGTTTTCCTTGCCCCTCCCTCTGCCTTAATTACTATAAAGAAAGTATGCTCAAAACTGAATTTTCAACCCATCTTCCTGCCCTGTAGGCCCCCAAATCTAAGTCTCCTTGGACACGACCAGGACGTTTTTCATTTTTTCCTTTCAACTTGTCCTTTTTTCCTGGTATACAAAGCACTGTAGAACAAGAATCAGACCCATGGTCACAGCGGCGTGGCCTAGCCGCTAAAGTCCTCACCTTCAACACCCCGGGATTCCATATGGCCGCTGGTTCTAATCCCAGCAGCTCCACTTCCCATCCAGCTCCCTGCTTGTGGCCTGGGAAAGTAGTCAAGGACAGCCCAAAGCCTTGGGACTCTGCACCCATGTGGGAGACCTGGAAGAGGTTCCTGGCTCCTGGCATCAGATCGGCGCAGCTCCAGCCATTGCAGTCACTTTGGGAGTGAAACATCGGATGGAAGATCTTCCTCTCTGTCTCTCCTCCTCTCTGTATATCTGACTTTCAAATAAAAAAATAAATAAATCTTTGAAAAAAAAGAATCAGACCCTTTCTTTCCTCATACTTCCTCTGGTCCAGCAAGCACTGCAAACTTTTAGCTTGTTTCAAATGTGACCCAACTCCCTCCTGCTGACAAACTCCCCGGCCATTTGTTATTATTTGCCTTCTCTGGGGTGGACTTAATTGCACCTTTTAGCAACCAACTGGATCTTTTTATAGATGTCCACTACGGCATCACAGTACATGAGTACCACCTTTATTTAACCTGACAATCTTAGCAAAAACACATCCCTGAAGGCCATCATGATGTTCCAGAGTCCATATGACTAGGCTTAAATATTAACGTCCACTGTGTCAGCCTGTTATGTAGTCACATGTTTTGTATAGTTAGAACAGTAATGCTGTCCTTGGGAGAGACACTCAGCAAAATCTGGAGACATTTCTGATTGGCACAAGTAGGGGTGGAATAGGGTATGTGAGTCCCATACAGTGAGAAAGGACCCGGACAGGGACCTCAGCACCCTACGATCCTCCCTACAACAAAGTCCAAAATGTGAGTAACTCTGAGCCAGAGTGAACTATCTAAAGAATAAACTGAGTCATGCCACTCCCTTGGATAACTGCCTGTAATTGCTCCTGGCGGGAGACAGAATAAAATGCAAACTCCTAATCATGGTCTATTAGGCCCTTTTCAACTGGGTCCCTGTTTAGCTCGGCCATCTTACCCCTTTTCACCTTGTTTTTCAAACAATAAACTCCAGTTACATTGACATTCTATCCAAATGCAGAAATCTTGGGTACAAACATACCAGATTCTTAGAACCTTTGTACTTTCTATAACTTTTATCTGGAATGCTCTGTACCACAGGGCATCTCCTCAGCAACTTACTCCCTAACGCTGCAGCATTAGTTGCCATTGATGCCAAAAGCACTACATTAAACACACAAAACCTTATTTCATTGTCTTGATAGCATTTAAAAGCACCCGTGATTGTTCTTCCAATAGCCATGTAAGCTATTGACAGGAATCTCTCTACAGCCTGTACAATTTATCATAATTGCACCCTAGGACTCAGGTTATCTATTTCATTGAGTGATCATCTAGAGATTTCTGATAGTAGAGGAAAAATTGGGTCTGACATACTGAAGATCTATAGTAGTGCTATCTCTAGGTATGTGCAATGGTAGTTTTCAGAATTTCTTGTCTGTCACCTTGTCTCAAAACATTACAAACATTACAAACCAAAGCATCTCAGAATTATTGGCAGTGAGCTTGAAGCTATGCATCTGACCTTCTCTATGATTATTAATTTTCCTAGATGTTGGACATCTTTGTGCCACCTGCTACTGGGTGATTTGTCTTCAGACTAGATTCTGGCAGATACATCCTTCATCCATCACTATGGGTAATTAAATGTTAAAGAGATTTTTGTTTTCATTTTCTGGTTACTAAATGTTACTATTTACATACTTTGTTACAGTTAGAAACTACCTCTTCCTATGCCCACTGCCATTACCTCAGTAAGGGACAACTGCGTTCCCTTATCTGAAACATCATTTCCCAACTGCTTTCAGTCCAAGACTAAACATCTTGCATACCAGAGTCAGTCTAATCCTCTACTGGAGAAAACTCAAAGTTTTATGCTTTCAATAATGGCTACTATTAATTATATACCAATGTTAGGCACTCAACAAATACTCTCATTTTTTAACATTAATATTTATATTTTTGTGATAGCTTTATTGGTATATAGTTCACCCATTTATGTAACTCAATAGTATCTGATATATTTCAAGAACTATACAGCCATCACAATTAATAATGATTACATTGCCCCCCCTTCAAAGAAACCTCATACCCTTTTAGTCATCACCAACATTCTCATACTCTTCAGATGTTAGTCTACTGTCTCCACAGACCTCCTATGAGACATTTCACATATATTCATTCCTACAATCTGTAGCTTTTTTTCCAGTTTTTCAAACTTCATTCAGTACTTGTAAAATGAATCAGTACTTGGCTTGTTTTTGTGGTCAGTTGTTCCTTTTTGTGGTCAAACAGTATTTTCTTGAATGGATATACCATACCTTGCTTAATCATTTATAAATTGGTGAATATTTTGGGTTGCTTTCACCCTTTTGGCTCTTATAAACACTTGTGTAAGTTTTCATTTCCCATGGTTATACACCAATCAGCAAAACTATGGATTAAACAGTAACTCAACTTCTTTTTTTTAAAGATCTATTTATTTTTATTGCAAAGTCAGATATATAGTGGAAGAAAGACAGAGAGGAAGATCTTCCGTCTGTAGATTCACTCTCCAAGGGGCCGCAATGGCTGGAGTTGAGCCAAACCGAAGCCAGGAGCCTCTTCCAGGCCTCCCACACAGATATAGGGTCTCAAGGCCTTGGGCTGTTCTTGACTGCTTTCCCAGCCCACAAGCAGGATGGGAAGCGGGGCTGCTGGTGCCCATCTGGGGATCACCATGCACATGCCATGCAAGGTGAGGTCTTTAGCAGCTAGGCTACCGTGCCTGGCCCTAGAAAGATCTTCTATCCACTGGTTCACTCCCCAAGAGGTCACAAAGGCCAGAGCTAAGCCAATCCAAAGCCAGGATGCAGGAGTGTCTTCTTAGAGTTCCAAGGCTTTGGGTCATCCTCTACTGCCTTCCCAGGCCACAAGTAGGGAGCTGGATGGGAAGTGGAACATCCAGGATTCAAACCAGCACTTATACAGTATCATGGCGCACGCAAGGTGAGGATTTAGCCACTAGGTTACTGTGCCAGGCCCTCACAGTCTGGTTTTTTTTTTTTTTTCTTTAAAGATTTTTCTTCTTTTTCTGACAGGATTATAAAGAGAAAGGGGGAGAGAAGGAGAGATAACTTCCACCTGCTTGTCTGGAGTAAACCACAATGGCTGGAACAATCAGGGCAGGGCCAGTCAAAGCTAGTAGCATGGAGCTTCATTTGGATCTCCTTTGTGGGTGCAATGGCCCATAAGCACTTGGGCCATCGTCTGCCTTTCCCCCAGGGTATTAACAAAGAGTTGAGTCAGAAGCAGAAGAGAGGCAGGACTCAAACTGTTGCCCATGAGGAATGCCAGCATGCTATGGTTCACCCTGAACACCAGTCCCTCTATTTAACTCTTATTGTAAATTTGATTATTTAGATATTAAATGCTATACAAGAAAATTTTGGCTCAGATAAGTTTGAGTTTCCCAATGCATAAACATATTTGATGATGGCTCTAAGGTTCATTTTCAGGCCTAAATAAAGTCTAAGCTGACTGGCAGGCAAGACACTATTCATAATCTACTCCCAATAAACTTCTCAGACTCAATTTATACTAATGCTCCAAGGTACCCTAAAATACTCTGGGGTTTTTTTGCCTCCAAACTTTCCTTCTTGTTTCACGTGGAATAGCTTGTTTCATAAAATTCTAATTCACAATACCTTCACTACCATTTAGCAAAGTGATTCCTTCTCACTCTGCTTCCTTAGCACTGTAAGACTTCTCTCTTATATCATATTACATGCTAAAATAATCTCTATCAACAAATCGCTTCCTTTCCCAGGAAGTTAAGAGTATGTGTCATTTACCTTCCTACCTCCCCAAAAACACTTAACAATGCCCAAAGGGTAGGTACTAAATGTTTTGAATAAATAATTGAATTTTAAAATTATCCTGTAAGAGTGGGTATTAACAGTCTGTATGTATGTGTCCAAATGGCGGGTTGGATGTGTGTGTTTGTATGTGCAGCTCACGGCAAGGTTTCAGAAATGGATACTGAGAGGATGTTTCAGTCCTCAGTGTAGAGAAGGATGGAGGCAGGCATTGTTGCACACTGGGTTAAGCTGCTTCTTGGACGCCTGCATGCCCTATCAGAGTGCCTGCTTGCATCCTGGCTACTCTGCACTTCTGATCCAGCTTCCTGCCGACCTACTTGGGAAACAGCAGGTAATGGCCCAAGTACTTGAGTTTCTGCCATTCACAAAAGAAATGTGGATGGAGGTTAAGAGTGTTAAGAGTGGCAGGCACAGAGAACTCATTATTTCCTCTGCAAGAGAGAAGCCCTTCTGAGATGCTGAGAAAGATGTGTCATATTTGCAAGTCATTCAGAAATGAAACAAATCACTTGAGCAACGCCAAACTGAGTTTATTATTGTAGAAAAGGAGATAACAACCGTAATCTGTTCAGGTAAGTCTGATGTACTCAGGAACATCTTGAATATCAGAGCTGCTCTAGCTCAGATTTCTCTGAACCAAAACAGAAAAATGAGGTATTTTTCTTTAAAAAGCCAGAAAAAAAAGAAAACCTGTTGTCCTGACAACTTTTTTTCTGCTTTCTACAACTCCTTGACTAGCTCATTCTTGCACTCCCTCAAGTCTAGTTGGGATCTGGCTTAGCTATTTAAACCCACACTATCCACTGCCTCTTCCAATGATTTCTTCTCCAGCTGGCAGGTACTGCCAAGAAATGTAACATAGTAGGCAGAGCAGTAGACTGGCTGCTTGTTGGGGTTGGAATACACCTGTTCGGGTTTGAGGGACGTGAAAGGATTGGCTCCACAGGCAATGATGTGCACACCCAGGTCCGCCAGAATCTGCAAAGAAGCTGCCAACTCCTGGTGGCTGTGGGAGAAAAGTGAGAACATCTGCTCTACTGACGCATACAAAGGAGTTAGAAAAGAAATTGTTCAAGAGCCTAACACTTTTGTATTCATTAATCCTAAAAGTTACCTAAGGATGTGCCAGATAAACACTTTCCTTTCCCTTCATCCCACATATAAATCTAATTAAATATTAGATGAACTGGCCCAGGATTTTGTTAAGAGGAAAAAGCCATATGTAAAAAGGAAAAACATCCTCAGTAAAGGAAGATGGAGCAATGGGGGGTAAAGTGAGCTGATCTAAACCAAGAGGGCTGTGAGGCAGGAAAGCATCACAAAAAGAAGTTGAAACCTGTAAAGAGTAATCAACGTAGGGATCTCATAATCACGAAGCAACAGCAGGGTGGGCAACCAGGCCTCCATCAGATCCACAGAGGCATGGAAACCTATGAAACAGAAATAGGAGAAAGGCTGAGGGAGACCCTAAGAGCAAGATAATTCCTTGATTATGTCTACTCCAAACCCCACATTATTCACCCCTCATAACCATCATCATTCACCACCACAGGTTCATCAATGACAAATTCTGAACCCAGGCGTAGTACATACGGCAACTGGTCAACCAAAGCTACAATCAGATCGTATTTAGTAAAATCAATTGAATAGCATTCTGTGGACACAATAATCAGGATGAAAAATTCCTCATGGAGTCACCCAAGACTCTTACCTGGATGGAATGCGACTACTAAATCTGGGTAGGATATCTTCCCAGTCTCTACCTGGTCCTCCCAGAAGTCATGATAGAGGCCCCTGTGGCCACTAAGCTGAACTCTGCCAGGTTTCAAAGTTGAAGCCGGAGTGCTCTTTAAAGAACCAGTAGCCACATCTACACCCACCATGATCACATGAAGGCCAAGGTGACCAGGAAACATGTAGCCAAGCTCGTCATAGTCTCCAGGGTTAGTGAGAAATGTCTCCACATGAGAAGCACCAACCACATGAACTGTGCCTCCTCCAGGCTTCCCAGTGTCTATCCTCATGGTTCTGAGCCCTAGGCCCAGCGTCAGGGGCCGGGACAGGGCATCGGTCATAAGTCGCTTCAATGAGCCCTGTAAGACATCCGGGTCTGGCTTTGGGCGTCCCGCACTGGCCCACAGGGTGTTCATGGCATGACTACCTAGCACAGCATTCAGTATAGTATCTAACTGTGAACCCCTCATAGAAAACCAGGTATCCCAGTCCTGTACAACTTCAGCTGGCCATGGCCAAGGTCCTGAGGGTAGGACAAAGTCACCTGCAGGAAAGAAAGAACAGAATAGATTTCAACTCTCTCTGAATTCTTCCCTCTTAGTGATCATTAGTCTCTCCAAGTCACTCTGTTAACCTGAAAGAACATGCTTTCATATTTTTCTACAGGAACATATATGACATACATGGTACAGTTCCCCAATACTTCCACTTCACCTGTGACCAGAAGCCATTCCATGAGACGGTCCACGGCCACAAGACGAAGCTCTCGACAAACTTTCCTGTGTGCTGGCCAGTCTGACCTCTGGCATTCTGGATCACAGTAGTACACATTTCTGCACCTAAGAGAATAAACCATGGAAATACATGCTCTTAGACCAGAAAGGTGATGGGGGAGGGGAGTGAGAGGGACTGAGAAAGGCAATTAATTCCCATAAGCTAGGAAGAAAGATTGGTGAGTGGATAGAGATGCTGCAGAGAATAATTATCATTGCCACATGAAATCAGGGGATTATTATTTGGTGGGAAGGAATGGGAACATAATTATTCTTTCAGAGTGATCCATCAGTTTCTGGCAGGAACAACAAAAGTTCTATGGATCTTTCAGAACAGATAAGGTCTTAGTCCTTAAACACTTATGAAGAACAAGTAGAGGATTATATTATAGTTTCGTCTCTGAACACTTCATGACAACAACAAAAATACAAGCAGGATTAGAACTCCATTCTGATTTTTTCTGTAGGTTGGATCATATAATAAGAGGAGCATGCCTCAAGTTATTCTAAAAACTCTTAGACCTTTCCTTCTGAAATGGGGTCTCAGGACAGGGTCAATACTGAATGCTGCTCCTACCTGCCCCACACACAACTCACCTCTTACAGTGCCGGAGAACCTTGGAATCTGGAAGGCTGCTGGGGAGTGCTCTACAGTGAGCGCAGAAGCGAAATGTGTCCTCCATCCTCTGGAACATTTCCTGAGGACTTCGGAACCCAAAGCCTGATCCTGGAGTCTCTCCATCTATGACCAACCTGTGGAAACAGCATGGAGGAGTGGCAACAGGGAGAAAGAATATCTCCCAAACCTCCCATGTTCTCCCTCCTTGCCTCCTATACATTTCCAACTATTCTTGTAAATATCCCGCCATTTCTCATTTAAGCAAATTCTGTTTCTTCTATAGTAATAAAACTGACAAAGTCAAAATGGGAAAATGCTTCAAGGCAAGTACTCTTCATTGCCTAAATTATACTCCCACTTCACCTCCTGTAATTATTTCCACCGCACACATCTTTTTTTCCACAGAGCTACTCACTCACTTGTATTCTTCATAGCTTTTCATGTTCAGCTTTTGAAGGATCAGCTGCGATAGGCCAGGGACATTGTTTTCCAAGGAGAAGAATCCCAGGGCATCAATGCTAGGACCAGGTTTTGGGAGAGTTACAGGTGCAGGGGTCCCAACTGTGGGTGGGGTGACAATTGTGGGAGCCACTGATGAAGAAGGTTTCTTGTGCCTTCGTCTCCGGGATCGAGGAGCCATACTTTGTCCAGTAACTCCTAAAGACTGCACGCAGAACAGACAAGGAATGGAATATTTTTTTTTTCTTTTTAAGATTTTATTATTATTGGAAAGCCGGATATACAGAGAGGAGGACAGAGAGGAAGATCTTTCATCCGATGTTTCACTCCCCAAGTGAGCCGCAACGGCCGGTGCTCGCCGATCCGAAGCCGGGAACCAAGAACCTCTTCCGGGTCTCCCACATGGTTACAGGGTCCCAAAGCTTTGGGCAGTCCTTGACTGCTTTCCCAGGGCACAAGCAGGGAGCTGGATGGGAAGTGGAGCTGCTGGGATTAGAACCGGCGCCCATATGAGATCCTGGGGCGTTGAAGGCGAGGACTTTAGCCGCTAGGCCATGCCGCCGGGCCCAAGGAATGGAATTTTTCAAGCTGGACACTTTTGATGTATTTTTATACACTGACTTATACTTCTCATACCCAGGTTATTACAAAGACCAGGTATTCATCTGGTATTTACTGATTACTGCAAGCAGTTGTGAAAAATCATAACTATATATTAAAACAATGTATGTGTAACATAGTTTTGTATATAATATGAATACATGTTACTAAATAAGTGCATAGAAATAGGTCTGGTGGCATTCTTAGAAAACTGGTAACAGTGATTAACTCTGAACAGAAGATGGTCAAATGGGCCTTTAGACTAACATGTAATGAATAAATTTTTTTTTTCTTAAATATTTATTCATTTTTTATTACAGCCGGATATACAGAGAGGAGGAGAGACAGAGAGGAAGATCTTCCATCCGATGATTCACTCCCCAAGTGAGCCGCAACGGGCCGATGCGTACCGATCTGATGCCGGGAACCAGGAACCTCTTCCGGGTCTCCCACATGGTTACAGGGTCCCAAGGCTTTGGGCAGTCCTTGACTGCTTTCCCAGGCCACAAGCAGGGAGCTGGATGGGAAGTGGAGCAGCTGGGATTAGAACCGGAGCCCATATGGGATCCCGGGGCTTTCAAGGCGAGGACTTTAGAAGCTAGGCCACGCTGCCGGGCCCGTAATGAATAAATTTTTAAGAGAATTCATTCATACATTATTAACATACAGTATTTTAAGTCAACACAAGAGACAAAAAAGCAACAGAAGTCAGGGCCCGGCGGCGTGGGACCCTGCACCTGCGTGGGAGACCTGGGGGAGGTTCCAGGTTCCCGTCTTTGGATCGGTGCAGCCCCGGCCATTGTGGTCACTTGGGGAGTGAATCATAGGACGGAAGATCTTTCTCTCTGTCTCTCCTCTCTGTATATCTGACTTTGTAATTAAAATAAATAAATCTTTAAAAAAAAAAGCAACAGAAGTCTAGCTTGTCCCAAACTACCACCTACTGACAGAATTAATCAACCTAATCTTACTGGAAAGACAAATTATATATATTTTTAAATATTTATTTTTATCGGAAACACAGATTTAGAGAGAAGGAGATACAGAGAGAAAGATCTTCTATCTACTGGTTCACACCCCAAGTGGTCACAATTGCTGGAGCTGAGCTGATCTAAAGCCTGGAGCCAGGAGCTTCTACGGGGTCCCTCACGCGGGTGCAGGGTCCCAACGCTTTGGGCTGTCCTCCACTGCTTTCCCAGGCCACAAGCAGGAAGCTGGATGGTAAGTGGAGCAACCAGGATACAAACCGGTGCCCATAAGGGACCCCAGGGCGCATGCAAGGCAAGGACTTTAGCCACTAGGCTACCACACCGGGCCCAACACAATATTCTTTTAAAAGACCTATCACCACATGCATAAGCAATAAACCAAGAAGTAGCTCCCGGCTGCTGGTGGGTGTCAGGACCGGGCGTCTCATGCCTGGACCCCAGTCTCCAGCCACCACGTGCACGTGGTGAGCTGTCCCTGGGCGGCCAGTGCACTATTTGGTGCCAGGCTCTGCCTGCTGGCCGCTCGGCCCGGACCTTTGGGGTTTTGGTTCTTTGAATCGCTGCTTAGGTAACTCCAGGTTGAACCCACTGTGCTTCTGGGACATGAATCAATCCTAAAGATTCCCAATGACAGCAACTCCTCCTTTGAAGAGCTTGTAATCACTGAACAATGCTGACCACCAAACACCAGTCCATGCAAAAGCTATGGCTTGGGGCTTGTCCAGCAGAATCATATCCTGTTACCTGACATGATGATGGATCAGGAGAAGGGTCACATTGTGCAGGGCCATTACATTAACTAGCACTTGAGAACCATATCTGGAGGTATATTCTGGTGAGGATTTGTGGGCCAAACCCTGCGGAAATTCTAGCCCCACTGGTTAGCTCAAGAGTTGGGGTGGTAATGAACTAAGCTAGGTGTGACCAAGGAGCCTGCCATCAATCACAGGTAAAGGAACCGACAACAGTCTGGACTGGTCAAGGCAGCAGCACCTAAATGTGCATCCTGAATAGGGTGTGGGGTGGGCTGGGCTGCAACGTTCACCAGCTCATACAAGGCCAAATAGAAGGCCAGACTGCGCCGGAACCTGGGCTAAAACCCAACGGCATGTATGAGAACTGGGTCTGGGAGTGGATTAAGTGGAGGAACTTGGGAAACTCCCCTGGCAAGTCATAGCTCCCGCTGGTGAACATGTGGTCCAGACCTGGGGATCGGACAAGTTGGGCATAGTAGCTCCAACGGCTGGCCAATGTGTGAATTGGTAATGGAACAGGGTGGACCGCGCAGGACTGAGCAAACCTTAGCCCACAAGCGAAACTAGAGACCAGGATGGAGCACAGGTCATGCCAAGCTAGGCTCTTGCACCTACTGGTCTGCAGGAGCCAGGAACTAAGCCACGGTGTATAAGGCGGAGGTCGGGACAGGTGAGGGGCTGAGCCAAGCTGAGTCAGAGCAACCACTAGCATGCGCGTGATCTTCGGCTGGGAACAGGCCTAGTTGGGAAGCTAAGGAGACAACCCTAGCTGGGTTGAGGTTCCCACCAAGGTGTGCGTGGGCTGGAATGGGGGCTGCGTTCTGATCAGGATACGGTTGTAGTCTCCTTTGGCACAAGTGTGGACTGGGATTGGATGCACCAAGCCGGGCCAGACTCCAACACCCTCTGGTCTCCTGGAGGACCAGGGGAGATGTGGGATGGACTAAGCAAGGTCTCAAACCCTACTGAGCCATGTGTGAGCCGTTTGTGGGTATGGACTAGCTGTGGCTGGGTTGAAACATCCAACAGCAAGAACCAGTTTGGGTTGAAGGCCAGTCAGGAAAAGCCACTGTTCCTGCTAGGACAGGAGGTAAACTGAGTAGGGCTAGCTCATGGACCCACTGGTATGCGCAAAATCTGGCACTGGGAGAGGTTCTGATGGAGGAGCCTGGGCAACACAGTCCCTGCAGGTAAGTGCAAGAAACATGACAGGAAACAGCTCAGAACAGGCCATGGAAAGTTACCCACTGGCATACATTTGGCATGGGTCGGTAGCAGACCAGGCTGAATCAGTTCACATCATCCACTGGCAAATTTGAACACCAGAACAGTATGGGTCGAGCCAGGTTCGGTCACGACAAAAACCAGTGCACAATATGGAATGCCAAGGTGAGGTTGCCTGTACCAGATGTGATCGCAGCACCCAACCAGCACGCTTGAGAACTAAGAAGGGAGGCGGCGGAGCCAGCAGGGGGAATAAAAGCTGGTTCCCTTGCTGGACAGCTACTCCCACTGGAGAGTGTGAGCTGGGATGGGGGCAGACCAGACTAAGCAGAGCTACAACACCTGTACGCCTCAGGTGGACTAGATTAGGAAAAGTCAGGCTGGGCTGATTATTCCTACTGGTGTAAACAAAATTAGAGTGGGTGAGGGTTGTTTGGGCTTAGCCACAGCATCAACATGCAGAAGCTGGCACTGGGGTCTAATTCTATCAAGTCAAACCACAGAACTACCTGGAAATTGCATAATCCGGGAATGGGAGAGGCCTGGGAGGGAAATAATGGGCTCCTCCCTCTTGGGTTACCACTTCCACGGGAGGGCACGAAAACTAGGACAGGGGCTGGGGTGGTAGACAGTGAGACACCCAACAGCATCTGTGTGGGTTGCATAGTGGAGCTGGTTAGATGGAACTAAGCTTTAATACCCATTGACACGTAAGAGAGCCGAATGGGGTGTGGGACAGACTGGACTACTGCTACACATACTGGCAAACCAGGGTAGGGGGTGCACCTGGTGGGGGTTATTGTGGATCACTACAACTAGGCTGCAGCTCCCACTGGTTTATGTGAGGGCCGAGTATGTGCTGGGCAGAACCAGGCTGGACTGCAACACCCATTGGTTAACTATATGGCTGTAAAAAAAATTATATGTAGGAAAACTAAAGCACTGATTAGAGCCAAGAAGAGAGTCTCTGGGTGAGCTATAAGAATTCACCAAACAAGTGGACTACACCTCAACAGGTGGGAACAGTTTCAACACATGGAGAGGAGAAAAAGGAATTCTAAGTACTGAGAAGAAATGAGCATAGAAACAGAGAAGGGCTTATGTTGGGGACTAGTAAAACATAACGATGAGTTTGAATCTAAGTATGAAGACTTAAACACAGGAGACAAACATATAAAAGCCTCAGAAGAAAATACAGGGAGCAGTTTCATAACAATTTCTTCTGTATGACATCAAAAACCATAAGACAAAAAAATGGATAAATCAGACCAGATCAAAATTCAAAGATTGTGCATCAAAAGACATCAACAGAGTGAATGACAACCCACAGAAGGGGGAAAACTATTTATCTGAAAAGGAATTTACATAGAGTATACACATGTATAAAAATCTAACTAAAAAATGAGAAGGGTATTTGAAAAGGCTTTTCTCCTAAGAATATGTGCAAGCAGACAACAAAAATATTCTCAATTAGTCATTAAGAAAATTAAAATCACATACCGTATGATCCAGCAATAGCACTCCTAGGAATATATCCAGAACAATTGTTTTATGAGAAACCAACATGCACTCCTATGTTCATAGCAGCACAATCAGTAATTGCAAAAACATGGAAGCAACCAAAATGCCCATCAACAGAGGATTGGATAAGAAAGCTATGGTTCATCTACTCCATGGAATACTACTCAGCTATTAAAAAAAACAAAATGCAGTTCTTTGTGGCCAAATGGGCCAAACTGGAAACCATAATGCTAAGGGAAATGAGCCAATCCCAAAAGGTTAAATACCACATGTTTGCCTTAATTTAAGATGATATGATATTATGTATAACATGTTATGTTATGAATGTTATATGTTGTGTATAAACTAAAATTGAAATGTAAGTGAGGTGGTCACAGATGGTGGCTAGGAACTCTCATTTACTTTTAACATATTGGTTACTCATTACTATGTCAATTAATTCCATAATGATGTAAATTTTTGCTGATGATATGTTGGAGCTTTCAATTGACTGGGATGATACTCTGCTGGCTCTGTCTTCAGACCAGAAAGGGTATACCTAAGAAGCCTTTGAACTTGACTGGACAATAAGATGCTGGACTCTATGTTTGGTATATGCTTGCAATGGTGGAATCTCAACTGAACTTGAGCTGTGGTTATGCAACAAGGAGGAGGAATCCACCATGGTGGGAGGGTTTGGGGAGGGGTGGGGAGAACCCAAGTATCTATGAAACTGTGTAACATAATACAATGTAATTAATGAATTAAAAATAATAAATAATAATAATAAAAAAGAAAATTAAAATCAAAACCACAAAAAGTTGTTATTTTGCATCAAGTAGGATGGCTATTAAAAAAAGGAAATTAATGCTGATGAGAATTTGGGGTTATCAAAAGCATCATGAGTTGCTTGTGGGAATGAAAAATGGTACAGCCAGTATAAAAAACAGCACTGCAGCTCTTCAAAAGTTACACAAAGAATTATCACTTGATTCAGTAATTTCATTTTTAGGAATCTACTCCAAATAATTAAAATTCCCCAAATTCTTTTTTTTTCTATTAGATTTTTTAAAATTTTTTTATTTTTCATGATACAGTTCCATAGGCTCAGGGGTTCAAATTCTTGTATATGAATGTTAACAGCATCACTATTCAAGAAAAAGAGAAAAAAATAGCACAAAAAGGAAAAAAGTCATCCAACAGTTGAATATTAACTAAATAAGCTTTGGGAGATAAATATTCATTTCCATATGAGTATCATCAAGCTATAAAAAGAAAAAAATTCTTTTTTTGAAAAAAGATTTATTTATTTTATTACAAAGTCAGATATACAGATAGGAGGAGAGACAGAGAGGAAGATCTTCCATCCCCAAGTGAGCCACTACAGCCGGTGCTGCGCTGATCCTAAGCCAGGAGCCAGGAACCGCTTCCGGGTCTCCCACACGGGTTACAGGGTCCCAAAGCTTTAGGCCGTCCTCGACTGCTTTCCCAGGCCACAAGCAGGAAGCTGGATGGGAAGTGGAGCTGCTGGGATTAGAACCGGCGCCCATATGGGATCCTGGGGCTTTCAAGGCGAGGACTTTAGCCGCTAGGCCATGGCGCCAGGCCCGAAAAGAATTCTAAAACATGCTACAATGAACCTGAAAAAGTGTTGTGGTAAAGGAAAGAATCCATACAGAAATCTTTTCATGTTACAATGATGACATTTATATGAAATACCCAAGAGGTAAGTCTAGCGATATAAACTAGATTGACAGCTATCAGGGACTCTGGAGAATGATGAAATAGCTATGTAACAAATATGAGATTCCTTTCTGGGATGATAAAAATCTTTTGGTGAAAAACATGCATGTACTGAAAGCCATTTAATCATTCTTTATTAGTTGTGCTATATGAATTTTACCTCTAAAGGGAACAGGAGTGGGTATTTCATTTAGCAGTTAAGATAGCACTTGGGACATCACACCTGGGGTTGAGTCCCAGCTTACCTTCTGATTGTGGCTTCCTACTGGCATGCAAGCGATGGACACGGTTCCAGTGATTAGGTCCCTGCTACCCTCATGGACTTGCAGACAGGGACTGACTGTCCAGCTCCCAGCCTTCACCCACACCAGCCCCGAGTGTTGTAGGTATCTGGGGAGTCAACCGGTAGATGAGAGACTTTCCCTTCTCTGTCTCCCTCTCCAAAAAAAAAAAATTTTCCAGAAGAAAGGGAGGAAGGGAAATACAGGGAGGTGGGGAGGAAAAGAGAGAGTCGGAGAGAAAACCATAGAGATTAAGAGAGTAAAAAGTTATCCCTTCCTTCTTAACTGTCACTAAGGACAGGAAAACAACAGAGGATAAAAACACTGCCAGTGATCATCTCTATAGTAACTGAGGTAAGAAAGTTCTAAACATTTTTGGTTACAAAAATGGTCCAACGTTAGATCCTTCTAGACTATTTCTGTTAGGGGGGGAAAAAGTCCAAAATCATCATGCATCTAGGATGTAGGTGGCAAAAATAAACAAAAACCTACCTGAATCATCAGTTCATATCTAAATCTTAAAATACAGCAGCTGCAAATCCTTGCCATAAGGCTAATGGGGGAATGAATTTGAAGTATGTCCTTGTGCTTACACTTTCATCCACCTTTTAGTAAGCAGAGAAATCAGAGAAATTTCGCATGTGCTGGTTGATTCTCCAAATATGCACAAGAGCCGAGGCTGCACAAAGATGACCCCAGGAGCTAGGAATTCAATCTGGAACTCCCCCTGTGGGTGGATCCTACTGCCATCACCTGCTGCCTCCCTAGGCAGATATTAGCAGAAAGCTGGATCCAAAAGCAGAGCTGGAATCTGAAGTCAGGTAATGAGATATGAGTCCCAAGCAGAGGCTCCCTCCATCCATCCTCATCCCAAGGTTGAATGGTTGATTTGAGGTCACAAGAGACTAGCAAGCTCATTTGTGTGCCACATCCTCATTACCACCAACGAATAAGATGTTGTATCTAATGATATTAAATTATCCAAAGGCTTAAAGGACACAACCCTTATTCATGTTCCTTTACTTATGAGTGGATGGAATACCTTAGGATACTGTTTCAAACATCTGACGTAACCTTCCATTTTTTTCCTTTGTGGAATTTTATTTACGTCAGGTTTTTAGGACACAGCATGACTAATCCCAAATACAATTAAGAAGTGATGCCCTCTACTTTTAATCGTCACCATTCTCAATATATTTTCAGAACCACTGCCATTCTAGAAAAGCACTTCTCTGTCTACATATTCCCTTCAAGCAAGGTAACAGGTCCTTAAACCATGAAGGAATGAGTATTTTAATCACAGGTATGGAGGCAAGTATCTTTGAGATAATGTGAGGATCTTAAATCTCAGGAGTTACAGTAAATATCTTCTCTGGGTTAAACTAAAGCCTTTTATTTTTTGCTGCAGTGAAAGCCAATTAAGGTCAGAAAAGTATCGTTTCACAGAACTGTATTTCCAGAGAGGTCTCCAATGGAAGCGTAATCTTCGCAATAAGGTACTGCTAGACATAGCTGGAGATAAAATGAATCAAATCGCTTGGGAAGAATGGTGGTGAAATTCCCAATGTCACAGTGTCCTCTGTGTCTACAGCACATTCGGGATCTATGGACAAATGAGCGAGCTTCCCAGCAGGCAAGTAAGATGGGAAGAAGTCAGTGTTGGGCATCTGCGTCTGTACACACACATATCATCAAGTTCATGTCTGAGTTTGTGTACACTAGAACCAAACATAGCTTCTCTGGTTCTTACTTTGCTGCAAAAAACCACCAACCTTTGCCAAGTTCACAGTATGTTTAGAAACAAAGGAAGGATGAAAGGAAGAGGCGGGAGACAGAGATACAAGAGTTACGTTGGAAAGTGTTACGGTAAGTTCCCAGAATTTTCCAGAGTTTACCCTACCTAGAAAGGGAACTTTTCCCCAACAAATGAAAAAGAAAATGTAACATCAAGAATTAGAGAAGAGTCGTACATTCCATTGCATAGGAATACCATGTCTAAATCACAAACTAAAATATTAACATATTCCTTGACCTAGGTCTCTTCTTTTATCCTTCCTCCTTGTAACCAAAAGCCCCAATTTCACCTAAAACTGTTTTTTCACTATCTCTAGACCAAAAGGGACCATCTAATTTTTTCTAATTTACTGGTAAATTGAAAACGAACTGGAGAAGTAGGGACCAGAAGGCAGCATAAAGTTGGTCCCTGGGGAGCCTCAGAGAGGATAAAGAAAAAGAAAAACTCTATTAAGGACATTGCCATTATGACCACATTCAGCTGCTTAATCAGTGATTAACACTTCCTAGGGTGATAAATACTTTACTCAATTATAAAGCAAGCAAGCAGACAGGTTGATGGGAAAGTGACTTACCCTACTAAGCCCTCGACTTTCTTCCTTCTCTTGCCTCCAAGTGAAGTGAGTGATCTCCTCAAATCTAGGTTGCAGCTCACTTGCAGCTGTCCATTTGTATCAGTTTCCTCTGCAAACTGCTGAAATGTTGGGTCTCAGTGATTAAGTGTGCCCTTTCAACCAGACAGGATGAAGTCTCCCTAACGAGGCAAGTACTGACCTGGCCGCCTGCCTGCAGATGTCTTTCTCTCTGATCCTCCTCATTCTCTGCCAAAAGAGCTGAAGACTGTCAACACTCTCCAGCTCACCAAAGGCCACGGCACACCGAGGAAAGATGAAACTGCTTCCTGGACTTCTCTCACTCAAGGCCTCATTTCTGTTCTCAGTTTACAGCTTCAGACAAAAAACCCTGCGAATTGTTCAGATGTCAGTATTTGTTTAGAAAGGCTATGCACTTTGCCCAGAGGTACAGGAAGCCCCTGGAGTCCCTGCATAGAAGCTAGACTCAAGATGAATTCCCCCAAGCCCAAACATAACTACTACTGTTCGAACAGAATTTAACAATCTATGCTTAAGAAGAAAATTGATACTCCACAGAGGAGAAATAGTAACATATTAGTCCAAAAGGCAATCAACCATATGGAGAACAAGAGAATTCATCTGTGAAACTCACTTTTCCTGAAAGGAAAACAAGGTATTCTCTCAATCATCATTGGAGGGATCCCATCTGTTTGCTTATTTCAAACAAGATACAGATGTTTCTGTAGTAAAGTCAGTAAGACTAACATTTCTGTTATTGACTAAAGATGTGTAGTACTTACAGGAACAGAAAATAAGAATCAATTCAGTGCACACTTTTATCCATTTTTATAATAGATGCTGATCCTGGAAAGTCAATTTCACATCCTTAGCTTCTTTCCACTGAGTTCAAGGACAATCAGAAGCTGTTAGGGCAGTTCTCCTATGTGGCTTCATGATCTGATTTCCCACCTACATCTGGACTCAGCTGTAACTTACCTGCCTCGAGGAGCATGACACAGTTGGGAAGCACACTCACTGGCACTGAGGTCCTGAAAGGTGGCAAATCAAATCCCCACGAGAAAAGATGCAGAGTAGATTTCAAAGGAATACCGATACTGTAGAGAGCACAAACTATAAGCAGGGAAGGTGGGAGAAAAATGTTAAGAATTTGGTGAAATATGTTATGCAGAGCAGCTGTGGAAAAAGAAAAATCAGTTGCAACAGGGCAAAAACACTGCATAAAATAGGAGATTGATTTTGAGAAAAAACTTCAGACCAACTTAAGTGTAACTGCCCTCAAGATTTAACTATAAATCTATGAGGTTTATGAGTTCTGTTGGTAATGTCTTAAGACTGACTTTTCTAATTTAGAGAAAAACAAAGGGACATGATATATGGAAAAAACTGTGCTGAATGTCAATTTATAACTCATCATCACTAATACTTGCTGTGGTAGACATTTAAAATTTTTCATTTTAAATTACAATTTAGAAAGATCTGATCTTTTCACAATTTGTACTCATCAAGTCACATTAAGAAAAACTTAATAAATGGTTTGTTGTGGAACAAATTACTTAAACGAGGATTCCCATTCAACAAGTAGAAAAAGTGACAAATATTATTTATAGTGATAGATATTATTCTACCATTCTTTATGTCCACCACTTTCTCTGAGTTCTACTTCTTTCTTTAAAGTCTTCAGTTTTACTATTAAACTTTAATTTTTGTAGTTTGCTAAGGCTTACCCATGATTCCTATAATACAGCTTGAGGGCACTTCAAAAGGTTCATGGAATTAAGAGATGTTTAGGGACAGGTGCCAGCCTCACCTGGGTTTTCCACGTTCATGCCTGCAATGGACTCCAGCTTCCCTCTAGTTACAGACCCTAGGCAGCAGTGGTGTTGACTCAAAGAGCTGGGCTCCTGTCATCCATGTGGGAGATCAAGACTGAGTTCATAGCTCCTGGCTTTGGCTTCTGCCCCGCCAAGACATTTGGGAAGTGCATCAGTGATGACAGCACCTATGTCCTCCTCTTTTGCCATCCAAATAATTTTTTTTAAGTACACCTATCATAGTAACACATTTTAAAAAATACATGTAGGTTTTTGATAATATGCATTTTCCATAAACTTCTGAATAACTCTCAAGTGAACCAACCGTATGAGGAACCTAATGCTAATGAAACTCCTGACATTTGACATAATTCTTACCTTAGATATGTGTACCTTAGAAGAACTACTGAAATATGAAGTGCGTGAACTTTAGAGGTAGCTCATGGACTAATTAGGACACTAATGTGCTAGCAAGTAGAAATGTAATAATCAACTATTTGAGAAGTTCTGTTTGTTATCTGGGATTGTGGTAAATATATTCAGCTGTAAATTAATGCTTTATGTACCACTGCAATTACTGTTGAGTATTAGAATTTAAATCACATAATTATATTATTATAAAACTAATTATAAAATGATGAGTTCATTCTAATTTGCAGAATTCCAAACTTAGTTTGATTATGGCAAAGAATAAAGAACAAGATGGCAGGAAAGTACAGTATCATTACTATTTTTCTTCTTGTTATAAAACACCCAATTAACTTCCCAATACTGTCCTAATAAAACTTTACACCATAACATACTTTTAAAAATGAAAATTAGTGACTTTAAAATACTAAATGGTGGGGGGGGGGGTCCCACAATAGGCATCCAGAGTAGCTCATGTGCTCAGCTACACAGTTCACACAAGTCAACAACAAGAATTAAAAAAAAAAAAAATTTATGAAGACAAGAATTTAATTCATCAATCCATCATGCACTACATGATCATCTTCTCTGAAGGATACTTCAGCTCTAGTAATAGAATTTTTTTTTTATTTGCACTAAAAGGTCCAGTAAGATTTCATTTTCCAAATAAAACCCAACACGGAGATAGGAGCAGCGGCCCATGCATGGAATTTATTGTGTGCTACTGTTTATAAAATATTCAAATAGTCCTGCACATGCATAATATTTCCAACTTAGACAGGAGACCATACAGGGTGCACTTTCTGGCAAACAAAACAATAGATGGTTCCGCTGCCTGGAGCTCTGAGTTGTATTCCAGGGCATAAGGGAAGCAGGCCACCAAAGAAAAGGGAGATATCAAATTACAGTGGCAATCCATACAGGTCAATAATTGTGAAAAATTAACACATGGTTCCATTTAGTTTAACCAAGCATTCTGTTAACTATCAAAACTAAAATTTCAACATGCAGTCTTGACTTTTATGCTTCCACTAACATTTGAATGATTGAAAAGAACCATTGTTTCTAGGCTGCTCTGCTTAATCGAAAACACTTCCAGAACATTTAAAAATTTCCTTTGCATTATAACATGAAAATGATAGAAAGCCAACAGTAAATCACCCTGGTGGCTATTTAAGCAACTTGAGTACTCACAATAAACTAAAATTTCTCATAACATCTAGGTAACCTATACATGTTGTACCTGTACATCATAGGTCTATATATTAAATATTTGCAAAATGAAAACATGCATACACAAAATACATCAAGTTTTACAGACATGATTTGAATTAAAATTTACTTTGACAATGTACAAACTTCTTTTAAAGTACCTTAAATGAGCAATTCTGTAATTCTTTGTAATTTCGAAATTTAGAGGTTTTCCTCTTTGATCTCTGGGGTATAAATCTCAAAAATCTGGGTGAAGGAGAATCCAAATTAGCTTTTGGATTTGTGTTCAAGTAAGAACATCCACCTAGAAATAGGCTGTGCATTCATAATTGGAAAATACCAAGACTATGTTACAGAATTAGCCACATTTAAGAACTATAGACCTGAGGTCAGCATTTTTGTATAAACGCCAACTGGTTTTCTCAGCATTTTGCCTACAATTCAAGATACAGCTAGTAATCTCAGAAATGTATTTTAAGACCATGCTAATTCATCCTTTAAAGACATTTCATGGAAAAAAAAAAGTCCACATTAGCTCTTAAGATTGCATTTGAATTATGGTTGAAAAAGAAACTCTAATTCTAATGAGGGGGGAGGGGAAAAGAAATCTCGTTTGTAAACTTAAATGTGTGAACCACAAGCATAATGGAGGTATAGATGCCCTCCACTGGAAATTGCCCCAAGCCCCTTGCTCACTGCTCTCCTCCTTGGCAGCGATGACCCAATCTTATCAGATAGTAGACATGTCCCAGGGCCCTCAAGCCTCCATCCAGGAAGGGGGCTGGGGTCTCAAAAGCACAACGGTTTTTTCCAGAGACTGTGACATTTACAGTCAGCTTGGCCGACCCCTCCAGCTCCTCGGGTGATCTGTCCATTTGGGGCCCGAGATGTGAGAGTCCCTGGGAAGCTGTTGGTCACTGGGCACTATGGTTGCCAGTCCCGTGGTTCTCAGTGGCGTGTGCGGTGTTCAGAGAATTGAAACCATCTTGCTGTACAGCATCTTTCCGAGGTGGCATTCTCTCATTGATCCTATCCAAACCCTTTGCCTCTTCAAAACTGCAGATTCTATGTGGTGGAGAGAATCCTCGTATTGCTTAACAAAATGCAAATTTGATAAGTCAGTAATAGAGAAATGTTTCTGAGATTTCAAAAACATAATTAATGATTTTTAAGAAGAGAGAAATTAGCTGTAAATAGGAACACTTAAATATTACTTCCCCTTAAAATGTGAAATGTTAAAACCTAAATATAAATATGATAGCTTCATAGATGACAAGTGTTAACATAGTCTTAAAAAATATACCCAAAAATATAAAAACTTCTCTGCTCATAAAATAATTTTTTAGGCAATGGTCTCAGGGTATTTCTGTAGCAGTTATCTCCTACCTCAGACCCTCACATCAACAGTGATTACCACAGTAAGGGAACAAGAGCAGGGGCAAGTGAGGAGGCTAAGCAAGGTTAATCCTCAACATACAAATCCGTACAAAGATCATGGGAGGAGAAAAGAGGTAAAGGTCAGAACTATCTTGGAGGTCAAAGTATTATCACTCCATCACCATCAATATGAAAAGAAGAAGGTGGGAAATGCCTCCAGGAGTCAGATCTGCGTTTGACTAATAACAAAATGCTAAGGTTGAACTAAGGTATCTTCCTTAGTTCACTGCTCATTTATTGCAAATTCTTTTGGAAACCCAAATCAAAACAAATGGCAACCACTCATTTTGCTAGGGATTCCATTACCTTCATCTGGAATGATATAGCCCCCGTTATTAAAATTTTATTAGAAAAGATTCCCACACCAATTATGTGATTCCTTAATAGATACATTCTCTGGGACTTAGTCTGTGTAAATAAACCAAGTGACTGGGGCAGCAAAACATTAAGTAGAATGTCATGTCTAGCTAACACATGATATCCATGAATATAATCTTACAGCAAACTACAGCCAAAATGCTAATGGAAAAAAATTCATACCAACATTACAGAAAGTGGGAAAAAGTAAACTGACAGCTGAATCTAGAAGGGGCTTCACTCAGGGATTAAAAAAAAAATCTTAGTAGTACAGAATCACGCAAAAAGAGGGAAGAGATCTCTATTTACAGGGACAGTTTAATTATTTCCATTAAAACAGGCAACTTTAAATGCTACAATATATAATGCAGAGCATGCTATACTGTCTGGAAATCAGAATCTTTCAATTCTGGTTGCACGTTATACCACAAAAGGCAGTAAGTCAGATTATCACTATAGACATCAGCCCTTGTGATTTTTATTCATTTACAGGAATGTGACTGCTAAACTTGATGAGTCAGGGAGTATGATTCATTTTGGACTTCGTAAGCTAGGAGGAAGACACACCCACGGACACTCTTTGATGCCCACCCACACACCACAGATCTCTGGCCAGCGCAAAGACTCTCATCGTACCTTTTTCAGCCTCAATAGCCTCAACTGTGGCTGTACAGAAGTGAGCAGAGGCATGCAAAATGAATGAGAGAGATGAGAAGGGTCACATTGTACAGCAGAAAAGGCAATGATCACTTAAAATATTACAGTATCCCACACTATATCATTTACAATTTAACAAAAATAGCTCCCATATTAGAAAGTCCCATCCAATCCCCCAATTTCTGACACAGCAGTTTACACACAGCACTATGACATCACTCAGAGCACAGAAAACAAAGACCTACTATAAACATCAGACATCTCAGCACCCATGCAAATTTACTCTAGCATCAATTACTTCTCCTGAATTCAATATCTTGATGGCCTTAGAATTTTCCATTGTGTTTATCATATTCATCACAATTACAAGAAAATTCCCTGGTGTAAGATGATAGAAATGTAGCAGAAAAGCAAACAGGAGACTTTCCTCTCATGCCTTAACAAAAACAGTACTCATTACCAGTTGGTTCTCAAAGACATAAACTGGAAGGGACCAGTAATGTTTTGTTTCTAATTCAAAAGGCAAAATGTAAGCTGCAAAAGCTGGGATGGCTACAGTGAAGTTTAAGGGGCCATAAACTTCATGAATTTCTCTAAGTAGGACAGTTCCTGAACTCCTATCTTTGTGGGGAACCTGAAAAGAGCACTTTTTTTTAAACCAGGAACTTCCTTTCTATTCTAATAATTATATTCCAAATATCTAAAGATTTCTAGCATCTAAAAATTCACTTATATTCACGGATTATCATAAACTCAAATTTATCTCAGGAACTAAGAGTCTGCATTCTTAAAATCAGGAAAGACTGGGAATTTTTTGAAACCACCTGCCATTCTGGGATGCAACTGAAGTCTCACAAGCAATAACTCCTAATTATTTCATGATAAGATACAGTCAAGTTCTATTGTAAATCAGAACCATGTTAGTAGAACACCTTGTACTGTCCCACTTAGAGACAACAAGGCACAGCTTGTTGTCAAAGACTTTTTCCCCTTCTTTTCTGGGTTTGAGCTCTTTAAAAAGCTCATACTGAGGACCAGGATCTAAGACTGACAGAGAATACTGCCTCACAGTGCTGCTGCTTGCCCATCTTCCTCACAGTGCACGCAGTCTGAACACTGGTAACTATGTTTTGTTCTTTCTCCCTTGTTGCTTCTGCAAAAAGGTCAAGTAGAATAATTACTCCTGGAATAGTCTTTTAGGAGTAAACATGATTTTGAAATGATGTTTGAGTATTTTACTCAAAGCATTTATTAATGTGAAAGGACACTGATTAATGTAAGCAATTAAAGGAGACTTAAATAGGAAATGTTGAGGACTAGCACTGTGGGTCAGTACATGGCCACTTGTGACGCCCCCTCCCTTCCATGTCAGAGTGCCAGTTCCAGTCCCAGCCACTCCGCCTCCAATCAAGGAGTTAATGTACCTGTGAAGTATTTTGGCTTAAGTACTTGTTCCCTTCTACACAGTGGGAAGATGCAGATCGAATTCCTGGCTCCTGGCTTCAGTCTGGCCAAGATCTGACTGTTGCAGGTATTTGGGAACTAAACTAGCAAATGGAAGATCATCCTCTCTGTTTCCCTCCTGTCACCACCAAAATGCCTATCTCCTCTTCTGCTGGCTTTCAAATAGATTAAATTTATCAATTGCTGTTCATCTTACTCAAAATCAAAGTAAACTGGAGCCCCTCCCCCAATAGGATAAAAATCAAATTAAAGAGTGCATTTTCATTAACTGTTCATTTATATTACAAATCAAAGCACACACAATTGCTTTATGCTCACTGTACAAACTGCCATTTAAATGAATCTACTGCTGGAAGCCAATGTTTTGGTGCTGTGGGTGAAGCCTCTGCCTGAGACAACAACATCCTATTTAAGTTTAGTTGCTCCAATTCCAATCTAGATATCTTTAAGCACCAAGGACCGCAGCAGAAGACTGGCCAAGTGCTGGGGTCCTTACCACTCAATGTGGGAAACCTGCATGGAGTTCCAGGCTCCAAGCTTTGGCCTGACTTAGACCTGGCCGTTGTGGCCATTTGGGGAGTGAACCAGAAGATGAAAGATCTCTCCTTGCCATTTTGTCTTACAAATTAATAAATGTCAAAGGAAAGGAAAGGAAAGGAAAAGAAAAAAGGAAAGAAGGAAGGAAGGAAGGAAAAAAAAAAACACCACATCTAAGCGGCAATGAAACGGCCCAACTGTCTAAACTATCCAGTTCTCTGCCAGCAAGTGTTGGAATGACATATGGGTGCTGGTTCTAATTCCGGCAGCTCCAGTTCCCATCCAGCTCCCTGCTTGTGGCCTGAGAAAGCAGTGGAGGACGGCCCAAAGCCTTGGGACCCTGCACTCACGTGTAGCCCGAGAAGCTCCTGGCTTCAGATCGTAACTTAGCTCTGGTTGCAGCTGCCACTTGGGGAGTAAACCAGAGGATGAAGCATCTTTCTGTTTCTCCTTCTCTCTGTGTATCTGCCTTTCAAATAACAAACTTTAAAATTGCTTTTTCTGGGCCTGGCGTGATAGTGTAGTGGTTAAAGTTCTCGCTTTGCACGCATCAGGATCCCATGTGGGCGCCGGTTCTAGTTCCAGCAGCCCCGCTTCCCATCCAGCTTCCTGCCTGTGGCCTGGGAGGGCAGTCGAGGACAGCCCAAGGCCTTGGGACCCGGCACCCATGTGGGAGACCTGGAGGAAGTTCCAGGCTCCTGGCTTCGGATTGGCTCAGCTCCAGCCATTGTAGTCACTTGGGGAGTGAATCAGTTGATGGAAGATCTTCCTCTCTGTCTCTCCTCCTATCTGTAAATCTGCCTTTCCAATAATAAATAAATAAATAAATAAATTTTTAAAAATAAATAAAATTGCTTTTTCTAAAAAGTAATTTACAGTAATAAATTAATAATCTAAGCTAGTGTCAACTGTTCACGTCCATCAACGGGGTGGGCATCTGACATAGCAGTCATGACGCCAGCTGATGTGTCTGAATCACCAATCAGATTGTGTGGCTTTGTTTTCAGCTCTGCTTCCCTTCTGGCTTCCTGCTAGTGTATATACCCTGGAGGCATTAGCTAAGGGCCCAATTAATTGGTTTCTGCCACTCAAGTGGAAGTGTCAGACTGAGTCCCTTCTTTCCTCCCAGCTTTGGGCTGACCCAGTTCTGGTTGTGAGCATTTGGAAAGTGAATCAGAGATGGAAAATCAGCCTCTTTCCTGCTTCCTCTCTCCCTTCACCTCTCCTCCCCACATTTCAAATAAATAAATTTCAGCTTATGAAATAGAACAATAGATGCATACTACTCTATGTGCTTTAAATTTATACGTAAAAGAATTTCCTAGCTAAAGCTATATTTTCTTTTCTTTCCTGAGGCCTCTAACTTGTTTAAAATATTTTCTAGAAAATATAATGGATATCATACTCAAAACTGCATAGTATGTTAAGCTTTATTGATTAGAACTGAAAGTCTATCACTGAGGCTTAAATAAAAATCTGGAAAGAGAGAGAACTGACAATTGGAAAATTTAATCTGAAAGGCTTATTTTATTTCTTTTTCTATTTGCTTTCATTTATTAGCATTAGGGTATCTTGACCCAGACTTAATACATTTTAATATAATATTGCCTTCCACTGCAGTCCTCAAAATTATACACAATAAATGACCAGAAGGGACTTGACATTACTGAAATACAGATGGCCACACATTTTCCCACAGACAGACGTCCTGGTAAAACCAGCACTGCAGAACTAGCTTTCAATTAAATGTCTGTGGAAATAAAAGTACATAAAATACGAACATAAAATTCAACTTAGAATTGTGTAATCCATACTAATATTTTAAAATATCATGTATATTAACTTCAAAATTACTGAAAACAGAAATGTTATTTTCCAGTAAGAGCAAGGTGTTAGAATCCATTTTCCTTTTGTAATATTTATATCTCAGATACATATCAGGGAACACCTATTGAAATTTAAAATCTTAGAATAATTTTTTGAAAAAAAATACACAGATACAACTTTTTTAAAAATTAGTTTTGAGATCAGCATTGCAGTATAGCATGTTAAGCCACCATCTGTGACACAGGCATTTTGTGTGAGCAACATTCAAGTGTTGGCTGCTCTACTTTTAATCCAGTTCTTTAATATGGCTAGGAATGCAATGGAAAATGCTCCGAGTTCCTGGACTCCTAGTATCCACATGGGAAACTCAGAGTTCCAGGTTTCTGGTTTCAGCCAGGCCCACCCCAGATGACATTCAGGAATGAATCAGCAGATGGAAGACCTTTCTCTTTCTGTCTCTCCCTCTCTGTAACTGTGCCTCTGAAATAAAATCTTAGAAAATAAAACAAACAAACTTTGCTAGTTTCAAAATGGTTTACCTTATTCTAAGGAAATATGTTGAACCAAATGTTTAAATCACACTATGAAGAGGCACTGCTAGTTGAATTAATGAGCTTTCTAGTTTCCCCAATTAAACACTTGTAGCTCAGCTCCTTTCAGTAAGTTACTCTATGCTGAAAATACAGTCCCACTAGCAAAGCTGCAGTCTTTCAAATGGTCCCTAAGTTGACAGTGATTTCTAAGTTGGAGGAAAAAGCTGACTCAGGTTGCTTGCAAATCAGAAATAAATCTAGAAGGGGATGTGCTGTGATGTAACAGCCTAAAGCACTGCTTGAGATGTCTACACCCCATATTGGTTTGACAATCTGAGTTGTGATTATTTAACTTCTGGTCTAGCTTCCTAGTTTCCTCAATTGCTTTGGTTCCTGCCACCGATGTGAATAGAGCTTGTGGGTTTTAGCACTGGGCTGGCCTTCTCCTGTCTGCTGTGGACATTCGGGGAATGAAGTAGATAGAAGAATTTGTGTGTGTGTGTGTGTGTGTGTCAATGTGTGTCTGTGAGATTTTCACTCTATTGCTCTAGATTTCTGGTAAATGAAAGTAATAGACAAACATTAAAAAAGAATAAATACAAGTGTTGAGTTATTAACAAAGTACATCATTAGCAGGTACTAACTGTAAAGTCTGAAAACAAGGTTTGCTATGGATACAATGTAAAAGTACTAATATTTTCAAGGATAATAGAAGTCTGCAGTGTACGTTTATTAAGTATTATATGTTTTCAAATTTTTATGTTCTAAGCAAAGCAAAGGAATCATTTATAAGCTGAGATTTCATCCATTTCCATTAATATCTTTGCTAAGTTTTATTGAAAGTTCAAGATCTTGTTTAAATGTACATTCATAAAATTCTTGTAAAGTCATTTTTCTAATGTTTATAATACAATAAAAAAACCAGAGGACAAAGAATGTAAAGTGAATCAAAGCAGATTTTTTTTAAATATAAAAGAAACCTCTTTTAGAATGATGAAAACTGTAACTTCAAAAAATAGTTGTGCTTGTCACATGGATCAGTGATGGGAGCAGACAATACAATAACATATAAAATAGAACATTTATAGGCTACAAATGAAAATTACTACCTACAGGGAAAAAAAAATCTTTTTATCAAAAAGCACTTACTGTGGTACTGAACGAAATAAAATTGTGAAAAGTTAATCCACTTTAAATTTATTTAGTTAAAAATTTATTTATTTAAAAATTTAAATTAATATTTCCTTTCCTTTTATTTTAAAGTCATTAATTACATCACCAAAATGAAACTGTTTATCACTACAAAAGAAATATCAGATCCACTGCTGCCTGTTTTAACAGAACAATGACCCTTGGAGGGCTGTCCAAAGTGGCTACAGTAAAAGATAAACTCAGGCTTTTCCGTATAACATTTTTTGCTTTCCAACCACAAGGGAAAGAACCCTAGACCCTGAGATATCACGAATAGTCTATAACATTCACAGCACTCTCTTCTGTTCAATCTGTAATGGGCTTTCAAAAAGTTAACCCAGTATTAACACAAATATTAACACAAAAAAGTTAGGTTTTTAAAAAATATATAAAATATTCAATGAGCCAGATTACAGGAACGCTTTATGTATAATTCTTTTTATTTTCATGCAAAGTAAAGGCACACTCAATAACACCCTTTTCATTTTGACTTACAGGATTTAAATTCAACCCCTTTTAACAACGATTAATATCTAATGTTACATTCATGATCGGAATGCACAAAGTGCAGCAACAAATGCAGCAAACCTCAAAACAAGGTGCTACAAAAGCTGCTTCTACATCAAAAGGACAGACAAGTGTGTCTGATAGAGTAATATAATTGCACATACGTTTACAGACATACAGCTAACCTAAAGAAAGACAGACAGATTTAGAGAAGCAGCTACATCTGCAGAGGAAGGAAACAGCATGTTACAGACAGTCAATTATACATAGGACATTTGACAAACACCACAGAAAACAAACTTTGGCATCATTTACTAAGGTACAAAACCTTGCACAAGTCTTTTGGCAAGTGAAGTGCATAAGTAATGTTCTAGGGCCCAAGCAGACTGTTACCTCAAAAATTAAGGATTTCAAAATATATGCATAGTCTGGTACAATTACATAAATTAAAAAATTAAAAATAAGAAACTTGGAATTACATTTCCATTTTTGTAATATGGATATTCCTAACTCACATTCTGAAGCTACACTTTTAAAATAAAAGGTATATTAGACAAACGAATAAATAGTTCAGACATTACGACATAAGCTGCTCCCTTACCATTTCATAAAAGCTGAGGAACTGACCATGATTTCCAGCTGTAAGGACCATCCATTCTAACAATTTTCTGCCCTGGTCAGGTACTAATCAGATACTACCTATCATACAGTACCCTGCTGGTGTCAGCTGCTGAGACAGGAGCTAAAAAGCAGAAGGAATTCCCTGCATGCATTATGTGTATTGTTAGCAAAAGAGTGAGGTGTGCCCCAGTCCATCTGAGGCACAGCAAGTTGCATAACATCATTACCACTTTGTAGGGTCTGTCGTCCTCCAGCCAACACTCCACTAGGCAACATCCCTGTGGGAGTCAGGCCCTTGAGTGTCAGCACACTTTCACTCTCCTCCCTGAAAGCAGAGATAAAACAGACATTGGAGACTTCAAGTAAATGCTTAGACTGGAAAAGACGAGGCCTGGCCATGTATGTGATTTACAGCATTCATCATATTATATTTTCCTCAATTCCAAGAGAATACATCTTTGCACATTCTAAACATGTCAGACATGAAGTAAATCTTACAACTGAAACAGTTTTTTAACACTGAGTTTCACACAATTAAGAAATATACTGTAGTTTATATATTCTAACAGGCAAATATCTGATACAATCGGTTTTGCAAACACATTTCTAAGCACTAACCTTTCATTTTTACTCTTAATATTTAGGAAGGCAGTTGATGCGTACAGCAAAATATATATCTTAATAGTACAGGTTCATTAGGAGTACCTTAAAAAGTATCCCCACCTTCTTAGCTTGACTATTTTCAAGATGTAAATTTAGCACTTTCATTACACAAGGACAAGAGATACTAAAGGTATTAATAATCCTAAACTTAAAAACTCTAGTTTCAAAAGGATTCGTGCTTCCTGCTTCAATATATTCATGTACAACTTTTTAATAAAAACAATGCTCCATTTTTGCCTTCTGATGTCAAGCAAGATAACATCTGTAACAATGAAAAGTACAATAAAATTAATTTCTCCAAGGCAAATAATCAGGAAAATATATCATTACCTGAGAACAGAGAAGACTCTTGCCATCTTGCCAATCGCTCGAATTTTGTTTCTTATTATTTCTTTCCGGGCTGCAGCTGAACCTACTTTCAATGGAATAAATAAAAAGAAAGGCTCAAGTTTAGAGCATCCTTGCTTGTGTTATTCTAGTAGCCTGTTCCACGTATATCTGAACAAATATAAAATCCCTTATCTCCAGCTCAAAGAGGGGACTAGATAAACACATGTCAGAAAGTTTCTCACTCCTTCAATGCTCAGTTTAGCACTAATCTGAGGGTCACAGAAGAAATACAAATAAAAATAATTCACAAATGTCTTAAATTACTAACTAATCAGTAAAACAGCAGCGGGAAAACAACTTGAGTCCAATTTATATCACAAACCACAGGACACAGAAAGAAAGAAAAAAAGAAAAGAAAAGAAACGAAAAGAATCCTACCAAGTCCTTATGTTTCTACAGAGTTGATGGCATGCAGACTAACAAGTCAGAATGTAACAGCTCTGTAGTCTCCTGTTTATCAAACAAGCCTTTGACATGCAGCTGGAAATATCCCATCATACCATGACAGAATAAGCTTCCTTTTCTTAACTGATTGAAAAATGACAGTACGAAGGGGCTATTATGCAAGTAATCCCTAATCAAAGACATATCAGCATTTCAACAAGGCACACCTTAATCTCATGGACTACCAGGTGTCCTCTAAAATCATGCAAATACAAATAAGCCCTTGAGTCTCTGCACAGCTATGTCACAGCAATCAGGCAAGACTCCTTGAAAACAAGGCTAAAGGATCTCCACTGATTTATCTTCTCTTAAGGCTTATTTGTACTGTCTATCACTGCTACAGAAGAATATGCCCCAGTAGCTGGATCTGGGGCTGAAAAAAGACTCAAAGGTTTTATCCTCCTTCCCTTGATCTCCAGCAAGAACATCTACCTCAGTCCTGTTAACTTCATATACAACAACTAGAATCACTGTGGGCCCAAGAGTTGTGCTTCAACATGATGAAAACACACATTTGGAAGCACAATGGTTGAGGAAAAGGTTAAGGAAAGGCTAAAGAAATCAGACTCAAAGAGGCCTTAGGTTTACAGAGGTTTGAACAAACTTAAAACTTTGGGTTGGGAAACCTCATTCAAAATTCAAGTGGTTGGGCCCGGCGGCGTGGCCTAGCGGCTAAAGTCCTCGCCTTGAACACACCAGGATACCATATGGGCGCCGGTTCTAATCCTGGCAGCTCCACTTCCCATCCAGCTCCCTGCTTGTGGCCTGGGAAAGCAGTCGAGGACGGCCCAATGTAATGTGACCCTGCACCTGCGTGGGAGACCCGGAAGAGGTTCCAGGTTCCAGGCTTTGGATCGGTGCGCATCGGCCCGTTGCGGCTCACTTGGAGAGTGAATCATCGGACAGAAGATCTTCCTCTCTGTCTCTCCTCCTCTCTGTATATCTGACTTTGTAATAAAATGAATAAATCTTTAAAAAAAAAATTCAAGTGGTCTACATGTAATTAAAAACTAAGGTGAATGACTAGATCTCACTATAAGGAAACAGAAATAGAAATCCAATTCCAAAGATGAAAACAAAAGACACTGAGAAAATTTGCTCTACAACCATATTTATAACATTTTAAAGGCTAGTATTCCATCCACTGAAGTGAGCTTTTTTTTAGTTCAAAACCTGTGTGAGTAGCATGGCACCAAGCAGGTATGATGGCAAGATGCCACAAAAGTTACTAAAAATTAAAGAAACACTGAATATTTTAATTTGAAGAGACATTAGGGATACTGCAGAGCTTAAACTCCACAATTAATAGACAAAAGAAACAGATTATTAAGTGACTTATCCAAGGAAACAAGGTAAGTCTGATTCTCTTTTAATGAATTAATACAAACACTTCATTTCAAAATTGACGGAATTTTAAAAATAGCTACGGGGGGAGGTGAGCAGAAGAAAACTGGAGAGAACGACTGTTAGGAGCCACCTTCATATTTTCAGCCTTAATTGATATATCTGTAAAAACTGAATACGTAAATTATACTGATTTCAAAAGAAAAAATTCACAGGAATATAAAAACACCATACAAATCAGGATTTACAACAAATCAGGATTTAAAATCAGTCTACAAACACATCATGCATCATATTAAAGTAAATGTCCACAGTAAAATTACTTCAGGGAATAAGACAATCAAATGCCCCTAGTCATGCAGGGAAAAGTACAAAACATTACAAATAAGCAAAAGAATGAAATTTTAAAACAAGAGGAATGAAATAGAAGGGAAAATAGTTCCATGCACAGAAAGACAGATATCTTGGAATATGACTTCTAAAAACACCAAATACTAACTGAGATAACACTTAACTAAATTTGCACAAGGCCCAAAAGGACTCTGTACAGACATTACTCAGTGAATATGCTAACTTACATGGACATGAGGATAACTTATGAAGTCATATTTCAAAACAATATTACTCTGTCTGGTCTGTACCTTTTTTATTGCCATATATGAGCCGTTCTTCAGATGGAGAGTCCAGAAAAAAGGAAGTGAATGATGGAGAATAGGTGGTTGAGACAAATAAAAAGATAGAGATTTAACTTGGCAGTGGTACTGAAGAATGAATGAATGTAGAAAGAAAGGGAGAAAAATGAAGGCCTTCATATTTGAAAATTTGGAAAAAATGAAAAATTGCAGAATCTGGTGAACAAGAGATGCCACTGTGAATTCTAAAATAAAGACTTCTTTAAAAAGATATGTATTCAGAAGAAATTATGGACGGAATGACTATAATATTTGATGAAAGTGGACATAATTAGGGACAGAAAAAAACATGTGAAAACACGTAAGACTAATAAAAGACTGCTAACAACAATTCAACATTTATATTCATACCCCTACGGAAATGTATCACCCATGGAAGTATGTTAAACGTAAGGTAATGATACAAATGAAATACAAAATCATGTGGTTCTTCCAGGACACCAACACCTGAAAAATCTGTAGTACATATAAAGCAACGCAGGTAACCTGGTAAACTACCTCCGTGGACACCTCACCCACTCCCTGCAAAGAGAAACCTAAGCCTCCCCACTCCCTCTGCACTCTGTTCCTGACTCGGCATCGTGGGACCTCTGTAAAGACTCGGCAGCAGCAGTATGTGCTTTTTGTTCCCAACTCAATCTGGGGGTTTGAGGGACATCTTTTTGCAAAACTATCAACAGACTGTTTCAAAGCAAGTATCAGCTCTAATGAGTAGGCAGCAGTAGGTGGTTTCATTTGAGCTTTTCTTATATTTTATTCTAATGCTGAGATACATAAGTCCATTTTACGAAATGGCAAAATTTAGTTTAGTAAAACCATTAGCACATATGGATTACCTACTTCCTTCACTAAATTAAAAATAAAAGATAAATTTCTAAAAGAAGTCACATGCATTCTAAATACCCTAGAAATCAATGTTCAAAAATTCCATGATTTAATAACACCTCTAAAAAGGAATGTCATGTGCATTTATACATGCAATGTTAAGATAAATTTTATCCTAAAAATGACCCCAAAATACTTGAGAAAATTCACAGTATCATAGATTTCATCACTTAAGAATAAAGAGTCGGGCCCGGCAGCGTGGCCTACTGGCTAAAGTCCTCGCCTTGAACGCACCGGGATACCATATGGGCACCAGTTCTAATCCCAGCAGCTCCACTTCCCATCCAGCTCCCTGCTTTTGTGGCCTGGGAAAGCAGTCGAGGATGGCCCAAAGTCTTGGGACCCTGCGCCCGCGTGGGAGACCTGGAGGAAGTTCCTGGTTCCCGGCTTCAGATTGGCACAGCACCAACCGTTGCGGCTCACTTGGGGAGTGAATCATTGGACGGAAGATCTTCCTCTCTGTCTCTCCTCCTCTCTGTATATCTGACTTTGTAATAAAAATAAATAAATCTTTAAAAAAAAACAAGAATAAAGAGCCTAATTTCTTTACCTCAACTCAGCCTCAAATATACTAAAGCTACACCTTTCCTTCTGGCAACTGAAAATCTCCAACTGTGCGCTTTCCTTCTCCCCAAGGCAAAGCTGTGGGGCTCCACAGCAATCTCCACCCTACCAGATATGCTTTCAAAAGTCATATTTCTCTCCAGATATGCTTTACAGGATGATTCCACAGCAGTATAAGCAAAGAGAGGAAAGAAAGCATATCACTATGGTGAAAGGAAAAGAGAAAAGATGGACAGACTTAAGGGGAAGAAGTAAAGGAGTATGAATAAGAAAAGGTTATAAGCCTGTTTCCAATAGTTCTTTTCCCTTTTCCATTTATTCCACCTTCTCAATGTTCCTGCACTCTCAAATCACTCCCATTCTTACATTCAAACTCCCATATTCATATTGTGAAGACTTTTTGGTGTCTCTGCTCCTAACACGTGGTAGTGCAAGGGTGAAAAACTAAGGAGTACCTGCCATGCTGGCACTAAAGGAAGATCTATTTCTAGTATTTAAAGTTGGAACTCAGTTTATTTTCCCATAGAAACATTGTCACATATGGTGCTAACAACTTCAAAAATGACTTATGAGAATAAAAGGGGATGTAAATGAAAGATCTGTAAATCATCAATAGTTTTCATTAACCTGTACATCTTTAATGATCAAATCTGATTTATTCCTGGAATGCAAGAATGATATAAAAACTGCATTAAAAAAACATAATTGGGCCCAGTGTGGTAGCCTAGCAGCTAAAGTCCTTGCCCTGCACATGCTGGGATCCCATATGGGCACTGCTTTTAATCCCAGCGGGCCCACTTCCCATCCAGCTCCCTGCCTGTGGCCTGGGAAAGCAGTCGAGGACGGTCCAAAGCTTTGGGACCCTGCACCGTGTGGGAGCTCTGGAAGAGGCTTTGCATTCCTGGCTTAGGATTGGCGCAGCACCAGCTGTTGCAACTGCTTGGAGAGTGAATTAACGGACAGAAGATCTTCTCCTCTCTCCTTCTCTTTCTATATCTGCTTTTCCAATAAACACAAATAAATCTTTTAAAAGCATAATTTATATTTGTAGAGGATATTTATTCCTGGTGGAAAAAATATGATTCAGTGTCTATCTTCATATGAACTGTAGGTAACCAAAACCAAGTTCTGTAATTAGACTTAACAAAGAAACTTAACTTTGTGTTCACAGAAGAGGACTAAAACAATGTCCTACTCTACTCCAAGTTAACACACTATTGGCAATATTAATAAGTTTTAAAGAATAAAAAGAAAGGTAAGAATATCAGTTAAGGAAAATAACATACTTCTAAAAGATAAATATTTTAAGGAACAATTCAGCTAATTCCAGCTGTTGGATGGAAGATAAGCTTCCCCCATATATATACATATGTGTGTGTGTGTGTGTGTGAGTGTATATAAAAATGTATTCCTTTATACAGAAAATTCATTAGAAGAAACTAATTCTACAGTAATAAGAAAATAAATGGCTAAAGTATTAAATAACAGACATTTACAAAGAAAAATTATGTAATTTAAAATTACTAATACAGTAATTATAGTAGATAAACTAATTAGGTTCCTTAAAAGAACTCCCTAGACTTAAATACAGAGTTAATATAATATCAATGAAGGGGCTGGTGTTGTGGTAGGTGAAGCCACTACCTGCAGTACCAGTATCCCAGTTTGAGTCCTGGCTGCTCCACTTGCAATCTGGTTCCCTGATAATGTGCTTGTAAAAGCAGTGGAGATGATCCAAGAGCTTGGGCCTGTGCACTCAGGTGGGAGACTTAGAGGAAACTTCTGGTTTCTGGTTTTGTGCTGGTCCAGCTCCTGCTGTTGCAGCTATTTAGGGAGTGAGCCAGTAGAAGACCTCTTTTTCTCTCTCTCCCTCTCTGTTTCTCACTTTCTCTGTAACTCTGCCCTTCTAATAAATTAAAAATAAATCTTTGAAAAAACAAGAACTGTTTAAAAAAATTAACAAGTATTCCACCACACATTTCACAGAACACATAAAATTAACAAAGTTTTTGTCCAAAAAACCAATGTTATGTGTCAAGAATTATTTTAGTCGTGATCTCACTGATTATCTCAATACTTCCAACATTACAAAACAAGTATCACTAATCAACATTTTGAAGATGGAGTTATACAGTCCTTATAAGGAACTATAATCTGTTCTCAGATTCGTTCTTACAATAAATAGTGAAAGCAGAACAAGAAAAAGAAATGCCCAGTCTACAACTCTGTGAAATGTTTAGGGAAAAGACAGATGATTATAATGTTAAAAGTAAAAACTTCAAAAGGAGATAGAATTAAAATAAGAAAAAGTAAACATTAGCCATTTAATCTTCTTATATAAACCAAAAGGTTTATATACAAATACAAATAGCTTATTTTAGTTATTAGCAAACACAACGGTAAATGCTTGTCTCTGCCTGCCACCAACAGATGGCAACAGCAGTACTCATATCCAGTCACTCTGTGCTCTTAACAAATGGGCTTGCAGCTTTTTAAGAATCAAATCTACTTCTAAGACATTCTTATATAGCTTTTATTTACATTTTACTTAATAAAGGAATCAACTGAGCTGAAGAGGACCTGCGGATGGAAATACAGAATTTTCTTCTTAGCAAAGAAGATACGAAACTACACAGCTATATAGACAGCAAGCAAAGCAAATAAAAATGATTAAAACCCAATGAGGAGGGCCTATAGAGAAATGGATCTGCAGATTCCTTGCTGTAGCCATTGCATCTTAGTCCCCATTTTTCTGCAGACCAATTTGACAGCTCACAGTCAAAACAACAATAAGATTCTCATACGCTTTAACTCTAACAATCTCTTCAAGAAGTTTATTCCAAGAAGAAGAAAAAAACAGTTTTTCACATGTTTACTGTATTGCAATTGATAAAAAGGGTAATTTATAGCATGCAACTGCCAAACTATGATATTAATTATGCAGTGCTATATTAATAATTTGGGAACATGTAACCAATGAATCTTCCCAATGGTAGACCATGTTTAGTATATGGAAACAAATTAATATTTATTACAACTATAAAAAGCATACTAGAAACAAGCATTTAGTCAAGTCAATGGGATAATCACACCCCAAATCAAAGGGTCTCGGTTCTATTCCTAACTTCATCTCATGATTCCAGCTTCCTGTTAGTGCTGACCCTGGTAAGAAGTAGTGATGCCTCAAGTAACTGGATTCCTGAAACCAATGTGGGAGATCTGATTGAGTTCTTAGCGGCAGCTTTGGCTTTGGACCAGCCCAGGACTGCTGTGAGGATTGGGAGAATTAACTGGTGAATGGAAGTTCTCAGTGTATTTCTATCTCTGGCTCTCAAGCAAATACTTTTTAAAGTATCCTAAAACAAAAATATGAAGGCAATATGGAAGCAAATAAAGATTTTTCAGCTTGGTAGTTCTTTACCTTTTTATTTATTAATTAAGTTTAAAATAAATATATTAGAAATATTTAAAGATTTCAAAATACAAAAAATAAAAGCAATGTGATCTCTAAGGTATTTATGCTATAGGTATACATCAGATACACAGACTTGCTGGCTAATATAAGAACTAACAACCATGTACAACTTGTTTCTATGGCAAAAAGGCTCTAAGAATCTCAGGCAGACTAGTAAATGGTATCAAGAATGAACAAGTTAAGACATGCTGTGATGCAGTAGGAATACTGTATTAAACAAATAGTATTTATATCTTCCTGACTCGGAGCAGTATCCATTTTCATAAAGAATCACATTCTTATACTACCATTTTATTTTCCTTTTCTTCTATTTTTCTTCCAAATTTTCCCTTTCCCCAAATTTATCTTCTTCTCCCCATTATCATTAAAAAAAAAAAAAAAACTCTTAAAATTAGTTAAGTGTCACTTAACAAATAGCATGGTAATCTGAAAGCAATGACTGTTGTTTGCAAAATGCGTGAATTCAGACTAGGAAATCAAAACACCATTTAAGACACAAAAAGAAAGATAAGTAATCATACCATCAAACTGATCTTCCCCTTCAGTCATTAATTCATCATCAGAGCAAATACTCAGGACATTTACCAACATTTCTGTCACTGTAAAAAAAAAAAGTCACACGTTAGCTTATACCATACAACTGTCAATATGTATCCACCATAACCATTCATACAAAGAGGCAAATAATTTTAAACCCAAGAAAACAAATATATTTTGATACCAGGAAAGATAGAATTAAAGAAAAAATCAAAAGCTTTAAAAAAAAAGATGAGTAATTTTAAAAAATGAAGTTTGAGAGACATTATTCATGAAATAAATTTTCAAGTCTAAAAAGAAGTAACAAGTAAAAATTCAAATACGTAAGAACAGAGATAAATGACATGTGAATATAGACACTTCAAATCTTTATTCATGTGTACAGAAGTAAAAAGTATGAAAAAAAGATTAATGGCACAATCTACTATTTCAGAAAAAGTCCCAGGACTCAATCTTTACAACACTGTATCCAGAATGGCATAGTGGCCAGGATCCCATACAGATACCAGTTCGTGTCCCAGCTGCTCCCTCTCCCATCCAGCCCCCTGCTCCTGGCCTGAGAAAGCACTGGAAGATGGCCCAAGTCCTTGGGTCCTCACACTCACTCGGGAGATCTGGAGGCAGCTACTGGTCCCCACTTGGTTCCCCAATTCTAGTGGTTTGGGGTGTAAACCAGCAGAGAGATCTCTCTCTTTACTGGCTCTCTGTGTAACTCTTTTAAATAAAATAGATAGATCTTAAAGAAAACAAAAACAAAATCACAACAACACTAGCTTCAGTAACTTATCTGAAATTTATTCCTACAGATTTATGAATGACTAACAATCTGAATCCCTGATTTGTTGTTAGGCTTAACCTTTCCTGATTATTCTGTATTTTTTTCCTTTCTTCCCCATAATATCCAGAATTCTACTCTGTTGGGTCTCTAACAATAACCTCTCTTTCAGGCTCGCAATTTCCTTAATGTCTTTATAGCCAACTGTCTTTAATCACTGAATAGTGTTCCCTATACTAGAATGAAAGCTTTGTGAATGTTCAATGTTGCTTTCTTCACTGTTGTATCTCCATAGTCTAGCACATGGTCTTGCAAGTGACAAACATTCAACAAATACCTAAAAAGTGAAAGCATAGAGTAAAAAGACACATAGAAATGCCAATTAACAAATTAAAATGAATACCAAAAATCAGCCCAAGTGTTCTTATAGCACCTAGAAATTAAGATAATCAAATAAAACATAGCACTGTCCTTGAAAACCTATTTTCCCTGCAACAAATATATGCACACCCCATTCCAGGAATTTTGCTAAAGCTCTGGAATTCAATTATAAAAGGGTGCATTGTTTTTTGTTCTTTTTTTTATTTTATTGTATTGTTGTTGAAAAAGGGTGCATTGTTAAAAAAAAAAAAAAAATATATATATATATATATATATATATATATAGCTAAAGACCTGGTGCAATGGCTAAGAGGCTAATTCCTACCCTTGCAACCACCGGGATCCCATAGGGTACAGATTCATGTCACAGCTACTCCACTTCCCATCCAGTTTGCTGCTTGTGGCCTAGAAAAGCAGCAGAGGATGGGCCAAAGCCTTGGGATCCTGTACCCGCGTGGGACACCCAGAAGAATCCCCTGGCCCCCGGCTTTGGATCGGCTTGGCTATGGCTATTGTGGCTACTTGGGGAGTGAACCACTGGATAGAAGATCTCTCCTTTCTATATATACGTACTTTCCAATAAAAATAAAATAAATATTTTAAAAATTTACCTAAATACTGAAAAAAATAAGTATTCACACATATATTTAACTATACATCTAAATACATATCCACAAAAATTATGAAAGCTGGACCCAGTGTGGTGGCTTAGCGGCTAAAGTTCTTGCCTTGAACGCACCGGGATACCATATGGGTGCCAGTTCTAATCCCGGCAGCTTTACTTCCCATCCAGCTCCCTGCTTGTGGCCTGGGAAAGCAGTCGAGGATGGCCCAATGCCTTGGGACCCTGCACCCGTGTGAGAGACCTGAAGGAAGTTCCTAGCTCCTGGCTTTGGATTAGCGCAGCTTCGGCCATTGTGGTCACTTGGGGAGTGAATCATCGGATGGAAGATCTTCTTCTCTGTCTCTCCTCTCTCTATATATACCTGACTTTGTAACAAAAATAAATAAATCTTTTAAAAAAAGATTTATGAAAACTATTGAGGGAAGGCAAAGCAGTCATCAGCTCAATGCAATAGAACTGAGAGTCTGAAAATAAAACTTCAGATTTAAGGTCAACTGATTTTCAATAAGGATGCTAGAACAATTCAGTAGGTAACCACCACTCTTTTACAAATGGTGCTGGAACAATTAGAAAATTGCATGTAAAAGCTGAAGTTGGGTCTTTTCCCCTTTTAACTACATACCACCTATAAATATTATCATAAAATAGAACAAAGTCTACATGTAAAAGCTAAACTATAAAACTACTGGAAGAAAACACAAGTAAATCTTGACAAGCTTGCATTAGGCAATCATTTCTTACATGTGACACTATACCCATTAAGAAAAATAGGTAAGCAGGACTCCATCAAAATTAAAAACTTTTATACCTCAAAGGACACTACCAATTAGGTGAAAGTCATCCAAAGAATGGGAGACAATACTGCATCTACCATGTAGATGATAAAAATGATAAAAAAAATGATAAAAATGATTTTTAAAAAGACCCAGTTATAAAACTAACCAAGAATCTTAAAACGCATTCATTCAATGAATACATATAAATGGCCAACAGAATAGATAATACCAAATGTCAGGGGCCAGGTATCTAGTTCAGGGCTTAGATGCCACCCAGGATGCGCACACCTCATACCAGTTTGAGTCTTGACTGTTTCCAATTTCCTAGTCATGCACACCCTGGGAAGCAGCAAATGATGGCTCAAGTACCGGGGTCCTTGGAAGACTCATAATGAGTTCTGGCGAAAAGCCTGGTCTAGCCTAGAGGTAGGCATTTGGAGATGGAAAACAGATCAATGGCACTCTCTCTCAATCTGGCTTTAAAATTAAATTTGTAAAGACAAGTGTTGGTAAAGATACGGAAACACTGAAGCAATATATACACTGCTGGTGGGATTATAAAATGATGTAGCTGCTACAGAAATTTCTGGCAGATCTTCAGAAGGTTAATCATACTTATTATACGATCTAACAATTTCACTATCATTACTAAGTCTACACCCAAGATAAATGAAAACAAATGTCCACAAAAACTTATATACAAATGCTTCTCACTGCATTATTCATAGCAGTCAAAAAGAAGAAATAATTGAATGTCTATCTGCTGGTGAATGAACAAAATGTGATATATACATATAATGGAATATAATTCCATCACAAAAAAAGGTATACAGTACTATTTCATACTACAATATAGGTGAGTCTTTAAAATGGATGGGAAGTAGCTAGTCACACACACAAACACACACACACACTGTGACCAGCACTATGGCACAGCAGCTTAAGCCCCATTGTATGAGGCAGGCATCTCATATAAGTTCCAGTTTGAGTTACAGCTGCTCTACATCCTATTCAGCTCCCTGTTAATGCGTCTTGGAGAAGCAGCAGCAGATAGCTCAAGTGCCTGGATCCCTGTCACCCATGTGGAACACCCAGATGGAATTCAGGGTTCCTGCCTTCATTCTGGTTCAGTTCTAGCTGGTATGGCAACTAGTGCCACTCTGTAACTACACTTTTCAAATACATAAATAGATCTTTAAAAAAACAAAACTCACATACAGTACGATTCAAGTTACATGAACTGTCCAAGACAGACAAATTAACTGAGATAATACTCTAGTGGTTTCCTCAGCTGGTGAGCAGGAATTGGGGGAAAGAGTTATGTTAATGGGCAAAGCAATTCTTTGGGGAAATGATGACAATGCTCCAAGACTGATTGTGGAAATGGTTGCTCAACTGTGTAAAATTCACTAAAAACCACTAAAGTATATAATTTAAGTAGGTTAATTGTATATTCAGTGAGTTTCAAATCAATTAAAACTATTATCAAAAGAAAAGGTATGGGCCTTTTCTTACTATGGTGTTGTAACCTAGTGACTAAAGTCCTCACCTTGATTGTGTCAGCATTCCATATGGATGCCAGCTGTGTCCTGGCTGCTCTACTTCCCATCCAGCTCCCTGCATGTGGCCTGGGAGCAGTCAAGGATGGACCAAAGCCTTGGGATCTTGTGCCCATGTGGGAGACCCGGAAGAAGCTCCTGGCTCCTGGCTTCGGGATGCCTTAGCTCCAGGAATAGCGGCCACTTGGGGAGTAAATCAACAAATGGGAGATCTTTCTGTGTGTATCTCCTTCTCTCTATATATATGCCTTTCCAATAAAAAAAATCTGAAAAATACAATGAAGAAAGGCAAAAGAAAAGAATTTACTAATAAGATGCAAATGAAGCATAAAACAAAAGTGAAAGATTGTTTCAGAAGTTTTCTGATCAAAGTATATTAATCTAAATCAGACCTAAAGTATCTATATTATTTTCATATATTCTCTGCCTTTAAAATACAATTCCTGTAAGTTATGCTATCTCTACATTTCTTTCTATTCTTTGTACTCTGTGATACTAATGCTATCCTTATTTTCATTATATTTCTATTTCACTTTTTTTTAAAGATTTATTTATTTTTATTACAAAGTCAGATATACAGAGAGGAGAGACAGACAGGAAGATCTTCTGTCCAATGATTCACTCCCCAAGTGAGCCGCAACGGTTGGTGCTGCGCCAATCCGATGCCGGGAACCTGGAACCTCTTCCAGGTCTCCCACACGGGTACAGGGTCCCAAAGCTTTGGGCCGTCCTCGACTGCTTTCCCAGGCCACAAGCAGGGAGCTGGATGGGAAGTGGAGCTGCTGGGATTAGAACCGGCGCCCATATGGTATCCCGGTGCGTTCAAGGCGAGGACTTTAGCCACTAGGCTACGGTGCCAGGTCCTCTATTTGACTTTTTAAAAAAGATTTATCTACTATTGTTGAAAAGTCAGATCTACATAGAGAAGGAGAGACAGAGTGAATGATCTATTCACTGGTTCAACCCCAAGGAACCGCAATGGCTGGCAGCTCAGCCAACCCGAAGTTAGGAGTCAGGAGCTTCTTCTTGGTCTCCCACACAGCTGCAGGGTCCCAAGGCTTTGGGTCGTCATCTACTGCTTTCCCATGCCACAAGCAAGCAGATGGAAGCTAAGTGGAGCAGCTGGGACACAAACTGCCACTCTTACGGGATCTCAGTGGTTGTAAGGCAAGAGGACTTTAGCCGCTAGGCTACCGCACCAGGCCAACTTTTTATTATTTTTAAATTTTTTTAAAGACTTCTTTTATTTTTATTGCAATGTCAGATATACAGAGAGGAGGAGAGACAGAAAGGAAGACCTTCCATCTGATGATTCACTTCCCAAGCAGCTGCCAATGGCCAGAGCTACGTTGATTCGAAGCCAGGAGCCAGGATCCTCCTCTAGGTCTCCCACGCGGGTGGCAGGGTCCACAAGGCTTTGGGCCATCCTTGACTGCTTTTTCAGGCCACAAGCAGTTAGCTGGATGGGAAGCAGGGCCGCCAGGATTAGAACTGACGCCCATATGGGATCCTTGCACTTATAAGGCGAGGACTTAGCCCCAAGACTAAGTGCCAGGCGCCCCCTCCCCCCTTCTTTAAAGATTCATTTATTTTTATGGAAAAGCAGATTTACAGACAAGAGAGAAAGATCTTCCATCTGCTGCTTCACTCCTACCAAAGCATATACTGGGAGCTAACAATTAATGGCCAAGTAGCTGGATCCCTGCCATCTATGTGTGAGCCCTGCCTTTTCTTTCCCGCCTTGCAGCCCCAGCCTGGCCCAGCTCTGACTGCTGCATGAATTTGGGGAATAAAACAGTGGATGTGAGATCTCTTTTCTTGTTCTCCCAAACTCTTTGACTTTTAGATAAATAAAAAATAAACTGAAAAATCTTTAAAATATTGGTCATAATTAAATGTTTAATATGTATAACTGGCACATATGCAGCCATATTATCCGACCTGCATTAGAAATTTTCCAATTTAAGATTTTTTAGGAAGAAATTACAAGTCAGTTCTTGGTTCCCCAAATGTCAAAAAAAATACTGCTTTCCTTTAACTTCAGGGTTACACTATTTTCATTGGAAGCTTCTGACTTAAGGCAGCTGCTTCTTAGGGAACAGAACAGAGGGAAACTGGCTTTTTGACAATAAAACACAAGCAATGTTATACATTGCATTTCACATCAAAAGAAAATTTTTATTAGATCCAAGTAATTTTGGCTATCTGAATAGCTATCACATACTAAAATGACAAAACACGAAATGAGTTATAGGAAATTTTCTTGCTGTGCTCAGTTTCGGTAGGATTTCATTTGTATAAATCCTAAAATATGAACTTAGTATCTTCTTAACTTAGAGAAGATTCTCAAAAATGTTTAAAAGCTTTGAATACTTCCTTGTCTTAGGAAAGGTAAGATGATTTAGAGTGGCAAAGAGAAGAATCCAAGATCAGTTAGTTAGTAGTAGACTTTAAAGGTAGGGACACACATAGCTGTCTACTGATGTTTGTTTTCGCGTTAAGGGGACCATAGAAATCAGAATAAATTCTTCCATCACTCTGAAAAAGCTGGACTATGTTATTCAATTCACTTATGACACTCTGTACTATTTCTTGATAGATGTACTACCTATCTCTGCACTCATTGTCTCTGTATCTTCCATTGTGTAAAAATTTGTAGCATAAACATTTAGATTACACATAAGACTATAATAAAATATCTTCTTATTTGGTGGCATCAGACTCAAATTAGAATCTACAAAATATCTATTTTCCTCTCATGTTACCTCCTCCATTTTAACATTAAAATAACTGAATAACAGTCTAGACTAAAGGCAGGAAATTAGCAGTCTAAACTGAAGACAAGAGAGTAAACAAGATGAATTCTGAAATTCTCTTTAGCTTGATGATGCTATGATTGAAGAATTTCTCATAGACCAAAGATAGAAGGTTGAAAGTGTAATGCATCCCTTGTACCTAAGCCCTTAACTGGTCCCCTTCTCAAATGCTCAGTGGGTAATCCTATCTCTAAATTAACATTGAACCTACTGAGTAAATGAAGACAGAGGGCAATCTGCGCGCGCGCACACACACACACACACAACTGTTTCACATATACAGTTTAAGTATTAATTCTGAATTTTAGAACCAAAATTTGCCTTGGCAGAAGTGACATATCTCATACAGAAAGGAACATTTTGTAACATGCAAGAGGCGAGAAAAAACAGGGGACTACAGAACAAAATGTTTTACAATCGTATCCATACATAGAAACTAAGGCATTGCCTTTAGTGAGAAAATTAACACTAAAATTCAAAAGAAGAATGTGACATTCAACAAAATCACAAGAATTCTACAGAACTAGGAACAAAAGACAGAAACAAAATTTCTCAAATAACATTTGTTTTCTCTTATGAGACCTACGTATGTTCTAGTATGCATCTGTTTAAATTATCAGCGAAGCATTCATATTAATACTTAAACATATTTTTAACACAAGGTAAAACTAGGTTAAAACCTGAAATTCTCTTTATGATTTCTCTCAGTACAAAATGCTATAAAATGACTAACACTGACAAAACAAAACCTATTAAATTGAAATGGCATCCCTAAAAATGAAGTTAAATTATGCAGAGAAGTCCATTCCAAAGCAAAGCTGTATCTCCACTCCTTCATAAAACACTTAAGCTAAAGAAAAATAGAAAGAACACCCAACAGCTGAAGACGACATCAGGCTATTTTAAGTCTTTTCCTAGTCCCCCAGACACCCTCACACGGGGGCTGTAAACAGCTAACCAAAATATCTCTAAGGATCTCATATCCACACCCACTGACACAAGTAGAGGTGCAACCCCAGTGAAACTAGATTTCAAGTTCCTTTAGCAAATATGTGGCTATCACAGTAAACTGGAGTAAATGTAATGATAATACCATAATTTTTTCTTTTTAGAAAACAAAAATTATACCTTTTTCTCCAACAAATGGCAAAGACCATGTGAAGACATCCATAAAATTGGGTAACCAGTAAGGGTGTGGAGAACAGTTAAACTGTCGAATATTCATCACATTATTTTCATACTTTAATACAGCAGCTGCAACATAAGTTACATGTCAATGTAACAATTTGTCTTCCGCCTCAAAAACATAAAATGCAAAAATACTTCTTTAAAAGGGAGAAGGACCAAGGGATACATAGGATCTAGGCTAATACAGAAAGATGGGAACTAATTTCTCTTACTATTATACTTTTTTTTTAAACATACTTCAATGTGAAGCAACATTTTCCTTTGTTATTACTCTTAAAATTTCCAGATACTTTTCAGAGTGTTTTTGTTTCACATTAAATTCCAACAATCTACCTGTACTTCAACTAAATCCAAACTTATGAAAACTCATTTTTCAGAGGAGACACAGAAGAGCAAAGAGCAATTTTCAAGGTTTTGAAAGTTCATACACGATGAATAATTAAAGGTCTTTTTACCTGGAGGTAACCTGAAAATGATAGCTAGATGGTAACAATACAACAAAACAAAATGAAAACCTCACCAACTCAAATATTTTATTTAAGAATACATAAATGTTTCATTATATAAGGCAAGAAATCAGGAGAAAACAATTAAGAAATAAACTAGGAAAAAGCTCTACTACAATATCAAGAAAATATTACAACCAAATAATACAAAAGTACATACTCAGTTTCAGAACTTCCTCAAATTTCAACACGCTTATAAAATTAACAAATTAACTAACATAGACTCTAGTCTCTACCTAAGTTACTTTGTACAATATTAGGTTAGAAGGACTGGCTAACAGCATGCACTAGCTGTGTAATGCTTGGCAAAATATTTTAACTAATTTTTTTTTCATTTATAAAACGGGACTTGCTATGTTCAGCCTATAACAAATTTTAACATCAGATAACGTATTTCACATTAAATCATATAAAATTATGTCATGCTTTGTAGTATGCTAATTATATGGTTAGTTTTTTTCTACTTTAATGAACAGCCCTGAAATATAGATGCTAAAATCTTAGATTTGCAATTACGGCTAATACAGAATCAAAAGTAATCATGCTACACACTACCATTTACTAATTTAATATATATATGCTAGTTTCCCTTATAAAAGTTGAATGTGAAATGGAATTTTTTATTAAGTCTCACAAATTCTATGCTGGTCACATGCTTTTAGATCATATTCAAGGGAGAGGGGGAAAGTAAATCTAGAAAATTGCTTTATGATGGAACGAAACACTGCAAACATATCTACAATACATATTCAAATCATTAACATTATTTACACACAAAATCAGAACTACCAAGAGACACCTGATTTTGACAAGACAAATTCAACAGGTTGAGCTTCTTTTCTAAACACTAAACACTGATCTTTAATTTCTTAAAACTTGACAAAGGACAACCAGTATTGAGCACCAGTTCCTTTAACACTAACAATGGGCAGTCAGAATTGAGGAATCAGGGCACTCGTAGAAAGTTAATTAAAATACAGCACTAGATTCTGTTCTTGAGAATGGTGTAAAAACTTACATTCATTTCTGTCCAACAATGAAGTCAGACACGGGATAGCTAGGCAGTAAGTTCTCACAACATACTCTACATGAGCTAGCTGGCATGGTACTATTCGATCTCAAGCCATTATTTGCCATCATTCAAAACATTTTCTCCTGTTCCTCTTTTGAACTCAACACCATGATCCATATTTAGCAATGACCTCATTATCTTTCTAAATGTACTTTTTAAAGTCTTTAACCTTCTGTTCTTTCTTCCTGGCACATCCACTCCAGTCTAACCCTGACCTATGATATACTCAACTGAATTCCAGGCATGTCAAGACAGAATAAGAGCCTTCTGCTTAATTTTCTTCTTTGAAGACAAACTATATAGACCCAACTGCATTTTTAGTGTCCATGGCAAACACTTAACCACATTAAAATCTTACGAATCATCTGCCGACACGTTATGTTCAGAATAAAAGAAAATCTGATTATTTTGGACATACCAAATTTGGAGGAAAGAAGGACAAATACAAATCATTGAAAACAGAAGACAGAAAGAAGAAAAAAAAAAACAGCAAAAAGAAAGAAAACGGAAGGCTGCTTCCCTGAAAGGAAGTCACGGTAAAGTAACCACAGAAAGCTCAAACACAAGTCTTCATAGTGAAGCAGGGAAAAGACTGGTAATCCAGGTTGGGAACAAGAAAAGAGACAAAGAACCAAGATCAGCGAAAACTGAACAAGAAACATGACAAACTAAACAAGGAGACAGTGCACACACACGAAATGGTCAATGCAGCAGTTATACACACAGAAAAAAGCAATCTAACTTGAAGCGAAAGATTTAAGAAAGGGGAGTTTGAGAAAGTCATGTTTAGTCATCCCTGACACACTTAACTCTGAATGCTTTCTATAAAATACGTTTTGTGAATGACAAGTTGTGAAATGGTTGCATATGACTTGGTTTCACACTTCAGATTTGTGTTTTTCTCTCCCCTCGTTTATATCTTAAGAGGTTTTAATGAGATTTGAACAGTTTGAAACAATGCCCCTTTTTTATTTTCAAAGAAATAAAATAAAATTCCAAAATGTCTAATATTTTTTATCAACAACATCTTACCTTTATTATTGTAGACATCTAAGTAATTAGGTGCCGAAAAAATTGTTATTAATGAAGGGAACCCTGTAGTTTGACTTTTTCTGTACATTCTATAGCTGCAAAACAAATAGCTTAATATGCATCGTAAAGCATCAATCATGGTTATCAAGTTTGATTTCTATTCAAGGCATTACTTTGGGTCAGGGACAACAGAATTCTTACCCTGCATCTTGAGCTTCATGAGCTCTAATAATCGATAACAAGTTATTGTTTTGCAAAAATTCACACACTGCTGGATAGCTGTGGGAGGAAAGAGTAAATTAAGTAAAATAAAGGATTTTTGTATGAAGCGTATCTATTTTAACAAGTGAAATGTCATTTATCTTGGATATTTTTCCTTACTTATAAAAATAAGAACATCCTCGAACTGTATTGTGACTAAAGTGTTCCTGTGATTTCTCACTTCCAAAATCTTCAGAAGGGTCGGACCACAGCAAGTCACACATGGGTCCAAATGCGGGTGGTTCTTTGAATCTATCTAACTGTGAAAAAAGAAAAGGAAGAAAAAAGAACAGAAATAACTCATCAAAAAGTAAGGACAGAACGGACACAGGAAAGTGGTAGGCACCACATTTGAATGCACTCCATACTATATTGTTCTGAATGATTACATTTACTTAAAATATCACCATAATAATTTTTTCCATTACATAATATCGACAATGAAGAAAAGCTTGAAGTGTCTACTCTCAATTCAACAAGGTACTATCAATAGGAATCAGACTTGGAAGTAAAGTATATACTCACTCTCCTAATATCATCCAGTGTGTGGATCTCAGGGGAAAGTCCACCATGAACACATAGAAACTGTTGGTTTAAAAGTGCAGCAAGAGGCAGGCTATCAAAAGCTTCCATACAAGCTTCATATACTCTTTCTGAATATTTAATTTTACCTAGAAAAAGAAAAATTCAGCATTAGAAAATCACATTAATCATTTTTAAACCATAGGCCTACATATTCAATTTTTATTTATTATTCTATCGCCTCACTTCTACCTTGAAATTTTTGTAATGATAATTAGCTTTAAAGGGAAAGACACACAAACACATATATGAAACACTATTATATAGGTGGGAAACATTGACTTAAAATTATAGCAAGAAAACTAAAGTCAGAGAAAACAGACAAGTAGTACTTAGGAGCTGTGTGTTTTCTTGCTATAATTTTAATAGTAGTACTTAGGAGTTAAGAGTAGGTGAAGGCCTGGGAGGAGGGATCCCAAACTCTACAGAATTGTACCACAAAATTCAAAATTCAAAATAAAAATTAAAAACAAAAAAGAGACAGTAGGTGAAGGAGGGTCTGGCATGGTAGTCTAGCGGCTAAAGTGCTTGTCTTGCACACGCCAAGATGCCATATGCACGCCGGTTCTAATCCCAGAGGTCCTGCATCCCATCCAGCTCCCTGCTTATGATCTGAGAAAGCAGTTGAGGACAGTCTCGTTTGAGTTTCCCTTGTGGGTGCAGGCTTCAAGTACATGGCCCATCCTCCGCTGCTTCCCACTTCATGAGCAGGGACCTCGATCAGAAGCACAGCATCCAGGAATCGAAATTGATACTCATGGGCCTGGTGTGATAGCCTAGTGGCTCAAGTCCTCACTTTGCAAATGCAGGATCCCATACTGGTGCTGGTTCTAATCCCAGCAGCCCCATTTGCTGTGCTGGGAAAGCAGCTGAGGACGGCCCAAAATCTTGGAACCCTGTACCCGCGTGGCAGATCCAGAAGAGGCTCCTGGTTCTGGCTTCAGATTGGCGTAGCTCCGGCCATTGCAGTCGCTTGTGGAGTGAATCAAAGGACAAAAGATCTTCTTCTCTGTCTCTCCTCCTATCTGTATATCTGACTTTCTAATAAAAAAATAAATAACATCTTTAAAAAACAAAATTGGTAGTCATATGGGATGTTCGCTATGCATGCAGAGGTTTAACTTAGTGTACCACAGAGCTAATCCTTGGTACTGTTTTTAAGACAGAATATTTACTCTTCCTAAGTTTTTCTAAGGTTTTATTTTTATTTGAAAGACAGATTTTACCTAAATTTGTTTTGTGTATTCAGCAGACAGTTGTTTAAAAGAAAAAAAAAAAAGCTGAGTACGCAAAATTAGAACTCTATAAAAAGCTAAGTAGGCAAAATTAGAACTTTATAAATGTATAAAACAGCCTTAACACTTACTTTAAAGCAGAAGTCAGTAACAGTTGGTACTACAGGAAAGACCACTATATCATAAAAAAAAAATTTTCAACATTTGGAGCCAGTGTAGTAGGTTAACAGACTAACCCTCTGCCTGCAAGTGCCGGCATCCCATATGGGTACTGGTTCATGTCCTAGCTGCTCCATTTCTAATCCAGTTCCCTGCTTGTGGCCTAGAAAAGCAGCAGAGGTTTGCCCAAGATCTTGGGACCCTACACTCATGGGGGAGGCACAACTGAAGCTCCTATGGCCTTGGCCTAGCCCAGCCCCTGCCACTGCAGCCATTTATGGTGTGAATCAGCGGATGGAAAATATCTATATGTCTTTCTGTGTAACTTATCAAATAAATTTGAAAAAATTAAGGTGGGGGCATTGTCGCATAGCAGGTGAAGCAGCCTGGCATCCCGTATAGGCATCAGTTAATGTTCTGGCTGTTCTACTTTCTACTAATGGCCTGGGAAAAGCACCAAGAGATGGCCCAGGTGATTGAGACCCTGCCACCAACATGAGAGATGCTGGCAGCTAACACTCTCTGGGGACTGAACTAGCACATAGAAATTTTTTTCTGTCTGTAGTTCTCTCAAAAAAAAATATATATCTATATTTTTTTAAAGACACACGAGAGTCAAAATTCACAAAATCATGTCTTTTTTTTTTAAGATATCACACACATTCTTTTGCTCCTTCATAGCTTTCAGTTCTTAGATACTTTGGCTTTGCTAGGGTTTTGTGGCTATTAATGACCTAAGCAGAAACACTCAGCTTAGCCTCCACCTCCTCATTTTAATATTTTAGCATGCAAATATAACAAAATTAATACATATCTAGCAACTATGGGTCTAAATTGATAGTCTGCTGACAGGCCTATTTTCTTGCACCTATTTTTTAGTAATAATTCTTATTTGACTTTTTTTAGGTCAAGCACATACTTTCCATAGGTTTCATTGTATTCATTTAGGTCATGACTCTAATCCTCCAAGTCTCATGAATGGTGCCCCTCTGAAATTAACCACCACCACATTTATCCTTCATTGTCTCTACTGAAAGGATCTTTATTGGATTGTGTTTTGGAGTTGTAATAATTCTGAAGTGACAGCTGGCCCTCCAAATCCTAACCACCAATCCAAACAAAACATACACATTAAAAAATTACATCTGTACTGAACATGTATATGCGTTCCTTTTTGTCTCTGTTCTCTACACAACACAGTAACAACTATTAACTCAGCATTTTCGTTATAGTAGTTACTGTAAGGAATCCTGGGATGATTCAAAGTATACACAAGGACGTGAACAGTTTAATTAATAATACTTTATCATTTATATTTTAATATTATCATTAATAATATTATATCATTATATTATAACATTATATCATTTTAATATTATATGATTTTAACAAACACAGAAGTCCAGGAACGAATCCCTTCCAAAGGACGCCTGAATTTCTACTTTCAGAAACTATTTCTAAGACCTGAGATTGTCATGTGTTTTAACAAACACTAAGGTTTAAAGTATGGAAAAAGTTGCACATCGTTATTATACAGCTTATAATAAACACATTATTAAATTATCATTGATTTAACAATGTAAAAGAGAAAAACAGTAAACACTGTACCTTAAGAACTTTAATCAACAGCATGTTTGAATCAATCCACAAAAATAACCACATAAAAAAGTATTACGAACTTTCACAAGAATGCCCCAAAATTAAGGGTTAAAAATCTCCTAATGCAACAATAATTTTTTGTTTTGTTTTCTTTCTTGCTAGGAAAAAATTATAATACTAAAACGATGTACAGGGCCAGTGCAGTAGCCTAATGGTTAAAGTCCTCACATTGCACTGGGATCCAATATGGATGCCGGTTATAACTCTGGTAGCCCCACTTTCCATCCAGCTCCCTGCTTGTGGCCTGGGAAGGCAGTCAAGGATGGCCCAAAGCCTTAGGATCCTGCACCCGCATGGGAGACCCAGAAGAAGCTCCAGGCTCCAGGTTTTGGATCAGTTCAGCTCTGGCTGTTGCGGCCGCTTGGGAAGTGGATTAAGGGACCAAAGATCTTCCCATCTCTCCTCCTCTCTGTATATCTAACTTTCCAATTTGAAAAAAAAATCTATGTACAACTCTATAAGTATATAGAATTACAATGTGACAATTAAAAATTTCTAAAAGACATATAAAACTTCAAATCAGGCCTGACACGATAACCTAGTAGCTAAATCCTACCTTGCATGCACTGTGATCCCATAAGGGCACTGGTTTGTGTCCCGGCTGCTCTACATCCCACTCAGCTCCCTGCTTATAGCCTGGGAAGGCAGTCAAAGACGGCCCAAAGTCTTGGGACCCTGCACCTGAGTGAGAGACCCAGAAGAAGCTCTTGGTTCCTGGCTTTGGATTGGCTCAGCTCTGGCCGTTGTGGTCACTTGGGGATTGAACCAGCAATAGAAGATCTTTCTTTCCATATCTCCTTCTCTCTGTAAATCTGACTTTCCAACTAAAAAATTTTTTCTTAAAAAAAAATAAACCTCAAATTGATCATAACTAATCTGTACAATTTAAACTTAATAGGAAATACTGAAGTGAAAACTTCTGAATTAAATACAATTAAATACAAGACAGTACTCGACAATGTTCCTCAAAGGTTTTCTTGTGTGGGCACAAAAATCTGTTCTTACAAATTGTACTGTAGTCTTCATAACTTTCATTACCCATCTTATTCCAAAAGAATATTGAGGAACAGAAAATATTTCTTCTGGCAGTACTCACATTCCTGTTTAAACGTAAAATATTCAGTAAGGTGTCGGCATTCATGGTTGCCTCTCAGAAGAAATAATGTGCTTGGGTATAGAATCTTCAGGACCCATAAATATAAGACACACTGAAAAAGAAAATGTTTTCAGTAAATTTATCTTGCATCTTTATTTAACTAAGTTTTGCCATTTTTTTCTCTTTTTTCCTTTAACTCTGCTACCCTTACCATCTCTATCAGTCTGCATTATCTCTGTTCTTTACTAAAATATAAGCCCATGAAATCATCAATTTTGTCATCTTACTCACTGAGTCTCCATTTCTAGAAAAGTACCTAGCAAACAGAAGAGTGATAACACTTGTTGAGTTAATGAGTCACATAATTTAATCAGTTTAAATCTATAGGATGTCTAGTAAAAACAGAATTATCAGATTGGTCACCTCCTAAACATATCAGCAAACAAAACAATAATGATGTAAAAAGTAATTACAGCTAACATTTATCAAGTACTCATTGTGTGTCAAGCTAATCTTCCTTATTTACTCTTCAAACTATACTATGAAGTATGTAATATTATTTGTTTTACAAATGAGGAAACTAAGAGCTTTAGTAACTTGCACAAAACCACAAAACAGAAGTAATGGAGATAGGCTTCTGATCCTCTGATGTTAAACATTATGCCATGCTGCTTGATGGAAAGAATGGCCAAGGTTTATGTTTGTGCTGCCAGTTAGGAATGCTGCCTAACATAAGATAGATGCTCAACACCTAAACTAATTCAAACAAAATATAATTTTCTACATAAGAAGGATAATACCATGAACAATAAAGCAGATGCTTTTCTCTAAGCCAATTTAATATAAGATTTCTTAGATCACTTGCTTTAAAAAAGGGAAGATTTTCATGCAGAAAAACATGGTTTATATAATTACAGATAAAAAGGAATATTTGGGCCTGGCATGATGGTTTAATCGACTAATCCTCTGCCTGCAAGTGCCAGCATCCCATATGGGTGTCAGTTCTTGTTTCAGCTGCTCTAATTCCCATCCGGTTCACTGTGTCCTGGGAAAGCAGTACAAGATGGCCCAAAACCTTGGAACCCTGCACCCATGTGGGAGACTCACAAGACGACCCTGGCTCTTGGCTTCAGATTGGCTCAACTATGGTGATTATTACCACTTGGGGAGTTAACCAGCAGATGGAAGATCTTTTGTCTTTCTCTCTGTAAAATGTGCCTTTCCAAGGAAAATAAATCTTAAAAAAATTCATTTTTAGTAAGTCAAGCTATACTGAAATCTGTAACAATTTACAACTTCATTTTGTTCCTGGTGGGGGAAAAAATAGTAAAACCATAGAAATGCTTAATAAACTCAGCTGTTCTTACTGATTATTCTGTTATTTTCCTTTTATAGCAATAAAAGGTATTAATGAATTTATACAAGATTAAATACACCAACACGCTTAATTACCAATAAAGCTTTCTGAAACTATTTACTTCATTATTTTTGTCAAATGCTTCGAAACTTTCTGGTAGGAAGAACTATTTCTGATTTTTCTCAAAGCCAAAACATTATAAATACAGGGAAGGTCGAAGGGACTGTTAATTATATGATAAATGGGAGGAAGAGGAATTTGGAAAAATTCCCAAAGGAAGTAGGACAGATTTCAGAACTCTCTTCTACACTGAGAATCCTAGCACAGAAAATAAGGTTTAATAAAAATACTGGAGAAACAGAAATAAAAGAGTACCCAACACACACACACACAAAAACACTAGGTAAGCCAATCTTCAATAAGCACAGGGGGTTTTAACAGATTTGGAGTCAGACTGCCTGGTTGTGCTGCTCACTGAAGATTAAGCAAGTCACTTCATTTCTCCAAACCTTGGGTTCCTCATCTGTAAAATGGATAAAATAACAGTACTTACCTTATATAACACTGTTGTGAGTACTGATTAACATTTTAAAATTTTGGAACATGCTTTAAACACTAAATGTGCAATGCAAATAACTACCAGTAAAACTGCAACCCTGAAGAACTACAACCCTGAAGTTCTACCTCTAGGAATCTGTCCTACAGAAATAACTAGGCAAGCACACAAAGATGTGTGAAGTAACATGGCTCTCTGAAGCAGCATTTATAATGACAAAAACACTAGGAAGCTTTTAAGACTCTAACAAGGAAATGATTAATTAAACATTGTTTATGCAGTGGAAGACAATGCAACTATTAAAAAATAACACCGTAGGTTTTTATTTAATGTCTTAGGAAAATAGTCACAGGATAAAGAGATACGAAACAAGAAAGCTACAGAACAATTTTACATCATGATACCATTTTAATTTTAAAAAAGAACACAAAAACATATGCCAGCAGAGATTATTTTTTATTTTATCTATAAAATTAGAAAACAAAAGGGAAAAACATTTTAAATAATGATCAACAAGGCATTTTAATAGTTCTTACATTTTTTAAAACACATGAATAGTTTGAGATATTCAAAGATTCTGTATGACATCCCTGAATCTTAGTTACATAAGAGGGTTAAAAGCACATGGCTTAAGCAACAAAAGAATCATAATGTTTTAATTAATGAAAAAGAATTCAATTAATTTTTTCACTTGATTTAATGCCTTTGGGGGAAGAGTGATAAATAGCAGTAGCTATCTTCTTAAGACCTCTTAATAACAAGGCAATAAAGATTCTTCAGTCTGTTCATAATTCCCATTGGGAAAAATAATAATAATTATAATTATATAAGCAGAGTAAGACAAAGAAAGTTAACTGGGCTGAAAGATGGAAGAGAAATAAACAGTAGCTTTTTCCACAAAGTTTAAAGGTATTAAAAAGAACATAACACAAGTACTTTTAGTAACTTATTTTACTAGAAAGTAATAGAAATCAAAACAGCAAATCAAACAACAATAGATATGATTATTACCTCTATACTAAAGTAACCTCTGTCCACATAATCACCAAGAAAAAGGTATCGTGTATTAGCAGGTGATCCTCCTACTTCAAAAAGTTTCATCAGATCAAAAAATTGGCCATGGATATCACCACACACTGCAACAAAAAGATGATCAGATATGAAAAAAAACCTCTGAAATAACAAATTTTACTTAAATTCCAATTTCCTCTACATATGAAACAATGTAAATGCTATCAGGAAATGTCTGAGAAGGAAGTGGTCTGAAGAGTCATGATAGGGCTGATGTGTAACCAAGTGTTCACATGTTTAAGATCTAGAACAAGATGTAACAGAAACAAGGAAATTTGTGGTCAGTGACAAAATTTTCACCTAAATTTATAAAAATTATCTTTAGGAAGTAAAAGATGTGTCTAAATCATAGGATGACAAAACTACAATGGTGGCAATAAAATCTCCATTCTAACTCAACAGTTACTGTCTGCCTTTAAGTGATTGCCTCTGGGATCTGACATCACACCAAAGTATTTGTCCCTAATGATGGAAAGCTAAATGTGGAAACAAATTTAAGTATATGGCCAATATAGCTGATGAAACCTTCACAAAAACTTGCAAAAGACTAACTTTCACATGCAAATTATTTAGGATGGTCAATCAATGAAAAGAGGCAAAGGCTATTATAACTATGGAAAAAAATTTACAAATTCAAGTAATGTCTATGTAATACTAATTTGTTATATAATATAAGCAAAAGAGAAACAGCTTTTTATCTGGAGAAATTAACAATTACATAGTAAAAAATAGTACTGCAAACATAAATTATTGTACCTGTAATTGGAGCTTCTACTTCTATCATGGTTTTCTCCCTCCGAAGGATGGCAGCACCCTCATTGATAATTCTAAGTGCAATTTCTTCATCTACCCGACCTTCTTTCACTAAGTGATTCTTCAAAACATCAACCCTGGGTATTCCATCCATATCAAATACTTCTTCAGATGTCAAACGATGTGTTGGGGGGAAAGGAACAGCTGCAATTTTTTTAAATTAATAAAAACTAAGTCACTAATAGCATTAACATAAGAACTAATCATTCAAACTAAATACACAAGCATAAATCAGAAAGCAAAATATTTGGATGACAAAATTACCAGGATGGCAGTGAAATCTCCATCCTAACTCAACAGTTTTCAGTTGCCCTTTAAATGACCACCTTTGGTATCTGATGTGACACGAAGGTATTTGCTCCTAATGATGGAAAGCCAAGCGCTGAATCAATGTTAAGTATATGGCAAATACAGCTGATGGAATCCTCACAACTTTTGTTCACCTCACAATCTACTGCTAACTTACTAGGTAGAGCTTTGTTCTCTAACTTTTAAAAAAAAAAAAAAAGACTGATTTTATTTATTTGGAAGGCAGAGTTATGGGACGGGGGATGAGGAAGAGATGTGGAGGAGAGAAAACGAAAGAGAGAGAGAGAGAGGAGACCTATCTTCCAGGCTGCCTGGAACTCCACCTGGGTCTCCCATGTTGGTCACAGTGGCCCAAGTACTCATCCTCATCCTCGCTGCTTGCTCAGGACAATAAGCAGTCAGAACTCAAATTGAGGCTCACAAGATTCTGGCATTGCACCTACTGTACTACAATGCCAGTCCCAGAAGCTTAAATTTTTAAAAAGTGTTTAAGAAACAGCAAAGAAGTTAAACTACCTTTTTTAAAGGCATATATAATTAATGTTCTTTTCTGAGAATTATTAGTGCAATTAATTTTCTAAAAGATTTTTCTTTTTTAAATATTTATTATTTTTATTTGAAAGGCAGAGTTACAGAAAGAGAGGAGAGACTAGACAGTCTCTTAGCCTTTTGTTCATTCCTCAAATCACCACAACAACTAGAGCCAGGAGCGACTCCCTGGTTTCCTAGATTAGTGCAGGGCCCCCAAGAACTTGGGTCATCTTCTATTGCTTTTCCAGGCACATTAGCAGAGAGCTGAATCAGAGTGGAGAAGCCAGGGTTCCACCGGCACCACATGGGATACGGGTGCCAAAGATAAAACTTAGCCTATTATACCACAGTGCTGGACACCAGAAGTGAATTCTTGCAAAATTAAAATTCTTTTAGGATAATTGACACTTTCCTCTTTTAAGTCAAAACATTTCTATGCAGAACTCTCAAAATGTATAACATAACCTTCACTTCACCTTACAAGTTTAGAAGATATAATTTAATATCACATAAACCTAAAAAGAGAGATATTCCAAGTAAAATAATCTACTATGTTCCTAATGAGAACTTAAAAAAAATATTTCCAGGCCAACTCATAAATAAATTTTCAAGGATGGAAGAAACAGCTGAATGTTTACATCTCAAATTTAAACTGAATTTAGAGGCATGTATAGACAAAATAAGGTTGAGCTTAAAATAAGCTTTACATTTTAAAACAATGCTTTTTCCTCTTACCTTCACTTTCATATAATTTAGTCTTTATGCATATCTTCAGTATCATTACATTCCTAATCTTTCATTGGAATCACTTTTTAAGATATTTAACAGAATTTTCCAAAGCAAATCTTCACCTTCATCTAAGCTGTTAACCTACAACACTTTTTGAATATGCAATCACTACAAATTCATTCCTACAAATTTATCCAGAAGTTCCCATTTGTGTAACTATTCAAGTACCTTGCCTTTTCATTCTTACAATATATACACGATTTCTCCCAGTATTACCAACTGTACTGTTTTTCAATGGTATCTGCCTAATGGAACAAAAACAGAAAGATCTATTTTCAATGGTGTATCTAAGAACACTTTAGGTCAGATATTTAGGAAAGGGTGCTATTTATGTTACATTGTATGACTCCTTTTTCAAGGAATCTAACAAATGCCTTCTTTATGTATTCAAAAATCAGCCTGGACTAAAGTAGTTTCGGTCCTTTAACAAATAGTACTTTGTTTTTAAAATAAATGTTAACCGTTTCCAAAAGACTTTGAAATTACCTTTTCCTTTTTTTTTTTTTTTTTTTGATACTTAGTCAAACAATACTTAGTCAAACAAAACTTCAATCACTTGTCTTGTTTACGCTGGAGACATATTTATTCATAATATTTTACTATAACAAAGACATTAAAATATATTTTGTTCTCCCAAATGCCATGTGAAGGTCTAATAAAATTAAAGCCCCAGTCCAAGCATATTTTTCTGCAAACAATGATTAATCAAATTGTACTGCTGCTAAGCCAAATATTTCTCCATCAGTAAAATAACTGCTTAAAAAAAAAAACCAAACATTTAAATGAACTTCTTAATACATAAACTAAGAGCTAGTTTTGGGTGAATATAGCAATGAGAATAAGGGGCCTGTGCTGTGGCTTAGTGTGTAAAACTACCCGCTGCACAACTGTAGCCCACATAAGCACCACTTTCAATCCAGCCTTGCTACAGTGCATGGGAAGGCAGTGCAGGATGGCTCAAGTGCTTGCGCTCTTGTACTCACAATGGGAGACCCAGAAGAGGACCCTGGAGTTCGACTGGCCCAGCTTCCAGTCACTGTGGCCATTCAGGGAGTGAACCAGAGGATCAAAAATCTCTGTCTTGGTCTTTCTCTGTAGGTCTGCCTTTCAAATGAATACACTGATTTTTAAAACGAAATTAATTATCACTTAAACACAAATTTCTGAGATCACGATAGAATATTTTGGATACTTTCCCATCACGCAAAGGAAATCTTAACATTCCACTTAGGAAAAGAAATTTTAAGATTCTGCAGTCTGGATCATGAATACTTCCTGTTCTGCAGTTCACACCAACATGGAATGCAAGGGTTCCAAAGAGTGTCTTAACTGTTGGGCCAAACAGTGACGTCCGGGCTTCATTTGCTTAATCCTAAAATTCAGTGTGTAACCTAGAATTCCATCCTTGGCCTTATCTCATTCATGAACAATCTCATTTACAAGCTCCACCTAGCACTTACATTTTAAGATATTCCAAATACATGTTTTAAGTTTAGATTCCACCCCTAAACTTCAGATCTGTAGTAAGTTTTCAAACATCTCCATTTAGATGTTCTACTCATAGTGCAAAATTAGTATGTACAAAACAGAAGACTGTCCTTCTAAGCTAAGAGTCACCTAATTAATTTGGAAATCACCCTAGAAATGTTTCTCCTTACCCTATACAGATACTAGGTCCTAAAAAATTCACTTATCTGTTTTGTCCCTTTGGTCCCCAGAGAGACTTAATATAAAGACTTCCTCTTCTCTGGATTATTACACTTACAATATTTTCTAGTTTTTCCATGTTCCACATTAGAAAGTATTCTAAAATTCAAATTTTCATTATATAAAATCTAAACCCTTTTCCTTAACGTAGCACAAAATTCCTCAAGAGCTGATATCTGTATTTCTACTCTTTTGCCACTATTTCTACTTTCTAGATCTACTCTAGACACTATTTTTTTTTTTTTAGATTTTTTATTTTTTTATTTTTATTACAAAGTCAGATATACTGAGAGGAGGAGAGATAGAGGAAGTGGAGCTGCCGGGATTAGAACCAGCGGCCATATGGGATCAAGGCGAGGACCTTAGCCACTAGGCCACGCTGCCGAGCCCCTAGACACTATTTTTTAAACTATGTCATTTTCCTTCTAATTTCTCTAAGCCCCTCTTCTGCTTTTGGGTGTATTATTTCCATCTGCTACCTATCTTTTCCTTGTCTTCAGACTTCATTTCAGTACTATAATTTTTACAAACTTTTCTGATCGTCCCAAGCTAATTGTGGCCTTTCTTTGAGACACCATGGCAAACCACAGAATGTATACTTACATTATAGCGCTTAAAATTTCCCTATAAATATGCCTACCTTCCCAGCTTAAGGGTGCCTGGAAAGGAAGGGAGACTCCATGTTTAATTTATTATACCCAGTAATTAGAACACAGATATGCATGCAGAATTCATGAACTACTGCTTCTTTTTAAAATGTTTGCATATCTGATAACAAATTTATGTGGCACTGACAATATATTTACAGAGATTTACAAACAACTTTCACACACATAATTCCACATGACTCTCAGGGACACTTGTGTTTGGGCAGGCACATTTATTTTAACTCCACTTCACAAATGAAATAAAAGGTTCAGAGACAGAAAGTGGCTTCCCAAGGTGTTTTGACTAGTAAAGAGAGCAATATTTGAAAGTGAAGTCTTCAGAATGTTCCTCTGGAACCATGTGTCCCTATATCAACACAACGACACTTCTGAAAAAAATGAAGAAACATCCATCCAAGGGCTCCTCCCATAAAGACCTTCCAGTGACAGAAGTACTGACTGGCTACATGTTTTAAGGCAAGACTGATAAATTCAACAGCACCGCCTTCAACATTTCAAGCAACCTAATTTTCTTTGAATACAATACCCTTTTCTCAACATGGTTCCCTTTCCTGGCCTATTTTCGTTATGGTATTACCACCCTCTGGTGTTCAGACTTAAAAATTTTGTCACTGTTCTCTCATTGGACTCTTAGTCCTGATTCTTCAAATTTTCTCAGCTTTCTTAAATCTCCATTGTTGCAATGCCAGTTCAAATTCGCATCAGATTGTTCCCTAGCAAAATCTAAATAATCCCTACTTTCCCTACTGAAAAAGGAAAGCTAAATTATATACTATCAAAAAAAGAAATCAGGAAGTTTCCTAATGACTAAAAAACAAAAAAAAAACAAAATCCTGCATTTTTTCCCCAAAGCCTTTTTAATTCAGCCATTCTTAGTCTTTCGGTGTCATCCCAAATTTCCTCCAATCACGACTGCCCAACAGATAGATCCCTTAAAGAAAAGTAATCGGTTCTGTTGACTAAAAAAGCATAGCTAACTTGTTTCATTCCCAAGCAACACTTACTGAATATATATTTATTATATATATCCATATGCATTACTAATTACATAATATAGAAATGTATATACTTATTCAATATGTTCAATATGTTAGCCTCAATATTATTTAGAATCTGTGTGAAATCTGGTTTCTCTCGTTCCCTTAATGATGCCTTGGTCTTTCTTCCCTTACTTTTGTTCCATTAATCACCTAACTAGATACTCTAACTTGTCCCCCTCTAATAATTTGCTCTACACAATACCACAAACTGCTATCAAAACCCAAACTATAGGGTCACTATTCTGCTTAAAATCCTTTGATAATAATTACGGTTAGTACTACTGGTTAAACATTTATCAGGCAGCAGGGTATATATTTCACATGTACTGTACCCATTAATCCTCCAAAAACCCAAAAGATGGCCTTTTAAATTCTATTTTACAGATGAGAAAATCTGTCCACAAAATGCTATTTAGTGGTAGAATCAAGCTTGAAACCCAGGCATTCTGACTCTATAGTTTGTCTCTCCACTCATCCAGAAGCTCCAATACTTACCAGCTCAAGTTTCAGCTCCTCAACTTGGTATACGAAAGGATCCCTTCCAACTTCATCTCCTGCCACTCCTTGCCTAACACTTGACATGCTTTTTCAAACTCCATGCCCCTATGTGCCTGTTTTCTCTACTCCAACCCTGCCTTCTATCCTGAGAATTCTAACCCTTCAAGGACTACTCAAAACCTTACCAAATCATTGATGCTTTCTCTAAAAGTTAAGAATAGTTGCTTCTCTTGTTCCAATAACACTTCATACCTAATTCACCTCGTTTTTTTACATATCTTCCCCTCTCCCACTTGGTTGTCAGCACTCCAGAGAATCTTCATAACATCCTTTCAATATTATATTTTCATGTCTGGTACAAAGCAGATACTCGATAAACACTGCATAAAGCTCGGCACTGATGTAACAGGTTAAGCAGCTCCCTGCAATGGCAATAGTCATACATGTACAACTTTGCATCCTTGCTGTTCCACTACCAACCCAGCTCTCTGATAATGAGCTTGGGAAATGCAGTTGATGACGAACCAAGTAGCCGGGCCTCTGGTATCAACAGGGAAGATCTGGATTCATTTTCAGGGTCTCAGCTTCAACCTGGCCCAGCCACGACCATTGCAGCCATTTGGGGGAGTGAATTAGTGGATCCATCTCTCTTAACCACCCACCTCCTGCTTCTGTAATGTTTCAGAAATAAATAAATAGATCTTTTGAAAATAAAGTTGCAGGGGCCAGATTTGTGGCATAACAAGTTAAGCAATGCCAGCATCCCTTACGGGCAGTAAACCAATGGATGGAAAATTTATACGTACCTCCCTCTGCAACTGTACCCTTCAAATAAATAACATAAATGAAAAGTTTCAAAAATAAATGGTCCCATTCTCTGCCTTGCTCAATCAGACTCAGCCTGTAAGGTCTGTTTCCTCCCATACAAACCCTTCCCAGATCACTCCTTCCCTCAAGTCATCACTACTTCCGCTGAATTCAAACTGTGGCAACCTGGCAATCATTCCACACATCCACACTTTCTGAATAATTATTAACTTTTCATGAATACTTATTTCCTCAGGACCAACAGAACCTTTTACACTTCCATTCTCTTTCTACAGTTCCTAAACAAATATTTTTTTAGATGTTTGCTATTTGATTACTTGAATGTTCAAAAATAAATCCTACATGCAAAAATTCCAAATTAGCTTTAGTTTATTTCATATCTATATACAAACATTCTTATAAAGATTTAATTTATTTGAAATGCAGAGTAATAGAGAGGGAGGAGGAGGGGGAGAGACAGAAAGAGGTCTTCCACCTGCTGGTTTACTCCCCAGTAGCCGCCTGGGCCAGGCAGAAGCCAGGGATGGGTTTCTTCTTGGTTTCCCACGTGGGTACAGGGGCCCAAGCACCTGGGCTGTCTTCCACTGCTTCCCCAGGTGCATTAGCAGGTAGCTGGGTCAGAAGAGAAGCAGGACTTGATCCAACACCCATACGGGATGCATGTTCCACAGACAGTGGTTTTGGTTTTAACTGTTGATGCCACAACATCAGTCGCTAAACATTTTTGTGTTAGAAGTGAAGTCATACTGTTAGCACTAAAACACAATTGGTAAATCAAAGTTCTTTAAACAAACTTTCCCTTCACTTTTGCCAGTTCATTCAGCAGCTCTGGAACCTGAAGCTTTTGCTTCACTGCTGAGCAACTGTATGTCCTGCGTGGCATTTTCCTTCTAAAAGAACTTATTACCATGTGTGTTCCCCCACCCCCTGCACATGATATGCTGATCCTTCACTTTCTCCAGGACACATGGCACTGAAGACATAATATGGTTAACAGATTAATGGGGGAGGGTGGAAAAGTTATTTTCAAAATACTTTTACTTTATACAGATACGTATCTTCTCACATAGAAAAGCACACAAAATAGATTTTGTGAACAAAAAACTTAAATCAAACTGCTATAAATTACAATGAAACAGAACTAGCACCGTAACCTAAGGTAAGGCCTGTATGTATCACCTGAAAATCTATAACAAAAATAAGCAGTCCTACTAGAGCTAAGGTACTGGAAAACACTTTCAGTCAAATGACCTCAGATTTATAAGCAATGTGGCTGACAACATATCGTACAAAAACCTAAGGTTGCCCATCAGAAACATCAGGTTAAAACGATACATAAAAAAATAAATCTTAAAAAAAAATCACACACACTCAAACTTTGGTTCAACCTGAAAGTCTGGTAATATAATACAGGAAGCAGGAAAAAATGTTCAGTGTATAAGAAAATGATTCACTGTAGATGCTAAAAACGAATATATACACAGAATAGACAATGCTAAGTGGTAAGTTAATTTTTGTTTCAAGACCAAGAGAGTTGGTGCGGATTCTGAGATTCAGAGTGGTATGACAACATCTCATACTAGCTACCCTATTGCAATCCAACTTCTTGTCAATGAATCTCAGGAGGCAGCCATTGGTGCCCAAGGCTTGACCCCAGACCACTACATGGAAGATCTGGATGGAGTTCCAGACTTCCTGTTTCTGCTTGGCCAGGCCACAGCTATTTGGGGCATTTGGGAAAGGCACTCACTCAGACAGATCACACCTCTCTTTCTTTCCCTTTAACTTCATCACTTTGCCTTTCAAGTAGATGAAAGTAATTAATTTTTTTTTAAAAGCCTAACAAACTTGATAAATCTCCAGCAACAAAACAGTGTTACAAATTTGAGACTTGGTCTAGACAACAAAAAGTGTATTCTTAAAGTATCTAGGAAAATTAAGATCAAGTGAATTTTGGAGGGAAGGAAAGCAACACGCAAACATGGGATTTCATACTTTAATTAACCATGCCAATTCTTCTGCTGTGACAGAAAAGCACATATGCATACATAATGAGATATATTTTCTAGATTATTTCCATTTTCATTCCTTACTTCGTTAAAGAAGAGAAAATACTTAACGAAACATAGTTAAAAGCGTATATATCATCTCATCTGAATCATTTGGCTACATCAATCTTTAAACAGAAAACATGCCCTGAACCAGTAGCTGGAGTGGATCCAGAAAAGAATTTAAATAGAGGGCAGCACTGTAGAGCAGAAAGTTAAGATGCTGTGTGTGCCACTATTACCCCACACTCCTGTACTGGTCTACTCTGTTTCCAATCCCACCTTCCTGCTAAAGCCTCTGGAAGTCAATGGAAGATGACTCAAGTATGAGCCCCTGCTACCCACTGGGAGATGCAGAAGGAATTCTAGGCTCAAGGCCCTGGCCTTCCCCAGCCCCGCCATTGCAGCCATTTGAGAACTGGAGCAGTACATGGGATATCTGTCTTCCCCTTTCAGTTACTCGGCCATTCAAATAAGTCTTTTAAAAAATAATTTACTAAGAAACCTAATCATCCATAATAAGTGATAGGAGCTTACCACTAATAGTTTTAGTGACCAATTTATCTCATACAGTATTCAAAGCTTCCAGTTTCCAAACAGTAAATTTCAGGGATCTGATTTTAAATATAGATAAAATCTCTATAATTTTGAAAATACATGTGCCCATGAAATGTAAGCCTTCTGACTAGAAGTACTGAGGATGAAATCTAGATACGGTAAAGAAATGCTCCAGGGAGTGAAGTACTACTTGCACACAATGTCAACAACAGTCTCCATGCTCCTAACATGAAATGGTACAGATGCAAAACCAGCACCACAACCAGCACCACATCCTGCACTTAACACTGGACTTTAACCAGCTGAACCAGAGTGGTCGATTTTCTTCAATCAGGACTAGAGGGGTCAATCTTCTTCAGACAATCCGGTTCTCTATCACCCAATGTAACATTATGATGCAATTACTCAACTTCTTGGCAAAAAGCTTAAAGGCGAAATTTAAAAGTCGCTCTGAATCCACAGGAAAGGTGAGTGCCCCATCACTGAACAGGAAGCTACTGGACTCCATGAAGAGTGAAAAGGAGTTATCATTCTACACACTATTTCTAAACACATGGCCCAGATCAAGCATTCAAAGCAGCGAACAACTTCCCTAAGGAAATAAAGCTGCCTCCACCAAGCGCATAACCATGCGCTGTACATAATTCTACTTTTCTGTACCATCAAGCTCCCTTCCTGTTTAAGTCAATAACTTCCATTCCATCCCAAAAAACTGCTCATATGACTGTGTTTCAGACTCATAACTCAGGCCCTAAACGAATCTATCTGCCTTATGCTTGGAATCTTATTTTTACTTCATTAAAGCAGAACAGAAAAAATTACCATACATATGACAAGACACAAGAAGATGCACCAGCACCAGGCTGATGAAACTTCCTGTTCAGGAATGTGATTGGTTATTCCGTCTGACAGGGAAAAGCACCCAGGGAAATGAACACACAGCACAGAGACAGGACAGTCAGGAAATGAAGAGGCAGCCAACGTTCCCTGTTTCCACCCCTAGAAAACTCCAGGACTTCTTGAGAGAGTGAAGACCTCAACTGTCACTTTTTTTTTTCTCTTTGGAAGAGATTTCTCATTCTAGCACCTGGCCTAACTGGCTCAACTACCAACTTCTAAAACAATCAAGATAAGCCTGGGCATGAATCAATGTTGGGAAGAATCCAAGGAAGCTCAGATTGAAATGTTTCAAAAATAATTTTTAAAAACACAAAGTTTTCTTGTTTGAAAACGTTTTCATGGGAACAATGGGTCAAGATAAAAAAAAAAAAAAAAGTCCTGCTCAAACCCTGCCAATGTATGTGAGAAAACATCACTTTAAAGATGATCTTGTGTGAAGTCAGTGTATTACAGACACTGAAACTCCTGCAATGATGTCAACTCCTTCATGCAGATTTACAGGCAAGACAATCACTTCGCAGGTGCGGGGAACTGACGGGCTCCCCCAGAGAGCTGCGCCCCACGCCACCCGGCTGCAGCTGCCCCACTCTAACCTGCCAACCTCTCCCAGGCTCCCAAGCGTCTAACTTCTCCCAGCAGGTGCGTGTGCAGAGGGAGGAATGCCTTCCAGCCAGCGTGGACAGCTCTTACTACCTTTTCCTCTCCACGATGGTTTTCACATATTTCTTCTTTGTATACTGCTTTTCATTCCCACTCTGCACTTGCAGAAGCCATAGGCCCCCAAAGACCGCCTCACCCCTGTATCCTCGTCCTATACCCTACGCACCCACCTCCTGCCCCCAATTTCTTGCGGGATGGGCACCCTGCGGCGGGCGCTGGCTCGGGGCGCGGACTGTCACGGGGGGCCGATCGCCCCGGGCTGGCCCGGGAGAGCAGCTGTCGTGCAGCAGGAAGCTCGGAGCGCGAAGCCGAGCTCCGCGCTGTCGGGCCGAGCAGGGGCGAGGGGCTCGCGGGCGGCGGCGGCCTCACCCCCGGCCCGGGAGCTCGCCCAGCCCAGCAGGGGCCCGCCCAGGGGCCACTCCCCGAGGGAGGCAGCCAGTCACTCGCCCGCCCTTCCGGGCCCGCTCCCGAGGGGACGGTCTCCCGCCCTCACACTCCTCACACTCCTCACACACATACACCGCTCAGCAGGCCAGGCCCCCAGGGCTTCGTCCACCTCTCACCTTTGACGACGCGGTCAGCCCCGGGAGGGGGCGGCGGGGGCGGGGGTGGGGGCGGTGCGGCCCGCGCCGGCTCCGGGGCAGCCATGCTGGGCCCGGGGCTCGGCTAGGCGCTAGGCCGGGCGGGGTTTGGGGGCGGGGGCGGCGGCTACCAGAGCCGAGCGGCGGCCCCGCCGGGGAACATGGCGGACCCTCTTTCCCTACAGAGGGGCTGAGACCGGCATGCACCGCGCGGGCGGGGGCGGGGGCGGGGCCGGCTCTAGGGACGTGGGCAAAATTACTGAGGCTAGGAGAGACACAGAACGAGGCCAAGGGATCAGGTTGAAATTTTTTGCGTCCATAGGCAAAAAAGAGCGTGAGGGGCCAGGGACGGTTGCCTGAAGTTGGTTGCCCTGATAAATGAAAGCAAGGGAACACGCCACCGGCTGCCATGAACCTCCTCGTAGAATGGGGAGAGGTGATTAAATTTCAGAATCGTGCTGGTGACAGAGCACTCAGTGCTATCCCAACATATCTACCGGATCTGAGTACTAAAGGGTTGACGGGACAAGACAATGGGAGACATGATAGGTTCTAGAGAGCCCAGAAGGGACCCATTCAAAATGGAGTTTAGAAAAAAACTCTGGCCCTTGTGCTTAAGAGTCTGGAATTGTCAAGACTCTGAAGGCGACGCAGCCGGAGCAGGCTAGGCTTTAAGAGTTAATATCAAAACAGATAAAGGGGAAGTGTGAGGATGACACCACCAGATGTCCAGATAAGCAGAATTCACCTCAAGAAAGACACAGCCTCCTGCTAGATTTTTTTCAGATGCAGGAGAAAAGTAGAGGAGTAACTGGGACATTGGAAATGGATTCCTAATTTCTGTGCACACACAATCTGCCTGGGGGAACTTATGGAAGCTTTCAAGACCAGGGTGGCTGATGGCATTCAGGGACAAGAACTGACAGCTGAAGGAGAAACTATTGGAAGAATGTGAGTATGACATAATAGGAGGCGGCATATCCCTTAAACTAGCAAATCCCTGAAAGCAGGAGCATTGGGGTCAGAGAAGAGCCGCCAGCATCTATGTATGAATGTACTCTAGGAAGTTTGTGGAGGGGTGGGCATTTGGCACAGCAGAGAAGTTGCTGCTGGGGACCCCAGGTGCCTACCGCAGGTCCCAGCTACTCTGTTTCCGATCCAGCTGCCCATGCGCTGCCTAGGAGGTGACAGGGAGACCCAGTGGAGTTCCAGGGTCCAAGATCCGGCCTGGCCCAGCCGTGGCTGTTAAAGGAATGGAAGGAGTGAACCAGTGGATGGGAGATCTGTTTGCTTCTCTGTTTCTCTGCCTTTCAAATAAAGTGGGGGGTGGAATGCTTACAGAAAAATGGAATTAAGATTATTTGGGTGCAGAAGTTTTTTCCAATATCGGGCCAGCATCTTAACACATCAAATTAAGCCAGCACCTGAGACACCAGCATCAAATCTGAGCACTGGGGGCCTGGCACCACAGTGTAGCAAAGTGGCTGACCATGGTGCCAACACCACGTATGGATGCCACTTTAAATCCTAGCTGCTCTATTTCTGATCCAGCTCCTTGCTAATGTGCTTGGAAAAGCAGCAGATGACTGCTCGACTGCTTGGGTCATACACCCACATGGGAGACCCAGAAGAAGCTCCTGGCTCCTGGATTCAGATCTGCACAGCTCTAACCATTAAAGCCACTTGGGGTGTGAACTAGTAGCTGGGACATCTCTGTCTCTTATGTAACTCTGCCTTTCAGATAAGAAATAAATCTTTAAAAACATATGTAAGTATTGATTCAAGTCCTAGCTGCTCTACATCCAGTCTAGTTCCCTGCTAATACACCTAGGAAAATTTAAGCTGGCCAGCTGTTTGAGCCCTTGTCACACATCTGGGAGACCCAGTTGGATTTCTAAGCTACTGGCTTCAGCCTAACCCAACCCTAGTTGTTGTGGCCACATGGCGAGTGAATCAGGAGATGGAAAATTCCACTTGCTCTGTCCCTTCATCATTCTGCCTTTTAAATAAATAAATCTTCAAAAAGAAAAACTGCTTAAAATATGCATTTTTTTATAATGTAAAATTTCTACAAACTTTCTGAAGACTATTTGTGGGCATGGAATTAAGAATTTTTGCACCAAAATTAACTTATCTTTTAATTCAATTTTTTCCACAAACTTTAAAAATTGCTTTTGATTCTTGATGGTGAAGGATCCAAGTAGGACAGACTCATCCTCTTGCTCAAATAAAACATGCAGTGAATACGCTGATAATGTTCGGTGATAATTAGACAAGCAAGAGTCCACAGGTCTAGGCTCTGGCACTATAGCCTAGCAGCTAAAATCCTCACCTTGAACGTGTCGGGATCCCATATGGGCACTGGTTCTAATCCCAGCGGTCCCGCTTCCCATCCAGCTCCCCACTTGTGGCCTGGGAAAGCAGTCAAGGACGGCCCAAAGCCTTGGGATCCTGCACCCGCGTGGGAGACCTGGAGGAATTCCTGGCTCCTGGCTTCGGATTGGCTCAGCTCCAGCTGTTGCGGCCTCTTGGGGAGTGAGCCATCAGACATGAGATCTTCTCTGTCTCTCCTCCTCTCTGTGTATCTGCCTTTCCAATAAAAATAAATCTTTTAAAACAAAAACAAAAAGGCATCCAGAGGTCTCAAAGAGCAACTTTCTACCTCTTCTTGGTGTCAAAGACCCTGAGAGCTGGGGTAAGAGGGAAGCACAAAGGGAACACACTGAGTAACTTCAGAGGGGAGGGGCTCTCAGGAGGGAAGCAGGGAGAAGCAGGGAAGCTCCCCAGGAGAAAGGAAATGGGGGGGGGTGGTCATGGGAAGAGAAAAAGAAAGGAACAGGTGGCACATCACAACCTGTAAGAGAGGGAAGATGCCAAACGTACATAGGTTTGCAGGTAGTTTGTGGGGGGTTCAAGCCCCAAGAAATCTCCCTAAGGAATGGAGGAAGGAGCTAAATGATGTGTTGTGTACTGAGTACTTCTGGCAGGAAAGGGATAGGAAATACACTTTCAGCAGTAATGACGGGAAAAGACACTCTATTTTAGGGCCCACTAACTCTCACCTTGAGTGTGTATTTTTCAGTTGCTCTGGCCCCTCACTTTCACTCCAATCAAAAGCCACTTCATTTATACATCCAGGCTTCCACACCCGCAGTAAAAAAGACCAAGAGCATACAAAAGGGAAGAATAACAAGGGATTAAATAGAACTATCTTATAGATTTATTAATGAAAAATACTTTACAAAAAACAGTATGTTTGGCCCTAAAATAGTTCAGCTGACTCTGAGGGTTTACAACGGCGACTGAGCAGTGGCAGTGATGGCTCTGCTGCTGACAGGAGGGTGTGTTAGTGTGCCTGACTCCATCTGTTCAGAAGGGCAAATGTTATATTGGCAGCTCTGCATTCCAAGTTTAAGGTGTAGGAAGACAGGGAAGGTAGAGAGGCCATAACTCCCGGGCAGGTGGGCTGTCCTGAAGGATGTGGTAGCACTAGAACCTCAGGGTTACATATCTCTCTAAGGATAGAGCTGAGAAGAGAAAGGGTCAGGTAGGTGGGACAAAGAAAGAATGTACGTTGGGAACACAGTAGGGGAACAGGTAATGATGGCTTAGGTGAAAGTGGGCAGATAGAATATCCAGGGATAAAATAATGACAAGACCCCAAGGAATGGCTAGTGTCATGAGTAATATTATAGATTAATCTTTAAAGTGACTCAAAGTCTTACACAGCAGCTGCTTCCTTTTGCTAGGGGACATGGGAGTTGGAATTTCAAATATCTTTTGTTAAAGAGCCAGGTCTCAAGTTTAAAGCTTCCTGGCATTCTTAGGAGAAATTGCCAGTTCTTGGTTGAGGTGAGAATGGCACAATCCTGGCAAGGATGCAGGGTACCCTCTGTGCCTCACTAGAAAGGGGTGGCCCCAGGGAAGGGCAGCGGTGACCCTTACCACCTACTGTGCTGCAGGGCTCTAGCCCTGTTCTGTTCTCTTCCTGGTGTATCTGTGAGAACAAACAGAAACCCTTCGGCCCCTCTCCTCCGGTGTGCAGATTGCGAAGCATAACTGCTTTGCCTCCAGTCGTCATCTGGTGGCATATCTACTCTTCGAGGACCAGGGGCTCGGAACCCGGGAACAGGACCCGCATTCCAAGCTGACCTCAGGGGTACATGAAGACTGCTGGATGGTGAGGACACAGGGGGAATGACAGGAGGCAGGGAGGGTGAATGGAAAAGATCTCCCCAGGACTGAGCGTGAGGAACCTGTAGGCCCTGGCTTCTTTCTGGTAGTGTGGCAGTGTAGGTTAGCTGAGGCTTGTGCTCAGCAGTAGTCAGGAATGTGGCCTCTGCACGCTGGTTGGTCTTGGCCCAGGGTCCCCAGGAGGCATCTGCTCTGGAGCGATGGGGGAGGCTCCTGTAGTTCAAAGTCCTTCCTGTGTACTTGACCCCTTGGGAAGCTTCACCCCTGTCACACACAGCCAAAAACTGGTGGACACTCCTCGAAGTTCCTGCGGAGAGAAAAGAACCCAAACACTGAGCACCTTCAAAAAGCCATTTTCTTTCCCAGAGGACCATTCCTGGCTACTCTGCCCCCTCCCCATTCCTCCAAGAGCATACACACAAGGGAAAAACATACATTTTTTACATTTGATTTCATTTAACACATTTTTACATAAAAATTTTTCTTACCTCCAACCTGGGCAAGTGAAACCAATCTCCAGATGCTGTCACACTTTTTCCTTGCTCCACTATAATGCTTCCTCTCTCTTTCTCTCACACACACACACACACACACACACACACACACACACACACAAACTGCTTCCTAATATAACAAATGTTTTCTCTCCCATTATAAAAACGTTGCTGCTACTAGAGCCACCATTCTTTATCATTCTTTCTTTACAATAGAGATCTCTTAATGCCCAGTCTGAGGTCTCTTCTTGCATTTCACATCCCTTCTAACAGATATACAGTAGGGAATGCCTTTTCTATACATTTATTAAGCCTTGATGTTACTGGCATCTTGGGCTCTAATTCTTTGTGGGGGTAGCAAAAGAATGACTTGTGTTCTGCATGATGTTTAGCAGCACCCTGGATACCAGTAGTACTTGCTCTTTCCCTTTTAGAACACTGTAGCTTCAGCTCATGATGGGGGAAATACAGAACATCTTGCCATGAAAAGTCAATGCCAGAAGGATGCTACCCACCTTCCATACGACTGTCTGGGCCTGTACACATGGTACAAGACCCCACGTACAAGGTGTTTTCAAATCTCCCAACTGCTGCTTCTACTCCTCTACCAGGGGCAGAGAACCTCTCTTCTGCCAAGGGCCCTTTGAATATTGACATCATTTGTGGGTCATACAAAATTATCAAGTTAAAAATCATGCCGCTGTAAATACATTGATCGTTGAGTCGCACCTGTGTTTGCCCTGGCAGAGCCAGATCACATGATTCACAGGCCTCATAGGCCCAACATCCACCACCCTTGCAGACGTAGGCCACTCCTTAGCTGACACTCAGTGGATGGAAGAGAGAGCTGGCTGACGGAGATGGTACTTCTCTGCTTGTGGTGGCAGGCGGGGGAGATCCCACAGACTGGATATTATCTCTGTGTTGGTCACTTATAATCTTATCCTATCATTACTGAAGCAGTTATTTCTCATGAATAGACAGCTACCAGAGGGTGCTGTTGTAGACCCTCTGGTCTAAGAACCATGGTGTCTAAGAAATTACTTAATCATAATTCATCTAGATCAACACTTAAATCTTAAAAGCATAATTGATAGCCTCAGATCATACCCTTTTTTGGGAACTCCAGGTCCCAAAATGTATACTAATTTGATCATCAGAGGCTCCTGGCATGTATTTGTAAATGTTAGATTGGGCAGGAAGTTACCTGGGGATCTATGGGGCTCCCCTGCCATGCTGGGCATCAGGACATCTGGGGACAGGAACTGTGGTTGGGGAGGGTAGAGTTGGGGACCAAGGAGACACACAGGAGGGTCATGGATGACAGGGAGGGAAGAGGAGCTGGAACAACGGTGCCAAGTTTCCAAAGGCTTTTTCCGCATGTTTGATGAATCCTTATAATGAGACAAGACAAAAAAACAGAGATGATGATTAACAAATAGCAGGATGTGGTTGGGCAAACACAGTGAGGCAAGCAAAAGGAAATGGAGGGAACCAGAGCACAAATACACCTCATTCTGGAGAGGGACCCAACCTACTTAGTAACTATCTCCGTCAGCCCTTCTAGGAAACCAAACCTGAGCTCCTCCTCTTTTAACCAGTCTTCCTCATATCCCTCCCCACCAAGCCCAACCATTCAGGTCCTTAGCAAACACTTCAAAGCTGACTGCAATAGATTTACAGAGTGAGACAGAAATTAAAAATGAAGAAGAAATCAGAGACATCATAGAAAACTCCCTACAGAGTACAGAACAATATTATACTTTTAAAAGATTTATTTATTTTTATTGGAAAGTCAGATATACAGAGAGGAGAGACAGAGAGAAAGATCTTCTATCTGCTGATTCACTCCACAAGTGGCCACAATGGCCAGGGCTGAGTCGATCCAAAGCCAGGAGCCTGGAGCCTTTTCCAGGTCTCACATGTGGGTGCAGGGTCCCAAGGTTTTGGGCCATTCTCAATTGTTTTCCGAGGCCACAAGCAAGGAGCTGGATGAGAAGTGGAACATCCAGTACATGAACCAGCACCTATATGGGGTCCCAGCACATGCAAGATGAGGACTTCAGCCACTACACCACCGCGCCGGGCCCTATACATGTTTTGACAATGGAAAACTAAAATGTACTTGCTTAAATGCAGAACACTGGGTCAACAGATTACACCATTATCTTTCTTGCCAATGCCAGAATCTACAGTGTCCTCTTTGCTTCTCAAGTTTGCATTCACTAATGCTATGATTTGCTCCATACAATATTAGTTACTCATTTTGTGGTAAAGACTCACAAATATTGTCTTTAATATCTGGAAATCTAATGTCTAAAATGGAAAAAAAATTCCTCCTAGCACCACAGTTTTCTGAAGCTCCAAGACTCAAATAGGAGCATTGCCCTTGATCTCCTACTTGCACCCAAAATAGTTTGTGACCAAATACTTTCATTTCTACCTAAAGACTTTGACCCACCTGCAGTGGGGCAGCAGGGTTCAGTCTCATATTCCTAGATCTTAGCCACTCCCTCCTTAGGATGGACAGTAAGCTCTTGTGTGAGATGGCACTTCTGATTCTTCTCACGAACCATCTTCCACCCCCGGATGATTTTATGTTTTAAATTTCTTTATGCTTCTCAAACACACAAACTCATGAAAGGGCTTTCAAATTTATTATTTATATTACTGTGAATGTTCTTCCCACAGCTCAAACCTTCATTCTACCAGGTTCTCTGATAAAATGTCACTTCTGGAAAACTAATGTTCCCCACTACCTGAACGCAATTAACTCCAAGCAACACGCGGATGGCCTAGCAATTAAGATGGCCATATTTGAGCCTGGCACAGTGGCCTAGTAGCTAAATCCTCACCTTGCAATAACCCATATGGGCTCCAACTCCCACCCAGCTCCCTAACTGTGGCCTGGAAAAGCAGTGGAGGACGGCCCAAAGCTTTGGGACTCTGCACCCACGTGAGAAACCTCAAAGAAGTTCCTGGCTTCAGATCAGTTCAGCTCCAGCCGTTGCGGCCACTTAGGGAATGAACCAGCAGATGGAAGATCTTCCTCTCTTTCTCTTCTTCTCACTGTAATTCTGCCTTTCCAATTAAAATAATAATAATAATAAATAAACCTTTAGAAAAAAAAATGGCCATATTCTGGGCCAGGACAGTGGTTCAAGAGACTAATCTGCCTATGGCACTGGCATCCAGTATGAGCAGCTGGTTCTAGTTTCTGCTGCTCCACTTCCATTCCAGCTCCCCAGTTATGGACTAGGAAAACAGCAGAGGATGGCTCAAATCCCTACATCCACGTAGGAGATCCAGAAGAAGCTCCTAGCTCCTGACTGAATTACTTCAGCTCTGGCTGCTGCGACCACTTGGGGAGTGAATCAGCAGATACAAGATCATTCTCTCTCTCTCTCTCTCCCCCTCCCTTCCTTTCTTCCTCCCTGTGTGTGTGTGTGTGTGTCCTTCTATGAACTTGCCTTTCAAATAAAAATAAATAAATCTAAAAAAAAAAAAAAAAAGATGGGAATCTGGCAGTGTGGTAGTCTAGCAGCTAAAATCCTCACCTTGAATGTGCCAGGATCCCATATGGGTGCCAGTTCTAATCCCAGCAGCCCCACTTCCCATCCAGCTCCCTGCTTGTGGCCTGGGAAAGCAGTCGAGGATGGCCCAAAACCTTGGGACCCTGCACCTGCATGGGAGACCTTAAAGAAGTTCCTGGCTCCTGGCTTCGGATCAGCTCAGCTCCAGCCATTGAGGTCACTTGGAGAGTGAAATCAACAGACAGACGATCTTCCTCTCTGTCTTGCCTCCTCTCGATAATTTTGACTTTGCAATAAAAAAAAAATAAACAAATCTTTAAAACAATAACAAGATGGCCATATTTCACATGAAAAGTGTCTGGGTCCTATTAGAGCTGCATCCAGCCGCCTACTGATACAGATAGTGCAAGGCAGCGTGGATAGCTTCAATAGCTGGTGTCCTGATACCCACAAAGAAGACTAGACAGAGTTCCCAGCAGCTGCAAGCTCTGAGCCAGCCTCAGGTGTCGGAGTCATTCAGGGATTGAAAAGTATATGGGAGCTCTATATAGCTCTCTGTATCTTCCAAATAAATAAATATTTTAAGATTTAGCCCTGGAGCTGGCATTGTGGTATAGCATGTAAAACCACCAACTGTGATGCTGGTATCCCATATGGGAGCATTCATGTCCAGCTATTCCACTTATAATCCAGCTTACCACTAATGACCTGAAAAAACAGCAGCAGAAGACTCAAATGTTTGGCTCCTGACGCTTATGCAGGAGATCCCAGGTGAAGCTCTTGACTCCTGGTATCGGCCTGACCCAGCCCAGCCATTGCAGCCATCTGGAGAGTGGCTCACTGCATGGAAGATCTTTCTCTCTGTCTTTCCATTTATTTCTGTAACTCAAATAAATAAAAATCCTTTAAAAAAAGAGTTTAGGCTAGCCTGAGAAAAGCCACTATTAAATATTTTTTTAAAGATTTATTTTATTTTTATTGGAAAGTCAGATATAGAGAGAAGAAGAGAGACAGAGAGGAAGATCTCCCATCCGCTGCTTCATTCTCCAAGCGACCACAATGGATGGAGCTGAGACAATCCGAAGCCAGGAGCCTGAAGCTTCTTCTGGACCTCCTACAAGAGTCAGGGTCCCAAGGCTTTGGGTCATTCTCCACTGCTTTCCCAGGCCATAAGCAGGGAGCTGGATGGGAAGTGGGGCTGCTGGGATTAGAACTGGTGCCCATAAGGGATCCTGGCACGTGTAAGGCGAGGACTTTAGCTGCTAGGCTACCGTACTGGGCCCCACTATTAAGTCTTTACTCTTTTTTTCCTGCCTTGTTTTATCTTTCTTTGCCATAATTACCACTGCCTGAGGTTGTGTCATTTGTTTTTTATTATCTTTCTCCTCTTGCAGAATTTATTTCTTTTCGCTATCTCCAGAATTGGTTGCTGGCATCATAGCGCATCAGATTAAACTGCAGCTGATGATGCGACCAGCCCACATGAGCACCAGTTTGAGTCCTGGTTGCTGAGATCTATTAAGATGGAAGGCAGAACTACACAGAAAGGGAGGGAAGGTGAGAGGGAGAGAGAGAGATAGAGATAGAGGGGGAGAGAGAGAAAAAAAGAAATAGAAATCTTCCAACCATTGGTTCACTCCCGAAATGTTCAAAATGGTTAAGGCTGGGCCAAACCAAGCCAAAAGTCTGGAATTCCATTTGGGTCTCCCACATTAGTGGCCAGAGCCTATGGACATGGGCCATTTTCTGTTGCCTTCCCAGTGACATTAACAGGAAACTGGATGAGAAGCAGAGTAGTTGAGACTCAAACTGGCACCCTCATGGGAAACTGGTGTTGCAGGCAGCAGCTGAATTGCCTGTACCACAATGCCAGCCCAGATCCTCAAGTTTTAATTTCAAACTCATAAGTCTCATATGAAAGAAAGCCTACCAGATATCTCCCCTCATAAGTCTCATATGAAAGAAAGCCTACCAGATATCTCCCCTCACATTAAATATACCCAAAACTGAAAGTACACATTATCTGAAATACATTGTTACAAAGTCATAAAACATGAGAATCAACCTTGGTTCAAATTGAGCCAAGAAGGCGCCATGACCCATCGGCTCTTCAATGTCTGCGTCTCTGTGCCCCTCTAAACTTCTTCTTTTTTTTTTTTTTAAAAGATTTATTTTATTTATTTTTATTACAAAGTCAGATATACTGAGAAGAGGAGAGTTAGAGAGGAAGTGGAGCTGCCGGGATTAGAACCAGCAGCCATATGGGATCAAGGCGAGGACCTTAGCCACTAGGCCACGCTGCCGAGCCCTAAACTTCTTCTTAAGACATACAGGGCTCTGGGCCCGGTGGCGTGGCCTAGCGGCTAAAGTCCTTGCCTTGAAAGCCCCGGGATCCCATATGGGCGCCGGTTCTAATCCCGGCAGCTCCACTTCCCATCCAGCTCCCTGCTTGTGGCCTGGGAAAGCAGGAGAGGACAGCCCAATGCATTGGGACCCTGCACCCGCGTGGGAGACCCGGAAGAGGTTCCTGGTTCCCGGCTTCGGATTGGCGCGTACCGGCCCGTTGCGGCTCACTTGGGGAGTGAAACATCGGACGGAAGATCTTCCTCTCTGTCTCTCCTCCTCTCTGTATATCCGGCTTTCCAATAATAATAAAATCTTTAAAAAAAAAAAAAAAAAAAAAAAGACATACAGGGCTCTCTCTATTGACCATGATCTGATCCCTTATTTATATTCTTTCCAATCTCAATGGTCAACACACTTCATTATTTCCCCTTACTGGACTCAAATCCCAGCATAACAAATGAGCATATAATTTAGTTAATATATGCTTCAGATCCCTTTACCTGCTACATACTTTTTTTTTTTTTAAGATTCATTTTCATTTGGCATCAGAGCTGTGGCTCAACAGACTAATACTCCAACTTCAAGTGCCAGCATTCCATATGGATGATAGCTGGAGTCCCAGCTGCTCTACTTCCCATCTAGCTCCCTGCTTATGGCCTGGGAAAGTAAGGAAGAATGTCCCAAGTCCTTGGGAACCTTCATCCATGTGGGAGACTCAGAGAAAGCTTCTTGGACCGATCAGCTCAGCTCTGGCAATTGTAACCATTTGGGAAGTGAACCAGCAGATGGGAAATCATGCCCTCTCTGTCTCTCCTTCTCATGGTCACAAAAGCCAGGGCTTTCATAAACCTACAGATTATGGTTTAGTGTCATATAGAAAATCTCAAGAAGGGAGATTTTATTTTTTTTAATTTATTGTAATATTTCCACAAATCTATGTATTTGAGAGGCAGAAAGACAGTATGGAAGAGAGAGAAAGCCCCCATCTACCAGCTCACTTCTCAAATGCCAGCCAACAGGGAAGCAATGGTGGAGGGTAGGTTGGCAGGCAGGGACAGGCTAAAGGTGGGAGCTGGCAAATCTCATGATCCCAGGTCTCTCATGCAGGTGGCAAGAACTCCAGGACTTGAGCCTACATTAACAGAAATCTGGACTCAGGAGCCAGAACCACGTACTCCAGTGTGGGACAGAGACATCCCAACTGATGTCCTGCCCACTTGGCCAAAGACCTGCACTCAGCAAGATGTTAAAACTCCTTTTCTTGCTACTGCACATGCTTCACACACACTGAACCCCACTCAAACAAATACTGGGGAGGAAAAAGTAAAACAATACATCACCCTATTTCTTCCCTTCTTCCTTTGATTAATACATCTGCGTGCTGACCCAATCAGAAGCTTCTGCTTCTCCGATTCCCTCAAGGCTATTAAGAATCCTTTCAAAAGTGCGACAGGAAAGAAACATGCCTCTGGGTTCCAGTTAAATGCATGTAAACAAAATAACTACAGGGTCCTCATGCTGCTGAGTGCACATGGCAACAACCTTCCATTTCTCCCTGCTCCTGAATCTGGCACTGTATATTTACCTAGCAAGGATGAGAGCGACCTGAATGGAGAGACCCTAATTCTACTTACAATCCTGTGGGAAGAGACTGGAGCCTCCTCCCTCTCTGAGACAACGGTGCCACTGAGACTGCGTGAGATGCGGCGAAAGTTCTCTGCACTGTACTGTTCATCCTCCCCACACTCCCTGCTGAGGCCTCGGCAAGCGGCAGCCTTCAAACACACAGACACATACAAGCAGACACATAACACCAGATCTGACATTCTCCCACAGACTGTCCTCAGGGATCTGGGAAGAAGAGGGGAAGACTTACAGGTAAATGGCTGCGTTGGGTGTATTTGAAAAGCAGGGACCACATAGCAAACCCCTCTCCTTCAAAGAAACCCAAACTTAGGTCTGTTCTCTTTCGATAGCTCCACATGACCATGCCTGTGCCTTACCACCAACCTGACCTCCGCACTTCTTTCCCCCACAACACCCAACCCCCGATTCCCAGGTCCGGACCTGCAGCACCCAAGGCTGATACCTGAGCCGCAGGTGCTGTGCTGGCTTCGTGAGGACGCAGCTCCATTTCTGCTGTTGGGGTCTTGGAGAGACCAGGACCGGGGGCAGAGTGAAGCCTCCTTCGCATGCCATCGGCAGAGCCTGAGATGGAAAGCAAATGGAAACTGAAGCCGTTGTCTATCAGGGTGTCAACTAAGAGCACACCAACACGGGCTCAGCAGTTCGTAATCACCCAGTGACAGCTACACATCCCTGAATCCAAGAGAGGACACACTCCTAGAATTTAGAAGCAACGCCTGCGGTTCTCTGGGGTCTCAGATCACAGCTCTTGGAGAACTCTGTAGGCTCAATGTCCCTGTCTTGCCTCACTTCCTTTTTTTTTTTTTAAGATTTATTTATTTTTACTGCAAACTCAGATATATAGAGAGAGGAGGAAAAGCAGAGAGGAAGATCTTCCATGCGATGATTCACTCCCCAAGTGACCCCAACAACCAGAGCTGGACCCATCCAAAGCCAGGAGCCAGGAGCTCTTCCAGGTCTTCCATATGGGTGCAGGCTCCCAAGGCTTTGGGCCGTCCTCAACTGCTTCTCCCAGGCCACAGGCAGGGAGCTGGATGGGAAGTGGGGCTGCATGGATAAAACTGGCACCCATATGGGAACCCGATGCATTCAAAGCGAGGACTTTAGCTGCTAGGCTACCGCACCGGGCCCACCTCATTTCATCTTTGTAAGCTGATCAGCTATGGCCAAACGTGGGCCCAAGACCTGTAACACATACACAGGAATTCCCTGACACAATGATTTTCTAGATAATCCATGGTGACAAAGGAAACAATTATAGCCAGTCTAGCTCAGAAGGAATATAGTAAAAAATGAATCAAACTCTCATTTTATAAACCAGGAAAACTAAGTCCTAGGGTTGACAGGCAACTAGTATTTTAACCAGAATTAAAATATAATTCTATTTTATTGTCCCACTTAGTAATCTTCTGTTATACATATATAATGGTCTTTTATTTCTCCCCATTACCTTTTCTGAATCACTTAAATGCTGAACAACCACTAAGTGTTGTCTTGCTGAAAATTTTTTTAAAGGTTAGGAAACAGGCCCAGTGTGGTAGCCTACCAGCTAAAGTCCTTTTCTTGTACTTGTTGGGATCCCATACATGCGCAGGTTCTAATCCCAACGGCCACACTTCCCATCTGGCTTCCTGCTTGTGGCCTGGGAAAGCAGTAGAGGATGCTCTGAAGCCTTGGGTCCCTGCAACTGCATGGGAGACCCACAGAAGGCTCCTGACTTTGGATCAACCAACTGAGCTCCGGCTGATACAGTCACTTGGGGAGTGAACCAGCAGGTGGAAGATATTTCTCCCTGTAAATCTGACTTTCCAGTAAAAATAAATATGTCTTAACACACAAAAAGGGGGAAAGCGGTTTTTTTATTTGTTTGTTTGCTTTTAGTGAATTATTTATTTTTATTGGAAAGTCAGATATGCAAAGAAGGAGCTTCCATCTACTGGTTCACTCTCCAATTGGCATAACGGCCAAAGCTGGGTCAATCCTGAGCCAGAGCAAGCAGCTTCCTCCAGGTCTCCCTGGGTGCAAGGTCCCAAGGCTTTGGGCTATCCTCTACTGATTTCCCAGGCAACAAAGAGCCTCATGGGAAGTGGAACATCCAGGAAATGAACCGGCGTCCCCAACACTTGGAGGTGGAGGATTAGTCAATTGAGCCATTATGCCAGGCCTGAAAAGAGCTGTTCTAAATTGGATACTGACACAAAAAGTCCCCATCTTATTAATGAAGTCTTTCATTATGATACTCTATATGTCCTTGACCTATGTTTGACAGGCCAAGTGTGTGTCCATAGCCAATACATTTTTGTTTCTGTTTCTGTCTGTCTAAGTTTGCTTTTGTAACTGGTGTTGTGGCACTATGTTTAAATTTACCACCTAAAATGCCAGTATCATACATGGGCTCATATTCCAGTTCATATTCCACATGCTCCACTTCTAACCAAGCTCCCTGCTAATGGGCTGGGGAAAGCAATGAAGGACAGTCCAGGTTTTTGGACCCCTCAGACCCACATGGGAGACCCAGAAGAAATTCCTGTTACCTGACTTCAGCCTGGTCCAGTGCTGAAAGCTATTGCCATTTGAAGGATAAACCAGCAGGAAGGTCCTCTCTCATCTCTCCCTCTCTATCTCTGTAGTTCTGCCTTTCAAAATAAAAAATGTAATTGAAAAAATGATGGAGAATACCTACAATGTCAGGATACACCTAAATGGCAGAATGATGGACTTACAAGTGTTCATGAAAGATTCTGCATTGTATACTTAATTTTAACCAAAAGTCTGAGAAGCAATGGACTATGCATTGTAACAATAGAGGGGAAGTCGGTGGGGTAGGGGAAGCAAATTGGAAGAGAGGAGAGGAAATTCCAGAGTTTATGTAACTGTAGCATAAAATAATTTTTTAAAGATTTATTTTTTTATTGGAAAGGCAGATATACGTAGAGAAGGAGAGAAGATCTTCTGTCCAATGCTTCATTCCCCATGATTTAGGAATACAATTATTTATTGGGGAAAAAATCATGATGAAGAAGACACATACAGAGGAAGACAGTGAGACAGAGACAGAGAAAAAGGAATTTTTCATCAGCAAATACTTCAAAAACACTGTTGAAAATAGAACTGAAGATGATGATGTACATTTTTCATGACTGTTTTGAAGTTCTCATGTCTATCTAGTTGAAGAATAACTTTGTTGATAAAAATACTAACATGTCAGTTATTTTCAGTAGCTTTCTGGTAAAGGTAGTGGTTCTAATACCAATGAAGATGCATCAGGAAGCTAACTCCAGCTTTCAGGGTCAGTATAGTGCCGCAGCTACTCAAGCTGCCTACAGGGACACTGGCACACCTTAGAGTGCTGGTTTGAGGCTGGTGGCTCAGCTGCAGAGGCAGCTCCTACTAAAACACCTGAGGATGAGACAGAAGAGGGCCCAAGTGCATGGGTTCCTGAAACATGGGAGACCCAGGAGTTCCTGGCTCCTGGCTTTGGACTGTACCAACCCTGCCTATTGTGGCCACTTGAATCATACATAACATTTTAGAATTGAAATACATCTGAAACAAAATCATTGAACTCTCATTTAACAGGTAAAACCTTGTCTCTGGAATATTATGTCTTATCTAAGTTCATCCTAAAAATTAACGCTGTTCTCAGGAAAACAGTTCAGCCTTTGTGTGCAGAAGTGACATGTATCATCTAAGTTACAACATTTATCATGTCTTCAATTTTCAGAACTAATTTCATGATAGGCACCTGAGCTGTAGGATACAATCTTCACTGTCATCTGAAGGGGACTCAAGGAACGACCAACCTATAGGAAAACTACTTTAAAAATTCCACCAACATCAAACCTGGCAGATCCTGAAAGGATAAGAGGAGGTCTAAATATTGCTGGTTCAGTGTGATCTAGAAATGCCCCATGGAGACTTGCCCAAAATATGAAATGGCACCCATATGGGATGCTGGTGTTGCAGGTGACAGCTTAACACAATGCCTGGCCCCAGCACAGAACACTTTATACCCAGCTGAAGGATGACACTTTCTGTAATACTATTGATCTCTTGCTCATGGACAACAAATGTTTAATTACACCCAACTGCGAGTTCACTGAACGTCTGCCATGTCTACTATGTTCAATGTGGAGGGGAAGTTGGAGGTTGAATCTGGTTCAGTTCCTAAACTAGGGAAGGATGATTCTTCTCTCAGTCTCCCTCCTCCCCCATCTCTTGCTAGTCACTCTCCAAGACCTATAAACCCATAAATCACTCTTTAGAACTGCATACTGGAGAAACCATGAGCAAATATTTCATGTTCTGCTTCTTTGGACAGAATTGGTTCCTCATTCTCCACTCTGGCTACAGAAATGTCTACTTCTTGTCCTGAAGACTTTTGAATAAAATCATAAGTTCTACTACTTCTTTCTAAACTAGGAATAAATAATATCTGCACTCCTCTTCTGATCTCATCATCCTACTTTCAGTGTATATGTTGGCCTCTGCTTCCCGCTACCCCGGGTTGAACTCTTACCTGTTTGGCTAAGTGAGTGCCAGGCTACATCCTCCTGCCCCCATCCAGGATATCCAGCTGGAGAAGCCCGAAGACTCGCCTGGTAGAGAGACTCCAGTTCTGAGGTCTCCTGCTCCGTGTCTTGGTTCCAATGTGGATGCAAAAGGATATGATTTCTCTCTGAATAGGTTACACACGTATGGGAATTGTGGGAGGAAGACATAATTCCTGGCTCAGGAACCCCATGTTTAAGCTGAGAATCACAGAGCCTGGTGGCATTCACCCAGGAGTCCAGAGGCAAGGAAGACCCCAAGTCGATACTACTGCCTGGCTCCTTAGGCCTAGCATCTCTTACTTGGGACAGCTTCCCTTGATGTGTACCTGACTCTGCCAACCGAGGTTGGCTTCCCCCAGCAGTTTCACCATTAGGCAGTCCAGAGTTCGTGGCAAGATAATGATGGTCAGCAGGGTCTTCCCAGGAAGGCAGTCTGTCCCTACCGTCCAGAGAGGGTTGCTGATTTGCCCAAGGGCCGTGACCTTTGCCTTGATCCTGTACAAAAAGAGGCTTCAAGTCAGAAGGGGAAGAGTTCTTTTTAAAACTATTTGACAAATGTCTTTCCTGGGAACTTGGACTGTCCCTTGTGGATGCACCTTGCATCCTCTGGAACTGCTCTGTCAAAGAACGGACAAGTCCCTTGGTGCTGGGAAAGTCGGGCCTGGAGGGGCCCTCACTGCCTCTGTCAACTTTTGAAGTCAGTGGCGTTTTGGGGCTTTGGGCTTGGAGACAATGGTTAGCTTTCTGCACAGCATCAGGAGAGTGAAGCACAGATGAAGCAGCAGCAGGCAATATGGTGTGGCAGGCCCTGTATGGGGGAAGGCTGGGCTGAGCTGAGGAACCCAAAGGGTGCCCATCTTTCTCAGAGGAAGCTGTTGCAGCGGGGTGCGGTCCAGGTATCACCACGGTCTGGTCAGTGGGCTCCCTCTTTTCTTGGAGCATCAGGTCTTGAGCAATGCTTCTTCCTTCTTGTGGAGGGAACTTGCTGCAGCCGTTGTCATCCCTATGGCCTTGTGGCTTCCCCTCTGAGGCAGCTGATGGCACCCAGCCAGGAGGAGATGTCTTCTCTGTCCTCTCTGGGGTTTGGGGGAAACCCTGCCTGTGGACTGCAGAGTGGTCACTGTTGTCCACCTCCACTGAAGTCAGAAGCTTCAAGGAAGATCTACTGGGAGAGCGGTGCTGTGGGGCTGATGGGGCAGGTGACTCTGGGAAGAGTGATGAGTGTGGCTCATGGCAGGAAGCAGGTGAGTGGAAGAAAGAACTGGCTCCAAACTCTGGGTTGGTGCAGGATTCCAAGTGGGCCTCCTGGCTTAACAATACTTGGAGCGGGACAGGCTGTTCACTGAAAAGAGATTTGAGACATCCAGTCATGATCCGCCTTGATGGACAAAAACACTTTGAAAAGTAACTGTTGCTCCCACCTGTGTTTCTAGCTAGCCACAGAGGGAGTATTAAACATGAACACAGTGACAAGCGGGAAGTCCTATGGTCAGTTCCCGTCCAGGTGAAGAGATAACATGAATTATCTATCAGACACCCTCCCCAAAGATGCACTGTACCCTCTCTGGGAAGTCCCACTTCAATCACACTTTACTTGCAAACTGAAAATACATAAATTGCTAAACCCACAAGCAGATGGCACAGAAGGTCAGCAAAGCCTGCAGACACTCAAAGCAAACAATGGAACTCCAGGATGCTGCCCAGGGAGGGAAGTCCTCCTACCTGTGATCCCAAGAGGTGGCCCAGCCAAAGGAACCCCAAGGCCACATGCAGACAATACAGGATGACCTGGGCTCACAGAATCACACAGAAATTAACTGTTTCAAAGGTGTTTTCATAATTCGGATGTGATTGCATTACTCCTCAAGATGATTTTTCAAAGTAATAACACTATGATCTCCCTGAAATTTAGGACTAGAAATAGAAATTAACTTTATTTTGTCAGTATTTCACCAATTGTTTTGTATTTCTGACCTAACAAACATGTACAGCATGTAAATAAAACCTCAATTATCCATGTATCAAGTAGTATAACTTCTCTGTAAAGGGTTGAGCTGTCTAAATTGCTTTATAACCAAAGTAAGTTTCTAAACTTGAGTGAAGGGTAGGTGTTAGGTACAGTGGTTAAGATACCACTTGGAGCTGGCACCATGGCATAGCATATGCCTCTGCCTGCAGAGCCCATTTGAGTCCCGGCTCCTCCAGCTCCCTGCTGCTGGCGTGGAAAGCAAGAAAAGACAGCCCAAGTGATTGGATTCTTCTACCTATGTGGACACCCAGAAATGCCTGGCTCCTGCCTTTGGACCCCCAACTCCAGCTATTAAAGCCATCTGGAGAGTGCACTAGCAGATGGAAGAGCTCTCTCATTGTCTCTCCTTTTCTCTGTAACTCTGCCTTTCCACGAAAATTAAACCTTATTTATCAAGATTTATTTATTTTTCATGGAAAGCAGAATTAAGGAGAGGGGGAGACAGTGAGAAAGATGCTGCATCTGCTGCCTTACCCCTCAATGGCCCCAACGGCCAGAGCTGAACTGATCTGAAGCCAGGAGACCCAGATTGAGTACCTAGCTACTGGCTTCAGCCTGACCCAGTCCTGGCTACTGTAGGCATTTGGGAAGTTAACACACAGATAAGAGATTTCTATTTGTCTCTCTGGCTGTCACTCTATATCTATCTTTCAAATAGGTTAAATAAATACATATAAATAAAATGTGAATGAGAACACAGGTTGGGTGCTCCTAACCCAAAAATCCAAAATGTTTCAAATCTAAAACTGAGTGTCATGTCAATATTCAAAAGTTTCTTGATGTTGAAACCTCTAAAATTTTGGATTTTCAGATTAGAGATGGTCATCCAGTAAAGCCTATGCAAATACTTTTAAATTTAAAAAATGCCAAACTCTGAAATAATACTAGTCTAAAGTATTTGGGTAAGGGGTATTCAATCTACATACTATAAGCTTTACATTATAAATATGAAATAAGGGAAGCCTCCTGGAAAAAAAAAAAGCAACATTGTAATGGTTAAGGGCAGGTGCTTTGTATCAAACAGACCTGAATATGAAATCCACACTTTCAGGGCTGACACCGTGGCTTAACAAGCTAATCCTGTCCCTTCAAGTGCCAGCATCCCATACAAACGCCAGCATCCCATATGGGTGCTGGTTTGCATCCTAGCTGCTCTACTTCCCACCCAGCTCCCTACTTATGGCCTGGGAAACCAAGGGAGTATGGCCCAAAGCCTTGGGACCCTGCAACCAAGTAGCAGACCTGGAAGAAGCTCCTGGCTCTTGGCTTCAGATCAGCTCACCTTCGGCCACTGCAGCCATTTAGGGAGTGAACCAGCAGATAGAAGGTCTTTCTCTCATTCTGTCTATAAATCTGCCTTTTAAACAAAAATAAATTTTAAAAAGAAAAGAAAGAAACCAGACCCAGCACAATGGCTCAGTGGTTAAATCCTTGTCTTGCACATGCTGGGATCCAATATGGGCACAGCTTTTGTCCTGGCTGCTCCACTTCCCATTCAGCTCTCTGCTTGTGGTCTGGGAGGGCAGCAGAGGATGGACCAAGGCCTTGGGACCATGCATCTGAGTGAGAGACACAGAAGTTCCTGGCTCCTGATCGGCTCAGCTCTGGCCATTGTGGCCACTTGAGGAGTGAATTAGCAGACAAGATTTTTCTCTCTCTGTGTATCTCCTTCTTGCTATAAATCTGTCTTGCCAATAAAAATAAAAATGAATCTTAAAAAAAAAAATCCATACTTCTGTCACTTACTAGTTAGGTAATTTTGCGTGTCATATTTAACCTCTCTGAGCCTGAGTTTCATCATAAGCAAAACATGCTGAAAACAGCTCCCATCTCTTAAGTTTAATGAGAATAAAGCAAAACCTACAAAGTGCTTATCTCAGTGCTTGGATCTGACAAATGTTCAAAAACTATCATCTGGTTTAATTATTCTTATTTTTTTTAAATTATTATTTTTTAAAGATTTACTTATCATTATTTTTTTTTTTTTTTGCAAAGTCAGACATATATATAGAGGAGGAGAGACAGAGAGGAAGGTCTTCCGTCCAACGATTCACTCCCCAAGAGACCGTAATGGCCGAAACTGCGCTAATCCAAAGCCAGGAGCAAGGAACCTCTTCCGGGTCTCCCACACAGGTGTAGGGTCCCAAGGCTTTGGGCCGTCCTCGACTGCTTTCCCAGGCCACAAGCAGGGAGCTGGATGGGAAGTGGAGCTGCCGGGATTAAAACTGGCACCCATATGGGATCCCGGCACTTTCAAGCCGAGGACTTTATCTGCTAGGCCACCAAGCTGGCCCAACAATTATTCTATTTTGAGAACTATTCAAACTTGTTAACAGTCAAAATTAATTTTTACTTACCTTACGTATTCTAAGTAAAAGACAAAGTGCAAGGCTTTAACGTGGAAACTACACCATTGGCTTCTAAGGCTTTTTTCCCAGTCTTGGCCACACAGAAGCAAGGCAAAGGAAATATGCACAAGTATAATCTTGTGCTATCATATCAGCCTAGCGATGACTCACCTGCAAGAGTCTACTTATCATGCTCTATTTTTTTCAGCTCTCTAGTAACTATTAAGGAAAGAACCAGCAGTGCTAATAGTTTTCCAATGTATGTTCTGGCCAGACACAAGAAAATCTTATCAGAGGGCTCTTATCTCTCCCCCATAGTCACCAAGACAATGAGTGCTCCTGCTACAGAGCACCCACACTTACTACCTCCCCTGTCATCCATGGGCTAGCATGGTTCCCAAGCACTACCTTGTTGGCTGAGGGAAGGTGCCCCCCTGTGATGGGAGGCAGGCTGAGGGTTGCGACGGCTGCTGCGATGCTTGCTGCTGCTGCTGCATGCGATCCTGCAGGCTCCGTGCTTTTCGAATACTTATTTGCAACTTCTTATCGACTAGGGCTCTGCTGTGCGTGCTAGAGCTGGCACCATGCAGGGCAAGTCTTAGTTTAGCTAAAATGCAAAAGAAAATATAGCAGAAACAGAACACAAAACACAAACAAAAATAAAAGGAATGAAACTGAACTAAAAATGAGCAAATATAGGCAGTACAACTCAAAATATGCAGCAGGAATGCAATGCATGACCATGCATGTGCTGCCCAAGGCACATAGCTGCCTCTAGCTATAAGGAACATTCAAGGGAAGCCAGGGAGGCCAAACAGGTTAATTCAAATCAAAACAAAACAAAACAAAAGCTAAACTAAAATGAATCAGGGAGATAAACTGAGTGCTACCATCTTAGAAGTTGCCACTCTTAATTCTTTTCAACTGACCTATATGATTCAAGTCTCCATATTCTACTCCCAACTCCCCCTTGCTGGTGGCCAAGAACAGCTGCAAGATCCAAACCTGCAGCTGCGTATATACAGCACAGCTGCCTAGAGGTCACATTTAAGAATCATATTCTAAGCCTCAGTCCTTTGCTGCAACTTTATGGTGTTGCACAGCAGGAAGGAAGGAGAGAAACAGAATCAATCAAATAGTACAATGGAAAGGCACAGTGCTAGAAAATCACAATCAATTTACTCAGTCTTCCTACCATATGCTCCAACTCAGTAGTCAGTGACTACAGAAAGAGCAGACTAACCTCACAGCTGAAGTCTAACAATCTTGGGTTAATAAGAAGGTACACAGAGCTGGAGGATTCATCTGTAGATTCCTGCTGAGACTATTCCAGTAAACAGCCACAGGCCATCGAGATGGTGCAGAGCATCCTCGGAGGTCTTATGGGCAAGGAGAGCTAAAGGACCTCAGTTTGGGAGCATGAGTGGTGAGGAGACATAAAAACCATTTTTATCTCTTCAAGTGACAACACAAAATCTACGGTGAGGTTAGTCCAAGTTGCTGTAGCCGTAGCTGTTAGAGTTACTTACAGATAGCTTCGTTACAGAGCGCCAAAGCTGCAGCACAGTCTCCCTTTTGCTCCATACGCAGCGACTCTTCCAACACTGAGTCTGCCTCTTGCAGGGACCGCTCAAAGCCGTCACTCCTCCCTGAAAGGGCCAGCACTTTTCATTTTCATTACAATTCACTCCAACTTGGGTTACATGCTGAGGTTTCCCTGTGGCACATGTAGACCCTTGCTGCTGAGCAGCTGGAATACCCGTGTTCCAACTGTCGACTCAGAGTGACAGGAAGTCCTCCAAACCAGCAGGACATTCACTTTTTCCTGCACTAAGATCTTATTGAAGCCAGGCAAGAGAGATGTCATTGCTAGCCACAACTCCAGGGCTTTTTAGAGAGCTCCTCAAGCAAAAAACAAAATATCATCTCTTATACCTACATCTGAACTAACCTTCCACAATGCAATAAGACACACCCTAGGCTTCCACTCAAACCTCCACTACTACTTTCTGCCACTACTACCTCTCATTAGCACTACTAAATATTTACTTTATCATGGCTTTCCTCACCAAAACCCCCAAAAAGTGACCTTCCCAGAGAGTGAACATGGAATATTCCTCCCTCCGCTCAAAGTGAACATGTACCAAAGCAAGTGCACAAGACTCCATGTACAATGCCAGATGAAAAGGTTAAGAGATACAGCAAAAGCAACTCTTGCAAAGGCACCCTTATTAACATGCCCCTTTGCCTTCTGAACTAGTTCATAACCATAAACTGGCAAAAAGCTTAACATAATAAGTTTACTTCCTCCATTGTCTCATACCTGTCCCCTTATCTCCCCCTCCACTTACCTCCAGCAGGACATGGAAAGGAAAGTCTCTTCCACATCCTAACATTCACTTCCTACATTTTGGGGGGTTTTTGAGCCCAATGGGAAGTACCAATTAGTTCTGAAGAATTGAGAACATAGCTTCCTGCCTATCTCTAGAGATACGGTGTTTACAATATTTAGAATCAAATAATGAATCAACAAGTTCTTTATAATAAGAGGTGGGTGAAAAGGTTATTGAAAAAGTTCTCCATAGAGTTGTAGGCAGACTATTGTCACTCAAGCACTGTAAGATTTTAATTCTTATCCTCCAGAATTTTAGAATTCTAGGAGATACTGAACCCAAGTGTTTGGAGAACTGACAATGAAATACAGCCCAGCTGTCCAAGAGACAGGGTGAGGGTAGTGTGGTAGAAACAAGGGTTGCAAGTGGAGAAACATGAAGAACTCTCTTTTACAAGAAACACAAACCCATGATACCATTATGAAACAATGAGGTCAAAAAGAAAGAAATGCTTATCCAATTACAGAGACAGGAAGGAATCAGATATTTGAAACTGGGCCCGGCGGCATGGCCTAGCAGATAGAGTCCTTGCCTTGTTTGCGCCGGGATCCCATATGGGCGCTGGTTCTAATCCCGGCAGCTCCACTTCCCATCCAGCTCCCTGCTTGTGGCCTGGGAAAGCAGTCGAGGATGGCCCAAAGCCTTGGGACCCTGTAACTGTGTGGGAGACCTGAAAGAGGTTCCTGGTTCCCGGCTTCGGACTGGCGCAGCACCGGCTGTTGCGGCTCACTTGTGGAGTGAATCATCGGACGGAGAATCTTCCTCTCTGTCTCTCCTCCTCTCTATATATCTGACTTTGTAATAAAAATAAATAAATCTTAAAAAAAAAAAGTTTTTTGAAACTAATTCTTTCAATGAATAAAAAAAATAATAATAATAAAAAAAGAAACTAATTCTGAAACAAATACTTTGGGAAATTTAAGGTAAAAACTGCCTTAAAATCGTAACAAAACAGAATTAGAGTAGACAAAATACTCCAAATTAGGATAGCTTAGTCAAGGAAGCTTTTCTAAGTGTTTTTTTTTTTTAATTTTTTTTTTTTTAAGATTTTATTATTATTGGAAAGCCGATATACAGAGAGGAGGAGAGACAGAGAGGAAGATCTTCCATCCGATGATTCACTCCCCAAGTGACTGCAATGGCCGGTGCGCGCCGATCCGAAGCCGGGAACCAGGAACCTTTTCCGGGTCTCCCACATGGGTACAGGGTCCCAAAGCTTTGGTCCGTCCTTGACTGCTTTCCCAGGCCACAAGCAGGGAGCTGGATGGGAAGTGGAGCTGCCAGGATTAGAACCAGCGCCCATATGGGATCCCGGTGCGTTCAAGGCAAGGACTTTAGCCGCTAGGCCACGCCGCCGGGCCCTCTAAGTATTGATAAAAAGAAAAGTAGTTGACAGAATACAGCCACAGAAATGGCAATGACATCAGCCTTAACACTATTTTGGCCCCACTTGTTTTATCTGGATATTCTGAATAATAAGATTGATATGGAAAGAAAAACAGAAATATTCTTCTTGGACTATTTTAAGATAGACACCTCAGCCTTCTTGAATTCTTCTTTTGAATACTAGTCTCTTTTGATGTAAAATGATTTTCTACAGAAATTCAAAAGAGAAAAAAAGTTACAAAGAGGAGGCTGCTGGGAGAAGTTTAGGTAAAGTCCATGCAAGCAAAAGAGACTACGAAATAAATCATCATGGATCAAAAATAAATCAGACTTTGTGTGGGGTTGCTGTGTGGTAACTCCACTTCCATGAAACTTCAAAATACCCAGGAAATGTTTCTTTCCAGCAAACAGAATTCCCTTGTCCACAAGCATTGCCATTTGTACTGAACCAGCTCTCACCAAAATGGCTAATATCCCTTCACTAAAGAGCAGACAGGGGAACTTACAAACTCAGGTCTTTTCTTCTACTTTTCTCTCTGGCCCCATTGCCCACAACCTAAGGCTCAAAATTACCCTGATTCTGCAGTTCATCCAAGTCCATGAAGCGGCTGGGATGAGGGTTGAATCCTTTAGCCGCCTCTAACTCCTTCTCTCGCTTTCTTCGAAGTTCCTGCTCCTGGGCCCTCCTGACCACCTCCTCCTGCAGTTCATCCAGTTCACTTTTCAAAGATATCTCCCCACCTGCAATACAAGAAAAGGAGGAGATAAACCAACACATTTCCATAGCCAAGACTAAGCACCTGCTGAATTTGCAGCTATGACACCAGTTTTCCTGTCCAACAGTTGTCTTCAATTTGAACTTCATGTTATACATAAAGCTTTCCATATCAGATTCAGGGTAGGACTTGAACCATGAACAGTAATAGTAAAATCAACCAACAATAGCAAATATTTATTGATTGGTTTATAACAATGGGACACCTAACATTTGTTGAGCATTAACCATATGCCAGGAAACTTTTGATGACATATATTACTTAATTTACTTATCGCAAAAGAGGAAGTAGATTCTATTATTACACCCAGGTTAGAAACGAGGAAACTGACCTTCAAAATGAGAAATAATTTCTTTAATGTTTATTTCCATGTACTTGAAGAACAGACACAGAGAAGCAGATTCTCCATCAGCTATTTCATTTCCCAAATGTTTGCAACAGCCACGGCTAAATTAGGCTGAAGCCAGTAGCCTGGAACTCCATCCAGGTCTTTCATGGTTAGGTGGCAGGGTCCCAACCACTTCAGCCCTCATCTGCTGCCTTCCAGAATGCACTAAAAGAAGCTGGATAGGAAGCAGAGTAGTCAGGAATGGGACCAGCACTCCAACATGGGATGCAGGTGTCGCAAGGGGCAGCTTAGCCCACCTTGTCCCACGATAAATCATTTAAACTAGGTAACATAGACGGCAATTGCTGAAACTGTACTAAAATCAGTAAGTTAAATTAATAATTCATATAGTTAATTATTAAGGAGCACTTGCTAGAGGTATTGACATCGATTCATTGAGGGAATTTTCACCATCTCTTTAATCAGTCTGTAAAATGCATATGGTAATAAAAGTTTATGCTGGGAAGTGTTCAAACATGGATCTAAGTAAATCTAGACTCAACTATGTAAATCTGGAAGGAAATCCATGACAAATTGGAAAATTGACAGAATGACATCACTTCATTTTATTTTTTAAAAAAATGATTGTGGCCTACATATATGTATATACACTCATTCATGTGCTTATGTGAGTACAGAAAAAGATGAAAAACAACAAACACTGACAATAACAATTCATTAGATTTGAGGAGGCAAAAGCGGGTTACTGAATTGTTAGATTTATTTCTATAATTTTTTAACAGTATCAAAGTCATCAGATAAAAATGTTTATTTTGTGCTTTAATAAAATAACTAGACCAAACTATGAGACATAAAAACTATTTTCTATACCAAAAGAATGGTGGGGTTATTTATCAACATAAAGAATTCTTTGCTGAGTATTTCACCTATTAAAGAAACCAGCAGGCCCAAATTGAGGGCTGTTAGGGAAACCAGAGGATTCACTCTAGTGTACCAGAAGATGCTGGTTATTCAGAGAGGTGAGTAGGCTTATGCATGCTTGGACATTTCTTAAAATAATGCTTGCTCAACACAAAATTGTTAAATATGGTAAATAAACCAAACTACAATTGAAGGGGAAGAAAAATTTCTTTCATGGATCTCTAACCATAACTGACTCTAACCCAGAATTCCAGGAATATCGGCCTCCATACAGGTTGCTGGGCTTTGCTAGATGTCAACAACCCATAGCGTTCACATGAGGTTCATGCCCTCATTAGTGCTGATCCAAACTTTCATTCTAGCCGTCTCTAAAACCTTAGAGTAACTATCAAGAGAACTACTATTTAGAATAGGGTGCAGACACAATGATAAGGCTAAGTTCACAAGCCTCATTTCTCAGCTTTGCAGCGCTTACAGTGTCCCCTTTTGATACCTCAATTCACAGCATTAAGAATAATAAATCTGTTTCCCAAGAGGCTGTCCCATAACAAGGAACTTACATATTATAATAGAAAGAAATGATATTATTCATTATGACAGTAACATTCACGCAACTCTCAGAACACTCAAAAAAGGCTAAATATGAAGCAACTCAGTGCTTCCACACTTACATCCTAGTCATATACTCAAAATGCAAATTTCTTTTAATCTCAGATATACTCAGGGTAGGCTGTTCCCCAAATAGAATTGGTGGCCAAATCCAACCCTCCAAATCCAGTTTCCCACTTACCTGAGAAAGGCTGACTCTTTGTCCAGCCACTAATGGGTGCTGTAGAATCCACCTCCAGGATGCTACTGCTGTGAGACTTCGGGATATGACGCCAGGAAGGGACAAAGCCAACTGATCTCTTAGCACTTGAATCCCTTCAAAAGAGAACCCAGTCTAATGACAATACAGAGTGGTGAGGACTAACAGCTTTTCTAGGACTAAATTCCTCTAACAAATTAAGGTTTCTGCTACACTACTTCTAGAAAATTGAAATATCCACTCATTCTAACTTATCTCACACTTCATTCACATCTTTCACTTCTGACACTCCACAGACATTTCAATCTACTGAATGAATTAATGAAAACACTGCTGTCATGTCTATAGCCTTCCACATTCTTACTAAACCTCTGTAGCATCTTCTCACACATAAGTAAATTGAACACAGTCCTATGGTTAACAAAGAGTGGGAAAATGTGAGGATGTGACTGTTCCTTTGAAGAAGGTATACTCATTCCTTCCAAAGCAGTCACACTGTTAGGAAACTGTCCAGTATTGGCAACTCACTAAACACATGGCAATTTGAAGTACAAAGAACATAATGAGTGCTACTGGCAGGTAACAATGAGTTTTATCAAACCAAATCACTGTAACACAAGATATGGCTATCATTGCCTTCATAAAACACAGAGTCCTTACTGATCCTTAAAACAATCTATCCCAAAATGGAAAGAATAACAGTTGCGGGCCCAGCCGCGATAGTGTAATGGTTAAGGTCCTCGCCTTGAATGCGCCGGGATCCCATATGGGCTCCAGTTCTAATCCTGTCAGCTCCACTTCCTTTCCAGCACCCTGCTTGTGGCCTGGGAAAGCGGTAGAGGACAGCCCAAAGCCTTGTGGACCCTGCACCCGTGTGGGAGACCCAGAAAGAAGTTCCTGGTTCCCGGCTTCAGATTGGCAGCACCGGCTGTTGCGGCTCACTTGGGGAGTGAATCATCGGATGGAAGATCTTCCTCTCTGTCTTTCCTCCTCTGTATATTTGCCTTTCCAATAAAATAAACAAATCTTAAAAAGAATAACAGTTGCATTTCTTCTCTGATCTGAGCATTATAAAATCTTTGATCCAATTTATACATTCAATAAAAGTTACTAAACAACTGTTTGGCACACATTCTCCAAGTTGCATCCATTTACTACACAAAGTGATGTTCTGGGATACTTACTGACAGTACCAATGTAACTAGAGTAAAGCAAATTAACCCACCATTTCAGATACCCACTTGTGAATTATTGTGGTGGTAAAAACAATTTTTAAAATCTATTTCTTTGGCATAAATTATACAAATGATACAATTTAATTACCTACCTATAGTTTCCATAGTTATTAAGTATCTAGAGCTTATCCTTCCCATCTATCTGAAAATATTGGAACATTTCATGAATTAATATGTCACCTTTGCACGGAGACCATGCTCATCTCCATACTGCCCGCTTTCAGCACGCTTGGGGCTGAAGAGACCACTCAAAAGGACGGTAAATCCAAGCGTTCTTTCCTTTCATAAGTGCCTTTGCTTTTCCTCCCATCAGAGGGCGCCCATGGACCAGAAAGTAGAGCACAGAACGCAAAGGGAAGAAATCTCAGGTCTACTTTGTCAAAACCCCCAGAGTGAGGCCCCGCACTGCTTCCAGGCACAATAGCTCCATTCAAAGAGCAAACAATACCTGCAGACACTGGAGCTCTCAGGCAGGGCAGCGTCCAGGCTGACGGGGCTGTTGCTGTTCCTCTCGCTGCTCTCATAGCCAGACTCCATTCGCTGAATTAGGCGAGGGTGCTGCTCTAAAAGGTGGGAGCCTGGCCGCACTGGGCCCCAGGGCTTGTACGGGGGGCTTGGTCCTCCAGCTTTAAGGTCATAAGCAGGTGGCTTGCTTACCTCCTCTGGTGTCAATTCTTTAGCTGTCCCAATCAAAAAAATAAGAACAGAAAAGGAGGTAGATTGAGCAACCACCCCTCTAAAATCAAGATGTAAGCCCCTCCCCTCAAGCTATTTGGTTTTTGAACACATATCCCTAATAGGCTCAAGTTTTTAAAACATGGACATTATTTCTACTTGGAAGCCCAAGTCTTTCTTAATGATCTCTTCACCTGAATCTTCAGAAAAGGGGCTAAGCTGGATATAGCCGCAGTGCTTCCTTCTGTCCTTACTAAAGATGCTGTCGATGTTCAGGGACTCTCGCTTGGGTCGCCACGTTGGACGGTACTTGCTGGAAGAACTGGATTTTGACTCGCTGCTGGTGCTCTCTATTTCCCAGTCATGAGTATGTAAGGGCAGGCTCCTGGGAGGTTTTTTGTCAGACTGCTCGGCCCTCCCTGCACAGGCAGAGCCTACACTAGTCTGAGAAGCCAGGGAAGGCCTGTTATGAATCATGTTGCTGACTGTCTCTTTAAAATCTCTCAGCCGGTTAGTGCTGCCGGATGGCTTGGAGGCATTCCTAGGAGCCTGCTTCTCTTTCAGTGTCTCTCCTAAAACCGCAAACAAAGAAACAGATGTAGATGTTGCAAGCCATGGACACCCAGACCCCAAAGTCTAAACAGCCAGGGAGAGCTGGCTAGCAGGAAGGAAGAGAGGCCATTCAGGGTGGCTTGCCTTCACTGTGGTAGCCTGAGGCCTGGGGCTCCTCGCCTTTCCTCCTAATTCGGCCAGAGCTCCTCTTGCGCTCGATCAGGGTTCCTTTCTTGGAAGTGTGTTTCTGATTACATTCACTATCAGTCAGGTGTCCTGAAAGAAGAAGACCAGGATGAGCTGATGTCTGAGCTCTTCAGGATTTATGGCAGTGCCACTAATTCAGTGTCCTCATGGACCGGAAGTGGTAGAGGCCAAGGCTACCTGACTTAAGGGTAGGAATCTCAGGACTGGCACTGTGGTGTGTAGCAGGTAACACCACTGTCTGCAACACCAGCTCATGTCCTAGCTGCTTTACTTTCAATTCAGCTTCCTGTTAATGGCCTGAAAAAAAGCAGTGGAAGATGGCCCAAGTGCTCGAGCCTCTGTCATCCACATGCGAGATCCCGATGATGCTCCTGGGTCTGACCTGCTCCAGTGCTGGCCACAGCCATCTCAGGAGTGCACAAGCAGGTGGAAATCCTCTCTTTCAAAATAAATAAATAGGGCCCGGCGGCATGGCCTAGCAGCTAAAGTCCTCGCCTTTAATGCCCCGGGATCCCATATGGGTGCCGGTTCTAATCCCGGCAGCTCCACTTCCCATCCAACTCCCTGCTTGTGGCCTGGGAAAGCAGTCGAGGACAGCCCAATGCATTGGGCTACTGCACCCGCGTGGGAGACCCGAAAGAGGTTCCAGGTTCCCGGCTTCGGATCGGCGCGCATCGGCCCGTTGCGGCTCACTTGGGGAGTGAATCATCGGACGGAAGATCTTCCTCTCTGTCTCTCCTCTGTGTATATCTGGCTGTAATAAAATGAATAAATCTTTAAAAAAAAAAAATAAATAAAAAATAAATAAATAAATAAATCTTTGTTTTAAAAAAGGGTGGGAATTTCCCAGAAGATCGCTATAGAGAAGCTTCAGTATTTAATGGGTACTTCCAAGTTTATGATGTTTCCTGAGCAACTTTTCCCCAGTCTCGCTCATAATCTTTGCAAGTGACCTAGAAGGACTAAGGATGCACTCCTTAGTAATCTGTAAAAGGTCAAAGTTTCAACTATTATTAAAAATGGCATGTGCCAATATATTTTCTCTCATTACTCAAGACAGGGCTTTCCTTTATTTACTAGTACATACCCAATAAATCCTGATTTGTGTCATCCTGGGTGGTCTGGTCTTTGTCCACAAGAGCTCTTGACTATATATGCTTTTAAGACTCAGTTCTAAACCTTCCTGAAAGGTCACTTAAAATCAAATTGCAACTCTGACATTCCCATTCCCATCCCCAAATCAAGTTCCAATACACTTGCCTTCAACTGAGAAATTATACTTCATGGTTCTTCAGCAAGACCAATGGGAAACCCAGGATAGCTGGGTTATTTTCTGTAGCCTGCCCTACTTCATGTTCACAACATGAAAATGGTAAAGTATAATTTATATCATACACTTAGGGTCACATATAAATAATATAAAAGCTAGACGTGAATTAAGTTTCAAGATAGACTTAGAGAAAACCCACTCATTATGAAACCCACTGAGAGCGAGCTAAGGGAAATTTATTTTCATTCTAATATTTTAAAATCGTCTTATATATTAATGGAACAGCCATGTGGAACAGCCAACTATGGGTTCAAGAAAGTTACAAAAGGAGGAAATTACCTGGAGTAACAAAATCTTGCAAATGCTACACTGACAGCCATGCCCTCCCACCCCAAACACATCTTTAACATAAACCTGGCTCTCCTAGCAATTATGTGTCACTTATCCTATGACTATGGTTTGCAGTTTCAGAAATATGGTCTTAAAAATGCATACTTAATACCATCTATGTTTTAGTTATCTAAAGAAATTCAACATAAGCCGACCAAACCTCTGTGTCCAACTACTATTTCATGAGAGAAGACAAAGAAACATGCTGAAGTACACGATCAGATATAATCAGCAAATTTTGTAATGTGGGAAATCTATAAGATAAACTGTTTGGTTTGTCAACAATAAATTGAAAAGAAAAAATAAAGGAAAAAATCCACAAAATAAACAAAGAGATAAAGGACTATAGGGTTGACATAGTGATGTAGTAGCTTAAGCCACTGCTTAACAGCTTACCACATGGGAATGCCAGTTCAATTCCCAGCTGCTCTGCTTCTACTCCAGCTCCCTGCTAATAACCCTGGGAAAGCAGCAGAAGATGGTCTAGGTCTGTGAACCCCTTCAACTCTGTGGGGGACTAAGATGGAGCTCCTGACTCCTGGATTCAGCCTGATCTAGCTCAAGATGGCACATTTTGGGGAGTGAATTACTGAATGGAAGATTTCTCTTTCTTTATCACTCTGCCTTTCAAATTAAAAAGAAAAAGTCTTAAAAATAAAAAACAAAAAACAGTTCAGCCCATCACAACATGTAGACCTCACTGGGATTCTGAGTCACACACAAACTATTAGAAAATTATGCCATTTATGATTGAGTAGTAGAACATTCACTGGTTACCTCTGTGGAATTAAGGAGCTATTGTTATTATTTACATCTAATAATATGAGGTTCAAAATGACTTTTTTAAATTAAATTTATTTATTAATTACATTGTGTCGTAATTACATAGAATCTGGGATTCTCCCCCCCACCCTCCCCCCCAAAAATGACTTATTTTTTAGCAGTATTACTAGAGTATCTACAGACGTGATATGATATCTGGGACTTCAGTCATATTAATTCAGGAGTGGGGGAAGTGGGCATAGGTATAGATAAAACTAGACTGCCTAAGAGTTATAATCATTAAAAGCCAGGATGCAGGTCCATAGAGGGGCAGAAAAGAATTATGTATACTTCTTAATCAATCTGAAATTCTAAACTGAAGTGTCCAGGTCCACACACTATAATCCATGCCCTGCAGTTATGAGCTTGCTACTTCTCACACCCTCAGGGTCTGTGCCTTGTTCCAGGCCTTAGCGATTCTGGCTCCCATGGACTTTTCATCTCAGCAGTTGCTCACTAGTCTTCCTTTCCTTGCCTGTACCAACACCAACACCAACACCAACACCAAGCACTCTCTCCTACAATTTAACACAACCCCTGAAGAATGTCTTACCTGCAAAGAACACACAGGAACAGACCATCTTTCCTCTTTTATTTCTCTGTCCTTCAGAAAGTAAGTCTAGCAAGCTGACAAGTAGGTGTCCCCTACCCATAAATACACCCCTGTTCTCAATGCCCTTCACTGAGGACAAAGCATAGCACAAAATCATGACAAGGTGCAAGAATACAAGGGTAAAAAAGAATACAATAGAAAGGATGGGGGTCAAAAGGATAGCAAGTGAAAAGCAGGCTTTTGAATAATTATACTGCTAATCACACTACAATAGTCCTTATTGAAGCGCTGCTGTTGGCAGGAGTATGTGCAGTGCAGTATCACTGTTCTTTTACAACTCTGCCTTTCAAATAGTTGCGGGCCCGGTGCGATAGCGTAATGGTTAAGGTCCTCGCCTAGAACGTACCGGGATCCCATATGGGTACCAGTTCTAATCCCAGCGGCCCCATTTCCTATCCAGCTCCCTGCTTGTGGCCTGGGAAAGCAGTCGAGGATGGCCCAGAGCATTGGGACCCTGCACCCGTGTGGGAGATCTGGAAGAGCTCCTGGCTTTTGGCTTTGGATTGCCTCAGCTCCAGCCTTTGTGCCTATTTGGGGAGTGAATCATCAGACGGAAGATCTTCCTCTCTGTCTCTCCGCCTTTCCAATAAAATAAATAAATCTTTAAAAAAAGAAAAAGAAAAAGAAACATGTTGCTTCTTTATATCTCCCCTTTCCCTTACTCAACCTCCCAAGTTCTGTGCCTTTCAATGATGGATAGCGAACATTTCTGATTTGCCCCCAGTTTCTTTTCCTTGGGAGATCTCCCTAAGCACACACTGAATCAGGCAAGCAGGGCCCACTACATCGGTCCCTACCTGTGTCCCGACTGCTCTGGGACATGGAGTCATTCTCCACATTACAGATGACTGTCCCCTGAGAATCAGAAGAGAAGTGACTGACCACAGACTCATGGTGAGAGTGTTTGTAGGGATAGCTCTCCGTTGAGGAATCTGTTCGAGTGTCACTTGAGATGGAGGGCTCCCTCCCTGAGGGAAGGAGGAGACACATAACGCAAAAGTGAGGAAGGAGAGAACGATGATAACAATGACCACAGGGAGAAAGAAAATAGAAGGGTGCTACAAGGCTGGAAGGCAACGGCTTCCTAGCTGCAGAGTATAACGAGAGACCCCCATGCCACTCTTCCCGACTTGCAGATCACCCAGACAAAACATACAATTCCTCCCACCCCTGCCCCTACTTTGCTGAAGCCTCACTTTGCCTATCACTGTGAAAAACTGTAAAAAATAAAAATAAATTTTTTAAAAAGGAAAAATTGTGCAGTTTTTAGAAAACCTACAGGGGTGGGAAGGGGGGTAGTGGAAAAAATGAAAAATTGTGAAAAATAAGATCCACTTAGGTGGAAAGTCCCAGGTCAACTACTCACACATAACTTGCAGTTCCCTTATCCCATGTTCCTTCTAGTCTTTGATGACTGTCAGTTTGAAAAACATAGCTGGTACTGTGTGATTTTTAATATCTGACAATTGATAGGGCTATAAATATATATATTTTAGTGAGGATTAGTTTAAGCATGTCTGTTCTCCATGACAAGAAAGTGGGTGTTCGAAGGGAGAGGTAGCGCAGATCTGGGTGGGACGCAAGAGTGGCAAGAAAGCACCAGGCATCCAGCAGGACCAAGTACGAAGGGAAGGGGCAAAGATTTCAGGGTCAATTGTCTTCCCTTTCAAAATCATACTATGGCCCAGTGCTAGATCTAGAAGAGTAAAAGATCCTTAAGCTCCTTTTCAGATATCAAACCAAAAACAATTATAAGTATAGCTGAAATACACTATGAGCCTCTGTGGGCTCCCGGAGGCTTCAGCCATCAAGCTATAAACTGTTTCTACGGGAAGACATTCTTTATCTTCCAAACAATCAACCTAATGGTGAACAACTGATCGACAAGCTAAAGAACAACACTCCTAGCATTTTGAAGTAAAAATGTCTCAGTACCCGCCCCCCCACAAATGACTACCTTTGTAGTCAATTTTTCTTGTCACTGCTAAATGGCTGATAAGAATCAGGCATCTTTACCAGTTTTAGAAGGCTAAATGCCGAGGTCTCATATCTCAACATGTAAGTAAACAAAATTTCCTTTTCCTTTCTGAGTTGGGGTCAGTGACTAAGGCTGAACGGAACTAACATCTGGCACAAGCAAAGCTCCAGCATAAGCTGCTACTTGGTTCTCATCTTTCTCTAAGCAAGGCACACAATCAGGTATAAACCCGGACTACCTCGTCACGGAGGCGGGAGGGAGGCAGAAGAAAAAGCTGGGCTGCTCACCCGAATCTTCACTGTCGTAGCATGTCCTGCTGTAGGACTGCAGCTCAGCGTGGGAAGGCAGGTCCTGAGTGGACACAGGGGTGCCCTGGGGGTCTGCGTACAGCAGCAGCAAAGGCTGATAATGTCCCTTGATGCATTTGGTCACCACATCTTTCCATTTGGGTCCAATCTGAACCAGAAACAACCAGAAACATGACAGTTACACTTCATAGCCACAATTTAAGACCACATCTTTGTGCTTTGGGTTTCTAAAGAAGAGAAGAAATGAAAATACAAGAACTAGGTAAAAAAGACAACAAAAGAAATCTTACATCCAGCCAATGAATATTTTATAAAATCTTTTTTTTTCCGCTAGATCCTTTAAAAAACATTAAAATTATATAAGGAAGTACAAATAAAATCATTTTTATTTCTGTAAACGTTAACTCAGCTATGAAATATAAATTCTCAAAGGTGGATATGCTGTGTACTTCACCTGCTTTAGGGATCAATTTCTTTTCAAAAACATCAAGCCCTCACTTCATATTTGCATTTCTGCAATTTCCACCCTCAAATATTAAAATTACTTATGTGAGGCTGACCGGGAGAAAAAAACACTCTCGCAGACTACATGAGAGAATGACATTCAGTCTCAGAGTTCACTCATGGCAGTACATGAAATGTCAAAGTGCTTAGAATAGACAGCTGAACCTTTCTGGATTTACTGGGGGATTCAGCTCCAGGACCGCAGCGGTAAGCTGAGTGACAGAACAGCCACAGAAACCACAATCCAACCAAAGGCACAAACTAAACCCATTTAAGTTACATTCTCAGATAGGTATGCTCCTGGAATTGGGTAAGTAGAATAGTGTTTACTCATATTCATAATAGAGGGCCAGTCAATTTATAATTATTATTTTTTACTAAAACAAATTTATTTTTTCACATACAAATCTCATTTAATATCTTCTAAGGGTATTTTTCAATTAAAAAAAATCTAAAGCTCAGAGAACTCATACGTTGCCTCTAATTCAAAACAGCAGGAGAGAATACAAGAGTTGTGGCATAACTGGTTAAGCCACTGTTTACAATGACAGCATTCCATATGGCCACAGGTTCAAGTACTGTCTGCTCCACTTACAGTCCAGCTCTCTGGGAATATGCCTGGGAAAGCAGCTGAGGATAGCCCAAGTGCGTAGGCACCTGCACTCAGAAGGGAGACCTAGATTAAACTCCTGGTTTCAGCCTGGCCCCGCTCTGGCCATTGTCGCCATTTGAGAGAGTAAACAAGCAGATAGAACAGCACTCTATATATCGCTTTCCTCCGTAACTCTGCCTTTCAAATAAATAAACCTTAAGGAGGGAAGAAAAAAAAAGAAGAAGAGCAAAAAGAGACAAAGAAGAATACAGAGATGTGATGAAGACTATTTTTGAGGAAGACATTGCTTAAAGAATTCGGATCGGCATGGATTATAGTCAGCAGTTCCTAGACTACCTGCTGACATTATAACCACAAGCCTTCTAACTCACGTTGGTGACCTAAACAACTTTAGCCACAGACTGTGACCTTCAGATAGCACCAAGTATCTCACATAAAGTATCAAAACGTGCTATCTCCTCAGAACGTTAACTTGTCATAGGGCATTTCCAACCAACCAAAAAAAAAAAATAGATTTAGGGGCTGGTGTTGTGGCATAGCAAGTAAAGCTGTTGGTGTCCAATATCGGGGCCAGTTCAAGTCACAGATGCCTTTACTTCTGATCCAAGTCCCTGCTATTACGCCTGGGAAAGCAACAGAAGATGGCGCAAGTGCTTGGGTCCCTGCATTCATATGGAAGACCCTGAAGAAGCTCCTGGCTCCTGGCTTCAGCCAAATCAGCTCCTGCCATTGCTGCCACCTGAGTAGTGAATCAGTGGATGGAAAATCTCTGTCTCTCCCTCTCTCTTTCAAATACATAAAATAAACTTTAAAAAAAAAAAGAACGAAAGAAAGAAAAGGAAATATATACTTGCCTAAGATAAAGTATCACCCACTAGTAATTCCAGAGTATACAGTTCTGTATCAACCTTATAACCCATTTTGAGGCACTGGACTGTTTCAACTGAAAACAAGCAGTCAACACACTGAAAAAAGAACTTCAGTGAATCAGGCATTTGGCCTAGCAGTTAAGGTAGCTGTGTCTCATTATGAAATGCCTGGGTTTGAGTCTCAGCTCTGGCTCCCAGGGCCACATTCCTGCTAATACAGACGCTGGGACACAGCATATCTCAAATAGTTGGGTTCCTGCCACCCACGTGAGAGAGCCAGACTGAACTGCAGCCTCCCAACACCAATGCCCCAGCCCCAACTGTTGCTGGAATTTGGGGAATGTTATCACTGATTGGGAGCTGTCTCCGTGTGTGTGTGTGTGTGTGTGTGTGTGTGTGCGCGTGTGTGTTTGTGTGTACATGTGTGTCTCAAATGAAGGGCTGGCGTTGTGACATATCAGCCTAAACTTCTGCCTGGGATGCTGGCATTCCACATGAAACAATCCCAGCTGTTCCTCTTCGGGTCCAGCTCCTTCCTAACGTGACTTGAAAAGCTACAGATGGTGGCCCATGTTCTTGGACCCCTGCGCTCATGTGGGAGACCCAGAAGTAGCTCTGGGTTCCTGTTTTGGCCTGGCCCAGACTTGACCGTTGTAGCCCTTGGTGGTGGTGTTGGGGGTGGGGTTGGATTATAGAAGACTTTCTCTTTCTGTCTTTCCTCTCTGTAACTTGGCCTTCCAAACAAATTTTTTAAATAATAAATCTCTCTTTTTAAAATCTATTTTACATGAGACAGAAGAGGAGAGACAGAGATCTTTCATCCACGGGTTCACTACCCAAATGTTTGCCATGGTAAGAGCTGGGCCAGTCTGAAGGCAGGAGCCAGGAACTTCTTACAGCTCTCCCACCAGCTCTCCCATGTGGGTGCAGGGGCCCAAGGCCTTGAGTCATCCTCTGCTGTTTTCTCAGCCTACTAGCAGTGAGCTGGATCAAAACTGGAGCAGCCAAGACTCAAAACAGCACCCATATGGGATGCTGGTGCCACAGGCCTGCTACATCACACCAGCCCCAAAATAATAAATCCTTTAAAAATAGTAATAATACTTGATCACCATATATACAGAACTGTGTTGGATGCCCAGCAAGGGGACTCAATGAAAACAAAGAAGACACAGTAATCCTATTTTACATTATTTTACAGAAGACTGATATCCTTCTAAACTAGACAGGAAAAAAAAAAACTATAAAAAAGTATGCCTTATACAGGTTGGTGGGATTATCACTCAAAATTATAAAAATGAAACACAGATGATAATTATCTATATCTTTCTTACCCCAAAACTTCCAAGGAGGACAGGGATATTCATACCTCCTTAACATGAGCATCATCAAAATACATCCATTTGCGGATCTTTGTTTGAAAAAAGAATGTAGAATAATGTTTGCCATAGTAACAGATCATTCCTACTAAATACAGCTCAGACTGCTTGGCCCGGTCATCAGTCACTCTGAAAAACAGCTGGAAGCAAGAAGAAAAAAGCAAAGAACTGTCATATACACAACCATCTCACACCCTTGCTCAGCAGACGCCAACACTTCTTAATTAACCATACTCACAGAAAAGTTGAGGAAAGAAAAACTCCTCCTTGGTTCCAAAGGTTTCTTATCTATAAAAGTGGACTTATCTACTAAGAACACAAGTGGAGGGAAGAAAGCCAGCAGAAGCCACCCCAATACAGTCACGCTGGTTGCCAATATTTCAATTCCTAGGTGCCCAGCACTGCACTACGGGCTAAAAGACATGCCAAAAACTTTGCAGAAAAGGATTTTGGCCTTAAAAAATTTAATCTGGTTGAAAAAACAACCATAAAAATAAACCAGATGGGTCACAGTATATAGATAACAGAAATTGTTTAATCAGGGCCCGGCAGCGTGGCCTAGCGGCTGAAGTCCTCGCCTTGAAAGCCCCGGGATCCCATATGGATGCCGGTTCTAATCCCAGCAGCTCCACTTCCCATCCAGCTCCCTGCTTGTGGCCTGGGAAAGCAGTTGAGGACGGCCCAAAGCCTTGGGACCCTGCACCCACATGGGAGACCTGGAAGAGGTTCCAGGTTCCCGGCTACGGATCGGCACGCACCTGCCCGTTGCGGCTCACTTGGGGAGTGAAACATCGGATGGAAGATCTTCCTCTCTGTCTCTCCTCCTCTCTGTATATCTGACTTTGTAATAAAATAAATAAATCTTTAAAAAAAAAAAGAAATTGTTTAATCAGAACATTTTTTATTGTGCATAGCCTACTTAGGTCACATTCTTCGGGAGAGACTTAAAATAAGATCCCAGACAGTTCATTTATTCTTCATCATGGTTTCATGGCATGCAAAATCCAGAAAGACTCCCTTAGTCATAAGACTATCCCAGAGAAAACCCAGTATAGAGAAAACCAAAAGAGCTCCAAGTTCTTGAACTAACGAAAAACCTTGGCTGAATCTATACCTGGGCATCCAGCTAATAAAGTAGAGAGGCCCAGATGTAAAGTATTTTTCCCTCTTAATTTCCTGAAGAGGTCACAGGAAACCACCACCAAATTCTCTTCCAGGTTGCTTTTTAACCTTCCACTTTTCACTGCAGATTTCCGCCTTGGGTTTGGGTCACCAAGTTCAGCTCCCACGGCAACTCTGGTTAGGGCTGTTCATTCCTTTGACCTTACTACCACCTTCCACAGCTGAACACGCTTCTCTGCTCTACAACGGTAGAGTAGAGCAGGCAACAACGCTGTCAACTGATGGACTTATCAGAAGCAAAGCTTTCCTTATCCCTTCCTTCAACGCCAAGGTAATCCCAATTCTCATAAAACAACTTACCTTAGTTATCCACACAAGAGAAATCTATGAGCATGTACACATATGCACATGTTATCTATACTCACAGAGTCACGTGTACCTGTCTAAAATGCTGTATTTGTCATCTAGGACACATTTGGCGGGGGCAGGGAGGCTGTTTGGTATTCATTGCCCTTCAACAACACTTAGATGCAAGAATTCTGAAGTCACAGACAAAGGTTACCAACACATACATCACCCAGCTTGAGGCAGGTGCCCAGGCTGTGGATGACATCCTCTGCCAAATCAGAGTGGTCCGAATCCCACACCAGCCCAATGGTAATAATCTGTGGAGCATTCATCAGCACACGGCGAATCCTGATCCTCTCTCCGCAGTTGCTCTGAAACAGATTCACACGAGAACCTTGTCCAATGTGTTTCCACTGGCTCTGCCTCAATGGCACAGATGTCAGGGTCTGCCTTCCCACCCTTAACTTCCCACCCCTAACTTGACTCACAGGACAGTTGCGCAGATCCCCCATGGTGCTGGCGTTCTGCAGCAGTTCACCAAACATGCTGGGGGAAGGTTTTTCTCGCCTTTCCAGCATACAAATAGCCTGGTTGCTTCAGATAAGGGGATGATGGTGGGAGTTGCATTGAGTTATAGGCAGCCGATCAAATAAATCATGCAAATTCCTAATTCACAGGTTAGACTTTTTTCCTCTCATCACCCCATGTCCTGACCAGCCTCAGTGTCCCCTCAACCCAGTAACTGCTAACGCAAAGCTCATACACTCCCCATTTCTCCTCTCACTTGCCTGACCAGAATTGAGCATAAGAAATGGAGAAGCTTCAGAGAGGAAAGAAGAACAGAGGTTATTTTAAAATTACTGTTCTGGATTCCTGCACCATGGCACAGACTCAGCAATAAGGATATAAATCATTTAGTTGCCTTCGGTTATTGCATGAAGATTCAATAGAAAACCCTGTAAGGAGGCCTGTATTGTGGTACAATAGACACCAGTTTCAGTTCCGGCTGATCTGCTTCCAGTCCAGCCCCCTGTTATTGCACCTTTAGCAGTGGAAGACGACCCAAGTGCTTAGGCACCTATATCCATGTGGGAGACCTGCATGATGCTCCCAATTTCTGGCTTCTACCTGACCAAGCCCCAGCCATAGCAGTCATTTGAGAAACCACTCAGAGTGGAAGATCTCTCGCTCTCTCTTTTGAACAAGTAAACAATAAAACCACCCTGTCCAACTCACCAAAGGGAAGTGGTGGAAATGTAATGCACCATCTGGATGAAAGGCAGCGGGTCCGAAGTGGCACCACAGCTGGTACACACACACTGCACAGAAGACAGAGAAGCACAGCTAAGCAGTCACCCACTTAACACCCCACGTCCCAGGGAAAGTGTTCTGGAAGAAAAGGTCTAAGAAGAGATGAGGCTCTACGTAGGGTTCACCTGCTCAAACAGGGTCATTGCAAATTTCTGGTGAGATATGCAGTGTTGGGCAGTACATATATCCTCTTTGGTTTCATCAGCAATGTGGAAGTGAATTCTCATCAGGAGGTTTTCCTGACAAGAAAAGAACAAACACAGTGTACCAACAATACTTAAAACACAAATGTACAAATTAGTAAAGCCCTTTACCAGAAAAATAGCAATCCTTCTCAAAGGGAGGTATATCTCTAATGTTAAAAGAAAATTAGTACAATATCAAAAGCAGGAAGTATAGTGGTGCAATCCAATGTATTTAATTTCACCAGTTTTACTTGTACTCATCTGTGTGTGTAGCTCTACACAAGGTACATGTACAATCATGTTATTGTATGTATATCATCACAAAATACACAATAGTTCCATCATGTCATCATGTGACTGTCTCAGACTACCCTTCTATAGCCTTACCTATCCAACACATCTCTCCCCGCCAGTAACCACTAAAGTGTTCTCCCATCTCTATCTCTGTTTAACACAAACTGGATGAGCCAGTATATAACCTTTGGAGACTGTACTTTTCAGTTTTTCCTTGCAGTCCATTCAAATTACTGTACAAGTCAATATCCCATTCCTTTTTATTGATGCCTAATATTCCATAAGTGATATTTCATACCATGATTTGTTTAATCATCTATGCCTAAAAAACATTTGGGCTGCTCTGAGCTCTTATCTATTCTGTATAAAGCTTCTGTGCAGATTTACATACAGGTTTCTGTATGAAAACAAGTTTTCATTTCTGGGATGTATACATCCAGGAATACAATCCCTGAACTAATTTTTTTAATTAACTGCCAAATTATTTTCCAGAGTAGCTTTTTCCTTTCACCTTCCCCCAGTGATGTATCAGTGACCCACGTTCCCAGCAGTGCTTGTAATTTTGGTCCAATTTTTACTCTGTGATGGGGTTTATATCACTCTCAGATATTTTTAATAGTTGTACACAGAAAGTCTTCTGAAGACTAATAGAACAAAGAGTTCAAGAGAATCAGGTCATAATGTCAAAGCTATTCGATGCAATGTTGCTGTCTACATAGCAAACCACAATTATGCCAGTTCAACCGTCTTTAGAAATGGAGGGATTCGGGTCCTGCGGCATGGCCTAGTGGCTAAAGTCCTCGCCTTGAACGCGCCGGGATCCCATATGGGCTCTGGTTCTAGTCCTGGTTCTGGATTAGCACAGCACCGGCCATTGCTCTTACTTGGGGAGTGAGTCATCGGATGGAGGATCTTCCTTTCTGTCTCTCCTCCTCTCTGTATATCTGACTTTGTAATAAAAATAAATAAATCTCAAAAAAAAGAAAGAAAGAAAGAAATGGAGGGTTCAAATCCTGTGGTTCCCAGCTGCCTGCAGTAGCAGGATCACCTAAGAATTTGTTAGAGATGGACAGCTGTGGATCTCCCTCCAGGCAACTAAAGGAGAAGCTCTACAGGCGCACTTAACAATTTGTGCTTTAATGAGCCTTGCTTCTCTGAAGGTGATAACCACCTATTTGTGCAATGGCAAACACAGAACACACTGAGTCTGAAGAACAATAATAAACTCTAGGTGAGTCACAGCACAATAGCAGAGAGACTATAGAGCTCTGTGAAACCACAGGACTGCTAATTCTAACCGAAGAGATCAAGGATCAGAAAATTCCATCCTATTATACCACTGCAGTAAAATGCGGAAAATCTGTCGGGGGGGGGTGTGAGTTTGGGGGAAAAATTCCAGTGTATACTAAATTGTAACACATAATTGAAAAATTCAAAATAAAAACATGCGTTAAAAAAAAACCCAAAACAGAATCACATCATACATTAAAAAAAGGAGAAAGAAAGAAAAGAAAGAAAATTTCATCCTAAGGTGCCCAGTCCCTGATGGGGACCAAACAGTCCCACCCCATATCAAAGAGGGTCAGAGGGCGGCGCTTACAAAGCACTCCGCAGCATCATCCATAATTCCCAGCTGGAAACGCTGTTCATCCTGGAAAGTCTTTGCCAGTGCACTGCGGAGAGTGTCAGATGGAAGCACTTTTTCACTGCTGCACTGAAACTGGTTAAAGATTCCCTGTGGGGAAGAGGTTAGACAAGAGAAAAGGCACAATGTGGTTATTAAACTTCTCAGATCCCAGTCAGCACACTAGCTTCCCCATGCTGATAACTATGAACTAAATGTATTTTCCATATGCTTGCGGTTGATTTGAAAAAAAAAAAAATCCAGAGTCAAAATGAATGGCACAATATGTGCTAATAAGGGTCTTCACTTCCCTGTGGCATGATGCTACATTAGATCAAGGCTACACTAGAACAAACCATGAATGAATGATATGCAGTTATCTCCTTTCCTCTAATACACATAGAGCTAGAAAATTTTAAAAGAGCAAGAAACATATAAATGTACTGGCATGAAATTATTCCTGCTTGTTCCTTCTGTTAAACTTTGATTTTTTTAAAAAAATTAGCTATTTATAAAATCATCAAAAAACACAAAGAAGAACATAACAAAAGCTTGCACATCTATCACTCAGAAACAAACATTCAACCACACATATTTCCAGCTACAGGTATAGCTCAACTCTCAACTGACTACCCTACTCACTTCCAACCACTGTCATGAATTTGTTGTACAATTTTCTTTCTAATATTTTTACAAGTCTACATCCTTAAATACACAGTACAGTTATACATTTATATAAGCCCTTTTTTGATTTAAAAAAAGCATCACATTGATTTTTACCTGCGTGTGGTTTTTAGAATTAGCACTATTTTTAATCTATCCATGATGATATGAGTAATAAAACACAATGTCACATCTATTATGCATTTATCTATTGACGGACTGTGTGGTCAACCCTGATTTTTGCTATTTTAAAGAGGCTAGCCAACTTTATCTGTATGTGATATAAATTTCTCCATATTCTTTTTACTAATTTATTTATTTTTATTTGAACCAGATTTACAGAGCAGAAACAAAGATCTTCCATCCACTGATTCATTCCCAAGTAAACAGTCAGAGCTCTGCCAATTTGAATCCAGGAGCCAGGAGCTTCCTCTGGATCTCCCACATGGGTGCAGGGTCCCAAGGCTCTGGGCCATCCTCCACTGCTTCCCCAGGTCATAAGCAGGGAGCTGGATTGGAAATGGAGCAGACGGGACTTGAATTGCTGCCCACATGGGATGCCAGAGCAACAGTCTGAGGATTAGCTTGCTATACCACTATATTGGCCTCAAATTTTCCCTATTCTTTCCTTTTTTTAGGATTTATTTATTTTTATTAAAAAGGCAGAATTATAAAGAGAAGAGAAAGATCTTCCATCTGCTGGTTTGCTCCCCATGTGGCCACAATGGCTGGAGCTGAGCCAACCAAAATTAGGAGACCAGAGCCTCTTCTCCAGGTCTCCCATATGGGTACAGGGTCCCTAAGGCTTTGGACAATCTTCCACTGCTTTCCCAGGCCACAAGCAGGGAGCTGGATGGGAATCGAAGCAGCCAGGGCTCAAACCAGCACCCATATGGGATGGGATTCCAGTGCTTGTTGAGTGTGTGGGGGGGAAGAGGTTAACCAATTGAGCCATTGCACTGGGCCCTCTCCACATTCTTCTTAAAAATTAGTACTATCAGAATATAGTCTTTCTAACTATATTTAGTCTCCCTGGACTTTTTCATATAACCTGATTTGTGTTATGGGAATTTGTTCTGTTTAGTTTTTAATGTATTTGAGATGCAGAGAGACTCACAGATCTAGAGCAACTCCCATTCACCAAACACCAGGAACACAATCTGGATCGCCCACATGGATGGTAGAGATCCAATTACTCAAGCCATCACTAGTCTATCCCAGAGTTGGCATCAGCAAGCAGTTGATGCAAGAGCAGGAGCTGAGTCAGGACTGCAGCCAGGTATTGAACTCAGGCACTCTCACATGAGCCACGATCAAGTCAACCAGTGCCTCCACTGCTGGGCTCAATGCCCAGTGCAGCTATGGTGTATCTTCATGTATAATGGTTTGTTTATTTATTTTGGTGTAATTAAATGCAACTATTATCTCTTACCTCTATCTTCCTCTAAATCCTGATGGATGTATCATCCAAAGAATGGACACAAAGGCGACAAGTGGCACCTAGATTGGTAAGTCTTTATCAGCAAGCACTAGGCCCTCCCCAGGGATGAGAGTGCATTCTTCGACATCCTGTATCCCCGATTTTCACTCACCCAACCCATTAAATGACTCACTCAGCAATGCATTACAGACCAACAGGTCAGAAGAAAATCCCTCAGTTTAAATTATTACATTATTATTTTATTATTATTGCATTATTATTAATTTTTCACACAAAAATACAGTGCTATTTTTCCAGGCATATTCCCAATGAGACTGGAAACTAAGGCTACTTTATAAACATACCTATATGATTTACAAAGAATTGTCAATTCTTAGTCCTCATCTCATTTGGTCTATCAACAGCATTTAACACAGCTGTTCTGTTAAATGCTTTCTCCCCAGAGTTTCCAGGGCATCACACTGTCCTGGTTTTCTTCTTCTCTTTCTCTCATTTAATAATTTAAAGTGAGGGATTTTCTTCTGACCTGTTGGTCTGTAATGCCTTGCCTTTTCTGGTTCCTTTACAATTCTGGAGCTCAGATCTCAAGTCTCCCGACTCTTGACTGCATATACTCATTCGCACTCTTGATGAGTTCTTCTAGTACCACGGTTGTATATGCATATACATTGACAACTCTAAGTTACATCAACAGCCCAAATCTCTTCCTTTAGATATCCATTCAGCTCAAATGTTAATTTCCTAGAGGTTTCTATGCAATGATTATTTTCTCATTATAGCATTGCCTGGCCACCCTATTCAGATTGGCTTGCTAAAGCATAGTTGCCACTTGTTGAGTAAACCAATGGATGGAAGATCTTTCCCTCTGTCTCTCTCTTCATAAATCTGACTTTCCAACAAAAATAAATAAATCTTGGGCCCAGCGTGGTAGCCTAGCAGCTGAATTCCTTGCCTTACACGCACCAGGATCCCATATGGGCACTGGTTCTAATTATGGCAGCCTCACTTCCCGTCCAGTTCCCTGAGAAAGCAGTCAAAGACGGGCCAAAGCCTGGGGACCTTGCACCCACCCAGGAGACCTAGAAGAGGCTTCTGGCTCCTGACTTCGAATCAGCTCAGCTACAGCCACGGTGGCAGATTGGGGAGTGATTCACTAGACGAAAGACCTTCCTCTGTGTCTCTCCTCATCTCTGCATATCTGACTTTCCAATAAAAAATAAAGAAACAAATAAAATCTTTAAAAAGTTATTTCTAGCATGTATCCACAGAAATTTGACATATGTAAACTGTGGCCAACTTAGTGTTTCTTAACTGGGTTTCCCTGAGAATTAAGCCCAGGTGCTAAAAGACATCCACTGATCCTCACGAAGGCCCTGCTCTGACACATGGCACCAGTCATGACGATTAAGCCAAAACTGCAAATGTAATTATTCCAATCACTTTCTATTTCCTGTGGTTCACACGGCCCTGTTTTGGAAAGAAAGGCACAGGGCTCCACCAGGAGATGGCATACTTTAATAACTAAGAACATGATCTCTGGAGTCAAAAGAGTGGATCCATAATGGCAATCCTGATAATCATCACATATGTAGCCTTGCCCAAGGAATTTAATTTTTTAACATTTATTCATTTTTTTATTGCAAACTCAGATATACAAAGAGGAGGAGAGACAGAGGGAAAGATCTTCCATCCATTGATTCAATCCAAGGCAGCCACAATGGCCGGACCTGAGTCGATCAGAAGCCAAGAGCCAGGAGCTTCGCCCAGGTCTCCTATGTGGGTGCAGGGTCCCAAGGCCTTGTGACATCCTCGATCGCTTTCCCAGGCCACAAGCAGGGAGCTGGACGGGAAGTGGGGCCTCTGGGATTAGAACCAGCAGCCAAATGGGATCCTGGAGCATGCAAGGCAAGTACTTTAGCTGCTACATTACTGCGCTAAACCCCCAGTTTTCCTATTTAAAAAAGTTATTTAATAATAGGGGGTCAGTGTCGTGGCACAGTAGGCTAAACTTACATCTCTGTCATTGGCATCCCATATGAGAACAGTTCAAGTCCTGTCTGCTCCACTTCTGATCCAGCTCCCTGCTTAAGGCCTGGAAAAGCAGCAGAGGATTGTTCAATTGTTTGGGACCCAGAACCCACACGGGAGACCCAAACGAAGTTCCTGGCTCCTGGCTCTAGCCAATATAGCCATTTAGGATAGAATATCTCCCTCCCTTTCTCTGTCTCTCCTTTTCTCTGTAACTACTTTTAAAATAAAAATAACAGATATTTTTTAAAAGTAAAGAATAATAGCATTTATCTCCTATGGTTATTTGAACATTAAAATACACACCCTTGGGCCCGGCGGCGTGGCCTAGCAGCTAAAGTCCTCGCCTTGAAAGCCCCGGGATCCCATATGGGCGCCGGTTCTAATCCTGTCAGCTCCACTTCCCATCCAGCTCCCTGCTTGTGGCCTGGGAAAGCTGTTGAGGACGGCCCAATGCATTGGGACACTGCACCCGCGTGGGAGACCCGGAGGAGGGTCCTGGTTCCCGGCTTCAGATCAGCGCGCACCGGCCTGTTGTGGTCACTTGGGGAGTGAATCATCGGATGGAAGATCTTCCTCTCTGTCTCTCCTCTGTGTATATCTGGCTGTAATAAAATGAATAAATTTAAAAAAAAAAATACACACCCTTGGGCCTCGCACAGCAGCCTAGCAGCTGAAGTCCTCGTCTTGCACATACCGGGATCGCATATGGGCGCCGGCAGCCCTGCTTCCCATCCAGCTCCCTGCTTGTAGCCTGGGAAAGCAGTCGAGGATGGCCCAAAGCCTTAGGATTCTACACCCATGTGGGAGACCTGGAAGAAGCTCTGTGCTCCTGGCTCAGCTCCAGCCGTTGTGGCTGCTTGGGGAGTAAATCATCAGCTGGATGCTCTTCCTCTTTGTCTCTCCACCTCCTCTCTGTATATCTGACTTTCCAATAAAAATTTTAAAATAAAATAAATGTTTAAAAACATATATACAGGGCCCAGCAGTGTGGCCTAGCAGCCAAAGTCCTCACCTTGAACGCGCCGGGATCCCATATGGGCGCCAGTTCTAATCCCGGCAGCTCCACTTCCCATCCAGCTCCCTGCTTGTGGCCTGGGAAAGCAGTCGAGGATGGCCCAAAGCTTTGGAATCCTGCACCCATGTGGGAGACCTGGAAGAGGTTCCAGGTTCCCAGCTTCGGATCGGCGCAGCACCGGCTGTTTCGGTCACTTGGGGAGTGAATCATCGTATGGAAGATCTTCCTCTCTGTCTCTCCTCTTCTCTGTATATCCGGCTTTCCAATATAAAAAAAAAATATATAAAAAAACATATATACACCCTAGGCTACTTCAAGAAGTTCATGGAAATATGAATTATGAAAAGATGATGCATGGATTTCAATTTCGGTGACACACAATTTACTTTTTAATTCTATTTTTCCATGGACCTTGTGACACATCTCAGATATCTAACACTTGGCAGCATGGTAGGTGTCATCTAAGCTTTAGGCTATTGTGTCATTGTACCTTGAGTCATTTTGTGTTGCCAAAGAGGCTGTATGCCACTGTTCTATGCTGAAGAAGACCTCTGAGTCTCCTGCTTCTATCTTGAGTTACTTCCTGAGTCAATGAGACCAGAGTTGGAACAAGCAAACCTCTCTATCCTCTACTCAGCTGCTCCCATTCAGGAGAGGTAGGCTTTCCCTGACTCGGATAACAAGGACTTCACAGACAAAGGAAAGGGTCTCAGGTCAGAGGTCTGTCTGCACCCACCATGAGTCTGAAACCAACAGATGTGGCTCTTGCTTCAGTCTCACCTTTTCCATGTAACATTCTCTTCCCACTTATTATAAGCAGTTTTCCCCAAATACACTCAGTGTCTGAATGCATTTCCAACAGACCCTGCCTGCATCTCCTTCATATTCATACTTTAATTCTTGTTGTTAGTCTTGCTCTGCTATTGTCAGGGAGAAGCAAGTGCATTAGGGATGAAGCCGCCCCAGCTTGCCCAGCACGCATCTGGGAAGCTGCAGCTCCGGAAGAAACTTGAGCACAAAGCCCCTCTGTTAGAGCAGCACACTAACCCCTGTGTGTCCCTCTCACATGAGCACAGGGACTGGAACGGGCCTCCTCCTGTTCCCTTTTTCACCCTCCTCCCACCTTTCCCAGAGGGAGATCCTGTTCACACCAAATAAAGCCAAGAACATTTAGTTCAGCAGCAAGAACAGGTGGCAGCACCAATAAGGAACAAAAACTGGTATTCTTCCAATCAGTGAGCTCTATGGCAGGGAGGGAGAAAGGGTAGAGACCAAAACCCTCTGGGGTCCTTGATGGTTCCATTTCAACAAGCAAAGAAAACCCACCTTTGAGGTTTCTCTCTGATCTTCTCAGGGTGAAACCAGAGGTCTTCCTTTTCATTCTCAGGAAAAGGCAATTACTGTTTGTCTGTTAACTACTTTCTTGGATGCAGTACAAAAGCAACAAGACTCTAAAGACTAAAAGCAGGTGATTTCACCACCCAGCTCTCTTGGATCAAATAGCAAACAATTCTATACACATGAACACATAATTGTTTGGATTAGTAAGAACCATGTAAATACGACAAAAGTGCCATAAAGACAGAAAATCTCTGTGCTTTGACAGCTACTAATGCAGCTGTTGCCTCAGTTTTTTCCACTGAAACATAGACTCTTGTCTTTAGGCGGGGAACAGCTGTTTATTTCTCTCTTGAGATTTCCTAACTTCACATCTAAAAGAAGTCACAAGTAGAGAAGGTGGGGATTTAGGAGAAAGGCTATGACTAATTTTGGTGCTTTATGCATCCAAACTCATTGGAAAGCACCCCAGTCGGCAGTCTAACCCATCACGAAGGGGGAACCAACAATATCTTCTGCTAAGGCACGACACACTTTCCACCTTGCCACCAACTGAACTCTTAGGGTTTCCTTCTGTATCTGAGCTTCCCAAATCATCTTTTTGTTTCTCGTGATTACTCCTTTGTATACACCACCTGGAAATCACACAACCTAAATTTGGCCAACCTATCCTGTTGGTAAACTCTGGAAGTAAGATAAAGGACTTGAGGACAACTGACTTCAAGAAAAGAAAAACCTCACTGCTTTTTTATGTTCAAAAGATTATTGAAAGTTCTCTTTTAAAGGCAGGGGACAGGGTCGAGGGGGTGGAGTATGATTTACTCTTTGGCATTCAAAACAATAAAAAATAATTTCTAACATTTAATTGTAGAAAATCTCAAACATACAAGGGTAAACAGACCAACATAATAAACTCCCAACTACATCATCCAGTTGGAACAATTATGCATCCATGGCCAATCTCAGCACTTGCTCCATTCTTACATCATTCTGAAGCATATTGCCAAGCATTTTTCATCTTTCAGAGCATCTCTCTTAAAAAGAGAACTTTTTATTTAAAACAGAACAATATCATTACTACATCCCCAGAAAAGATAAAAATAATTGCTTTATACCGTAAGTCACCTAGTCATCTTAACAGAAACATGATCTAACTTTGAAGAAGGCAAAGAATAGCTGGGTAGTTTCTCCCTTGGGATTCGCTACACTTAAGTATAAAAACAGCTACCTGCTAGGCTTCATGCTTAGAAAAGCATCCATATATCCTACATCAGTCTCTTTAACATAAAGTTCGTTATCGCTACCAAATCTCCCCTGAGGTTCAAGGGTTTATTAGCATTCATTCATAACTCAGTACCTTGAATATACAGTTCTGAGGCTAATTAGCACCATAAACTACCTACTACACTCATTCCTGCTACTGATACAAAACAGATCTCAGGGGGAAAAGAGAGATAGAAACACCAATATTGGACCCAGCACGGTAGTTTAGTGACCAAAGTCCTCACCTTACACGCACCAGGATCCCATATGGATGCCGGTTCTAATCCCGGCAGCTCCACTTCCCATCTAGCTCCCTGCCTGTGGCCTGGGAAAGCAGTCAAGAATGGCCCAAGGCCTTGGGACCCCGCACCCGCATGGTAGACCTGGAGGAAGTTCCTGGCTCCTGGCTTCAGATCGGCACAGCATCGGCTGTTTAGGTTACTTGGGAAGTGAATGATTGGACGGAAGATCTTCCTCTCTCTCTTTCCTCCTCTTTGTATATCTGACTTTGCAATAAAAATAAATAAATCTTAAAAAAAAAAAAAAAATTAAAGGCTCACGCTCAGCAAGTTGGTTAGCAAGCTAATCCTCTACCTGCAGAGCCAGCATCCCATACAGGCACAGGTTAGAGTCATGGCTCCTCCACTTCCAATCCAGCTCCCTGCTAATAACCTGAAAAAGCAGCAATGGATATCCCAAGCCCTTGGGCCCCTGCATCCAAGCAGGAGACCCAGAAGTTTCCAGCTACCAACTCCAAGTCTATCCAGTTCTAGCCATCATAACCATTTGGACAGTGAACTAGTCGACAGAGGATCTCTGTCTGTCTCCCTCTTAAATCTAATTTTCAAGTTAAAAAATAGATAAATCTTGGGTCCGGCGGCGTGGCCTAGCAGCTAAAGTCCTCGCCTTTAACGCCCCGGGATCCCATATGGGTGCCGGTTCTAATCCTGTCAGCTCCACTTCCCATCCAGCTCCCTGCTTGTGGCCTGGGAAAGCAGTTGAGGACGGCCCAATGCATTGGGACACTGCACCCAAATGGGAGACCCGGAAGAGGTTCCAGGTTCCCGGCTTCGGATCGGCACGCACTGGCCCGTTGCGGCTCACTTGGGGAGTGAATCATCGGACGGAAGATCTTCCTCTCTGTCTCTCCTCCTCTGTGTATATCTGGCTGTAATAAAATGAATAAATCTTTAAAAAAAAATAGATAAATCTTTAAAAGGCAAGATTAAGGATTAAAGGACCAAATACATGTACTCATATCCATAGGTAACCAAAGTAAAGAAATTAAAACTCAAGTAGATAGCATCTGAATTACATATGAAGAAATGATTTCTTAAGTGGCAGCTATTCATTACTATGTTAAGATTCTCAGGGTCATACAGACATCTAATATCCTGCTTCAATAATTCAGAATAGTGGCATTATTACTCTCTGACACCAGCCATGACTAAAGGATAATGAAGAATTTCCCACTTCTACAATCTACAAGATTGGGTTACTCATGAAGGAATGTTAATTCCTTCATTACAATTCTTGCGCTTTTGTTTCAGTAATGCCACAAGGTCAAAAAATATTAAGGGTCATATCCCCTGAACTCTCAAATTTCACCCAAACTAGCAAAGTGGTCTCTCAGCAGAACACACACCTTCCTGTTCCTTGGTAACAGTTGTACTATTTTCCAGATACAGACATTCCAGAACATTCTACAAATAAAAAGCTGCTTCTTACCCACCCGCCCATCCCCTACCCAGCATGATTCCCTGGCTTTTAAACCTTCTACTAGCATTCTCAAAAAGAAAAATCACTAATTGAGATTTGTCAAGTTTAATCAATCAATACAACATTCTTTTTTTCTTATAACAAAAAACACTCTGTCCCACATCCTGGCAGTGCAAAGCCTCCAGTACAATCCCTGGAAGGAGAACAAAATCTTTGTAGCATACTAAGTACAGAGGACGGATTTCCTCCCCTGAACAGAGATAAATAAATAAGCCAACACCAAAGTAAGGTTATACCCAGGGGTCTTGGGGTATGACAGCAGCTTCAATATGAATAATAAATAAGAGGTCTGGGCTGCAGTTATGACAATCGCGGTCAAGAAAAAAATATTTTAGTGATACTACATGGGAAAAAATTAGGGGTTTCTGAGGGAGCAGAGTAATTAGCTCACAAACTTCCTTTACTTGCTAAGTCAGAGTTGAGAGGTACATAGTTCAAAGTAAGTAAAACACACAAACTCAAATTCTTTTCAATGAAAACCATCATTGGTAACTTGCATGCAAGGTTCTGAAGCAGAAGTTAAACTTAACATCAAATGATACCAAAAAAAAAAAAAAAAGGCAGCACATTCGATGGGAACAAAAAAAGTGGATAATCATTAACATTTTGTAGAAATGACCAAAAGAAATTATAAAGTACTTCATAAAACATAGATGATAGTGAAGATCACTTAGCACAGGAATAGTGACAGATGTTCATGGAAGAGAAAGAAAAAAGCTACTGAAGACATGAACCAAAAGGTGTTCACATAAGGCCAATGCCAAGTGCACAGGACTTGTTACAAGGTAAAGTGCAAAACTGTATAAAGAACAATGATGCACGTTAACCTTAGTCTGACAAGGAAGCACAAACCCCTCGTTTAAACTCAGCTTGAGAGGCCGGCGGCGTGGCCTAGCGGCTGAAGTCCTCGCCTTGAATGCACCGGGATCCCATATGGGCGCCAGTTCTAATCCCGGCAGCTCCACTTCCCATCCAGCTCCCTGCTTGTGGCCTGGGAAAGCAGTTGAGGACGGCCCAAAGCTTTGGGACCCTGCACCCAAATGGGAGACCCGGAAGAGGTTCCAGGTTCCTGGCTTCAGATCAGCGCAGCACCGGCCCGTTGCGGCTCACTTGGGGAGTGAATCATCGTATGGAAAATCTTCCTCTCTGTCTCTCCTCTCTGTATATCTGACTTTGTAATAAAATAAATAAATCTTTTAAAAAAAAAAAAAAACTCAGCTTGAGTTCCAGGGTCCCTCTGTGAACTGGCTCAGTCCTGGCTGTCTACAAGCATTAGAGGACTAAACTCCATCTCTGCCTTTTCAAATGAAATGAAAATTAATTAAAAGTAAAAAGAAATAAGACTTTACAGAATTGGCAAGAAATTTTTAAGTTTGATGTTACAAAAAACACCAAACATATGGAGCCAGACAGTGGTGAAGAGGGTAATCTTTCACCTTGTGGTGCTGGCATCACATACGGCACTAGTTCATGTCCCAGCCATGGCAATGCTATTGGAAAGTGAGATTTAGAGAGAGAGAGAGAGAGAGAGAGAGAGAAAGGAAGGAAGGAAGGAAGGAACCAAACTTTGCAATTGGGGCCAGTGCAGTGGCTCAACAGGCCAATTCTCTGCCTTGTGGTGCCAACATTCCACATGGGTGCTGGTACAAGTCCCGTCTGCTCCACTTTTGATTTAGTATCCTGGACCTAGGAAAGCAGCAGAGGATAGCTCAGGTCCTTGGACTCCTGCCTCCAGGTGGGAAACTTGGAAAAAGCTCTTGGATCCTATTAGCACCCAAGCCAGTGTGGCCACTTAGGCAGTGAGCCAGCAGATGGAAGACCTCTTTCTTTCCTCTCTGTAAGTCTGCCTTTCAAATAAATATAAATAAATCTAAAAATAATAATAAAAATAAAAACCTTAGCATTAAAGAATGCAAACAGATCACGAAGAGCCCACACAGACTCTTACTAGTCTTACTATACACTGCTCAAATTTTTAAATGGCAAGCAATGAGGAAAGCTGGATTTAAATGTACAGATCACACCCACACTGGAAATACCACGGACTAACATGCACCTGACCTGCAGGACAGCAGGCAGCTGCTTTGCTGACAGAACCCCAGGCCTTCACTCTTCCTTCAACAGACATCTCCCATCATCAACCCTGCCTCTTAACAACACACATACCATCTCACCCTTCCCTGATCTAGTAAGACAGAAAGGTGTCATTATCAGACCTACAAACAAATCCAAGATCAAAGGTCACAAACGAATTCTCTTTTCAAGAATGAGATATCATAATAGAAAAAAGCAAATGAAAGGAAATAGGTAGGTATGAAAAACTGAGTAACTAAAACCTAACAACTGTTAAAGAGTGCATCAGCCCAGGACAGTACAGCAGTTTTGTTACGGACCAGGAACTGTGCTAGGCACTGCGAGGAAATCCGAAAGAGAGAATATCCAAGCATGGCATATTCAGTCGTGCTAAACATTGTTAAAGTCAAACAGTATTTTTAAAATGTCACGAAGAAGGTAACTTTCTGAAGCTGAGCTCTGTGAGGTGGATGTGGTTTGGAAAAACACAGAAAACACTCTAAGGTGAACGGTATGTGAAATGTCTGGGAGGCAGGCATAGCAAGTGTACCATCTGCTATCATAGTGAGATGGAAAGTGCCTGGGGAAGGGAAGGAGAGGAAAAGGAGTGTGACATTAGGTCTTAAAATATCTATAATCATGCCTTTTTAAAGTGATTTAAGAGGCAACTGGGAGTCACTTCAAGGTCATAAGAAGAGAGTAAGCTTAAAATAGCAACCTAGGGTAGTCTTAGGTTAAAACATAAAAGTAGGAAAATGCTACAGATAGAGAAAATTTAGGAAGCTACTTTTCATACAAAAACAGTGAGCAAAAAGACTTATTCCCAGAAATATCACAGGCCAGAGAGGAAACATACAGTGATACTCTGTGTCCTGGTGTTCAGGCAAATTCTCATTTTCCTTATACTTTAGTGTGCTTTCTAGATTGATCACAATACTTTTCTATGCTATATAACAACCAAAAAAAGCACACAAAACACAAATATAATCTGGACGAGTATATGTTTCAATGTTATTTATATAACCAAAAAGCAAAAAATACATAAATAAATGTCCATATGCTCCCAGTTCAAAGAAATGAAAACATGAACGGGAAATTGAACCTGCCCAGTTGATTACATCCTCCTCCTTCCATCCTCCGGAGGGAACTGCTTTCTTGAATTTGATGAAAATCGCTTTTTCTCTAGTTTTATGACAAGAATGAACCTCAAAAAATGTGCTGTTTAGTTTTGCCCTGTTTTGATTCCTATCTAAATAGAATCAATAAAAATTTATGTAACCTTCTGTGACTTGCTTTTTGCCATTCAATGTGGTTGGGATTTTTGAGATTACAGTGAACTAAGAGTAGTAACTGGAGGTCATTCAGGTTTACTACTACCTAGTATTATACTATGAAAAGAAAACCATAATTTAAAAATCCATTCTATTGTAGCTGGTATGAGTTATTGACATATTTCTCTAATCATATGAAAAAAATTGCTGCTTTCAACATTCTTAATATTTTCTAGTATAGAATATATCAAGACATTTTCTGCAATACATAACTAGGAGTGAAATCACCGACTGGCAGCTGATGTTCAATCTTGCTAAATACTCAAAAACTTTCTCTGGGTCAGGTGTGATGGCTCAATTGGCTAATCCCTCCACAAAAGCTCCAGCACTGCATATTGGTGCCAGTTCAAATTCCAGCTGCTCCACTTCCCATCCAGCTCGCTGCTTGTGGCCTGGAAGCATAAGTCGAGGAAGGTCCAAAGCCTTGGGACGCCACACCCATGTGGGAGACCCAGAAGCTCCTGGCTCCTGGTTTTAGATCTGCTCAGCTCCAGCCATTGCAGCCACTTGGGGAGTGAATCAGCAGATGGAAGATCTTTCTCTGTTTCTCCTTCTCTCTGTAAATCTGTCTTTCCAATACAAATAAATAAATCTTTTTTTAAAAAAAAGCAACATATGATTAAAAGGAACAAAAGGAAAAACAACCGATTTCCTCAAATTGGATATATTCAAAAGAATTTTTTTCCTAAGTAGTAGCATCAACTCGCATTTCAAATAGCAGTGGATGTAAGTACCCTCTATCCTACCTTGCAGGCAACAATTACATGAGTGTTTTAAATTTCTGCCAATCTGAAATGTTAATTACATTTCTTGAATTACTAATGCCAAAAAGCACATTATATATGCTTGGGGTTCACTGGATATTCTATTCTCAGAAATGCCTATTTATATCCTTGTCCACTTAGCTTCTATTTTTACTAATTTAATCAATTTCACTTTTACTTGAAAGGCAGAAAGAGAGATGAAAGAGATTTTCCATCACTGGTTCGTTCTCTCAAACAACTGCAAAGGCTTGGGCCGGGGCAGGGTGAAACAGGAACGACAAATACCACCCAGGTTTCCCACAAGGGTGGCAGGAACCCAAGAATCTGAATGCTCATCCGCTACCCTCTTGGGCACAGATAAGCAGGAGGCAGGATGCACGTGCAGTAGCTGGGAATGAACCCAGCACTCTGATATGGAATGCAGAGGACCCAAGCAGTGACTCACTCCACGGCCGCATCCCCACAGAGCTGGCCGTCATCCACCTCCTATCTGTCCTTTATCGGAGTTCTAAATTGAATACTAATCCTTTGTGGATTTATACACTGCAGATATTTTCTCCCAGTTTGTACCCTTGTCTCTATTTTATGGGGCCTGCTGGTAAACAGACGTCCTTGAACTTTCTAAAATAAAATACCTGTTCATTTTTTTTTAAGATTTATTTATTTTTATTGCAAACTCAGATATACAGAGAGGAGGAGAGACAGAGAAGAAGATCCTCCATCTGATGACTCACTCCCCAAGTGAGGCACAATGGCAGGTGCTGCGCCGATCCGGAGCCAGGAGTTCTTCCGGGTCTCCCACATGGGTGCAGGGTCCCAAGGCCTTAGGGTGTCCTCGACTGCTTTCCCAGGCCACAAGCGGGGAGCTGGATGGGAAGCAGAGATGCCGGGACCAGAACTGGTACCCATATGGGATTCCCAGTTCATTCAAGGTGAGGACCCCAGCTGCTAGGCCATCACGCCAGGCCCACATTTTTTCTAAAAGATTTACAGAGTTACAGAGAAATCTTCCATCTTGCTGGCTCAGTTTCCGGTCACAAGAGCTGGAGCTGAAGTGATCCAAAGCCAGGAGCCAGGAGCTTCTTCTAGGTCTCCCACGTAGGTGCAGGGGTAGCCTCCATTGGCTTCTTAGGCTATTAACAGGGAGCTGGGTCAGAAATGCAACAGCCAGGACTTGAATTAGCACCCTTTGGGATGCCAGTGTTTCAGACAGAGGTTTAGTGTGCTATGTTATCATGTACGCCACAAGAAAACTCATTTTTAACCTTGTACATTTATGTTTTATTTATTTATTTTCACTTTATTTAAAAGAGAAAAAGAACAAGAGGTTTTTCCACTCACTGGTTCACTCTCCAGATAACAGCCACAGCTAGGGCTGGAAAAGGCCCAAACCAAGGAGCCTACAAGTAGTTGGCAGGGACTCATCATCTGCTGCCTTCCAGGGTGTGCTTTCTCCTCGCTCTCCAGGAGACAGCTAGGAATCAGAGGAGTTGGGACACAGCTCTGACCAGAATACAGATACAGGCAATCAGGTGGCAACCTAACCCTGCACCAATCTGCCCCTGACGCAGGAAGCATGTCTTAGCTAGTAAATCTTTTCCTATTCCTGAGGCATGACATTCTTTCATATTTTCTTCTGCAATTTAAAAAATTCTATGTTTCTTGGGCCCAGCATGATGGCCTAGCAGCTAAAACCTTGCCTTGCATGGCCAGGATCCCTTACGAGTGCTGGTTCATATCTCGGCAGCCCCACTTCCCATCCGGCTCCCTGTTTGCGGCCCGAGAGGACAGTACATATCTTTGGGACTCTGCACCTGAGTGGGAGACCTAGAGGAGGACTCTGGGTCCTGGCTTCAGATCAGCTCAGCTCTAGCTGAGCACTTTAAGAGTGAATAATTGGAGAACATCTTTCTCTCTGTATCTCCTTCTCTCTGTAAAATCTACCTTTCCAATAAAAGTAAATAAATCTTTAGAAAAAATAAAGCTTACTTTCTCTTGATTCACAAGGCAAATGGTAAGTTTCTTAATACACCTGTCTAAAATCTTGATTTTGTCACATTGATTTATTCATCATATTGCACCTAAAACATAATATCTTAATTATTACAGTTTCACAAGTCTTAATTTCTTGTAAAGTATGACACCCACTTATAATTTGCAGAATACTCATATTTCTGGCTCTTCCCTCTTAGAAAAGTCATGATGGGTTCATACTTCTTGGCCCACTTGTGGTTCAGTGGGACAAGGTTTTAGTTTTGATCAGTAAGTTGTGAGCAAAAGTGATCTTTCAGCTTTTATTTGCCTGTGCAAAACTCTCTGGAAGACTCCCCCTGATTCCCACCCAGTGTAGCAGCTAATAATATTCATTGCGACTGGAGCTTTGCCATGTGAGTTCCTGAGTGAGTACTTTCAATAGGGTTTCCCTACCAATCTGATGGAGTTCCAGGCTCCTGCTTCAGCCTGAACCACTGCCAGTTGATGGCAGACATTTGGACAGTGAACCACTGGATGGAAGCTCACTCTCACTCTCTCTGTATGTCAAATAAAGTGAAAGGAAATAAAAAAATAAATTTCAGAAGTAACTTTTCTCATTCTCAAGGAAAAACCTGCCAATCAGAGTATACATGAATATCAAAACTTAACATGTAGAAACAGTGGAAGACTGCACTGTTTAAAAAAGCTAGAGTGGGGCCAGAGCCATTGCAGAGTAGACTGAGCCTCCACCTGGGTGCTGGGATCCCATACAGGAACCAGTTTGAGTTCTGGGTCTTTTACTTCCAATCCATCTCGCTGTTAATGTGCCAGGGAATGCAATAAAAGATAGCCCCAGTGCTTGGGCCCTTGTACCCACATGGGAGACCCTGAAGAAACTCCTGATTACTAACTTTAGGCCAGTTCAGTTCTGCCCATTGAGGCCATCTGGGAAGTGAACCAACACACTGAAGATCTCTCTCCATGTCTCTCCTTCTCTATACATAAAATCTGCCTTTTAAATAAAAATAAATCTTAGGGCCCGGCGGCGTGGCCTAGCGGCTAAAGTCCTGGCCTTGAAAGCCCCGGGATCCCATGTGGGCGCTGGTTCTGGTCCCGGCAGCTCCACTTCCCATCCAGCTCCCTGCTTGTGGCCTGGGAAGGCAGTTGAGGACGGCCCAATGCATTGGGACACTGCACCCGCGTGGGAGACCCGGAGGAGGTTCCGGGTTCCCGGCATCGGATCGGCTCGCACCGGCCTGTTGTGGTCACTTGGGGAGTGAATCATCGGACGGAGGATCTTCCTCTCTGTCTCTCCTCCTCCGTGTATATCTGGCTGTAGTAAAATGAATAAATCTTTAAAAAAAAAATCTTAAAAAAAAAAAAAAAGCTGGAGAGAGGGTAGTGCTGTCATAGCATAGCAAGTCTTTATCTGCAGTACTAGCATCTCATATGTCTGCTGGTTCAAGTCCCAGCTGCTCCACTGCCCTTCCAGTGCCCTGTTAATGTGCTTGGGAAAACAACAGAAGTTGGCCCAAGTCCTTAGGTTCTACACCCACAGGGGGAGACCCAGAAGAAGTTCCAGGCTCCTGGCTTCAGCCTGGCACAGCCCTAGCCATTCTGACCATTTGGGAAGTAAACCTGCAGAGAGAAGACTTTCTCTCCCTCCCTTCCTCCCTCCCTCCCTCCCTCCTTCCCTCCATCCCGCACTTGTTACTCTGCCTTTTAAATATTAAAAAAGAAAAAAAACTGGCAAAATATAAGTCCTCTAATTAGTAATTTCAGACCTAGCCATTCACAAAAAAAGAATTGTATATATAGCTGTAGGCATACATAAGTAGGTTCTTAGTAATATTAATAAAAATCAAGTACCATAAACAATTCAAATGACTATCAGTAGAATGGATAAGAAAAGATTTACACAAAGAAATATCATATAACAATGAAAATGAACAAACTAAACCTACACAAAAAGATGGTTTCATAACCCTATTGTTGAAGCAAAGAAAACACAAATACATAGAGAATGATCTCAGCAAAAAAAAAAATTCACAAACAAGTAATTCTAAAATTGTTTTAATACTTTATCCATTCTATAAAATAAGGAAGTGATCGGAAACAGCAAGACAATGGTTACCAGGAATGCAGCCTGCCGCCCGGCATCCCACGTGGATGCCGGTTCAAGTCCCAGCTGCATCACATCCATCCTAAATCTCTGCTGTATCTGTGAAATCGGTGAAAGATGGCTCAAGTGCCTGTGTCCTTGCTACCCATGTGGGAGACCTGGATGAAGCTTCTAGCTCCTGACTTCTTGGCACACCCCTGGCTGCTGCAGCCATTTTAGCATGTGAACTTAGTGGGTGAAAGATTTTCTTTCTCTTTCTCTGTGTAAACCTGCCTTTCAAATAAAAACAAATAATGCTTAAAAATGGTGTTTACTCCTAAGACAGGTGATTTAACAGATAAAGAAGGTAAGGTGAATAAAAGGTGCTAGAAATAATTCAATTTTGACCTAAACAGTTGCTCCAAAGTAGCCACTTTATGATTAGTCACCATACTAAATTTCTGTAGTGATTTATGTAAATATCTTACAACCTCCATTAGATTTATTCATATCTACCACGTACACATTGTTGCTATGACAAAAGCTTTTTTCCATTTTATTTTCTGTTTGGTGCTAGTTATAGAAACACAACTAAATTAGATACCTTAATTTTACATGCAACAACCTGCAACTTACAGCTTCTTTTCTCAATCAGTAGATTTAAGGGAGTTTTTTTTTTTAAAGATTTATTTATTTTTATTACAAAGTCAGATATACAGAATGGAGGACAGAGAGGAAGATCCTCCATCCGATGATTCACTCCCCAAGTGCCCGAAACAGCCGGTGCTGCGCCGATCCGAAGCCGGGAACCTGGAATCTCTTCCAGGTCTCCCACGCGGGTGCAGGGTCCCAAAGCTTTGGACCGTCCTCGACTGCTTTCCCAGGCCACAAGCAGGGAGCTGGATGGGAAGTGGAGCTGCCGGGATTAGAACTGGCGCCCATATGGGATCCTGGCGCGTTTAAGGCGAGGACTTTAGCCACTAGGTCACGGCACCGGGCCCGATTTAAGGGAGTTTTAAAAACATAGAGCTGGTGCATTGGAAGTAGGCTAAGCCCACAGCACCAGCATCCCACAGGGGCATCAGTTGAGTTTCAGCTGCTCCATTTCTGATTCAGCTCCCTGCTAATGCACCTGGAAAAGCAGCAGCAGAAGGCCTAAGCACTTGCAACCCTGCATCCACACAGGAGACCGGGAAGAAACTCCTGGCTCCCAGCTTCCAACCAGTACAGCTCTGACTACTGCAACCATCTGGGGAGTGGACGGACCAGAGATGGAAGAACCCTGATTTTCTCTATAAAACTGCCTTTCAAATAAAAAAATAGAATCCTAATAACAAAATCACATCTGCAAATAACCACAATTTTGTTTCTTCATTCTAATCTTTGTATCATCCTTTGAATTTCTTGCTTGTTATACTGATTATAATCTAGTTCAATGATACATTACTTTCATATTATTTAAAAATATTTTATTCCATTACTTTTAAATTTATTTTATTTTTATTGGAAAGCCAGATATACAGAAAAGAGGAGAGACAGAAAGATCTTCCGTCCGATGATTCACTCCCCAAGTGACCGCAAAGGACAGAGCTGCACTAATCTGAAGCCAGGACCTGGAGCCTCTTCCAGGTCTCCCACGCGGGTGCAGGGTGCCAAGGCTCTGGGCCATCATATTCCACTGCTTTCTCAGGCCACAATCAGGGAGCTGGATGGGAAGTGGGGCTGCCAGGATTAGAATCGGTGCCCATACGGTATCCTGGCGTGCTCAAGGCAAGGACTTTAGCTGCTAGGCTACTGTGCCGGGCCCTAAAAATATTTTTAAATAGGGCCCAGTGCAGTAGCCTAGTGCCTAGATCCTTGTCTTGTATCCAGTGGGAGCCTATACAGGCATTGGTTCTTGTACCAGCTGCTCCATTTCCCATCCAGCTCTGTGTCTGTGGCCTGGGAAAGCAGTAGAGGATGGCCCAAGACCTTGGGATTCTGCATCTGTGTGGCAGACCCCAAAGAAGCTCCTTGCTCCTGGCTTCGGAACAGCTCAGCCCTGTCCAGTGCGGCCACTTGGGCAGTAAATCAGAGGACAGAGGATCTTTCTGTCTGTATTGCCTTCTCTCTATAGATCTGCCTTTCCAATAAAAAATAAAATAAATCCTTTTAAAAAAATATTTTTAAATAGGTCAGACGTTCTTAATGTGGACCCACATTCTGATGATTAATTACCGTATACACTCATCTCTCAAGAAATGAAGCTCTCCAGCCTGGATGAAGGCATATTTATTAAAAGTATCATTCCAATAATCTAAATTTCTCAGTTAATTGAATCAAGGTTAGTGCATTCACACGTTCAAATTAATCCAATTGCATTACAAGTTTATTTCTACTTTTCAAATTAAGTATACAATAATTAAAAGAATGCAAACAATGCCATCTAAAATGTGAAAGTGTATGCAAACTACAACTTCATTATTTAATGTTTACATAGCACTGCAGGATTGAAAAGCACTTCACAGAGGGGAAAAAAAGCAAACCTTTCATACACTTACAACATAACAAAAGAGGCAGGGAAGAAAAACAAATCTCCTTTTAGACATGGAGGTGATGTAATCAGGAAAGTACAGAATTCCAACACATTTCCAGAGTTGTGAAGATTCAAAATAATACCCTTAGATCTCCTAAGCCCATTTACCTATCCATCACAAGCAAATGCTTCTCTGAAGGCGTTTCAAAATACTTGCTCAGCTCCAGCAAGTTAACGACAACAACAACAACAAAAGCTTCCCTTTTGCACTGTGTGTCTCAGAATGCATCTTGTGAACTCTGCTAGTTGGTTTCTCTGTCTCTCTGGCTCATAAGGTTACTGATTGACATTAACGCACCAATTTGTTCTTCTGGAGAATGAAACATAATAGTGGGGCAACCAATTCTCCAGAATCTCATCTGGGTCAACGAGCAGCATAGCACAGCGCTGACCAGTCAGAAACCTAATCGAGGTCACAGAAGCTCCATTATCCCTTCATGGTACAGGAAAGAGTTTGCAGTTGCAGCACATTCTTCAACCAAGGATTACTCCAGGGTTCAGCTCTCTCAAACAAGCACTGAACTAGTACCATCTGAATGTCACAAATCAGACATCCCTTGAACCTGATAACCAAGTGGCCGGGTTACTACTTACTTATCTAAATTTAACACTCATATGCCATTCAGAAAATCAGGTCACATGTTTCTTTGGATGGACTTTCATTTCAATGAGCAATGTGAAACATGTTAGAATCAACTTACAATTTAAAATTCATATTTAAACCACTCAATTAATCAATAATTCATACTCTATGTTTTGTTACAAGCTACAATGGTTCTAAACAAAGATGCTTAGGACCCAAGTGGCAAAAAAGTCAGAAGACTCACTTATCTCCTAAGGATATCTGTCTATCAGGGACTTAAAATTTCAAATTGAGAGCTGGTATTGTGATTCCAGTTCACAACCTGGCTGCTCCACTTCTGATCCAACACCTTCCCCATGCCTGAGCTAATAAGCCCAGAGCAGCAGCAGATGGCCCAGCTAATTGGACCCCTCCCACTCACGTAGGAGAGCTGGGTGAGTTTTCTGCCTTCAGCCTGGCCCAAGACTGGCCATTGTAACCATCTAGGAAATGAACCACTGGATGGAAGATCTCTTTCTCTTTCTGACTTTAAAATAAGTAAATATATCTTATTTTTAAAAAGAATATTAAATATGGTAATAGGAAAAATGAGGAAATAGAAAAAATTTAATACTGGCATTACTTAGTAGGAGAGTTTTTTTAAAAACGCAGTTAGCTCCTTTAAAATATTGATTTCTTATTCTCTCAAAATGACAATTTATAATTAGCTTTTCAGGTAAATAATCAAAGTAAAAGCACATTTGAGTAAGTATCCTATCATTTCAAATGCAACTATAGAGGCAAAAAGGTTAAGAAAAAGATGACCTGACCCATGTAGCAATTCATTTTTTGGGCTTTTTAAAAGATTTATTTTTGGGCCAGGCATGGTAGCCTAGCAGCTGAAGTCCTTGGCTTGCACATGCCCCGGGATCCCATATAAGCACCGGTTCTAATCCTGGCTGCTCTGCTTCCCATTCAGCTTCCAGCTTATAACCTGGGAAAGCAGTCAAGGACGGACCAAGGCCTTGGGACCCTGCACCCGTGTGGGAGACCCAGAAGCTCCTGGCTCCTGGCTTCGGATTGGCTCAATTCCAGCCGTGCGGCCACTTGGGGAGTGAATCAGCACATCAAAGATCTTCCTCTCTGAATCTCCTTCTCTCTGTATATCTGACCTGAACTGGTGCCCATATGGGATGCTGGAGCATGCAAGGTGAGGATTTAGCCACTGAGCCATCACGCCGGGACCTGCCATGGTAGTAATTCTTTCATAATCAATCATATCCATTTATGTAGTAAACCACAGGCAGATCATTCAGAAATAAATTCTTTAAAATTGCCCCAATTAATCAAATACCCTCAATATTGAGCAACTGAAACTTTAACAGTAGTGAGAAAAGTAATTTGAAGTAGTTATTTATAATTTGAATTCTAATTTTTTACAATCATTTAAAAATAACTGAATTAAAAGGCAGGTTATCACCAAGAGAGGGAGAGATAAAGAAAAGGCTGCAACAGTCGGGTCTGGGGCAGGCCAAAGCCAGGAGGAGCAAGAAACTCCATTCTTCTCTCCCAAGTACGTGGGCCATCCTCTGCTGCATAACAGAGTAGCCAGGTCTCCAGCTGGCCCTCTGAAACAGAACGCTGGCTCAGTGGCTTAATGTATTCTACCACACCACCAGCCCCTGAAGCACTTACCTTGAGAGCACAAAAGATGCAGGAATCTCCCATGCACTTGTGAGTCGTAAGCTGTCTAAAACTACGTCGGAAGATGTCTAAGTGCCACAAGACCTGATGAAAAAGGGAAAGCACTTCATCACTCCAAAAGGAACCATACTGAACTTCACATTCATGAGCTGCAGCAACACGTGTAACAGTTGCAAAAGAAATTTTTACTTCTTTAAAAGGCAGAGTAACAAAGAGGAGAGAGCGACAGAGAGCTCCACAGAACTTCCATTTGTTGGTTCACTCCCAAAATCACAACAGCCAGGCATGGGTCACATTAAAGATAGGAGCCAGGAACTCCCTCCTGGATGCCCAACTGAATGACAGGGGTCCAAGTACTTGAAACATCTTTTGCTGGCTGCCCAAGCACAGGAACACAAAGCTGAATCAGAAACAGAGTTAGAAGGAAGAATCCAATCTGCTTGAGGTTGCAGATGGTGACTGCTATCATTGCACATTACCAGTCCCGAAAAGTCCTAGAAAGGACATTAAAATAATCCTTTAAAAGGGCAGTGGGGAGGGCAAAGTATCTAACAATAAAAACAAATATTCCAGGAAAGACTAATTTGAACATTAAGAGAAAGTCACATTAATAATATGGTATAACAATGATGGAGAAATTCACATCCCATACTAGAGTGCCTAGGTTCAATTTTTTTTTAATTGGAAAGGCAGATATACAGAGAGGATGAGAGACAGAGGGGAAGATCTTTCATCCAATGATTTACTCCCCAAGCTGCCACAATGGTTGGAGCTGAGCCAATCCAAAGCCAGGAGCCAGGAGCTCTTCCAGGTCTCCCACACGGGTGCAGGGTCCCAAGGCTTTGAGCCATCCTTGACTGCTTTCCCAGGCCACAAGCAGGGAGCTAGATGGGAAGTGGGTAGGCCAGGATTGGAACCGACACCCAGTCTAATCATTATCCCAGTCTAATCATGACAAAACATCAGACAAATTCCAACAGAAGGGCAACCTACAAAATGTCTAACCACTTCCCTTTAAAAGTATCAAAAGTTGGGCCAGGCATGGCAGCTTAGCAGCTAAAGTCCTTGTCTTGCACACATCAGGATTCCATATGGGCACCAGTTCCATAGATGTTCTGCGAAGCACTGCTCCACTTCCCATCCAGCTGCCTGTTTGTGGCCTGGGAAAGCAGTCAAGGACAGCCCCAAACCACACTCACATGGGACACCTGGAAGAGGTTGTGGGCTCCTGGCTTCGGATCGACGCAACTCCAGATGCTGCAGCTGCTTTGCGAGTGAATCTGTCTCTCTTCCTCTCTGTATATCTGACTTTCTAATAAATGAATTAAAAAAAAAAAAGCATCAAATGTTGTCAGAAACCAGGACATTCTAGACCAAAGAGCAGGTTCAGAAAATAAGTTGAAAGCTGGGAGAATTCTAGGACAGAGGAAGACGGCAGATAAAAATTAAAGAAATCTTAATAAACTGTAGACTTCAGCTTAAAAGAGAAAATTACATAATATATCACAGAATTGCCTTGGGAAGCTCCTCTTGCTAGAAAAAAAATTAACAGCACAAAATAAAAAAGCACTAAAGAGCCAAGGCAAGACATAATTGCGGAGCATGCGTCTTATCTCTGTCAAAATATATATTCTAAAATTTATTTGAAACAGGCAATACTCTCAAACAAATAAACAAAAAAAAAGGCAAAAAAGTAGGATGCTGGAATCAGAAACCAAGACAGGACTGAAACCCAGGCTCTCCAACATCAGATGCAGGTGTCCTAACAGCAATCTGGCCTGCTATACCAACGTCCATGCATAAACATCCTCTTACAACAAAGGTATTAACTTACTAATCTGCAGTAAATACAGCTTCCATATAAAAAGTTAGAATACATATTATGATGGGGAGCAGCTGCCACAGTGGTTCCACTGGCTAATCCTCACCCTACAAACATCAGGATCCAATATGGGTGTCAGTTCAAGTCCTGGCTGCCCCACTTCCCATCCAGCTCCCTGCTTGTTGGTAAGATGGCCCAAAGCGTTGGGACCCTGGACCCACGTGAGAGACCTGGAAGAAGTTCCTGGCTCCTGGCATCAGATGGGCTCAGCTCTGACCATCGTGGCCAGGCAGTGAAACAGCGAAGATCTTCTGTCTTTCCTCCTCTCTATATATCTGACTTTACAATTAAAAAAAAAAAAAACGAACATTTTAAAAAATAACTGGAAAACTGAGAGTATAAAATTTTTATTATCTAGATAAGTTTTGCAAGATTCTTATATTATGAATGGGGAAACTCAAATACTATTATCTATGCAAGGTTAGACTACAAAAGACCTAAAACCAGAATTCAGATCTCATAATCCTCAAGTTCAGTATTATTTATACCAAAAGCATTCTCACCTTTTTAAAAAATATGACTCATGGTGCTGGCACCATGGCCTAGCAGATAAAGTCCTTGCCTTGAACACACCAGAATTCCATATGAACGCCAGTTCTAATCCTGGCAGACCTGCTTCCCATCCAGCTCCCTGCTTGTAGCCTGGGAAAGCAGTTGAGGATGGCCCAAATCCTTGGGACCCTGTACCCACGTGGGAGACCCAGAAGAGCTCCTGGCTCCTGGCTTTGGATTTGTGTAGCACCGGCCATTGTAGTCACTTGGGGAGTGAATCAATGGACGTAAGATCTTCCTCTCTGATTCTCCTCCTCTCTATATATATCTGACTTTGCAATAAAAGTAAATAAATCTTTAAAATATAGATATAGATATAGATATATAGACATAGATATAGATATAACTCAGTGTTTTTAGAGTTTTTTTTTATTTAGGGCCTGGGACAGCAGCCTAGTGGCTAGTCATCGCCTTCCATGCGCCAGAATGCCATATGGGTACCAGTTCATATCCCAGCTTCTCCACTTTCCTTCCAGCTCTCCGCTTCAGGCCTGGCAAAGCAGTTGAGATGGCCCAAAGCCTCAGGACCCTACACCCATGCAGGAGACCCAGAAGAAACTCCAGACTCCTGGCTTCAATCGGCTCAGCTCCAGCCAGTACAGCCACTTGGGGAGTAAATCAATAAAAATAAGTAAAATCTAAAAACTACAGAAGGATTAAGTGGTAATTATGTATTAAGTTTTAGAAAATTTTTAAGATATATTTATTTTTATTGGAAAGTCAGATGAACAGAGAGAAGGAGAGACAGAGAAGAAGATCTTCCATCTGCTGATTCACTTCCCAAGTGGCTGCAATTTCTGGAGCTGAGCCAATCCAAAACCAGGAGCCAAGAGCTTCTTCTGGGTCTCCCATGTGAGTACAGAGTCTCAGGGCTTTGTTTCGTCCTCGACTGCTTTTCCAGGCCACAAGCAGGGAACTGGATGGAAAGTGGGGCAGCTGGGACATGAACCGACACCCATATGAGTTATCAGTGCATGCAAGGCTAACGAATAGGCTACGGTGTTGGTACCGTTTTAAAGCCTTTTTCATTTACTTCAAAGACAGCAAAATTCCGCAGAGAGAGGGAGTTAGGTATATTTTCCATTGCTTGTTCACGCCCCAAAAGACCACACAGCCAGGGCTTGATCAAGCTGAAGCCAGAAACCTGGAACTCCTTCAGCGTCTCCTTGGTGGCTATAGAGACCTAAAGACTTGGTCGTCATCTATTGCTTTCCCAGGCACATCAGCAGCAAGCTGGATTGCAAGTGGAGGAGCTAGAACTCAAACCAGCACTCAACACAGGTTGCTGGTCTTGCAAGGTGGCAGCTTAACTCACTGTGTTAACACTGCCCCTAGGAAAGCCCCCAGACACAGACCCCAGCTAATATTTTACCCAAGCATAATTATCTTGGGCAGCAAATTCAATTTACTTATACTCTGAGAAACAGAGAACAGAGAAGAGAGAAGAGCGATGCATCCAGTATATCAGAGATCTGAACGAGCAGGAACTTCAAAACACTGAGACTATTACTGTGCCCAACAACAGCAAAAGGGAACATCTAGGGTAAATAATCACCTTGGGACAACTGACTTCCCACTGGCTCTGTTCAAGTATATGACCAGATACCAGTCATGAGCTAATACACAGGTGGGCACAGGGAGACGAAGCGGACGAAGAAGGGACTGCCTTCAGTGTGCGCGCTGGGAGCCTGAATATTCTGAGAAGAAAACAACTTGCCTGAAAGTCTACACTTCAGGAAAGAATTCTGTTTCATATACTAAAGAAAAGCAAATAGGTAATAATAAGAAACACTGGCTGCAAAAGGGTAAAGAAAACAGAAGAGACTGTTGAGGGAAGAAGTGATAAGTAGAAAGATCATTGTTCTGCTCACGTGCCTTCCTCTGGACAGGTTAGCAAATTACTATTATTTCTATTATCATTTTAAACAAATATTTTTAGCAATGAGGTAATCGAGATTTAAGACAAAACAGCCCGACTAAACTCACACCAAGAAAACTTTAAGCAGAAGTTACTCATTTCAAGCCAAGACTGTCCGTTATCATATTTAAAAGTGCCACCAGAAATGCAACATGGACAACTTAACAGTCAAAATTCACCAAAAAGAAGGCAATTGCCCTTACCTGCAGGGCACTGTTGAGGAAGCAGCTGTTTTGCCCTGGCTCATTGCTGAGGCCTTTGCTAGGGGCTATGGAGGCTGAGCTTCGAGGCATAAACATCCCTTGGACACTCCCACGGCCCCCGGAAAAGTAATTTCTCTTCCAAGACATTATTGTTCACATTTAGCCTAGAAACACAGAGAAGACCTCACTTCTTTATGGTAGAGCAGCTTCATCTACTGAAGTCCTCAAAGGAAAGCAAATCTTGAATTTTTGTAGATTTATCCCAAAAGATTTCAAGTTTCCAACTTGTCAAGCACCACGTATGAAACTCAAATGGCCCAGGTATCCTCTTAGCTTCTGATGCTAGACCCGCCTCTCACTGTTCCGAACAGTGTCACATGGCGCAGGATTAATGCACACGGAGAAACTGGCAGTGTCAACTCCTTCAGGCTTTCTTCCGTTGCCTCCAGAATTCCTGCCGAAATGGACGTGACCCTCAACTCCACCAGTCTCCAGGATCAGAGTATGATTTGCTCTTCAGGCTTGTTTATAAGGCTTCTTATGGACTGGAGAGTTTTCCAACTAAAAGGAGAGGCAGATGGATAAACAGGAATCCAACAGAACCCTCCTTGTCCCAACATTCTCTGAAACAAAAATTCAAGTTCTAAGCAACTGACCAAGATTCCACAAGGACAAGGAGCTGCTTTAGATTATCTGGGGTTTTTGTTGATGCTCTTCTTCACAATGTGTGCCAAATCCTAGAGTCCCATCCAGATCTTCGGAAAGTTTCTTCTCCTTTCTTCTGAGACTAGAATAGCAAGCCGTGCCGGAGAGCTTTAACAGAAAGAAAAAATCAAAAGCTTGCGTCATTTAATGACTCGCCTGGCTTTGCACTGTTCTGCCAAGATCAACGTTGCCTCACCTCTCATATAAACTTGAAACCTTGGTAAACAATGCCAAAAAAGAAAAAAAATACCAAACAACAATAACAAAACAAATGAGAGAAAGAGAAAAAAAAAAGGTGTGAGTAACTTTACTTTCATAGGAAACTACTCTGAAACTTTTGAAAAAGAAGCAAGTTGATTGGAATACAAAACCAAGTAGAAACTTTCCAGAAGCAGGCTAACAAAAAGTAATTGAACAACAACAAAAATCAACCAGTAAAACAGCGAACAAAGTCGGAATTGAAAGTTTCTTTGGGAAGTTGCTGGGTAAAATACCTTTCTAAAAGGGTTTTCCATACATATAGTTACTAAAATCTGCTTCAAAATGGGATGAGCAAATAAAGCAGACAGGACTCCATTCTGAGTAAAAGATGTTCCAGAGAAAACCCACACTGAGTAAACCATACATCTGCAACATCCAATCCCAGAATTCAATCTTCTCCTACCTTGTTGATTTCTGTCTGAGAATCACGGAGATAATTTGGAATACAAGTCATTAATTCTTAAATTATATCCACAGGGTTCACAACCAGAGGCCAGCCACTGATCAACTGAAGTTTCCCACTGATTCAAATGCCAGTGAGGCAACAGTGAGCAATTTCAGACAAGCATTTTCCCCCCTAAGAAATTATTCAAGTCCAACTTGAACATTTCCTAGAAGACTCCCACATCTACATTAGGAAAAAAATCAGAATTGTGTGTTAAATTTGTTTTCTAAAAGTTCTTCAATTCTCTCTTCCTTCTATCATATTCATCATAAAGCAAAAATGCTGTGACAACTGACTCATTCTCTGAAAGAACACCCAGCATTATGCACAGCATGTCCAACGGAAACACTGAGGCACAGAAACAATAAACGTTACACAAGACTGTTTTGCCTAGTCTTTATAATCTTTATAAACTACATGTCACAAAGTATTTGATTATACACTGCACTGTCATAGCATTCACTATGCTTGTATTACTCTCTATTTGTTTTATAAGGTATCAGCCATAAATCCTAAATCTGGCTATATGAAAGGAAACACTAATTAGTGTCAGCTATATTAAACACTATATTTACATGCCTTATTTCATCTTCATAATGCCCCATCAGTTAAGTATTAATAGTTCAATGGTACATAAGAGTGCAGTGAGACTCAAAGACATTAATTTGCCTAACACAAAACCAACCTCAAACAGAACTGTTTCACCAATACAGAGATTTAATGATGTATTTCATTGTACTATCCCAAAAGTTCCTATCACAATACTAGTCATAGGATGCATTCAATAAATACTGATGATTAATATGGTATCAGGAGGAAACCCACACCACCCACAGAGACTCCAGGACCCTCACCTGTCTTTACACACCCTGGCACACACCCTGCTCAAGGCTGCTAAGCAACTTCCAACAAGCTATGCAACATTCCTTTAGCTGAGAGCTCCAAAGGAATGACAAGTACCAAGCCTCCACTTCGCTCTCAGCCAAAGGACTTGGCAGGCAGGTGAGGTTTCCAGTATCCACATTAGGAGCTTACTGAAACTCAGTCTGCCCTATGACACACACAGCTGAGCACAGGGAGCAAAAGGAAAGAAAAAACAAGTCAGTAACAGATTCTAACGCTCTGAATGGCATCTTTCATTACGCAGGGTAAGATAATAAGTTCTCACACTTGTTCTAGGTGTGTCAAAAACTATAATGGAGGGCCCAAAAGAACAAAGGCGAGAGAAGCAACAAATGGTCAGAAGAACTACTGATGATACAAACATTTCACTCAAATTAGAGCTCCAGCAACAAACAACATAATCTTCCTCAAGTGTCCATCTATATGGGATTAACATTATTTTTAAAAGATTTCTATTTTTTAAGCTTTTTTTTAATTGAAAAGTCAGATATAGAGAGAGGAGGAGAGACCCAATTGGCAACAATGGCCAGAATTGTGCCGATCTGAAGCCAGAAGCCAGGAGGCTCTTCCGGGTCTCCCACACACATGTAGGGTTCTTGACTGCTTTCCCAGACCACAAGCAGGAAGTTGGATGGGAAGTGGGGGAGCCAGGATTAGAACCAGCACTCATATGGAATCCTGGCACATACATGAAAGGTGAAGATTTTAGCCACTAGGCTACCATGCCAGGCCCAACATATTTTTTTTTTAAAGAAAAAGAACTCCTTAGATAATACTGAGGATTTCACATATAAAACCATGTCTCCAATTTATTCTCAAGCGGTTCAAAAGAACATATGTGTGTGTGTTCTACTTGTATCTGTCCACTTGAATATATGATGAATACCTTTAAAAGTTTATGAAGGCCTGGCATTGTTGAGTACTGGGTAAAGCCACAACCTGATAAGCCAGCATCTCATATGGGTGCTGGTTCATGTCCCAGTTGCTGCACCTCCAATTTAGCACCTGTTAATGCACTGGGGAAAGCAGCAGTTGAGCCCCTGCTGCCAAGGTGCAAGACCCAAAAGAAGTTCCTGATTCCTGGCATCAGAAAGGCCTAAATCTGGCCACTGCAGCCATTTGGGGAGCAAACTAGCAAACGAAAGATTCTCTCTTTCTTATTTTCTCTCTCTCTCTCTCTCGTAATTCTCTCCTTAAATAAAAAACAATCTCAAAAAAAAAAAAAAAGATAAATTTTGTGTTGGGAATCTTAGGGTACAAGAAGTTATAAGGCACCATAAGTTTTCTAACTGTACAAAAAGAATAAATAGCCTCACAAAGGACAAGTGATATATCAGCACAAATTAACCAAACACTGGGAGAAAGATTGTAATTTCACATCTATTATTAAAACAAAAAGTTTAACTTAAAAAGGAAAATAATTGAATATATTACACAGTAACATTTTAGAGGGCCTTTAGAGAATGATCATGCTACACTGATCAATAATTCAAATGAAAAAAACACATGATCAGTATCTCAGTTTCTAAGGAATAGTAACCCCATCATCAGTTATAAAAGTAACCCAAACACTGCTCATACATCCAACGTGCTCATACAGGGACAAAGTTGTTCACGGTTCTGTTCTGGTCATTTGGTCATTTGAAGTACAGGGTACTTCAAAACATTCATAGAAAAATAGAATAAAATATTTATTTTGGCACCATAATTTTTTGATTCTATGTATTTTCATAATCTACATTTTCCACAATTTTTTTTAACAGCCATTTCAAAAAAATCTTCTGCACCGAAATCAACTTATTTTTGGCAGAATGACAGAGAATCTTCATTCTGTGGGTTCACTCTCCAAATGGCAGGCTGAAGCCAGGAGCCAGAAACTCCATCTGGGTCTCCCCTGCAAATGGAACTGGCCCTGGTGTCTGAGTCATCACCCACTGCTTTCCCAAGCACACTACAGGGAGCTGGTCTGGAAACAAAGCAGCCAGGTATCAAACCACTGGATCACAATTATGGCCCTTCAAAGATTATAAAGCAAATAAATAAGTAAGTAAATAAACATTTTATTTACTGAAGTTATTTAAAAAAAGTCTTCCCCAGGTCCCTGCTGAATGACATCCAAACCTCTTTTTTTTTTTAATCTAGTTCTCAGTTTAGTCTAACCTTAACTCTCCTTTGTTGTTTATGTCACACTATGTCTTTGTGCAAACCAAGTGTTTTCTCATTTTGTATCCTTTTGGTTAATCTACTTGAGACGTTCACTGTCCATCTCCCCCTCTTCATGAAACCCAGCCTCTCTCACAACCCCCTTGACAAAGTCAAGCCTGAAAAGATCACTCCCACTTCTGAACTCGGATCTAAATTTATTCTAATTTCTTATAAGGGCACGTAATACTTAAATACACCAATGCTTCTATGGGTCTCTCTCCCTTTCCATGTCTTCTGTACTCTGAGAGACTAAGGGGTTTTCTCCCACCCCATTTGAAAAAAACAGAGAATCGAAGCATGTCAGAAGCTGACTGTGTTACATTCAAATTCATGTAATTATTATGAAGTCCCACAGGGTTTTACCAGTTTTCTCTTTTAAAATTTACTTAGTTTTAAGTCAGAGAGAGAGAAAAAGAAATCTTCCAACCTCTGGTTCACTCCCCAAACAGCTGCAACAGTGAAAGCTAAGCAAGTCTTAAGTCAGGAGCTCAGACCTCAAGTCTGGTCTCTCAGGTGGGTGCCTGGGACCAGTCACTCAGGCCATCAACTGCTGCTTCCCAGGTATGCATCAGCAGGAAACTGGAACCGGATGTGAAGCTATAACTCATACCCAGGCTCTTGGACATGAGATGCAGGCTTAAGAGTAACCAGGAGGGCAGCATTTTAACTGTTGCAGCAAACATCTTACCCCTAGCATTTTTTTAAAAATATACCGCCCCACACACATAATTTTTTTTTTTATTTTTATTGGAAAGTCAGATAAACGGAGAGGAGAGACAGAAAGAAAGATCTTCCATCCACTGGTTCACTCCCCAAGCGGCCACAATGGCCAGACCTATGCCAACCCGAAGCCAGGGGCCAAGAGCCTTTTCCAAGTCTCCCATGTGGGTACAGGGTCCCAAGGGTTTGGGCCGTCCTCAACTGCTTTCTCAGGCCACAAGCAGGAAGCTGGATGGGAAGCGGGGTCATTGGGATTAGAGCCAACACCCACTTGGAATCTCAGCATGTGCAAGGTGAGGACTTTAGCTGCTAGGCTATCATGCCAGGCCCATGGCAACTAAATTCTATATGCAAATGTAGACTATGATCATTTGCCCCTATAGCAATTACAGCCAAAGTTCTTACATCATCCTGCAGACAGAAGTCATAGGCAACAACAACAAAACACACAGGAGGCTACTTGACAACCAGGATAATTTACTGATCATTTGCAACACTTCTGGCAAAAATGCATCATCATCTTCATATATACTTACTAGTTACTGAGAATGTCCCAAGATCATGGAGTAATTGATCACAAGTGAAAGAAAAAAAGGTTTTCAAATTTTACTGTTGTGTTCCTTTCAATTCTGAAAAAGATAGTGATACCTAACATCTGTGGAAGTGGAAGCCAAAATTCAGATGGAAGGAGGTGGGCTTGGCGCCACAGCCTAATGGCCAAAGTCCCCACCTTGCACGTACCAGGATCTCATATGGGTGCAGGTTCATATCCCAGCTGTTCCACTTGCCTTGCAGCTCCCTGCTTGTGGTCTGGGATGGCAGGGGAGGACGGCCCAAAGCCTTGGGACCCTACAACCACATGGGAGACTTGGAAGAAGCTCCTGGTTCCTGCCTCCTGCCCTCAGATTGGTTGGGTCAGTTCTAGCTGCTGTGACTACTTGGGGAGTGAGCCAACGAGTGGAAGATATTTCCCTTTGTGTCTCATTCTATTTGTAAATCTTTCAAATAAAAAAAAAATATTAAAGGAGGCATATCATCTTATTACCTTTTTTCTTGTATAGCAGAGCACTAACTTATAGACCCCCCCATGCCTTCTTGAGGGAAGATCAAAAACCTTTCCATATGTAAGATGATGGCAAACAGTGTCTCAATCTCTTAGCAGACCTTGACATCCCAGAGCCGATTTACCAAGACACAATGCAGCCTAAGCTGCAAGGCTCCTCTCCTTGGTACAGGCTTTCTGGGCATGGTCCAAATTTCCTATTTTAAATAAAAGGTCTTGTGGCCAGCACAGGGGCTCATCGGTCCAATCATCCACTTTCAAGCACCTGCATTTCATATGGGCGCCAGATTGAGTCCCAGCTGCTCCACTTTCCATCCAGCTCCCTGCTTGTGACCTGCGAAAGCAGCAGAGGTTCAAGGCCTTGGGGCTCCACAACCATGTGGGAGACCCAGAAGAAACTCCTGGCTTCAGATAAGCTCAGCCCTGGCCTTTACAACCACCTGGGGCTTGAGCCCGTGGATGGAAGATTTCTGTCTGTGTCTCTCCTTATCTCTGTATATCTGCTTTCAGGCACATATAATAAATCTTGAGAAAAAAAAAAGTCTGGGGGCAGGGAGGAGGTCTGGCATTGTGGCATAGTGCATTAAGCTGCCACCTGCAATGCTGACTTCCCATGTGGGCATTAGTTGGTAACCTGGCTGCTGCACTTCTAATACAGCTCCCTGCTAATGCACCTGGGAAATCAGTAAAAGATGGGCTACATTCTTGGGCCCCTGCATCCATGTGGGAAACCCAGATGGAGTTCCCAGCTCCTGGCTTAGGTCTTGGCCCAGCTCTTGTAAGCTCATCCATTTAGGAAATGAATCAGGAAATAGAAAAATATCTCTATCTCTTTCCCCTTGCCCCCAACCGCCCCCCCCACACACACACAGTTTAGTTTCTCTATCTCTTGGTTACTCTATCTTCCAAATAAAAATAAACAGAATCTTGTAATATGCATTTAGGAGTGATCATTTAGCTGCAAGTTATGGTACCTAGTTCCCATTACAAGAGTATCTGGCTTTGATTCCCAACTCTGGATCTTAACTCAAGCTTCCTGTCAGTGTAGACCCTGTGAAGCAGTGATAACAAGTCAATGAGTTCCCTGCTACCATGCTGAAGACCTGGGTTATGTTCTCAACTCTGATTTCAGGTTCAAATGAAGGCACCTTGGGAGTAAAACACCAGAAGGAAGGTCCCCGACACATACTCAGGCTCTACTGGCTAATCCTCCACCTGCAAACACCAGGATTTTGGATACTAGAGCTCAGAAACTGTCAAGGATCCACAGTCCACAGGGAAAAACGACAGGACCACATTGAAAATATCACAACTCAGACGAACCTTCCGGAATTAGAGGCATAGCCCTAGAAACCAATGACTTTGTGTTAAAACCACTTACTTCCCAGGCTTAATAAGAAACCGAGAATGATTCCTTCACAGCTATATGCAGCACCACATAATGTGCTGTCATTCTTCTCAGGACTAAGTAATAAAGCAGGCTCTCCAGCTAAACCACTCAGATTACTCCCCACCATACAAGTATTTTTCACCAATGAAGTTGGCTGTTCTTAACATCTATTTCTGGGGGGAAAACAAAATCATTCAAATGAAACTGGTCTGTGCACCAGGAAAGATGAGGTGTGGGTGGACTCAGCCCAAAAAGCCTTGCATTTTTAAAGACAGTGGGGTTAAAAAATGAGGCCCAGACATCTACAGGTTATTAGCACGGATTAAACAATGCTTGGAGCATTGGATGCGGTCGTGAAGTCTGCACATGGGATTTACTCCTGCCAAGTCTGGGGTCCTTTCATGAAACCAAGTATAAGGTGCAGGAAACCTAGCCAGCGAAGCCTTTCAAGGGAATTCATTTCTCAAACAACTAAATAAATTTCCATGAGGTCTCTAACTACAGCTTGTAACCCATACACAGAGATCTCCAGGACATTTGTCCAGGTAATAATTTCAAAGTATCTCCAACAGATTTATTAAGACAGAAGGAAAGATAGAAACTTTACAATGGCGAAAATCATCTTAACCAAATGAGCCAGGTCAAAATCATTCGCAATAATGAATACTGACAACACGAGTGCAATGATACAGCACAGTGAGAAGGAAGCAATGTTACTCCTGCAGGGCTCTTATATGAACCACATAATCTTAGTCCAATTAAAACAAAAACATCAGATAAATCCACACTGAGGGCCAGTACCAAAAAAAACAGAAATTTTAACAGAATGCATGACACTATAGAAGAAAAACAGCTAAAATGCCATGTACCGCAGCTGGGATTGGGTCACAATGGGTCAAACTGCTTCCTGGGATGCCAGCGTCACCAACTTGAACCCTAGAGGCTCTACTTCTGAACCAGCTCACTGCTAATGTGCCTGAGAAAGCAGTAGAAGGTGGTTCAACTGCTTGGATCCACACCACCCACATGGGAGACCCAATTAGAGTTAAAGTTTCCTGGCTTCAGCTGGGACCAGCCATTGCAATCATTTGGAGAATCAACCAACAAAATAAAAGGCCTCTCTCCTTGTCTGTCTATAATTCTGCCTCTCAAATACATAAATAAATTATTTTTAAAATAAGTAAATGTAAAATAATAATAAAGGTAATGGCAGTAAGTAAGAGGCTTGTTGGAGCAATGGAGTTAAAGATTTCCCCCAGCCTCTTTTCTAAATTACGTAAAATGCATAGATGATGTATCTAATCTGTAATTTCCTTATGTAATATAACACAAATTCAAACTCATTTCCTTGGAAACAGAGTGAAAGGACTCTGGACCAGAGATAACCAATCAATGAGATGTATAATATCCCAGCAATATGAAAGCTGTTTAATGATTTCCTATGTAGAAACAGTGCCAGGTTTGAATTTCTATTTCCTTTCTTTCGATTCTCAGAGGCACTGTGGCTGTTTAGATCCTTGCTACCTCTGGACCAGTGCATCACACAACTGACTCATTATCAGTCTCCCACTCCTACATGAGACTGCCAGAGAGCTCCTAAAACACAGTCCAGAACATTCCACTCCCCCTTTCAATAATCTTCAATGGCTCTTTGGCTCCTGCCTCGAGGTGTTCTTTTGCCTAGGGAAGAATAATAGTATTTTTCTAATTCACAGAGGAAAGACTTAGCAGATGGATTTTTTTCACAAGTTTCTCTACCCTATTTTTTTCTTGTCTACTTATCTTACTGATAACAAGACAAAAACATATAGAAATAGCAAACTTCAGGGGAAAAAAATTAAAGTTGTCAATCAGAACTATTTTAGCAGGCTTTTTTGCTTATGCAACCATTCATGATTATGATTTTCACACTGTATATTTTTTTATATTGCCAGTTAATTCCTAGTTTATCAGGTAAAATATAAACATGTGTGGCACCTGTACAAAGCTGGACTATCGCAGGATCTGACCATCATTTCAGCTTCATCTTCTACCCACTCATTCATTGACCAGACATTTCACTGACTACTTCTGAGCCACTCACTCATCATCTACTCCTGGTAAACCGGGTCCCTTTCTATATAAGGACTATGTACTCTACTTTTCATGGTCTCTGCTCGAACACTGACCCCACGGGGGAATGCCAGTCCTCTTCATTTTTTATTGCTGAACATTAAAACTACCACACAGGGAACAGTGATACAAAAGCCTTTTTAGATCCTCTCTCACACTGTCACCTTACCAACTGCTCAAACTACTTCATCTCTGTGCTTTCAGTGCATGTAGGTAACATATTACAACATCCACTGTCTCCCTCACATTACATCTTTGTGTACAAAGATTACAGTACATAATCCACATAAGCACATCTTTTTATTCTATATAGAGGCCAATTATACTAGGCAGTTTGGGGAAATTTTGTCTTTCTTTTATTTGAAAGAGAAAGAGAGCTTTCATCTTCTGGTTCATTTTTCATAGGCCCACATTAGCTGGGCCTGGGTCAGAGGAAAGCCAGGAGCCAGAATCTCAATACAGGTCTTCCATGTTGGTGGTAGGGACCCAAGCCCTTAAGCTATCATCTGCAGCCTCCAGGGTGTACATGAATAGGAAGTTCAAGTTGGAAGTAAATTCAGGACTCAAACAAAACACATTTTGACATGAGACAAAGATTGTCCCAACTGATATCGTTTTTATCATAAAGGCAGACTATATTACAAAGACAGAGAAAAAGATCTGCCATCCACTGGTTCACTCCCAAATGGCTGCAAGAGCCAAAACTGAGCTGATCTGAATCAGCAACTTCTTCCAGGTCTCCTATGTGGATGCACAGTCCCAGGGATTTGGACCATCCTCTGCTGTTTCCCAACCCACAAGTAGGGAGCTGGATAGGAAGTGGAGCAGCCAGGACACGAATTGGAGCCCATATGGGATGCTGATGCCTGCAGGTGGAGGATTAGCAATAGAGCCATCATGACAGCCCCTTGAATGATGTCTTAATCACAGCACGAAATGTCCAACATAAGAGAGGAAAGTTTGTGTCTGAAAGGGCAAGTGCCTAGAACAATCAATTTCAACATCCTAATAAATTCTGACCCTAAATAAAAGTACCTAAAACACTCATATCAGGCCGAGCACGATAGCCTAGTGACTAAATCCTCACCTCGTAACCACTGGGATTCCATATGGGCACCAGTTCAGGACCTGGCTGCTCCACTTCCCATCCAGCTCTCTGCTTATGGCCTGGGAAAGCAGTAGAGGATGGCCCAAAGCCTTGGGACCTTGCACCCATGTGAGAGACCTGGAAGAAGTTCCTGGCTTCAGATCAGCTTAGCTCCGACCATTGCGACCACTTGGGGAGTGAATCAGCAGATGGAAGATCTTTCTGTCTTTCCTTCTCTCTGTACATCTGCCTTTCCAATAAAAATGAATAAATCTTAAGAAAAAAACTCATATCTAACTTGAGTACTGCTAAAAACTTTCTACTTGAGCCACTATCAACACAACCAATATTTATTTGCCTCTGATTCACGTTTGAAAATAGAGATAAGCATCTACAACCATAGAAAAGGGCCAAACCATTTGTTGATTTATGGACTGATAACCTTAATTCCCCAGTGAATGGTTACTCAACTCAAACAATTTCCTGAGGGTTGGACTTTGGCAGCTTCAGATTATTACATCATGTACAGCAGGAAGAACAGTATGCCTATAAAGGACAAAAAGTTTTATTTTTCCTATTATGAGAAGTCAAAAAGTTGCCACAATGAATCTGTTGGAAAGAAAACAGATAAAACTTACTTCTCTTTGTTATACCTCAACTAATTGTGAGAATTGCGAATTGACAAGTTACAGGGTATTTATTTTGCTCTTCCTATACAGATTCAGAGCCATTCAGGAATTTACCAGCCTCACACAGGGAGGTGGCATGGCAGTATGCAAGAATGCAGTGGCTCAACGTGATGCCTTTGTCGATGGCAACCATATTGCCTAACTCTAGACACACAACATTTAGAACCAAGATATAATAATGGCAATCCCATAAAACACTATGTCATATATACATCTTGGAGATGCAGAATCAGTAGAGTAGAACAGGTCTAGACACCGTCAACTACCAGTTGAGTCACCTTGACCAAGTCACTGAATCTTAGTAAAGTACCTCAGTGGTAAAATGGGATTAATAAATAACATCTATGTCACAGTATTGTTATGAGGATTAAACAAAATGTTAAATGTATAATTAGCCCAGAGTCTGGTATGTGGAAAGTATGGAATAAAGGTTTTGATGAAGATGACACAAGATGAATTTACATTCTGTCCCTGGCTCTTTTAGTTTCGGAATTTTTTTCTATCACCTGATTGATTGAAAAGACAGAATAAACTATAAACTAATGCACGTGAAATATTAAGGGTCAGGTACAAAATAAGAATTCCATAAACAGTAGTTATAATTGTAATGATTGACCATCATCATACTCTCTGCTTTACACAGACAAAAGGAGACAGAGACAGATCTCCCATCCAATGGTTCACGCCCCAAATGGCCACTATGGCTGGAGCTGGACCAGTGCAAACCCAGGAACAAGGAGCTTCTTCCAGGTCTCCCACAGGGGCACAAGGGCCCAAAGGCTACGGCGATCTTCCACTGCTTTCCCAGGTGCATTAGACTAAGAAGATGGAAAGTGGGTTAGGGAAGAGTGTTTCTTGTACAGCAGCTCCACTTTCCAACCAGCTCCCTGCTTGTGGCCTGGGAAAGCAGTCGAGGACGGCCCAAAGATTTGGGACCCTGCACCTGCATGGGAGACCTGGAAGAGGTTCCAGGTTCCCGGCTTCAGATCGGCGCAGCACCGGCCGTTGCAGCTCACTTGGGGAGTGAATCATCGGATGGAAGATCTTCCTCTCTGTCTCTCCTCCTCTCTGTATATCTGACTTTGTAATAAAAATAAATCTTTAAAAAAAAATGCACATAAAACAAGATCTATTCCTCCTCCACAATGTCTCCCAAATAACAAAGGCAGAGCAATATTTTCAAGTGGGTAGAAGGAAGAAACCTTGAAAGTCATTGTATATACTAAAGGTTGCAGAAAGAGAAAACAAAAAAGGATTTTTGCTGTACAAGAAACACTCTTCCCTAACCCACTTTCCATCTTCTTAGTCTTACTTCATCCCAGCAAGCCTTCCAACTAAGTAAACCTGCTTTACAATTACAATTTATAGTAATAGATACCAATGACAATAACTACCTAAGGGAGTAACCACTTATACTAATTCATTTCCCAAAGGATTATCTTTTAAGTACCATACTTAACCATTATTTTAGTACCTTAAAACACATCATAGAAGGTATATTGAATAACTCAATAGATAACAACTACTTGGTACATAAAAGAATAAGTGAAGCTGGCGCTGGCGCGATAGCATAGTGGTTAAAGTCCTCGCCTTGAACGCCTGGGATCCCATATGGGCGCCAGTTCTAATCCCGGCAGACCTGCTTCCCATCCAACTCCCTGCTTGTGGCCTGGGAAAGCAGTCGAGGATGGCCCAAAGCCTTGGGACCCTGCACTTGTGTGGGAGACCCGGAAGAGGTTCCAGGTTCCCAGCTTTGGATCGGCATAGCACCGGCCGTTGCAGTCACTTGGGGAGTGAATCATCGGATGGAAGATCTTCCTCTCTGTCTCTCCTCTCTGTATATCTGACTTTGTAATAAAAATAAATAAATCTTTAAAAAAAATAAGTATAGAGACTGAGTATGGACTGTTTTACAACCAAGGGAAAAAAACACAACATCCTCTCTCAGCCACAAAGCAAGTTGCAGCAACAATTAACAGTAAACTGGCTAATGAGTTAAAAGATAATCAGACACAGAGTTGCCCTTATACAGACAGCCCTCTGCTTCAATAACTGAAGCAGGGATTTCTTCCGCCCTAATTTTTTAAATCACTAAGTAATGCTTTTTAAATTTAAATACTTGATTGCAACTATGTATTATTTATGAGCCATTTAAAAACACACCAGTACTCAAATTATTTCAGCACAAATAACAAGGGAAGTACAAGGGCTCTAATCACTAAGAGGAACAGAGGAGGGAAAGCCACTGACAGCACGCTTCCCTCTGTTCTGTCGGGAGAACACTGGCACCAAATGGCACCAGCAACTCCAGTATGAGACAGCAGGCACATGACTGGGAAGGTGACCGATGATCCCAAAGAAAGAAGAACATCTGTAAAGAACCACTCCTCAACGGGGGAAGGTGCTGGAGCGACAGAGATCTCAAAGTCTTTAGAACATTCAAATGAAAACATGCTCCCAACTCCAGGTTTTAAGTCAATTCAAATCCTAGCTCTACCGGTTACATCTGCGACACCTTCAGCAAATTTCTTAGCCTGTCTGATTCTCTCGGCGGTAGAATTATTAAAAACAAAACAAAACAAAAAGTAGCTGCCACTTAGCGAATACCAACTCTGTTTGGCAGTAGACTTGGCACCAGACGTATGTTCTTTATTTCTTGTACTTCACCTTCTAAGGAGAGATTATTTTTCTCACTTTACAAAAAAGAAAAAAAACCTGCATTCTTCCCAGCACATAGCATGGGACCCATAAAAGGAGCTCAGGAAATCATATCGTGTAAGTTCAATCACCATTTGAAAAGCAATTCAATCAAAAAGCAATCAAATCCCACAAACAAGTTTTCCAACATTACATATCATAAAAATGACTTTTATTAGCAGTACTCTTGGAGTATCGTAGGCTCATCACCTATAACTATTTAAGATACCAAAGTATGATTCATCCAATGTCTCTCTCTCACACACACACATACACATAAATACCTTTTCTTGGTTAAGTATTAAAATAGACCAAATAGAAAATCCAATATGAAAATCACCATTCGATTGAATCGGAATGCCAAATATTAAATATTTACCTTGAAAAGGATTAAAGGCCTCACACCTCAAGGGAACAGGTGCAAATGAACAAACCAAACCTCCCAAAAATAATTCCCAGAAGCATCTGTTGTCCTGAAGTAGTCAGCAAACCATTTCCCAGAATTGACAGCATATTGCCAAAATCTCACTGAATTTAGGCAACAACATTTGCTAACAGGAAAAAAAGAATCACTCTGGTTCTGGAAGTACATGCTACTTTCCAGTTAAGCCACAAAATAGGCTCATTTCCTTATTACTAAAACATTGTACAGACGCAAATATGAAAAAAAAAAATCATAGAAACTTTGAAGGAAATCTACAACACTACTCACAACTCGATTCCAACAAGCTCAAGAAAACCTATGAAAATACTTTTAATCTAATAATACATATAAAATTCCCCAAATTTAATAATTGACAGAGGATGGAAAAGAGAGGAAGCAACAGTCAGCATTTAACCAGGCCTCCTGAAAGTCAAGAGCTCTAAAATCTAATCTCAAAATTTAACCTCTTGCTGTTAAAAGAAACAGTTCACAAAGACAGAACAGTTCATGTATCTCTCCATCTACCCACTTTCAGCACAGCTATTACACTTACCAGACAGCAACACTAAACCTCCATCACACACACAAAAAATCTCAGTGCATCCACAAGGACATTTGTGAGGCAAGTGATGCAGGAATGGGGAGGGACAGGGAATGGCTGGAGTAGTTGGGAGGGAGGAGACAACTGCCAAGCTACAACAATGGGAAACTCAATCTAAACCACAAAGGCTTGCCACACAACAGGATATCAGGGGAAAGACAAGTCATTTTCACAAACACCAAGAACTCTGTGCTGACAACGGCAGATAAAGTTAAAAAGGTGGGGTCTCCAATTAAATGCAAGCAAAATAAACTTAAGAAACTCACTAAAAGTAACTTGAAAGGACACACCACAAACTTTACTAGGAGCTTAAGAAAAACAATCATGAGGTTATTTCCTCTAGGGGCATTCCTGCCAACAGAGGTCATCCAACAATGAGGCTCCAAGGGTGGCAGCTACTTCCCAGGAGGAGTCAGCTCTGAACAAGTCCTCCCCCACTACAGTCACAAAGGGCAGCTAAGACAGGATCTTTTTTTTTTTTTTAAGGGTTTTTGAGAATAAGCAAAATCATTTTTTTTTTGGTCAAACTCTAAGAATTCCAGTGTTATCTTGAGTCAATCAAATCATATTGACAGGCAAAACTCTAAAACAGAGCTATCAAAGAAAATTATTATTATCTAAACAGAGAGTTGTGGGAAAGAAGAATGGCAATTTTAAAATGCTTAAGCTCCAAAGTCAGGACAGTGAAAGATCTCCACCCTTCTTGGTGAAGACACCAAGTTAAACCAAGAACAAACAACTGGCAGCGTTCTGCCCCCTAAGCATGTGATCAATCAGCCCAGAACTTGCATTTGCAGGCAGAACACAAAGGCCCAAGGGGACCAATACACACCCTTCCATGTAACACTCGTGATTATAAAACAGCTTTTTTGAAACAAATTGTTTTATAAGCATTTAGATGAAAAATTTCACCAGCAGAATCCTTGCAAATGTGAGGGTTTGCTGTATTTCTATGGGTTAAGAGAAAATATATGACTTGAATCGAATATGATTAAAATTTATCACAAACAAAAAAAGAAAAAAATACAAAAATATATCAGTAAAATTAAACAAGCACTGTACAAAAAAACTAATTGAATACTTACATTACCAATAATACTAAACCAGTCTTTTGGTAACAAGAAAACTGTTAATATTGAAAAAAAAAAGGTAGCATTGCTTTTCCTGTTAACCATTATCATTCTTAGGTCTCCTAATGCCCAGTGAAGGAGAGGAAAGTAGCACCTCTAAGTGCAGGATTTCTACAGATAGGTGCTAAATGCAAAGCAGAATATACAAATGTCAAGGTCAAACTCCACAACCTTGATTGCTAACAATGACTGTGGGGCTAATCGAATGGAACTAGCTTATGGAAGTAGTCATAGAGCTTCAACTGGTTACACTGCAACTAGTTAACAAGACATTACATCTCACACAAGTGAGGGAGAAGCAATCTGTAGGGAAATCACACCCTAACTGTAATATCTTTTGAAGTCCTTCAGAAAATACTTTTGTAAAACTCCAATGAGCCTGGCACAATGGCTTAACAGTTAAATCCTCATCTTGCAAGTGCCAGGATAACATATGGGCACCAATTTATGCCTTGGCTACTCCACTTTCCATCCAGTTCCCTGCTTATGGCCTGGTCGAAATCCTTGGGATCCTGTACCCACATGGAAGACCCAAAAGGATGCTCCTGGCTCCTGGCTTCAGACTCAGCTTTTGGACATTGTGGTCATTTGGGAAGTAAACCAGTGGATGGGAGATCTCTGCATCTCTCCTCTGTAAATATGCCTTTCCAATAAAAATAACTAATGGCCAAAGCTGGGCTGATCTGAAGCCAGGGGCCAGGAACTTCCTCCAGTCTTCCATGTAGGTGAAGAATTCCGAGGATTTGAGTCAGCTTCCACTGCTTTCCCAGGTCATAAGCTGGATTAGAAGTGGAGCAGCCAGGGTACAAACCTGTGCCCACGTAGTATGCTGGCACCATAGGCCCCACGTAGTATGTTGGCACCATAAGCAGCAGATCATTCCACCATGCCACTGTGCTGGCCCCTAAATACATCAGAATTTTAGAAAGAAAATTTCAACAAGTTGCGCTTCAACAAAATTTTACAAATTATATCTTTCAAGTACTTTACAGGGAATACACACATTTTAATAGGCCAATTTGTGACTAACAGACAAAGGTCTCTGAAAAAGATTACCAGGAAGAAAGTATCTGTAAGATCTTAATCAAACAACTATCGCATTCCAAGGTTGACATCAGCCTATGTGTATGAAAGGAGAAGAACAAAAACCAAGAATACCAGGTGGTTGAATGAGCAAAGAAATGTAGAAGAATGCCTCAGAAGCAAACAAGCAGTTCAATCTCAAAAGCCTTGCCCAGGACCAGGCACTATGGCTCAGCTGGCCAATCCTCCACCTCTAAGTGCCAGGGTCCCAAATGTGGGCACTGGTTCATGTCCTGGCTGCACCACTTCCCATTCAACTCCCTTCCTGTGGCCAGGAAAAGCAGGAGGATGGCTCAAAGCCTTGGGATCCAGCACCTGTGCGGGACACCCAGAGGAGACTCCTGGCTTCTGGTTTTGGATTACTTCAGCTCTGGCTGTTGTGGAGCAGAGGATGGAAGATCCTTCTCTCTGTCTCTTCTCTCCATAAAATCTGCCTTGCCAATAAAAATAAATAAATGTAAAAAAAAAAAAAGTCTTGCCCACCTTTAATAACCTTGTTACGTGGCTCCAGTTCTCCAACATACAAGACCCAAGAGGGGGAGGAGTGTTAGGTCCAAAGACATTGTGCTAATAATATCCTGAGGAAGAATTCCAAGCCAGGAAAGTCCCCCGACCCACCAATATCCCAGAAGAGGGACTGGGGAGGAGCAATGGTAGGCAATTCTTTGGTCTATAAAAACTCCAGTCTAACACAGACTAACTCAGCTGTTTGCTGAGGACCCACACCTGGCCTGTCAGATGTGTTCAGAAATTTTTACTGGCATGCTTACTACTACCCTGTCTCACATCTGAAATTATTTTCTAGATAAAAACAAGGATCTTTGATTCATCCTGTCTCTAGATATGAGATAAACCGGTAGCTAGCCTAGGGTCAGGAACTAGCAGCAACTACCCCAACCCACCTTGCCCTGTGTAATCCTAGCCACCTGTCAGTAAATCAATCCCTTTCCCATGGATACAGGTCTCCTTTCCCTGGGATTTAGGGAAGAGCAATGTAGCTATTCACCTTCTGAC